>NC_132793.1:94531250-95842500 GCF_048418805.1 Vulpes vulpes | reverse complement strand
CAGCACCTCCCACCAGCATACCTACAGCAATTGTGACCCAGCCAAAAAAAAAAAAGGGAACATGGAGCCCGCATAGAGAATATCATGGGGCACCTGGTTCTGATTACCAGTGGTGATTGAGTTTCTGGGCACCACAGGATGCCTTCCAAATAAGGCCACTTCAAGACTACATGTAGCTGATCTATCTAATACATAAAATAGACAAATTACACAAAGGAATATGTTGCAAATGAAAGAAGATAAAATCCTCAGAAAAAGCAGGCACAAAGGAGCTAGGCAATTTACCTGATAAATGGTCATAAAGATGCTCAATGAACTCAGAAAAATAATGGATATAGTGAGAACCCCAACAAAGAGATAGAAAATGAACTAATCAGAGCTGAAGATACAATAACTGAAATGAAAAATACACATACACTAGTGGGTATCAACAGATGGTTAGATGTGCAGAATGGATTAGTGATATGGAAAACAGGGTAGTGGAAAACATCCAAGTTTAACAACAATTTAAAATATTGAGATAGTTTAAGGGACCTCTGGGACACCATCAAGTGTATTAATATTTTTATTATAGATAACCCACAAGGACAAAAGAGAATGAGGAGGGAAATTTATCTGAAGGAATAATAGCTGAAAGCTTCCCCAATCTGGGGAAGGAAACAGACATTAAAGTCCAAGATTCATAGAGTCCCAAACAAGACAAACCTGAAGAACTCCTCTCCAAGAAATAATTAAAATGGCAAAAAGTTAAAGAAAATCTTAAAAGCATCAAAAGAAAATCAATTACATATAAGGGAAATCCCATAAGACTATCAGCTGACTTGTCAGCAGAAACTTTGAGTATATTATGCCACTCCTTACTGGCCTGCAAAGTGCTGAAAGGAAACACACACACACACACACACACACACACACACACACACACAACCTACAATAAAGAATATCTACCTAGCAAGATTATCACTCAGAATTGGAGAGAAAGAATTTCCCAGATAAAAAGTTTAAAAAGTTTTGAACTGCTTCACCAGCCTTATAAGCAATGTTTAAAAAAAAAAACCAAAACTCTAAATGGGGGGACGCCTGCAGTTAAGCATCTGCCTTCGACTCAGGGCAGGATCCTGAAGTCTCGGGATCAAGTCCCACATCGGGTTCCCTGCATGGAGCTTGCTTCTCCCTCTGCCTCTCTCTCTCTGTCTCTGATGAATGAATAAATAAAATCTTAAAAAACAACTCTAAATGGAAAAGACCATAATAGGAGAAAATTAGGAAAGAAAAAATCCCACTGGTAAAAGCAAACATATAATAAATCAACCATTATAGAGCTATCATAAATATTAAAAGACAAAAGTAGTAAAGTCAACTGTATACATAATAAGAGATATATAAGCAATATGTAAAATATGACAACATAAAATATGGGGTGCAGAGTAAAAATGTCCTTTTAGAATTATCAAAATTAAGTGACAGTCATCTTAAAATAGATTGTTATATCATAGAGCATATATATTATATATAGAGTATTATATATGAATCTTATGATAACCTTAGACAAAAAAACCTGTAATAGAACCACCAAAAAAAAAAAAAAAAAAATCAAGATCAAGGAATCCAAGAACACTCAAAAAAAAAAAATCAACCCAAAAGAGAAGGAACAAAAAAACAATGATAATGGCAATAAATACATCCCTATTAATAATTACCTTAAATGTACATGGATTAAATGCTCCAATCAAAAGATATAGGGTAACTGAATGGGGGAAAAAAAAGTCTATATGCTACCTGCAATAGACTTACTTCAGACCTAAAGACACATTCAGAATCAAAGTTAAGAAGTAGAGAAAGATAGGATATTATTCCATGCAAATGAAAACAAAAAGAAATCTGAGTTAGCAATACTTGTATTAGATAGACTTTAAAACAAAGACTGACAAAGACACTACATAATGATAAAGAGAACAAGAAGATATAATCATTGTAAGGATCTATATACCCAAAAAGGGAACACCTAAATATATAAAGCAAAAATTGACAAAGAGAAATTGTCAGTACGATGTCAGAGTTTTCTTACTATCATCAATGGATAGAGCATACAGACATAATAAAGAAACAGGGACCTTCAAGAACACATTAACATATATACAGAACATTCTATCCCAAAACAGCAGAATACACGATCTTTTTAAATGCACATGAAATGGGGCACCTGGGTGGTTCAGTCAATTAAGCACCTACCTTTGGCTAAGGTCGTGATCAGAAGGTCCTGAGATTGAACCCCACATGGGATTCTCTGCTCAGCAGGAAGCCAGTTTCTCCCTCTCCATTTGTTTGTTCTCTGTCAAATAAGATCTTTTAAAAAATGCATGTAGAACATTCTCCATGATAGATCACATGTTAGGCCACAAAATGAATTTAAGATTGAAATCATATCAAGTATCTTTAATGACCACAATGGTATCAGACTAAAATTACAAAACAAATTTTAAAAACTGGAAAAAACACAAACACACAGAGGCTAAACAACATGCCACTAAACATCCAATGCGTAGATGAAGAAATTAAGAAGGAAATAGAGAATACCTGAGACAAAAATGGAAGCAAAACATTCCAAAATTTATGGGATGCAACAGAAGGAGTTTCTAAGAGGGAGGCTATAAAATACAAGCCTACATTCAGAAACAAAATTTATCAAATAATCTAGGCTTACAGCTAAAGGAACTGGAAAGAGAAGAACAAGCACAGCCCAAAGTGAATAGAAAAAAGAAATATCAGAGTAGGAATAAATAAAAGAGAGACTAAACACACAATAGAAAAGATCAATGAGGGGCGCCTGAGTGGCTCAGTGGTTGAGCATCTGCCTTCGGTTCAGAGCCTGATCCTGGGGTCCTGGGATCGAGTCCCACATCGGGCTCCCCACTGGGAGCCTGCTTCTCCCTCTGCCCGTGTCTCTGCCTCTCTCTCTCTGTCTCTCATGAATAAATAAATAAAATCTATTTTTTTTAAAAAAAGAAAAGATCAATGAGGGACACCTGGGTGGCTCAGTGGTTGAGTGTTTGCCTTTGGCTCAGGGCATCATCCCAGAGTCCCCGGATGTAGTACCAAATCCGGCTCCCCAGAGGGAGCCTGCTTCTCCTTCTGCCGTGTCTCTTGCCTCTCTGTGTATCTGTCATGAAAGAATAAATAAAAATATATTTTTTAAAAAAGAGCAATGAAACTAAGAGCTGGTTCTTTGAAAATATAAACAGAATCAATAAACCTTTAACCAGATTCTTGAAGAAAAAAGAACCCAAAATCAGAAATGAGAGGAGTTACAATGAATTTTAAGAGATTTCTACAAAAAATTATAAGCCAACAAATTAGATAACCAAGAAGAAATGGATACATTTCTAGAAACATACAATCATCTAAGACTTAATCCAGAGAAAATATAAAATCTGAAGAGATTGATTACTAGTAATAAAATCAGTAATCGAAAAAAAAAAAAAAAAAAGTATTAAAAAAAAAAGGGATCCCTGGGTGGCGCAGCGGTTTGGCGCCTGCCTTTGGCCCAGGGCGCGATCCTGGAGACCCGGGATCGAATCCCACGTCGGGCTCCCGGTGCATGGAGCCTGCTTCTCCCTCTGCCTGTGTCTCTGCCTCTCTCTCTCTCTCTGTGACTATCATAAATAAATAAAGATTTAAAAAAAAATGTTAAAAAAAAAAAAAGTATTAAAATCAGTAATCGAAAAGCTCCCAATATCCATAAATCAAAATGATCCAACACAATAACAAAATGAAGCATAAAAATTTTATTATCTCAATTGATGTGGGAAAAACAATTGACAAAATTCAATATCCATTTTTTATAAAAACAGTCAATAAAGTGAGTATAAATGAGAACACATTTTAACATAATAAAGGCCATACATAATAATCCCATAGCCAACATACTTAATGGTGAAAAACTTAGGGGAAAAAAAGCTTTCTCTAAGATCAGGAACAAGACAAGGATGCCCACTCTTACCTCTTTTATTGAACATTGTTCTAAAAGCCCTGGCCCAGCAATAAGACAAGGAATAAAAGATATCTAAATGGTTAAGAAAAAAGTAAAATGGTCACTATTTGAAGAGGACTTAATATATATAGGAAAATTTATGGACCCTACCTAAAAATTAGAATAAATTCAGTAAAGTTGCAGAATACAAAATTAATATACATAAATCTGTTATATTTCCATATACTAATAATGAACTATCAGAAAGAACATAAGAAAACTATCCCATTTCTGCATCAAAAGAATAAAATACCTAGAAATAAATTTAACCAAGAAATTGAAAGGCCTGTACTATGAAAACTGTAAGACATTGATGGAAGAAATTAAGGATGAATACCAAAAAAGAGAGAGAGAGAGAGATACCATGCTCATGAATTGGATTATTATTAAAATGTCCATACTACACAAAGCAATCTACAGAGTCAACACAATCTGTACCAAAATACTAGTATTTTTCACAGAACTAGAATAATCCTAAGACTTGTATGGAGCTACAAAAGACCCAAACAGCCAAAACTATCTTTAGAAAGAAGGAAGCTGGAGGTATCATGCTCCCTTATTTCAAACAAAGCGACACTAATCAAAACAGTATGGTTCTGGCACAAAAAACAAACCTATCAGTGGAACAGAATATAGAGCCCAGAAATAAATGAACACTTACATGATTTTACTATAACAAAGGAGACAAGAAAATTCAATGAGAAAAAGGAAATCTTTTCAATAAATAATGTTGGAAACTGGACCACCTTATTACATCATATACAAAAATAAATAAAATGGATTAAAGACCTAAATGTAATACCTGAAACCATAAAAATCTATACCATGAAACTCCAAACCATAAAACAAAAGAAAACAGGCAATAAATCCTTGGACATCAGACTTAGCAATAATTTTTTGGATTGGTCTCCTTAGGCAAGGGAACCAAAAACAAAGATAAACTATTGGGACCACACTAAAATTAAAAGCTTCTGCACAACAGAGGAAATCAGCACAACAAAAAAAGCAACCTACTGAGTGGGAGAAGCTGTTTGCAAAGTATATACCCAATGAGGGGTTAATATCCAAAATATATGAAGAACTCCTAACAACTCAACACCAAGACATCAAAATTTGATTTAAAATGTGGGTAGATGACCTGGGTAGATATTTCTCCAAAGATGACATACAGATGACCAATGGACTCATAAAATTATGCTTAATGTCACTAATCATAATGATCATGGAAATACAAACTGAAACCTCAGTGAGATATCTGACACCTCTCAGAATGGCTAGTATCAAAAAGACTAGAAATAACAAGTGCTGTTGAGGATGTGGAGAAAAAGGAACCTTTATGCGCTGTTAGTGAGAATGTATATTTGTGCAGCCACTATGAAAAGTAGTAGGGAGGTCCCTCAAAAATTAGAAGTATAATACCATGCAGTACAGAAATCCACTTCTAGGTATTTATCTGAAGAAAACAAAAATAGTAATCTGAAAAGATGTATGCACCCCTATGTTCATTGTAACAGTATTTACAATAGACATTTGCACTGCTTCCTTATCTTGACTATCAATAGATAAATGGGTAAGACAGACTTAGTACAAACACATGGTGGAATAGTACTCCTAAAAAATAATATCTCAAGGTGCCTGGGCTGTTCAGTTGGTTAAGCCTTTAACTGATTTTGACTCAGGTCATGATCTCAGATGATCTCAGAGCCATGGAATTGAGCCCCGTGTCAAGATCTATGCTCACCATGGAGTCTCCTTGAGATTCTTTCTCTCCCTCTGCTCCTCTTCCTGCTCATGCATACTCTTTAAATATAATCTTTTAAAAAATACTGAAATCTTGCCATTTGTGACAACATGAGGGTATTATGCTAATTAAAATAACTCCAAAAGGTAAATACCATATGATTTTACTTAAATGTGGAATCAAAAACCAAAACAGAACAGACTCAAATACAGAAAACAAACTGGCACTTGTCAGGGCAAGGGTGGTGTGGGGATGAGCAAAATAGGTGAAGGGAATTACACAGTACAAACCTCTAGTTACATAATAAGTAAGTCACAGAGATGTAATATACAGGATAGAAAATACAGTAAGTAATATTGTGGTAATTATGTATGGTGATAGATGTAACTAGATGTACATTATGAATTGATCCCCACAATAAGGGTCAAATTACTATATGTACACCTGAAACTTAGAATATACTTTTTCAATTTTTAAAAAGTTGATGAGGCATAATCACTCTGGATTCCTGAGTGATTATTAATCCACGTGAGGCATAAACTGTTTCCACACCAAGAATTTGAAATCTTTTCGAATACAACATAACGGTCTATTCTGATTACTTTGTATCCTGATTTTCAGCCCCTGTATATCATTATTTTCCCATACTCTTAATTATCCAAGAACAAGTTTAATGGCTCCATATTTTATTACAAATTTATGTACCATAAACTTATTGAACAAGTCCTCTATTGAACATTTAGTTGGAAGCATTTTTGGAAACTATAAATATTGTAATGAGCTTCATTGTGTTTGACATTGGTTCTTTATCAAATTCCACTAGTGCTACTTCTCTGATTAGATAGAAAACATCATATTGAATCCTGTTACTTGCAGCAGTAACAGGTTTGAAAAATTTAAAGTCTTTATATGAAGATGACATTTGCATAGAAAATCCTTAAAAAAATCTATAAACTAGAACGAGTTTACCAAGACCAGACCATATAAAATAGGCAAAAATCAATTGTATTTTATACACTAGTGTGCAAACAATTGAAACATGGAACTAAATAAAAACCATTTACAATAGCATCACAAGACAAAACTCTTAGTATTTAGCTTGTAAATAAGAGACATTCAAGGCCTCTATATTAAAAATTATGAAACACTGATGAGAGAATTTTAAGAAGAAATATACCATTTTCATCTAATGGAGCTAGAAGGATATCTATATGGAAAACAATGAATCTTGGCTCTTTATCTCATATCATACACAAACACTAATTCAAGATGGATTATAATCCTATTATAAAAGGTCTTTTAAAAAACATACTATCTTTGCAACCTGATGGTGGGCAAAGATTTTAGACAGGACAGAGAAGTGATCATAAATGAAAAAAATTTCATAGGTCAGACTTCATCAAAATTAGAAACTTTTGATCCTAAAGATATCAAGAAAATTACGGACAAGCCATAGATAGGAACACAATATCTGCAAAACAAATAGTTCATGAATCAACAATAAAAACTCAACAAAGTCAAAACACCAAATAGAGAAAAGATACGGATACATTACAAAGGAAGATGTATTTATAGCCAAAAGCACATTAAAAAAAAAAAAACAGAAGTGATTATATATATCATTAGGTATCAGGAAAATGCAAACTAAAGCCACAATGAAATACCATTATACATGCACTAGAGTGCCTACATTTCAAAAGAAAGTGGCAACACCAAATGTGGGTAAAGATGTAGAGCAACTGGAACCTGCATACATTGTTGATAAGAATGTAAAATAGTACAACTGCTCTGGAAAAAATTGTCTCCTAGAATATACTTGTTCTATGACCCAGCAACTCCATACAAGAAAAAATATCTATAAGTTGTCTTAGAATGTTCATATTTTTGTTTATAATAGACAAAACCCACAAATAGACCAGGTGTCCATAAACAGAGGAATAAGCAAACTTTAGTATATTCATATAATAGAATATTGCTTGCCAATAGAAAAGAATGAACTATTGATAAATTCACAGCATGGCTAAATGGGAAAATATTTTTCTGCACAAAAAAAAATAACCTTAAAAAGGATATATGGATAGGATGTCATTTTTCTGAAGTTTTTAAAAATTTTTAAAAATATTTATTTATTCATTCATGAGAGACAGACACACAGAGAGAGGCAGAGACATAGGCAGAGGGAGAAGCAGACTCCTCACAGGGAGCCAGATGCAGAACTCGATCCTGGATCACGCCCTGAGTGAAAGGCAGATGCTCAACCACTAAGCCAGGTGTCCCTATCTGAAGTATTAGAATAGGGAAAACTAATACACAGTCAAAATGAATAAGGAATACTAATACATGGTCAAAACAAAAGCAATAGTTGCTGTTGGGGAAGTAAATGCAAGCAAGGGTTTATTGGGAATGGACATGAGGAAGTTTTCTGGGATAATAGTATTTTTCTATATATTTGTGAGGATTTGGGTTATACAGTTGTATACAACTGCCAAAAAAAAAAAAATCAAATTATCTTTACCCAGTCTCAAATAAGTGGGTAAAGGAGAAACCTATCTCAACATAGTAGACTTACTGACAAGGCCACAGTTAACATCATACTAAGAGTGAAGAGCAGAAAGCTTTTTCTCTAAGATAAGGAATAGACCAAAGATTACTTTTATTCAATATAGTATTTAGAAGTCCTATCCAGAGCAATTAGGCAGGAAAAAAGACATTCAAGTACAACTTGTCACCATTTGTAGATGATCTATAGAGAAAGTCATAAAGATTACACACACATCCCTACCCCTAAAATCCTGCTAGAAATAAATGAGGGGCACCTGGGTGGCTCAGTCAGTTAAGTATCTGCCTTCACCTCAGGTCATGATCTTATGACCTGGGATCAAACTCCACATTGGGCTCCCTCCTCAATGGGAGCCTGCTTCTACCTCTGCCTGCTGCTCCCCATGCTTGTGCTCTCTCTCAAATAGATAAAATCTTTAAAAAAAAAAAAAAGAAAGAAATGAATTAAGTTCTAGGATACACACAAAAATCAATATACAGGAAAACAGTTATTGGTGTCTAGAAATGTAATCAGGAGAAAGAAGTTAACCTCATTTCCAATCTCATTTGCATAAGAATATCTAGAATTGAACTTAACCAAAATGGTGAAAGACTTCTACACTGAAAACTATAAAACATCAATAAAAGAAACTGAAAATGACACAAATGGAAAGCTATGCCATGCTCATGGACTGGAAGACTTATTAAAATGTCCATACTATCCAAAACAATCTATAGTTCAATATAATCTTTTAAGATTTTACTTATTTATTCATGAGAGACACGGGGGGGGGGGGGTGGGGGGGCAGAGACATAGGCAGAGAAACAGGCAGAGGGAAAAGCAGGCTCCTTGTAGGAGCCCAACTCAATCCAGTGTCTCCAGGATCCTGCCCTGGGCAGAAGGTGGCACTAAACTGCTGAGCCACCTGGGCTGCCCTCAACGTAATTTTTATCAAAATTCCAATGGCATTTTTTTTTACAGAACTAAAACAAGTAGTCCTAAATTTTGTATGAAACAAAAAGCCCTAATAGCCAAAGTAATCTTAAGGAAAACAAAGCTGAAGTCACCACACTCTGACTTCAAACTGATTTACAAAGCAGGTGAGAATATACAATGAAGAAAGGACAGTCTCTTCAGTAAGTGGTGTTGATAAAACTGAACATCCACATGCAAAATTAAACTTGTGACTATACTTATGTAACAATCATACTTACATAACATTCATAGCTAACACCCCATACTCAAAAGTTAAGTCAAAATAGATTAAAGACCTAAACGTGAAGGGGAATAGGTAGGATGGAAAAAAAGTAGAGCAACCCTAAACTTGTCTCCTCGCTTGAACACAGCTAAAGAAAAAAAATCCTCATCTTGAACATAGCTAGAGAATGATCAGATCATTCTGAACACCCACAAGAAGACCTAAATGTGAAACCTGAAACCATAAAACTCCTAGAAGAGAATATAGGCAATAAGCTTGACATTGGTCTTGGTGATGTATTTCTGAATCTGACATCAAAAATAAGGGTAGCAGAAGCAAAACAATAAAAGTGGGGCTACATTGAACTAAAAAGCTTCTGCACAGCAAAGAAAACCATCCACAAAATGAAGAGCCAACCTACTCAAGAAAATTTTCTAAATCATGTATCTGATAAAAAGGTAGAATATCCAAAATATATAAGGAACCCCTATAACTCAATAGTAAAAACATTTTGATTAAAAAACCAGAAGATCTGAATAGACATTTTCCAAAGATGACATATCAATAGCCAAAAAGTACATGACAAGCTGCTCAACATCACTGATCATCAGGGAAATGTAAATCAAAACCACAATGAGGTATCACTTCACACCTGTTAGGATGGCTATTATCAAGAAAGGAAAAAAAAGTGTTGGGGGAGGATGTGAAGAAAGGGAACTTTTGTGTGGTTAGTGCACTGTGTAGCCACTATGAAAAACAGGATGTTCCTCAAAAAATTAAAAATATGACCCAGTAATCCTATCTTTCGGTATTTATCCAAAGAAGCTGAGAACACTAACTCAAGATATATCTACTTCCATGTACAATGCAGTGTTTAAGAGGTCTAAAATATAGAAACAAACCAAGGGTCCATCTATGGATGAACAGATCATAAAAATGTAATATATACAATGGAATATTGTTCAGCCATTAAAAAAAAGGAAATCCTGCCATTTGCAACAAGGAAGATGGGCATTATGCCATGTGAAAGTAGTCAGAAAGAAAGACAAATACCAAATGATCTTGGCCTAGATAGAGACAACATACTGGTGGTTGCCAGAGGAGAGAGGTAAAGGGATAGGCAAAATAGGTCAAAAGGTACAAACCTCTAGTTGTAAGTCATGTGGATATATGTACAACATGATGACTGTAGTTAATACAACTATACTGAATATTCGAAAGTTGCTAAGACTAAATTGTAGTTATAACAAAATTTTTATAACTGTGTGGTTGTGGGTATTAACTAGACTTATTGTGGTGATTATTTCACAGTATATGTAAATGTCAAATCATTATGCTGTACACCTGAAACTCATGTAACATGTCAATTATACCTCAAGAGAAACAAAGTCAAATATTACAGTAAGATGTGGTGTACACACACACACACACACACACACACACACACAAGAATATTTTTCAAGCAGAATGAAACCTTGCCTTTGCAATGACATGGAGGGAACTAGAGTATAATGCTAAGTGAAATAAGTCAGAGAAAGACATACCATAAGATTTCACTCATATGTGGAATTTAAATGAGCAAAGGACAAAGAGAAAAGTCAAGAAACATACTCTTAACTATTGAGAACAAACTGAGTTACCAGAGGCAAGGAGGGGTAGAGCCGTGGGTGAAATAGGTAATGGGAATGAAGGAATACACTTCTCATGGTGAGCACAGAATGGTGTATGAAATTGTTGAATCACTATACGGTCCTCTTGAAACTAACAACACTTGTATGTTAACCATACTGTAATTAAAATTTTAAGAAAGGTTACAGTAAAATAGAGCATTTCATGTAAATTTTTGCTAAATAAAAACATAAGAAATGTAAGCAGGTATTTAGAACCCTAGGTAGTGGGATATACGCACTGAAGTGACTCAGGGTAGAATGTACAGATGCCTGAATCCCCCCCCAAAAAAGATGGATCAATGGAAGAGAGATGAATATATAGATTAAGTATAGAAAAAAATTGTATAGAAACTAGATGGTGGGGGTTTATTGTGGAATTTTTTTGTATGTTTGACTTTTTTCTTAAGAACATGTTAGAAGCAAAGTTTATTGCTCTTAGATATAAAATGGTTGGTCCAGAAGTTGGCAGTGCAGAGCTTGTATTGGCAGCTCCGTGATGATTAGGAATCCAGGCTCTTTCGATTTTGTTATTCTGCTTTCCTTAGCATGCCACCTCCTGGCACATGATGGCTGCTAGGTCACTAAACATCTAATCTATATTCTGGCCAGCAGGACACTCATAGCATTCTAGAAAGTCTTTCTGGTCCCTTGTACATCAACAATTTTTTTATTTATTGAATATTCAACCATGCATTTTTCTCTTTTCTCATAAAGTATCCTTTTCTTGACCCAACTTCTTTTATGAAGCTGCCAGCCCATTCCCTTGCTCTCCTTTCCACAAAACTCCTCAACCAACAAAGATGCCTGTTTGTCTCAGATTCCACAATTCTCATCTTAGGTCTGTAGCACTCCTTCCTTCTTCATATAGTTTCCAGGATATCACATTCCTGGTTTCAGTACTATCTCCTTCAAACTTGCCCCTCTTCCTCCAACGTCTTGATGTCAGGCTGCCCCAGGACCCAGTCTTCAGACATCCGCTCTTCTCCACCCCATTCGGTTTCCAAGGATTTAATACCATCTATTTGCTTAGGACCCTCCAACTTGCCTAGCTGCTCTCCCAAATTCCAGGCTTGTATATCCAACTCCTATCCCACCATCACTTGCATGTCTGATATATAGTTCACTCAACATTTCCAAAACCAAATTCCTGGTCCTCCCCAACAAATCTAAATTTTACCTCAGTTCCCCACATCTTAGTGATGTTGGCTCCATATTCCAGGTGCTTGGGCCAAAAATGAAAAAAATAAAAAAGCAGTCACCTTCTTTTTTTCATGCCCAGTCCCTAAAACCAAGTTGATTCTACCCTTAGGACATGTCCCAAATCTGATCACTTTCTGCAGCTTCCTTGCTGCCATGCTGGCTCAGATTACTGCAATAGCTTTCTAAGAGGGGGTGGGGGAGTGCCAAAGAGAAGCAGGGAACAACAGTCTATTTGTAATATAGCAGTCAAAGGAATCCCTTTAAAGTGTTAATCAGATGATATCCCTCCTCAGCCCCAAACCTGGCATGGCTCCCCATCTCCCCCAAGGTAAAAGCTGAAGACATTCAGTAGCCTACAAGGCTTTCTGTTGTCTGGCACTCTTCATTGCCTCTGTATCTCACTCGCTCCTTGCGTATAGACTGCAGTCATGCTGGCCGTCTGAGGGTCCCTGAAACATGGGAGGCACACTCTAGCCTTGAAGTCTTTAGCTGGCTATTCCTTCTGCCTGGAACACTCTCCTTTCCAGATTTCTCTCTGCATAATTCTCTCTCCTCTTTTAAGTCTTTGCTCAGATGGACCTCAAGCACCTGGAACAGTGTTGGTACTGAGACCAATACATACTCTTTAAGTAAATAAAGCACACACAACTGAAGAGTCAAACTTCCACAGATCCCATAACTAGCTAATTTTACATTTTCTTCTAACCTGATACATATCCTTCCTCCAACAAAAGTAGGTCATTTTTGGATCAACATGACACTACTCAATAAAGAGTTTTGTATTTCCTTTACCAGCCTTAAAGTATAATCATATCCAATAGATGAAGAGAGGTAGACTTATTTGAAAAGGAACACTACAAGTCCGTTCCTGCATCAGAGGTTTGTGATCAAGGAGGCTCTACATTTAGGAATACAAGAACAGAAAAGGGCATTGCTCAAATAACCTATTAATCATTCCTAGGATCATCTATTTAGAAGGAAAACAGAATTAAGCAAAAACAGCAGTAATCTTTCCTAATCCTACTCAGTTTCTAAGAAATTAAGTTCAGATCTTAGTATTCTACTTTTCCCCATCTCTCCAGACCTTGTGAGCTTAATCCTCCTCTTAAGGATTTGCCTAAGGCCAAGGTAACAATCACAACCATCTGCACAAAAAGGGTAACAAGAGTCTGGCACTTGTCACAGCTAAAATCCAAGGCACACTAATGTGTAGCCTCCCCAGATCTGCCAGCCACCCCCATTTCTGTCCTATCATTGCACGGTCAATGGTCAGGCATCTAGCCCTGGAGTACAACCATGAGTGAAAACTCAGAAGTGGTTTTCTAATGGGGAGTTTCCTGTAGTTTAGGCAACTGTATTGTGTGGAGCCAATTCACAACTTCTGTTTAACTTGAAGGAGGTGTGAGAAGCCCCAAACGTGGCTACCAGCACAAATGCATTGGTCAGCTTGTGCATGAGATACAATTGCTTTTCTACATGCAATCACTAACAGCTGAGGGAGAGGTAATGAAGTCAGCTGGGGTCTAGATTTAGACAAAAGCACAAGTCTAATGTTGGCCACTGACTATGCCATTTATTGTGTCACAATGGGCAGAGAACAACAAAGTTGTTAGGATAACAAATAGAATACGAAGGTCAGGAAGGTCTGGTGAAGACACATATCCACTTATTATTATTGCTCATGTTGTTGGTAATTCATTAATTGAATTATTTTTACTGAGTCATCTTCCCAGTATCACTTTAAGCTGAGTATCAGGCCATTTTTCCCAGGTACTAGGGCAAGATGAAGGTGGAGATGTGAGTGTGAGAGAGTCATACCTTTGTGTCATACCACATAGACCAATCAACTTAAACATAGGGCAGCCCTCTTCCTAGCTCCTTTAGCTCAAAAAGAGTAACTCTCAGCACACCATTCCCTGCTGTTAATATCAGTTCTCCTAGAACATTATAATGACAGAAATCCAAAGGATTTCATGAAAATCTCTTAGAGCTACTTCACACCCCATGGAGTCTTCCTGTGGGTGAAGCACTGCTTCCTATCACAGATATTACAGCAGTTTAGCAAAATTCTGCAAGTCAAATTCATTCCAAAAGGTACTGCATTGCTGATTCATCTTATCTTGTTCCTACCCAAAATGACATTTGCCCATGAAAAGCACTGAAGATATCTTTATGTTGAGGGTAGGAACTATTTTTCTCTTTACCAGTTCTTAACAGCAAGTAACAGAATTTGCCTTTCCTGAGAATGAGAAGGGGTTGGGGTTGAAGGATCCAGGAAACAATGGAGAGTAAAAGCAAGAAACAATCTAAGAAACTGACAACTGTGCTTCTTAGAATCCACTGGTAAACAACTAGAAACTCAGCTTTCTTCGCTGTTCCTTGAGCTTCTGTGGTGCCAGGGCATGTCAGTTTGATTCATGGGGAACACCATGGAGCCCATGTACATGTACAATGGCAGAGGTTCTCTAGTCCAAATGACAAGTGCTCCCAATACCTCACAGCATCCCAATTGTTCAAGGGACACACGACTGGACACAAGGCCCACTCAGAACAGTTATCATGACTGGAATAAGCAAATGTAACCAAAAACAAGCTCAAGGAGAGGTAGAAACCCTTTCAGAGAGACAGTTGGTAAAGACGTCCACTCAAGATATGGATGCTGAGCAGTTTTGAATGGGAAGAGGGAATTCTCTACAACTGACTGTGGGTGTGAAATGGATGGTATAAGACGAAGACCACCAAAGGTGATCCAAACTGGCAAATAATTTTTCCTCTCTAATCTTTTTCTGTATATATTTTCTTCTAAAAGTGCCTCACATCTTATTAAGGCCTCCTATAATCTATCCACTTTAACGACTCAGCATAAACTCTGCTCTGTAATAGGAGTGTCCTTTCTGTCCCATGTGGACAACATGCTTCAAGATTACCTATGCTGTACATCTATAATCCCCTCCTGCCTGTTCAAATCTTCTCTCCAAGGCCTAGTTGAAGAACCTTCTACCCTATGAAACTCCATCTCTCCTCTCTGAACTCATGGGGCACTTACAGTCTGAGTCACATAATTTCCCATTTGATTACACATTATTTGATACTCTCCTATAAAGCCACTTGTGCTTTGTTCCCCAACAAAACTATACTCTTCTCAAAGATCAAAACTTTTGTTATTTGCCCCAACCATACCTGGCACAGGCATGAACACATGGTAGGAAAAAACAAAACAAAACAATGGAAGAGTACTTCAATCGTTCATAAACTAAAAGCCAACACATAGATTAAAATGGTTAACCAAACCACTTCCCCTCAACAAAGACTTCTAAATCACACAAAGATCTAAAGTTATGTTTTTAAGAAGTCCAGATAAATAGCAGGGGTATCCCGTCATTTGGAAGCCAGTGAAGGATAAAAATTATTCCAGCAGTGGCCTCGAGTTGCAGAGACAATGTAGTTACAGGGAAAAGGGAGGGAGGGTGGGAAATATGGCAAGATTTTATTCCAAATTGACCTTTATAAAGCATTCAGAGAATGCTGAGGGAAAGCTAAGGATGACAGCAGACAGCAAGCTAGATGCTGCCTTATAAAATGAAAGGATGACAAGGACAACAAGCACTAATTGTGAGGGAAGAAATCTATGAAAGGGCATAACGTGAAGGACAGGGAGATAAGAGCCCTGGGCACAAGGCCATGAGAACTACATTCCATCTTGACAGCTTTCTTAGACAAGATTTAGATAAAGTAGAAGATAGGTGGAGGTGAACAAAACTATCTGAATGATTGGAAAATCCACAAAGCATACAAGGAGTCTCAGAAAGTCTATTTATAAAATCTCTTATGATCTACCTTGATTCATTTTGAATCAAACCATGGTCCTCCTGGTTTTACAGCTATATGCTGTATTTGTAGGATACAATGTGCCTGGCACTTGACACACCACTGCTAAGCAGCACAACAGCTTAAAAATTTTGGCAGTATTACTCTTATTTTGCAGACAAGGATACAAAGTCTCAGAAAATTGAAGCTATTTGCTTATCCATCCAGTCAATGAATACTATTGTTGAATTACTTTGTGCTACGAACAGGGTCTTAGTGGGGAGCAATATGGCAAGTGCCTGCTCTCAAGGAGCTTATATTCCAAAGCCCATGGTCCTTTAGCTACACAGTGCCCAGGATTGGGACCACGTCTGATTCTAAACCCCACACACATAAGCCTCTTTTATCTTCTCTACCCTAGCAAAGAAAACCTACAAATGTTTTTCTTTTCAGACCTGTCATAACATAACATGGTTATAAAAACTTTTTGTCTCAACATCACTTATTGAAAAGACTGTTTAAACTACCACAGGGAATATGAAGTATGTGGAACAACTAGAAGTCTTTCTTACATTTTAAATCACAAAAGCAATGCACAAAAGGCTTCTAGCAAAGTGGTAGATGGAGAAGACAGAGAAGCCCCCCCCACCTTCCATGACAAATAGCATGGAAAAGGTTATCCAAATATTTTTGCAAGCTCAGTTTTATAACTAACAACAAAAATGAAGGGAAGACCTGAAATTCTAGAAATAAAAAGGCAACTCACAGGTAAACAACCACAGTAAGGGAGATTTTATTACCTATGGCTCACATGGGTACTGAGCCCAAATCTAAGTTCTAGGGGTTAAGATTTGGTCACCCACATGAGGCATCAAACCTTGAAGTTGAGGAGCTAGATCTAAGCCCCACATGAAGTCTGAAGCTTCAAAGATCTATACCATCTTCAAAATCAAGATAAAACTCTGCCCAGGGGCTTGGGGGAAAAAAAAAAAACAAGGAAGTTTGTTCTCCTGAGGACAGGGATAAGGAAAAAAAAAAGTGAATAAACTCAAATACAAATACATGGCCCAAAATTATACCATCCACTGGAAGAAACCCCAGGCCAAGAAAGGAATACATGCCAGACCTGAACCAGAAGAACCTCCTACAACCTTTCCTAAAGCAAAGAAAAATCCCACTATAGGTTATCCATGGCTCGCTATAGATGAGACCATCTCTAGTGGCAAGGAATTCACAATCAAAATTATAAATCCAATGAGAAAATGAAACAATGAGGATGTGTCTGCAAAAGATCAATGGAGAATTTGAGGTAGGATAATTTGAAAGGAATATAAAAGAAGCTAAAGAATTAAGGAGATGAAGCAATAGAAACAATAATGAAAAAAGTGGATCAGAATTTTTTAAATAATATTTTAAAGGAATAGAGTATGGCTTTTAGAAATTAAAAACTTAGTTATTAAAATTAAATATCCCAGTGGCTATTTGGTCAGTGGATTAGATAAATGTAGCTAATGAGAAAACAAACCAGAAGCACTAAATACTCTACTGTAAAGAGATGGAAATTATAAAAGAGCTGCCAAATAACATGAATGAGAGTGCAGCAGACATGGACTAAGGACAGAAGATCAAACATGCATTTGATGCCAAATCTAGAAGTAGTCATTGAAAAAAGATGGAAGAAAACCTCACCCCAGATCGTCTAGGTGGCAGAAGCTCCTATTTTCCCTTTGATCTACAACTAATGAGGCACCCATAATCAAAGGGAAAAAGTCCCTCTGCACAACCTATGAGGGCACCCTAGAGATCCATCCATCTGTGCACCCAAAAGTAGGTGGATTGGACTATGCCCGAAGTGATGCAATGAGGAAGGTGATGAAAGAAGTGTAGGAGTAAGGACACCTCCCCCAACTTGAGGACCCTTCTCCCAAGAGGCAGTGTGCACACCCAAAAGCCTAAATACCAAGTACAGGCCTCTCTTGCTCTGCCATCATCATTTTGTTTTTGTTTTTTAATGCCTTCGCGCCCAACCTTAGGGGGATATTCAGCTCTAGTAAGAGAAACTAAAGGCTTTTGCTAAAGTGGCCACTTTTTGGAAAACAAAAAGGCGGCTCTTTACTACCAACTTGTTAAACGGTTAGAGCGAAAGTAAACAAAACCTTGTCTAAATAAGAAAGGTTTTTGCTACTTCAAATGCAGTATCAGAGGTAGGTCTCATTAAATACTGGGGGGGAGGGAAAATCACAGTAATATGGTATCATAATAAGAAAATGATAATTTTCCAGCAGCTGAATTCCAGACCTGGAATATTGTGACACAACCAATAAAGAATGTAGAATAGCTATGATGAAGAAATTCTACAAGCTACAAGAAAACTCAGAAGGCAATATAATGATCTCAGGAATAAAATCAACAAACAGAAGTAGTTTACCAAAGAGACTGAAATTCTAAAAAAAATAAAATAAAATAATTCAGGAGCCAAAGAATTCAAATGAGATTAATGTATTAGAATCCATTGGAAATACAGCAGATCATATTAAAGAGAAAATTAGCAAGCTCATGGATACAAACACATAAATGATTCAAGTGGAAGGTGAGCAAGAACTAAGATTTTTAAAGCAATGCAATCCTAGAACAACTCCTGAATCCATTAGCAAAGCCAGCATAAGAATAATGAGTATCTCAGAAAGATTAGAAAAGTAGAAAGGAGAAGAGAAAAAATTATTTAAGAAATTAATAGCTGAGGGGATCCCTGGGTGGCTCAGCGGTTTGGCGTCAGCCTTCAACCCAGGGCGCAATCCTGGAGTCCTGGGATCGAGTCCCGCGTCGGGCTCCATTCATGGAGCCTGCTTTTCCCTCTGCCTGCCTCCCTCTCTCTCTCTCTCTCTCTCTCTCTCTCTCTCTCTCTCATGTCTATCATGAATAAATAAAATCTTAAAAAAAGAAAGAAATTAATAGCCGAGACCTTCCCCAGTCTGGAAAAGGACCTGTATAGAAGTCTATGAAGCTAGTAGAATACCTTATTGTCTCAATGAAAAAAAGACCTTCTCTAGGACATATTATATTTAAAATGTTCATGCCTATGATGAAGAATTTTTTTTAAGATTTTAATTTATTTACTCATGAGAGACACAGAGAGAAGGCAGAGACATTGGCAGAGGGAGAAGCAGGCTCCATGCAGGGAGCCGGATGTGGGACTCTATTCGGGAACTACAGGATCATGCCCTAAGCTGAAGGCAGATGCTCAACCGCTGAGCCACCCAGGCATCCCTATGATAGAGAATTTCAAAAGCAGCAGGGGTAAAGGAGATAGTAACCTACAAAAGGTACCTCTGATCAGTCTACCAACAGATTTCTCAGCAGAAACTCTAAAGACCAGGAAGAGTGGAAGGACATTTTTTAAATATTGAAAGGCAAAAACTGCTAGCCAAGAATACTTTGCTAAATAGCAAAGTTACCCTTCAGATATGAAAGAGAAATAAAGGCATTCCCAGACAAAAGCTGAGGAAGTTCACCACCACTAGACTTGCCTTATAAGGAATTTTAAGAGGAGGTCTCCAAGCAGAACTGAAAAGGTGAAAGTACATGAAACTGATTAAAATGAAAAACAGAATACTATTTTTTACCTTTATTTTTAATTGAAAGATAGTTATCATACTAGTTTCAGGTGTACAATATAGGGATTCTATAATTAGACACATTTTGAAATGTTTACCAAAGTGTGGTCACTAAATATTATTACATTACTGGTTATATCATCTCTGCTATATTTTTTTTACCCCGTGACTTATTTTATGGTCAGAAATTTGCACTTCTTAATGTACTTCATCTAGTTTGTCTATCCCCACCCCCCACAAACCTCCCCTCAGTCAATCACCATTTTGTTCTCTGTATTTAGAATTCTGGGTTTTTTTGTTCTGTAGATTCCACATGTAGGTGAAATCATAGTATTTGTCTTTCTCTTATTTAATGTAACATAATATCCTCTATCCATGTTTTCACAAATGGCAAGATTTTCATTTTTTTGTATGGCTGAGTAACATTCCATTGTGTATATATATATCTTTAGCCTTTCATTTATCAATGCACATTCAGGTTACTTCCATACCTTGACCATTATAAATGCTGCAACAAAAATAGGAGGGCATAGAGCTTTTAGAATTACTGTTTTCTTTCTTTGGGTAAATACCCAGAAGTAGAATTTCTGAGTCCTATGGTATTTCTACTTTTAATTTTTGGAGGAAACTTCATAAGGTTCTGTAGTGACTGCACTAATTTATATTCCCACCAACAATGCATTAAGGCTCCCTTTTCTTCACATCCTCAACACCACTTGTTATTTGCCTTTTTGATAATAGCAATTCTGACTGGTGTGAGAGAATAGTTCGTTGTAGTTTTGATTTGAATTTCCCCAATGATTAGTGATATTGAGCATATTATTACGTGTGTTGGCCTTCTGTAGGTCTTCTTTGGAAAAAATGTCTATTTAGGTTGTCCATTTTTCAAATTATTAAGTTTTTTGGCATTGACTTGTAGGAGTCCTTTATATAATTTGGATATTGACCATTTACTGGATATATCATTTCAAGTGTTTTCTCCCATTAATTAGGTTGCCTTTTCGCTTTTACAGTTTCCCTTTGCAATGCAAAAACTTGATTTTGTTGCAGTCCTAGTAGTTTCTTTTTGCTCTTGTTCCACTCGCCTGAGGGGACACATCCATATGTATATTGCTAAGGGTGATGTTCAAGAGATTACAGCCTATATTTTCTTTTAGGAGTTTTGTGGTTTCAGGTCTCACATTTAGGTCTTTATACATAAAAATAAACTCAAAATGGATTATTGTAAGAAAGCAGTCCAGTTTCATTCTTTTATAGGAAGCCATCCAGTTTTCCCATCACCATTTGTTGAAGAGATAGGTAAGAATATCCATGGGGAAAAGACTTTTATTGGCGTTTGACCATGGACTTATTTCTATTCTGTTCTATTGAATGTGTGTCCATTTTTGTGCCAGTACTATACTGTTTTGATTACTACAGCTTTGTAGTCGATCTTAAAATTTGGGAATGTGATACCTCCAGGCTATTTTTATTTCTCCAGATTGCTTTGGCTATTTGAGGTCTTTTTGGTTCTATACAGATTTTGAGGTTATTTGTTCTAGTTCTGTGAAAAATACTGTTGGTATTTTGATAGGGATTGCATGAGTCCCTTGGGTAGTATGGACATTTTAACAATATTTGTTCAACTCATGAGCATGGTACATATTTCTATTTATATCATCTTCAATTTCTTTCAATGTCTTGTAGTTTTCAGAGTATTGGTGTTTTACCTCGGTTAAATTCATTCCTATATGGTTTTTTTCTTGGTATAATTGTGAATATGTTTTGTTATAAGTGTACAGAAATACAACAGAATTCTGCATATGATTTTATATATTGCAACTTTACTGAACTCGTTCATTAGTACTAAGTTTTTTGGTGGAGTCTGAGTTTTCTAGGTACCATCATGTGGCAGATTTCTTCTTCCTTACAAATTAAATGCCTTTTCTTAGCTGTTGTAGCTAAGATTCTCAGTACTGTGTCAAATGAAAGTGGGGAGAGTAGCCTCCTTGTCTTGTTCATGATCTTGGAGAAAAAGTTTTCAGCTTTTTGTGATTAAGATGATATCTGTGGGTTTGTCATATAATGCCCTTTATTATGTTGAAGTATATTCCCTCTACATCTTTGTCAACATTCATTTGTGATAAAAATCTCAACAAATTCAAATGCTTTTTCTGCACCTATTGAAGTGAGAGAATTTGAATCCTTCATTTTGTTAGTGTGGTTTATCATGTTGGTTGATTTATGAATATTGAACTATTTGTGGATCCCTGGAATAAATCCCACTTGATTGTGGTGTATGATACTTTTAGTGTATTGCTGAATTTGATTTGCTATTTTTTTCCCAGAATTTTTGCACCTATGCTCAGAGATACTGGTCTGTAATTTTCCTTTTTTGTAGTGTCTTTGGGTTTGGGATCAGGGCAATGCTGGCCTCATGGAATAAATTTTGAAGTATTCCTCTTTTGTGTTTTGGAATACTTTAAGAGGAATAGGTATTAATTTTTCTTTTAGATGTTTGCTAGAATTCACCTGTGAGGCCATCTAATTTTGGACTTGTTAGGTGGTTTGTGTTTTTTCTGATTCAATTTCATTACTAGTAATTGGGTCGTGTTCAAATTTTCTATTTTTCCCTGATTTGGTCTTGGAAGACTGTAATGTTTCCAGGAATTCATTCATTTCTTCTAGATTGCCTAATTTGTTGATGTGTAATTGTTCATAGTAGGATCTTACCCTTGGTATTTCTGTGGTGTTAACTTATCTTCTTTCATTTGATATTTGAAGTCTTCTTTTTCTTGATGGATCTAAGTAAAGATTATCAATTTATCTTTTTTAGATAACCAGCTCCTGGTTTCATTGATCTTTTCTATTTTTATATGTCTATTTTCATTTGCTTCTGATATTTTTCTTCTAACTTTGGGCTTTTCTTTTTCTATTTCTTTTAGTGTTGTATGAGGCTGAGATTCTTCTTGTTTCCTGAGGTAAGCCTATATGGTTATAAACTTCCCTCTTAGGACTGCTTTTGCGATGTATAGATTTTGAACCATTATATTTCTATTTTCATTTCTCTAAGTATTTTTGATTTCCTCTTTGACATCTTCATTGGCTTTTTAGCAGCATGTTATTTAGTCTCCACATGTTTGTTTTCTCCGGCTTTCTCCCCTGTAATTGATTTCTAGGTTCATACCATTGTAATCATAAAAGATGCTTGATATGATTTCAATCTTAAAACTTATTGAAACTGTTTTTGTCACCTAACATGTAATCTAGCCTGGAAAATTTTCCAACTGCGCTTGAAAAGAATATATATATAATATTGTAATTTTTTCAGAATAGCATATTAAACTATTTACTACAATGGTTAAAAGAACATTAAAAATAACTAAAGCCACTTCCAGTTGGTAATAAAATTACAGCCTAAATCTGTGACATAAAATATATGAAAGGGGCATATTAGAAGGATGGAACCTCTTTAGAAATCTTGATAAGATAGTCTTTTCTGCTGACAGTAACTTGTCTATGAGATGTTTTACATAAACTTCATGGTAACTACAAAGCTCTTCTGGAAAAGAGACCTGAAATATTTAAAAAGGGGAGGTTAAACAAATTACCATGTAAAACCACCAGCTTACAAAGGTAGACAAAAGAAAAAAGAACCAGGAGGCAGAGATCAAGGCAGTAGTAAATTCTTACATATCAATAATCACCCTAAATGTAAATAGATTGAACTTGCCAATCAAAAGGCACGGAGTAACTAGATGGAAAAAAACAAAAACCCAAGCCCCAACAATACCCCCTGACATTTTATCTCTAAGGACCTACATAGGCTCAGAATGAAAATATAAAAGCTATTCCAAGCAAATAGAAATGGAAAATAGGCAGGTATAGCAGTAGTTGTGTCAGACAAAATAGATTTCAAGCCAAAAAAGGATAACAAGATAAAAAGATTATACAGTGATAGAGGGCCATTACATCAAGATAAAGAAGGGAGCTTCAAGATGGTAGAGTAGGAGGATCCTGGGCCCACCTTGTCCTATAGTTACACTAAGTTAACAGGTTCATTTAATCAACTAACTCTAAATATGACCTACAGACTGGCAGAACAGACCTTTCACAGTTAATAGTAGAGAGAAGGTCACATGAAAAGGGTAAGAGCAGAGACACAGTTGGGAACTAGACCCTTGGTGAGACCAAGCACAAATGAGGACACCAAAAGGTGAAGAAGTGGGAGGATCAGACCCTACATCAGGTACCGCTGGCACTGAGGACCCACACTAGGAAGATGAATCCCTAGAATATCTGACTTTGAAAGTCACTAAGGCTTAACTTCGGGAGCTTTGAAAATCAGTTGGGGTTTAACTCTGGGTACTTTGAAAAGTCAGTGGGCCTAACACAGAGAGGCAGAGGGCAATAGGAAACAGTCCCTGCCCTTAAAAAGCCAGCATTAGAAGTAACTCACAGTCCTAGACACAGCACAGAAGCAGCAGTTTGAAAAATATCTGGTGTTTAGGTAAAAGTACATTGACTACTCTTAGAATACGTGCTATAGAGACAGAGGTGTTTGAAAGATTTCTCTGGTAACAAGAGGGTTGACTAACACCATGACTCTTCTTCTCCCCCAGTCTAGATAGCCAGATGCTTGCAGGAGCCAGTGCTAGCACTCTTATCTACGTTGTTAGGACTGCTTGCTTTGCTCAGTGTTCCCCTGTAGACTTGCCCCATCCAACCCACTTGCCTTGGCAGGTGCCTCTCCAAACTGGCTCCTGCCCCACCACACTCAATAGGACTAATACCCTTCCAGGTGACTCCTGCCCTGGGGAGTTAAGGAGATAACTCTACACACCAGTGGATACCAGCAGCCCAGCCCCTTAGCTGGCTGCACAGAGGACAAACCCTGTTTGGTACACTCACAACTATGACGGAGAGGCTACTTGCAGACCACTAGCCTGACTGTCAATCCCACCCACCAATAAGCTTGCAGCAATCACAGACAAGCCTCTTAACAACAGAGGGACCAAATCCTGTGCAGTGTGCTCACATCAGGCAAAGTGCATCTTTACAGCCAGTTGGGTTGAAGGTAAAAGTGGCTCTGCCACCACAGGAGTGTGCATGCAGCCCACACAGGGGACACCCCTGAAGTGCCTGGTTCTGGATTATGCAACAAAGTAGTGCAGGATCTCTTCTACATGACACCTCTATTTTTAAGACTAGGTGATGTAGCTGACCTCCCTGATACATAGAAACAAAATGAGGAAACAAGAAAATGTCCCAAAGGAAAGAAGAGGGACAGCAGAAGAGCTAAAAAAAAAAACTGGAGGTAAGTAATATGCTGAAAGAAATAAAAGTAATTGTCATAAAGATGCTCACTGGACTTGAAAAATGAATGGATAAACTCAGATCTTCCACAAAGAGATATAAAATACGAGAAAGAGGGCAGCCCCGGTGGCTCAGTGGTTTAGCACTGCATTTGGCCTAGGGCATGATCCTGGAGACCCGGGATCAAGTCCCACATCAAGCTCCCTTCATGGTGCCTGCTTCTCCCTCTGCCTGTGTCTCTGCCTTTGTGTGTGTGTGTGTCTCTCATGAATAAATAAAATCTTTAAAAATAAATATGAGAAAGAACCAGTCAGATTAATTCAATAGTTGAACAAAATACACTAGAGAGAATTAACAGCACGTTAGAAGATGTAGAAGAACAGATTAGTGATCTGGAAGACAGGGAATGGAAAGTAACCAAGTTGAATAGCAAAGAAAGAATAAAAATTGAGAATAGGTTAAGGGACTTCAAATATAACATTTGTGTTATAGGAATCCCAGAAAGAGGAAAGAAAAGTGAGTAGAAAATTTGAATAGCTAAAAACTTCCCCAATTTAAGGAAGGAAACATTCAGGTCCAGGAAGAACTGAGAACCACTAATAAGATGAACCCAAAGAGGTCTATACCAAGACACATAACGAAAATTAAGTAACAATCAAGAGAATGTTAAGAAAAGCAAGAGAAAAAGTTCAATATAAGGGAAACCCCATAAGGTAATCAGCTGATTTGTCAGCAGAAATTTTGCTGCCACAAGAGAATAGCAGAATTTATTCAAAGGGTTGAAAGACAAAAACAAAAACACAAACACCAAGCTTGCAGCCAGGAGTACTCTATCCAGCAAGGTTATCATTCAGAATAAAAAGAAATAAAAGTTTCCCATACAAAAATTGAAGTTTATTGTTAAGCCAGACTTGCGATAAGCATTAAGAGGAATCCATTAAGTGAAAAGGAAATATCATAACTAAAAGATTACTAAAGAAGAGCAAACATCTAGTAAAGGTAGCAGAGTGATCATTTATTCGCTAATATGGAGGTCAAATAAAAAAAGAGATCAATGTTACTTATAAAAAGTAGTCAAAGGATACACAAAATAAAAATATGTAAAATAGGACATCATATACATAAAATGTGAAGGTGAGAATAAAAATTTAGTGCTTTTAGAATGTGTTCTAACTTAAGCAACCATCAACTTAATGTAGACATCTATACATATATTTTATACATGAACCCAATGTTAACCAAATTAAAAACTTACAATACACAAAAAATAGAAATCTAAGCATAGCCTTAACGAAATTGTAGCCATAAGGGAAGGCAGCAAGAACAGAGAAGAACTATAGAATCAGAGAACAATGAACAAAATTCAATATACATCAATTACTTTAAATGTAAGTCACCTAAATGCTCTAATGAAAAGTTATAGAATACACTTGATGGGATGAGCACTGGGTGTTATACTATGTTGGCAAATTGAATTTAAATATTAAAAAAAGATAAAAGGTATAGAATAACT
This sequence comes from Vulpes vulpes, assembly GCF_048418805.1. Taxonomy (NCBI): domain Eukaryota; kingdom Metazoa; phylum Chordata; class Mammalia; order Carnivora; family Canidae; genus Vulpes; species Vulpes vulpes. Next base: position 95,815,893 of record NC_132793.1, on the reverse strand, counting down.
AAAAGGTTTAAGAAAAGATCCAAGATCCAAGGAAACTTCCATGAAGATGGTGGAATAAGAGGATCTGAAGCTCACCTTGCCCCACAGGTGCAGCTAGATAGCACCCACATCAGTGCAAATAACCCAGGAAATGACCCCAAATCTGGCAAATCAGACTCTCTACAGGATATACTCTACAGGATATAGGAAGGAGGCTATATCAAAGAGTGTACCAAGCACAGAGATGCAGTTAGGAACTAAACGGGCCTGCAGGACTCTTCTTGGGAGGGAGGAAAGCGAGTAGCTAATATGGAGAAGAAGTGAAAACAGCCCATCACACCAAGCACCCCAGGCATAGGGAAACCACATGGGGAAGACAAATCCCCAAAACATTTGGCTTTGAAAACCAGAGGGGCTGAATTTCATGAGTTCTTACAGACAGCAAGCTTAACATCTGGAACTTTAGAAATCAGCAGATGTGGCTCTAGGAGAGCCAGGAGGCAATAGGAAACTGAGTCCTTCCCCTTAAAGAGACAGCACAGAATCAGCCCCATTGAGATACAGCATAGAAGCAGCAGTTTGAAAAAGATGTGGAGAATATGGAAGGTAGGTAAGTTTACTAACCTCAGAAGAAGTGCTAGAAGGGCAAGATTGTCAGGAGACTTCTCCAAGAACAAAAGAGCTGGCACGTACCATTTCCTCTGCTGCTCCTCAGCCTAGATACAGACACCTGTAGGAACCAGCATAGTGCCAACACACTCCACCAAGATTTCTAACACCACACCTCATCCTTATGTGCTTCTGTGGATCTTCCCCCTCCAACACAGTCCACCTCAGTTTTCCCAGCAGCTGCAGTTCCCCTCCTGCAGCTGACCAGCAAGGACCTTGCTGGTATCATGCACCCTACATGCATTCTTTAGTGAACCTGCCCTCTCTGATATACTGTTAGCCAAAGCCCATCCAAAGAAGTACCACAAGACTGGGAGTGTATAAGCAGCACCAGCAGAGACCAGTGCTACTCCAAAGGGACCCCTGCCCCAGTGAGAAAGGAGGATACTCATATACACCAGTCAGACTGCAGCCACAACAGTGGACTGGGGGGGTGGGGGTAGGTTCAGGCAATGGGTCTAACTGCAGGCCCCACGCATCAATGAAAGCTTCTTAGGGACAACAGAGGGAAAGAATTCTATGATTCAGTGCTCTCATGCTTCTGGCAAACACCTGGTCTGACTCAACGCAAGCCCAAGGTGGTCCCACACTGGCCCACTAACAACACAGTGACCAAACTGTAATCACAAAAGGCAAAGAGAACCATTGCAGATGCCTGGACTGAAGGCAAAAAGTGGCTGAACCACAAGAGTTGGGGGTACACAACACACATGGGAGACTCACCTGAAGCACCAGATTCTGGTTAATAGGGGACATCGCACTGCAGGGCACTATAGGACGTCTTCTTCATAGGCCACTACTTTCAACAGCAGGAGACAGAGCTGCCTTTCTTGATATATAGAAACAGAGACTTAGACAAAAGGAGGTGATAGAGTAATAGGTCACAAATAAAAGAAATAGGACAGCAAGTTGCATTTCTATACACCAACAATGGATAAGAAATCAAGGAATTGATCCCATTTAAATTGCACCAAAACCCATAAGATACCTAGGAATAAACCTAACCAAAGAGGTAAAGGATCTGCACTCTGAAAACCATAAAAAATTTAAGAAATTGAGGAAGACACAAAGAAATGGAAAAAACATTCTATGTTCATGGATTGGAAGAATATTGTTAAAATGTCTATGCTATCCAAAGCAATCTACACATTCAATGCAATCCCTATCAAAATACCATTAGTATTTTTCACAGAGCTGAAAAAAATTCCTAAAATTTGCATGGAAACACAAAAGACCCTGAATAGCCAAAGTAATGTTGAAAAAGAAAACCAAAGCTGGAGGAATCACAATTCTAGACTTCAAGCTGTATTACAAACCTGTAATCTAGACAGTGTGGTGCTGCACAAAAACAGACACATAGATCAATGGAGAAGAATAGAGAACCCAGAAAGGAATGAACTCTCAACTCTATGGTCAACTAATCTTTGACAAAGCAGGAGAAAATATCCAATGGAAAAAAGACAGTCTCTAACAAATGGGATTTGGAAAACTTGACACTTACACAAAAAATAATGAAATTGGACCACTTTCTTACACTAAATACAAAAATAAAATAGATGAGAGACCTATATGGGACAGGATTCTATCAAAATCCTAGAGCAGAACAGAGGCAGGAACTTTGACCTTGGTTGCAGGAACTTCTTGCTAGACAGGTCTCCAAAGACAAGGGAAACTAAAGCAAAAATGAACTATTGGGACTCCATTCCTTTTGCATGGCAAAGGAAACAATAAACAGAACTAAAAGGCAACCTATGGAATGGGAGAAAATATTCACAAATGACATATCAGATAAAGAGCTAGTATTCAAGATCTATAAAGAACTTACCAATTCAACATCCAAAAACCAAATAATCCAGTCAAGAAATGGACAGAAGACATGAACACATATTTCTCTAAAGATAACATACAAATGTCTAACAGACACATGACAAAGTGCTCCACGTCACTTGGGATCAGGGAAATACAAAATCAGAATCACAATGAGATGCCACCTCACACCAATCAGAATAGCTAAAATTAACAAGTCAGGAAATGCCAACGTTGGCAAAGATTAATTAGAAAGGGGAACACTCTTACACTGTTGGTGGAAATGGAAGCTGGTGTAGCCACTTGGGAAAGTAGTACAAAGATTCCTCAGAAAGTTAAAAATAGAACTACCCTATAGCTCAACAGTTATACTACTAGGTATTTACCCAAAAGATAAAAATAGTGATTCAAAAGGGACACATGCACCCCAAAGTTTATAGCAGCAATATCCACAATAGTCAAACTATGGAAAAAGCCCAGCTATTAATAGATGAATGGATAAAGGAGATGTGGTGTGTGTATGTGTGTATATATATATACACATACACATACACACACAAAAATAAAATATTAATTAACCATCAAAAAGAATGAAATCTTGCCATTTGCAACATGGATGGAACTAGAGGCTATGTTAAGAGAAATAAGTCAGAGAAAGACAAATATCATGATTTCACTCATATGTGGCATTTGAGAAACAAAGATGAACATAGAGAAGAGAAGGAAAAATAAAAGTGGAGGCAAACCATAAGAGACCCTTGCCTATAGGAAATGAACAGGGTGGTTGGAGGGGAGGTAGGTGGGGGGATAGGGAATTGGGTGATGGGCATTAAGGACGGCACTTGATTTGATGAACACGAAGTGTTATATGCAATTGATGAATCACTGCATTTTACCCTTCAGACTAATGTTATAGGTTAACTAAATTGAATTTAAGTAAAAAATTTAAAAATAGAAACAGAAGCATAGCAATAGATCCAAATGAAATAAAGATAAACAATATGTCTGATAGAGAATTCAAAGTAATGGTCCTAAAGATACTTGCTAAACTTTAGAACACCTGTGAGAACTTCAACAAAGGGATAGAAAATATAAAAATAATCAAATGATGAATCAAATATTTTGATTTGAAGAATCAAATCAAATATTTTATATTTTATCAAATATAAAAGAATCAGATGATGAACTCAATAGCTGAAATTAAAAATACACTAGAGTGAATCAACAATAAGACTAGAGGAAGCAGAATGGATAGTGATCTGGAAATCACAATAAAATGTAACCAAGCTGATTAGCAATTTAAAAAATAAGAATAGGTTAAAAGATAGGTTAAAGGAAAGATAGGTTAAAGGAAATCAGCAACATCATCAAGCATAAAACTAACATTATAGGGATCCCAGAAGGAGAGAAATAAGGAGAAGGGGCAGAAAATTTATTTGAAGAAATAATACCTGAAAACTTCCTGAATCTGTGGAAGGAAACAGAAATCAAGATCTAGGAGGCACAGATTACCTTAACAACAACAAAAATCAACCCAAGGAGGTCCACACCAAGACATATAATATTTAAAATGGCAAAGAAGCAATGATAAAGAGAATTAAAAAAGCAGCAAGAGAAAACAATTACATGCAAGGGAACCCCATGAGGCTATCAGATTTTTTTTTTTTAGCAGAAACCTTGCAAGCCAGAATAGAGTAGTAGGATATGTTCAAAGTGATAAAAAGGAAAAAACTAAACAAGAACAGTCTACTTAGCAAAGTTATCATTCAGAATAGAAGAAGAGCTAGAGTTTTCCATCACCACAGAACCAGGTTTATGAGAGAAAAGTTAAAGGGAATTCTTTGAGTGGAAAGAAGTCTATAATCAGGAGTAAGGAAATTGGGCAAGTTAAAAAATTTCACAGGTATAAATGTCAAACATAATCAAAGTAGATCCATCACTTATGAATCCAGTATGGAAGCTAAGACACAAAAGCAGTAAGATCAATTATGTCTTTACAAATCTGTCAAAGGATTCACAAAAGCATGCAAAGTATTACATCATATACAAAAATGTAGCAGGAGTATATATTTAGTGCTTTTAAAATGGGTTCACACTTAAGCGATCATCAACTTGATATAGACTGCTATATGTATAGACTGTTATATATCAACGTAATGGTAACCCAAATGAAAAAACCAATAGATATGCAGGTAATAAAGAGAAAGGAATCCAAAAGTATCACTAAAGCCATCAAATACAGGGAAGGAACAGAAGAACTACAGAACAACCATAAAATAAGTAACAAAATGACAAACCTATCAATAACTACTTTGAATGTAAATGAACTAAATGCTCCAACCAAAAGGCATAGAGTGACAGATGGATATAAAAGCAAGACCCAGGGGCACCTGAGTGGCTCAGTCAGTTAAGCATCTACCTTCAGCTCAGGTCATGAGCAGGGATCAAGCCCCATGTTGGGCTCCCTGCTCAGCGGGAAGCCTGCTTCTTCCTCTCCCTCTGCCACACCCCCTGCTTGTGCACACTGTCAAAATCTTTTTAAAAAATAAAAAAATTAAAAGCAGGACCCCATCCATATGCTGTCTACAAGAAATTCACTTCAGACCCAAAAACACATTCAAATTGCAAGTGAAGAGATAGAGAAGCATTTATCATGCAAATGGGAGCCAAAAAGAAAGCTGGGGTAACAATACTTATATTGGACAAAATAGACTTTAAAATGAAGACTGTAACAAAAGACAAGAACAACACTACATAAAGGAAAAAATCCAACAAGGTATAACAATTGTAAAAATTTATGTACTTAACATGGGAGCACCCAAATACATGAAGCAATTATTAACAGACATGAAGGAAGAAGTCAATAGTGACACAATAGTAGAGATCTTTATTTACATCAAGGTATACTGAACACCACTGGATCATCAAGATAGGAAAAAAACAAAAAAAGAGGAAACCATGGCTCTAAATGGTACATTGGACCAGATGGGTCTAACAGGTATATTCAGAATGTTCCATACCAAGAACAAAACAAAACAAAACAAAAAACGAAAACAAAAACAAAAACCCCACCCTATAGAAAACTAGTGCCCCACTCTTTAAGTGCACATGGAACATTCTCTAGAAGATATCTCATGTTAAGCCACAAAAGAAGTCTTAAATTCAAAAAGATTGAAATCCTACCATGCATTTTTTTAAATCACAAGAATATGAAATGAGAAATCATTCACAAGAATAAAAATTGGACAGAATATAAATACATGAACTAAACAATGAATGGGTCAACCAAGACATCAAAGAGGAAATAAAAAAAAAAATAACAACACAGGGAGACAAATGAAAGTGAAAACACAATATCCAAAATCTTTGGGATGCTTCAAAAGCTGTTGCAGGAGGGAAGATTAGAGAAATACAGGCCTTTCTCAAGAAGAAAAATCTCAACCTACTCTTATACCTAAAGGAGATATAAAAAGAATAAAGCCTAAGGCCAGTAGAAGGTAGGAAATATTAGAGCAAAAATAAATGGGGGGGGGGAGGATCAATGAAACCAGGACCTGGTTCTTTGAGACGATCAAAATTAATAAAACTTAAGCAAACAAGCAAGCAAGCAAGCAAGAAAGAAAGGTGGTGTTGGGGGAAATCATGTCAACAAAGTCAGAAATAAAATAACCAACATCACAGAAATACAGAGGACTGTAAGGGAATTCTATAAATAATTATGTGCCAACACATTGGACAATTAGGAAATGGATAAACTCCTAGAAACCTATAACCTTCAAAAACAAAAAATAGAAAATTTCAACAGACCAATCAGTAGCAAAGCAGCTGAATCAGTAAAAAAAAAAAAAAAAAAAAAAAAAAAAAACTCCAACAGAAGTCCAGGACCAGATGGCCTCACAGGTGAGATCTACCAAATATTTAAAGAACTGATACCAATTCTTTAACTATTCAAAAAAAAAAAAAAAAGAAAGAAAACTTCCAAATTCATTCTATGAGGCCAGCACTACCTTAATACAAAAACCAGGTAAAGACACTACAAAACAAAAAACAACTACAGGCCGATATCTCTGATGAGCATAGATGCAGAAATACTCAAAATATTAGGAAACCGAGTACAATTCATTAAAAATACTACCACAGTCATATGAGATTCCAGGGATTCAATGGTGTTTCAGTATTTTCAAATCAACAGGATACATCACATTAACAAAAAGGATAAGAGCCATGTGATCCTCTCAAAAGATGCCATAGCATATTCACAATAAAAACACTCAACAAAGTAGGTTTAGAAAAAATGTATCTCAACATTAAAAAAGACAATATGATAAACCCACAACTAACATCATACTTAATGGGGGAAAACAGAGCTTTCCCCATAAGAGAAGGAACAAGACAAGAATGTCCACTGTCACCATTTTTATTCAACATAGTTCTGGAAGCTTAGACATGGCAAGCAGACAAAAGTCATCTAAATTGGTAAGGAAAAAAGTAAAATTGTTGCTACATGCAGCTGACATGATACTATATATAGAAAATCCTAAAGACTCCACCAAAAAATTACCAGAATGGATAAATTCAGTAAAGTCACAAGATACAAAAATCAGTTTATAGAAATCTGTTCTGTTTCCACACACCAATAATGAAGTAGCAGAAAAAGAAATTAAAGCAATCCCATTTACAATTGTACCAGCAATAAGATACTTATCAATAAACTTAAAATACTTAAACTATAAAACATTTATGGAAGAAACTGAAGATGACACAAAGAAGTGGAAAGACATTCCATGCTCATGGACTAGAAGAATGAGTGTTGTTAAAATGTCTATACTATCCAAGGCAATCTACATATTTAATGCAATCCCTATCAAAATACAACAGCATTTTTCACAGAATTAGAATAGTCCTAAAATTTGTATGGAACCACAAAAAGATCCCAAATAGCCAAATCAATCTTGAAAGAGAAAAAACTAGAGGTATCACAATTCCAGATTTCAAGTTATATTACAAAGTTGCAGGGATCAAAACAGTATGGTACTAGCATAAAAATAGACACATAGCTCAATGCAGAATAGAAAGCCCAGAAATAAACCATAATTATATGGTCAAGTCTTTGAAAAGGCAGGAAAGAATATGCAATGGGAAAAAGTCTCTTCAACAAATGGTATTGGGAAAACTGGACAGCTACATGCATAAGAATGAAACTGCACCCACTTTCTTACACCATACACAAAAATAAACTCAAAATGTATTAAAGACCTAAATGTGAGACCTGAGACCATTAAAGTCCTAGGGGGAAAAAAGAATTTCTTTGATGTCATCCATGAAAATATTTAAGATAGGTCTCCTCTAGCAAGGGAAACAAACCAATATTAACCTATTGGGACTATATGAAGATAAAAAGCTTTTGCACAGCAAGGGGGAAATCATCAAGAAAATAAAAAAGGAACCAACTGAATAAAAAGATATTTGCAAATGATATATCCAATAAAGGCTAATACCCAGAGTAGATAAAGAACTTATACAAGTCAACACCAGGAAAATAACCCAATTAAAAAAAGAGGCAAAGGAACTGAATAGACATTTTTCCAGAGAAGACCTACAAATGGCCTATGAAAACATGAAAAGATATACAACCTCACACATCAGGGAAATTCAAATTAAAGCCACAGTGAGCTATCACCTCATACCTATCAGAATAGCTAAAAATCAACACCACAAGAAACGTGTTGGCGAAAATGTGGAGAAAAAGAACTCTCATGCACTGTTGGTGGGAATGCAAACTGGTACAGCCACTGTGGAAAACGGTATGGAATTTCCTCAAGAAGTTAAAAACAGAATTACTATATGATCCAGTAATTCCGCTTCTGGATATTTGTCCAAAGAACACAAAAACTCTAATTTGAAATGATATATGCACCTTTATATTTATTGCCACTGCTGTATGTGTTGCAGCATTATTTACAATAGCCAGAATATAGAAGCAACCCAAAGTCCACTGATGGATAAAGAGGAAATGGTGTGTGGAATATTACTCAGCCATAAAAAATAATGAAATCTTGCCATTTACAATATGGCTGGATCTAGAAAATATAATGCTAAGTGAAATAAGTCAAAGATAGATAAGTATATGATTTTACTCACATAGGGGATTTAAGAAAGACAAATGAAAAAAATAGACTCAAATATAGAGAATAAACTGTTGGTTGCCAAAGGGGAATTGGGTGGGTGGGATGGGTGAAATAAGTGAAGGGAATTAGGAGAACGCTTATTGTGATGAGTAATGTATAGAATTGTTGAATCATATTATACACCTGAAGTTAATATAACACTGTTAATTATATTTGCACTTTAAAAAGCCTGGGTGGCTCAGTCAGTTAAGCATCCAGCTCAATTTCTGGTCATGTCATGATCTCAGAGTCATGGGATCTAGATCCAAGTCAGGATGTACATTGGGCAGGGAGCCTGCTTAAGATTTTCCTTCTTTCTCAAGAAGAGAGGGGGGAAAAAAAAAAAAGACAAATTGCCTACAAAGGGATAGATAGCAATTAGAATACCTATCTCATATTAACATTAATAGATGTCAAAATTGCATTTCCAATGGGCCAAGGAAATCTAGCAACCTAGGAATACCTACGTAATCTCTCACAATGTTGGTCAATAGGGTAGCCACATGTCAAATGCAGCTATTGAGCACTTAAAATGTACCTAGTTCAAACTGAGATGTGCTGTAAATGCAAAATATAATCTAGATGTCAAAGATTTATTTCACATTTCTGTTTTCCTAACGTTTTAATATTTTATACTGATTACATGTTGAACTCCTATTTTGGACATATTGGGTTAAATAAACTATATTGACAGTATGTGTTTTTTCTACTTTTTAAGATCAGCCCTATTAATTTCCATTCAATAACTAAAATCTACCACCTTTTTCCAACCTCACTAAATTCCACAACCTTGTACTTTTAGCACTTTCTTGGTTTCAAAGTGTACCCTTATTTGTAGCCTCATTTTATCTAGGTCTCCTCACTAAAAACCTCCATAAGGACAGAGACCATATCTGCCAGGAGCACAGTGTGAATCTAGGGAACCTCTACCATTCTTATGGTTAACTGTGTGTGTGCTTCAGCACTGGGTGGCATATTTTGAATCTGCCTCCATGGGTCAGTGCTTCCTATCTACTCTTGGGGCAAGTCACTTAACTTTTATGAGCTTGGGTTTCTTTGGTATTAAAGAACATGCATTCCTAGTCTTTCAGAGTTTTATGAAAAAGAAATGAAATAGCTCATAAGTTAGGTCCTTCTGATGCTTTTTAATTTGTTCCTGGGTCTGCATTTATAAAGGTGATGGCATGAAGAGATTAATACTATTGAAAATGAAATTTATTACTCATAGTTCCCCTAGAAAGGAGAAATATAGCATGCAGGACCACATGGGGAACACTAGTGTTGGTGAGGAAGAAAAAGCAGGAACAATGGGAGAGTACAGGACACAGATTTTATTGGGGTTTCCATGGGAACAGCACGATAGAGCAGGGTAAACTTCTTAGGATTGGCTAGTTTGAGTAATTCCAGTGGGCTTTGAGGCATGGGACTGACTAGTTATCTGGTACCTGGCCCTGGATGATTTAAGGCAAAAAAAATATTGGCTTCATTTTTGAGAGTTAAATAAAGGAGGTAGGTGACTGATTTGGGGACACCTGGGTGGCTCAGCGGTTTGGCGCCTGCCTTCGGCCCAGGGCATGATCCTGGAGCCCCGGGATCGAGTCCTACATCGGGCTCCCTGCATGGAGCCTGCTTCTCCCTCTGCCTGTGTCTCTGCCTCTCTGTCTCTCATGAATAAATAAAATCTTAAAAAAAAAAAAAAAAAAAAGGTTGGTTTGATTATATAAGGCATGTTCAAAGGCAAGTTGCATACTATCTCTAGGAACTAGCTAGTCCTGGGAGGGTTGGTTTTTCCCTCCTAGTAAGCAAGCTGTATGCCTCTCCTCCCCCACCAAAGATATCAAATCATAAAATAAACATGATTAATACACTTTTAAGCCCCTGGGCATTCTTCAAAAGAGTAACAACTTGCATGTCAAAGCGACTACTCCCTGGTTTAGGTCACTATTCTGCCTTTTTAAGGCTTCTTCTGAACCACTTGCCCTAAAAGAAAGACTTGTACCTAAACCACTCTACCAACTTAACACCCCAACCAGCTAAATGCTAAGTTCTGTCCTATGCTGATCTTACTTCTAGAACACTTCTAGGCTCAGACTCTCACCAGTTCCCAAGATACTCTAGAAGAAATTATAGCAAACTATTCTGTAGATTCAAGGAAATGCTTATAGGCATTCCTAAAAGATTTTAAGTCACCTTTTCCCCCCATTTTAAGTTATGGAAACAGTGACTTGAGCAGAAAAGCAGAACCTATTACAAAGAAGCAGAAGTATCCTATGAACGCATACACACCTGGGCCCAAGGAATGAACTGGATCAGGAATGCCATGTAGATACTCTGACTTCCAATCATCTTTGCTCATCTGCTCAGTTTGTGCTTGTCTACAGACTGTTGTGCTTTGCTACTTCAGTGCACATTGCAGGTGAAGGGTACACCACTGGAGCTGATTGGCTCAGTATGGGTGAGGAACCCATCTCTTGTCTAATCACTGTTGCTAGGCAGTGAGTCACATTATCCAAAATATCTGCTAAATGGCCTCTGCTCTGGAAAAGGGAGCTTAGTGGGGCAAGTAGTTGTGAGCCAAGCAGCCAAAGGATCATCATGATAGAATAGTTTGGAAAATTCTGGTTAAAAATGTGGGTTAAGTTAAACAGAAGGTTTCAAACCATACAGCTAGTGTTCACTGAACATTTTTAAGAGGGTGATAAAAGATGCAGTATTAACTAAACTTACTGAACTCCAAGCATCTTTTCCTCCCCAAAAATGTATTCACTATAAAACCAGTGTCCTAAAGAATACAGTTCCTGAAGGCAGAGATTGTGGCATATTTTTAAGTTTCTAAAGTGCTTTGCCTATATGGCAGAAGTTCAAAAGAGTTTGCTCTTCTGACATTTTACCTATATACCTTTATCTGTATCTCTTATATAGTAGTCAGATAGATGTGGGCATTCAAGGTTAAGATATCAGGAAAACATACCCAAGAAGAAAGTGGGAACTCTGATGTCTCTCCCTAAAATAGTCAAAGTTTTTTTTTTAATTTTTACTTATTTATGATAGAGAGAGAGAGAGAGAGAGAGAGAGGCAGAGACACAGGCAGAGGGAGAAGCAGGCTCCATGCACCGGGAGCCCGACGTGGGATTCGATCCCGGGTCTCCAGGATCGCGCCCTGGGCCAAAGGCAGGTGCTAAACCACTGCGCCACCCAGGGTTCCCAAATAGTCAAAGTTTGAACGAGACCATTCCTCCAACTGTCTCATCGTACAAGCCCAGGGAAGCTGAGTGACTGGCCCAACATCACACAGCAAGTTAGTAGCAAATATAAAACCAGAACCACAGCATGACAAGTAGAGTAACAGTAGACCAGCTGTAGAGGTGTTCAAGGTAGAGGTCTGATTTTTCAAATACCTGCCAAGGTTTCTGGGCTAATTGTCACATGGTTACTATAGAAGCACCTGGATTTTATGAGAACAAGGAATTTACACTACAAGTTCAGGAATGAAATCTGTGTTTGCCAGCCCAAGCTGAGCCTTCAGAGACTGTGAACACACAGTCTTCACCTCTACACTGACAGCCACAGAAGCAGCCTGTACTCATAATGCACTCACACTGGGAGCCTTGTGGAGTGTTTAATCCTTAATTTAAATCCTAATGATTATTCAGCCTATTTGAGAGTTTAACTCAGTCATCAAAGGTTAAACTGCCTCCGGGTTCTGCGTGCAACAAGGCAGGAAATTAGTTCCTCAGCCTTGAATCCAAGTGGAAATAAAGACAAGATGGGCGAGTAAGAAACTGACTCTGCCTTTGTTCAGAAGACGCCACCTAAAACTATCCAGAAAGGCAAGGCAGAGCAGTATGCACCTCCAGCAGCCTCAGTACAAAAAAATGGCATCCCTCATGTGCCTGGAGAGAAGAAACACTTCCAGGAGGGTATGCCAGTAACTGGATGGATGGCAGAGACCTCCTGCCACCTGCCCTTCCCCATCCAAGTCTTTACATCCAATGCAGAAAAGGATATGTAGTAAGACGACCCCCATCTTTGGCCATCACGTAGCAAATAGCTAGCAACATGGAGATTTTGCTCGGCCCAAAGCCTGTGCTGGGAAGCCTTTTGTTTTTTGTTTAATTTTTTTTTATTGGAGTTCAATTTGCCAGCATATAGCATAACACCCAGTGCTCATCCCATCCAGCGCCCCCCTCAGTGCCCGTCACCCAGTCACCCCATCCCCCCGCCCACCTCCCCTTCCATCACCCCTTGTTCTTTTCCCAGAGTTAGGAGTCTCTCATGTTCTGTCTCCCTCACTGATATTTTCACGCATTTTGTCTCCTTTCTCCTTTAATCCCTGTCACTAATTTTTATATTCCCCAAATGAATGAGACCATATGTTGGTCCTTCGTTTGATTGACTTACTTCACTCAGCATAATACCCTCCAGTTCCATCCACATCAAAGCAAATGGTGGTTATTTGTCGTTTCTGATGGCTGAGGAATATTCCATTGTATACATAGACCACATCTTCTTTATCCATTTATCTTTCGATAGACACCGAGGCTCCTTCCACAGTTTGTCTATTGTGGACATTGCTGCTATAAACATCGGGGTGCAAGTGTCCCGGGGGTCCACTGCATCTGTATCTTTGGGGTAAATCCCCAGCAGTGCAATTTCTGGGTTGTAGGGAAGATCTATTTTCAACTCTTTGAGGAACCTCCACACACAGTTTTCCAGAGTGGCTGCACCAGTTCACATTCCCACCAACAGTGCAAGAGGGTTGCCCTTTCTCCGCATCCTCTCCAACATTTGTGGTTTCCTGTCTTGTTAATTTTCCCCATTCTCACTGGTGTGAGGTGGTATCTCATTGTGGTTTGGATTTGTATTTCCCTGATGGCCAGTGATGCGGAACATTTTCTCATGTGCTTGTTGGCCATTTCTAGGTTTTCCTCTGTGAGATTTCTGTTCATGTCTTTTTCCCATTTCATGATTGCATTGTTTTTTTCTTTGCTGTTGAGTTAAATAAGTTCTTTATGGATCTTAGATACTAGCCCTTTATCTGATAGGTCATTTGCAAATATCTTCTCCCATTCTGTTGGTTGTCTTTTAGTTTTGTTGACTTTCTTTTGCTGTGCAGAAACTTTTTATCTTGATGAAGTCCCAATAATCCACATGCAGAAGAATGAAACTGGACCATTCTCTTGCACCATACACAAAGATAAACTCAAAATGGATGAGAGATCTAAATGTGAGACAAGAATCCATCAAAATCCTAAGAAGCCTTTTAAAGTAGACTCACCCATGATGCCTTACCTCATCCAGTGGAAATAGATCATTTAATGGAACATGCCCATCAAAATGATTCAACAAAGCTTTACCAAGCACTAGGCTCCCGGAGAGTCAAGTAGTTTATGTACACATGCACCTGGGGAGGAGATAGGAAGTGCTAGGAGGATAAAATCCACAGCGGGAAGACCCCCTCCCCCAGAACACTAAATTGATGTTTCTTCTAAAAAACCCATCTTCCTGAATAAGTATTAGGCCCCTACTCACCATGACCACCTCTTCTTCCCACTCATCCCTGCGTGGTGCCCATCAGAGCTATCAGAGACCATTTGCTAGGTATTGGATTAGGGTGAATCCTACAGGACATGGAGTTGACACCTGATGGCTTTTGGCTGATTTATGGAGAGAAAAATACATCAGGCACCCCCGGAATGGGAAAAGTTTATAATTCTCCATCTACGCTGGTCCTACTCAGTGCCCAGCTACTTCTGAAGGTTGAAGCAAATCCTTGGAGGGTTCTTCCGATCTGTCCTTAAGTGTGTTTCAGACAGTTCCTTTCTTGTCCTCATAGGAGAAGGTTCAGTCTTTCCATATGTGTTTAATCTTTGCTGGATTTTCTAAGCATTGGCTTGTGGCCATTGCTGCCACCCTATCAACCCAGGAGCTGGATCAGGTGGGCATGCACAAGCATCACAAGATTCTCCCTCCCCACTATCACTGTGTTGATTTAGTGGGGAATTCAAACATGGACTGACCTTTATTTTCTTTTTGTTTATATAATTTTATCCTCTTCATGCTTAAAGGAATATTGGTTCATTACTATTTGGAAATTACAGGAAAATAGAAACTCCTCCTGCAAATCAACCATAACACCACCAAAATTAAGTTATTGGCTAACCTTGCCTTTAGTCTGTTTAGTATACACAGGCACACCTGTATAGAAAACTCAGGGGCTAACATTTATTCAGGGCTACAATGTGTCTAGTACTTTGGTAAGGATTAAATACAGTATTCCATTATCATAATTCAAGGTAGTAATATTTATAATATCCATATGTGATTATACCATAAATGCAATTGTTTTCCAGGTTTTTGCTTTTAACATTAAAACAACCATTTTCCACTTCACTAAAATTTTTGTAGTATCTTTAATGACTTCATATTTTTTACTTTGGACATACTTTAAACTGCCTTTAAAGACTAAAGTTGTTTCCATTTTTAATAAATAATACTGAGATGAGTATCTTCATGCATAATGTTTTCTATATTTAATATTATTTAGGAAACTTTCTCAGAAGTAGAACTACCCAGAGCAAATGGGTATAAATATTTAGAAAGGTTATTATTTGCAGAACTGATCCCCAGGATTTAAAACAGTTTTGTATAATTTAAAGAATAAACTATCCGTTGATATCAGAAGTTACTATGTTATCCAGCCAAAAGCAAAATAGCATTTAAAATTTTTAAACTCGGGGCACCTGGGTGGCTTAGTGGTTGAGCATCTACCTTTGGCTCAGGGCGTGATTCTGGAGTCCTGGGACCAAACCTCGCATTGGGCTCCCGACAGGGAGCCTGCTTCTCCCTCTGCCTAGGTCTCTGCCTCTCTGTGTCTCATGAATAAATAAAATCTTTTAAATTTTTTTAAAATTTAAAATTCTATGAACATTTCACCCCAAACTTTCACACAAAACTAAAAATTTTAATCGATATAAACTATTAAAAACATTTAAGAAGTGTGTTAATTCACATTGCTTTGAACTGTTTGGTAAATACAGAAAAAGCATAAAGCATTTAAAATTCATACATAGTCATGCTAACAGCCAGAGATTGTCAGTTTTAAGGAATGGAAAGAAATCCACTGAAACTTAATAGATTACATAGATAACAGTGATTTATTTTACATTTTCACTAAATATTACACAATATAAACTTCCTAAAGAATCTGGATCCTTCTATTCAAATGTTTCCCAGAAGTGTTATACAAATAAACACACCCTACAGCTTTTTGGGGAATGCACCTTCAGGCTTCTCCAATAGCTAGAAAACAATGTTCTCCGCAGATCTACTTAAGGACTGAAATGTAGAGTGGGGTCTCTCCCTACTAAAGCCCAGATCATAAATAGAGGAAGGTACTCTGGTAGATATTGCTGTTTGGTCAGACTGAATTGCTGAACATTTGGTCTTACATCGAACAAAAGACCCATCAGTTCTCCACTAGCCTGGGGAAGGTGACAGATTTCAAGAAAATGAAATTTTGACCAGGGACAGACTCCTCTTGCTTGAACAGCAGGGACTGACTTTGATGACTGTAACTTGTCAAGCCCATCAGATAGAGTGTGCTGTAGTTGGAGGTATTTTTAGAAGCCTAATCGAGCTAGGAAAGGGCAAAGGGGAATCTAGTTTTGCACTTAGGTACAATGACAAGCAGTTTAACCTATTGAAATCATCTTCTGACCTCAGCTCTGGGGAGAGGACCCTGCATTGATTGCTGGGTGCTCCCTTACCCCCAGGAGCGTCTGTCACAGCTTGCAGTAAGCGTGCTGCTTATGCTCATCCAGAGCTTTTGCTCACAGTTTTCAGCTGTCATTCTCATTTCAGAGTAGGGAGATGCTAAGAACCAGAGGAGATCAAGCAGCACCTGGTCTCCCTGTTTATGGGCACTTACCAGCAAGCAGGCTACAGTAGCTAGGGCCAACAAGAACCAAGACAAAAATGAACTTTTCAACCATCAAAGAACAGTGACTCTCCAAATGGGTTTCTTAGGGCTTATCATGATTGATGCAACTCTCATACAGATCTAGCCCAACTAAGCGCTCTTAGAAATTAGGGCTGGAACTTAGAAATAACGTGAGTCAGAAATTACAAACTGCCGTCCTCCACAGGCTGAGTGCTACCAACTAATACCATCCCCAGAAGTAGACTTAAAACACTTGAATGTGTTGCCAAAACATAAAATTCGGAAGATATCACATAAAAGTCTGAATTTGGGGCTTACCTTTAAAAATTAGGCAGTCTCCCAGCACTGGGATCCTATTCTTGCAATGATACGGTGGGTTGTCCTTGTTCCAGGGTACTGTCTCCAGTGTGCCAGTCTCCCTCGTTTCCTATTCTATTACGTGCTTCTGATCTAGCAAGACCAATATTTCCTAAGACTCCTTTTGCAGATGAGCAAGTTGACCTCTGGAGATGCTTACCCCTTTTCCAATATCAATTTATACCCTTATTCCATCCTTCCTAGCTTCAGGCAGGCTTCTGCCTACAACTACATTCTGTTTACAATATCTCTGCAAAAGTCTTCAGTGTGGCTTTTATAAGCCAATAGGATTTCCTCCCTTTGAAAGCCCAGCTGATCTCTTTCTTCATTTCTGAATTAAGGTCCTTCTTCTCTTAGAAAAGTGAATGGTGGGGTGAGAGTGGGGAGACTAGCTCTCTTCAATAGAAGATCCATGTACCTGATTACTCCCAGTGCTTGAAAACAAGTGTGATCTCTTTAATCTCAGCTGAACATAAAAATCAGATGTCCTGGCCCCACATCAGACCAATCAGAAACTCTGGATATGGGTGTTGGTATTTTTTTTTTAAAGCCATTCAGTTGATTCTAATGTACCATCGTGGTCTCGGATCATTCTCTGATATTGCTACCCCATCCTGTGTACTTAGTACCCATGAGTCCTCCCAGTAATTTATGTTAATTTGAGGGGTTTTAGAAACTTTCCTCATCTGGAAAATGATGAGGATAGATTCATGATTTCCAACTCAGAATGCTTTGCTCCTTGGCATCAACAAAGGAAATTATGGGGTCCTTGAGCTACTTTCATATTGCAAAATATCTAATAGAAATTGCACACTTATCCATGTTAAGGCTACCTGTGTTAAAGGTGTTAAGTTTCTTTGCTTTTGCCTAGAATCATATTTACTTGATGTGATGATTCTAGATTCAAAATATGAGGTTTGTGGGAAGGGGGGAAAATATCCTTGGCAAATTGAGAGAAGAAAGGAAATGGGGGTTGAGAAGGAATGCAGAAAGGCAGGAAGGAAGAGAGAAAAAGCCTCTGATGGTTATTTCAACATTTCCTCCCAGTATCGGTGTTCTGTGGTTTGATGGTGACACCTGGGAAGAGAAACATGACTTCTGAGGAAACCTATAGTCTTGGAACAACACCCTCTCCCTAAAAGAATTATATTCTAACACAATACATTTTAAATGAAATTCCATGCTAGGCCCCTTCTTTGTGAAACATTCTAACCCTTGGAAGTCAACACCCCTGAAAAAGAATTGCTCCTGAATTCAACCCAGGAGGCCTGGCTTACCTTAATGAGCCCAGCGGCCTGACAGCCAGAACCCAGCAAGATGACAGGGACAAGAACAATGTTGTCAGAAGACATGTCAGTGGGCAGTGACAAAAAATAGAACATTTTGTTACATGACAGATAAGTGCTTCCTGACTATCTTCCAGCTTTTGTCTCTCCTCAAGCCCAACTGTTAAATTATTCCAGCCAACATGGTCATTTCCCCAATAAACATTTTCTTTGCCTGAAACTAGTACAGATTTCATCAAAGAAACACAGGCTGTGTTCCTTAGGCTGGTTTTTCCCTTTGTTGTGTCTCCTGGGGAAACGTCCCCTTGAGTGTCATTCTTTCCTACACAGGGAGAGCTGGTGACCATTGCTAGGCAACACATAATCATAAATATTTCATTGGTGAAAAAAAGTCTGTTAGAGAAGCCATTCTTCATCTGTTCTAGAGCTTCAGCTCTCCTTTATAAAATAATAGAAAAAGGAATAGAAATCCACTCCCCATATGTTCCCTGACATCCATAATGAAGACTAGATGACAAAGGAATCAAGTGAAAAACTCTTGAAATCCAAGCAATGACAATAAGTAAATTAGAAAATATAATAGGAGAAAAGTGCCATTTATGATATTGTCTTAGCTTGGGCTGCTCTAGCAAAATACTACAGACTGAGTGGCTTAAGCAATAGGTATTTGTTTTACAGTTCCACAGGCTGGAAGCCTAAGATCAAGGTGCTGGTAGATTCCATTCATGGTGAAGATCCTCTTCCTAGTCTGCAGATGGCCACCTGCCACTATGTCTTCACATGATAGAGTGAGTGAGCTCTGGTTTCTCTTCTTCTCATAAGGGCACTAATCGCATCATGGGTGCAGGCTTCACCTTCATGACCTTATCTCAAACTAATTACTTCCCAAAGGCCTCATCTCCAAATACCATTTTATTGGGGATTAGGACTTCAATATATGAATTTTAGGGGAGTACTAACATTTAGTCTAACAAATATCAACCCAAATTTCACTCTCTCTCTCTCTTTCAAGTAAATAAATCTTTAAAAAAAAATTTACAGCAACATATTGGCACATTATGAAGAGAATAAAAGATCTGATGGTGATTGAACACTATAATTACAATTTTTTTTAAGAACTACTTAGAGTTTTCTTAGGAGATTGGTACTATGGATGTGGTAGACAGAATTCTAAGATGACCTCCAAGAATCCTACCACCCGGAGCCATGACTCACATAATCACCTGCCCATGAGGCAGGACCTGTAAATATGAGGGATATCACTCCTATGATTATGTTCTATTATCTGGCAAGAGAGATGTTTTTCAGGTATAATTAAGACCCCTAATCAGTTGGATTGATCAAAAGGAAGATTATTCTGGGTGAACCTGACTTTATCTGATTGGGTGAGCTCTTAAAAGGGATGTGAAGTTTGGAGATGAAGGGAGTCAGAGAGCTCCTGCTGGCCTGGGAGAAAGCAGATATCCATGCTATGAACTGCCTGAAAGGACCATGTGGTAAAGAACTATAAATGGCTTCTAGGAGCTGAGAGAAGTCCCCAACTAACATTTAGCAAGAAAATAGGGATTTTAATGCTATAACTACAAGGAACTGAGTTTAGCCGACAACCTGAATATGCTTGAAAGAAGACCACAAACACCAAATGAGAACCAAAGCACAGACAACATCTTAACATCTTGATAGTGACCTCAAGAGACACTGAGTCAGAGTCCAGCTAAGCTGTGCCCAGAGTCTTGACCCAACAAAACTATGAGACAATAAGTTTGTGTTCTTGTAGCTAACTTCATGGCAATTTGTGATGTGCCAATTAAAGACCAATACAATGGGTGACAGTCACCTGCTTTGCTGTTTCCTATTTTTAAAAATTGTTTTACTTGTATCACTAACAAACCAAGAGCAAAATTGAAGTTCTCCATTTGGAATAAAGCATTATTAAAGAAAATATATGCTATTGGTTGACATTCTGAGCCCACAGAGTTCTCTTCAATCTCCTGGCTCTTGGCCCACTTTCACAAACTTCCTTTCTGGCTCTCACTAAGTCAGAGAGTCTCATCCTGACACTCACTGAACCTATTTTAAAAGAAGTATACCTTATAAACAGACCTTACTCTGAGAATAAACAGAGATACAGACTTCAATGTCTTAAAGAAATAAAAAAGCATATGGGAATGTATACGAATAAATGTTCATCACTGTCTGACTTATAGAGATAAAATTCATGACGTGCATAAAAGTCTAGTAGTAGGAAATTGATTGACGTATGTTGCATTCATTCAATGGCAACTTGTGCCTCTTTAAAAAATCATAGAGCTTTATGTTTATTAATGTTGAAAGATATTTATAATATAGTATCATGTGTGAAAAAAAAACAGGTTATAAGTCCTTATAAATTGACAATATCTAAGTTTGTTTTAAGAAAAGATAATGGAGGGCAGCCCTGGTGGCGCAGCGGTTTAGCGCCACCTGCAGCCTAGGGCGTGATCCTGGAGACCCTGGATGGAGTCGCACGTCAGGCTCCCTGCATGGTGCCTGCTTCTCTCTCTCTCTCTCTCTCTCTGTGTGTGTGTGTGTCTATGAATAAATAAATAAATAAATAAATAAATAATCTTTAAAAAAAGAAATAAAGATCTGAATTTCAAAAAAAGAAAAAAGATAAGATAATGGATATAGACACAGGTATAGAGATGGAGACTGATAAAAGGCTCTCCAAAAGGATGTATACTATAGTGATAAATAAGACAGTTATCTCTAGTATTTGTTTTAATATATTTTCCTTTTTGTTCTCTTGAACTAATTTTTCCTAAGTGAAAACAGATTGTGTGATTTTTCAAACATAAAAAGAATTTAACTATTCAATAGATTAAAGACACAGAAGAGGCTTGAGGCAGGTCATTAAAAAAAAAGACATCCATTTTTATTTAATAGTCAATAATTTTTTGACTTTTCTTGAGTTTTATTAACTGGTAGCAATATTCTGTTTGTCCTCATGTTTACAGCAATGGTTATATCGACTGATCTGTTCTAAAAGAGGACTGGCCTCCAGAATACAGAGATAAACCTGTTTTTTCTTAGCATTAATTGCATATTTTCCAGATGTAAATTGCTAGGGTCAGTACTCAATAACTGGTTGTTGTTGTTCCAAACATACAAAAAGCACTGGGAATGCCAATTCCTCGATACTTATTGATGCTTCCACTATGAAACTCCCATGAGAAAACATTCCTACCGAGAAAATGAACCCGTTCAATCATCTTCTCTTCAGGTTAAACTAATGGGTAAATAATAACCTCACTCTTCAGGATCAGCATCTTCTTTGTTCTCTGCCAAAGTCATTAGTACAAAAGACATTTAAAATCATAGGAAAGTCACTAAATATGTTATCCAACAAAACCTCTGCCCGGTGAGGTAAACCCTTGGCTGGAAGACCACATGTCTTCATGATTCAGGAAATAGAAAATTCTCT
This sequence comes from Vulpes vulpes, assembly GCF_048418805.1. Taxonomy (NCBI): domain Eukaryota; kingdom Metazoa; phylum Chordata; class Mammalia; order Carnivora; family Canidae; genus Vulpes; species Vulpes vulpes. The sequence continues at coordinate 95,794,224 of NC_132793.1, read as the reverse complement.
GCTGCATAGAGAGTATGAGTGAGGGCTTTGCTACCAACAGCCTAGAGCAATAGTTATCACATATCTTCTAGGCCTCTAGGAGACATTTGGCAATGTCTGGCAACATTTTGATTGTCATATTTGGGCTGTAGAATGTGCTATTGACATCTACTACATAGAGGCTATGAATGATCTGAAACACTCTACTGGGCAAAGGACAACACTCCACAATAAAGAAATTCCCAGCCCAAAGTGCCAACAGTGTCAAATTTGAGAAACCCTGACCAGAGTGTCAGAGAGATACAAAACTGGTGATGCCAAGAACGTGAAAGCAGTGGGAAGCCACTTCTCTTACAAGATAGAAATGCCCATGCACAGAGCAGCAGCAAAGTTAAACCCAATTCCAGTCAATTTGGAATAACCAAGAGTGGATTTACCCTTCTGCCTTATACAACTAGAAAACTACACAAATATATTTAAAAGAACATTTTATCAGACATTGGACAATAGGTAACTAAGGACTGTAATCACCAAGAGAAAGAAACAAGTAAGGAGAGCCCTACAGTTGCTCTAGCTTGCTACCTAGAGGCATTTTCCAGGCTTCAAAGTGGGAGTTGGAATCCAAATATAACTAAGTAGTCTCCTTGAGTTGAGTGAGGCCAAGGCAACTAAAATTTGTGGGATGAAACAAAGAGTGTCTTGAGTCTTTGGCTGGGCACTGATCTACACATGCTTGAGGGAAAACAACTGAAGTCTGGAGAAAAGGACTACCAGAAAAGAGTGCATTGAAAACTTTCTTGGATTCACATGGGGCTGGGTATAGCTTTTGTTTCCACCAGCCAGAATGGAAAGACCTCTTAATACATGTAATAATGGGTAAATTTATCAAAAGAATATTAACTTAGTAGTGGGATCAAATTAGCCTTAGGCTAAAGAAAGGATGCTTTGATTACCCCTTAAAAAAAAACTTAAAAGCAAACCTCAAAAGAACCAATCTGAGTCCAAGTAATCTAACTGCATGCCAAAACAAAATCCAGTACTACATAAAAGAAAACAAAATCAGCAAACAATAGCATAAAGGTACACAATATCCAACATCTAATCAAAAATTGCCAGACAAGCAAAGAGCAAGACAATATATCTATAACCACAAGAAAATTCAACCATTAAAGACAGACCCAGAAATCACAGAGATGATAGAAATAGGATATAAGGACATTAAAACAGCTTTTATAAGTATGTTCTATATGTTCAAGAAGGCAGAGGAAAACATGACAAGATAAGGAAAGAAAAGGAAAACATAAAGTAATTTATTCCTTCATTCTGCCACCTATGAGTATGGTATTGTGTTAAGCATTGGAGCTACAGAGATGATGAAGTTGCAGCCCCTGCTTTCCTGCAGTTCATTATCTAGTAGAAAAGGTAAATGCAGAAATGATAAAATATGCTAGAACATGATGAGTGCCAGTGGAGATTTGGCCAAAGTGCTAGAGGAACATAGAAAGATTGACCACCTAGGTAGGTGGTGACCACCTATGGTAGAGATTAGGGGTACAGTTAGGGTTCTTTATCATTGGGGCAAATAATAATAGTCCATTTCATGCAACAAACAATAAAATCTATTGCTACTTATTATATGCAAAGAAATGTTGGAAGCTTAGTAATAAGATAGAGAAATAAAAACAGAAATGAACCCTTTTTTTCCTGACGGTAACATTTATTGGACACTGAAATTTTTATACCATTTTGTCCTTACCATAACAATTGAGACAGGTATTATCACTCATTCTAGAAGATCACATTAATGTTCCTCAATTCTTTACTCTTCTCTGTAACAATTCTTTTTGACTTGTGACTTTGAAGTTCTTCATACTAAAGAGGCAAAATATACTTCCTTTACCCTTCCTTCACTTTGTTTGGCCTTATGACTTGCTTTGGCCAATAATATATTAGCAGATGTGATGTGACCAAAAACTAAAAATGCCTATGCATTTGGTTCAATTGTGTATGTGCATATGCACGTGTGCCATCACCATAAGAACATGCCTATAACCAGGAAGAAGATGAGAGAGAGGTGGAACATATCCACCTCAGCTAGCCCACACACCTGCAGTAAGAAACTGAGTCACTGACCTGAGCCCCGTCTGATTGGCCAAACCCCAGCCAGCCCTCAGATGTGTCTTATTGTTGTGTCCCACTGCCTTTTTGCACTTGTTAGGCAGCAGTACTTCACAGAGATGCACATCAAATAAAGGAACAGAGGTTCAATAGCATGGCTAGAGCGATATTCCTAGTAACAGTAGAACCAAGATTTGAAGTTACATCTGCCTGACTCCAGAGCCAGCATTTTCACACATTTACTGCTTCCCAAAAGCCTCACTCCTAATAATTTTCCCTAAGGCAATCATAGTTCCTTAAAGGCTATATATGCATATATATATATATATATATATATATATATATATATATATATATATATTTACTACAGTTTTCCTTAGGACCAAAAGAAAATTGAAAATGACCTAAAGTCCTCCTAGCGAGGAAAGACAGTTAAGCCCCTTGTGTCATATCATCTTGAAGGGATGACTTGTACATATAAAATGACAATCATGAAGAGTATGCAATTCATAAGAGTATGCAATGTAGATAGAGGTCTGTTTTCTAATGATAATCTTCAAAACTAAAATATATGTATTTTGTAGGCCAACTAGAAGTAAAAATGTACATGTATAGATGCGCAGATGTGTGTATACGTATGTGCAAATGGAAAAGAGCAAAAAAAAGCAATTTAATAAGTTTAAATAAAACCAATTTCATAGAGTTGTGGGATTAAAAGTGATGTAATTTAGGCTTCAAATTTTCCATTAGAGTTGTTATAATAAAAACAGTGATTAAACTGACATGCACACAGCTCTGATGTCACACCTAATCCCTTCAAAGGGCTCATACAGCCACCCACTGTCTGATCCACACCAAGTCTCTGGAGCCTTTAGGCGGCCTTTTGGAAAGTACGTATAAGTGTCAGACTTTTGTGCATTGCCTTCTATAGCACTTTTTTTTTTCACAAATGTGCTCTTACTGTTGTTTGATGACTTAAGTTCATGTTTTTAGTATATCTCGGCAATTAGGAACTTTACACCTAGCAACACACTTAAGGAAATTCTTTTGAAGACAATTTTCTGATTATTGTTAAACTTCATAAATGATTGGCTTTATTCCTTACTTATATGTCTAAAGAGATAATATGATGAAGCACATATATAAAAGGAATTACTGTAAACTATTTTAGATTGCCATTAACAACTTGCATCATTAAAGTATAAATAAAAGTATATTGTTTTCTATCTTTAACTCAAATAATGCTTCTAATTAATAAAGATATTTCTCACCAATGCTGTTATCAATGGCTTCAGAGAGCATCTACCATTACAAGCTCCAATGAGGGCCTGCCAAGGCTTACACTTGGCCTTTGTAGATGAACAGAAATGGATTCCCAAAGGCCTTGCATTTGTCAACCAGGACAGATTTTTCCTTCAATAAATTCTTTCACATCAAAGCTAGAGGCAATTCTTATCCTAGTTATCGACCTGGTTAGCAAATGAGAGGATCTGGATATGGTGTGGGGGCATTTGTCTCTTTCTTTAGACCATTCCTGTATTCATAATTACTTGTATAGAGCATTTACTGGTGCCACCACTCCTTGATGGGCAAGTTTTGTATGTTATTTCGTTTAACTTCCGAATAACAGGTATCACCTCATTTCCTAGATGGCAGAGCTAAGACTTGGAGAAGTTAGGTGATGTGTACCAAGTAGTTTTGAATGGTAGTATTGGATTAATCAAGTAAGTATGTTGGTACCAGGGTAATCTTCCTCTTAAGAAAATTACAACCTAATTCTCCAGCAACTCCAACTGGAAGATTTTTAGATCTTTTGAATGATTGGAAAAAATACAGTATTGGGGGCATAATTTGAGGAACCATCTACTTTGGTCCAGGCCATTACTAGCTCTTCTCTGAGCCATGGCCACAGAGAATTCACTGTCTCCCTTCTTCTACCCTTCTCTCTCTCCCTCTCTCTCTCTCTCTCTCTCTCTCTCTCTCTCTCTCCATACACACACACACACACACACACACACACATATTTATTGGAATTCGATTTGCCAACATGCAGTATAACATCCTACTCTCCCCCTAATCCATCCTCCTCTTCCCAGCTAGAATGGTGTCTTAAAAGCACATCTGGTCACAGCATGTTTGCTTGCCAGTCTTCAGTGACTCACCAGGACCTTTCTATGGAACTTCGGAACACTTCCACATGATGCGCTAAGTTTTTTTAGTTTGGATTTGTTATCTCTTTAACATCATCCCTCCTGTTCTACAAAAATGTACCCTTCAGTCATCCAGGGCTACTTTACAGATCCCTCAATATACCAACTCAGGAAGTCAGGTCTGTTCCTGAACATCTACTTCTTTTTGTCCATCTGTGTTATAGGATTTTTGTTTGTATCCCCCCATAATTCCTATGTTAAAGCCCTACTTCCCAATGTAATGGTATTTGAAGGTACAAATTTTCAGAGGTAATTATGGTTAGATGATGCCATGAGAATGGGACCCTCATAATGGAATTATTACCCTTATAAGAAGAGGCACCAGAGTGCTCTTGCTCTCTCTAGCTCTCTCTCTCTCTCTATCTATCTATCTATCTATCTATCTATCATCTATCTATCATCTATCTATCTGTTTATATATCTAAGAGATCTCTCTCTCTCTGTCCCATGTAGGGACACAGCAAGAAGGTGGCCATATGCAAGCTAGGAAGAGGACCCTCACCAGAAACAGAATCTATCAGCACCTTGATCTTGGATTTGCCAGGCTCCAGAACTGTGAGAAATAAATATTTTCTTTGTTTAAGCCAAATAGCCTATGGTATTTTGTTATAGTAGCCTGAAGAGACTGCAAAAAAACTAGAAAACTTTTCTTTCTCAAATAGGTCCCTGCTGATTATTCACAGAGAGGGGGAGAAAATTATCCCTTTCTGGGCAACTCTTAATACTGCAACTGTGTACTGTAAACTTTGTCCTATAAAACAACTAGTGTTACCTTTCTCTGGCTGGGACAATCATGCTTATATGTATATTTCCTCTCCTATGTTGTGACCTTCTTGAGGACAAGAATTTTTTCATTGGATTCATTTTTGTGTTCTCAACAGTGACACATGCACAGCACAAAGTAGGAACTCAGTTAATGCCTGTCAACTGCAACTAAATTTACAATAGCCACCATTCAAAGAGGAGAAGGAGGACTAACTATTCACTGAGGGCCCACTAAATAGCAGCCACTGGGTTAGGCTTGTTACCATATTATTACCTCTTATATCTCATTTAATCTTCATAATAACTGTGTAAGGTATGTATGATCATCCCCATGCAGATGATAAGAACATTCAGGGAGGTACAATGACTTTCCCACAGTCACAGAGTCATTTAGCAGTATAGTTAGGATTCACTCTTGTGCCTGGCTCCAAAGCCAGAACTCTGGTCTTCTCCACCGGCCTTCCATTCAGAAGGGATACATATCCCTGCACATGCTGGGTGAGCCAAGTCTTTCCAGACATTCTCCACATGAAGATTAGAGCTCCCACCTAGCCACCCTGATTTCCATTCTGCATATGGCCTGGGATGTCAACTTCTGCAGGTGCCACCACAACAGGCCACCTCTGTATTAGGCTTCTTGGCAGAAGCCAGGGGAGTAGAAGCTTAACAGGTTCCTTGTGGGGTTCTCGTGATGAGAAGCAACAGAACACAAGACAGGAGGCCACAGGCTGACCATCCATAAGCAGGGTGAATTCACCAGGGTTGGAAATATCCTCACCCACCAAGGGTACTGGTGGGAACTTTCTTAAGGTGCTTATCGCCTCTCAGTTGCAAACCCAATTGAACATGCAATCTAGGTCTTTTCTATCATGCTTCCCAAATTCTACTAGCCTCTGCCCACTGTTCAATTATAAAGCCACTTCCATATTTGTAGATATTAGTTTTTCCAATATAAGATTTTAGGATCTACCAATATCCCATTTCCTGATAGAAAAATCTCTATTAGTTTTCTAATGAATCACCACTAACTTGGTGGCTTAAAACAACAGCAATGTATTCCGTCATAGTTCTGAAGAGCAGAAGTCTGAAATCAAGATGTTGGTAGACCCATGCTCTCTTTCTGAAAGCTCTAAAGGAGGATCATTTATTACCTCTTCCAACTCTGGTAGCTCCAGATGTGGCTTGGTTTGTGGCAGCATTAATTCCAATCTCTGGCAAATATATTATTTATATAATAATATTTATATATGGCTTTTCTCCCCTGTGTCTATGTCTCAAATCTCCCCTTTTTTTTCCCTCTTATAAGGACATCAGTCATTGGATTTAGGGAACACCCTAAATCCAGGATGATCCCACCCTAAGATCTTTAATTGTATCTGTAAAGATTGTATTTCCGAGTAAGATCACATTTATAGATACTAGGAGTTACGGCTTGTACATATCTTAGGGGATATACTTCAATCCATTACATGTCCTTTGTTCTTTTTGATTCTGAATTTGATTTAACTTTTGTTCATAAACCAAAAGATACAAAGTTCAGAACAAAATAATTTTCTTCCCACATCTTAAAAAATTCTTTGGTCTTGTTAATGGCTTGCATTGCTTTGGTGGAATCAAATCACTGCAGTTGACTATCAATGTATGAAATGAAAATTCTTTGCCCACTACAAGAAGAAGAAAAAGCACTGAAGTAGACTCAGATGTCTGTCTGCCAAAGAATCTGGCATATTTTAACATGAACATGAAGCCGTTCATTTGGATGAAGATTCTTATTTCTCTTTATCATCTCTTAATCATGGTTAGTTAGTAAGTACATCTGAGTCAGAAAGATTCAAGTTTGAGTCTTGACTTTACCTCTCTTAGCTGTATGTCTTTCTGCAAGTTGCTTAACATCACCAAGTGTGTTTTTTAATTCATAAGATGGAGATGAAAATTATTTTTTTAAAAACCCATGCTGCCAACCTCCCAGAGTCATTCTGAAGACAAAATGGGGTGGGGAGCAGTATGCAGATATCTGTGGGTGTTTTGAGAGGTTCTTAGAGTCTTGATTACAAAATTGAGTTTCTCAAGGTATGATAACCATGCATACAGTAGGTTGAGTGTGGGAATTACTTAAATTCCAGTGGTTGCCCTTCAGAGCCTGGTTAAATAAGCTGTCATGTTAGGCATTGATGATAGGAAAAGAATTTGAAAGAATCAGCTAGCTGCCTGCCATCTTGTCTTTCCTAATCCCATTTAAAGGCACTGCAAGTGTCAAAGCAAATGCTTAATTCTAGCAATACATACAAAATGTGCTCAAAAATGCTTGATAACTCACAGTAAACTTATGTAGACCTCCTATAAGATTATTCTTTTCTACCATATAAATTATATGTTTATTCTCTACAGAGCCTCCTTCTTTTCTTTTTATTATTATAGTTTCATTCACTCAACAAGCATTTGCTGTTCACCCACAGTGGGCTGAGCCTCGGCTAGCACTGATGCTATAGGTCATAGAAAGCAGGAACTGTACCCTTGTGAGTACCATGATCTAGTAAAGGAAAAAGAATTAAATAACCAAGTATACCATGAGATATGCCATGGCAGAAGTAGGTAAAGTTTCTATGGGTGGGAGTGTGGGAGAAGAATAGTCCAGGCAGAGAGAACAGCAGGGGCTGTTTATAGGTGTAGGAAAGGGAATATTTGATGTGAAAGTAGATAATGTGCTGGGGCTGCTGCAGTATAGAGCATGAGACAAGTCCTTGAAAAGTAGCTGGAGTCCAACCTGGAGAGCTTTTTGTGTCAAAGGTAAGGGTTTAGATTTTACTCCTCAGCCAAAGGGAGCCCAGAGGATCATGAGCAGGACTATGGTCACATTGGGCATTCCCTAACCCTCTGACATATAATTTTAGGAAATGCTTCCCATAGGAAATATGTTGTTGTGAGTATCTTAACTGGAAAAGTCTGTTTTTCCTTGTGGATTTAAAGAATGGTATCTCAGCAAATGGCTTGGCACCTGTATGATCCCCACAACAATGCCCCAACATATGTCAAAGTAAAAATATCTGCCTGGCTTAGTGCCTCTCTTTAAACTCCTCTTAGAAAGAGTACTTTGGAGAGCAAATGTATCAAGGGAACTGAAGGGCATCCACCAAAAGCAATAAGAAGGTGCCATGAGAAGTGGCAAGAAAGATGTGAAAGAGTGATGGAAAACAAGAGGAAATGTTCCAAAAATGGTTGGGCTCTCCATTGGTGCCCCATGAACAAGGAGGTTGAATGAAAATCAATAACTCATTCCCTGATGGAACAGGGCATAACTCACAAAAATATCAGAAAGTCAAGATAAGAAACAACCATATTCTAGAACCATACTGGAACTTCTGCTAGGAAACACACTTACAAATGGCTTTAGCAACAAATAACAATTTATAATGAAATAGTTTATGTCTTCATTTGTCTGTAACATAGGCTGGAGTAGTACTGATGGATACCAAGTGTAGAAATGATAAAATAATAGATTGGTAGATATAACAAACTAAAATGTAATATTTCCATACATCAAAAATGTACAGGTACAAAATTAAAAGGCAAATCCAGAGGAGAATTTCTATGCAGAAAATTGTCTTTAATCATTTTACTTATTCTTATGAGAAATTGGGGACAACCTGCTAATCCAACAATCAACTTCTAAAAAGGAATTATGAGGATCAGTAAATGTGGAAAGCACTCACAGATGCATCTAGCTAAGTAATAAAAACAGACCATGGCATTTTGAACATATATTATGATTTTATCTATGTAGTAATAAAAATGCTTTGCATAAAAAAAAATCCAGATAAAAAATTTAAATGTTAGTTACTCTTTATTCCCTTGGGTAAATGTTATCAAACAAAGACAAAAGGAATGTTTCCAGACATCAAGTTTCAACGTTAACTGTCAAATCCACCTATCGTGACTTCCTTCATCTTGCTTTTGGAGTCTGATCCCTCCACTTGGTTTGGGAGGAGCCATCGATGGAAATAGGGATGTCCTTAGACATTGTGACATGAATCTTTCTTTTCCCCCTTTGGGGGCCTTTAATAGATATAGTTACTAGCTCCCAACTAAGAATTCTAGAATGACACAGACTCTGGAAGTGCTATTTTTCCTCACTGGCACCTGCCATGTCCCTCACCTTCTGTTCTGTGAAGGCAAAGGTGGGTAACTGTGTGTATAGAGAAGGCACATCACAAGCATTCAAGCAAAGGGATTCTCCTGCAGTTTCCTGGAGGTGAAACCAAAAGTCCTTCAGCAACTTGCCCCTGTAAATATCCAGCACAAAGCAGGTACTCCATAAATGCTAGTCAAAATGTATCAGAACCATAAACAAAGTATATGTTTAACCAGCTTATTAGCATAAAACAAACAAATGCCATATGAAAGCCAGAGTTTATTCCAAGGGTCAAGAAAGATAACACCCTATTATGCTCTTCTGGATCCATCTTGGATGAAAAATTGTCACTTTTGCAAATGAAGTGAACTCTTCCTTAACTCTTATACCATCACTCTCACTTGGTGTGAGAACCTAAAAAGAGTGTTTCTCTTTCTGAGTCAGAAGCAACATCCCACCCATGAGGTGGAAGATGATGGAAGGTGAGCATAGATGAAGGTGCAAAATGGCACCAGCCCTTGGGGACTCCCAAAACACATGGCAGACATGTCCTAACAGTCTATGTGTCCATGTGGAGCAGGGATGAACTACTTAGCACCAAAAAGAAAGACTAACAATTAGAAGAATCAAAGTTCCCAATGGAATTAGGTAGAAATACAAATGGACACAATACTCTAGGACTTTCTGCATGCTTGTCTCCTTCTGGAAAAGATCCCTCTGGGCATATCAGTGCTGTTTACAACTAGATTGCCTCCACTTGGCTGGCATTGCCATGAGCAGGGTGTGTATATGGGGAATTTTGGAAGAACTACAGAACAACCCTGCTCTCAGGAAGCTGACAGTCTACCATGGCAGATTGGGCCTTCTGAGTGTGCAGAGTCCTGGGTCTAAACCCCAGCCCAGTCCCTGGCCAACCCTTTGATGTAAGGAAAGTACTAAGTTCCATACTAACCCTTTGGCTTTATGTATAAAGTGGAAGTGGTGCATTTGGGGATTCCTGCTCCTCCAGCTGCTACTGGCATGAATTAGCAGAGTGGTTTGACAACCTGAAAACTTCCTCCAGGATGCCTAAGGATCTGGAGGACAGCCCCTGAGCATGCAGGGTCTCCACTGTGGCACTCAAGGAAAGGAAAGCCCTGGGCACTGAGAGTTCTGAGAAGCACAGGATGACTATAGCTCCATGTTGACCTAACCCAGAAGGTCATGGTTTGTGATTTATTTATCCTTCCCAGCGTAGCTTTCTATTTGCTTACACAGTGGGTATGAATCCAGTTCATAAAACTCTGGTTTGCAAGAAACATGACTTTATTTTGCTACAACTCAACTTACATTTTATTTGAAGCTCTGTTCTGTTTGAAGGCAGAAAATGTGATCTTAGTCAATTCTAGGTAAACTTGGCATTTCAGGTTTAAACTCAAGCAATCAAGTTTTCTCATCCTCTTTCATTTCCCAGGAGTAACATCATAGAGCAGGGGCCTCCTGCAGCATCACAGCATTGGCCCTGGGTAAAAGGAAAGAGTTCATGTTTCCCAGTCCTCATTTCTAGGTAGGGAGACACTCATAGGGTAATACTCCAGGATCTTTTCCTTTCTCCTCCCTGAAGTATCTAAGAAAGGGAGCTAGTCCTGCCCCTCTCCATGATTCCCGCTGTTAGGGATCTGTCTGCAGAGAGCAATCATTTCACTCTGCCCTGCAGGGAAGGGCTGCTGTGGCCTGTGCCTTCTGTGAATGAATCCATCCACGAACACTAGCATGCAGTACAACAAGCAGCAACAATCAAGCAGCAACAATCTCCTACCTTACCTTTCTCACTTATAAAGATGACACTTGGATTCATAATTGCCCAACTTATGTGCCTGTCAACTATTTCTGAACTTAGGTGATAAACATAGATGTTATATATGAGCACCCTCAAATCCTTAAGGGTGGTGTCTGCCCATGTAGGAATCTGCTGATGTGTCTGTATTCCCCTCTGCTCCTTGGTCATAGGGGGTCCCAGCCAATGTCAGCTGATGAAAGTCTCATCATGACCACGAGCCTGCTCTCTTGGCTATCTCCCTTCTCAAGGACACAGGAAAATTCATATTCCTCCTTCCACCCCACTGAGAACTTTTGGGCTCTTCCTCACCTTGACAGCCCCCTTCTCTTTACTGCTCCCACTGCATGGTGGTACAAGAATGTTGCTTCCCAGGCTTCTCTCTACTCTTGGATCCCTAAACTCCTCTGGGAATTGTGTGTTTTCAGATTATCACCTGTAATAGTTTCCTGTGGCTGCTATAACAAATTTCCATAAACTGGATGGCTTACAACAAAAATATACTTCGTTTTGGAGGCTAGATGTCTGAAACCAAGGTGTTAGCAGGGACATACTGTGTGATGGTGCTAGATAAGGGTCCTTCCTTGCCTTTCCTAGCTTCTGGTATTTGCCAGCAATTGTTAGTGTTCTTTGGCTTGTAGATACATCACTCTAATCTCTGCCTTTACCTGTATGTGAACTTCTCTTCTGTATCTGTCTCTGTGTCCAAATCTCCTCTTCTTATAGGAACACCAGTCACTGAATCCACTGTGATCTCATCTGAACTTGATTTTATCTGTAAAGGCCTTATTTGTAAGGTCACATTCACAGGTACTGGGGGTTAGGAACTTCAGGATATCTTTCTGAGAGATACAATTTGATTCACAATCACAACCCCTTCCCAGATGGCATCCCCTGTGACTTTTTCTCTCACTTGATCTCCAACTTTTCCTTCTCCTGCAACCCAAAGATATCTTATACTCATTTTCAGGTGGGGGAAAATACTACTTTTGGTAGCTGTTCTACTGAATCTTCTTCTCTCAGCCACGGATAGCAGTTTTTTGTTTGTTTGTTTGTTTGTTTGTTTCATTTAAAAGCCAGGAATTTGATGCCCTTTGTTTTACAGATTCTGAAGTGCCCTTTCCTTGGGGCAACAGATGTCTTCTGTCCAGAGGCAGGAATGGAGAGAAGATTCCCCCAGAAATGGATGTGGATGGAACCACATATTTCTCAATGTTATTCTGACACACAAATGTTGACTTCAGAATGTTTTATGAGACTCTCTTGATTTTCACAGTTTTCTCAGCTTTCTACCACCATTAAGATATTGTGGCTCTGAAAATCCCTACTAAGAGTGAAGATAAAGATGAGAGGCATGCTACCTTTGCAGAACTGGCCCTCCTCATAAAGGCTTTGCAGACAGTTGGTGAGAAAGGTGTGATTAGCATACCTCTATCCAAAGACCTGGGTGCCCACCCAGGTATAGCTGAAAAGGAGAAAAGAGCCAATATAATAAAAAATATTGTTCCCAATAGAGCCCCAAATCCCATTTTAGAGGCTTATTTTGAGAGGTTTGATCCCCTTGACTCTCTTCAAATACAGACACCAATGAGAGCCTTGCAAACCCAGTGATAGTTACATCTAGATTTTCCACTATTTACATGCAAATATCCTTTTGACAAATCTAAAAATCTCATGGAATTATTTAGAGTTATTTGGAATTTCAAAGTAAATAGAATATCATGACAAAAAAAAACAGGGCAAAGTAATAACTTTTTTGACTGCAATCTATAGGACTCTGCCCCGTGCCCTGGGAATTCTAATCCCCCCACTAGGGGGCGCAGTGCTCCTCTTCCTGCTCCACGAAAATCCCTACTCCCAGAGCTTTAAAATCCTGATCTTCCCTTCAATTTAGAGAAGATGGTCTTGAGACAATGGGTCCTGGCTGATAAATTTGGTGGGTTGGTGTTGGGGGATGGAGGCCTGAATCTGATTGGGAGGATTTCCTATAGGATAGAGAGACCTCCCAACGCAGCACAGCCGAGATACAGGGCAGCATAAAAATACTCCAGGTATGGATAAGGCTTTGGGGAAGTAGGATCAGAGAGACCACAGAGAAAAGTGCAGTAAACACTGGGCAGGTAGTCAGAAGGCCCTAGTCCTAGCCCAAGGTCGGCTGCTTATGAGTCACGTGGTGGTGCTCAGCTTCCCCTGAGAAAACAGGACCCCAGGGAGGTCATAGTGCAAGGTTGACTAGTCAGAACTAACCTGGGGATCAGGAGAAAAAGTTCTATATTAAGTTGCTCGATTCTGTATTAAGCAATTAATTTCCTGCTAGCCCTCTCCCTGATTTAGATGAGCGTTTTATTAATAATATGGTCCCTGGTGGGAAGTGGAAATCAGGCTAAATCCAGTGTAGGCACAATCTGGTTTTTATGTCATTTTTTCTACAGGTAACCCAGTGATTACCAATTTCTTCCCAAAGCCATTGCCACCATCAAACTCTGGTGGCTTTAGGTGTCTCTATTCAAGAAACTGTGAAGCCCTCAGAGTTAGTCATATTCTGAGGATAAGGACATTTTGGAGTGCAGTGGCAATGTCTTTGCCCTTGAATGCCAGCCTGAATGCCCTTTAGCTTCAGAGTTTAGTGCTGATTCTGGGAGATACTCCAGGCTCTCTGTCAGATGACAGCAGGTTGCTGCTTGCGTGTACCACCCTTCTTTCAGCAAAGTAGAGCAAGTAGATTCATTCAAAGGGAGAGAAAGGTATGCTCCCTTGGGATGCTGATTATGAATTCAGTTCTGGGGTGAAAGAAAGAGTTAAGCTTGCTGTTAATCTTTAGAAACAGGAAAAAAATAGATGGGAAATAAGGTTGAGGTCTCCAGTTAGTGGTTTTTTAAAAATCTGTCAGATTTAATTAAATCATCACAAGTGCCTTTTAAAGGGCTCTGTGTGGTTGTCCTGCATAGATGGAGGAACCTGATCCAAAAGGCAGTCAGGGCTTTGGTGGCATGCCAACTTCTGTCCTTTCCCAGGCAAAAAGCACAAGTCAGCCTGGTAGCACTCCTCATTATGTGGACCCAGAAGGCCATCAAGTGCAGACTGGCATCAGGTCCTGAGGCTCTGCACAATGCAAGACCTGTGCCAGAATGTCCAATACCCACATCTTCTGCCCTGAACTGACCCAGACTTCCTCTGTAGCGCTCTCTGCTGTAGCTACTGAGTTCCTAAGCTGCACCATTCATTCCTCTTCATTCCCCATAGCATCAGAGACACAAGAAGCAGGGCTTAACTTAACATTCTCTTGTTCAAAAGGCATCTATTAAATGAGAAGCTTCTTTTGATAAAAATATTATAATACATCTTATTGCATATGACATGATATAGGTTAAAATGATAATAGAAGACACTTATTTATAAGACAGACTTTGTTCTAAACACTTTACCTATTGCCAAACTATAAGACAAATCAAAAACTAAGTGCAAAGCAATGTGTGTGTTACTCAATCTTGCTATTCTCCAGAAACCCCTCATCCTCCCTGTCCTGTGCACATAGTTGGCTGGACATCCTGGCTCCACTGTAATTGGGAGATGCTGTGTGACTCAGTCTGGCCAATGAGTTTTGAACAAAAGTGATGCATGTCATTTGCAGGCTAGAGCATTTAACTGCCAATGCAAAACCTTCCAGTTCTCTTTCCCCCTGGCACAGTGACTGGCAACTTTGGGGATTAGAGCCTCCTACCAACCTATAATGGATATGTGGCATGAGTAGGAAGTAAACTGTGTTTGTTTTTAATTTTGAGCCACTATTATGTGGGTTGTGGCTAGTGTGTCCTCTTCTATTCCATCTGATTAAACATATATTCATAGGTTATTTCTGAAAAGATAAACAAAAATTTGGCAACAGAAAGAGAAGTAGAATCAGGAGTGGGTAGGGTTTTATGCTTTTGTTTGTTGTACTGTTATTTTGTTTAGCAAGCCCATGTATGAATGCCCCTCTCCCTCCTCCACCCTAGAATGGAAACTAATGAATGAATAAAACACAGTGAGTAGGCACTATCCTGGGCATCGCGCTAGCTAATTGGGAGACAAAAGTTTGAAGCCATGCTATTTTCCTGGCCAAGCTCTGCTACGCTGACCTTCATAAATATTCTCTGGTCATCTATATCTTGCTTAAATGGGCCCTCCTTATACTGTACAGTGCTCCTCTTCTACTCAGAGCCCGGGAGGCAGAGAGAGAGAGTAGAGCCAGAATCTTCCTGGCATGACAGAGAGGCCCAATTGAGCTTTGCCATTACCCTCACTGGCAGCTGGTGTGGAGAGGGCTTGGGAAAGATTGAGATGAGGCTGCAAGCCTCTCAGCTCACTGTATGGACAAGCAGCACTGCAGCTGAGCCACTGAAGGGGCACTTTCCATCACTGGATGTAAGCCCAAAGCAGGCCGTGTCCTCAAAAAGCTTCCATTATGAGTGAGCAAATATATAATCCTCCTTGCTGGAGGCTGACGTTTAGGGTTCATTATTGAGCTGCAGAAACCCAACCATGGTGACTTACCAAATAGAAGGTTATTTCCCCCATAAGCAGGAGCCCAGAGGAGGCTGTCCAGCAGTGATACAGCAGTCCACAGTGTCATTGCTGTCTCAGGATCCATCATCTGGAAAGTGTAGCTTTTATTCCTCATGCTTCTCACTTCACACCTCCCATCAGCATCCCTGGCCAGAAGAAGGAAGGAGTTAATAACAATGTCAGAAAAGCACAGACTTTCTCTGAAATCCAATTTATATTGGCTGGAACCAGCCAACCATAATAGTTAAGAGCACTGACTCTAAAAACTAATTGGGTTCAAATCGAGGATCCACCATTTAATAGCCATGTTCTTGGGCTATTGACTTAACCTCTCTGTATCTGTTTTCTCATGAGTCAAAAAGGAATAATAGTACCTAAATGACAGTACCTATCTCGTTGAAATATTATGGGAACCTAACTGCAAAATGCTTATAATCATGTCTGATCCATCATAAGTACAACAAAAGTGTTTGCTAAATGAACACTTGACCACCGTCCTGCAGGGAGTCTGAGAAGGCAAGTACTTTAGCTGGGTATATTACTATTGTGAACAAAAGCAGGTCCTTGTTAACAAGTAGGAAAGGAAGAATGGGAACTGGGGAAGCGCTCAGTCATGTCTGCCACAGTCAATAAAACGGGCAGGGGCAGCATTTGAGTCTGACAGGTGAGGTGGCCAAGAGAGGGAAGTGTCAGAAGGCTCTCTGAAACAAAATCCTTCATCAGGGTTGGGGGAGGGGGAGGCTGGGAAACAAAGAGCAGTCTATCAGTCCAGAGGCTCAGTCAGAGTGGGGCCTAGAAACTATAGGAAGAAAAGAGGAATACAATAATAAGAGGTTCTACATACTAAACACCTTTACCTGCCAAGTACTTCACCCATTATCTTATTTAAAGCGTATTATCCCCATTTTACAGACGATGTAACTGAGCTTCTAAGTTGTTCAATAAGTTGTCCAATGTCACCCAGACTGTTGTGGTAGCACCAGTCCTAGACCACATATCCATCAGTTACCCAAGGCCTTGACATTGATCTTCTGCCTCTGAGGTTTTCATGGGCAGTGTTGAGTGAGGGCTGGTCCTCAGCACTGAGTGAAGAACTTTGGACACCTGAGATCATCCTATGCAACACTGAATTTGTCCTCACTCAGTGGTACTTAGCTCCAGAGGTGTGCTGTGATTTTAGGCAGGGTCTGGATGGGGAGGTCAACCAGTGTTCTGGAGGCCTGGCAAGAAAAAGTTCTCAGAAGGAAGGTGCTGACTAGACCTACACTACACTCGAGATCTGCAATAACAC
Source organism: Vulpes vulpes (assembly GCF_048418805.1). Taxonomy (NCBI): domain Eukaryota; kingdom Metazoa; phylum Chordata; class Mammalia; order Carnivora; family Canidae; genus Vulpes; species Vulpes vulpes. The sequence goes on along the minus strand of NC_132793.1, from coordinate 95,777,371 downwards.
AGAATAGGTGTATATAATAGTATGTACATCTGGCAGTGATACTTGGCGAAGGTTCATTCTTTAAATTCAAAGCAAAATCCTCTTTAGCAGTAGGAGAGTGCAGGATGGGAGATGGGGATTGGAAACAGCACAGGTTTCAGGAAGAAGAGGCAGGGGAGAGCAGGACAGGGAGAGCCAAGGACAGCAGACCTTGGCTTCAAAGATGGCTCCTATCTATTGGGGACCAGGGGGCAAAAACAAGACTATCAGAAGAGATGCCTAGGGGAGCCTGGCTGGCTCAGCTGGTTAAGCAGACAACTCTTGATTTCAGCTCAGGTCATAATCTAAGGATCCTGGGATCCAGCCCCACCTAGGGCTCCATACTCAGGGGGGAGTCTGCTTAAGGATTCTCTCTCCCTCCCCCTCACCCACGTGCTATTGCTTTCTTTCTGATAAATAGATCCTCAAACCCCACAAAAAACAAAAAGAGATGCCTAGACTCACACACACAGAGTGCTACTCAAGACATCACACAACCAATAAGGTGAGCCACCTGGGCAGGTAACTTGCTGGACTAGTAGTCTGGAGACACTGCTGTCCCAGGAACACTGACCCTTTAGTTGCTGGACCATGAAGAAGTCTGAGTATCCAAGGGGATCTCAGGGAAATGGGTGGGACAGCAAGGCAACGCAAAGCCATTTAGATGATAGCAGCAAGTTTTCAACTACTAAAGAAACATTTCAATATTTTAGCGACTAGCATATCTGTACCAGTGCCTTCTGGTGAAATGTCAGGCCTGCACTTAAACTCCAAACACTGTGCCTACCACTGTGGGTATATACTGCCAGAGGGCCTGTCCTGCTCAGAAGGCTCAGGAAAGAGCAGGGCCTAATCTTACAGAGGCACAGAGCCTCAGCCGCACATACCAAAAGGTAGGGCTGACCCTGTTCTCCTCTGTTCTGTCTTTAAATTTTTCAGTCTGTAAAGCAGAGGGTGAGAGTTGTCTGCTTTTTGTTTCCTGCTTTGAGATATGTGTGGGGATCAGATAGCTGTTTGGGGGTCCCGACGGGGACTGAGGGGCAGGCCCAGGCGAGTCCCACAGGTAACAAGGAAGCTGCCTTCCTGGCACAGGTAACGGGGAAGCTATGCCACTTGTGCTTTGCTAATTGCTTTATATTTCTACGCAGCAGGATTTTTCATAAAAACTGTTTCTACCCAATCACCCTCATCCCCATCCTCAAAAGCTGCTTTCTACCACCAACAATTTCAAAATTGATCTTTGCAATGATTCCTCACTTAAATCAGATCCTGAGTTTTAAAGGGTAAGAAAATGTCTCTTACTCATTTAGACTAAAATAATGTGCCCATTAGCTGTGTTAGAGGCATGCAAAGTCTACTGCCTAGAAATTATCTATTAGCCTCATTTTAAGCTCTCTCACCTGCCAGCCTTCCTCCGCTACTGCTTCTTGAGTTCTGGATCTCAGACTTCATCTTGGCATTCCCCTCCTCCAAAGACTAACCTTCCATGGCTCTCCACTGCCTTAAGGGTAAAATCCAAAATTCCTAGCCTGAGATCTGACCTTAATCTTTTTTCTATCTTTCACTGTGTCACTCCCTTACTAATGGCTTGGAAACTCTAGGCTCCAGCTCTACCAGACATTTCACAACTTGATCCCTTTGATTCAATGCCTTCCACCTGGAGAGACTTCGCCCCTTCCCTACCTGTCAAATCCTAGCTGTCCTTCAAGGGAGGGACTTCAACTTCTGGAAGTAGTTCTTCCAAATCCTCCCAGCCTAGAGGATTATGTGCCCTGTGCTCTCTCCTGCTGCACCTTGTTCTCATCTGTTACAGCAACCCAGCACATCCTCTCTTGGGCCCCAGTTAATCAGCTAATCCTTTATTCTCCAGCTACATAGAATCTTTGTTATTCCTTGAAGGCAACTTTCTCTATTGTGTTTTTGGTACCTTTGTATATGCTCATTCCTGGACTAACCTCTCTCCCCTAATCTGTCCAGCAAACTCAAACTTATCCTCCTTAAAGCAGTGGTTCTCAACTTTGGCAGCAAGTTAGAATCAAATGGAGATCATTCAAAGATACCCAGGCTTCACCTCACAGCAATGAAATCGGAATCTCTGGGGGTGAGATCCAGACATTGGTATCAGGTGATACCAATGTGTTGCCAAGGTTGACAACACCTGTTCTGGAATCACCTCAAGGTTTTACCTACTTTGTTCAGGTTATTATTCGAATCCTGAGAGCTTTGCTTGATGGTTATAACTAAATTTTTATTGAATGACTAAATAAATAAATAAATGGATGGATGGATAAATGAATGTAAGGAAGGAAAAATGGAAAGATGGACAGATGCTGTGTTACTCAGGAAAAATCCTAAGCTGCTTTCTACTGCTAGAATTAACTACTGAAAGGAAAGTATTAACTCCACACCCCTAGCAATGCAACTCTTCTTGGTTTGTAAACTGGCACCCATACACTCAGGGCAAGAAAAGAGGGAAGAGGCAGCCCACTCCAGATTGGTAGGTTTAAAAAACAATGGAACCTACAGACAAGGCTGGTCTTGGGCATCCATAAGATCTCCACACCTGCCAACCAGAATCTTAAAAGTCCATGTAGAAGCCTTAATGGGATTCAGTCACACATACCATCCAGATGGTCTCAACAGAAACCTTACTCTCTCAAGGCTACATTATTGAAAACGGCTCTCAAGGTGTGAACAGTAGGGAGAGTGGACATTCCAAGAACAGGAGAGGGCTTGAGGATCCTCCAATTGCCTGGATCCATCTTATGGGTCAACCGGTGCGGTTGGGTCCTCTCAATGACCACCCCCCAACACTCCTTTATACAACATAGGTGCCAAGTGAATATTTATAGCATTTTTACATTTTTATTTAAATTCCGGTTAGTTCATGGGACACCTGAGTGACTCAGTGGTTGAGCATCTGCCTTTGGTTCAGGGTGTGATCCTGGGGTCCTGGGATTGAGTCCTGCACTGGGCTCCCCACAGGGAGCCTTCTTCTCCCTCTGCTTATGTCTCTGCCTCTCTCTGTGTGTCTCTCATGAATAAACAAATAAAATATTTTTTAAAAATTCCAATTAGTTCACATACAGTATAATATTACGAATATTTGTAGACTTAATTTGAGCAGTAGCTTCACTCAGTTGTCAGGTTATCCAGTGATAGTAGTTCTCCAACTCCACCTACAGAATACTCAGCCTTGACCTAAACCAAAATGGAGCATGACTAAAATGGAGGTCAATAAAAGTTGGCCTTCTAATTTGCAGGGGAATTTGAAATTTTCTGTTTTAAATTTTTCCTTCAAAATGCTTTCTTAAGATTTGTTTCCTGCAACTGACTTCTTTTGCTAGCAAGTGCTCATAAAGCAATTGAATGATTAAACATAAGAGCCAACTAATAATGAAAAATCTCTAAAATATGATCAGAAAATAACATCCAGAGAACATTCCCTCTGGTTAAGTTAATCACCTTTTCTTATCTTCTGCCTTTCCTTCTTTCTTTCCTTCCTTCTTTCCACAGGTATTTATTATTTACTAAATATTAGCATTATTTATGTAGATATTTATTTAGCATGCCAGGCACAGCTAAGATTAATGATACAATAGAGCTTTCCCCACAAGAGATGTATTCTGAATAAGGTATGTATTCTGATTCTAATAAGGTATGCTGTGACTTCCAAGACCCCACTTCTGTGACAAGGTAAAGACCACTGGCACATTAATATTTCATAGCCAGAGCTCAATTAAATATAGTAGGCACATTTAACTAAGTGGCTTATGCTTGGCGAGTGAGCAGAGCCTGAGAAGGCAGGACCAGCTGGGCTGGGGTTGGATGTTCCCCTTCGGAACCCTACTGTACCTTGGGAATCTGCCAGCCTCCACAGGCCATCAGATTCCCAGATATTCCTAGGTTCTGTGCTGTTAGGCCCTCTATCATCACACCAGCAGAACCCCTGAGAGTTTCTATCCCTCTATCCATACCCATCTTGCTGGAAAGACACCCAAACGTTTAAGGCTTATAAAACTAAAGAATGTCATGGAAAACCATGGATCAAGCAAATGAGCTGGATAGAATTATGAGCAAGGAAAATGCTTCCTAAGCCCAGATGTTTCCACTATCTCAACAGCCCGCAAAGGTGGTCGTGCTCACTCAAATCTGGTGGGAAGCAAGTCTCTCCCAGACCTGCTTTCCATCCTTATTCAGACCCCAGGCTTGTACTTATGGCCTCAGAAGTCCTAGCATTTCCATGAAGTTGCTCTCCTGTCCAAGGCATCTCTGTGCCTAAGGCCTATTCCTATTTACCATCAAAGAACCCAGTGCTGGGCTTATGGTCTACCTGATGCCTCTTCACAAAGCCTCCATTCCTCCTCCTGAGGTCTGTGTCCTATAGCTGATACTCTTAAGGACAGTCTTTTCCTCTCCATGGGACATCAAGTCAATGTATTTGGTTTCTGTGAACCATTGACTGATCTGCTGCCAAATTCTAGCCTTGAACAAAGCTAGACTTCGTAAATTAGTGATCTTCCTGAGCACTGAGTCCCTCCTTCCAGTATCTGAGAGAACATCCATTGTACTTTGGGGCTCCTCTCCACTGTCTTGGGACCTGTGGAAAGTCATTCTTGTTCTCAAAGCCTAGATTTCACTGTGGTTCACCTAGAAAATTTCTGTGTTGCATACAACACAGAAATAGTGGCCAATGTCCCACTATAGTATAAAGCAGGGGAAAAAAGGCTTAACATCTGCTCACACTATGGTCAAGTCATTCTTAGAGGATTCATCATTCAAGTGGAGGAAGGAATGGAATTTTCCAAAAACCACTTAATTGCACTCTTATAGACTATGGTATTTTAAACATTAATACTCTGTAATAAAAGAAACTAGGAGAAATTTGGATTAATCAAAGGCAGGAGTTGGAAGAGAGAACACATTATAGAGATTGATGATTTGGGTTAGATAATCACAGACTGCTATGCATTTGTTCAAGAAAGTAATTTTTAATCTGTAGTCCTAAGACACTAGGGTCCCATGGGGGTGCTTTGGGTCTGCAATGATTCCATACAAGTTTGATTTAGAAATTCTATAGTTACCTGGTTCTCAAAAGGCCTAATAAAAACTTGCATATTCAAAGGTTATGTTTCCAAAATTTTGCTATTATTGGGACCACTGGTGCTTTAATTTGTTTGCTAACTTGCCAACTTTACAGTAAAGATCATAAATGTGAACATACAAACTAAATTTACTTGTGTTGAACACATAATACATACAATGTAGGATATCAAGAATGTGTGTGGGGGGGTGTGCCTTAGTTTATTTATTTTCTCTTATGTATATGACACTGAGTGAAATAAGTATTTTTGAATCAAAAAAAATTTCATGAAGAAGTTTTCTCATTCCCTTACAGCCAGTGCCCAGATTCCTCCTGGGTAGGGAAACCTTCACAAATGTCTCCCATCCAAGTCTCAGTACCTGCCCCCTCCTACAGTCCCTCCAAGCTGGATTGAAATAACAGCTCAAGTTCCACCAACTCTGGGTTTCTGTACTACCTCTTGTGGTTTTCCTATACCTCCCACACCTTTGTGAACAAACCTATCTTGAATTATCTTAATTTGGGTGTGCCATATACTTCCTGCTGCAAACATCACTGTACACCCCACTTTTCATCCTCTTCCCACGATGGAAACCATCCATGTGCATTGATGTGTTTCTGTTTATATGTGTTCTTGCAAAATAGTGTTGTTTTACATGCACATATTTGAATTTTCTCATAAATGTTGAGTTATAGATTTCATTCTGCTTCTTACCTTTCTCACTAATTATATTTTTTTGAAGTTCATCCTCATTGCTATGGCTACAGCTAATGTGTTGTCTCTAAACTGCTACCCCTGCTCTGCTACATACACTCTCTACATTTATCTATCCAAGCTCTGGATAATGGATGGACACCCAAGTGGTCTCCAGCACCATAACCAATGCTGCAATGAAAAGTCTTGCACATGCCCCTTGGGGAGCTGTGTCAGAATTTCTTTAGACGACATAGAGAAGGGTAGAATTGCTGAGTAATTCTGTGTGCGTCTACTTAAGATAAAAGCACCATCTGCCTTCCTGACAATAGTACCAAAGAGCTTCCATTCCAAAATCCCCACCAACACTTGGCATTATACAGCTTTCTAGTTTTGCCAGTATACTAGAAGTAATACCTTATTTTATAATTTGCCTTTGATTATCAATAATTGAAAAATCTCATATATGTTTGATTTCATCATGCATAAATTATATGTTCACATTGCTTTGATTATTTTACTATTGGAGTTGCTAGATTTCTTATTTATCCACAAGGAGTTCCTTATACATTATTTTTAATACACTATTGGTTTCAGTTAGCTAATATTTTGTAAGACTTCTTATACCTACAATGATAAATGAAATAGGACTATAAATTTCTTTTCTCCTATTGTCCTTATTTGGAGTAACTTTAATAATACAGGAATTGTTCCTTACAAGAATCTGATGGCTTCTTATCATTATACCCTGGTGTACATCACCACTATTCTGCACTTGGATTACCCATAAAAGATAACTCAATGCAGAGGATTAGAAAGACACTGGGTTTTGGAATGGAGCCCCAATGTGGGGTATTGCCATTAACTGTTTTTGTATTCATCCTCCCTATTAAACTGTATTTCCAGTACCTGGCACACGTATGCATAAAATAAATATTTAATTTGTTGGTGAGTTGGAGACTTGTCCTTCTGCTCACTAGCTTTGTGATTTGGGGAATTTCAGGAACCTTATCTCTATCATCAGAATAATAAGACAGATCCATGTCCTACATTTGTAATAAGGGTTAAATAGAACAATGCATGTAGGGAGCCCAACCCCAGGGTCTGATGCATGATGGTACCTATGTAGGGGTGGAGGGCAGCTCAGGGATAATTCCCTACCCTATTTAAAAATAGAACTCAGGACACCAACTGGTCAAAAGCAGGGCTGATGTTTCAGAGGAGAGAAAATCCACATTAACTAATGCGTCTCTGCCTATATAAGAGCACAGATCGGAATGGGAGAGTACCCTCCCTAACTTTCAGGGATCCCAATATGATTAGCATGTGAACAGGGCCTTAATTAGAGAAGAGCCCCAAAGGGAATAAGAGAGGGAGTCTCTCTTCTGGTCCATGGGCCTGCTCCCCACACCTCTTAAATCCATTTGTCTCCACTGATTAGTGCATGAATGGGGCATTGATTACCAGGCCAAGCTATTGTGCAGCCTTTCAATGGAGTGGCTTCATGCAGGGATTTATTAGTAATTAAGCCTTGAATAAATGTTTTGCAAATGGGGTCTCTCCTGATGAATAGGAAAGGCTTTGGGAGTTGAGAAACCCTCAATGCTGGGACCATCAAGGCCTGCAATGTATGCTTGCACTTTCACATAATTGTGTGTTTGTCCACTTCAAGGCTTCCAGGGCCCTAGTTGGCAGATAACAAGCAGTTACAAATGCAGTTCTGCCCTCTAGGTTGTGTCCTTTCCTGAAAGAAGTGGATATATTTTGTGGATTATATATCTTAGCTGTTGGGGGTATAGTGGCTCCTTCACTGTGTCTTTCTAGAGAGAGAGACACTACACAGGCAGGGCCTATACAAGAGTTCCAAGCTCATGGGAAAGCTTCACTTCTCTAGAGTACCTTGGAGTTACCTTCATGCTTCACACAGGGCTTGGTCTGACCCACAATTCTCAAGCAGTGATGACTCTTAGCTTCCTACAGTGTTCTCAACTGATACTATTAACATCTGGAGCCAGATAATTTCTTCTTATTGAGGGCTGTCCTTAGCATTCATTGCAGGATTTCTCACAGTATCCATATCTCCACCTCCTAAATGCCAAGAGTACGTCAAACAACCAAAAGTCAGCAGACATTGCCAAATGTCTCTGGAGGACAAACTGCCCTCAGTTGAGAACTGCTCCCTCTACTGGAAAGGGTTTCCAAGTGATTTCAGTAAAAACACTGGACTTAGGAAAAAATGTCTGTAGATCAATAATTTTTAAAGTGATAAAGTTTATTTTAAAAATCTATTTATTCATGCCTTTGTCTATTTATTCCACTCTTTGTTGGGCTCCTTCCCTGTTCTTGCACTGTTCTAGGTACTGGAAAATCAACAGTGAGCAAGACACACAAGATTCCTGCCCTCATGCAGCTTGCCTTCCAGATAGAGGGGCAGATTGACAATAAACAAGTTAACAGATGAATCATTTCAGGGTAAAGTGAGTAGTATATGGCTGACACGATCAAAAGTAACCTCAGTGACAGATGGTGTCATTGCTATTTTAGGTAGGAGGTCGGGGAAGGCTTGAATGATAAGACAGAGCCAGCGAAAGAACTCTTCACTGGAGCAGAGTTTTCCAGGCAGACAAAACAGGGAGGGCAAAAAAAGAATAAAACAATGGAGAGGGGAGGGGAGGGTCAGGCAGGTTGAAGGAAGAGTCTGGTGTGGCTGAGCTAAGGACTAACACATAGTGTGGGAGGAGGTAGAGTTTGGAGAGGAAGCCAGGATCATGATCTGGATTGAACTTTACAGGAAATTACCCACCACCACCACTCCTGCCATTATTCCTTCTGATATTCCAATTCCAACACTTCTTTGGTCCCACAAGAGCCTCCAACCCCACTCTCTTGCTATCTGCTTCTTCAAGTTCTCACTCTCCTTCTTTCTCAGCTTACATTGGTGGTCTACCACTAGGAACACTTTCTTTGTTACATCTTCAACTCTCTTCCCTTCTTTCTACCATTGCACTTGCCTAGCAAATTCCAACCCCACTTAAAAGCATCATGTTTGCCTTGGAGGAGCTGAATGTAACTGGAGAGAAACATGCAGGCAGACTTGTTTGACATTGAAATTATGCTCATAACCTCAAGGAAACTATCAGCACTGCCAATTTCCCTACCTCAGTTCCTTAGTCAGCTCATCTTCCTGCAGCTAATTGAGCTGAGATACCAGTCTTTTCCTATCTTTGGACCCAAACTGAAAGCAAGGCAGAGGGACCCAAAATGAAAAATTACCTCTGCTTAGTTATTGAGTCTGCTGGCTTTGAACTAGAATTTACACTATCAGTTTTCTTTGTTCTCAGCCTTTTGGACTCAGACAGGAACTATACGTTGATTCTCCTGGGTCTTCAGTTTACTGATTGCAGACTTGTGACTTCTCAGCCTCCATACTTGTGTGAACTAATTCCTTATAATAAATCTCTTCAGGGATGCCTAGGTGGCTCAGTGGTTGAGCATCTGACTTTGGCTCAGGTCCTGGGATCAAGTCCCACATCAGGCTCCCCACAAGGATCCTGCTTCTCCCTCTGCCTATGTCTCTAGCTCTCTGTGTGTCTCTCATGAATAAAAAAAATATATATTTTTAAAAAATTTCTTCATAATAAGTCTTCATATATATATATCTCCTCTTCACATATATATGTATATATCCTATTTGTTCTATTTCTCTGGAGTGCCCTAATACACTGATCAAAAGATGACAAGTGCTTCCCAAGATAGATTTCTAATGTCCCTTGTGACATTCATGTAGGTGATTGTCATGGCTCTTCTATGGGTGGAGAGATATTAATAATTATTATTATTATATATCATATATAATATATATTATATGTTACTAAATAATATTAGTGCCCATTTATTGAGTGATTGTTATATGCCAAACCACAGGCTAACCTATTTACCTATATGCAAAATAACTTTATAAAGTCAGTTTTATTAGTCCTATTTTACAAATGAGAATATTGCCTAAAGACATTAATTAACTAGCCCCATGCCACAAAGCTGGAGAGCTGTGGAGCTAAGATTTGAACTCAAGTGTCTCTAACCTGAAAGTCCATGCTGTTAATCTCTCTAGGCAAACTGACCACAGAAACTGAAAATGAACTACTAAAAGACCTATGGTGAACAATTTAGAAAGATCCAACCTGAGAAGATTATTTTCCATAGACCACATTTCTGCTTCCTAAGCCTCTCTTTGGAAGTGGAAGCTACCCTTGGCTATCACTCCACCACATCTGAGATTCATTCCTCAAATGCCTGGAATGCAAAATGGCTCTACAAACTGATACCATGGAATTGCCCTCTCTCTAATCCCCTAATAGTGATAAATCATTAACATGTTCTACACTGAGTCACTTTGATGCCATACGAACCTTCCTCACTGGTATGTCCTCCACTGATAGGATATCAGACCCACAAGAAATTACTTATTATGAGACCAGTTGCAAATGCAAGGTTGATACTATTGCTGCTATAACAAGTTACTAAAAACTCTGTGACTCAAAATAATACAAATTTATTCTTTTATAGTACCGGACATCAAAAGTCTGAAATCACTCTTACTGGACTAAAATCCAAGTATCTGCAGGACCATTTTCTCATGGAGTTTCTGAAAGGAGACTCTGTTTCCTTGCTCTTTTCAATGTCTAGTTGCCACCTGAAGTCTCTGGCTTGTGGCTCCTTGCTCCATCTTCAAAGCACACCACTCTGATCTCTGCTTCCATCATGATGTCACCTTCTCTTCTAACTGACTCTTCCTGCATCCCTTTTATGAGGACTATCGTGATTATGTCAGGGCCACCCAAATCACCCAGAATCATTTCCCCAATTTAAGGCCTTTAACTTGATCATATCTACAAAGTTTCTTTTGCCATAGAAGATAACATTCACAGGTTCCAGGGATTAGGACACAAACTTATCTAAGCAAGTATTATTCAACCTACCCACAATGCCTGACCAGAGAGCATCTAAACTCAAGAATAATATTTCTCCAATAATTTCCTTGCCTCCTTTTTCAGATCCTGTCACATTCAAAACACCATTAACCAAGACTCAGCCATTGGTCAGAAGTTTGTTAAATAGTCCTTTGTAATTTGTGTGAGTTACTTTCTTCACTGCTGATTTCTTTCCCCCCTTCATTTTTGAAACTGAAAACTGTAAATAGCGTTTTGTGAACAGGGTCTCAGTATAAATTAAAGAATATTTGTTCTAAGCACAATGCTTAAATTAGGCTTGACTTTCTTGACACTCAACTCTTTTTCCAATCACCTCTAGCCACTATAGCAGTGATGAGAATCAGAACAGAGATCAGCACTGTTACAACTGCATATTAGGCATGCCAGCTCAGCTCACAGTGCTTATTTCCATACCAGAGACTGCAACAGGTAAATCCTTTAAACCAGACAATATTGAACATGTCAGGACTGATAATTCCCTGAGGCCAAGATGCCCTCGAACCGTAAGGGAGTAGCTAGTACTGTACCTTCTGGGTGGGCTACAGTACAATGAAGAAATCAGCCCTAGAGAATGTTAGTTAGGTTATGCCTACTAGATCCAAAGACAGTAAATTCCACTCAATCAAACAATCATTCATTCCTTACTATTACAAGTCTGATAGCACCCACCACTGTACCAGTGCGGGAGAGATAAGAGGCAATATTGTAGATATGGATTTATGGTCACATGAGACTTGCTATCCTTTATTTAGAACTTGCTATGGGCCAGCCACACAGAGGAATTATTTGGAATGCAGCTTTTATACTTAACGTCCTCCAACCAATACCCTAGAGAACTTATACCAGTCCTCTGATTCAGGAGGAACTGATGGGTGGAGTGAGCAGGGAGAGGATTCAAGTTAAGAACAAGTCAAGTGAAACATGGGTTCCCCCACCCATGGAACCTATAAGGGGACTTTGGGATATGTGGATTATATCATACCCTTTGGGGTTAGGCATGTGCTAATTCAAATCACTTACTGAGAAGATTAAAATAATCAGATTGAATCCATCTGCAGAGCAGCCTCCTGTTCAGTGTGTTTTGTACAATTGTTTCAGTAGAGCTCTGGACCCAGCTGTCCAGGAATAGGCCATCATCTGAGGATGGCCATTATCACAGGTCAAAATTCATGTCTCAGAAAATGTGGTGTTATCTCTCGAAGGCAGGAGGTAAAATACATTTTGTTCTCATCACAGGGACAAGAAAATTCCCTTTCAGAGAAGGCACTGCCAGGAGCTGGTGTATGCAATGAGCACAGGGCTGACCTTTGTTGATCATAGAGACAGGAGTGAAGACAGGGCTGGCTATTTTGAGCAGCAAAGTATATGTAGTTATTTCCATGGATGGCCATTAACAATGGTAAATTAGACAAAAGCAAAATGTTTCATGGTGGCAGGCCAAATTATATTTCTGATGTAATGAAATTCTCACGTCAACATATTGAAGTCTAGAAAACAGACTGCAATTGCGCACCACATACTCATATCCTCAGCATCAGAGGACATGGCACATATGGCAGACACCAAGTTCCCACTTTGAACTGTGGGTCCAGCTTTGATTTATGCCACTTCTTCTGAGTAAGGAGACCTAACAGGCACCCCCTCTGTGGCCCTAACTTTAAGATGGAGTCTCAGGGGCTTAATTTGGGGCAACTAAAGAGTTTACCTGAAGTGGCCAAAGGCAAGAAGATTTTAGACTGTATGCAAGATACATGACAAAAGCCATGGATGATGAGGATAACATCCTTTTTCATTCATATATCCAGCATTTCACAAATATGCACTGAGCACCCACTCTGAGCCAGGCTCTGCAATTGGTAATGGAAACTCAGTGATGAACAAAATGTTCCCTGCAAGCTCTTCGGGGCTGATGAGTAAGATAGTTTAGCAGGGAAAGCATGCACATGGTAGGCAGTCAGGCCCAGGCCACTGTTGGAATAGTTGGTGGTCACCCCATCAGCACACCCCCCCCCCCATACTCTATAGCCCGTTACTCTATCCCTGTACTCCACTTTACTCAGGCCTGGGTTTTAAGAGGGTGTGATAGTACTTTTGCATCTGGAGTTGGACCCCATTAGAGGAGGCTAATTACAAAATCCAGAACTACAATCAGGCAACAGGGTCCCCGCCCTGTACCCCACATTTTGGAATGTCTAACTCTGACACCTGCTTCAAGTATGCATTACAGTATGAGGTGAGAGTCTGAGTGACTGAGGGGGCAGATCCATAAGAGGTCTACATCTCCTATGATAGACTACACCCTCACTGACCATACCTAAACTCCACTCGCTAGGCTGGCACTGGATTCTTTTCCATTTCCTCCCAAAGGCAGACTGTGCTGGCAGTGGGCACATGCCTAGTCCACATGTGGAGTTTGGACACTAGAGCAGGGTCGTCGGCATGCATGTGAGCCCTTTGCAGTGTGGGATGGAGCACAGGTTGAACAATGACAACAACAAAGGTGGATTATTGCCTAAAAGCTTCTGTTTGTATGCTTGCCTAGAACCCACAATGGTTAGTGCAAGCCTAAGATACCTCATTGTCATCAACCCTGGAAATGACTCAGGAGTAGGCGAGGAGGCAAAGTTACTTCATTCAGAGTGAACTTCAGGAATTTTACAGATTGTGGAAGAAGGAACCATCTAGGACTACTCTTGCCTAAAGCCAGCCCAAACCCAGAAGTTTTTAGGTTTTGGAAATAAATCAATTCCCTTTATTATTTAAGACAGTTTAAATTGGATTTTCTGTTTCTTACAACCAAAAACATCCCAGTGTTCTATGGCTACTCGCTGTGTTGTTATAAGCCAACAAGTCATTTTCATCTCAACAAGACTCAGTTTCCTCAAATGCACAATAAGGATGACAGCCTAAATGTCATTGAGTTCCCTGAAGGAAAAAGTGACATCATGAGTGGAAAAAATCATCTAAAATGGTACCTGGCATGTAGTAGGTGCTTAGTAAGCATCACTTCCCTTTTGATCAACGTGGATGAAAGAACTCAGGCAAACCTTCTAGGGAAATCTGTGATATGTCACAAAACTTTACTAGACTCCTTTAAAGCATTAGGTTCCATATTAAGGGCTGAATCCAAAGATGAATGAGTCAGAGTCTCTGCCCTGAAAGGACAGACAGGCTCACAAAATGGTGGACAAGAGAGACAAGTGCACAATTACGTCATCATGTAATATGCTGTGCTCATCTGTCTTTGCATCTCCAGGACCTACCCAGGTCCTGGCACAGAGTAGATGCCCCAGTGTTTGCTAAATGAATCACATGTGAACAAACCAATCATTAAAAAAACGTAAGAAATTTGGAAGGCATTTTGAGTTAGAAATTGCTTTGAGTTGTTAACAGAAACCTAATTTCCATGACCTCTACACACGGGGATTTTCTCTCACCTGTAAAGTTCAGAGATCAAGTTCTAGATTTGCCATAGCAGCTCCATGGGACTCTTGCTTTTTCTGTCTTTCTGCTTGACTATGTAGCCTTCCTGTCAAGATTATTCCAAAGGTCCTTGAAGACTGCAAGAGCTCCAGCCATTATATCCATATTCCAGGCAACAGTCAGAAAGAAGAGGAAAAAGTGGAAAAACAAAAGGGGCTTACTCCAGCTGTCTGTCCTTCCTTCTCAAGTCACTCCACTTAAAATTATTAGCTACAATTTAACTTAGCATGCACACCTACTTGCAATGGAAAAGTAGTCAGCTAGGCAAAATGGTGTCTCCATAATACAGATTGATTGGTAACAAAGAAGGGAAGGATGAGGGTTGGGGTGACAAGCAGCTACTGCTCCTGCCAGTGGGCACCATAGGAGCACAGATGAAGAGGACAATAAATAGCCCGTGACCAGGAGCAGGGAGATCAATTTGGTTGGAGTGGAAGGTAACAAAGAGATGGCAAGTCAGGATTTAGGATAGGCCAGTTGTTCTCAAACTTTAGCAAGAATCCGAAGTACCTGTTTGTTCCAAGTGTTGTTTCAGTACAGATTGCTGGACCCCATGCCCAGGGTTTCTGATTCCATAGATCTGGAGCAGAGCCTTGAACACTTGCATTTTTAACAATGTGATATCAGTGCTGCTGATCTGGGGCCACACTTCGAGATGCACTTTTGAATGAAGTTAGGCCTTTATCCTCTAAGCAACATGGAACCCCCTAAACTTTTTGAGTCGGTAAGAAAACCAGTGAATGAACTGATTTGTGAAGGCTCCATCTGCCAGAGGTCTATAGGGAGGGCTAGAGAGCATGGAAATGGAGGCAGAGGCTGAGGCCATGGGAAGATGGGAATGAGACCAGCATTTGGGATGTGCTCGAGCTGGCTTGACTGTATTATATATAGCAATCCCATCAAGATGCTGACCTCCAAGCCCCATCTTGATTAGCTGTGAGCAAACCAATCAAGCTAGCTGCCTTACTCCCAGAACTCTGGTACTAAACGTGTGTTTGTATTGATTGATTTTTTTTAAAGGCAAAGATATGTGTTCCTGCCTCCTTACCCTACCCAACTACAGCCAAGGGTGGTGGCCCCTCACTGGGAGACCTTTGTAAAGGCAGCCTCTGGGCAACAGCTTGACAACCAGAATGTGACTAGATGTGGCCAAACACCCTGTACAGGACACAGCCTATAGAACTTAAGAGATAGTCCCTCTGTGAGAAGTGATTTACCCTCAAGAGCCCTGCGTTTCTCCTCTGTTCAATGGGATGGCAAAGCAGAGGCTCCAGATTTGTTGGGCAGATTGAACAGAGTAAACCTTATAAAGTATCAGGCACATGGTTGGTGCCCAATGAGCACTGCTTTCCTTCCAGATTTCCTTTTGAATCAGTGAGGACAGCCGGATGGGTTAAATCTCTTGGGCTGCCGGGGAATCATCTGCGCCTCCAAATCTTGGCACAGCTGCCCCTGCTTGGCATTTGTAGCACTGTGCCTGCTGCCTCTCTGCCAGCATCTCATTGTCTGGCACGAGGAAAGAGTGCCCATCTCCCCCTGCAATGAGGAGATCAGCAAACGGAGACCAGCTGAGCTTCCGCAGTCGGCACATTAGCTCCCTTTTAATACTGCCAGCTTCAGGGGTCGCAGAACCCCTGATTGCAAGTCCAAAATCCCAATGACTTCCCCCTCTTTTTTCATTAATTTTCTAAGCTCCAACGTAGCTGAGATAATGCACTGCCAGGTGCAGGGACTTCTCTAAACCACTTTGCCCACTAATCTAAGCCATAGTGGGGTCCCTGGGAAGCTTGCTCAGGTGCTGGAGAGGCCAGGAGGGGCAGGGACGACATTGCAGCCAGCCCTGTAGGTGTGAGTGATGTGGAGAGCTTTCACCGCTGATGACTCTCTTTCTAAAGGGGCCAGCCAAGAGTCTGAAGCGCCAAATCCCAATTAAATCACAAAAGAAGTGGGAGCAGCCAGAGGATGAGTGGGGAGGGAGGCCATTGCTGCTGATTCTCCAAGGGCCACTTACCCCACTTGCCTGAGGCTGAGCAAGGCTTGCTGGATGGGGACTTCTCTCAGTCCACATACTATTGTAAAAAATGCAGAAAACCAATTATGGGTTGGGCATAAGCAATCCAGAGATGAATGAGACCTAGTGAACAAGCTCAAGTTTTAGTCAGGAAGAAAGACCTGTAAATGGAGCATGGCCATGCAATATGGCAAATGCTCTAATAGAGATCAGTACTGGGTGTTGTGAGTGCACAAAGGAATGTCTAGCTCTGCCTTGTGGCACTGTGGAAGTTTCAGAAGGGAAGGGGCATTGGGGCTGGTTTCTGATGGATGGGCAGGAACTTGCAAGGCAGAGAAGATGGGAATAGCATGCCAGGAACAGGAACAGCACATGACAAGCAGAGTCCTGAAACATGGTGTGGGTGAAGGAACATGTAGGGCAATAAGCCAGGGAAGTAGAGAGATAAGAAAGGTCTTTATGCCAACAGTCCTGGAGGCAGGAGTGGGAAAAAATGAGAGAGAAAGCTTGCAGCCCAAGAGACAAGGAGAAAATCATTAAAATGCTCTGTCACACCACACACACACATACACACATCTTTCCCCATCTCCATCTTACAGGACTAGAGAAGGGCTGGCTGGGAGAATGATGCTCTAGGTGCTACATGCTTAATACTATATCCAGGCTAGCAAGAGGCAGAGGATAAATCCTAAACTCTGAGATCAGTGCAGAGGCAAGGAGCTGGAAACAGGAGTTTTAAGTTGAAAGATCTGCAAGAAGACAATGGATGAGAAGAAAGAAGTTCAACTGAGCAAGAGGTGAGAGCATCTGGGACTTTACTATGCCCAGGGTTTTCTATCTGCATGATCACCTTATGCTATATCAGTGAGATGGCTGATGGTTCTCTAATTACCTATAACTAGCCCTGTGCCCCTGACCCATGCTTGCATGCAGTAGTTAGTGTCTGGAAAGGCAGCAGGCTGAGCTACCAGGGGCATATAGTCTGAATCTTACAAGTACAAGATTTTCTGGGTTAATGGTTATGGATTTTGTAGGGTCTGGCCCCACTCAACGGCTTTGAATGGGGAGTGTGGAGGCAAGATGCAGGGCTTGGAATAGATATGGAATCATTCTCCAGTCAATCAGAGGAAACCAACATCATGCCAATTTGATTTCTTCCGAAATGATATGATGGAAAGAATACACAGGTGAGCCCCACCAGTGATGTGAAGAAATATTCACCTGGGACTTCTAAGAAAAGGAGCTTATTTTTCAGTGGGTGCTAGTGATGTCTAAATAGTCCAAATGGTATCCCTGAGGCCCTAAGGGCAACTGGCTGGGGGACGGGCCATGGCATTTCAACCCAATAAATATTGCTCGACACCTACTCTAAGATGGGCACCGTGCTAGACATCAAGAGGAAAACAATATCAACATAAGCCTTCTGAGCAACTTCTCCCCCAACCCCTCCTCCAGCCTACAGTCTAGTTGGGAAACAGAAAATTAAGCCATAGTTACAACAGACCTGTGCCAGGTGATTTGTAACTATTATTGAGGAAGCATGGGTAGCCAGGGAAACCTGCCCCAGGGACCCAGTGTGGGGCTGTGCAGTGTGAAGGTTATTCCAGGCAGAGGCAAGATTATACAGGGCTCTGAGATTGGCGACTGGCACAGATGCAGTGAGAGAAGGGCCCAGGCTGGGCTGTGAAGTAGGTATGGGCCAGAGTGGAGTCTCAAAGTCAGGATCAGGAGAATGGATGTTACATTGAAATCATGAGAAGCCATTGAAGGAGGTAAAGCAGGGGAACAGTATCACTATTTGGGGTAAATTACTCTGCCTTATGGAAAAGACTGGAGGGTAACAAGATGGCAGACAGCATACCAATTAAGGGATTACTGTATAATTCAGACAGTAAATGATGGAACCTGGATTTGAAAATAGCAATGGAGATAGAAGGAAGTACAAAGGTTTAAGAGACACTTACAGAGGTAGGATGGGTAGGATTTGGATATTAATCGATGATGGAAGTGTGGGGGTAAGGGAGCTTGCAATAGGCTGGATAATGACCTGCAGTGATACCAGGCCCTAATTCCTAGAACCTATAAATGATACCTTATATAGAAAATCCTTTGCAGATGTAATTGAATTAAGGACCTTAAAATGGGGATTATCCCAGATTATCATGTGGGTCCTAAGTGCAATCACGAAAGTTTTTATAAGAAAGAGACAGAGGGAAATTTGACAGAGAAGACGGTACTGTGACCATGGAGCAGAAATCAGAGAGATGTGGCCACAAACTAAGGAATGCTGTCCAGAAGCTGGAAAAGTCAAGAAATAGGTTCTTCCCTTTGAGCCTTCAGAGGGAACATGACCTTGCAGACACCTTGGTTTCAGCCCGGTGAAACACAATTTGGATTTTGGCCTCCAAATTATAAGAGAAAATTTTTCTATTGTTTTAAGCCACCACATTGTGGAAATTCGCTGCAGCAGCGACAGGAAGCACAGTGGTACCCCCTTGGAAATAACAAAGCCCAAAGGAAAGTAGGTAGGAAACAGTGGGCTCAAGCAGCCATGTTGAATGTGAGAGCTCTGTGAGCTATTGGAGAGTAGGTGTCTAGAGGGTGGTTGGAAAGAAATATAGATTGATGCTCATGACTAACATCTGGGGTAAAGTCTGAAATCCATTATGACAGATTACAGAGGCCCAGAAGTGGGTAAAAATGAGAATGTAGAAGCAAAAAGTAAAAAAGCACTACTTCCAGAATATTGATGAAGGCTGGGCTCGATTGCTAGGAGGGGAGATGTGGACCCAAGGGAGACTGTCCCATTTATTTTTATTTTTTAGGGTGGGAATGACTTCAGAATCTTTGACTGTGGAGGGAAAGGAAGCAGGATTGAAGAAGAAGCTGAAGAAACAGGACAAAAGGGAGATAGGCCTGGGTGCTGAGGAGGCAGGAGGGAATGAAGTCCAAAGCACGGGAGATGGGGTGGCCCTGGATGCAAAAGAAAAGTAGAAAGTTGCATTCAGGTATAAATTCTTTTGCAGGTTTTCAGAAGCCTGAGGACATTTTGAAGACATTTGCTTGTGGTGTAACTTTTCTCTGGAGGTGGTGTATAAGGTCACCTGCTGAGACAGGGAGAGGATAGGAATGCTCAGTAAAGGCCACTGTGCACAATGGGACAGAGAGCTGACTGGAAAGAAAAGTGCTAGCTCTGGGCAATGCCATAGCTCCGCGTGGGGCTAAATGTTGGAAATTCATCATAGCCCCAATTTGCAGGCTTGTGTGATTATCTTGTCTTCCACAATTCTCAGCAGAAAGGGCTATGAATGGAAGTGGCACAGGGTTTAGGTTTTGTCAGCAAGGTGAAGTGGAAGGGCTTGAGTTGGGGATGCTGGCAACAGAGTAGCTGATACCGTGGATGGGTCCTGGGTGGAAGCTGGACAGGGCAGGCAGGAAGGATGCTTAGCTCTGAGGGGCAAGGAACACAGATAGGTCAAGTGTCAAGGAACAAGGGTGACTATAACTAGTGATAAATGTGAACCAAGATAGGGCTGTGATTCTAACAGAAGCAGATTAGAGATATGCTCAGAGGAAGTGTTTGGTCAGGGCCATTCAAACAGCTCCAGGTAAAGGCATTGGAGTGAAGATCAGAGGAGCTGGGTCATTGAGCTCAGAGGGGTCCAGTGTGGTGCTGGAGAGATCCCTCTTGATTGGGAAGTATTAAGGCCCTGTGCTACTCTTGCCTTGTCCATGACCACTGTCAGACATGGTGTTGGAGGCCAGTGAAGTCAAGCTTGCTTTACTGTTGTCGCTCTTATGAATAGTAGCTGGTGTGCTGAATCTAAACTACATACCCCATGAAGTCAATGTCTATAAATGGCCTCATTTGAGCCTGTATTTTAGATACAGTGGTGGGAAGTGGGAAGAAGGAAGATGTATCATTTATTGAAGGCAGCAATTTCTCTGTTCTTCCTCCCTTTCCATTCCCTACTCCCTACCTCGCCCTTCATTCCCTTTCAAGGGTTTTTCTCACTCTCTCTTCCTTCCCAAGCTGGTGCTGAGCTGGGGAGGGAAGCCAGCATTACCTCACAGCAAGAGGAGCAGGACTTCTGGTCACCCAATATCCTCAGGGTCACTGTGCCTTCTGCTAGGCAGACCCTCCTCTCACCTCCTCATTGGGTTTTCTATGCCAATGTTTGCTGCAGGGGAACTGCTACTATTTCTTGGAGATCTTGTCAAGGTTCAAGGTGGTCTGAGGTCCTTTGCCTTCACTTAGGAGCACAAACATCCCTACCATCAGGGCTGCACCTTTTGCCCTGGCACTAGCCTGCGAGCAGGCCTTGTATGAGTGACCTGCGGTTTCCCCAGGGGACATTCTGAGAAACAAGGAGCAAGCTCTCCTGTTCTGTGACTTACCCAAATGATCTGGATGTTTCTACAAATTTTTCTCAACCTCCTGGAGGAGTTGACGGAAGAAGTGAGGACACTTGTCTGACCTCTTAAACTTCAAATGCTCTCCCATTTCTTTGCCTCCCCAGCAATGCTGGGACCTTCTACGTCCCCTTTCTGCCTGATACAAGCCATCCCTCTGACAAGTCCTCTCTCCTTTTCATCTGTGTTCTTCCCTTCCTCAGGCAATGAGGGCAGAAATGTTAAAGAAAAAAAAACTGGATTACTGAGAAGAGAGATAACTTTGAGGGGTACTTTGAAAGTGTTATTCTACTTATACTAATTAATAAAGTTATTTACACATATTGTTTAATAAAGCTGCATGGAGAGCCTGTAAGGGGGTGGTGTTCTCACCATTCCACAAAAGGGGAGCCTGAGGTTTGGCAAGCCTAATAACATGCCCAATATCACACAACTAGTAAGTGAGGGAGGGAAGCCTCAACCAAGGTTCATCTGATCCAGAGCCTGTAATCTTCACCACTATGCTACCCTGCCTCTACTAGCCCACCCAGATTCTGTCCGTCTCCAAATCCCAGAAGACATAGACCTAGCTTTTACTCTGTGTTTCTGGTAACATCTTCAGCATTTCCCCCTAACAGCAATTGGAGGATGGAAAGGACTGATTCGCCATCTCTCCAGGGGCTGAACCATTGGGAAAGAGGACTGGATTGATCTTCATCTAGGTTACGCCCAGATCAGTCATACCAATTATCAAAATATAGAAAACTGAATTGTTAAAATATTTCTATGCCAGTTGGTAAATAACTACTGTCCTCAAGCCCACCAAAGCTTCATTCTGATTGGCTGGTGTCCAAGCCATACTTATGGATATTGAATATTACCCTAGAGGGGAAAAGAAAAGTTTCTCACTCTACCAGGATTGAACATATATGTATAATACTACTTTGAGCTACTGATGGTTCCATAAAATAATAGTCATTTTCTATAACATTAGTGAGACAACTTGTGTGAAAGCACAGAGCATACTGCCTACCACATAGCAGGTGTTCACTAAACATTAATTCCACTTTAATCTAAGTTATGTTGCTAAATCGCTCCCTTGAGGGGAAGTTTGGAGCCCAGAAATTCCCAGAGTTGATAGAATTGACACATTCTTTTAAGAGGCAACAGTAGAGCCATTTTCATTTATGTCCCGAAGTGGAGATATGAATTAGATGTGGCTAGAATTGGAGCAATTGCCTGGCCATCAGAACCACTGGACCTGAATGGGTACTAGCTGATAGGCAAAAGCAAAGTGAAATAGGAAAGAGATTTGTGCCAAAAGCAAAAGCCAAAGTACTCCCACAAGCCCTCCCCATGGATGGATATTGGCTACTAACATTTACTGAGAGTTTTGTCCTCTTTGAATCCTCACACCCACTATAGGCAGAGTGATAGTATTCCCATTTCTTTTTTATGTTTGCAAACTGAAGTTTAGAAAGTGTAGTAATGTGCCCAAAGTCACACAGGTATCAAGACATGGAGTCAAAAATCCCACCAATACCATCTCCTTCTAAGGCAGTTAGTCTGACCCCTCCACTGCATACTCAGGTATCCCCTATATACACTGCTGTGGTTTGTTTTAACAGACCCTTTACAAGGAGATCACAAAAGTAATGATCCAAATATTCACATATTCCAAATTGGACACGTTTTTAATAGAATCCACCCACAAGCCAGAGAGGCCAGCAAGGTCTATAATGATGGGAACAAAGTATAATGAGATGCAGAGAATAAAGCATGCACACCTACAGCTGCCAAGGGAAACAAGGAAAGTTCTTGGGCTGACAGGACCAGTGATAACCAAAGGCCTTTCTCTGCCTCAAGTGCTTCCACTGTGGGTGGAGAATTGGGTGGTGCCAAACATATGCTTTGCCATCAATGGCAGCCCTGAATGAGGAGGCTTGCCCTTGGTGTAGAAGGGAGCTGTGAGCAATGAGGCAGATGAATGCTCATGGTGAGGCTGGTAGCCAGATCAATACAGTAGGAGCCCATATCCCTAGACTCTGCGTGTCTTCAATCAGCATCAACATAGAGGGGATGGCCTAAGATGCACACCCCAGAAGGAACTGCAGCCTGGAGTTTGTCTATATGCTCACCCAGCATATCTGGGTTGTCCAACCTTTGCTAATGTGTGGATGCGTGTGTGTGTGTGTCTCGGTTTTCATAGTGCTCTCTCACACACGATGGCTTTTTAATTGGATGAGAATTTTGAAGACATTATGGTAATCCGGGTCACTGGAGTTGAGACTTCATTATCAGATGAAAGAATGAGATTCCTTTTCCTTTTCTTTCTCCTTCACTAGAATTAGCTGCTTTCTAACTAGTTCTCCCTGTCTTCAAGCTGGACCACTGTGTTCAAACTTGAATCCACTTCCTAAGATGCTTCATAAACACAGATCTATGTTTGCAGCATGCTGCTGCCTGCTATAATCTGTCCAGAGACGGATCATGTTCTGAGCATAGCAAAGTGGCCAAATAATCTTAGGGAAGTGCTGCAAACCAGACCTCTATGTGTTTCACAAAGCACAGGAGAGACTTATTTTCCTGTGTTTTTTGGGGTCTCCTCAATAAATTGGACTACAGAAATGTACTTAGCCCTCTTTAAATATCTGCTAAAATCTTATACTACATCTTGTAGAGCAAGGTTTGGAAAAGGTCTGCCTAAAAGATAATATCCAAATTCTGTAACTTGATCTTCAAAACCTTCCAAAATTTTGACCTGACATTCTTTTCCAATAGTGGCAAGAGTTCAGGGCCAAAAATCAGAAAAATCCAAGTTCAGATCACAATGCTGGCATTTAATTGCATTTGACCTTCACTTAATTACTCCTCCATTCTATGCCACAGGATCCTCATCTATAAATGGCAATGATTGCACCTACCCTGAAGGGTTATATAAAGGATTATAATGAGATCATGTATGTAAAACCATAGTAGAATACCGAGTCTGTAGAAAAGAACGCAATGAATGGAATTTCTATTGTTATAATTATCCTATAAAGTCCCTTTGCCAACCTGCTGTGACTCACTCCAAACAATCTACTTGCCTTTTTCCAAATATTGTGCTACAGTGTCCAAATTTCTAAGCACTTCCACATGGAAGGCCTCTCTCTCTTCCCCATCTCCATGAATCAAAACCCCTTTCCATTATTCATAGCACAAGCAAATGGCAATCACATATTCAGCTTCCCTGCTGTGTGAATCAGTAGAGGCCTTTTTCATTCCTTTCACACCTAGTTTCTGTATCTATGAGGGCAACTTAATCCCCCCAACCAGTGTGGCTTTTAGGTCTATGCCTGCCTTGTAAAGCAGTGAAATGGGCTTACACCTTGTAGCCAGACAGCCTTGAACCCCATTTCCCCAGAAGGATGGCCCTGTGATGTCCGATAAGTGTGTTCCTTGTCTATATATTCAAATGCGGGTTCTGATAGAATTGCTACAAAGACTTAGGAAGACAACACATGAAGTATCTAGTGCTAGCATTAATTCATGTTCCCTTCCCTCAACATCTACTTTACCTTCATTATGCAATTATGTACATAAACCAGCACATGTTAGGGGTATAAGGAAAAGTGAACTGACTGGTCAAACAGCCTTGATAAATTGATAGTATCTTTTAAATCAACATTGATGGTCATATCTTCTTACCTAGTGTCTAATTTACATTGCTTTGATCCCAAAAAGAGTAAGACCATTACTGAGAATGTAGTTACCTGGCTTTCCTCTAAAACTGCTACAGAATCAAAGAGCCCTCATCATAACACAAGCAGTGAAATAACTGCCCAGGATGTTGAATACATATGAAGACTTTTTAGTGGTTTTCATCACCAGAAAAACAACACTGCTATAAGATATAACTTACTATGAGCATCACTGGTAGTGAAAGCCTGCATTTTGTGGTCCTGGCTCTACCTGTGACTTCTTATGAGATCCTGAGCAATAAAGTCTTGCCCTCTGAGGGACTCAATTTCCCTTTCAGCAAGTGAGAATACTGGAGGGAAAGATGACAAAACTCTCTGCCAATTCTAAAGTCATGGGAAAACTGTAGGCTCTTTTTCTAATGCTTCAAGTCTTAGATACGTGTTAATTATCTCCCAGTGTGGTGTTTGCTATGTTACTTTAGGAGCATCACACTGAGAGAATCAGATCAGTTGTGTTGCCTTACATCACAAAGAACCACACTGGACCACTGGCTCAGCCCAGATCTGCCTGTGTGATGTGGGTCACAGCAGCAGGAAGCTTTCTCTGAACATGCTGGGAAGTCAAGAGGGAAGGTAAAAAGAGAAGGTTTCCCCTTTTTACTGATCTGGTGCCTTTGTCTTGGTTCTGGTTCACTTGGAGCCAATAAATTAATCCCCTGGGGTGACAAAAATGATTAGGGTTTTTGTTTTATGGTTTGACCACGTGGTAATCTGTAGAGGAATGGTGGAAATCTAGTCATTAATGGGTAAGAGATGACAGATTATCTGATTTGTTGGTCTGTTAGACTAACTTCTGTTAAGTTCTGGTCAATTAAGAACTTCATGTTCATAGGGAAGGAGATTAACTCTTTGAAATCTGGGCCAGCAAAGTCTTGTGTCTCATATTTACTTTTAACTTCTGGCTAAAGCTGTAGAACTAAAGCTACAAACTCTCTATATAACCATAACTGAGAAAGGCCTTGGCATCTCACTGTAAGAATGTGAAATGGTTTCCTACTTCTGGAGAATACTGATAAATTAGATTGTTTCTTTTTTTTTTTTTTTTAAATTAGATTGTTTCTTAATTTAAAAGATCACTCCTCTGACTTGTTTATAAACATAAATAATCATATAAGTGAAATATTCGTAAAAATTCCACCAAATTATAACACGGAATTTCTTTTTTTTTTAACACGAAATTTCTGATACTTTAATGTATTACACATGAAAAATGTCCTGCTTACACAAATTATTAGCTCAGAAACATTCTGAGGATGTAAGCTCACATTATGGTCAATTTTGGCAAATCACATTACTTCAAGAAAAACCAGCTATGTCTTTTCTTTGATTTATCAGTGTTAAGTATAATACAATAGTACATTTCATCTTACTTGGATTTATTTTTGCAAGAAAAAAATCTTAAGTTTCCTAAATTTATACAGGGTTGCCAACCAAGTAAGCTACCATTACACCCAATGATGTTTAAGATGATAAAAAATGTAAATTTGTGTTCAACTAAATTGAGTCATTATCTTACAAAGTTTTCATATCTACAGTAATTATATTTTATATTGAACCAGTTTGGACATAATTTCCAACATCTTTAGATGAATTAAAACTTCAGAAAAATATCAAACTGGGCTAATTAAAAGATAGTTCTTATATACCTAGATATTATCTAAAATAGAATAGTGAGACATTAATTACAAAGTATAACAAAGTTTATGTACTTTTGTTTGTTTTTATATGCTATACCGTTATATCTTCAGGTCATGTTAATAAATAAATTCATCTTAATGTCTAAAAATGATGTCTGTGGCTAAATAAAATTGTATTATGTGTATCACAAGCTTTGTTAGTCTGCTAAATGTTCATATATGACAGACAGCTCTCAATTATCTATCCCCCATTTTCTCTGTAAAATAGAAGTTAGTTACTTTAGTTACAAGGCATAATTAAAATGGACTGTTGAGACTATATTAGAAGCCATCATGAGAAGTGCTTCTGTGCTTTCATTTTTCAAACAAGTCTATTCCAGAATATGAAACAGAGAAAGTGAAAGACAAAATATGGAAAGTGAATTCTATTTGCCTTCGTTTATAATACCTGAATCTGAAGAGAAGCCATGAAAACTGTTAACATTTTGGCAAACCTGTCTCGTTTTGAAGGGTTAACTTCCTTGGTTTATTGACCAATGTGTTTATCTACAATATAAAAGAATATTCTATACCATTTGTGCAATCTACCTAGATAGCAAAGATTCTTTGTCTTATCAGAATAATTTTTGTGTTTCTGTCTGTGCTTTATGTTTAATTTATTATTTCCTTGATTATTTAAAAAAAGGTTCATGACTTGTGAAACAGCTAAAATGCTTAATAAGTCTATTATTTTAAAATATTTATTAGCCACTTTTAGAAATAGATAGCCCATTATTGTTTTTCAGGCACCCAATGATCCTGACTTACATAAGTATCCAATTCTTCTCTGGGAACTCATTAGATTTTGCCTTTCCTAGGTTAGATACTAATTTAGAAAAAATAAAATGCTTAGGGTATTTTCTAGACCTATCTTTGACAATTTCCAATTGGCCAGTAAAAAATTACAAAGGTTTGTTCTTTAACCTTACAAAAAGACAGATGCTGAAAATAATTAGGTTTGGTGTGAAGCCTATTCCTTGATTGGATTAACTATTGTGGAAGATACATTTTGAAGAGTTGTCAGATGAGGAAGGCTGCCAGCCTTCCCTGCCTGAGACAAGTTCCTGCCTCTCACACAGAGGACCCCTGACATGGCACTACCCTCTAGTCTACACAACAGTAAAAGTGGCCTGGTCTCCCTCTTCCATCTTAGTTTCTACAGGGTGAGAGGATGTACGCATCCAAAGGATTTGGGGAAGGTAAAAGTTCAGTAATTGAAGGGAATACAGAGAAGCTTCTCTTGAATGCTTTTCCTCCTCCCCATGCTCACAAGACCACCACCTTCCAGATGTTTCCTTCTACAGTTGACCCTTGAACTGCACAGGTCCACTTATAGATGCATTTTTTTCCAATAAATACAATACAGTATTACAAATGTATTTTCTCTTCCTTATAATTTTCTTAACATTTTCTCTAGCCTATTTTATTTTAAGAATATATTATATAATACATGTAACATACATAAACTATGTGTTAATCAACTGTGTTATTGGTAAGGCTTCTAGTAAACAATAGGCTATTTGTAATTATGTTTTGTGGGAGTCAAAGTTATATGCAGATTTTCAACTTTGTGGGAGGTCAGCACCTCTACCCTCTTCATTGTTCAAGGGTCAACTGTATGTGTAATGAGAATGACCTTTAGAAATCACAGAGAAGCAGAACCACTTAAGTACATAGGTGAATGGGTGGTGGGTGGGTGGATGGATGGATGGATAGGGCTGCTACAGGAGGAATTTGGTCTTATACAACTGTAAGTCCCTATAGGATGTTGTCTTCCTATCTGATGCTGCACTTAATGTCCTCAGGGTAGGCAATTGGGAAGGGAAGATGGTTGTAATGTGAGGGAGAAAATGGAAAAGCTGGAACTCACAGGATGGACTAAAACCTATGTCAACTCGGATGAACAGGTGTCCTGAAGAAGCTGACTTTAGGGCATGGGGAAAATACAGCTGGTTTTGCATACCACAGGAAACTGTGGATTTCTCAGGTCCTCTCTACCACATTTTCCAGGACATTTTTCTCTCTTGTAGTTAGTACTTAAATTTATCTAGGTGTACTTAAATTTATCTACTATCAAGTAGGCATCCCCCTACTCAGCCTGAAGGAATCAGCGCACAAGGACCTACACCTCTCACTTCCTCTCTGACTGTTCTCTCTTCCCCTCAGCCTGTGGAGTTGTTATGGAGTCTGTGTTTACAGAAGAGAAAGAGCTGCTTGGCAAACAGCCTTCCAAAATTTTCCCACTGCACTATTGGGCAGTGGCTCCTTAATCTTTAAAACCAACTATATGATATCTTTTCCTCTGGCTCTGCTATGGTCATCACCTTGCAGGAAAGTGGGCTCACATCTGACTGCTGGGTTTAAGAGGCAAAGAGCAGATGAGGAAAGGTGAAAACACCAAAAAGACCTTGAGGAGCAAGTGGGGAGATTCAGAGCGGAGAGGGATTCACTGGTGAATGCTCCAGAATTTTTCCCACCACCTAAAGACTCAAAATCAAGGACTTCCTGGGCAATAATTTCAACAAATTCTTTATTCCTTTCCAGTAAAGAAGCAAACCTACTGCACACACTGCTTATGAAGCCACTGAGACCACCATCTATGTGTCTTAGTATGATCCCCACCCAATAAGATCCTGCTAAATGACATAAAGAAAATGATGTTGGTGATAATAAAAACCAAAGCCATGGTAGAAAGCTACCACCTACCTCCCACTAGCTGAGTTCATCTGGCACCCATAGGTAGAAACCCAGAAGCATGAAGACAGGAAGGACAGTTTGAGGATACACTGCTCTACCATCATATTGCAATTGGTAGGACCAATTCAATTGGCTGATATGGGCTACATTCTTGGTGGTTTTTGAGAGAAGGCATCTACCCATCTAATCCAGCTTCCTAGTCTGCTGCTAGCAAATTGCTTGCCATTCCTAGACTCCTTGCAGCCTTTTGAGACGAGTTTTCAAACCTAATTAAGCTTAGCATTATCATTGTTTTTATCACATTAAGTTCCCACTTGGCCCTCAGCAGCAGAGACCACAAAGTCAGCACTGCATCTTTAAACAGAAACAACAGATTTTGGTTCAATTAAAAATTCATTAAAATGCAAATTAGTTTGTAAATTTTTTTCCCTCCTTCTGATGATTCCTCAACATGGCTTTTTAATCATAGCTGGCTCTGAAAAAGAGGTGAACCTGTAGCTAGGAAGGAATAGAGAGGGAGAGCCAAAACTCTGGAGCCCCTCTCACTGCTGCAGGATGAAGGATTCTCTGAGAGCCTTACCCCTCTCTTCAACCTTCTATCACCCATTTGCTCCCCAGAGGGGACTGGTTTCATCTTCACTGTCCCTCTGTGCTTAACTGATAAATGCAATCATTTTTCTGATCTCCAGCTTACTGAACAATGTTATCTTAAGGGAAATACCAGGATAAAATGAATAATTAACCTTATCCACCTACATTTCCTGGCTGTACTATAATATTTTGGTAATGCTTTCAGGGAGCTTTCTCCACTAACAGTGTAGGGAAGTTTGACTTAGGGCTCTGTGATGATTTAAAATGACAACTAAGCCCCCAAGTGCTTAGCCAAGTAACCAAGTAGTGTTTTTTGACCAAAACCTTCAAAATCATAGTGAAACATCTAAAAACTAATAGCAATGTCTACTATACACGAGACCTACAAGGCATTACCTGCACTTTCTCACCAATCTACCCAGAAATCTTAATGAGCTCCCTATTTCTTATACCCAGCATAGGAATGGAGAAACTGAGGCTCAGAGATCCTAGGGGTACTTGCTCAAGGCCACATTATTAGAAAGCATTAGTCAAGACTTGACCTCATGTCCCTTGGATCCCAATTACCATTACACTAAACCCATGATCCTTTGTTTCCATTTTCACAG
Source organism: Vulpes vulpes (assembly GCF_048418805.1). NCBI lineage: Eukaryota > Metazoa > Chordata > Mammalia > Carnivora > Canidae > Vulpes > Vulpes vulpes. Next base: position 95,747,384 of record NC_132793.1, on the reverse strand, counting down.
AATCTGTCCAGCTTATTGTTTTGCTGATTGACCAGCTGTTACATTCAATTGATCCTAAGACAGGTTGGATGTGTACAGGATGCTGGCTTTCAAGAAGACAATGCTGCACTGCCTCAGACACCAAGAAAAATATTCTCAACATTCTGTATGCTGTGGGAAGCAGGCAACTCCTGCAAGTTCATTAGATGCCCTTAATTGCTAAGAACACATTCAGGAAGTATGGTAAATGCAACTTAATTGAGAACTAATTAACTTGTTATAGTTATCTCGTTACATGCCAATTAAATGTCTAAATATTCTTTTCTTCTCAGATAAAAGAATAAAAAAAAAAAAGAAAATCGGTGAAGAACCTGGATTCCCAAATGAGAGAAGTCAGGTAGTAGGGCCTGGGTATGTATCAACCCCACAGGGGCAGCAGTGGAGGCTCCTGGTCCAGAAAAAGTCAAGCTCATTAACACTATTTTAAAGGAAGATGTTCAAAGGCAGTGGGCGGATTTTGACTTTGAGAATTCTCCATTAAATCTGGTGTGAAATGGGATTTGGCCTCAAAGGTCCCAAAAGACAGGACCTGGTAAGGGCTGTTCCTACCACCCGGCTGCTGTCTAGCTATTTAAGGTTTGGGCTTCTTATCCATTTGTTTGCCTAATCTGCCCTTTTCCATGAAAATCCAAGGAGACCTTCCCCATAGCTGCATGCTGTTATCAGGAGCATATTGCCAGGGCAGGGCTCAGTTTCAGCTCAGCTCCCAAGCAATCATTTGCTCTTAATCTGTTTTCAATGGCAATGTCATTTAAACATCTCCTCTGTAGAGTTTCCAGAAACTCTAACAAAGAGAATCAGCAGTAGCGGAGGAGCGGAGAGGTGCCTACCCAGAGGGCTGGGAGAAGTCTGTTCACAGAGCTCTACCTTCAGCCCGGATGGTTTTTTTCTAAATTACATCCATTTAAATCATGGAGAAAAGCAAATTCTGCTTTTTTTTTTTTCTCCTGTCAGAATCTCATATCAATATCCGGTCCTGGCAAAGAAGGGAGGCAGATCCTGTTCTCATCGGCTGGCCCCTGTCGGAGCTGATGGGCAGTGGGTTTGGGCTGCCTTATTGAGATCGGCTGGCGTCCCATGACGATAGGGCGTATCTGGTTCTCCATCTTAATGAAAAGCAGTCAAGGCTGCTCCGAAACGTTCGCCCTGACTCCCTCGACCTCTCCAGTTTGACAATTAGTGCCTGTTCCAGAGCTTTCTGGCTCCCCATCTTGCTGAAGAATGTCCCAACCGCATCATCCCCAGGGTTTTCCCATTCTTCCTTTCTCACAGCCAGTGTTTATTCTCTCTTCTGGGGGCTTCTGGTGCTGACACAACTTGCCGCATTCTAGAGAGAAATTCCAATGCTGAAGGCCCATTCTCTCAGGGGAGCTCCTCACCCAGTCTGCCCCTAGGTTGGACCTCCAGCCCCACAGTCCAGGTGCAAAAGATCCTGATGGCACTCCTTAGTTCTGGCCTTTGAGAAGACAATAACAGAAGAATTCACTGAAAACAATGAGCCCACCCTACAGAATGAAAAATGATAATCCACTTATTATATAGTCCATTTAAGCTGTGGTACAAACAGCAAACTATAACACAGTGAGATCCTGATATGAATTTCCAGTTTATTTTCATGACAAAACGAGGGCAAACTCTCCTCCCCCCCTTGGTATTACTAGAAGCTTGCTTGCCATCTGATTTATCTGGGTTTTTGAAATTTATGATTGCCTCTGTTTGGCTCCTTTGCTTCCACTGAGTCTCCAACTCCGTTCTTGTTCTACTTCAGTCTGCGCTGGGACGTGGCTTCTTTGTGTGCAGCCCTGGCTTTCTTCTCTTTGCAGAAAACACTCAATCTCTGCTTATGCATTTGTTCAAAGTTCACTTTAAGTACAGAGTATTTATCAACTGTATTGCTCTGCAAAGTGCCTGCCGCTGGTTACTCATTACGGGGAATGGCTTCGCTTCCTATTTTGCATGGCCCTGCAGCTTGCTGTCTGTGTCTCTCTCATTTGAGTGCTGTTTTCTTTGGCCAGCTGCCTCTGTGCTCAGCCTGCAACCTGATGATCCCGGCATATTTCAAACTCTACTCCTGGAGGGTGGGGAAGGTAACTACCAGTGTGGGACAGACTACTCTAAAAGAGCTCTTCCATTGCATGGCAACACGGTGACTTGGTATCAAAATTCTCCTGGTAGAAGCAGCACCCTGGTAACAGAGGTTTAATGGAAGCTGTGGGGACGGAGGTAAAGGTGGGGGCCGCAGAGAGGGGTGGTTTCTGCCAGAGAATGGTTCTCTGAATCCGAGCCGCCCATTGCAATCCCCTGAAGCACATTTGAAAATTCTGACACCTCCATCCCACCCCAGAGAGACTGACTGAATTACTGGAGAAGAGGAGAACCTGGACCTGGTTGTTGATTGTTTCAAATTCCTCAGGTGAGACTGAGAACAACCGGACTGCAAGTTTGAGTCAAATCAGAGTCAGCAAGAAGCCCAGCTTCACATTCGGGGGGAGCAAGGCTCAACCTCATGTCCAAAAAGCTAGCAAAATGATTGGAGTCCACAATGCAAAGCCAAGAGTTTGAAGCGGGGCACAAATGAAGCACAGGATAAAAAAAAAAGCCAACCAGACGAGAGCCACAAGGACCTACAGCAGCTTCTACAAGAGCTGTGGCCTGGTGGGACCCAGAGCTCAGCCTCAGAGGCCAGCCAAAGTGTCTGGAGACCCACTGGGTCAGCTTGGCTTAATGTCTGAGGCAGGACCCATGGGGAGGTCTGTGACTTCTTATACACACCTCTAAGGCCCCATTCTGCCTATGGTAGCTAAGGATTGAACCCACTTCATGACATTGCTACACCGATTATAATGACAAATACAATGGCATAAAAGCATAGTGTTAGAGCCCCAAGAAATAACGTAGTCTGACCTCCTCCATTACATCAAAATGAGATCAGAGCCTGTTTCTCCTCCCCAGGTTCTCCATTATAAAGACTTAAAAGACTCAAGTCAGATGTTCATAGAGACAAGCACAAATGGCTTAGAATATTAATAAGAAAATTTCAGTTATCATCAACTCTGCTATTTATAGGATAGTGAGAAATGGGAGAGAAACCCTAAATCAGTCTTTTCTGAACATTGTTGTGTTTGAAAAGTGTCCTAGGGGAGAGTGTGTTAAAAATGTAAAGTCCTGGGCCCACTGCAGAGACTCTGATTCAGTAAGTCTGGGCAGGTGTCCAAGAATCTGCATTCTTAACATGTGAGATGCCTTACTACCTCAGGGATTTCTGGTGTATGTGGTTCCAGAGCCAGGTTCTAAGAGATTCCAGCTCAAGCAATGATATCATCACCTATTCCCAAACAGAAAAGCAATATCCCAAACGGGCAGTCATCAATCATGGTTGTACATTACAGTCACCTAGGCAGCATTTTGAAAAACGTTAATGCCTGAGCCCCAACTCAAACCAATTAAATCAGAATCTTTGAGGGCTGAGGCCTTGTATTAGTCAGACATTGCTATAATGATGCTGTGGAACAAACATCTCAAAATTCAGTGGCTTAAAACAACAGACATTTATTTCTCTCTTGAAGGTCTATGGCTGGATTGGAGTTGGTGTACCTAAGCTGGGCTCGGCTGGGCAAACCCTACAGAGTGCAGGTTGCATTCAGGTCAGCTCTAAGTATATTTCATTGTCTTTAGACCAGTGGCTACCTAGGATATGCTCTCATGACAGGTCATTGGAATACAAGAGACAAGCAAAACAAAGCACATTTAAAGTTTCTGCTCATATCATGTCCAGTAATATCCCATTGGCCAAAGCAAGTCCTATGTACAAACATGCTATCAATAGGATGGGAAAAAATATTCTGCTCAATGGTCCAAACTATCACAGGGCCCCATCCCGGACTGATTAAATAACAATTTCTGGGTTAGGGTATGGGCGATGAAAATGTCTCCTAAAATGTGCAGCTGGGTTGGATTCTTCCTTCTAAAGGATGATTCAGGTCCCAGGCCAACCCACAGATAGGCAGTTAACCCTGAATGAAGGAATTACAGGGCTATGTAGTTGGAATAAAACATGGTAAGTAGCACCATGGCAATATAATTGTTAATAATAGAGAAAATAATAAAAATCAAGCCAAGTACATTATTTGTCCATGTCCCCCTTCATATATTTGGATGTAGTGCTCTGCACTCTGAGCCTTACACAGCCTGTTTTACCAATTGTTGTCCACATGCCATGCTTTCAATTCCCCTCACCATCTGACCTCACTCTTCTCCGAATTCACTCTATATATGTGTACCCCTTAAATCCTGGATGCCCCCTCCCACAATATCCCACAGTGCTTCTACTCTGGCCTTGATACAGAGATAAATTAGATAGCCTCTCCCCTCATCTTAAGACCAAATTCCTATTAATTCAGCTCAAGTGAGACCAGCAAGGAGGGGGCATCACCCACCAACCCAGCTCAAGTACAGCAAAGCTGGCTCACTGTCAAGACCAATTTCTCAGCCAGTTGCCCTCCCTTTGGGGTCTATGCCCAGCTCTGCCTCTGACTCCCTGAGTTTCATTGGATAAGTCATTTCCTCCCAGCTTGAGCCCAGCTTCCTCATCTGGAAAAAGGGATGTCTGGAGATAGCCATGCCCTTACTACTCTAAACTTGAGTATGGGCTTATGCATGCATGAGAGTGGTCTTCAGAAAACAATGTGGAGATCATTCCTCCAACTGCCTTTATTCTAAGCAATGAGGCTATCTGTGGCCTGGCCCTACCTCTCACCCTGTGCTTGTCTCCTCTCTCCCCATGCTTTACCATTGACCCATCGTATTGGCCTCCTGGATATCCCTAGAATATACCTCATTCTTCACCTCTCACCAGCCTTTATGACTGCTATTTCCTCTGCCCGGAACACTCTTACACCAACCATCCTGATTTGCCTAAAATTGTCCCACTTTTAGCACTGAAGTTCCTGCTTCCCAGGAAATGCCTCAGTCTCTGGCAAATAAGAGTCCTGGCCACCCTACTATCCTAAATATTCATGTGGATGGCTTTTTCATATACATCAGGCTCTGTTCCAGTGTTACATCTTTAGAGAAGACTTTGTAGACTACCATTATAAAATGATCCACCTAACTTCTTTTCACTTTCTTTTTAGAGAGAGAAAAAACATGTATAAGCAGGGGGTGGGGGGAGGGGGGCAGAGGGAGAGAGACAATCTTAAGCAGGCTCCACACTGAGCATGGAGCCTGATGCAGGGCTTGATCTCATGACCCTGAGATCATGACCTGAGCCAAAATCAAGAGTCATATACTTAACTGACTGAGCCACTGAGTCACCTAGGCATCTCTTTTTTCACTTTATCACTTACCATATGCTGAACTTGACTGATATTTACTTATTGTCTGTCTCCTCCTTCTATATGGAGATCAGAGGGCTAGTCTTATCCCCTATTTAGAAGAAAGTCTAGTGCATAGAAGACATTCTGTAAGTATTTTCTGTTGGAGTTATTTTAGGTAAACTGAATTGCTGTCTTTTCTTCTCCAATCACAGACTAGAGTCCAGGGACATTGCTTTCAATACCACACTGTCCTGGAACATTTTAGGAAGTCCTTAGGTCCCAAGAACTTGGACCTTTGCTCACATCACTATTTGTTTAACAACAGAATAAGCTGCCCAGAGATGCAATAGTCTAGGCAGCAAAGAGAACTCCATTAGCTCTTTAAACCTGCAGCAAAGTTTCATGGAGAAACATGGGACCTGCTAAGCACAAATTCAAAGAGGAGAGGGATGGTATGCCCACGAATTGGAGAGTAGCTCAGGATCATGCATCTACTCTTTAATCGTAATGAACGTGGCAACCAGGTATAAAGTGCCAACCCTCAAGGTATTTTTCCTCATTGCATCCTCATTCCTCTATAAAAGTTAGATGACATTACTTCACTTTAGAAATGAGGTAACCAAGGAACAGTGAGAGCAAGTAATTCACATCAACTGGTAAGTGGCAGCAGATATTTGAAGAAAAGTCTGTCTGACACTAGAGCCTTTTGTCTTCTCTCAAGACCAAGTTGTTCCTTATTTCACTAGCTATGCAGAAACTTAAAACTATAGTAGGATGTTTCCATAACAACTTGGAAATTACCATGTTGTAATGTCTCATTAAAAAAAAAGTAGGGTACAAACATGTATGTATGCTTTCTTAACATTTACCACATTTTTAAAAATTGTACATAGGAAAAAGCTTTAATCTAAACCAAAATGATAAAGTGGTTGTGCTGAGTAGCGGATTTTTAAGTAATGTTTAAAATAGTTTCCAAATACATGGTACTTTTACGCTTTTTAAAAATCTATGTTGTTATTCAAAGGGAAAACCATACCTCGTTTACCTGTGATGAGGTGGGAGGAGAGCTCTGGAGATGTCTGATAGGGAACTTCATTTAGTTCTTCAGTGGCTGGAGGGCAAGAGGAGACTAGAGAATGAAAGTAATTTTTTAAGCAAGGAGTTGGACATGGAACAGAGAAAGGTTGGTGGGACTGGGCAGTGTTTTGGTTGGCATCAAAACTAAGGCGGGGTCTCACCGACAAAGGCCAAAGACTCCTGTGGTCTGACCACCCTGAGTTAGTGCACCCAGGATGAGGCCACTAGCAGGGAAGGGCCTTGAACCAAGATTATTTCAGAAAGAAGGTAGAGAATGATGCGCAGCCCACCTTTCACTCACAGGAGAAAATATCAAGCATGATTTCCTTTTGTCTTAGGTATTTTGGATCTGATGAGTTCCCTGAGAAGCTCTCAGTATGGCTCAGCTTTACATGCTCTGATGAAATGTATGCTCGACCATGAACAAGCTTTGTATGCACTTTCAACTCAGTCTATTTTTCAAAGGCGAAAATTAGAGAATAGTGAAAGAAGGACTTCTCTGTAAGGGTAAATTTTATTGTTTAGGATTTTTAAATAATTTCTATGAAATAGAGTTTTTTAAAAAAGATTTTATTTATTTATTCATGAGATAGAGAGAGAGAGAGAGAGAGAGGCAGAGAGACAGGCAGAGGGAGAAGCAGGCTCCATGCAGGGAGCCCGACGTGGGACTCGATCCCGGGTCTCCAGGACCACACCCTGGGCTGAAGGCAGCACTAAACCACTGAGCCACCCAGGGTTGCCCTGAAAATAGAGCTTTATACAACCCAGAACCATATATGATAGATGGATTTCTATGGATGGTGGAATCACTGATTATAGAGTCCTTTCTTTCAAAGGAAGCAAATTAAATGTCTCCTTTTGAACAGCATCCTTATGACAAGTTTAAAGACCAAAAAATATCCCAAGAATATTACAGATTTCTCAGGACAGTTTACATGTGCTTTGTCCTAAATTATTTTATCATTATTGTGTGATATGTTAGCAGAATGGCATAGTAGAATCATGGATCATCCCAGAGAGGTGGCAGGGTACACTGGGATGAATATGGCTGCTCCAGTCAGAAAGACAAGGATTAAAACCCAGTGTCACAGTCAGCTCAGACTTCCATAACAAAATACCATAGACTGGGTGGCTTCCACAACAGACGTTTATTTTCTCACAGTCCTGAAAGCTGGAAGTCCCGATCAAGGTGCCAGCATGATCGAGTTCTGGTCAGAACTCTCTTCCTCATTTGCAGACCAGCCACCTTCTTGCTGTGTCCTCACATGCAGGAAAGAAAGAGCAAGTTCTCTGATGTCACTTCTTATAAGAGTGATAAGCCCATCAGGAAGGTCCCTATCCTCATGATTTCATCCTAACTTAATTATCTCCCAATGGCCTCATTGCCAAGTACCATTTTATTGAGGGTTGGGGCTTCAACATAGGAATTTGGGGGAGATACAAACATTCATTCCATAGTACTCAGGCTCACCACTCACTAGCAAGGGGTTCTTGGGCAGGCTAGTAACCTTTCTGAGTCTCAATTTTGTCACCTGCAAAACTGGGAAAGTTGGACAGCTCTCCAAGTTAAATGACAACCTCAACATAGTTCATGGCACATAGAAAGCATCCCACATATGTTATTGGTGCAGAATACTTTTTTCATAGACAGAAGCACCATCTACGCAGGTAATAAGGGCAGAACTGCTTCTGTTCAGGCAGCCCTTCCATCTGAGTCTCACTTCCCTCTGGAAACAACACTAAGACCCAGGGCTTCAAAGGACATCATTTCAAAACTACTCATCTGGCACAAGTCCACCACATCTGCTGGGTGGTGAACCCACCCTCACTTCCAGGGTTCTAAATATAAAACGCATATTCATGTGAAGACACTGTCATAGTTCAGGCAAGCCTAGACTCCTGTGGCCAAATCCACACTCTCAAAACAGGTCTGTACCACCAACACCCTATATTCTCTCTTCGATGTCTGTACTATGCCTCCCTCTCCAAGCATGCACTTAGAGAGATTCTCACCCCCTTTCAACTTGTGTTTAATGCCCCACACACACAGAAAAAGAAGAGGAATCCAAAAGATTTATTTATTTCACATTCCAGTTTTAAAAATTTGGAACAGCACAGTGTGTGTATGTACCATGGGTCTCAGTGTAGACAAACTTACTAGATTTAGGAGTCTTATTTTCTCTTAAGGAGTTGTACAGCAGGTTAAAAAGTGTATGATTCATAAGTTTTGCATATATTAGTATCATTTCTATGCTGCTGAATGCATAATTCTGACTCACATTTCCCACTGAACCTATAAGGAAAAGGATTTATTTTATCCTTTCATTTTATTCATTACTTTTCCTTTCAGTGTTTCCCTAGGATGTGTCATGGGCAAAATTTCAGCTGCGGGTTAGAAATGGGATTACAGCAGTGGGAGTTGGGAATCTGGGTACCAGTCTCCCATTGGCTGGTACCTACACCTGGGTGGGTTGAGGATGTTTCTGAGGAGAGTTGTGGCCACAGCCAAAATGTTTCTAGCCAAGGCAGAGGAAGACTTAGCCCTAAAGTATTAGGACCCCCTCCTTAGTGTTTTGTATTTTTGCTCAGTAGCTCAGACGCTATATTTTCCTTTTAATCTGAGTATTCTAAAATTCACAAGTAGTTTCCATCATGAATAGCAGTTCACAGAAGAAACATAAGAAAATATGTTCATTCTCACATATAATGAAATAATTTGCATTTAAACCAACAAAATACCAATTTTTTTCCACCCAGCAGATGGCAAAGATCAACAAGTTTGATACAATGCTATATTAACAGGTGTGGAGAAACATTTTGATGGAAGAGTATATTTGCATAGCTCTTTGGCAATGGCCACGAAAATGTAAAGTGTGTATGATCCTTGATTCAGCAGTTCTGTTCCTGGGATTTCTCAGAGCTACAGTGGCCCACGTGAACATAGCTGGAGAAAATCTCATGCCTGTACAGATTGGACTCCCTTTAGGTTTACCCTGAAATCTCAAACAGGAAACCAGAAACCCAGATCCTGCTCAGAGATTCCACCATTCTTTTCCTGGTCTCATGACTTCCTGCTTTTCTAGATGACCGCATCAAATGGGCACCAGACTTCTTAAACCTCCAACTTAGCTGGAGACCCCTCCTCAGTCTTCAAGGAGAAAGAAATGTGGATACAAACTAGTTTTCCCAATTAAAAAATCGTGGCAGGTCTATCTATCATGGGAAGGGAAAACAGCATAGGATTTGCTAGTCAGCCTCAAAGGTAAATGGGTTTAAATGTCACATATTAGCATGAGATTTTGGCCAAGCCATATAAACTATCTGAAATTCAGCTTTTTCCTCTAAAAAAAGATCTGTCTAGATCCTGGCCATGCCCTTGAAGAAAAGAAGAGAATTGAGAATAATCAAGAATGACCAAAGTCTCATACAAATCAGTGGCATTTAAGCCCTTTTCCCTGAGGCTGACCCATCACCAAATCCTGTGCTGTCTTCCCTGCACAGACAGACCCTCCACAAATTTTCAGCATGCTTTTTTTTCCTCCGGGTTTGTTTTCCTATAGTTATGAGAAACAAACTAAGTCCCCTAGTTATCCCTCAAAGCCTCTTGTCAGGAAATGACTTTTTTAATTAGAAAAGTGATACTGTTAGACAGAAACAGGGATGAGTCCCTAGGCAGGTCTTTGTATCTTCAAAAGCAAAGAAAGACCTTCTACTAATTTCCTTCCCTAAGTACTTTCACAGAAGGGGAACGTTCAAAGACATAACGGGGAGAAGAAAGATCCACACTTCTTCTCCTTGATTGTTTCAGGTTAATAAGCCAGTATTTGGGCAAACGGATTGGTTCTGATGGCCACATGAGTATGACCCTGCCAAAAAAGATTACTCCAAAAATGAGCACAACATGGACAAATCAATGCCACACTGAGATGGGGTCATGATCTGCCTGTCACTCACTGTCTTCCTAAAGACATCAGATGCCATTACCTCCTAGGGTCGGGGCCATCAGATGGGCCATTAAATATGAATTCATCTTGTGTAGATGCAAAATGCACGTGATTTAGTCAACTCAAGAGAGGCTGAAAACCAGCAGAGGGTTCCATAAAGGTTTTAAAATTATCTCCTGATCAAGAAGGATGTGAGTGCCAGCCAACACGCACCTGCAGAAGCTGGGGGAATATTTGTGGGTGCTTTATCAAGGGAGCCAGACATAAGTTTGGATTGGGCAGGGCTGTGGGAATCATTACTGTGTATGCTTGCCATGGTGTAGGGTCCTGGTCCTTCCTCCCGGGATTCAGGCACCTCTTTAATCTAAAACTGGCTGAAACCAAGAATACAGGTAAGGGGGTACAATATTTTATTGAGGTGATTGCCTGCAGCCTTTTACTCATCCATCCTTAATTTCTTCTGCCTGTACTGCTTAGAAGTACCCTGGTTGGATTTCATATATTTCATTTCTAGTTCCATTGGTTCTACTACCTGTGTCCATAAAGTTCTTAATTTTCTGTGGGTCAAGCCTCTTGGATGTCACTCCTGCCCTGGTCCTCATCATGATAAATGTGCCCACCTGGTCTTCATTGTTCCAGTACCCTATCATCCCCACTGCTGCCAGTGTGCCCAGCTCCATGATAGCTCCTCCTACCACCAGCCCCTGGCTTACAGAAAAGTGATACCACTGAACTTCTTAGTGGTCATGGTGCCCCTCACCATTGGTCTTAGAAAATGGTATCTTCTTTGAGACTTCCTTAGAACATTTATTGAATCTCCTGGCTTTACATGGTATGTTTACTCCAGTCCTTCATAAGGGACCTACAGCTATTAATTTATATAGCTTATACCAGGGGAAGGGGAATACTCAAATGTTTGAAGGACTATTGGACACAGGACTAAGTTAGCACTGACACTCATAAGCCTAAAGTATCACTATCCTCTCATGCTCTGTTAAAGTGGGGAGCACATGGGGGCCAGGAGATAAGTGAGGTCTGGCCAAGTTCTGGCTCATAGTAGATCCTCTCCATGCATGGACCCACCTATTAGTCACTTCTGAACTCCAAATGCATATTTAGAGTTTTACATACTCAAGAATCGATGCAAGCCAAATATTGGGTTCTTGATCTATGGGGTGAAAACTATCCTAATGGGGAACACCAAATGGAAGCCTCTAGAATGGTATTATTTGGAGGTGATTCTCCATAACTCTGACATTTCTGCTTATCTTTTGAGCCTAAGGCCCTGCAAAGAAAAAAAAATGTTTCTATAACAGACAGCCTTCGAAGCTAGAAAGAGTGTCTCCCTAAAGATAGAAATCCTAGGAAACATTCCAGGAAAATAAAATCTCCCTCCTCCCAGGAGAGGATTTTTGTACCTTCCAGGATAATAAGTCTAATCTTTCTCTGGAGAGAAGGATGGGTATGTTTGCCAACAACCCTTATAAGATTTAGCATTCTCTAAGCTCAGTGTTTCTTGGCTGTGACACAGATCTGTGTGTGCAACATCCACTAGGCCCACTCCACATCAACCCATGGAACTTGGGGGTAATGGGAAAATCCATGCAAATATGTTGTGTCATGACTAATAGATTATCTAAATTCTTTTTGCCACATTGTTCTCTTACCAAATTTATGGAAATGTGGAAAGCAAATTTTAAGAACTGCTTGACTTGACACATCCTTCTCCACAGCAACATAGCAAATCTTTCTTAGGATGGCAGAAATTAGTGACACTCTTAAAGACCGAAAGCTGGGATTGGCAAATTCCATAGGCCAAATCCAGCCCACCACCTGTTTCTCTAAATAAAGTTTTGTTGGAACACAGCCATGTTCATTTGTTTATATATTGCCTATGACTGTTTTTGCACTACAGCAGTAGTGTTAAACAGCTATAATAGAAATTATGTGGCCACATAGCCGAAAATATTTATCTGGTGCTTTAAAGGTTTGCTAAACCTTGATTTAAAGATGGCAGGGGATGCAATTCCCATCATACCTCAAATGAATTCATCAATCTGGCCTCTGGCAAAAACCAAATGGATCCTGAAAAATGACAATAAACTACCACAAATTCAATCAAGAAGTAGCCCTAATAGCAGCTGTTATGTCAGATGTATTGACTTTGTTAGGGCACATTAACGTGGTCTCAGGTACATGGTATGAAAAGAGGATCTGAAACAGTTTGCATTCACCTGGAATGGGCAACAAAAAAAGTCATAGTTTTCTTCCATGAATATAGGAACCCTCCTGATAAAAGAGATATGGATGATTTGGACATACCACAGAGCATCACATCTATCTTCTACATTGATGAAAGTGTGATAATTGGGCCAGACAAGGAAGAGCTGGCTAGCACACTGGTTGAGTTGGTATGACACATGCTCCTGATGTTGGAAGGTAAGCTATGTATAAGTAGGTCATGCTACATCAATACAATTTTTAGGGTGACAGTGGTCAGAGGTATGCCAAGACATCTCCTTCCAAGTCTAAGATAATACATTTCATATCTCTGGCCATGAAGAAGGAAGGAAACACAGTGTCTGGTAGGCTTAGTGAAGTCCTGGATGTATCATATTCCACACCTTGCAGTATGGTTCCAGCCCATATTGGGGGTAAATTGAAACACTGTATACTTTGAGTGGAGCCCAGAACCAAAAAGGATTTTGCAGCTGGGCTGGGCTGTAGTGAAAACATGTGGCTATTTCCACCATATGACCCAGGAGGACCTATAATATTGAGTTATTGCTGGTGGGGAAAGGTGCTGTGTGAAGCAAAAGGTCCATTCTAGTTAAAGAACCACAGGGCAGGTTGCTAGGATTGTGGCAAGACCTTGGCATCTGCAGTGGAGAATTGTATACCTTTTGAAAACAGCTTCTAGTACAGGTGGAGCACTTGACCATGGAGACATCACATGTGGTCATGAGTCCAGAACTTTCCATTATGATCTAAGTTTGTCAGACCCTCTATGCCCTAAGGTTGGATTGGCCCAGTAGCAGCCCATCATAAAATGGAAAAGGATAAGACTGAACAACAGTGTACCCAGGGAGGCACAAACAAGCTGCATGAACAGAGAGCCCAGATGTCCATGACTTCTTCCTCAGTCCATGCCCGTAGCTGTATCAGAACCATGTATGACTAGCTAAGGGAAGAAAAAGCCAAACCTTGGCTTATAGATGGATCAGTACTATAGGGTACATGCTGTGTGCCCTCAAAATTCATATGTTGAAGCTTTAACCCCCAGTGTAATAGTATTGGGGGCGTCTTTGGGAGGTAATTAGGTTTAGATAAGGTTGTGAGGGTAGGGCCATTGTGATGGGATAAGTGTCCCTATAAAAAGAGGAAGAAGCACCAAAACTCCCTCTATCTGCCATGTGAGGATACAGAGTGAAGGCAGCTATCTGCAAGCCAGGAAAAGAGCCCTCATCCAGAACACCCCTCCCACAGGACAACTTTGTGTTTTCCATTCCTGTAACTGGGTTCTTCAAAGTTAGAGGTCCTGTTTCCCAATGGGGCTATACTTTTGCCAGAGCCAGAGCAAGAATTTCATTGAATTATAAGCTGTGCTTGCCATGGGGCACTTCAAAATCCTTCGGTCAAGAGACAAACAGGTGAAGAAAGGTATCACTATCTCAACAGAAAATATGGTCCCTGAATGTGAGGTAGAGCTCCAGGTGATCTACTCGGTGCCTCTTGGTCAGTCCTCCCTTTCAAATGTGAAGGTGAGCAGGTAAATGCACAACCCTGGCCTGAGGAAGGCACAGTGATGAGGGACTCAGACCTCCGCATCACTTTAGCTGGTAAGCCACTGAGACTAGCAGAGGTGCTAGGTGATGGTAAGGGAAATCTAAAGAATAATCAGTTCCAGGTGGGGCCCCAAGACCAACTGCTATAGGTCCTTCTAATCTACGTTTCCACAGGAAGGGGGGAGTACACTGAGGTCTTGAGAATGTATATGAAGAAGTGGATGTTGGTGATACTAATAGTAGACTATGATCACAGAGACATCCGCCAAGATACCTCCAGGAGAGAAGACTTGCTGTCACAGCTGTGGGAAGTGCTGCCAGAGGACAACTTCTGGTTGTCAACTCCTCCAGGTTTTCTCAGCTGCAGAAAGTGACCTCACCTAACGGCATGTCTTTCCTAGGATAACACATCCAATGACCCATTGTGGGGAATATAAATATCTAGCATTTTCCACTCAATGGGGAAAAACTCTGGCCAAATATAGTCAAGATTTCTCCATGTGGTTGGCCAAAATTTTTGTTAGGTCCACGCAATAGTTCCACTCCCCCCTCCCATTCAGCCCAGCCTTGCTCTTTTTCCCTATTTTCCATTGTGGTTGACAGAGAAATGAGCTGCCCAGAATCCCATTCAAGGAAGGACGTGGTGTCCAGTGTGGAAGGTGCAGTCAGCAGCCTCCAGTGTCAGCACCTTCCAGGTCTTTGTCAGGGGCAGAAAGCCACCAAGCAGAAGCCACTCCTCTTTTGGGGGCAGCCTGCATTCAGTGGCTCAGCAAGCAGGGCTATAGAGGCTCTGCCATTTTAGCCCCATTCAAGACACATCTACTGGACAATATCTGCTCCAGAGTCCCTCGATCCTGGTTAGATGAGGCTGTATTAGACTGCATTGCAGTTCAATTTACTTTCTGCTCAATCCTGCTCCCCCTACCCTCCTTTCACAGGTGCTGATCCCTGGTAAACATCTTGCAACCCAAATTCTGTTTCAGAGAACCCAACCTGCAACAAAGAGGGGTAAATGTGAATTAAAGTCACCCCAAATCACAGTTCCCACCATAAATACAGAGTGTGTCTCAGAGACATGATAATGTTTTCTCTGTCATAAGTATATGAAATCAGCCAAATAAATTGTAAACTGTTAAGTCACCCTTCTGTTTACTCAATGACAGTGTCAAAATCTCAATGTTTTCATCAGAGTAAAATATAAAAGCCTGCCAGTACCTCATCTAAGTGATGTGTAGTCCCCAAACATTTTAAGAATGCTACATTTATGCCATCAAGACACACTGACATCCACTATTCTCCTATATATACCTCCAGATCTCTCACCCTGGGTATTAGTTGTCTATTGCTATGTAACAAATCACCACAAATGTAGTAGCTCAAAACAGCACACATTTATTATCTCGCAATTTCTGTGGGCCAGGAATCTAGGTATAGTTACACAGCTTAGTTGGATCCTCTTTTTTAGAGTCTCCCAAAGGCTGCAATCAAAAATATTGTCCAGAGTAGGGTCTCATCTGGAGGGTCAGTGGGAGAAGCTCTCTCAATGGTTGTTGGCAAGAATCAGTTCCCTATGGGCTACTGGACTGAGGGCCTCAGTTCCCCACTGGTTGTTGGCTAGAGGCCACCCTCCATTCCCTGCCACACGGCTTTTCTAACATAGTGATTGCCTTCATCAATGTGAGCAAGCCAAAAAAGCAACAGAGAGAGCCCAAAAGCAAGACAAAAGTCACAACCTTTTGTAACCTAATCATGAAATTGACATCCCCTCAAAGTTCCTGTACTCTGTTGGTTAGAAACAAGTTATTTACAGGAAAAGGGTCATATAAGGCTGTAAATACCAGGAGGCAGACATCATTGGGTGCCATCTTGGAGGATGCCCACCACACCATGCAAATATATACATGTTAATGTTTGAAAAAATGGGATCATATTGTTTTATAATCTTCAACTTACTAAAATGCAAAGTGACTTCTATATATATAAATTTCACCAATTTATGACTGTTAATGACCACACTGAATAACTGTCACATGATTTGTTCATGATGGCCTACTGCCAGCCATTAGATTGTTCTCAATATCTCATTTCTATAAATGATATTGTTATAAGCATCTTTGTATCTAGACATAGCCACATTCACTTATGTATTTCCTGAGGAAAAAATTTCTAAAGATGGGTGGAATTTAGATGGGTGTTGAGGTCATGTCCTTTTTAAAGACTTCTGTTATGTTATGAGATGTTTCCAACTCCAATTAATGGACTTGTTTGGTTAACAAGAGGCCTCCATTCCTCTCTGTAAATCATACTCCTAACTGCTCCCAGGGCATGCGGCTGTGCAGGAGGAGCAGGCCTCCTGGTGGGTCTGCATACTTCTCACTGACCATCAATTCACCTTACAGAACAAGCGCCTCCTATAACAGGGCTTCCATATATCACTAAATTGCCCTCCAGAGAAGGTGTTCTAATTAACCCTCCTGTGAACAATATGTGGGATTCTCCCCCATTTACTTAAAATCTATTATATGAGAAGGTGCTGACCCATCATCAGTGAAGTACACATGTTCTGGGTTCTTTTTCCCATTAATATGGGTTTCGTGTTGGTCTAATTCCTAGATGCCCATGGAGTGAGGCAAAGCTCACAAGTGTGTGAATCAGACCAGATGTAAAAGAACAAGTGGTGGGGTCTATTGAGAGCTGGGAAATCTGTGGTCCCCTAAAGTTTTCCAGACTCAAAAACATTTTCAAATACTTTGCTGGTCCAAGAAAATATTTGAGGGGGCTCAGATTAAACTTGGGCTATGAGTTTATGATCCATAATTTACACTTGAGAGAAAGTTGGTGAAGAACAGTTATTGCCTCTGAACATGGAAAAAAAGCACTGCCTAAGTAAAGCTGATTGCCTCATACAGGTCATTTCCTTACTACAAAGAACAAAAAAACAAAAAAGCAACAACTGAAAAACCTCATACAAAATGGGCCAGTATGGACTGCAAGATGGGTGAAGTACACAAAAATTAATAAGCTTTCTCTTCTTGGGAAGCAAAACTGAGTGTCATAAAAAAGCATAAATGAATGAACAAACGATGACAGCTTTTGGGTACGGTGCTCACTTCCTCCTTATCTGCTGCAGGAGCAGAGCTCACCCGCTTTCAGAACCTGGGAGCAGTGGGAGACGCTCTTATAAATACTCCCACACTCGCTGTGAATCGCAGTCGCTTCAACTCCACATCCCTGGGGGACTGACTACATGAATCCATTAAGTTAATGAGGGGTTGGGTGCAGCTATATCTGTGCAACATGTGACAAGCATCACCCCATAAGTGAAGCAGGGATCTTTTCCAAAGACTCTAGGGAGAGTATGCAGGGCTGATGTCTATTTCTTACTATCAGAGCAGTGGGCACAGTTCTGGGCTCAGAAAGGGGAGATACTGTATATAGTGCCTCGTGGCTGGTGCATGAGCTGTGAGGACACAGATGCTGCACAAATATCACCCTCTTCCTCCATCCCCAAGGAAGTGGGTTTGCTGTTTCATATACCTGCCTTGGGGGAGAGGGAGGGGCATCTAGAGAAAGGCTGATTCTTGGTCTAATTATATGTCAGGATAACTGAGGAAGTGGAAACATTTCATATTTTTCTAACTCTTCAGTTTAAACAACTAAAAACGCACATCTATTATAGTTGTGCCCAAATCAGGAACAGTGCAAGGTATTAATCTATTATTGATTTTCACTGATAGTGCAAAGTGTCTATTATTGATTTCCATTACTGATTATCTGAAGAACTGCTCAAATTTCATTTCTTCACCAAGACTAGAAGGGGCGTTAAGAAAAGGACCCCTCTGCAGGGATAACTGGGATTATCCAACCAATTTTTTGGTGATTCACACCCATCTCCCATTTTGTTTGCCTTGAATACTGATTTCCGGAGACACTGTGTCTACTTCTTATCTCAATTCCAGTTACATGCTTGAAATTGATGGCTAATGGAAACTGGCTTCCGTGGGTCTAACACAGGTCAATAAGCAAAATGCAAGATTTTTGTCCTCTGGGTGGTTGTTTCCTTTCTCTGTTCGCATTGTCTCGATTTCTCTTTTGACCCTACCTTGCCCAGTATCTACCTGGCACGCTCAGCCCTGCAATTCCGCTTCATTTTGGAGACCCTGATCTAGCACAGTGCCACCTGGTGGCCCTTCTCCACTATCGCAACAGGACAACAAAAGCCGCGAAAAGACCACCCCTCAGGTGAGCCTGAGTACACCCAGCCCAGGATTGACCCCATGCAAGAAATCAAATGACAGAGAGAGAGACAGACAGAGAAGAGACAGAGAAATTCCTCCTTTTGTGGAATTGCCCATAAATTCCCAAGTTGTGTGAAGGCACAGGAAGGACTGATTCTACAGAGACTATTTTACAAACATGGAAACTATACTCTCCATGCCTTCTCTCAAAATACCTTTCCTATTGTATGTTGTCAGAGGACAAGGATCACTTTTGAGTGGGTAACCACTCCCTCTGGAAGCCTTCTCTTTACTGGCTTCTGAAAGCAAGACTGTAAAATGGTTTTCTATTATCTAGCAAATTATGATGAATCATCAATATTATTGATACTAAAGAGATTATCCTTTCAAATGGTTGCAGCAACCTTAGAAGGATAATTTCTGCTTCCCGGGAGGCCACGGGCTCTCACAATGGCTAGCTGTGTGCTACAGTCCCAGATCCCGGTGGGTAGTCTGCCCCATAAACAGGAAACACACACACACACACACACACACACACAACCAAAGCGGCAATTATCCCTTTTCTTTTAGCTATGCTTTGGAAATGACAACAAAAATGTGTGTTGGGTGTGATTTTTAAATTTCTTCACCTTTTAAAGTGGATGCTGCTTAGTGATTTCCACCCCATCATTATTTGTGGTCAATTCAATTCTAGAAACAGAGAAATCGTTTTTTTCTTGCCAGCTTCATCTTTCCTATTGGTTTCCCTGTGCCATACGTGCCCCTAATGGATCCTGAAATGAATGCAGCATTGCTCTTGCTTCTTTCCTTTGTGGGCACATGCCTGCCAGGGGCCAGCTGTTGTCAGAGCCCTGGGACCCTCATTCTGCAGGAAGGGTGTTGGCCCCTCCCAAGAGATGGCCAAGAGGAAGGAAGAAAGGGGAAGGGAAGATGTGTTCCCCTTTGCTGGGCCTGGAATTATAAGAGAATGTTATCCTTTGACACGAGCCTCACTACAGAAAGTAAAATCTTCCTGAAATACATGAGAGTCAGGAAGTTAGCAATTCACATGGAAAGGTAGAAGGGCAATGCTAGAAACATGAAAGGTCCTTAGAAAAAGCCAGATGAAGTCCCTTATACCTTTCATGTTTTTAAACTACAAAATAGATACTACAAGACTCATCTTAAATGGTCCAAATTGGGGATTATTCACATAGAGAGCAAGAGAAAAGGAAGGACATTGTAAAGAAGATCTTTTGAGTCCAACCTTCAATGGTTCTTCCTTTTTCACCTTCCCTGCGCACTCAAGAACCACAATCTACACACACAGCCGAATCAGCGGACATGAGCCAGTGGGTCCCTCTAGTAAAATTTAGAGTTTGGCCAAGAATCTTATGGGCACTTAGAGAAGTATAATAACTCGCTATGGAGCCTTTTTGGATATGAGACCCTGGCATTCCTTTTGGAATAAAACTGAAAGATCATACTTCCTAATCTCTCTTGGATGTATGTTCTGCTGTACTGGGAAAATCACATAGCATTTTTTTTGACTCAATATGTGAGTAACTAAATGCTCACAGGGGTTGCTGTTATGTGCCCAATCCACCTCTCGTGATATCAGATGGCTGGAGGCCACGGCTGCTCCCAGGGCCACTCAAGAAAATTTATTAAACTGCTTTCAGACTGAAAGAGTGACCCAGCACTTATTTGTCATCTCGATGAGTTTCCAGAAAACTGCAAAATGGACTATGTTTCCTCCATTGGATCAACTCTATAACTAGAGTTCTGTTACTGATCAAAGTCTTAGAAGAAATAAAACATAGCTATTACCAATAATATGTTGATCCAAAGGCAGGTACGCAGCCACAAATCTCCATAATCATTAAGAATTATCAAAATTATCTCCCTATTGGTAAACATTTAAACTTTAGTTACTGTTTACTTTTATTTTATTTTGAGAGAAGGAGAGAGATAAAGGAAGGAGGGCGGAGGGAGAGGGAGAGAGAGACTCTTAAGCAGCCTCCATACCCAGCGTGGAGACCTATGTGGGACTCTATCTCAGGACTCTGAGATCATGACCTGAGCTGATATCAAGAGTCTGACACTTGATTGACTGAGTCATCCAGGTACCTTCTAAGTTTTAGTTATGTGCGGTATCCCAATGCTCTCTGAAAAATATTTGTAACAAAAAAAATACAATACTACTACATCATAAAGATCATCTTTCCCGCAAAAATGTTAATGATGATGAATGTTAGGTAGTAATAATGCCCTCTTAGAATTTGGACAAGTTTCAGAGTTTGTTTTTTGCAGCTTGAATTAAAAAATAAACAATTGGGGAGACTTAAATTATTGCCTTCTTTTTCATCTCAATGAATTTCATCCCACCAAAAAAAGGCGGGGGGGGGGGGCAGGTATTCCAAAATATGAAACGGTCACATGGTTGCATTCAAGACAAGGATCATTTTCTCAAAGAGAGCTTTGCATAGTGAGATGACCTGATGGTCTGGCCAAGGACTTTATGTGAGGACTTGAAGAGGAAGGTTTTCTTCATTATGACCCTCATGTTTGTCTTATCCCCTTGGTCCCTCATTTTAATATGTCCTCAGTATCACTGCCTGCACAGAACTATCAGCAGCAGAGTTTGAGCCATGGTGAGGAAGAGGGGAGAGTCAGTCCCTTCAGCCCTGGGGGCTGGGGTGGGGTTGGGGTGCCATGTGGGTATAAAGCTATTGCCTGCTTTCCTTGCACACAGCTCTCTGAGTCACCGCTTTGCTCTGGAAACTGGGACTTGGCTGTGACACAGAGCAATCAACAGAGAAGTCCAGGCTAGGTGATGATCGGGTGACATCAAGTGAGAAAATAGGGGAGGGAAGAATCTCCAGGGCTTTCTGATGCCAGTGGGCAAAGTTTTGTAGACCGTGTTTTCCTTCATCAAAAACTGCAGTGTGAATATCAGGTAGCTGCTCACAAAACATCAAAGAAAGGTTGGAAATTGTTTGCAAAACCAATTTTCTTTACTAAATATGTGTGTTTCTATTGGGTTATTAAGAAAGGATATTAAACTCCAGCAGAAAAAAAAAAAAATTCAGTACAGAGGAAATAGGCACCACAAATTGTAATGACTTTTTTCCTGATTACAGAGTAATTTATGGTCATCGTAGAAAATTTGTAAAATGGAGAAAAGTGTGGAGAAAAATAAAGATCAACCCAAATTTCACCATCCAGAGATAACCAGTTTGTATTTTGTATATATACATCCTTTCTATTTTTGCATTATCCTAAATAATAAATTGAAGCCCACACGTAATGAACAGTTACTTTATGCCAGCATGCTCCTAAGTACTTGGGTTATATAATTTAGTTCATTCTTACCAAAACTCATGAGCTAAGCATTATTATCTTCTCTATTTAATAGAGAGAAAACTGGAACTTAGATCAAGACCACACAAAAAGCTAAGTTCCGAACAGCAATCTCTGTGGTCTCAAAATCAGCTCAGAACCAGAACTACTCAAAGTATGGTCCAGGGGCCAATGTATGAACTGGACGTTTGTGGTCCATGCTGAGATAAGTACAGAAATTGAAGACAAGAAACGTTTAGAAACATTCATAACAGTTTCACATGTTGCAGCATCTGAGTATGTGATCAGTGACTCTCCTGGATGAAGAGTCTGAAGATTCTCCACAAGCATGGTGAGTAGCACATGACGTGAACTGCATACTGGTCATGGGGTAGGACACTCGTGGCTCTGCAATGGTTGAGATTTAAAAACGAATAAAAATTCTGGTCCTATACGACAAGTAATTTGAGAAGTTCTGCTCCAAACCATTTTTTAAATGTAGGTGTTGTTGTAATTCAGCTATGGTGAAGCCCATGATCAGGAGACTGTAGCCATTGAAAAGATCATTTGTTATAGCTCCCAAGAGAAGGTCACAGGCCATGACATACAGGAACACAGGGAGAGGCTCCAGGGTCAGTCAGCAGTCAGGGGAGTGGGAAGAAAATGTGGGCAAGAGGCTTCCTTGTGGTTTTCATGGGAAGGAAGAGGCGATCGTGGTAAA
Source organism: Vulpes vulpes (assembly GCF_048418805.1). Taxonomy (NCBI): domain Eukaryota; kingdom Metazoa; phylum Chordata; class Mammalia; order Carnivora; family Canidae; genus Vulpes; species Vulpes vulpes. The sequence goes on along the minus strand of NC_132793.1, from coordinate 95,724,944 downwards.
CAGGCTTAGGATTCATTCTGTGTAATTTCAGTCAGCTCCGGGGCACAGGGGCTGTCCCTGCCTGTCTGGTACCAGGTGTTGAGGGGGATTAGGAAAGAGGGGATAGTGGCCTAGAGAGTGAGAGGCCTTTGATTCAACTATTTTAAGTCCTTGTTTTCTCAAACTAAGTGCTTGCTGTTCCCAAATATGCAAGAATAACTTTTACACTTTTTCCCTCCAACACTTGTTGATTGGCTTTGCAGAAATAAAGTTTAAAAAAAAAAAAAAAAAGTCCAAGTCTTGGATGGGGTATGGGACCTGGACTGGCTGGCTTACACATGAAAAGAACACTCCCAGGCAAATGCTTTACTCTCTCCAGGATCGACTAGCCCGAGGAGAGTACTTTCCAGGCTCAGCGAAGCCCTAGATGTCAGAACATTAGAAAAAAAGAATCTTCTTAATACAAATCACTATGCTGCCTCCCTAGGGTGATAACAATTAAATAGTGTGGCAAAGTAGGGCACAAAGAAATAGGAAGATATGACAATATGAAACTTGGCTTCAGGAACAGACTCGGGTGTCTCTGGTCAGTCCACACAATCATCTTAAGGCAGGGCTAACAAGGAGAGAAAAACTCTATGGTGGTCTTTTCTATCCCAGAGCCCGCCACATGTCCCTCACACCTGCCCTTCCCTTCTTCCACAGATTCCCTTCTTCCTGCAGGTTCTCAGTCTGGTTTGTCAAACCAGACTGGGGGAACTGGGAAGAGAGTATGAAACAGCCACAGGGACCCTGTCTGAGCCAGGGAGAGGAAAAAAAAGGATTCCCAAAGGGACATTTCACAAGAAGCCTACTTGGGGCCCAGGGCACGCTCCTTTGACCGTGCTTTATGCCAAGATCCTAGGAAGTTGACATTCCATTGAGTACTGAGGCTTTGGAGACTATCCCATCTGGAGTTTCCTTTAGAAATTGTATTTCACCCAACCATGCTCACCAAGTTAATTGTAATTGTGCCAAATTCCCGTTGCCCCTGATCACCAGTATTGTGCTGGAGGTGGCTCATGCTGATGGTGAAACAGAGCCATTATTAGAAATGGAAGCATAAAAACTTCCAACTACAAAAATTCATTAAAAACAAAGACCACACATACTCAGAACTCATCGCTTTCTAATATGACTATCTACCTTTTACCATTATCCATGCTCTCGAGATTATTTCATTTATTGTATGTAAGTGGTGGACATTCTACATCATGGCAGGCCCGTGCACATGTCAGTGACATGATGGGGGTGGCTTGTAATTAGCCATGGTGGGAACATGTATTCACTGGGTCTCTACCATGCTAGGTAATGTGGGACCAGAAGAAGAATAAAGCTCCCTTACTCCTTGGGAGTTTACAATCTCATTGAACTGTCAAGAAAAAGATGAAAGAGTGTATGTGTGGGAAATCTGGCTCCAACCTCAGCTAGGAGACAGGAGAGACAGAATTCTGCTCTCGGCTCTGAAACTAGCAACAGACCTGTGAGCCAGCTCTTGGTCTCCGGGTCCCAGGGTTTTCTATCCGTAAAATCCCATGGGACTCCAAATTCCACAAGGGTAGAAACTGTGCCTACATTCACCACTGCATGCCAGCCTTCTAGCATGATTCCAGACACACCATAGTTGAGTGAGTGAATGGACAGGGGTGCATCCTCTCTACCCAACTTCCTTCCCAGCTCTGAGAATGCCCAGAAGTCCGTGATCCAAACAGAGGCTAGAGAAGGTGACACAAGACAAGAGGGAGAGTCAGGGATGGCTGAGGAGGGCCAGCTTCCTTAGATGCTCTTGGGGAGGAGGTCATGCTGGAGTCTGGGCAAAGCTGGATGAGTTGATTCAAATATCCCAGTTTTAATTTCACAGAAGCACTGTTGAGAGTTTGAAAGAGGACATTCCTTTTCATTTATCTCTGCCATCTGGTCCTTGACTTCATGCTTTGGTTCAAAACCACCTTTAATCCTGACTGAAGAATTTGGAAAAATCTCAGGAAAAAAATTGAACCACTGCCCTCTCCCTCCACCTTCTGCTATCACTTCCAGCTCCCCATGGAGTTCATTCCCATGTCCCTCCCAAGGCCTCTTGCAGATAATCCCAGAAACATTTAGCACTTCCCTGGGTATATTTCTTTTCTTTCTTCAGCTAATATACAATCTTGCTATTTACAAAAGCTACAAATGAAATGCAAATGTGCCCGTTTATTTTCCCATATTGTTATCGCTGGATTCTGATTTTGAAGGGGGGAAACGTTGCATTTGTGAGAACATTCAAATTTAGTGTAAATTTCAAAAGGGAAGGCAGGTTCTCTCAGTTATGGGATGTGCAGAAATACAATAGCCTATTAGTCTATTCCAACTAGGCTATTCTCCTTCTTTCCACACACCCCTCTATCCCCCACCCCACACTGAGCAATTCACAGCTCCTCATTCAGAGATGATGATAAAGCAAGGCTGTAACCACTCTAGTTTTTTTCTTAAACATTCTAAACTGCTTTCAGAGTGAGTTAAAGGGTGGTCGATACTGGTTCAGAATTTTGGATAAGAAAATTATTATTTATTATTGAGGTGAGGTTTTTTTTCTTAAAAAAAGGATTGGATTAAAAGGATTGGTATCTTCTATGTGGAGAAATGAAACTTGAGATTTATGATTATGGTCTCATTGATGATGGAGGGTGTGCAGTGAGTGAAGATAAAGTTGTTCCCCAAATCCTGACATACCAAAGTGGAGGGGATTTGGTAAAAGTCAAAGGTGGTCCCTATTTACAAATTCATTCAGAATTGCCCAATGTGTTGGAGGGGACCTTGGCATTCCCAGGATCCCAGAAGTTGCTGAGGCCCAAGGGAGGCCGGCTGCATTAAAATTCCCTCCCTGCCAACTAAGCTATCTTGCACAATTGAGCTTCTCTTGACCTAGGTTGCCTCCAACGTAAAATGAAGTTGATGGTATCTGTGTAAGAAGAATGCCAGAAGAGTCTTTATTTCCAGTTACTGACCTGAAGAGTTGAGATGAAAACTCTCCACTTCTGGAGAGAAGGCACGGAGTATTTAGTTGATGTGCAAATGATACATATGGTTTTGGGGTTTTTAGGAATTTCAACTCTTCAGGTCAGCACCTGGAAGGAGAAATACACCCTTAGTCCGAGTCAGAGATGAGGAAGGACTGCCTGATTGCTGCATGTGACTCCACTGGACCCCTTCTGGGCTCTGCAGAGCTTCCTGCTCCTCTATCCCTCATTAATATGAACTTCCAGAGCCTTATCAGTGGCCAAATAACTAATCTACTCTATTAACTTGAGTTAAAATGTTAACGAGTGGTAATGACTTTTAATTTGCTACCACTCCCATATAACTCTTATGTTTTAACCCAAATAGACAGAAACTTGACCTAAAGAAGTGATTACTGTGGGTTCTCCCAATTTTTTGGAAAGACCAAGGCAGGAAAGGGGACTTGTTTAAACAGAGGGGTCAGAAGAGGGGAGAGATCAGGATGGCTGTGTGCCTGTGTGGCAATTCATACAGCATTGGCAGACATGACACTTGCTGCCCATCCAATCATCTTCCCTCTTTCCAGACCCCAGGAATAAACTCAGTTTTCAGAGACAGCCTTGAGGCAGTGAGTGTGAGCAGACACCACTGTAAAAGGAACTGGCCCATGCAGATTCAAACGCAAGTGCTTCCGGACAGCATTCTGTGGTCAACTATCACAAGGATCCCCTACCACTCTCCAAGTAAAATCCTGTCTCAGTGACTCTCAGTGCAAGGATAGCCTCAACGTGACAAAGTTAGCTCTTTCTCAGCAGGTGTACTTGGCAGAGGTTGTTCTGTGGGTCTGGTTACAAGGGTTTCTATATAAGGGATAGAAGTGTTCAACGATTTCCACGTTTCCTGTCCACTCATAATGACTCTTCTCAAGTGAGTCCAAAGAAGGGAGGCCCTGAGCCTGGGATAACAACTGGGTCACCTGATAGGAAATGGGTACAGCAACCTCTCCATGATGTTCAGCATAGTAAAAGTGAGGTTGGTAGAGAAGCAGAGAGCAGAGAAGAGAGAGGCCAGCCAGTCAGTTTCTTCTTGTTCTCTTGCATGGTCTTATTAACCAATTACAAGTTATACAGGAGACCACAGCTGTACTGTAGCTTGCTCACATCCCATACCATAATTACATCTGTCTTCCTTCTTCTAAACCATGAGCCACTAGAGGGCAGGAAATGCCTCTCTCTCTCTCTCTCTCTCTCTCTCTCTCTCCCTTTCTCTCTCTCTGTCTCTCTCTCTCTCCTTTTTGTGGCTCTAGCCCCAAGCACAGAGTGTCTAGCACAGGGTAAGTGCTCAATAAACATTGCTGAGTAATGCAGTCAATGAATGATTGAAATATGAGGCAGCATAACAGGTGCACCTCGTTCTTACCTCTCCCTGTTCAGGTATCACAACCATTCATCTCAGAAAAAAACAGACAAAGCAACAACAAATACAATTCTACAACTCCTTAACCACTCATGAAGCAAGATGAGGGAAAGATCAAAGCATGCAGAAAACTTAGAGATACAAAGGTTATACCGCGTGGCCAGCCACCCTGATGGTAAACCCTCTTTTGATGCCTGCTACCACCTCTAATGGACTGGGAGACTTAATTTTAACATTGTACTCAACATCACAAAATTGCACTCCGATAAAAATATGTGGTATTCTGGAGGAGCTCACTGTGGGAGTGGAGGTACACAGATTTTGCAAGGGGCTAGGAAAGAAATGAAGTGCTGTCACGCAGATTGGTACACCCCTCCTCTGGGGAAGAGACATCTGTTCCCCACACCCAGAGCTTTCCCGTCTCTCTCTGGGCTGCTTCCCTCTCCTGCTCTCTAGGCAGGGTTCTGGGAACACCTCCTTTTTTTTAAATTTTTTATTATTATTATTATTTATTTATGATAGTCACAGAGAGAGAGAGAGGCAGAGACACAGGCAGAGGGAGAAGCAGGCTCCATGCACCGGGAGCCTGATGTGGGATTCGATCCCGGGTCTCCAGGATCGCGCCCTGGGCCAAAGGCAGGCGCCAAACCGCTGCGCCACCCAGGGATCCCCTGGGAACACCTCCTGCAGGAGAGAACTGATCTTGGCTTCTAGGGCCAACAAGAGCTGTCCAGCAGCCCCCTAGCTTGGAAGGCTTCCACCTGTCCCTCCTTCCTACACAAAAAAAAGTAGGAGGACTCTGGGCACAGACAGCCCTCTTATCCCCCCAAGGTACCCATGAAGGGACTTAGCCACTGCCAGCCCCTCCCCAAACCCCTCTAAGAACTGGCTCTGTGTGGGTGGTCCTGGAGGAAACAGTCAATCTGCACTGCCCCCCACCTTCATTCTTGAGTCCTTTCCAGGCAGTTAGGATGTTCCACATGGCTTCTTGAACAGGACCCTTTTACCCAAACTCAGACCTCAAGGACCCTTTCATAAACCCGATGACCACTTCTGGGAAGTTACGTTTCCTGATTTGAGGATTGTTACAATTAGTGCAAGAAAAAAAAATTGGTAATTATCTAATTCCAGTAAAACTTAATGGGGCCCTTCCCAGGCTAATGGTTGGTGCAAAATGTAATTTGAATTAAATTGTCTAAGGCTGGGGAAGCGAAAAATATTCAGCATGGGGGGCATTGCCCCTTGTGGGAGCCATATTTTCTAGCAGGCCTTTAGATCAAGACAGGGTGGGTACTGATTTTGCAAGGAGAGGGCAAAAGCTGGGGAGGCAAGCGCAGTCCAGAGTCAGAAGGGTGAGGGCCCAGGGTGGGCAGGGCGGACGCCGCCGAGTCTGCCTTTGTGGGTAGAGCAGCCGCTCCAGCAGGAGCCCAGAGTTCTAGCCAAGACTGCAAGACCTCAGACAAGTCGGGGAGCCTCTCTGGATCCAGTCTGGGTTCTCCCAGTGGTGACCAGGACGACCGGCCCGAGGGGGTGGTTTCCCGCGGGCTGAGCACCTCGCCCGGAGATTGCGATCAGCATCTCCGCTGAAGTTGGCCTATCCTGGATCTCTCTTCTCTCCTCCCCTTCCCCCACCACCCCTTCTAATTCGTCAACCGCTGAAACATCTGCCTGGTTGAAACCGCCTCCTCGCCGCCGAGCGCTGGGGGCTGTCCCCAGGTGTAGGTCTTTGTGTCGCCAAAACTTTGCGAGAAAGCGAGGGCGCTGGACAAAGAGGGAGCGCGGCAGGGCGTTTGCCAGCGGGCGGGGGACGCCGGGCGCTGCGCTCTCTGCCCCGGGCTCAGCTCGCTCCCCGGACGCCCGCCGTGCCCCGGGCCCGGCCTCCCTAGGCGGGGAGTGGCGGGTTGTGGCGGGTTGTGGCGGGTTGTGGCCACCTCCCGGCGCCCTCGGGAGCTGAAAGCAGCCAGGCGGGAGGAGCAGAGGCGGATGGCTGGACGCCGGAGTTGACTGGGGTGGGAGGAGGCGAGCAGAGGCGCGGAGCAAAGCTGTCAAACTGCGCTCGGAGCCCGGCGCGGGGCGGAGGAGGGAGGAGAAGGGAAGGGGAGGGGAGGAGAGGGGAGGGGAGGGGAGGGGAGAGGAGGGGCGGGCGGGAGCGGAGAGGGAGCGAGCGGGCTCGCCGCGCCTGAGCAACCCCCGTCTGCGCTGCCGCTGCCGCTGCCGCCGCCGCCGCCGCTGGCCCGCGCTCCCCGAGTGCAGGGTGTCTGCCCCGCTGCGCGCCGCGCGCGGAGGCTCCGGCCCGCCGCTGCGCCCTCCAGCCCCGCTCCTCGCGCCGGCCCGCGCGGGTCCAGGCGGGCGCGAACCCACCATGCAGCTTCAGTTCCGGAGCTGGATGCTGGCTGCGCTCACGCTGCTCGTGGTCTTCCTCATCTTCGCAGACATCTCGGAGATCGAAGAAGAGATCGGGTAAATAGCTGCGCCCAGGCCCGTGCGGAGCCCCGGCGGGATCTCTCCCTCCCCGTACTCCGCCCCCCACACCCGCTTTGTGTGCGCCGCGCCCCCCTATCGCTCGCCGGAGAAGTGGGGGAAGGTTTCGGCCCGGGAGGCGGTGCCGAGGGACCGGGACGGTTTGGGGAGCGGAGCTTGGGGGCGCGGCCGCCGTGGGGTGTCCCCGAGAGGGGAGCACGGCAGCCTCCGGCTGGCCCGCGTCGGGGGGCAGACTCGCCCACCCCCCCTTCCCCAGTGCGTCCGCGAGCGCTGTCGCCGGGTCGAGGGAGGGCGCCGGGGAGTGTCTGGGGTGGGCGGAGGGGCCGAGAGTGGAGGAGGCAGGAGTTTCTTTGTCTCCAGCTCGGCCGTTTTCTCGCCTTGGCAAAGTGGGCAGGGGGCGCGCGGGTATCTCTGCGCTGGGGGAGGGGATCCCCGGGTTGGAGCGGAGGGCGGGGGCTCTGCACTGGCTCCCGGGAAGGGGAGTGTCCCCTGTACCTACGGACTGGCACACGCACCTCCCGCCGGCCCGGGAGCCCGGGCTTGGGGCGCCGGCTGGTAGCGCTGGAGGCGGCACGCGCGGCGCTGGGCTGAGACTCTCGTCCTCGCCTGGCTTTGGACGCTCGGCTAACCCCGCGGCGGCCCCTGAGCCCCCGATTCCCGTGCGCTCTCAGCGCGGAGACCCAGACCTTTCGGGGAAAGGTGAACCGCCGCCGGTGGTCTTCGGGGCCCCCAGGCGCGCGGTCTCGCCTCGGCTTCTCTCCGGATCTCTCCAGGGGTGGGGAGGGACCTCGAGCCGCTGCCCCCGCGCGGGACTTGGAGGAGCGCGCACTTGCGGCGCGGGACGCACCTGCGGTGGGCCCCGGAGGCTGAGAGCGAGCCCGCCCGGCGGCCCCCCGCACGCTCGGGGGTGTCTCTGCCTCCGCGCCACAAAGAGCGTCCGGCCCGCGGCGGGCAGGTGGGGAGGCAGCCAGGGCGCTCAGGGGCCCTGAGGAGCGCTTCCTGGCCCAGGGCAGGGAACAGGTGAGGTCGCGGAGTGGGCGCTAGGTCCCTCCCTCCTCGGGGCTAGAGCCGAGCCTGGCGCCCCGCTCGAGCCCCGCGCCGCGTGCGCCCACTCCTTTGTCCCATTTGTTTCATTCATTATCTGCGCGAGTTGAGCCCGCTGCGCTGACAGGTCCCTCGAAAGGGAGATGCCAGGATCCCAAGGCCCAAAGGACCCAAACCTGGGGCAGACGCCACTTCCTGCTCTCTCCTTTTCTCCCTGCCCCTTCCCATCTCAGGAATGCAAGAATTCCTTCTGTGAACTCCACTACACTTGTGTCTGCCTCCTCCTCTTCCTCATCCTGGGCTCCCCAAGAGCTCCAAAACTTTCACAAATACTATTCAGTTAATATATGACGTGTTCCCAGGCGGAGATAGAGAAATACGTTAGTTTCCATAGCTGTTAGCCTCAAAAACCAGGGTGGGAGAGGAAATCAGGCAAGCCAAGTCTTGGGGTGGTGCATGACCCGGTGGGGAGGGCCTTCCTCTCCATTCTCCCTCTCTTCTTCCACCTGTGGGCTCTGCTTGGCCCAGACCACTTGCTGACCTTGACAGGTGAGCGGGAAGGAGCAGCAGCTGCCCATTGTTCCGCTATAAAATCATAAGAAGTGCGGAGCTCATTCAGGCATCCCTGGCTTAGCCATTCACTGAACTTTTACTGAATAGCTTCTACATGGCCAGGGACTTTTAATTTTTAAAATGCAATCAGGAAATCACTTTGCACATAATGTCGCACCTTCCTGCCAAATGCGTTGTAGGGACCCCCCACCGCCACCCCACATCATGTTATTCCAACAGGGTATCTAGAAGTAAGCTCCTAGGCTGGAGCTAAGAAGGGCATTTACATATGTACTTAAAACCCAGGGCTCCTCTGCTATGGGTATGCCCCTGGGACCTGTTTCATTGGTGGGGGGAGAGGGGTCCCAGTTTGGGTTGACCCTGGAGAAAATTGTCAGATGGGTCAAATGTGTTATCATCTGTGGCATTATCCTTCCTTTTCGGTGTCTGTCCCCAGGCTGACCCCTGGCTAGACCAGTTTTGACTCCAGCTTGAGACATCTCCCCGCTCCACACACACACACAATCCCTCTGTGAGTCCCACTCCCGGTCTGTCCCACACATATTTAAGGAGAATGGAGGTATAACTGGGATTTGCCATAGCTGGAGAAGGAAGGACATGGAGCAGAGGACTAGAATACCAACAGGTCTGATATCTGCTTAGAAGCCAGGTTTCAAGCTCCGTCGCTTTAATCCTTGGAACCACCCCAACTTTGAGTAGCCAGCCAGGGCTCAGTGGGTTAAGGGTCCTGGCACAGTGGCCAGTGAGGGGTGCCAGGAGTAGGGCTCTGTCTTCCTCATCATATTCCTTCCTGGGAGACCTGGGCTCAAACTCAAGATCATGGTGCTACTCCACCAGCCGTACCCACCCTTCCCCAACTTGATCTCAACCTGTGCCAGGGAAGATTGCAAATTACCTGCCAGTGTCAGTCCCTGGAAGAAAACATTGGTTCTATAAAAGGATGGCTTGTTTCTGGAAGGTAGGACTCTGTGATGCTGTTAGGAAGGCAGGAAGGAAGACGTCTCTTTCTGGAGTAAACATCTATGTATGATTCAGGAATGAGAAGTGAAAAGAATTGTGTGTGCATTGTCTGGTGGAACAAAACTGAGACACACTTTTCTTAAGCCCTTGATCCTCTTTCTTATAAAATGAAGCTTTTGGTGTGGTACTCTCAGAGGTCCTGTCCTGCCCAAGCAATCATGCAGTGGGTTACCAGGGGCAGGTTTTTCTTCCTGAAGCTTTTTCTGGGAGACTTGTTTCTTTTCCTCAGTGATGATTTTCAACTTCTAACTTGCTTATGGAAATGCCTCCCCGGGGCTGAAAGAGAAAAGGAAGTGTAGCAAGATGAGATCTCTGCAAAGCACTCAAACAAAGAGCAAATTCAAATTCTACATCAGATGTTTACATCAGACGTTGGGTGGGACTTTGGTAAACTGGCCCCCAATAATTCATGCAGTGCCCCAGTTTTTAGACCAAGTTGCAAGCTAAGATATTTTTCCAATTGTCCCCTGAGCTTTAATCTTGAGTGTGACCTACGACAGAGGGGTGTGAGGCATGACTCCCTTGCCCACCGAGGTATCCCCAGAACTGGGTGCACAAAGTCATCCAATAAACTTCTATTGCATTGGTCTGGTGACAGACGTACATGGCATCATTGGGCAAAGCAGACACCCACAGAGCCTTAGGATGGGAAGGAAGTGTAAGGTTCTGACTAGAAAACTTCCTCTCTTTTTACGCTGAGGGTAAATTTGACCCTGCGAAGCAATATTATCTATCCAATATCACACCCTGATCTGGTAAAAGGGAGGGCAAGCCTGCACACGTCTCCTTATTTGCAACCCAATGCCCTTATTCCTAGATGAGCTCTTCAAACATAGAAGAGTCTCTGGTTTAAAAGAATGTAACTAGTAATAATAGCAATAATCATCATAATGGTGAAGATGAAGGTGATGATGGTCATTAGCATTTATTGATTTGCTGAGAGCTTACTATGAGCCAAGAGCTGTTCCAACTGCTTCATAGGTATTAACATAGGTTCTCCTCATGGCAACCCAGTGGTCACGTTCTGGTGGCAACAGGAGCTACTATTTGACAAGTTCTGTGTGCCAGACACTAGGCTAATGGCTCTAAAGTACTACTTCATTCAATCCTCCTGAACTTCTTTAAGCTAGGTACTGTGGCCATCTCCAGATTATCAGTGAGGAAACTGAGGCTCAGAGAGGTTTGGTGATCAAGTAAGTGATGCTGGTTCTATGAGAAGCCAAAGCCTGTGCTCTTGACTGCCTTGCTAGACCTGCCCTGTCCTCTGGGTTCTTCCACACTGTGGTAATACTACAGACTGGGTCTCAGGACTTAACCCTTTCTCCAGGGATCTGACAGGCCCACAGTTTTCCTAAGAGCGTGGTCTGGTCTCAGCAGCTTACAAAGAGGGAAGATGAATGAAGGAGACTAGGAGAAGGACTTGTCTCCCTGAAATGCCCCTTTGGTCCAGTCAAGTTCAGCGTGATGCTAGAGGACAGAATGGCACATCTCTCCCCCTGGCTTGTCAGACAAGCTCACATGCCACAGACATGAGCATCCTAGACTCACAGGTGGGGTCTTGGGCTGAAGTTTCTGGAGGGAAAAACCATCCCTTTGCAAATCTGATTCGGTTATCAATTGAAAGAGAATTCTGGCATCTGCATACCATTTGATTGGGCATCTGGGGGCCTGCAGCAGGGGTGATAGTAGAGATATTTAGTAATGGGTCCCTGTGAGTACTGGCCTATTGGAATGGATGTCCTCAAAATGGATGCCATCCAGTCACCCTGGCCAGGGGTCCCCAGTGCACCCCAGACAGACCTCAAGCCACATCTGGGGAACAGTTAAGATGGGGGCGGGGCAGCCTAGCTCTGGTCCTTGGCTGTGAGCAGATCTGTGAGCAGGCCGCAGCTGTGGCCATTGGCCAGGAGTGAGGTGAGGTGCACCTTTTGGTGGTGGATGAGTCCAGGCTGATGTGAAAAAAAAGGAGCTCCTTTTTTGAGCACTTGAAGTACAGGCACTTTGTAAGGAGCATACATATTTGCTCAAGAAGATGCAATCTTTTTTTTTTCATTCTTTTTTTTTTTTTGGAAAAGCTCATTCTTCTTCCCAGTCCTGGTGTACTTCCCTCTCGTATAAACATGACTGGAGGATAAAATAGGAGAGAAAGCTCTGGTTTTTAACTCACTTGCTCCAAGTCCTGTTGCCAACTGTTCCTAGCATCAAATTTAAATTGTAAATAGATATCCGTCTTAGAAACCAATTCACCACTCAGGGCCTCTTTCCCCTTATAAAGCAGGGTTGCTAGGTTTTAAAATTGTTTAGGTTTTACAAATTGGGGACGTTGTAAATTGCAAATTATAAATACTTCTGAGAGAGAGTGGAATTCTAGAAAGGCTCCTATGCTTTTAGCACGGTGTACAAGGTAATACATAATCTGGCCCCCGTCTCCTGTTTCTGCCTCCCTGGGCTCCAGCCTTCCTGTTTTGCTCACAGTTTCCTAGAATGAGCCATGACTCCATGCCTCTACGCTTTTGCACACATTCTTCCTCCTTTCTAGAAAAACCTCCTTCCACACACTATCCTCCCTGACTCCAACCCCACGCTATCCTGCCTTCCCTTAACTCATCTTTCAAGGCTAAGGTCTGGTAGCCGTTCCTTTGTAAAGCATTCTCAGGGCCCAGACCCTCCTTGGACAGTCTGGGATAGCTGCGCCTCCCGTGTGTACCCTCAGCCTGCCTTTATGCCGGTATCTGTGCCAATGGAGATGGGCTCACCGATTCTGTTTTATTTCTCCCTGCCCCCAGATCCTGGTGATAAGCATATGGTTTAGTGCTTGAAACCCATAATATATTTTTCAGGCCTAGGACACGGCCAAAATAAGATTTCAGTCTTCCTGCCCCCGGAAGCTCTATACTATTTTAATAACAAGGAAACACCCTCTGCTTACACAGAAGGCCCTGTTTTTCCCACCTTATGTATCCAACATAGAGGGCACAGCCCAATTAAGGGCATTGTCCATCATCTTAGAATGTTGGAGGCGGGCCAGTGGAAAAGCCCTTTCTAGTTTGTAAAAGAAGAGGACCAGTGGTATGTTTCCAACTGTCAGTTCAGATAAAAACCAAAGCTGCAGAAAGCCACCTCCACACCTCTGTTTAGCCCTTTCTTCTCCAGAGAGCTCTTCCTAGCCCTGCCACTGCTAATAGTGCCACTGCCCCCCAGCCACCGTCCTTCTGCCTGGAGAGAAAGTGTCAGCTCTGTCCCCCTTTGTCACAGTAATGCTCCCATACTGGAGTCAACTTAACTTGGAGTCAACTGTTTCCTTCCAAGGGCTGGTGGTCCCTAGGAAGGATGCTGGAAGTTGGATGTTTGAAACATTGCAAGAGCAAAGGAACGGGAGGTCAGATCAATGTGTGTGATCTCCAAGATTTTTTTTTATTAAGCATTTTTAGGTGGCGTTTTGATTCTCAAACACTGATCAAACCAGGGAATCGTGATGGATGGGTCAGGACTTGTGGCAACTGCGTGGACCCTAGAGAAGCTCCAGATCCTCCTATCTCTTAGCTCTCTGAAGCAAAAGTGAGTTCTGGAGACGATGGAAAGATATAGGGAGAAGATTGTGGGAGGGGCAGGCAGATAAACACCACAGGGGGCAGGAAGGGGATGCCTGTCAGGTGGCTGTCTCCTGCCAGGGAGGGGGATAGGTCCATTTCTCCAAGAGAAGCCACAGGGTGAGACACTTGGGTGCCATCTGCGTCCAGGAAAACCGTCTCCTGTGTCTGAACGACTGCCGGTCTGGGGCTTGTCCTTAAGTGTGGAGATTAGTCACTCTCCTGGGTGGCAGCTGGGCTGGTTTTAAATTCTCCCCAGTCGCCTGCAATTCGTCACTCTGCTAGGAAGCCGCCCGGTGTCCTGACGGGACCTGTTTGTCCCAACATTTTCTCAGCTTCAGCTGCCACAGACTTCACAGTGGCAAAGGGAACTGCTCCATCTGGGGAAAGAGCAGTGGCCGTGACAAGCCTTGTATCTGTGTTTTGCGCCGGCAGGAGTGGCTCCTCCCGACACTTGTCCACTTAGAATCCTGATCCGCTGCTCTTGGAAATCCGGCGTCCCGCCTTGTGGTGTGGGTGTGTGTGCCAGTGTGATTCTTCGATTGCTCTGCCAGAAGGAGGCTCTCACTTTGTCGGAGAGTTTCCCCAGCACTTTTTTGTTCTTGGGGGGATTGGGGGAGACACGGAGTCCCTTAGCCCTGCCTCCCAGCCTGTTTCTGAGGTTCGAGATGACAACAATTTTTCCTCCTCCTCTGGCCTCTTAGCAGCTAACGGTGGGGGGGAGGGTGACCCCAAGGTCAGTGGTCCCCAAAGCTGATCTGCCGAAGGCCGGGGATCCCAAAGGGAGAAGAAAAGAAAAAAGAAAAAGAAAGAGCACCATGTGTCCATGACGATTATGTTCATTTGCTAAACACCATTCCTGAGAATGACTTTTCTTTGTTCTGAGACAATGTTCTTTTTTCCTATAAAGGGGTCCTCTCTTTCCTGAGAGAGGGTGATGCTAGGATGGTGGTTGTGATGATCTTCCATAGCCAAAGAGGCTGTTGATCCTATAACTCCCCGACCTCAATTTTGGGGAATTGTTATCTGATCCCTGAAATCTAACAGTCTAGGCTCCAAGTTCACTTTGAAGGGTAAACGGAGAGCATCGCTCCTGGAAGCACAGATAGCTTCACTCCTCACCCACCTTTTCCTCCCAGAGGCTGATGCCGCAGAGAATATTACATCACTTTGGGGTGTCTGCTCTGCACCAAACGATACTCAAATCCCATTAGCCTTCTTCATACCTGTCCTCTCAGCAATCCTATGAGGTCTGGGCCACTGTTACCTCCATTTCACAGATGAGGAAACCGAGGAACAGAGCAGCTAAAGAAAGTGGCCAAAGTCACACAGCAAGTAAGTTGCATAGCTGGGATTTGAACCCAAGCACCCAGAAACAAGGAGAACTACTCAGAAATGATGTACTAAATGGCATTCGGGTGGGGAAATCTGCATGGTCCTCATTCCAGAAGCTAAAGCTGGAAAACATGAAAGTCTGTGGGGAGCAGTGGTGCTGAAAGAGAGCCACGGGGCAGCGTGCCAGCACCAGGCCAGGGTGGCATCCTGGCAGCCCACAGACCTATGCCACTGAGGGCTGCCTGCTGTGACTCAATAACCTGTTGCACAGCGGTGCCCCCACTCTGCCCGCCCTGTTGCTGCCTCTGCTAGCTACCTGCTTGTCCCCATCTCATCTCATCAAAATGGCTCTGGAGCATGGCATTTGTGTGACTGTCTCATTACCAGAGAGACAGATACACACTGAAGAAAGAGGGACACAACACAAATGATTAAGGCCAGGAGGAAGTTTCTTCTGGGGAAAGAGAAAAGGGCTAGTGCTTCCAGCTTCCTCAGGCTGGGAGGGGCCTGGCAAGGAAGAAGGAAGGAAAGAAGGAAGGAAAGAAGGAAGGAAGGGAGGAAGGAAGAGAGGAAGGAAGCTGGCAGGGAGAGGGTATGTGCCCAGGGAGCCCTGTTTCCCAGGGACTGACGCCATGCTTCCCATTCTGCTGGGAGCTCCACAGCTCACTTCCTTAACCACCACAACCACCCTGTTTGCCCTCTTGCAGATGAGGAAGTGGAGGCCCAGACAGATTCCAGGATTTGCTTAAGGTCACACAGGTGGGAAACTGAAGCACCAGAATCCCAGACTCCATGGCCCATGTGGGCCTTAGCTACTTTCAGGTACTAGAATTATGGGCCTGCTGCTCCTGTTCCCTCCAGCCCCCTAGGCCACCTCTGTACCCTCTGTACCACACCAAGAGTTTGTAAAGGACAGCTGGGGACATCTAAGACTGCAGACAAGGCTCATGGCATGTCAGAGGAGCCCCCCAAACGCATCAGTGGCCACTGCCATCGGGTGCCCCATTTCAGCAGATGCTTAGGAAGGGGCAGCCACACTTGGACTCTGCCCAGTGAGGCGTGGGTGAGTGTTCTTAGTTCCCCATCTCCATCTCCAATTTCAAGAGCAGGAACATTGGCAGTGCTCGGAGGAATGATACTCAGGATTAATTCACACTTTCTTTCTTGGTAAATGCCAGCATGGCTTAAATAATGAAGCGAGGAGGCCAAAGATCTCAGAGAAAATGAGTTGGTAAATTGATAAGGCCGGTGACTTTCTCCTATAAGAAGCAAAGCTTCTCCAACTGTACCTCCGTGGTTCCCGAAACTTGGGAATTGACGCTCCAAGGACTCTGTAGGATGTCTGACTATCCCTGGATCAATAAACTGAGTTCCAAGAAGCAAAGAGAAGAGCAAGACAGAAACCCCCAGTGCTGAATCCATCTGGGCCTGGGCAGGATGCCTTTTAGGCCGCTGTACCTGAGGGCCGCATGCTGACCAATGGCCTCGCACAGACCCGCATGGTCCAGCCAAGGCTCTGCAGCCCCTTCCCTAGCCTGCCTGGTGCTGCCCACTAAAGCTCTAGCCTCTAGCAATGTCAGAATAACTCACTTAGGTCTTCACTGTAAATTTTTCCCAGGCTTCAAGCCAAGGGTAACTGTGGGAAGATTGAGGCTGTATCTCTGGAGGAACACTTACTACCTGTGTGACCTCAGGCAGGTGACCTCATCTCTCTGAGCCCCAGCTCCTAACCTAAATAACGGGGTGAATAATAGCCAATTCACAGTGCTCTGAGGATTAAATAAAACATAAGACATGAGAAATAAAAATGGTGCAGCCATTATGGAAATCAATATGGCAGTTCCTCAAAAAATTAAAACTAGAATTACCATAGGATCCAGTAATCCCACTCCTGGGGGGTACCCAGAAGAATTGAAAGCCCTTGCTTTCAATTCTGTGTCGTATCAATATTATTTGCAATAGCCAAAAGATGTCCATGGATGGTTGGATGAAAGGATAAGTAAAATGTGGCATAAACTTACAATGGAATGTTACTCAGCCTTAAAAAGGAAGGACATTCTGACACAGGCTACAACATGGATGGACCTTGAGGACAGTATGCTAAGTGAAATAAACCAGTCATAAAAAGATAAATACTATATTATTCCACCTCCATGAGATGCCAAGAGTCATTAAATTCCCAGAGACAGAAAGCAGAATGATGGTTGCCAAGGGCTGGGGGAGGAAGGAGTTACTATTTAATGCATGCAGAGTTTCAGCTTTGCAAGATGAGAACTCTGGAGATTGGTTGTACAACAACGTGAATGCACTTAACACTACTGAACTCTACAGTTAAAAATGGCTAAGATGGCAAATTTTATGTTATGTGTATTTTACCACAATTAAAAACACACATACAGATGCGAACCGCCAAAAAAGCGCCTGGCAGGTGTTCAAGACACATTGATTTATTTTAAGAGAGCAGTTATGATCTTAACAAAGCAACATCAATGGGAGTATTATTTAATTCAAAAAATAATATAGTACCAAAAATCATGGTGGGAAGGAAGTAGAGGGAGAAAAGGAAGAAGGAATATAGACCTAGATTTACAGAAATACAAACCACTTGCTGGAGGTGGCCCAAATACCCAACACCTGGGAATTAGGACTGTGGAAAGTGCAAACACATAACTTTATGGGGCACTCTGTAAATAGTTGTTGGCCTGCCTGCCTGTCTAAATTCAATGGAGGGGCCCAGGAGGTCTTGTAAAAGCCCAAGCCACATAGAAACATGGAATGGTGGGGGAGTAGGTAAGGTAGGGGTGTAGACAGCCCAAACCACTCTCCCTTCCAGATCTAGGTCCCTAGCTGCCTCTTGCCTTACTACCTGCCTACCTGCCTCTTGCCTTACTACCTGCTTACTACCCTTGTTTAGTGTTTTTTGGGGTCAATGGTGAATCTGAAAAGAGAAGAGAGCCCCCAAATGCTAATCCCCAGAGTTTTGGCTGTCTCTGGTCTAGGAAGGGCTGAGATACAGATGTCTTTCTCCATTTTAGGCTCAGGCCACACGGTTCCCCTAATGAAAGAGGAATGAGCAAGTGCTGTGGATTGCAGGGCCAGGAAGTGCCAAAGCTGTGGCTCAGCCTCACATGAGGGTTGTAAGAAACAGTGCTAGCTCCTCAACATCAGTGTTTCTGATTCAGCAGATCTGGAGCAGGGTCTTAGTATCGAAATCTCAAACAAGTTCCAGATGATGCTGTTACCCTTGATCCCTCCAAGGACTGTACTTGGAGAACCACTGGTCTAGAGCCTTGTCATTCAAAGAGTGGTCCTCAGACCAACCACATGGCATCATCTGGAGTTTTGGTAGAAATGCAAAATCTCAGGCCTCACCCAGATCCAAACCTAATGAAATTGAATCTGCATCATTAGGTAATTTGTATGCACACTCCTTCCACTGGTGGGACTAGTTGGTT
Organism: Vulpes vulpes; assembly: GCF_048418805.1. Classification (NCBI taxonomy): domain Eukaryota; kingdom Metazoa; phylum Chordata; class Mammalia; order Carnivora; family Canidae; genus Vulpes; species Vulpes vulpes. Next base: position 95,707,033 of record NC_132793.1, on the reverse strand, counting down.
TCCTGGCTTTTCGCAGAGCCCCAGCCCAAGACAGTGACATTGACCCATCAGACCAGGGAGGAGTTGTCCAAGGATCCCTGTTACCCATCACAGAGTTGGCCTAGAGTGACCCTCAAATGGATGTCAGAAAAACTTAATAATAGTTATTATAGTCACCTGCTGGATGCCTATATATGACCAGGAGCTTTTCATACATTATTTCACACATTTATTATGAAACCCCTACAAAACCCACTTAATGGAGAGGTAAACTGAAACTCTGGTAAAGTAACTGCTGAATAAACACATGCAAAAAATCCCCCGAATTTTCTCAAGGTCTAGCTGGCCATGTCCCAGGTGCTGGAGATTTAGCCCTAGGGATTAGCCTGCTTCTCTTTCTTTGTCCTTCTAGATGAGGCTCGAGACAGAGGCAAGACAAGAAGTCCTAACCAAGGGTTGAATTGATTTATGAAATCAGTTTTTAAGGAGGTTGCAGTGTGTCCATACCAGAAATAACCTCGACCCAGGACTATAGCACATGATTGAAATTTCTGGAGAAGCTAGACAGCAAAGCACTTTTTGGCTGGATCATTAAGCCCCCTCATGAGCTTGGCTGGGATGTGGTCATTCATACAGCAAATGACCCCCCTCTATAGTTGGTGTACACAGTAACAGTGCCCTGGAGTTCCTGGGGTTCGTGAGAGGTTCTGGTGGCTTACCCAGCCTGCAGTCTCATTCCAAACTGAAATCATTATAGAAAGCAGATGAATTGATATGGGGGAGGCTTCTGGGGATGATCGAAAAAGACAAGTATAAGGGAACCTTTTAGAACCAACCTGCTCCTTCAGGTAAAGACAGCCTCTGGGCAGGCTGGTAGCCAAGAACTTAATTATATTTATTTTTGCCATAACTTTCTATTTAGAGCAAGGGATATTGGTATTCTATTTGTGGCAATGATATAAAGATTCCTTTTATGATAAATTCATTTAAGTTTTTTAGTGAGTCATTGCAAAGAAACATGTTAGGTCAATGAAGTGGAGTTCACAAAACACATGAAGGTAGATCCAGGAGAAGATTAACGTCTATGCAGTGATGATGTGCTGGTCTTACTTCTTCCCCGAGAGCTACCAAAGCTCTGCCTCTTTGGTAGCAAAGCTATGACAATTCTTGCAAAACTTCTATAGAGAGGAAGTGAGTTAATCTTCCCCAAAAGTACCTAGCTACAGAGATACTTGCTCACTGTACGTGGGAAATTGCCCAGTATACAAATGAGGAATTGCCCAATGAAACCGTCTTGTGAATGACACAAAAGGCAAGGGCAATTTAGGCCGGAGAGGCCCCTCAACCCCAGCAACACCACTAGATTAGACCCCTATCTTGTAGTCTCCAGGCACACTCTACTCTTTTGTGCAGCTCCCTCCGCTTTGTGTGTCTTGCGTGGTACCTTTCTTGCCTACTAGATGGTAGTCCTAGGAGGGCTGGAGCCATTTCAGAGTTGTGCTACATTGAGCACAGTGCCTGGCAGAGACTAAGTGCTGGTTTGGAGAACACAGGAAGGAAAGGAGAGACAGCAGGAAAGGGGGGGATTTGTTTCTTTTTTTTTTTAAGATTTTATTTATTTATTCATGAGAGACAGAGAGAGAGAGAGAGGCAGAGACACAGGCAGAGGGAGAAGCAGGCTCCGTGCAGGGAGCCCGATGTGGGACTAGATCCCAGGACTCCAGGATCCCGCCCTGGGCCGAAGGCAGGCACTAAACTGCTGAGCCATCCAGGGATCCCTGGGGAATTCGTTTCTTGAGGCTCAGAAAGACCCCTGCCACCTACACCCTGAGATCATGTCTATGTTTCTCTCCATAGCCAAAGGAGAGAAAATGTGCTGGGTTATACAAGCCCCCATAGAACAGTCTGATTTGAAATCCATTGAGTTCCATCTATTTACAGATGAAGCACCCTTTCCATTTCCTGTTTCCATGAAGCAACACCAGCCCCCTATTAACATAAGTATTCCTCGCAGGGATCTCATGGTTCTATACAGGCTCCATGGCCTGGTACACAGAAACCCAAGGACTGGAGGGATGTGGCCGGAATTGGGAATCAGATGAGCTAGTTCCTGGCAGGCTGAGATCAAGCTGATAACAAGGAGATTAATAAGGGTCTGCAACCTCCTCCATCCTGTACCATCAAGGAGGGTTTTTAAATCAATGCTAGTCTGGTTGGCTTAATGGTACCTAATCTTACCTTTTGAAGCTGGAACGTTTGGGAGTTGAGATCAATTGAGAGAAAATAAAGTAAAATGTGTTGACTTTTGGATTTTTTTAGGCCTCATCAGAGTGCCATTGTGTAGCGTTGTTTTTATTTTCTGTCTTGGAAATCGGCAGAGATTAGCCACTGAGAGGATCATTCAGCCTGGACTAGGAAGGTAGTGTATTTACTTTTGTTCTTATTGTTTTCATCTACCATAAAACAATCTCCATGAGGAAAGGGTCCATTTCCGTCCCGTTTACCAATGTGTCCCCAGTGCATGGCACGTGGTAAGTGCTCAGTAACAGTTTCTCAAAAGCAACTTTTTGGTGTTGCTTTTGAGACCAGCGCATGCTATCTGCCATGGGCCAGCCCACTGGAAAAGTTAATCTGCTCCCGATAAGGTGCAAGAACAACAGCCTTACAAGGTACTCATGGTGCCCCTGGAGAAAAACTTCCCTGGTACCTGGTCTCTGGGACAGTTACCATGAGCTTCATGTGGTCATCACAAAGCTATATGAGTAAAATGCATCCAACTCACTATACACAGGTACTCACAAGCCCGGTGTTGGATACTGGTGCCATGCAAAGCTGAACCCAGTACAGAGAAAAGGCTAAAGGCCTTTGTGGTCTGGCGGCACAGAGACTTCCTAGGGGTTGATGACAGATGTGTCTGCAGTGAGCAGCAATTTGGGAATCTGGGCTTTGGTTGTGGATTCACCACTACCAGGCCATTGCCTTATGGGCAGCCCCTAAGCTCTCTAGGCCTCAGTTTCCCCATCTGTAGAATGAGTGTTAGATGAACCCATAGGTCTTCTCTGGCTCCAGGGCATCACAACTGGATGTCTCCCTCAATGAATTTCCCTGTTGTATGGAGTCCAGACTCACTGGAAATAGCAAATCCTTTTGTGATGTCTCTGAATTCCTTGCCCTGAAATTTTAGAGCAGGGCAAAAAATAGGTGCTGGTTTATTTTCACCCACCACCTGCTCTACATTAAACAGGAAAAAAAAAAAAGGCCACCATCGAGAAGGCAAACTAACATACTGAGCACCTGCTACATGCCAGACATTGCAGTAGACACTCTCACATCTCAATGAAGTGCCTTGATAAACTTGCAAGAGAGGTTCAGTTAGCATTGCTGTTTCCCATCTTCCAGTACCACTTGGAGAATCATTATATTACAGCAGGATTGGTGTTCCAGATAAATTATGCTCAATATTCCATGTGTTAGAAAAGCACCTGAGTGTGGGTAATAAAATATAAAGAAGCTATTATCAACATAGCTAAATTGGGGACTTTGGAAGCCTTCTTCCTTCGGTTATCAGGAAGATTCATCGTCACCAACAAACCTCTAGTGTGCACAATGGCAGTGCCTGTCCTCAGCAGTGAGCCCTGCCTTGTAATAAAAATGAAAGTGACATTGTTGTACTAATGATACTGATGATTCAGACAATAGGAGCTGCAAAGAGGACTGAGGACCTGAAAGACATTTTCCAGAGAAGGCGGGATCAGAGTAGGACTTAAGTCCAAAAAAGGGTCCAAGGACTTAGCCGAATAAAGAATGAAGGTGGTAATCCAGATGGGGATAATGGCCCAAGGCAAAGAAGCAATGAGCTTGACAGCAAAGAGCTTGGCTGGAGTGGAAGTTTCAGGAATACCTGGAGGTGAAGGGAAATACAACAGGACAAAGAGCTCTGAGTGAAGCTGTCAGTGCTGAGGATCTCACAGTTGGTTCTTTTGGGAACCACTTTGGTTTAAGCTGTTGTCCAAAAATCTCTAAAGAATCTGTGATGGATTTCAGGAGATCCATGAACCTCTTGAAATTTTAGGCATTTTTCTGAGCAAAAGATCTATATATTTTAAAGGATTCTCAAAGGGATCCACAAAGCTAAAGAGAAGATGCTATGGACAATAGGGACCCTTGAAGAGTTTTGAACAGGATGGTGCAGAGAATATGTGAGTTGCTCAGGGGGGACAAGTTAGGGAGACCACTCAGGTAATCCGCCAGAGGAACATGGAGGGTATGGGCTGCAGTCGTGTCAATGGAAAGGAAGAGAGAGGGCATCATGGTACAGAGAAGAAGCAACAGCACTCGTGGCAAGGACAATGGTTTGGTCTTAAACATGATGATTATAAGAGGATGGAGTTTATCTATGTGGAAATGAAAACATTTAAAAATCACTTACTGAATCACCAGTTATTGGAGCATAGGGACAAAAGGCCAGCCAGCCCATTCCTCTTTATTTTTTCAAGTATGGCAACAAAGGCCTTGAGATGGGAAGAGATCGTCCATGCTCACATAGATGGTGGGCAACCAGGGACCAATCCATAAGAGAATAATATTTAGGAAGGAAGTCATGGAAGATGGAGATGGAAATTGGAATCCATTTGTAGGGAGATGTTAGTTGAAGCCATTAAGTGGAGACAAAATCCCTAAAGAAGCAGAGACCCCAGGATTAAGCCTTGGTCATCACCCTCATTTAGAGAGTGGGAAGGAGAAGCCAAGGTAGCAAAGACCATGGAGAAGGATGGACAAAGAGATAAGAGGGGAACCAAGAGAGCAAAGCAGTAAGAGAGGCAAGTGCTCCCAGCAGGAGGATTTTAGGTTTGAGAGTGCTCAGAGCCACTGGGCTTGGCCATCAGCAGGTCCCTGGTGACATCTAGGAGAATGATGAAATGGAAGGAGATTTCAAAGAGAAGTCCCTGATTACAGCGTGGCCACGCCAGAGTTTTGAGAAGGAAAGAGAAGCAGATCAGGGGTGGGGAGACCAGGCAGGAGGAATTTACATAGGAAAGAGTGCATTTGTAAAAATAAGGTAGGGAAACAAGCAGTGGGAGAAGGAAAGGAGAGGTTATAAGACAAAGCCACAATGTTGAGGGGGAAATAGGACCAATTACCAGAGGTGGAGAGGGGAAGAGGGAAATGAAGCCTTACAGACCATATTCTGGAGTGGGGAGGGTCCAGAAACATGAATTTAAAGGAGGGAAGATTTGGGATCCACTGTCCCATTGGGCTCTTTTTGCCTGAGCAGACCCCTCTTCCTGGGGCACTTCCCAAAGCCCTTTGTGGGGCTGGCTCCTCCTCAGATTTCAAGACTCTGATGGAATGCTGGCACCTCCAGCAGCAATTCCCTGTCCCCTGCCAAGCCCACCCCCAGTCCATACACCTCCGTCACCATTCCTCCTACTTCCTTCTCAGTGCCACTGGGTACCTGAATAACAGGTACTCACTCTTCCTTTGCTGGGGTATTTGCCTTTCTTGTATTGTATGTGTGTGCTTCCGGTCTCCAAATTTAGATTTTAAGCACCTTCAAGCTGGAGTGGAGGGGGTGGCTATCTGTCTATCCCCACTGTGCCCCCAGGGCCTGTCACATAGTAGGTGCTCAATAAGTGCACGCTAACTGGAACAAAATGACGGGAAGGCAGAGGAATCCAGCCATGACCTATCTCTCTTCTCAGAAATGATTTAATGAGAACAATAATAAAAATAGAACAAAAATAGCATCTGCCAAGCTGTTTGTATGTATTCATTACCTCATTTACTCTTCAAAGTTTACTCACTTTAAGGAGTGAGGAGGTTCAGTTTTAAATACTCTGCTTGTGAAGACAGAGCTAGGGATCACACCAAAGCCCGTGTTCTTCTGCCAATCTTTTTTTTTTTTTTTTTTTTTGACAGTATTGGATCAAAGAGGCATTTCTGTCAAAAAAAATAATAAAAATTCAGAGATGCTAGATCCTTCTGCCAACCCTCTACCAGGGGGTGTGTAGGTTCTGGGCATCCTCTCCCCATTCCTCCCCATTCTGATGTGGCCACACAAAGCCCTTCACATGCCAGGGTGTTTTACAAGAGCTTAAGAAGGGTTAAATTTCCATCCACTTGTCCAGTCCACTGTAGTCACATGAAGAAGTCAGCTGGCAAAGAATTTTCTTCACCTCTGGTTTATTCTAAAGTCCAGGGAGGGGCAGACTAGCCCCCACTTCACCATAGCTTCTTCCTTGATGTTTTCTAGATGAATTCGGTGGCAAGAGAAGTGGGGAGGGGGTAAAGGCTTTGAGGCAGCCCCAGTATCAAAGCCCAAAATGATACCTTGAGCTATTGACCCCAGAGCACCGTGCAAAGCCACCAGCCCAAACTTGGGAGGCAGACAGGCAGACTCTCCCTGGAAGTCCAAACCGATGCTCAGGGCAAGAGTAAAAGCAAAGGAGGGGCCACTTGTCCCGTTCTTTTTGCTCCTTTCACTTTCGTGTGTTCACAACAGAAACCAGGCTCCTGGCCTTTCACACAGCCTGAACTTCCTGAAAAGCTGCTAGAAACATTCGAAGCATGAGGGCCAAATCCTCCTAGAATGAGAGAGTAGCAATCTAGTCAGATGCACGCACCTCCTATAGGACGTGGCTTCGTGCTTCCTCCTCTTGACTCTGCCAGGTGATGTTTGGAGCATCTGTCTGGAGTCAGGTGTAGTGTCTCAGGTACAATGGCTGTCTGGCCTGGCTCTCCGGCTTCTCTTCTGGGTTTGCTTCAGTTACACAGAACCCCAGTTTTGACTCCACTCAGGCTTTGACCGCCCCCACCCCCAACCCCTTGCACCATGTTTCCAAATTGGAGACAGTTTCAGACAAAGCTGGGTTCAGATTCTGCCTCCAGCCCCTCTTTGCTATAAATCCTTGGATTCAATGCTTAACATCTTTAATTGAATGGGAATACGAAAACATCCACCTCATAGGGATGTGATAGAGACGAAGCAAGACAATCCACAGCCAGTGTGTGGCCTGCGAGTGCTGCATGCTAGGTGCCCAGGCAATAGTAACTCAGGATGGTCACTCCTCTGGGCTCTGTCTATCCAAGCAAAGTCCTTCTCAAGTTCCCACCCAGACACCTGTTTCTAGCATCCACCTGACACAGCCTTGGGTGCCACCATCCTCCCTATGCCCATCTCCACCCCAGGCCCACCAGCTACAAGCTACAGTGATGTTTGTTGAGTGAAGTCATTTTCCATGCCCAAACTCAACAAGGCTGGAGGTCCTGTTTTCCATCCTGAGCACTGTTTTTGGGCTTTTCTCCAAGGCAATCAGGAATTGGCTCATAGGGAGGACCCAATTGGCAGAACCCCTCCACAATTCCTCCTCAGAGCCTCAAACTCCTACAGAACACAGGGTGGGGGTGGGGATGGAGGCCACGGCTGACAGCTGAAGACATCAGGGCTAAGTAGCCTTCCAGAACTGGGGCTGGCTTCCTCTTACTATGCTGTTAGTTGGTGATTCAATTAGTAAGCTCTGGGGAGCAGTTTCTCACTGCATGGTAAGACGAACGAAGCTCCCAGATTTTCTTTCCAGCAGCTTTGTCTTCTACATGTTGCAGGGGGCAAAGGACTGGGCCCCTGGGTGTTCTTCTGCTTATGGTTGACTTTATCAATAAGCATCTTGTAAATTGTCGCTGGGAAGGAACAAGAAACTAGTACCCCTGCTGCTCCCTGCCCACCCTCAGGTCCAGCAGGCTTGGTATACCTGGCATAAGAGGGGTTTCTGAGTCAGGGAAGTTAACAGAGAAGGTGACATGCACGGTTGTGCTACCTGAGTAGCAAGGAGTTGGTCCAGGGATCTCAAACTACCAAGTCCAAGCAGGGCACATACATAAGTGAGGTATCTCAGGGTAAGACAAGAGGGAGTGGTGAGGACTGTGGGGGAAATGTAGCATATACCTCCTCTACCCCTAGTCCCACCAACCTGTTGCATGGCTGCTTCTCAACTCAACTCAACTCAACCAATGACTATGGTTCAGTATGGCCAGACCTTCTGATTGCTCAAAAGAAGCCAGATATTACCATGCTTTACAATAACTATTCCCTTGAATTTTAAAATATTGGCGTCTGATTTTTAAAATCAGAGCTAGCATATGCAAGCCACCCCCACCCAACCAGGTATTTAGGCCAGATATGATGGGGGGTTCATAAATTCTGAATTTAAAAAATGGAGATAGAATAAAAGATTCCTGAGGCGGAGCCTGAGGCTCAAAAACACAATCTTGGATCCGACCTTCATTCCAGAAACTTCCCTCTGCTTGGTGGTGTTAGCAGCTGTCTCTATGGGAAAATGGAAGACAAGGACAGAGAGGGCCAGCTCAGAAAGTGTCTCCTGTGTTCTGCTAAGGATTCTGAACTTTATTTTGAAAGCTGGGAGGGTCTGTGAGGGTACCCAAAAGAGTTTCAAGGAGGGAGTGCCACACTGTACTTTACATCTGCAGTGATCCAGGGTAAGGACATGAAGGTTGACACCTGTTCCCCTCAGGTGTATAATCTGAAGGCTGAGTGGTCTTGGAAGGGGGAACATAGTGAGAGGTGGAGAGTATAGATGCCACCTTGATTCTGAATGAACTGGGTGGGCTGCCATCCTGGTCAGGTTTGAGTTCTGTGTGGAGATATCCAGGATGTGCATGATTCTGGGGCCAGGAGTGAGGGATGCCTGCCAGTACATCAGGCAGTCATGGCCTATAGACAAGCGATGGAAATTGGGATTTGGACAAGTGACCCATGCTCAGAAGGGCGCTGAGCTATGAACGTGGAGAGGAGAGCAGGTGCGGAGGAGCTGGGAAAAAGTAATGGGAAAGGTTCAAGGAGCACTTGGAGAAGTGAGACCACTCAAGGGAAGAGGACAATGTCCGTGGCTCTCAGCATATTTTGGGTCTTGCTCAGTTTACTGGCAGAGCAGAGAGAACAGAGAACTGCTAGGCAGTCAGACCTGCCCAAGGACTAGGTGGCACTTCAAGAATCTCCACAAGACAGTCCCTTGGGGGCTCAGTCCAGCACAGCTTGGCAGCCAGTGGACACACCATGCCCAGCTCTTGACAATGTGACCTTCAGAGGTGCCTCCTGCTATTTATCTGAGAGTTTCTTTGCGGAAGAAAAGGAAATGCACTAATTCAATCTCTGGCACACCATCAGCGAGAGCAGTGGCAGCAGGAACCATGGCTCTGCCATGGTGAACACACCCATTTGCTTCCATCCGCTGATCCTTATTTCTCCCTTGTGGGCTGTACTGCTGAAAGGCCGGTTCCCTGAGGATAGCTGTTCCAAGGCGCCTTGGCAGAGTCCATGCACAGCAATGGACTCTAATGCCCTCTAATCAGTAGGGCAGCAGCCATCCCCTGAACACCACAACTGACATCCCTGTCTGTCCAGCGCGTCTCACTGCAGCCCCACAATAGGACCCTGCTTTACCAAGAAGGACATCAGGACCTAGAGACATCTGGAGCTGCAAAGCCAGAACCATCAGGAGCCAGACCCCAGTTCCTTACTGATGGTCCTGGCTATCTTCTTTCTGCATGATGCCAACTCTCCCTGCATGGTGGCTGCTGCAAAGGCAGGGTGGGGGACACATCTGACACCCAGAAGAAATAGGACTTCAAAGTTTACTCCAACACTGGTGCCCTTGTGGGGGGGGGCAGTTTCCTCAGGAAAAGGCTGCAGCTGACATTAATGGGGATGCTGTTTCTGAATGCGGCTCCATCAAGAATTGAACAAAAGAGAGGGAAGAAAGGCTGGCTTAGGGTAAAGGCCTTTCAAGTGCTGGCGAGGCGAGGAGGGTTCAAGAGCAAAGCACTGCGCATTGGACAGGTATTCTGCTTCTTTTTAAAGAGTAAGATTTATCCATAGCAGACCACATGAATGAAATGAGAAGTTTTCAGAGCTGCCAACCTCTTGCTTCAGGTTTTTTTTTTTTTTTTTTTTTGCAAGAGTATATTTCTAATGCGATACAAAAGGAAAAAATGACAGCCAAGGTTAATACTATGTCTGTAGCAGGAGGCCCAGGGACTGCCAATAAATGGACACCAAGTGACTGGCCAGTGGAGGTTCTATGGTCGAGTGTTTGTGTCCTCCCAAATTCACATATCGGAACCCTAACCCTCACTGTGATGCTGTTAGGAAGTGGAGCCCTCTGGGTGGGAATTCAGTCATGTGGGTGGGGCCCTCATGATAGGATGAGTGCCCTATCCAAGAGACCCCACAGAGCTCCCTCACTTGTTCCATCACTAGAAGTTAGAACAAAAAGTCAGATTCAGATGAGGGAGGAGGGCTTCACCTGACCAAGCTGGCTCCCTGATCTCAAACTCTCAGCCTCCAGGACTGTGAGCAATACATATCTGTTTATAAGCCAGGCTATGGTATTATGTTCTAGTACCCCAAATGGAATGAAACAGTAAGATTGAAAGATTTTTCATATAAAACCACTCCTGGATCACATTTTATCCTTACTGGTGCGGTGCAGGTGAAGAATCTAATTTGAATATTTCTCCAGTTAGCTCACCAACTGTCTCACATCTACTTGTTGAGTTAACCTTTGCTTCCTCTCAACTTCCTGGTGTCTCCCTGACAGTATATTAAATCCTTATCTGCAGCAGGTGAAGGGCAGGATGCTGGGGCCAGCTTTCTGCAGGCACAGAAAACCCCAATGCCGGCTCTGCCAGTGTTTTCACTGCACAAATCACTTAATCTTTTGGAGTCTGTCTTATTTCTAAAACCAAAATATGGAAATTAACATGTCCCTGGTAAAGAGCCAGCACATGGTGGGGTCAAGCAAATGAGGTTATTAATATTTTTCACTGCTCTCTTGAAATCTGCATCCCCTTCCTAAAAATATGTTTTATTAACATATCCATCTGGGACAGGGATTGTCACCTGGGTTGCTTCCTAATTCTTAGGAAGTAAATTTTGCTGGGGAAAGAGAGGCTGTTTCATTTGAAAAAAAAAAAAAAGCCATATTCTGGTATACTTTGTATTTGAAAATTTTATAAAACTAATATTTTGTAAGAAAAACTGTAGAAAGTAATACTGGATGAAATCTTGCTGGGTGTGAATATAGTGAAAAATCAAGACTTTTAATTGGGGGCTCTCTCGGTCTAGGGAGTAGTGAGAATCAAGGAGGGATTTTTATGTCATTATAAGTGGAACCTTAAAGTGTTGAGAGGAGATGATTTAATATAATAATGGATTTTCTGAGCCAGAAGGAATCGTAATGATGCCCTGAGGACTTTAACCCATCTCTTTGTTGGGAATCGTTCATCATGTCCCTCCATAGTAGCATATTTCCTATTTCCTCCAGAGGGAGATCTGTCCCATGGCCAGACCCAGGAAACCCTGATTTTACCTATTCAGGAAGGAAGAAGCGGCCACTGTCATCACACAAGATTGGGATTCGAATAAGATGGGGAATGAGTAGCATCCATTGCAAGATGTTCACACAGGAGCTCGTTTGATACTGTGACAGGCACATAGACCAGATTGGAGTGATGCCAAGAGAGGGCAGAATGAGGAACACAGAGGGTTAGCGTAGACAATGCTGTAAGAAGTTTGCAGAGTACTGGCAAGACATAGAGAAGATGCTGAGGGGAATAGCGAGTTAAGGTTGGGTTGTTTATTTAAGATGAGGAATCAAACATATATATAAATGCTGGTGGGTATGAGCCAGTTACATGGCAGATAATCAGGAGCTGGGCTCCTGAGCCTGTCCACTGGGTTCAAATCCTCGTGTCCCTACTTAGTTTCTGTGCTGCCCACAGAGAAGTATTTCACCTTCTTGGTGCCTGAGTGTCTTCTCACATAGAATGGATAAGCATTTCTGCTTCACGGGGCTCTTGTGAGGTCCAAGATAAGTATCAGAAGTATTAGCAAGCTGAAAGGATGCTGTTGAATATATGGAAGAGAGAAGAAATAGTTGATAGAACAAGAGTTTCAAAAGGCTGGAAGGGATACAATCCAGAGCACAGGTGGAGGTGCTGGGTTTGGATAAGAGAACAGCTAGCTCCTCTCTTGTAACAAAGGAAGGGAGGAGGCAGGCTCCTTCTATTTACAAATATTCACTGAGCCCTTATGATGTCCAGGCACTGTGCCCAACACTGGGGGTGCAGCAGTCAACAAGGCAGACACACGCTTCTGTCACGAAGCTTACAATCCAGGAGCAGAGTCAGATAGTGTGTTTAAGACATGAATATGGTGATAAGAAGACAAAAGGAGCTGGGAGTGGGGAGGGCCACGATGAGGGGAATAGCAGAGCAGAGCAGTTAAAGGGGCTGGCCAGAAAAGGCCTCTCCAAGGAAGTGACATCTGAGCCAAGGTTTGAAGGATCAAGGAGTGAATCATGGAGCTATCTATAGGAAGAGTGTTCCAGGGAGAGGGAATAGCCAGTGCAAAAGCTCTGCAGCTGGAGCACCACTATGGGGACATGGGTAGGTGGGCAGTGGTGATGGAAGTGAGACTAGGGTTTCCCTACTTCCTACCCTAGCCATGGTTCTGGGAGGCTGAGCCCTCTTCTCTAAAATGGAAGGACACCTTCAGCTTTTCTGACTCATCTATTCGTTCAGCAGCCCTCTCCCGAGCATGTTTGGCATACAGGAGAAACACACCCCACTCCTCACAATACAGAAATGAGCAGGCCCCTGTCCTATGTTCGACCACAGTCTGGCAAAGCCACAGGCTAGTGACGCTGCAGTGGTAGGGAGAACCTTGGTGCAGGTAGGACCAGGACATGGAAGTAGGACGAGTACACTGGCCCGCTATAAAGCAGGGCCTTCAGAATGGGTCAGGGGGACTCAGAAATGTCTCTATAGCCATGAACGACTAACAGAGGTCTTCTCTACCAAGAACCTCACTGTCTCCAGCTCAAGCAACAGAATAAGTATGTCTCATCTCTGAGTTTTAACTGTCTTGGTTTCTGGTTTTTGAGTGGTCAGGGTTTTGGAACACAGCATTCTCTTAGAAGTCTTTCTATTATAAAGTCTGTCTTCTTTATAAAATGGGTACAGATGGGAAGATGGCGAGTCCCACATGGATTGGCAATCAGTGCCTCAGTTTACCCTGAAAGGGCTCTGGTTTGGATGATAAATCATAGGGCCCCCTCCTCCCCACCCCATTAGAGGTGACAGTTTCATGATGAGAAAGGATCAAAGGATCAGCAATAAACATGGTACAAAATGTTTGGCATCCAAGTGACTTGTTTACTTGAATGTTGATCTGCAGATGCCTATCTGTACTTTTATATGAAGACTAGGGAAATTGGCTGGAATATAATCAAAGCCCTAAGTTCACACAGATGTTTTCTGAAGTTGAGCGAAGGGAGAGCCAGGAGTGAACTGGTTCCTTTTTGTATACTGACAGAAGCTGATTAACAAGCAAAAGTTTCCTAAAATCAAAGCAAATGAGTAATATTTTATAATTTAATAATAAGCTAATATTTAAAGTGAAAAAAGGGAGAACAGCAAAGAAAGGAGCTGAACAGTGGATGAGGAGAGCTCAGGGGCATTACAGATACACCCATGAGCTTGCTGACCTCACCCTCGTCCCTGGTATCAACAGCAGAGATCTCGATCGTCATGAGAACATCATTGTCAGGGGAGAACCCTACACAGGTCTCTTCAGAGCTCTCTTCCCGTCATGTTTCAATATCTGTGAGGTTCAAGGGATCCTGTACAGTAAGACTCGCTGTATAGGAAAGCTGTCACAGAGACTGTTAGCCCGTAAGTAAAGCTTTAAACTTGACCTGATGAGCAAGAAGCTGAGTTCATGGAACCAGAGACAAACTGGTGACAGGCATGAGGGCACTGGGGATAAGTCTAAATTTGATGGAACTACCATAGCAGAAGTGTCACTCGCTGCCTATAAAACTGACCTTTACGGTCACACCAAGTCCTGGCTGGCAGTCCAGAAGTGACTGGCCAGTTCCAGCTCTCAGTATGATCCACAGTAGTTGTCACGCTAGCGAAGAGCTGGCAGTGAAGTTCATGGTCCTTCTTGTTGGAGCTATGACTTCAGGAAAGCTGTGCTCAATCAGAAGGATGTCATCAAAAAGAAATACGGCAAAGACGCCTCCCACGTGGAGGATGAGAGGCATTTTGCTCTTCACTCCCTAGAGCAGAGGTCAGCAAAGTGTGGCTCATAGATCGTATCCAGCCAGCTACCTGTTATCATGTGGCCCTCAAGCCAAGAATGTTTTGACATTTTTTAAAGGTTGGGGGGAAAAATCAAAGGACGTGTAACACTAATATCGAGTGCTTTATAATATGTCCTGCAGTGCTCTAAAGCCTTGCATTCATTAGCTCATGCAATCTCTACAAAAACTCCGTGAAGTAGATACTGTTACTCATTCTGTAGATGAGGAAACAAACGAAAGCTTCTAGATAGGTTAAATAATGGTCAAAGATCACACAGCTAATGGCTAGTTCAGCTAGAACTCAGACCCAGGGAGTCTTATCACAGAGCCTTGTGCTCTTAACCTGCATCCCTGAATGAAAGGTTCTCCAACCCTGTAAGCGTAGATAGAGTAGAAGTCCAAATGAGAGATTCGATGAGTGGCAAAAATTAGAGAGGGTGACAGAACATGAGAGACTCTTAACTCTGGAAAACAAACAAGGAGTAGTGGAAGGGGAGGCGGGTGGGGGGTGGGGGTAGGGTAACTGGATGATGGGCACTGAGGGGGCACTTGACGGGATGAGCACTGGATGTTATACTATATGTTGGCAAATCGAACTCCAATTAAAGAAAAAAGAAAAAAAACAAAAGAGAGATTCGAGACACGTGTTCTGATGAGTTCACAGGAGGAAAGAAGGAAGGGAAGGCTTTATAGAGGAATGACACCACCTTTCTATCATGATGACAGGACTACTAGCTTTAAGTCTCAATTAAGCAAATTCTAATCTCTGCCCCTCCCCCAAAGAATTGCATTCTTCTCATTGTAAAATCTTCCTCTTCCTTTTTTCCTCTTGGTCCACAAAGCCTAAAATATTTGCTGCCTGGCCCTTTAAAGGAAAAGTTTGCTGACTCATAATCCTGGAGAATGCAGCCCCTTGGAGTTGCTATGAAATGTGACTAGAAAGGCTGGCTACACTTATAAGGTTGTGAATGGCATGAATGCAGTAACCTCTAGTTCTTAGAGTTTGGAAAATATGACCTCGAGCTTCAGGTCTCTTGATGACTCCAGCCATTATATCACTCCTGACTAGCTTGTGGCTGGGTGCAAGTCCTTCATCAGGGACTACGCAGTGGTGTCTACTGAAGATGCCTTAGATCAGGATGACTGGAAAGCTGGGAAGAAGTTCCCACTAATGCAGGTAATATACAGGTGGTAGGGGATGGTCTCACAGTGCCCAACCCAAAACGAATCACTGAGCCTATGGGCAACAACACATGTTACTGCCTTCTGCTCCGAATGAATCAGAAACCAGTGACAGAGTCTCCTCGGGAATGCAAATTGGCCTAGTCCAAAGGATGAGGGTGCCATGTTTCCCACTGTGCTAGGGCAACTGAAAATAATTTTATTGCCAGCCTCGTGGTGAGGATCTGCAGTGGATCAACGAGGCTGGGCCTCTTGCCCATCTGAGCCCTTGGCCAAGTAAAACTAGCCCAATGGAGGAGGAGATGGATAGAAAAGCTTAATTTTCCAGCAACGAATTCAGGAAGCTCCTAGCCAAGTAAGCCCTGAGCAGAGGAGAGCCCCTGAACTATTCAAACCCTGGTCAGCTGGTAGAACCTGTGCTCCTCTTCTAATCAGAGATGCTCAAGGATCAAGATACAAACATCTTGGAGGAGTCTTTCCCTCTTTTGTCTCTGTGATGTTCTGCCTCCTGAGAAGGGCCACATCAAAAGTCAGGTTTCTGATGCATGAACTATGTGGAAGAGTCTTAAAAAAATTATACTAAATGAAAGAAGCCAGACACAAAGGTCAAATATTGTATGATTCCACTTATATAAAATATCTAGAATAGAGAAATTCATGAGGATAGGAAGTTGATAGAGGTTACCAGGGTCTAGGGGCAAGGGGATTATTAGGAAGATACTATTTAATGGGTGCAGTTTCACTTTGGTTGATTAAAGAAAAACTTCTAGAGCTACATAGTGGTAATGGCTACACAATATACTTATGCCACTGAATTGTACACTTTAGAAGGGTTAAATGGGAATTTCATGTTAAGTATATTTTGCCACAAAAAAATAAAAAAAAAAAAAACTCCCCCTTAAGGCCTGTAGGAAGAAGCCCTTGCTCTGTCCATGTGACTGACCCCAAATGAATCATCCCTTTCCTTACTGTCCTCCCCACATGCATCTCTGGGGCCATATACTTATAGTGTGTCCCTTGGATGTCAACAGGTACAAACTCCAAGTGGTTTTATACAAAAATTGGAGAGGGAAAAAAAAAACATATTCAGTATCCTCCCAAAACTCTGAAGGAAGAACATCTGCAAATTCATGATTTGTGCTTTAATTTAATCTTTTATTCTCAAGACTAGTCAGTTATTTAAGTTGGGTCTAGACTCTTAATTAAAGCTGACAGTTTGTTTACTGGGCCTGATTCTCCAGTGGGAAACAGAGAAGACAGGAATTCTAACACAGCTACAAGACTCCAACCCACTGGATGTTACCTTACCCATAAACAACTGGGCTTGGGTGAAAAGGCAACATAGAAATGCAGTTCTCAGGTTTGCTAGCTGCTTTGCATCAAAAACAGAACTAATTGTGCATGTTTTTTTTAATAACATAATATTTTTCTGTATTGTCTTAGTTTACCAAGTACAATCTACTTGGAGAGAGTATTGGGCCAGTGGTGGAAAGGAGATCACTGTCCTAAAATGTAGAGCTCTAAAGCAGTGAATCTCTATCATTGCTATGGCTGAGAATATTTAGCAGGGTCAAATATACAGTGGTTATTACCAGTATTATACCTCATTTTATAGAGTTCTTTATGTGTGCGTAGTGCTTTCCCATATTTTTTTTTCCTTTGGATGATCTAAGCAACTTTGTTTCTGTGACTTCAGCACACTGTGAATTATCTCTAGCAAATTCTTCTCACCTGATAATCTTCTTATGTTACTCAACCAAGCAGGTATCAGTAGTCTCCCATTGTAAGGAATATAAATTCATTTTAATAACATTGAAGGCAAAACCTAATTAGAAGGGAAAAAAAAACCCTCCTTGTCAATTCATGTGATTCTTGCTGAGCCAAACATCTGCAGTTTACTTCTTTTCATGACAGTCTGCCCCATTCTATGGATATCTGAAAGGTGAAACTGTGTCTTGTATAGTGTAAATAATATGCACGGTGTGCACACTGGGAAGCGAAGATTTGGGAAAAAAGTCCCACTTAACCTTGAAGTTAGATTTGATTCCCTGAGCCCCATTTACACAAGGCTGTGAAGGTGAACAAGACAGAGCTCCCCCCTGTTTTAATATTAGTTTTATTATTATTTAGGTATGGTCAGGCCAACAGGTCAGGAGACAATTGCCATTAAAAAGATGATTTGTGGGATCCCTGGGTGGCGCAGCGGTTTGGCGCCTGCCTTTGACCCAGGGCGCGATCCTGGAGACCCGGGATCGAATCCCACGTCGGGCTCCCGGTGCATGGAGCCTGCTTCTCCCTCTGCCTGTGTCTCTGCCTCTCTCTCTCTCTCTCTGTGACTATCATAAATAAATAAAAATTAAAAAAAAAAAGATGATTTGTTATACTCCTAGATCCCAAGGGGCATGCCACACCATACAGGGCCACATAGGGAAGCTCACTCAGAAGGCAGTGAGACAGGGAAAACTGTGGGCTAGAGCCTTTATTGTTGTTCTCACAGGAAGGAAGAGTAAGGCAGGGCAAACAGGCTGAGGTTGGCTAGTTTGAATAATTTCAGCAGGCTCTGGGACATAGGGGCTGGTCCTAGCTGTCTAATACCTGGCTCTGGGGTGATTAGGGCAGGGGGATAGTAGCCCAGAGTGCAAGACACCAACAGGGAGGTGGCAGGGGTGTGGACTGTAAAGGTACACTCCCAAATAAGTTGTTTATTGTCTCTAGGAATTGGCTAACCCTCAGAGGGGCAGGCCCTTCAGAATACAGAAAATAAAAGACCTGATTAATGCATGCTCTCCAGGGGCTGATATTCTAAAGCGGCGAGCAGCTGGGGAAGCTGCAACCAGGACCAAATCTCCAGGCCCTGGTTTCAACTCTAAGAAGAGGAGTTTGGACTAGACACCTAAGATTTCTTTAAAGTTCCCCCATTTGTGAGTCCATGAAATAGTTGAAATAATTAAATACAGAATGAAAGTGACAAATGCTGTAAGACAATTGAATGCTCTGGAAAAAGAAGGAAAAGATGGTAGAGAAGTGAAAATGGGGATGGTTTAAAAGGGAGGCATAGATGTTGGCTTGGTGTTCAGCTTGAGAAGGTGATGCAGATGGGCTGGCTGGGGGAGGAATCCATGTTCCCAGGGCAATGGGCAGAAAGCAAGAGTTAGAGCAGAGTTTCTGAATGGAGACAATTTTGCCCCCCTGCCCCCAGAGGATATTCAGTCATGTCTGGACACATTTTTGGTTGTCGTAACTTGGCGGGTGGGTGCATAAAGTGATGGAAGCCAAGATGCTGCTGAACACCCTACTCCCAACCGCACCATTAAAGAAATCTCCCACCCAAATGTCAACAGTGCTGAAGCTGGGAAGTCCTGAGGTAAAAGAAGAACTGATATATGAAAAATGCCCCAGAGGGATGCCTGGGTGGCTCAGTGGTTAAGCGTCTGCCTTTGGCTCAGGGCGTGATCCCAGAGTCCTGGGATTGAGTCCTGCATCAGGATCCCGGCAGGAGCCTGCTTCTCCTTCTGCCTATGTCTCTGCCTCTCTCTGTGTGTCTCATGAATAAATAAATAAAATCTTAAAAGAAAGAAAGAAAGAAAGAAAGAAAGAAAGAAAGAAAGAAAGAAAGAAAGAAAGAAAAAGGCCTTGGATTTGCAGTGCCCACATCAGGTCTTAGTGCCATTCGGGATCTGGCCTGGTGAGAAAGACTCAGAGAAGTTGTTGGGCACATGGTTCTCTCCAAACGCTTGGTCACATTAATTCAGAGGGCTACATAGAGACAGTGCTCTCTCACCTGGTCCCTGCTTCAATTTCCTGAAAGACACTGTGCACAGAGTTTACTGAGGATTGCTTTTTTGTATAAGCAGAGTTTTAGATTTTTATAAAGTCAAATCTGTCTTTCATTTTCTCACCAATTTCTTCTGGGATACCTTCCTTAAAAATGTGCCTCTTCAATTCATTCTTTCCCAGATGGTACTACAAGTATTCTTGGGGATAATATGACTTTAGGAATTCCACTGATAAATATTTTTTTGTTAATGACTTTGTGTTCTTTTCAAATGCATATATAATCATGGTATCAAATCTGTATTTTTCACAGATGGCATTGCTTAGGATAAAGAGTTTTTAAAGATGAGTCCATTTTAAAACTTAAGTAGGTAATGGTGTGAGTGATAAATGAAACATGGTGAACTGATGGTAGGAGTATGAGAATGGCTGTTGTTTAGGAAACACTAGTTAAATCACTTGAAATTTATTTTGCTGTGTAGAATAAAGTATCACTCAACTCGTTCCCCTCCACCTCATCTCTAGATTGTTAACCAACTACTCCAAACCATTTATTGAATTTCTCATTGATCATGACTTTTTAAAGCCGTATATCAATTCTTATATGCAGTCTTTCTGCATGATCTTTTTTTGTTCCATTAACCTTTCATTAGCCTTGAGCTATTACCACACTTTTATTTACTGCACTTGACTTAATATCTGGCTCTGCAGGTCTTCCCTCCCCACAAAGAATACTGATTTTGAGGACAGGGGTCAGGGTGCAGGGATGTGAAAGGTCAGTGACATGTGGACGGTGGTACACCCAAGAAAGCCCTTGGGGTTTGATCTGAGTAGACATAGTTACAGGGCCAGAGTTGGACAGATACGCCCAGATCTCTGAGTTAAAAGTGCTAGAGCTCTGTCATCTCAGGGAGAACCGAGGAGGGACAAAAAGGAAATAGTAGGCATTGATTTAAGATGTGAAGAGCCAATCCATGAACTAGACCAGGAATGATGGAAATTTGAGACCTGAGGAAAGACCTGAGGGAGGAGACTCTGGACAGGACATAGCACACTTCCTGTTGTCTGGCTATTTGGCTGTGAAATAGGAGAATGTTGCCTGTTGCCAAATAATGCTGAAAGGACATTTCAGTCCATCAGGAAAAGACATGTATGCTTTCACACACATGCATACACACAACACACACACAGTGTTATAACTACAGATATGATAACCCTAAAGAAGCAGACAGAAAAATCCAGACTTACAGCCAGTGTAGAGATAGGTGTTAACTTCCCCCAAAGAATTTTCATTAAATCACAGAATCCCTTGAAACACACAGCTTTGCCAGTGATTTAATTGTTTCTTTGGAGTGCTCCAATACCCTGACTGAAAGGCAAGATGGAACTTTAAGAAATAAGAAAAGTATGAAGAAATAGCTCCTCAACCACACATCCTATAAATCAGTGGGGGAAAAAATATTTAATTTAATAAAAATAATTAGTCTCACCACTTTTTAAAAACCAACACAGTGCACAGGGTGGACTAGGTACCAAGGGTAAAAGGATTCATCTATCCCCCGGCCCAATGTGATAACAAAGCAGGGTGAAACTTCATGGTCCTACAGCCCCCCTTCAGAATGGAATTTTCCAGAATTGAATGGATGGTGGGGCTAGAAAGGGCCTTGGAAGGCTTTTACCCCAAAAACATATTCCAGAGTGAGAAGCAGAGGACTGACTCCATTATTCACTGATCACCTGCTCCCCCCTACAAAGTGACACGACTTATTATTTTTCCTGCCACCAAAAGGCAGATCATTATCACATCTGGTATCACATTGAGTTAATCATTGCTGCCTCTGTTGAACTTCTGGTGTCTCAGGTTTGGAATGTGACAGACAACATTCTAACACATGTGAGAGCAAGAGAAGACTGGGGGCAGATACTGAATCATGCTAGAGTGAATGCCAAGTCCTGCTGAGTCATGGAGAGCAGATGCTGAGTCATGTTAGAGCAGATGCTGAGTCATGCTGAGGGGTACTATCCTGTGGGATTAACTAGGGCAGATTAACACAAAGGAGTTTGTCTCAAGACTCAAATGAAAGTCTCAAGTGGAAACCCTGATAGGAATTAAAATAGTGTTCAAGTGGGAGGTGGGAAGGATCTGGGAGGCCTACTTCCCTGTAAAATGCTTGGGTCTGTGTCTGGGCCAGGATGATGCCCATTCTGGAGAAGCCAGAGTGAGATCTCATTCTCCCTCTATAGTTCTCCAGGCCGGCTGCGGGATCTCCTGGTGATTGAAGAGGGCTTTACAAAGAAGAGCTGGGTTTATAAATAATGCATTTCCTTTGTCTTGCAGGGATTCTGGAGGCAGAGGTACAATCAGATCAGCTGTGAACAGCTTACATAGCAAATCTAATAGGTTTGTAAATTAGATTTTGTGTTCATTTGTTTTTGCTGTAAGGCAGCTATTAATCTGCTTCTCCTCTTTGCTGGATGGTGCCCTTCTTACTTAGCAAATAGATCTGTTTCCTTTCACTTTGGCTTTGCATTTCCCTAATCACTTTTGGGGAGGAGCTGTCCATAGAAGAGCCCATGAAATGGCCCAGGGTCTAGAGGCTGCAAAGATGGAAGACTCAGATGGGTAAGAGCTACTTTCTGGAAAAGAGCCCACACACTTTGAAGCCCTTGAGCCACCAATGTGCTTATTCATAACTTGTGTTTTTGCTGAGCAATGGAAGCTCTAAAGAGAATCAGGAGTTTCTCTCAGTTTCATTGTGGTAGGTGGCTTATCTAGGAGTTTAAGAAGGAAAATAAAACATTCTGGAACTTCGCAAAAACCTCTTAAAAATATTTAGGGAGTCAACCTAATAATATTTATCTTGATTGTTGAATGCACAAGCTAAATTCTAAAAGACTGTTTTCTCCTGTGATGATCGTTGGCCAGGGGCAGCTCAATACACAGGAGTGAGCAAATGCTTTGCAAGCCACAGACCCCACTTGCCACTGACTATAGTTGGGCCATACCTCTGAGTCCCCATTGTCCACTGATGACAACTGTCCCATAGCTCTGACCTACAGTCTATGAGCCTGAACTCAAGGAACATTGAAAGGAAGAAAGAATGCCACATTATTTGACATAAGCAACCACTACTGAAAATGAAGGTCTTGTTTTACTTCCTAAATATCCTATCGTGGTCAGTCTGGGAATGATAAATCCAAATTATTTGGAGTAGAGTCTGCTATTTGCCCTTCCATAGATATTTTTTAGGTTTCTTGACCCTATCAGACCTATTCAATATATCCATTCCTAACCCCACATGATTCAGGAAAGTGACCTCTCTCTCCCTGACATCATTGCTTCTAGATCTCAAATGACCTCTTAACTACCTGGAAGCTACAAATGAAGTTAACACTATGCCTGATTAAATGCAGAAAAAAAAAAAAGAGAGAGAGAGAGAGAGAAGGCCATGTGACCTAAGTTTCTTTCTCCTCTACTATGGAAAAAAACGTCCCCTTTTGGAGAAAAAAGATCTTGCCCCTTGATCTTGCCACAGCTGTGCCCCATGGTAACTTGAGGGTGGAAGAGTCTTAATCAAAATTGATTATGAGAAGCAGGAAGAAAGAGTCTTAAGAGCCAGTCAAACCTGGATTCATTTCCTGTGCTTGTTAACTGGGGCCATGGGCAAATTATTTCTCCCCCTGAGGCTGTTTCCTCATTGAATTAGGACAACTCCCCAATCCAGCTGGGTTTGTGCAATGTAAAGCATGTAAAACCAGTGACCTGAGGTGGTTCCTGGGTCACCTAATCCATCCCCTCAATCTTACAGAAAAGAAGGCAGAGGCCAGAGACCTGAAGTGATTTGACCAAGTCCCCTACCTCAGTAGCCACAGAGCCAGGGTTGACATCCAGGAAGACCATGGTTGGCAGTGCCGGGTCCCCTCCACAGTTTCACTAGGAAGTGGAGAGAGAAATGGAATTTGGCCAATAGTCATGCCAGTGTTTACCTCTTTCCCTTCCTCGCCTCCTCCACTCTGTCCCAGAGAAGCCTAGAAACTCCTTCTGGAGTTTTCCAAGCAAATCCCCTGGGCAAGCATCCAGGATAGGTACCTCTGCAAAACCTTATGGCCTCAGAGAGCCTGGGATCACCCAATGTGCCCCACTTTCTAGGGAGCTTCACTTTAGCTGAAATCCACATCAAGCCATAAGAGGCCAGGTTCTGGTCACTTATTACCAATGGGAACATCAGCTAGCCACTTAGGAAGACAATGCCCCATCACAAGCAGTCAAGTTTTTCTATCCCAGATTTAAGCTGCAGTGAAGTTTGTGCTCTTGGGGTGTGGCAGCTGGATCTGTGGTCCTGAGCATCACTGCTCCTGCCTGTGGCCTGTGCAGAAGGAGGCAGTACCAAAGGGTTACAGCCACAAGCAGCTCCTCCTGGAGCTTCATGAGAGGGCAGTTAGTGAGAGGTGCAGGAGACATCATGGTCCTTATAGAATTCCAGAACCTGAATGTTAGATGTCTTCCTCTTCTATACCCTTTTTCTATAAATGGGGAAACTGAAGCTCAGAGAGGTAAAGTGATTTATCCACAGTCACACAGCTTGTGGAATCTTTTCATGCACACCTTCTGCTTCCTTTCATGGAAACAGCAACATTTCCAAAGGTCGGGTCCTCTGTTTCCTCTTCTAGTCCTCTGCAAAAGTTACATATGTTTGAATCCAAGACCAGCTATAGCAGCCAGAAGAGTCAGGAATATTGAGAAATGAAGGTATGCGGGGAGAATGTGCAGAGACAATTTGCACCCCCAACTGAATTTCTTCTCTACCTATAAAAAGCAAAGTAGAGCATCGGCTGTAGACCTTGTTAAAAGGATTGCATCTTTTTTAACTTGGCTCTTTCGAGATAAATGCTGAGGACGTAGATGTTTGGTTTGAATTCTTTAGAGCTCCAAAATTTGGCATCACAAATCCACTTATCACTCTAAGTGGGAGAATCTGCTGTCAGCACAGACAAAAGGAAGTTCTGATGTGACCCACATGCATCTGTGTCTAACAGAGGCAGGCTGGCTACTACGCTGCCTTTAGAGATGTAATTGTAACCTAGTTTCTTAGAAACCTACTAGCATAGATTTCAAACCTCAGAATTCAAGCAGACCCGGAATACCTAGTGTTCCTGAGTCAGGTGGAGAAATGGTGTGCAGCCAGAACTGTGATTTGCCTCGGGCACACAGGGCCAACCAGCTCCTTCATCCATCCAGGCTCCCCCAGGGTGAAATTCAAATTCCAATTCAACAAACATTTATTAAGCACCTGCTATGTTAGACCACTGGGAATAAAGAAATGAATGAGGGAGCTCCCCTGCTTACAGCCTAGTGAGAGAGCGAGACATAGCACTGAGAACTGTGAAACAGGGTGTGAGGTGGCATCTGAAAGTACAAACGAGGCAGTGATGGGATAAGCGGAAGTGGGGAAGCTGCAGGCTGCAGCTGGTATGAGCTTTATTTACTCTTTATTAAGTTTGTAGACCATCTTATGACACCCAGCTGCTAATGCAACTGCGGACTTTTGCAAAAGTCACTTGAAGATCTATTACTATTCCAACAGTGACAGCTAGGTTTCACTGGGAGGAGACACTGGGGCGGGGATGTCGGGAGGAAAAACATTCCTTCCTTCTCCACCACCCCCTCCCCCATCTCCAAACTGTATGCAGCTTATACCTGAGGGAGAGAGTTTGTGCATTCTAGAGGATAAATAGACTTCCTTCCCTTCTCAGGTAATAACTGCAATTTTGCTCTCCCGAAGTTTACATCCAAGCCCGTGCAAAAACAAAACTATTAGACTTGTCATCGGCATGCTAACAGATCATGTCTACCCTCTTTCTCTTTTTTTCTTTTCCCTTCCAGAGCTGAAGTTGTAATAAATGGCTCCTCGTCGCCAGCTGTTGTTGACAGAAGTAATGAAAGCATTAAGCACAACATCCAGCCAGCCTCGGCCAAATGGAGGCACAACCAGACGCTCTCTCTGAGGATCAGGTAGTGGTAATTACCTATAGGACAAGAGACAGCCTTGGCCTTCTTTGGCGCAAGCCAGCAAATTGTCGCTCTCCATCATCTAAAGAAGTCAGGATAGAAATAAAATATTTACCCCCCGCTGAGACAAGTGTCATCTGTAAGTGATCAATTGGAAATAAAAGCCTGAGACAAGCCCAGCAGCCCGGCACATGTGTGCAGTGACTGGGGCGTGGGAGGTGGCCCTGCTGAGGTCCTTGGTTCCAGAAGGAGCAAGGCCCTCAGATCTGTGGCAGCAGGAGCCTGGGGGGTGGAGACCACAGGTGGCTTCTCCCAGAGGATGCAAAGCAGGAGTCCTTCTCTGGCAGGAGACGTTTCCTGCTTGCGCCAGCCCGGCACCTGTGCCGCCTTTCTGTGGAGGCGACCCAGGAGCTGACATGAAGAGAAGAGGTGTGCTTAGCCAGAGAGCACTCTTGTCCTGAGCTTTCGAGCGTGATGTCTCAGAATTCTGCAGTCACTGCTGGCTGGCAGGGACGGAGAGCTGTAAAGAAGGGATTACAGTGTCAGCAGTTTGAGTACTTGACTTTCATGTAGCCACGACTGACCCAGGAAAGCTTGGTCAGGATAACCCTGGCATCGTGCTGGGGCCCTGGGGTGCTGACATGAGCCGGACATGCTAGCGGGGAGATGCAGCTATGAGGCAGGACAGTGCCATGTGATGCACACATTAGGTAGTGTTGCATCTTATGAATAGGTGGAAATCCAGAGATCACACTGAGAGGACACTTCATTTTGTAAGGGGATTAAGCAGGATAGCCAGGAAAGGAGCAGTGGGTTTTGAAAGGTAATTAGGAGTTTGCCAGGCATGCCAAGCTGCGTCCCGCTTGCACACACAGCCTGACGTCTGCTATTTGTGCTCAGTGCTGCTGGAACCCAAAGTAGGAAGTAGAAAACGTGGGTGGCGAGGTCAGTGAGATGGTGGCTGGTGGGGGCGGGGGGGGGGAGTGCGGCTAGAAAGGTGTGAGACCCAGGACCCAGGAGCTGAGAGGCCATCTGAAGGAACTAAATCCTGTTGCCATCATTCTGCCACCCTCACCAGTGCCCCTTCTAAGGCCCCCTGGGTGGACCAGCTGCATGCCTATGTCACTCGCCCTTGGATCAGCAGCACCCTTAGGTTGGTCAGCGGAACACCTGCAGTAGTCTCCCAGGATTGGCTTGCTCTTAAGCAATCCCCGCCCCCTAAGTGGCTTAGGACAATAGAAACGTATTCTCTCGAAGCTCTGAGGCCCGAGTTCCAAATGCCCCCTCCGCAGGGGCAGGCGGTGCCCCAACCCTTCTGCAGGCCCTGTGGCCTCATCGCTTCAATCCCTGCCCCCATCTCACATGGTCTTCTCTATGTCTGGGTGTTTCCCTCTCCTGCCTCTTGTAAGGACACTTGTCATTGGCTTTAGGGTCCAGGGTAATAATCCAGGACCATCTTGATGAAGGACCATCCTTCATTTCATGACATCTGCAAAGATGCTATTTCCAAATAAAGCCACAGCACAGGCTCTGAGGGCTAGGAAGTAGATATATACTTGGGGGGAACCCCCCACCACACCATCTGAGAGTGAAATCCTCCCTGCATCCCCATGGCCTTTCCTCTGCCACCGGGTAGACAAGTGGACACTTCACACATACACATTTTCAGAGACCAGACCACGGAAGCCTGCGAACACACAGCCACCCTGGCAGGAACAATGTGCCTTTCCCCAGGGGGAGAAAAGAATTTCCTTCAGCTTCTTTCAATTAATCACCAAAATTATTCTTCATAAAAGATGCTGTGAGTGATTTGGAATGATGTTTAATAATTGATAGTAATTTCTCATAATTAGTTATAAATTAATTCACTCACAGAGGTGTTTATGAAGTTTCTGGGGACTCTCCTTACTTTTAAATACTTTGGGGTAAGTTATTATGGAGGCTTTAGCAATTACCACACTGTATCAGTTTGTCAAGTTGTATAATCCTTGGTAAAGGGCAGTGAATAAGTATAATGCCTCTTTTCCCATCCAGAGATACAAATTATTCAGCATGGGGGTGCCTCTCCTGCATGATGGCTATAGATCCCAGGTCATTAATAAGGAAAGACTAGTGGAAGAAGAGCCTTGGGCCCCACCCAGCATTCTAGCTGCCCCTTGGCTATGCCAGAGTGCTCCCAAATCCGGGCACACTTTAGAGCCACTTGCGAGCTTGAGAAAGGATGCAGAGACCATTCTCATTCTCTGAACCATTCTCAAAGTCAGGATTTCTCAGCTGTGAGCCCAGCGCTTCTGGATTTGTTATAATTTCCCGAAGGGTGGGGGTGGGGTGGGTTGTTGAATGGGCACCCTGCTGGGACACACCACAGATTGTCAACATCCCCAGTCACATGGGCTCTCAGGCATCAGTATTACCATCCACACGATGGGGCAACCATCTTGCAAATTCTCACATTTGCAAAGTGCAGGAAGGTTTTGTGGAAAAGAAGACTGGCATCATTGCATCTATGCTAGATAGGGGCTTGTTGCAGGAAATGAAGTTCGTTTAGGCTAATGTGGGTACCAAATTTCTTTCTCTCTGTGACTTAAGTCACTTCTAAAGATCTTTTAGGAGAGTCAGACAATAAACACCCAGCTAGGCCTGGGTGGTTTGAGTAAATCTCCCCAGGTGATTCTAAGAAGACACCTATCCTCTTTCTGACCACACCTCATTCCTGTTGTGTACTGTGCTAGATGATTCTAGAACTCCACCCCACCCCCACCCCAATCAAAGTCATCCTAGAGCCTAGAGAGCCATGCTTTGCTCATCTTTGTTCTGAAACAGCACAGAGGAACTTGCTCTGAGGGACCAGAGTGGTATCAATTTTTACAATCCCCGAACTAGACAGCAGTGGAAGACAGGGCAGCACACTCCACGGAATGGACTAGTTCAGGGACGGCAGGCCACATTCTCAGTCTCTCAAAGGTAGAGGGGTTGACACACCTCACAGTATCCACACTCCCATTCACCCCTTTGCCCAGAGAAGATCTTTGTGGAAGCAAACAGATGACTGAGGAGTGAGGGACAGGTGTCATCCTGGCTTCCTATTCCTGGATCAGGACCTCCTGTCAGATGATCTCCCAGAACCCCATGAGAGGGAAATGACAGTACAGTGACCACTGTCTGGATTTGTCCAAGACGGGGAAGGGCTCCCTGGGGCATGAGATTTTCAATGCTAAAAGCAGGCTGTCCTGGGCAAACCAGAACACTGGAACACCCTTCTTTACAGGGCCTTCTGTGATGAGTTCATGATATGTCCTCATGGAGTTATCTCCCTGGGCAGTTATTGCCCTTCATAGGAAGAGGCCATAACCCCCCAAAACCAGACTGGCCCCCGCTATAATTGCCTTCTGGGCCATCTCTGATGCTCCCCCCCCCAGAACCCATCCTCAGAGGGCACCTGAACTCTGCTTCACCTGTGTGCTGGCTGCAGCACACTACCAGGTGACAGGGGACAGCAAAAGCTGGGTTGGCAAAAGGCAGCTAGCAACAGGGAAACTTTTTCCTCACGTGTGTTTGGTTTTTGTAGGAAGCAAATCTTAAAGTTCTTGGATGCTGAAAAGGACATCTCTGTCCTCAAGGGGACCCTGAAGCCCGGAGACATTATTCATTACATCTTTGACCGCGACAGCACCATGAACGTGTCCCAGAACCTCTACGATCTCCTCCCCAGAACCTCACCCCTGAAGAACAAGCACTTCCGGACTTGTGCCATCGTGGGGAACTCCGGGGTCTTGCTGAACAGTGGCTGCGGGCAGGAGATTGACACGCACAGCTTTGTCATAAGGTAACCGCAGCAGGGGCTCTGGGCGCAAAGCCACAGGCAGGTTTTAAGTTGAGCATGGCCAGTTGTCCCAAGAGGTTGAAACAAGAGACAGAGACATTGCTTTGGGTTAGTCCTCATTCTCAAGTTTGTGCATTAGAATTTCTTGAGGTATCCAGACTGCACCCCAGATCAATCAAGTCCATCTGAGGGATCTGGAGCCCTGGCATGTGGCCCAGGGAGCCTAAATGTTTCTGGTGCACAGCCAAGGTTGAGAATCCCTAATCTGGCACAGAGGTAGGCAGACTATGACCCACAGCCTGTTTTTATCAATAAAGTTTTATTGGAACATGGTTGTGCCCATTCATTTTCATATCCTCTATAGCTAGATTAGTGGGCAGAGTTGAAGTATTGCAACCAGAGAACAAATGCCAGAATCCTAAAACATTTATTATCTAGCCCTTTACAGAAAAAGTTTGCTGACCCCTAGAAAAAGCCTTAGCCGGCCAGTTGTCAGTCCAAGTTTGCAAACCTCTTGTAAGTGTTCTTGAAGGTGGTGCTCTGCCAGTAACTATTATCCTGTAGTCAAAATCTGGGAAGTGAGTGGGGGGTGGGAGGACAGAGAAACTTGGACTTGACCATCATTCTTCCTGAAATATCAGCTCTCGTTGTTCATTCTCCTGGGGACACATTTGGAGTCAGTTACCAATGGCCCTGCTACCTGACCCCCAACCCAGACAGACTCAGAACAAGGCCTTGCTGTCCCCTCGTCAGAAGTAGGGCACACAGAGCCTCGAGTTTCATACCAAACAGTGCCCCAGCCCTGGCAGGAGTGCATACCGCATCTCACGTTTCCTCTGAGGCTGTCCTGATGCAAAGAGAGCCTTGTCCTGGGGCTTTGGGAATCGGCCTTCTCACAGGACACCCTGAACTTCAGGACGTGGGATTAGATGGTGTGTTTACTTCTGCATCCACCGCAATGGAAGAGCCACAGCTGCCTAGCAGCCAAACTTGTTTTAGTTCGGAAGCCTTGCCGGATTCTGCTTGCACCTGGCATAGCCAGTGGCTCACCCCCATTCTTAAAGCCCCCAGTCTGGAGACTCAGGGATGGAGTGGGATGCAAGGGGGGAAGGAAGCAGGGGTTCCTTGCTCTTGTCTGATGGAAGCCAGAGCAAAGGTGGAGTGGGATGGCAGAGGCGTTAAGGCTACAGGCAGAGGGTACGAGTAAGGGTGCCAGGCACATGGAATGGGAGGCCTTCCTGACGTGGTGTCACACCTGTAAGCCATGCCTCTTGCTTTGTCACAAGCTTCAGTGGTGAGGTTTGCATGCTCCACCCAGCCCTGCCCTAGCATTTTCCAGAGGCAAGGGCAGATTCCAGCCAGCGGTTTCCCTTTTGGCTACTTACACAGCAAGATGAGCAATGTGGTGTTAGGGTCCAGTCTTGGCTCTGCTGCTCACTTGTCACATGACTTGGACCTCAGTATCATCACCTGTAAAACGAACGGGCTGGACTCAGCCTGTTGGAATCCTTCCATTAGGAATAGTCTGTGCTCTGGCCCCGTGCTCGCAAACTCAGACTAGCCCAGGAGTCCGCTGAGCGTATTCACATGCAGAGTCATCAGGGATGGGGCCTGAGACTTTGCATTCCCAATACCGTTCCTGCTGCTGCTTGGACTGCACTTTGAGAAGTGCAGCCACAGTTTGCTTTGCCTTTTCCCAAAGGTCATGTCTACACCTGTCCACACGTGCTTAGAAAGGAGGGCCCTGAGGCATGAAGAAGAGAGCTCCCCAGAGCACCATGAAGTTGTCCGTTGACCTTTAGGTCTGTCTCTCGCACACACCTGCGTGTCTTGGGGGGTGACCTTGGTGCTCTTTTAGGGCAAAATTACCAAACTGTACTGTGCACAGACCCTTCTCGATGCCGAGTGGTAGCACTGGCTCCTCCGCCCCACCAGGGCCACTCCTCTGGGCTCAGTCCCACTTGGGCAATCATCTGCCTTCCCCCTAGGGGATCCTATGGGCCAAAGCCCCCACAAAGAGTAAATAGGGTGCAATTCTGTGGCCACTGCCTGAGTCAGCATGTGTTAGTGTGCTGGATGGTGTCTCCCACAATAGAGCACACTGAGTGTTCATTTCCTCCCCTGCCTTTCCGTGGGGTGCCAGGAGGTGACCCTACGACTCCACACTACCTCTCCTGTAGCATTTGCCTATCTGAATGAGAGTGCACAGTGGAGCCTGTGTCTCCACCCCATCTGCCTCACACTGACCATGAGCTCCCCAAAGCAGGCTGCTCCCATCCATCTCTGGACACCTGTCCAAGCCTGTGCCTGGCACAGACAAGGGGCTCCCAGTTCGGGCTCCAGTCTCCATGAGATAACAGACACCAGGAGGTCCTGATGGGATGTTCTGGGTCTCTGTCAATTGAAGTCTTCAATCACTTTGCCTTGCTCCTCGTTAATCGGGCACCTTCTCTGCCCGGGAGACACTGAGACCTTGCCCCCCTCTCAGAACACTCTACACTATACAGTGAGAAGACGCCCTGTGTGCAAAACACAATGAGCTTGCAAAACAGCCTCCTGGAAGAGTTCAGGGCAGGCTTCTGGAAGAAGCATAATTCCTCTTGGTTGACTTTGGCAAGTGAAAAAGGTGAGCAGGAGAAGCAGCGTGAGGAAAGGTATAGAAGCAAGAAGCTCAATCCATGGACCCTGGAGGCTGGTGCTTGACTGACCACAGGTTGCCAACCTCAAGTACTGCTGGGAATTGGGGCTGGACAGGAAGGCTGGTCCCCGCAGGGTCCCCATGAGCCTTCAGGGGCAGTGTGAGGAGACTGCCTCACTCGGGGTCATGTATGTACAAAATAAATTCCCAGATGTTTGAGGATCAAAACTTCATTGTGTGCTCACACTCACACACACACACACACACACACACACACACACACACACTCACTCACCTAATGAACCAATGCCTCTTCACAGACAAATCTCCACCATCATCGTCATGTTCATTAGGCACTTAGCATGTACCAGGTTCAATTCTACATACTTCATGTTCATTAACTTATATAATTCTCACAACAACCCTGATAGGAATGTTCTATTTTGCCCTGGCTTTTGCAGTGAGGAAACTGAGGTGCAGAGAGCCACAGGTCCATGGCAGGCTAGGGCAGCCGGGCTCATGCTGTGGGCCCAGGCAATATGGGTCAGAGCTAAACATGAGCTGCCTCCTTCCCCAGCAGATTACTCCTCACCCTATACCTGTGGACGTGCCTGTTTCTGGAAGGGACAGACTCCTTTCCAGCCCAGAGCCATGCCCATCAAAGCAGGGCAGCCCACCTACAGTCCACCCAGAATTTGCTTCAGGAGGCCTGGCCTACAGTTAGATCAAGCTTACTCCCATCCTGATTCCCCCCCGGCCATCCGCATGAAGAAAATTGCCTTGTGAGTGAGGGGCATGTCAGGGCAGAGCTGTCCCCATCATCCTCACTAAAGAAGTGGCCCTGGGACATGGTCATGGGAATAGCCTGGCCCTCACAGAACACCTGCCTAGAATACCTGCCATGAGTCGGATCCCATGTTGAGTGAGGTTGGGAGACTGCCTCACATTGCTTACAGCCCCAGGGTTCCCCCAGAGTCTCCAGCACTGCACTTGGATGACACCCCAACTGACCAATATTGTAGCTGGGTATGCACTTCCCCATTTCCTTTCCCCTGACCAACCTGGAAGCCTACTGGGGGCAGGCTCCACATCACTTTTTCTTTGCCTCTCCCACAGCCCTCACTGGCCCATGATAGATTTGGTAGATCTGAACTGCATTGAATCCATCTCACTATGCCCTTAGAACTTGGAAGTTTGCCCAGAAGAGGTCCCAGGCTCTTGGGAATGTCTTGGAAGCCTGGCTCAGCCAAGCTTCAGGACAGTAGGAGTAATTGTCTCAAACTGGTGGACATGAAAATGACACCTCGTTTCTCTGAGGTCTGAGGCAGGAGCCCCTAAAGCTGTCCCAAAGCAGTTCCACTCCCTTGCAATGTGTAGCCACAGTCAGAGATAGCAAGGCCAGGGTGAGAATGGGGACAGTGGCTATTTTAGGGAGTCCAGTCTGAGCACCAAACAGGCTTTTGAGTCAGACACATCAGAAACAATCCTGGATGCTCTCCTACTAGCTCTGGGACTCCAGCAAGTTACTTTGCACATTCTGGCCTTGGCTTCCTCATCTGTAAGGCAATGGAGTCAGAATACTGATTCAGAATAAAATACTGAGTCAGAATAAAATGAGCTGACTTAGTTAAAGGACCAGGGGCTAGCACACACCAGGAGCTCAAGGATGTTAGTTTTCTTTCTGATTGTCCTACCTTTTCTACCCAAATGTTGAAGGAAGAAAGTCCTGGCTTGAAAGGAGGGTAAGTGGTAACTCTGTGGATCTCATCATTTGGCAATGACCCATGGCCCTGGTCTTTATGTCTCCAGCCTCCATTCTGTAAACACTTATTCTAGCTTCTCAGACTTGATTCCACTGGTCAAAGGGCTTTTCCACCATCAAATCCTCCATGCAGACAGCAGACAGCCCTCCCCAGCAGCACCCCATGGCCACCTCAGTCCCATCAGCTTGCAGCATGGGCAAGAAGCCCCAGTGTGTACACCCAAGCTGGACCCATGAAGGTGAGAAGGTCCCCCACAAAGCAGGCCTCTGGTGAGATATCAGAGGTTGCCCACCCAGGGTCCCTGGCTAGTTCAACAAGAGATTGTCATGGCCTTTTTAGTTTGTCCTCCCAGACCTAATTCCATCCAATCCAATACCTACTACAACTTCATCTTATTGTTGTCTATCTGCTGCCTAAAATGCAAGTTTGTCATGTTACTCTCTTGCTCAAGAATCTTCTGTGGCTCCCTTTTGCCCTTGGAACTGCATCCCTGACATACAGGCTCTGCTTGCCTCTCCACTTCATCTCCTCCACACAATATGCCCCAAGCAGAGCAAATCACTTGCCTCCCCCTAAATACCGACACTGTTTCACACCTCTATGACCTTAAATACACTTCTTGTGCCTGCAATGCCATAGCATGATGTTTCTTAAACTGCTTGGTCATAAGAATTACCTGAAGAGCTTGTAAAAATAAGTATCAGTTCCTAGGCTCACTGGCTGAATCTGGATCCCCAGGTAAGAGACCTGGCAAATCTGTATTTTTACTGCCTGAGGTGATTCTTCTGCTCTGGCAAGCTGGAGAAACACTCTTCTAATTGCCTCATCCACAAAGGGATTAATGCTCATCCATCCTAGATTTTCCTCAGTGGTCACCGCCTCCAAGAATACCACCTAATGTTCCTCCTTTCTGTAGTAATATAACACTACTTCACGTTTATTGAGATCTTAGTGTGGTGGAGCAGTGTTCTAAGTACTGGGTATGTGGTGACTCCTTTAATCCCTGGGAAGGGGTGTTGTGATCTTTATCATAGCTAAAGAAACTGTTGTGCATATTCCTTTGTGGTAGGGAAGCACAAAGAGGTTAAGCAAGTTGTGCAGAATCACACAGGTAGAAAGTAGCAGAGCTGAATTCTGAACCTGGGAGTGTGCCTTCAGAGCCCTCACTGTTACCTAACGTGGCCAGGTCACACCTGCCTGTAGCATGATTGTCTTGTGGGCTGAGGCTGACTTACCAGCCTCCTTTGTCCTCTACTAGATCTGGAACTGCAGAAGGCAGGTATTGTATAGCCCAGAGACCTGCACAACTCTGTGTGTGTGGTAAGAGCCTAGTAAATATATGTGTCACAGAAGAAGAAGCAGGGATGATTGGGGGTGGGGATGGTGCTGGAAGATGCCCTGGGTCTTTGGGGATGCAGAGGAGGGGAGGGAGGCAAAAGTTGGATAAAATGATCTATAAGCAGCAACATCTTGTCTTTCCCAAAGGGACTGTGACACCTTTCTCTCTGACAGGTGCAACCTGGCACCCGTGCAGGAGTATGGCCGGGATGTGGGGCTCAAGACCGACCTGGTGACCATGAACCCCTCTGTCATCCAACGGGCCTTTGAGGACTTGGTCAACGCCACCTGGCGAGAGAAGCTGCTACAGCGGCTGCGCAGTCTCAATGGCAGCATCCTGTGGATTCCCGCCTTCATGGCCAGGGGTGGCAAGGAGCGGGTTGAGTGGGTCAACGAGCTCATCTTGAAGCACCACGTCAACGTGCGTACTGCATACCCCTCTCTGCGCCTGCTGCACGCCGTCCGCGGGTGAGCCGCCTCTCCAAAGCCAGCGGGGCCATCACCAAGTCTGGGAGGGGCTTGGTGGGCAATGTTCCTTTCCCAGATGCACTTCCATCTCAGCTTACCACTCACTCGTTGTATGACCTCAGCAAGCCCCCTGACCTTTCTGAGGCCTCCCTTCCTGGAGAAAGGAGGAGGGCTGGCAGATGAGTTTCATCTGCCCAGAGAGCTGTGTTGAGAACGATGGTCCCATAACTGCTGTGTGGGGAATAAACCAGGAGGGGCAAGGATGGAAGGAGGAATGTGTGCTGGAAGCTCTTGCATTAGTCTGGGTCACAACTGACTGTGGCTTAGACTGGTATAGTGGTGGAGGATAGGCAACAGGTAGCTCAGATCAGCTGAAAACTTTGGAGTAGAGGCAGCAGGATTTACTGATGGGTTCTATTTAAGGACCTTAAGGAGTGAGAGAAAGAGAAACATCCAGGATGGCTGTTAGGATTAAAGTTTGAGCACATGGGTGGACAGTGGTGCCATTTTCTGTGAGAGGAGAGTCTGGGCCCATGCATGTTTTGGGGTATTAAGTTTGCTCTAATTTCAAGATGCCTGTTACAAAGACACCCCTCCACATGCCTGACCTTGCAGCTTGGGATCAGGCTCTGCATCCATCTGCCCATCCAACCAAATGGCAGTTTACTGACCTGCTCTAGTGGGACAAGTAAGCTCATTGTACAGATCCCCACTGACATTAAAATGCTCTTTTGCTCTTTACTGGAGCCTGAGCATAACTCAGTGTGACCCAGGGAAGCTCTCTGACCAACTCACAAAGGGTTCTTGCTATCTCACAAAGGTGACCCCTGAAGCACCCAAGCCCGCGACCAGCACTGACTGGTCTCATTAGGTTGAGTTGCCAGCACAGAAACCCATTGCCTCCAAGAAAAGCCAAGAGAAACCTTCAGTAAGAGGTGGACATACTTGTGGCTGATGGAGCAGAGTGACACCTGATGGACACAAGGTTCACTGGAACCACATCCTTATTCTGGAGGTTGACCTGTCAGGTCTTCGTTGAGCATCCACTTTATCCCTGTCACAGCGTGGGTCTGCCACAGCAGCCCCCATCTCACAGATTTAGGCTCTGTGCCTTAAATGTTGTCTTTTTCCAGAGGAGGAAAGTCTTTACATGGTTTGTGGGTGAGAGGAGATGAGAGAAGGAGAAGGGCTAGCCCATGGTAAAGAGAAACAGTCCCTTGGACAGGGAATGGGCTACTCCCTAGAAGAAACTTATGCAGTCAGAGCTATTTCCAGCTATAATTGACTCACTTTCATCTGTCAAAATAGCATTAAGCACCAGTAATAAGTCCTTTAAACAAACAGGCTGTTAATCCTGAGATGGCAACATCTTCCCTTGCAGGAACTCCCGGGAGGAAATACTGCAGGAGAGAGAACAGGGCAGGCTTCTGCTTTT
This sequence comes from Vulpes vulpes, assembly GCF_048418805.1. Lineage (NCBI taxonomy): Eukaryota > Metazoa > Chordata > Mammalia > Carnivora > Canidae > Vulpes > Vulpes vulpes. Next base: position 95,670,461 of record NC_132793.1, on the reverse strand, counting down.
AGCAAGGGGAGAAGGTGGTGAGGAAGAAGGCTTCAGGGGCCTTAGAATGGATTTCTGCCAATAGCCCTCTCCCTCTGCAGGATGTGGGGTCCAGTAGAGCATTACAGGAAAGGTAGGCAGCATCTGTAGTGAGAGTGAGGGCTTGCCTGGACTTGGTGGGAACTTACCTGTGTTTGCTGCCAAAGGAGGAATGGGTTGGGGGCTAGGGGGTATGCAGAACAAAGCCACAAGAGAAAAGACCAAGGGTTCGTAGAAAAGATAGTTGAGAAAAAACCTGGCCGGGGCAGTCTGGTCTAGCATGAGAATCATGGGCTCTGCAGTTAGGGACAGCTGGGTTCAAATCCCACTTCCATGACTCATGTGGTTGAATAGGTCCCTTGTTTCCCTGAGCCCTGCTATCTGTGTCTTCACTGTGGAACACTGCCTACATCCAAATGTGTGTCCTGTGCTGGCCAAGGGAGACACACAGTCAGTCAGTCATACCTACTGCCACCATGGCAGCTGCCACCACCCACCCACCAAGAGATTAGATTTGTCCTATGGATTTAAGCGGTAGAAATAGGACCAGAGAGTGAAACCACAGGGAGGAGCATATATATTTAGGCTCAGTTTGATCAAAGATTCTGTAGTAGAATGGTGGATTAAGTCAAAAACATCTGTCAAGATTTCTTCACCTCAACATTCAAATATGGAACAGGATAATCTTGTTTCCATATTTAAAAATCTATTGTTCAGTAAACCCCCTATTTATGAGATTGGGGTGATAAACATTTTCATTGTGGCAAAATATATACACAACCTAAACTTTACTATTTTAACCATAGTTAACTGTGCAGCTCAGTAGTGTTAAGTATACTCACACTGTTGTGAAACAAATCTCCAGAACTTTTTTACCGTGCAAGTCTGAAACTCTATACCCATTAAACAAGTCCCCCTTCCCTCCCTCTAGCTCCTGATACTGTAACCTTTCTACTTCGGTTTCCATGAACTTGGCTATTTTAGATACCTCATATCTACCTCATACAAGTAGATGCATACTGCTTTTGCCTTTTTTGTGACTGATTTCACTTAACATAACATCCTCAAGGTTTATCCATGCTTTAGCGTGTGTCAGAATGGCCTTTCTTTTGAGGACTGAATAATACTCTGTTGTATGTATACGCCAGATTTTGTCTGTCCATCCATCCATCAGTGGACATTTGGGTGGCTTTCACCTTGTTGACTATTGTGAAGAGTGCTATTGTCAACATGGGTGTGCAGATTATCTCTTTGAGACTCCGCTTTCAATGGCTGCATCGTATGATAGTCCTATTTTTGATTTTTTTAAAGAATCTCCATCCCACTTTCCACTGTGGCTGCACCATTTTACGATCCACCAGCAGTGCACAAGGGTTTCAGTTTCTCTACATTTTCACTGACACTTGTTATTCCATCTCCACATCTTTGCCAACACTTGTTATTTGGTAGTAGCCCATTTTAACCACTTTTAAGTGTACAGTTCAATCAGAAGAAATGTACTGGTAGAGGAAAATGTGGCAGAAAATTTTTATGACATTAGGTTTAGCAGTGGTTTCTTAAGTATCACACCTGAACACAGGAAACAAAAGAAAAAAGAGATAAAAGGGACTTCATCAAAATTCAAACTTTTCATGAACCAAAAAGTCAATATATTATGAGAGTGGAAAAAACCCACCTGTAGAACGGGGAGAAATATTTGCAAATCATGTATCTGATAAGGGATTAATATCCGGAGTATACGCAGAACTCCTAGATCTCAACAACACCACAAATAAATTAAACAACCCAATTTTTAAATGGGCAAATGACTTGAATAGACTTTTCTACAGAGAAGATATACAGATGGCCAATAAGCACGTGAAAAAATGCTCAACATCACTCATCATTTGGAAAGTGTAAATCAAAACCGCAATGAGTTACCACTTTCCACCCACTGGGATGGCTGCTATCAAAAAAGGGAGGAAGTAACAAGTGTTGGTGAGGATGTGAAGAAATTGGAACCTTGTGTCTGCTGGCGAGAATGTCAAGTGGGAGTCACCTTTGAGGCATCCAAGTGTCTGTTCTGCAAAAGAGAAAGCTGACGCCCAGATAAGTGGGGTGATTTGTAGGAGGACACCCAGCCAGGGAGGAACACATCCAGGAACTGAAGCACAGCCCTTTACTCTAGCCAGGGCACCAGATGCAGCAAATTCATACGTAGCCAGTTCTAGATTTGGGGCCTCAGGGAGTTCAGTGGTCTGAGTACTGTCACACCTGAGAATTGGAGTTAGGAGACCACATTGGATAGCAGTGTATGAAGACTCTCTGTGTACATGGCAGTTCTTCTGAGTCTGGGACAGCTTTTCCAACAGACAGAACAAGCTGAAAGTTCAGAACGCCTCAGAGTCTCACCAAACACCCGCTGGCAGCTGAGGCTTGATAGAGCCTTGTGGAAACTCCCGTCGAGGTTCTCAGTTTTGTTTGCCCCTTGACCTCACCTTGGCCTTTGCCTCCCTCATTTGCTTGATTGCTCCTTCACATCTAAGCCATTCAGAAGAAAAGCAGCCATCCTCAGATAGCAGCTGTGCATCCACACACTCGGAATGCAGCTGGGTGGCTTGAAATGTCCAGACATGTCCATATACAAGTCATTGTGCTCCTAGGGCTGATTTAGTGTCCCCAGTCCATCCATTCATGGGGAAAAAAAACTGTGAGATGCTCTAGTAACAGCAAATAGGCTTGTCACAAAGACCAAATGAGATCATTTATACAAATCACTTTAGAACCCAATGCTGTTCATATTAAGCCCATCTAACACTAAAACCTGGCACATGGTAGAGCCAGGCTTCATGTGAAGAGACCAAATGACCATGGTTTTAGTTCCCCTGGTTAAACAATCTCCTACTACACATTTGTGATTATTAGCCTACTTCTTATTGAGTAATAAGTTATTTGAGTAATAAGTGCCTTGAGGCCAGGATAATGCCACTTTGTGCTGCATTCCTGTCCCCTACACAGTGCCTGATACTGAGAGAGCATCTGGTGACTGGCCAGGGGGTCCCCAAGTGAACTCAGATTGATGAAGGACATGTAGGAGAATAAATGAGGGGCACAAGAAAAAAATCCCTAACATTACTATACCAGATACCATGCTAAGCATTATGACATGTAATGAGAGAACTAGTACCAATATCCTATTTTAAAGACAACAAATTGAGTCTCGGGTGGAAGTAACTTGTACAAGGCCACATGGCTGGTAAGAGATAGATTCAGGACTCCTCCCTTGCTCCTGATCACTACCCATTTGCCCCTGTGACAATAACCAGCAAATAAAGACAGGGACCCTAGAAGAATAATGTCAGGAAGGCCAAAGTCAGAGTGTGAGCTTATGAAAATATTAAGAAAAACAGAAAGGGGGCACCTGGGTAGCTCAGTCAGTGGGGCCTCTGATTTGTGATTTCAGCTTAGGTCATGATCTCAGGGTGGTGAGATTAAGCCCTGAGTCAGGCTTGGAGCTGGGTATGGAGCTTGCTTAAGAGTCTTCTCTCTATCCCTCTCTATCTACCCCTCCCCGCTAAAAAGAAAAAGAAAGAAAAACAGGGCATTTTAGTTTCAAGTAAGAAGAACCAAAAAGTTAAGAGCAGGCACTGTAGAGGCTACAAAAGACAGATAGGAACTGGACCTTGGTTTGTCTTCTACACCTGTATTCTCAGCAAAGGAGAGCTATCTTTTATCTGAATAGCATAATGAAGCCTTTGGTGTCATTATTTACCGTCCTGCTTCATTGTCCTAAACCAGTGGTTCTCAACATGGTCCCTGGACCAGTGACATTAGCACCACCCGGGTACTTGTTAGAAAGGTAAATTCTCAGGCCCACCCTACACTTACTGAATCAGAAACTATATGTCTGGGGACCAGAAATCTGCATTTTAGCAAACCCTACAGTTGATTCTGATGCACAGCACAAGTTTGAGAACCTCTACACTCAACAAAACCAAGACCTATTAACATCCCAGGAGATATCATGCACTTAGACCATAGAGCAGCTGGCCCTGATCTTCCCCAAATCATACAAAATTGGAGAAGGACAATCTGGAGCAGGCCATCCTTGCCCAATTTTCTAAAAGCAGGGAAAAGATGGACTCTAGTGAGCTTGTTATCAACCCCAAGCCATAGTCTCAAAACGGTTATCAGTGTAGTGGCTTATGAACACCTGAAGATGAAGAAGCAAACATCAAGAGCAGTGTGCTCATGGGGCGAACAGCAGAGCACACTGTCCTGGTCTGCTCTTCTGGGAAGGGTAGGAGACAGGTAGATGTGGAATCAGTGTAGTCATTTTATATCTTGGTTTAGGTCGGATACTGTGATAAAGTATTTCTTGAGCAGCATGGAGAATAGTGACATTTCAGCAGGTAAAAGGGAACAAATGTTAAGTCTCAGAGAAAACTAGTAAAATAGATACTGTTTTCATCCCCATTTTACTCATAAGGAAACAGGCTCAGGGATGTTAAGTGAAGTGCTCCAGCTCACTCAGATGAGGAGGAGAGGGACTAAAACCCATGTGTATGGGTTTCAGTTGGGTCTACTCTTCCACTGCCATCCCTCTTCTCATGTCCTTGACAGACTGACCACTGTTGACCATGGACACCCAAAGACACTAATTAAAAGTTGACTTCATGCGGATCTCTCAGAACACAACACCAGCCTCCTATGCTACCAGCTGTCCTCATTTTTACCAATGACTTAAACAAAGGCATCAATTGTTTTCTTAGCCAGTTCATAGAAGACATGACTTTGGGGGGATTCCTAATATTTGAGTTGAATCCAAACTACCTTTGGTGGGCTGAAAGAAGAAGCCAATTTAAAAGGGTTAAATATAATACAGACAAATGCAAAATTCTGTACCTAGGTTCTAAATAATTGTATAGGTGCAATGAACATTGCCAACCAGCAACAGGAGTGTGGTTGGTTGCTCAAAGGGATAAGATGATCTTAGATCACAGTGATGTATGTATAACACTTTGAGAGTTGAGGTCAGCAATGACCTTGGTTGGGTCCCACTTGGAGAAATTTGGGGTTCCATGCTGGAGAGGGACCACAATGGCAGAGAAATTCAAAAGTTGAAAGTTTTGGGAGAGAAATCTCCAAAGAGCATGAGAGCAATCTTTCTTCAGTTAGCAAATACTTATTTGCTATAAGCTAGAAGGCCCCAGGCCTGGGTTGAGGGAACACAAAAACCAATGAAACAGGGCTTTTGCCCTTGAGGAGCTCACAGATTTGGCCTGCAAGGCTCCAGGTGTAGAACTAGGGCTGAGAAGGGATCTACAATGAGTCAGGTGTCATCTGGACCCTGGAAAAAGCATTCCCACAAATAAGGGTCATCTGAAATGAGCTTGGTTGCCTCTTGTTCAGACAGCAGTGAATGCCCCTTGCTGGGCCATAACTTGGGAAATCTGCGTCATACAGAGTTAGTGTATCAGTCTTCCAGGGCTGCTGTAGGATCACAGGCCAGGTGGCCTCAATTGACAACAGTAAGTTATTGTCTCACAAATCTGGAGGCTGGAAGTCCTTCTGAGAGCTCTGAGGTTAGAATCTGTTCCAAGCCTTCCTCTTGTGGAGGAGCATCTCCATCATTTTCTGTGTCTGCTTGTTTATCTCCAAATCCACCCCCACCCCGCTCCCACTTAAAAGAACATCAGTTGGATTGGAATAGAGGCCACCCTATTGATTCTTGCTGGTCTGAGGCAGTTATTGGGCCTGGGTATCACAGAGAGGGGACAATGTGGTGCAGAGAAGGCCTGTCCTTTGACTCTTACTGGCTGAACAGCTCTTCCAGGGGGCTTCCAGCTCTGCCAGCCTGCAAGAGTGGCACAGTGCCCTGGCTGGCTGTTGGCAAGGGAGGTGAACAGCCCAGGGGAAGGACACCCAGGCAGTTGAATATGGCTGCAGGAAGGGGAAAACTCTGGTCTGCAGATGGTAGTGAATGGCTCAGATTCAATTATGACAATAGGGAAGGCTGTGACCCATAGAGAGGGTGGCCCTCGGGCAGGAAAGCAGTCCACTGCCTGGCCCATTTAGCTGCCCAGACCATGGGCTTGGTGCGGAGGAAGCCTGTGAATTGGTGCTTAATTAGGCACCAAAAGTGCTGAACGTCGGCCCTAGGATGGCAGTGATCCAGCGGGCATCCCTGCCAGAGCTGGAGCAGCAGATCAGCAGAGTGGGCATTGCTGACTGGCAGCAGGGAGCAGATACCCAAGCGCTAGATGGGTGAGGGAGCAAGCATGGTGCAGAGAATGAGAGGCAAGACCAGCACAGGTTGGAGGTGCCCTCTCCCAAGCATGCCCATCACGGTCCCAAGAATATGTCCCTAGGGTCAGTCCAGTAGCTGGGTTCCAGTCTCCTCTAGGGGACATGGAGTATGGAAGTACATTTCAGGGCAGTGCTACATAGAGAAAAGGAGGGAAGTCTGTGGTACTAAGGCACAGATGGCATTTTGTCACTTTTCATAGACTATTTTTTTTCAAATAGCAATGCACATAGTAAAAAGAAAAATCCAAACAATATAAAAGGATCTGAAGTGGAAAGTGAGTGAGTCCACCTCCACAGAGGCAGCCTGTTACACTGGTTTTCTGTGTTTATTCTTCCAGAAATATCCACTTTTTTACACATAAGGGAGCATGTTTTAGGCACTGTACCTTGCTAAATTCTGGAAATCCTTCCACATCAATACACACCACCCTGTTCTCCTTCACAGTGTCTGGACCATAATTTATGGGGGCAGAAGCCATGGTGGGCATTGCAGTTTTTCCCAATCTTTTGCTAGTATCATCAGTGCTACGGTGATCATCTATACCGACATCTGCACTTATGTACCTCTGTAGGCTTGCTCTTTAGACATGCCATCGCTAAAAAGAGACGCATGTAAGCCTTGTTAGTTTTTATAGAGGTTACCAAATTGCCCTCCCTAGAGGCAGGTACCAATTTACACTCCTACTTATGATTATTGAAAATGCCTGCTTTCCCATAACCTCACCAGCATGGTAAATTACCAACATTTGTTATCTTTGCCAATCCAGCGGAAAATGCCATCTGATTGTTGTGTGAAATTAGATTCCTTTAATTATGAATGAGGTTAATTATAATTTTTTTCCTATTTGGAGCGGCATCAGTTTAGATTCCAGAATCCAGCCAGAAGTTTTTGGCCCTCAAGAGGTGGTCTTTCTGGATCCCTGCTGGGCCAGAGGTGATCCCTGTAGGTGAGTGACAGTCTCTTGACTCTTCCAGGGACCTGCCCTATAGCAGAAGGAAGTTCTGAAGTAATCGGTGTCATGGTTTTCCTCCTTTCTTTCAGCAACAAAGGTCTAAGGCCACGTTAGCCTGCCTTTCACATGGGCAGACCTAGTGGCAGCTTAGAAGGGTCTGTGGGAAGCCAGCCTCTTCCACTTCCAGTGCCCCCACAGGGAGCCACTAGCCCCCGCTTGCTCATTTTCACTCCTGGCTTCATTAAATAGAGATTTGTGATGCACCCATTTTGTGCCTGAGCTATCCTAGCTAGCATCTGGAGCTATATAGAAACAGGAAGCCAGTCCACTTGCTCACAGAATTTTAAATTGTAAGGGAGGAGAAAGGCAAGTAAATGAATAATTATACCATGGCATGATAAGTGCTGTGATCAGAAAAGAACAGCACACAGGGCACAAACCCATTGAGGGAGGTCCAGGAAGTGCCACTGAAGCCGAGACCAGAAAAAGGGGTTACCAGCCAGGAGAACTGGGAGTTGCTGTGTCCTCATAGGAAACAAGAAGATCCTTATAGCAGTGTGGCTATGCATGCTGGGTGGTGAGAGGGATCCCAGGCCCAGGCCACAAGGGCTTGGTGACTGGATGTTGTCCTGGGGACTCCGAGAGTCATTAGGGAGTTTTTGGTGGCGTGGTTATCCTTGAAGTTAACCTTGCTTACATGAGTGTAGAGCACTGGCATGGGTGAGCATCAAGGCCTGGGGACCAGGAATCAGCCTCAAGCATCCACGGGACTTGGTCAGCCCTGCACTCCAGCCCCAGATTTTGAGACAAAAGCCCCAGCTCTCTATTTTCACAAAGCTGAGCAGCCTTGTCCTGAGATGTTCCTCAGGATACCAGAACCCTCAGCAGTGTTCCCAAAGAAAAGACAGCAATGGGCTGTGGGTCCCTTAGATCAGGGCCCAGGCTGCTGATGTGGATAATGGGAGACCAGGGTTCAGAGGGTCCTGTCCCCGACTTTGCTGCTCATCTTGCACAAAGTGTCACCAAGTGTCCCATGGCAACCACCTGTAAGGCAGTCCTGCTTTTAAGGGACAATATGAGCTAGTTCCCACAAAGTGCTCTTAACATCTTACAGAAAGCCTTTTGGTTCCTTTTTCCAACAGTGGCAGCCACTGTGCTTGCCACATACTGAGCCCAGAAATCCAGAAAGAAGGATAAATGTGCTTTGGAGATGATTTTGGCGATCCTCATCTATAGCTGTCTATGCTCATAAAATACGGCACTTAATCGTCTTGGCAATTGGGGTAACCAATTTGGAAAATAATTACTGCCTTCTTTGAGATTACTTTGCCTTCTAATTAAAATCTCAAGACTGGGATATTAAAGGTGCATTGTCAATACAATATCCCGGATGCACCCAGCTAACCTCATTTGGGAAGGCAAAATTAATTAGTTTGTGTTTTAACACCCAGCTGTTATCCTGAGGAAGGAAATCGTCTGCAAGTCGGCCACACACACAGTCTCTAAATTGGCCAGAGTGACTGAGGGGGGATAGAAAGGAAATCAAGGATGATTTGTTCCCACATAACTCAGTCAGCTCCCATTACAAGCTGCTCATTAAATGGCATCCCCGCATCCCCATCAGACATTGCTCAAGAGTGTTCTTGTTCACCCGTGGAGGCAGAATGGAAAATAAGTGGGTCCCTCCATGCCATTGAGCTCTCCATTCATTCTGGAGCCTCCTTTGCTGTTAACACCTGTCTCAGTGATTGATTCTCCAGGGGAAAGCCGGCAACAGATCGAAGAGGGTGGGCACCTCTCTCCCTGTCCCTGCTGGCCACAGGTACGAGGCTGTGTGCCTTCCTGGCCTCCCTCTTTCTCCTTTTCAACTTCTATTTCTCAGTTCCATCTAAGTCAAACATTTGCTGACCACAATGGAATCCAGGATAATAATGTTTCTAGGCTGTGCTGCAGTAATGACCCCAGGGCCTCGTGGTTTAGCATAACAGAAGCTGATTTCTCGTTTATGCAAAGTGTGATGCAGGTCAACATGAGCTCTCTTCCAGCCAGTGATCCAGGGATCTAGGATCCTTCCTTCTTAGACTGACATGGCCGTTATGGGACACTCTGAGGTTCCTCATGGCAGAAGAGAAGGAAGGACTGTGGGCCCTTAAGGCACGTTGGCCCCCCCCAAGGGACACCCTTCCTGTCACAGCCTGTTGGCCAGAACTGGTTACATGACCCCAGTCCCATTGCAAGAGATGCTGGGAGATGTAGAAGGGCACATGGAGTGTTTGTTGACCACTTCTGTCCCTGCCACAGTGCTCCGGCTGCCCTATGCATTGAGCCAGGTGCCTCTGAACCCCCTACCAGGAGTCTGAGGCATGGCCCCTGCTCTTGAGGAGATGGCAGCACAGTTTTGCGTGGGAGGCCCACTCACCGAGTAATGGATTATCAGGCCGGATTGATAAGCACAACAGTAGAAGTAGAAGCAAAGTTCATGAAAGTAGGTGGAAGTGATTCCCTAAGCATGAACCAGGAAAAAGAGGGTGGAACAGAAGGAACATTTCCAGGAAGATGTAATTCATGTGCTTGGTTTTGGGGCAGAGGAGAGACAGTTCACCACTGGGATATGTGGAGGAAAGTCACATCTGCAGGGAGGGCACAGCATGTGTCCATGTAACCTCAGACCTCCTAATGATCAAATTCTTCCCTCCCCACCCCTGAGCACAGCACTGATGTCCTGAAAAGAAATTCATTTCCAAAAGCCTCCTCACACTAAGGTCTTATAATCTGAGAATAAACAAACCACAAATCCCTAATATGGCATTGGTGACCTATGTTAGGGTTTGAATTTGCTCAGGGAGCAAATAGCCCTATGCTCTCATGCAGGGACACTGCAGTGGCTTGCATGCCCCTGAGGAGTACTAACAGCTACTACAGCCAGCTTGTGCCCACCCTGACTCTCCAGAACCACCATGGGGTGGAAAAGGTCCAAGAATCAGAAGTAGGGAGGCTACATTTTATCTAAGCCCTGTCTAACCAGCTGCATGAGGAGCACCGCTGCTCAGGCACATCTCCCTGGACTCCCACGTTTTCCTCTGGAACCTGAAAGAACAGGACAAATCCAATCTAGGAGGCCCATGGATTACCTGCAAATACAACCTGTTCATTCACCCAACAGGGCCTCACATGGTGTTTTTAAATTTTTTTCAATAGTTACCAACATTCAAAAATTTGAAGGAATTGCATAGAAATCCAGATCTCTGGTAACTGGAAAACAATCAGAAAATTTGGCACCACCACACTGGACAACAGTAAAACTGCCTACCCCCTTAGATACCACAGTCCCCACCACTCCCTGTTGCCTTGGCAACCCTGAGGCCAGGCACTGGTTTTTCCTGCACATGTCCCAGCTCCCAGCTCACTCGGTTACATCCCCTGCCAGGCCATTGGGCTAGACGAGTCTCCAGGACTCAACCATCTTTAAAACTCAATGAGTATTCCTTAGGCTTACTCTTTTCCCATATTTTCTCTAAATATACCTTATTCTTAGCAGAACTACCCACCAGTGAGAGCAGGGCTTCTTGTCCTTGGCTGAACATTTGAACTACTGGGGGAGGTTTTTAAAAACCTCAGTGTCCAGCCTGCACCTGAGGGTTGCACTCAGGATCAGTCTTCTTAAAGCTCTAGGTCAAGAAGCACTGAGTTAGAACCGAAAATGCAATGGACCAGCTCAGGAGGGTGTTGAGATCCCTGTTGTAGGAGGTGGTTAAGCCAGGGCAGATGAGCACTTTGCAACGATGTGTGGGTGATCCAAACATCAGCTGCTACTCTCCCAGGATTCTTCTCCTTCCATTCTCCCTGCCTTTACCCCTCAGCACCTTCCCAAGCTCAGCTCAACCCCATTAAATCTATAGTGCGCAGGTGGTCTCAGGAAGGGCACCTTATCTCTTAAGCCTCAACCTCAGCACCAAGCCCCCCACCCCCCAAGCCAGCACCATGCCTCCCACATGTCAGTTGGGAGTAAGCCTCTCAGCAGTTCAGGAAAGAAGACATGATGAAGGTCTGCAGGATGTCCACACAGGCTTTTCCCTATTACTTCCCAGTTGTGCTTGTAGTTAACGGAGCCATTGTCTTGCTCCCCATCTTTGTCCTTTCCATCTGATTTTGGGTTGAAAAGTTCAGCTGCAGGGAAGTTTCTTGGCCCAGACAGGATGAAACAGGAGGAGATGCAACCAGAGTGGTCTTCAACTGAAAGACTTACAACAAAAGCCTGGGTGTCTAGGTGCTGCCCTGGAGGCTAGCATGGTGCCCTAGAGAATCATGCTCACGGGATGGTGTGGGGATTGGGGTGGGGGATATGTTTCACTATATCACATATTACATGATTTACTAAAATTATATGGGTTACTAGGAATCTCTAACTTGTCTGATTCAAAGGCTAATACCTCCTCCCAAAAAAAAGGATTTAAGGTTAACTTTCTGGAATGTCTTGGTGTTTCCTTTTTGAGACTGCAGAAAGAACCACTGGTGAAAGGAAGGGCATACTGGAACTTCTAGAAAATCTTACCCCTGCCCACCCAACTTTTTTCCTAAAAGTGCTGTGAAGAATATGAAACATTTTCAACTTTCAGCAATGTGTAAATGTCCTGCCTGGCATACTTTTACTTCCAGCATGAATTTAACTGGTGTGTTTGACTATAAAGTCACACCTGTCACTGTGCTGAGGGTCATCAGAGGCTGCGCTGCCGCTGGGGAGTGGATGTTCCTCACAATGGCAGGCGGAGCATGTGAGATGAGGCGCACAGAGTTTGAGGGCAGAAAAACGCGGTCAGTGTCTGGGGTGTGGGCGCGCAGCAGGAAGGAGTTGGTGGTAAGGAATGCTTTCTACCAAGGCATACCCATTGCATTTAAGGGGACTCAGTGTAAGGTAAGGAGAAGCTTCTTACAAGGAATCAAGAGGGTAAACCACACATCCCAATGAGTTGTAAATCCAAGCGGAAGAACCACAGTGGAAAGTCAAACTGGTGGCAAATAGAATGGATGTTTTCCCACTTCTGGAGAAACATCTAGATTGTGTTGAAACTTAGAGATCCCCTGGTCTATGGCCCACCATAATATAGATGCGAAAAATTAGGTCCAGCAAGGAGAAGTAACCTGCTACAGCATGCAGGTAGCTGTGGACAGAACTGTCACTTGAAACTCAAGTCTAAAAAGTTGGTAGCTCCCCCAGACCTCTGTTTCCTAGACTGTGGAATGGAGATGGGTTCTTCCTCACTGCTGGCTGAAGGAAACTGAGACCCTCTGTGTGCAGAGATAGCCCATGCCTTGCCCAGCACTGGGCCCCTGAGCCCAGTGCCATGCTCTCTCCACTTCTCTGTAGCTCATCTTGTTACCCCCGACAGATTCCTAGGTAGGAAGCGGGAACTCCCATTTCAGAGGGAGGTATGCCAATGCCATGACAGGCCGTGAGAAGAGAGCACAGTAGAACCGGCTTCACCAGGCAGAGCACCATCTGGTGTCCCCTCAGCTCTCAGGGAAGCCACCCAGGGTCAGAGGTGGGCAGCCTGCTTGAGAGATTGGGGGTCCTGCAGGCAGGGATGGGAAGGAAATCCAATGATGCTCAAGAGACAAGGAAGTCAATCTCTGCTGGGGTCAGGAATGGTGACAGGCAAAGGCACATACCACAGGACCCTCCACAAAGGGAAGGTGGTGGGCACTGTGCATGAGCCACCCCTTAATCAGGGGTCTGCATTCTGTGGCCCGAGCAGCAAGTTGCCACGCCCACATGTGTCATCTGTGGCTCTCTCGTGCTCCAACAGCAGAGGCCGGGAGCATGACTGCAAAGCCAAAAATATCTACCAGCTGGCTCTTTATAGAAAAAGTTTGCCTGCCCCTGCTTTAGATTTCAACAAGCCTGAGCTCAGGTCAAGGTCTTGCCCTTTCTACCTAGGTGACCTTGGACAAGCTACTTTTGTCTGAGCCTCATTTCTCCATCTGGACCTACTAACAGGCTCATTATATTCCCACAAAAGTCATATATGTGAAAGAACACAGCACAGGGAACATTTCTGTTGCTTAATAAATGTTGGTAGTCAATCCCTGTGAAGGGAATAGGTAACCAGTGGCTCGATTGATCGCCACAATTCTTGGAGTGGCAGGGAGCAGGCTGCTGGACAGTTTAAAGTTGTCCTCTTCCTGGAAAGGAGGATTCACAAACTCATGTTTCTTTTTTGTTTCTTTCCTCACTTCTTTTATTTTTCTAGATACTGGCTGACCAACAAAGTTCACATCAAAAGACCCACCACTGGTCTCTTGATGTATACCCTGGCCACACGTTTCTGTAACCAGATCTACCTCTACGGCTTCTGGCCCTTTCCACTAGATCAGAACCAGAACCCGGTCAAATACCACTATTACGACAGCCTCAAGTATGGCTACACCTCCCAGGCCAGCCCCCACACCATGCCCTTGGAGTTCAAGGCCCTCAAGAGCCTGCATGAGCAGGGGGCTTTGAAACTGACTGTTGGCCAGTGCGACGGGGCTACGTAAGGTGGGCACCCCATGGGACTCAGTGGCTCACATTTCCTGCCAGCTACACCACAGGCAGATGGGAGTCGGGGTGGCACAAACTATAGAACAAGCAGGCTAGTGGTTTTCTTTGTTAAAGTGTAAAACAGTGACCAGAATATATATATCTATACCTGCATATATATATTGACCTGAGTATTTATAACTGTGTGGTGTTCATCTAGCATTAGGCAGATAAGCCACAGGAAGAAGGTGTGGAGAACCCACCCAAACTGGATTGAGACTCAGTCCATCTTTAGGGGCAGAAGGACTTGGCATGAAAAGAAGCCAGTCCCATGACTTTGGATGACAAACTGCCTCCTGGGTTGGAGAGATCTTTGGGCTCATGGATGGATAGAGAGCCACCTGTTGGCAGCTGCCCCGAGCCTCTGAGATACGCAGATTCTGGGTGAGCCAAGACCCAGAGGGGACAACCTGACCCAAGTCTGAAATGGTGCTGTTCACAGAGGAGAAGGAGGTTGAGGGGTCCAGCCTGGCAAAAGAGTACAAGGATACCAAGAACCAGAGGCTACTTCAGAGCTGTGGGCCTGGCCCCGCAGACTTAGAGTTGAACTGTCCAAGGGATGATCCACAGTGGACCCAGCTGTCCCAGACAGGCTTCCACAGCTATGGAGAGAAGGCTAGCGAAGAATCCATGGACAGTCCAAATTCTGGCTTTGCAAGAACCACCAAGACCTGGACAGAGCAGACAGATGATACTAAAGAGCTGGTATGTTTCCCTGGTGTTTTTGGAAAATTGAGATTTCCTGCTCAGGGGCAGCACTCCACCCCACAACAGGGCAGAAGAGTGTCCAAAATGTGGTTGTTTGATGGATGTTCTTTAAAGAGACTAGTGCCCCCCCAAGGAGGAAGGGACCCTGAGATCTCACCCTCTGGGTTAGCCCACTTCCTGCTCTATTAGAATGTCACATGAGGGATGGTACTGTCCCCTTCTCCCACTAGGGAAGCCACAGCAGAGGCTTGAAAGGGCTCTGTCAAGATAAATGTCATCCCTTTAAAAATATATATGATTGCCTTTCGGGGTGCCTCACAGAGCCCCAGAGTGTGAGACCTGAAAATATGTTAAGCACCTAGCTCCATTTCTCTGACACCACTCTGTTTGCTTTCTGCATCGTGCACTCACGGGGCTTCTGCAGCCAGACTGCTGTGTCAATGTCACTTTCTCATCATCTTCCTATCCTGATGGTCACACAAGCCGGCATGGAGCTCCAACACCGAGCTTCTCAAGTCTGCAGGGAGAGGTTCCAATGTCCACCCCCATCCCCACCTACCCACCCTCCTCCAGAGGCAACAATTTTAGAATTTCACAAAATCCTTTTTGCCCTCTATTAAGATTAATTGTTAAGACTTCTTCTTCTTTTTTTTTTTTAACCCAAAGCCAAATGCAGTATCCAAACACTGGGCATAATCTCCCCCAGGGAAATCTGGGCTCCATGCCAATCACTTAGGGGCTGGAATCAGAGGTCACATATAGACGAGCCTTGGCAGGCTTGATTTGTTGGATGTATTCCCCTGCCTGATAAATAACAGTGTTTTAAAACATATTTGAAAGATAAGTAAAAAACCATTATCTTGAAGGTGAAGGGAGTTAAGAAAAGTAACCAAGATCTGCTCCTAAGCACACGAGACCGGACATAATTAATCAGCGGCGACTCAGAACAGGACATTTGCTCTAAATTAATGGCTGCTGGGAAGCAAGCGGAGGCGTTAGGAGGATACTCAGAACCATTCACCCCACACGTGGGTGCTCCAGCTCCAAACCACAGCTGCGATCGCCACCCTGCATCTCTCTGCTTCTTCCCTTCTTGTCCTTGCTTCAAGTCTGATGCTTCAAGTTGATGCTTCAAGTCTGAGGTTTGGGATTTGCATCATAAAATGAATATTTAAAAAAGCAACAGCCCTAACAGCCTCTGTGGGAACTGAGTGGTTTGGACTCCCTTGCAAGAAGTGGAAATAATTAACATCATATTTTACGCTTCTCCAGAGCCTTTCATCTTGAGGATCTCAAAGGCCCTGGAAGACATTTAATATCTGAAGCTGGCAATGCCCTGGGGAACAGGTAGTCTTGCCTGGGCCTCGGTGGATTAACCAAGGCTTTGGACTCCAGAACGTTCCAGTGGTGAGTCCTGAGGGGAGCTGGGATGTCAGGTCCTGGAGTCGGCCCCACGCTCCGTGTACCAGCCAGCAGCCTGCCCTGCAGGGCACTTCAAAGCAAGAGCTCCGTGGAAGAGATGGCTTTCCTTCAGTCCCATATTGGTCTTGGTTCCTTAGACGGACACTAGTGGCTGCTGAAGTAGAAGGAGTCCTGAGAACATGCCCTCAGGTTCTCTCCAGAGAAGAGCTGGGAAGCCAGGACCGTCCACATCCCTCCGTTCCCCTACTCACAGGTCCTGCGCTGCCGAGTGCTTCCCATCTGATGGCAGGAGCTCCAGGGGCCTGGGCTTCCCACCTCCTCCTGCCCCTCCACCTGGGTGTGCAGGCAGGAGGCAGCCCATCCTCTCTGCCCATTGAGAGTAGCTAACTGCACAGGCCAGCTAGCCTGTGTGGCCCCGAGGAGTCCCAGCCTGCACCCTGCTACCCTCCTCCACCGCCTTGTGACTGCAGTGGTCACAGCCATCCTCGGAGCAGGAGACCCTTTCAGTCACCTCCTATTGACCATGAGTCAGTCCCCAAATGCCCCACCATCACTCACCCTGGAGCCTCTGAGACCTGCATGCTCCTCAAGCCCCCAAATGCCCACCATTTGCCATCGGCCACCTCCTTGGCTGAAGAGAGGGAGCCATCTGAAATACCAACTCTCCTCCAAATCTCTTGATCCCTTTCCTCCCCACTCCTCTCCTTCCTCCCATTTCTGAAGAAGTGACATCCTCCTCTGGCCAGTGACATATTGCCACACACCCCAGCCACTCCTCTGCCACCTCTGTCCTCACTTCCACCAGGACACACTCTTCCACCCATCCCGGCTCCTACAGCCTCTTCCCTCACCTTCCCTCCACCACCAGCCCTGGGAAGGGGTCTCTGGTGCTTGCGCTGCCGTCCCCTACACCTGTCTGGCCTCCTTGCTCTGGGGACCTGCGATTCAGGGCTCTCCATGTTGCCACATGGAAAGACCCTTTGTCGTCACCCAGCTCCCCACATCGCTGGGCTCCACAGCGACACCTGCTGGACACCTGCCCTTCTGTGCCCAGGATGCCATGTTCTCCTGGTGTTTCTCTTCCCTTCCCAGAGCCTCTTCATCATTTATTTATGTATTTATTTATTTAAGTATTTATGATTTATTTATTGCCACCCTTTCCTTGATCTTAAAAAGGACCCAAGGTGGGTCAGACCATTATTTCCCTCCCTCCACCTTGCCCCACTGCACAGACACTCCCTACTTTGGCGCTTTCCATTGTGCCCCTACCCACCTGCTCCCATGGCACCATAGATTCCATATATCCGAAGCCAAGTTTATCATCTCTGCCTCCCCTTACTCCACGATCCCCCCTCTTCTTGCTAGAAGCCCCGCGAGCCTCTCAACCCCCCAAGTCTGAGACCCTAAAATCATCTTCGACTCTTCTCCATGGGTTCCCTTGTCACCCCTCCCCACCAGCACTGCCCTTGCTTCCCTCGCTTGCACAATTTTAGCAGCCCTCTCCTCCCCCCTGCTTCCCCTCTGGGCATGTTTGCACAGCCCCCATCTGTCCTGCACCTGCGTAGGCATTTATCTTCAGGCATTCACAAACCTTTAAAAGTCACCCCCACCCTGGCCCACAAAATAAGGTACAAGTCTCCACCCTGACATTACAGATCACCCAATAAGGCCCCGTTCCTTCTTTACATCCTGTACCGGTCCATCTGGAATCGTCATTTCTGGAAAGGGTGCCTGGTTTCCCTGTCTCTGTGCCTTTGGTCTTGCTGTTTTCATCTCCTGGGACTCTCTCTTCTGTTCCCTTTAAGGCCCATGCAGAAACCACATCTTCCATGAAGCCCTCCCTGATCTACCAACCACTGGGATCTCTCCCTCCACTGAACCACCGTAGCACTTTATTTGTGCCTTTCTAATGGCACTTACCATATTCTGCCTTGTATTATAGTTATCGTGCACTTGTCCTATGAGTGTTCTTAGATTGTAAGCTCGCCAAGGGCAGGGACTGTGTTTTATTCATCTGTATCCATCACAGCACCCGGAGTGGTGCATAGCACATAGCAGTTGCTCAATAAATGTTTGTTGGATTAAATCCTGAATGCCTGTGGAGGACTGTGTAATTAATGGTCATTTTGCATCAGGAATGTCATAAGAACCTCCAAAAAATCCTATGAGTTGGGCAGATGCAGAGATCATTATTCTTATTGGATGGGTCATAAAATTGAGGCAGAAAACCTACAGGAAACCCCTGTAGGGGGCTCACTGGCAGAATTTGCACCCAGGTCCTATCCCCACTCCATGGCATCTTCTGTTAATCCTTGTGGCTGGGTCACTGCAAATTGGAAATTGACCCCAAGCACAGTCTTGGCTGTCATGGGTCTGGCATTACCTTCACAGAGTCAGACAAACCTCAGCATGAACCCCAGCTTGTGTGCCCATCAACAAAGGCAAAGTCTCCCTCCTTTTGGAGGAAGACAAAAGCCATTCAGGTTTTATCAGGCCCAGGGGGTGGAGCTGTGGGACCTCATAAATCATTCCCACTGCTGTTGTCACAGGGTACGAAGCCATCCGTCCAGATGGCAAAGAGACCAACAGCTCCAAGGGGCTGCTGTTTGATAAATCTCTTCATGCCTAATTAAAGCTCCCCTTCCAGAATGAATGGAACAGGGACATTTGTTGATGCCGGTCAGATGGGACTCCAGACGTGCATGCTGCTTCATGAATGCCCTCAATAGCATCCCCAATGACACCAACAGCCTGCCCTAGCCCGCCTGTCTCTCACCAGCACTGCTAGATGTCATCATTCCTTCCTGTCTTCATCTCCTTCCTTCTGCTTCCCCTCCCCAAGGCTGTTCCCTTTGGCATCTACCAAGAACCTGGTGAGCCTAGTGACCTAGGTTGCAGCTCTTCTTGGGTACCTAAGCCTTGACTAGGGTAATGTGGTGGGATGGCAGGAAGGGAGGAGATTGGGAGCAGTCTACGCCATCTCTCCAGGAAGCAAAAACACAAGGGGCTCTCATCTAATGGCAGGTTTTCCACAACAGAGGGTGAGTGTAGTGGTTTCCATGGTTACTATGTGGAAGCAATGTTTTTGTTGCCCTTGGGCTTCATGGTGAGGGTAGGAGTTTCATTTCCATCCTTAGTGATCCAGGTAGTGGGGCCTGTTTCCACATACTGTGCATAGAGCCATCCAGCCCCACATCATTTTCCAGAATCCCGCCCCAGTTGTGTATAGCCACAGCCCAACGGAACAATCCAACGAGATCACTGAACATTCCTCATGGCCCCTCCTGTTCTCACAACATCCTTCCCCTCTCCAGAACCTCGGTTGGGAAACGGGTCTTCCAGGGGTTCCAAGAGCTGTGTCAGGAAGGACCCAAATGCTCCAGCCACAACCGCATGTTCTAATATTAAAGAGGTTTCTCCTGGGTGCCTGTGTTGCTCAGTCGGTTAAGCATCTGCTTTCAGCTCAGGTCATGATCTCAGAGTTCTGGGATCAAGCCCTATGTTGGGCTCTCTGCTCAGTGAGGAGCCTGCTTCTCCCTCTCCCACTGCCTACTCCCCCTACTTGTGCTCTCTCTTTTTCTCTCTCTCATTCTATGTCTAAATAGATAAATAAAATACTTAAAATAAGAAGAAGGAAGGAAAGTAGGAAAGAAGGAACAAAGAAAGAAACAAAGAAAGAAAAAACGAGGTTTTTCCAAAACTGACCTAGCAGCAACAGCTGGGAGCAGCCAGTCCTTGGGGAATTAATAGAAAATGAGAGCCCACAGCCAAGCAGTGGGGCGACGCCCAGAGGCCTGCACGGATCCTAACAGTGCAGATTCCAGTGACAAACACTGAGGTGAGTCAGAGCAGGTGATTCCACAAAACAGCCCTTCAATTTGGTTCAAAGCACTTTCATTCCCAAAATGAGGTTGTCACAGTGGAGCTGCTAGATAGAGTCTGTGAAGGGACGACTGGCAATCAGAATAATTAGCTCTTCAGGGAAGTTGGGTGTTGCAAAGAAGATCAGTCTGGGGCGAGCTGTTTTGCTCAAGAAGGGCCAGCCTTGTGCTTTTTCCTTCCAACCAGGGTTGGCAAACATGTAATTCACTGTAGTAACAACCAGGCTGCTGGTGCTCAGGAGCAACCCACCTCCCCTCAAGAGCTCCGGGACCTGCTCTTGGGGGGGAGGATCCAAAGGATCCAGAAGCCTGCACTCAAGAGCAGCAGGACACGAGGAAAGCCGGTCAACATGGTGTCATCTCATCAGTAACATGGAGAAGCCACCTACCTACCTCCTTCACAGAGTTACTGTGAAAATGCAAATAAAGAATGGGGGGAGAGAGAGAGAGAGAGAAGCTGGGTGGGAAGAAGGTTAGGGACATAAAGCAAATCAAGTGTATACAGCTGTGAGTTTGCAGGGCTCTCCCCATGTCATCGCCCTGCTTCAACATGTTAGTGGCTTTCCTTTGCTCTTGGAAGAAAATGCTTAGGTTTGCAAGTCTGCAAACCATTCCATGGTCTATGCGGTCTTGAAACCTCTTCCCTTCTGGTTCACTACATTCCAGCCACAACGGCCCTTTTGCTTCTCCTAAAACTTTCCAACTTCATTCCAGTCTCCAAGGCTTTGCACGTGCTGTTCCCTCTGCCTGGAAAGCCGCTTCCCCTGCTCCTTGCAAGCTGTCTCTTGCTCATCTTTCAAGTTTTGTATTAAGTGTCACCTCCTGAGGAGTCCAACCCTGGTCTCCCTCAGCTAATTACTCTCTATTATCTTTCACATTATCCTGCTAGGCAGGTGGTCTATAGAACCTATCTGAATTACCTCATTTATTTTGTAGTTCTCAACCCTGAGAAATTTCATGAAAGACCTCGATGCCCAGGCCACACCCTGCAGAAGTTTAATCAGTATTTCTGGAAAATGATCAGGGACATCAGTATTTTTTAAAATATTTTATTTAAATTCGGGACACCTGGGTGGCTCAGTGGCTAAGCGTCTGCCTTTGGTTCAGGTTGTGATCCTGGGGTCCTGGGATCGAGTCCTGCATCGCTTCTCTCTCTGCCTATGTCTCTGCCTCTCTCTGTGTCTCTCTCATGAATGAATAAATAACATCTTTAAAAATATTTTTTTTCTTTAAATTCTGTTTGCCAACATATAGTATAGACATCAACACTTTTAAAAAGCTCCTTCTAATGCACAGCCAAGACTGAGAAACAATGACATGTTTGCTTCCCCGTTTATTGTCCACCTGCCCTAGTAGAATGTTCCGTGGAAACTGATTTCTTACAGTAGTATTTTGTGCCCCAGGCAGCGGAGTGGTCACCTTCGACGTTATTGTTCATGCATCTGCTCCGGGCTCTGGCAATAGTCTGGCAATGAGACCACTTCCCTGGTACTCCTAGGAGGTACAGATCAGCTTTGAATTCTCCTGAGTGACATATTGTCCCCTGCATCTGCAGGTAGATGGCCAGTGTTTTACCCTGTTAGTGGAGCTGCTGGGTAGAGTTTTTCTAGTGCCCTCTGCACCTATTCAGAGAACTTCATGACTCCTGCCGTACTGGGGATCCCACTCATTCCTGTTCTGAGCAGGCATTAGAACCCCTGCTCTTTGGGATGCCTGGGTGGCTCAGCAGTTGAGCATCTATCTGCCTTTGGCTCAGGGCGTGATCCCGTGATCCCAGATCAAGTCTCACATCTGGCTCCTTGTATGGAGCCTGTTTCTCCCTCTGCCTAGGTCTCTGCCTCTCTCTCTCTCTCTCTCTCTCTCTCTCTCTCTCTTTTTCTCTGTCTCTCATGAATAAATAAAGTCTTTAAAAAAAAAAAAAGAACCCCAGCCCCATCCTACTGCAGGCAATGAGCGAGTTTTCAGACCCGCTGGTACCTGGATCTGCTCACAGGGACGCTGATGCAATTGATTTGAGATATGCCCCAGACATCTCTAGAAGCCCACTAGTGGGTGCTGAGCCGCAGCCCCAGATCCGGAATCCCTGCACATCTTCCATGGCAACTTCACTCAGGCCTCTGGTTTGCAGGACGTTCTTTTGTTTACGGCTTCTGGAGTTTTCGTTCTTTGATTTCAGGCTTGGCTCTGTTTCATCTGATGGGTTCGGTTGATGCTGCTGCTGTGTCAGTCACCTCTGGAAGGTGGGATTTCTGTGTGCTTGCACCAGGAGGAAATGCCTGGCCTTGCCTGCTTCCCCTTCCAAAATGTAAACTGTGGGAGCACCCCCAGCCACTGAAATGGTGCTTGGCACAGCGCAGATGCTTAGTAAACTCCTGTTTCCTGAATGAAAGCATGAGCCTGAGCTGCAGGGACCCACGAGTACTTTAGGGGAGACGTGCACCCCATTAACCCCTAGAGTGGGGAGGATTCCTATCTAATGGAAAGAACACCAGGGCCTCCTGAAGAGGGGCAGGGATTGCTCCCACTTGCTCTGCTAGGCCCAGCATTCTGCGTCCTGTGCTTTCTAGAACACTTATCTAGGACACTTATCCTTACAACCCTGTGAGCTTTATTGCCTCCATTTTATAGATTAGATGACCAAGGTTCTCAGAGGCTAAAAATGTGCTCAAGATGCCAGGGCTCATGAGTGGATGGTTTGATGCCAAAGCCAACAACTAGCACCAGCCCCCCTAACTTCTATCTGCTCACAGGGTGTGCCTGCATACGGGAAGGAGGGGAAGAACAGACTTGTTCTCTTTCCACTCAGACTCTTCACAGGCTGCTGCTTGCACTGGCCCTTCCCACTGGCAGAGCCACTATAGACTCAGAACATGTGTAACAATGCAAATTGTTAAAAACACTTCCTTGCCAGTAGGTTAGGAGCCTGTGTGGTGAGCCGCCGGCCTGAGAGTGCCATGCTCCAACACCATGACCAGAGTCCATTCTCACTGGCCAGGACCCCTCTGAGTTCTTAACTATTTCATACATCATCCTCTGCTCCCAGAGCCTCCGGGCAAGAGGGCGGTTTGAGCGCCTGGACCAGAACACCAGAGCCCCGTCTCACTCGCGTGCTCATGGTAGCCAGGCCTGAGAAGTGGCTGGCTTTCCACACTCTTGTTTTCCATGGACGTATCCTTGACCTAGAGCAGATGTTCCGTGCAGCTCATGTGAGTGCAGATTGCAAATTCAATTGTGGAAGCATCGAGAGGCATAAGAAGCAGGAGAAGCATCTTAGGGCAATCAGCCAGGACTGGTAATGAGAAATGATTGCCTTGAAGAGTATCTGCGAGGCACAAGTGGAGGGCGGGAGACGAGCCAGGAACAGAGGGACCTGAAAAGGCAGTCAGGTTTACTGAACACTCACTGAGCACTTTACTTGGACGAATGCATTTAATCCTCACAGAGGCTCCTTGCAGGTAGACATTATGATCATCCCCACTTCACAGATGGGGAAACTAAGTCCAAGAGTTTATTAACTTGCTCAAGGTCAAAAAGCTAGGAAGTGGTTGACCTGGGATTTAAACTTAGGCCCACAGGTTCCAAAGTGGTGCACGAAGTCCCTCAACCTCACCTTGATCAAAGTACATCAGTGCTCTGGGGGCTGCCTTAGTCTTACCACTGAGCGATGTGGCCACTTCCCACAGCTGCTATTCCCACACCAGCCACTGGCCCCTCCTGACCCCCAGCTGCCATCACCAGGCCCACTGAGTGACAGTGCGGTGATGGTGACAGGCTCTGGTGGCACCACCTTGGGCCCAGTGGATACAGCTGCTGCCTTTTGAACTTGGCAAGGAAGTTGGGACTGGACATTTCCCTCTGCACATGCCAGCCCACTTGGCCCAGTGTCTGAGGACGAGACGGAGGATAGCCAAGCCACAGGCTGCTGGGAAAATGTGGAAGCGCCCTCTGGCAGAGGCCAGCCTGTAAAGGAGAAGTGAAAGTGAGCAGAGGACAGGAATGAATGAGAAAAGAGCAGGATAAGAACAGATAGAGTGTGGGAAAGGTCATGGCCCTGTCCTGCAAACTCTGCTAGATGCCACCAGCTGTCCTAGTCAAGCTGTTTGCTCCAACAGCCTGCCTCCAAACCACATATTCGCATGAGACTGGGTAACATCAGAGAAGGGGGCACCTCTAGACCTCCTTTATAGCTCTGGGGAAACCCAGGGATCCCAGATGACTGACACCCAGGTCCCAAACCTTCCTCCACAGCATCTGATCAGAATGGCCTCGGTCCAGCCATTTCATGTCTTGTCTCTGTTTCCCCATCAACAAACTGGGAAAATGAACATTTGCCTGCATGGATGCTCTTGTGATGAAGCCTGACCAGGCACTTTGAGCCCTTTGCCCCTGGAAGGCCAAAGATGCATGGCAACTCACTGCCTTCTCCGGCCACTCGGGCCAAGCCAGTGAAGATTAGCCCATGAGTTGTGCTCAGTCCCCGCCTGGCTCAGCCTGGCGCTGCAGCTGTTGCAGAAGTGAGTGACAGGCTTGGCCTGCAGTAGGTGCCAAATAATGAATGAATGTCTCTTGAGACATCAAATGTTTCCCAATTTCCTGAAACCACTTCTCCCCAGCTATGCAGCAGATGGGCTTCTCAGCCTTGAGTTTCATTCCTAAACAAAAGAGGTACATTCCTCTGCCTTCCTCAACCTGAGAGCCACAGCTAGGATCAGAGTAGCACAGCAAATAACTATGGGTTTTGAGGGCCAGTCGGCACCCCTAAATTCCCTCCTTGCTGCATGCCAGAAGAGGCCTTTTCTTAAGTGGCTTGGTGTCCCTGCAACACTCCGACTCAAGTACTGTTAGAACCTGCCATCTGTTGAGTGTCTGTCATGTACCTGCCGCTGCACTGGGCACTTTGCCCTCTGGGGTCAATAGTATTATCCCCATGTTATAGATGAGAAAGCCAAGGCCCACAGCTTATCAGCTGGCTAGTATGACAGAGCTGGAATCTAACTCAGAGGGAGAATTCCTTCTACGACTCTCTCCCTCCCTAATCTTTGCAGCAGTGGGGAGCTCATTCATTCATGCCTGCATACCCCTCCTCACTCATTCATCTCTTCACTCACTTAAGAAACACTGGGGCGCCTGGGTGGTTCAGTCAGTTAAGCATCTGCCTTCAGCTCAGGTTATGATCCAAGGCTCCTGGGATTGAGTCCTGTGTAGGGCTCCCTGCTCAGTGGGGAGCCTGCTTCTCCCTCTCTCTCATGCACTCTCATGTGCACTCTCTCAAATAAATAACTAAAATCTTCAAAAAAGAAGGAAAGAAAAACAGACAAACAGACTGGGGAGTTGTGTCTGGGTTCACAGCACATGAGCAGCCTGTCCTCACTCCCAAAGGGCTCACAGTCCAGTGGTGGGAATGGCGGAGGGAGGGCAGACACACAGCACAGCACTGTAAGGGCAGGTGTAAGGGGAATGAGCAGATTGCCCAGGGAGAGCAGAAAGAAAAGAGTGAGGAACTCTGCTTGCAGGAGGGCACACCAGGGAGAAGCACCCCTGGAAGTGTGGCTCGAAGGGGAAGAGGCATTTGAATTCATACAGTGAGTGTTCCCCTTGCTGCTCATTCTCCAGCCTACCCATGTCAGCTCCTTCCCCTCCAAGAACTTTGAAGCATGCCCTAGGCACTGAGTCCATGAACCTGTGAGGACAAGTCTCCTTCCCTCTACAGAAACAGGAATCACCAGGGGAGTGAGGGCTGGGATATCCAGGCCCCTTCTTCTCCATGCTCTCAAAGCTTGGCGACCCTCTAGCTCAGGGGCTGCGGGGTGTTGTCCACATGCACAGCACACAGCCCCCACCAGGGAGCTTGCCAAGAGCAACGGGGCAAGGAGAGCTGCCTAAGCACATCAGCTTCTAGTTGGTCATTCAATATCAAACACACCAAGAGTCGGCAATGAACTGGTTCTGCTCTGGGCACTGTGGGAGACACAGGCCCTGCTCCTTGGGAGCTGGGCCTGATGGGAGTAACAGTTATACACAACCAATGGCAGAATGAAACAAAAGGGAAACACCAGCCCAAGTCACCAGGGAGATTCAGAGCAGGCTTCAGACAGGAGTTGATAGATGAGCTGAGCCTTAAGGAATGAGGAGGATTTTGATAGTTGGATGTTGAGTCTCTTGATTACCCCCTCTGGGATGGCTCCACCCTCCTCAGAAGCAGCAAGGGACCAGGAAGGTTCAAGCAGCTGTCTGCCGCACTGCTGCCAATCCCACCAATTTACAAAAGCCACCAAGGGAATAAGCCTTGCTGCCACCTGTCCAGCCTCCCCGCTAAGTCGAAATGTCACCCCAGGTGAGGTTACTTGGATGCATGAGACCCTTGATCTGTGGGTAATGGTCTCTGCCATGCCAGATGAGAAAGGACAGGCAGGTGCCTGCCCAAAATGCCCCAAGACCTGCAGTGGCAGCTTCTTTCCGAGTCCACCTCTCATGCCCTCATCCTTTTCCCACTTCACTTTCTTCCAAGGTGTGGCTGGTAAGACCTCAGTGTCCCACTTCTATTCACAGCCTCCTTAGTCCATTTGCAGCAATTCTCACTATAACACCAGTCACAGGCCCAGTCCTCGAGGAAATGCTACAGCTTCCCAGGACTGCTGGTAACTGTGCAGGCCATTGAGGCACAAAGTCCCTTTCTCCTGGTCTTTCTCGGGGAGATAGAAGCCTCTTACTGCTCACCAATGGGAATTAAGTGGGTAGAAAGGAGGAGCTAAGGATGAAAGTAGTGGCAGCTCCATAAATCACTGAACTGGATGAACAGGATCCCACCCTTTTCTTCAGCCCTGGAGAAAAAAAGGCCTGTCCTGGATGTGAGAAGCAGCCTCAGCACCTAATGATGTCATCAGTTGGAATCCCACCAAGCTCACCAGAATCTTCAGGAGACATGGTGTCCTAACCCAAATGAGGGTGTTACTCTTACCCTGCTGTGAGCACAAAGGATATATGACATGGTCTTAAATCTGATCCCTCCCACCTACAAGAGGAAGAGGTGGGCAGCAGGAATAAATGGGGCAGAGTAAATAATGATGCACCTCACAATTTGCAACCTCCATTAAAAAGAAAGGAGAAACAAGATGATCTACCCTGAATCATATCTGGATGTGGGGATAGAGGATGGAAGAGTAGTCCATTCTACAAAGTGGCACATTTTCCAGAATATTTAAGGTAATAAGCTGACATGACAATCATTAAGACTGATGAAAAGACGCAAGATGGACCAAAGTGAAATCAAGACAGAGGTACATGGCAAAGTGGTGGCATTTAGCTGGGGCTTACAACCTCATACCCAACAATGCAAGTGCCAACAGGGCTCTCCTTGCTTTCATTCCCAAAGGGACACACAAGCTAAACTTCTGTCTGCAACAGATGGTGACTCTGAACTCAGCCTATTTAAAAACAGTGTGCACAGGGACACCTGGGTGGCTCAGTCATTAAGTGTCCAACTCTTGGTCTCAGCTCAGTTCTCGGTGTCAGAGTCATGAGTTCAAACCCCACCTTGGACTCCACACTGGGCATGGAGCCTACTTAAAAAGGAAGGAAGGAAGGAAGGAAGGAAGGAAGGAAGGAAGGAAGGAAGGAGAAAGAAGAAAGAAAGAAAGAAAGAAAGAAAGAAAGAAAGAAAGAAAGAAAGAAAGAAAGAAAGAAAAAGAAAGAAAGAAGAAAGAAAAAAGAAGAAAGAAAGAAAGAAGAAAGAGAAAGAAAGAAAGAAAGAAAGAAAGAAAGAAAGAAAGAAAGAAAGAAAGAAGAGAATAGCATGTACAATGTAGGAGTCTAACCTTTCTCAAAAGCTGGGAGACAAACAGGAATCATGCCTGCTTTTGACTCAGGCATTGTCCTTGCCAATCATGAGAGAGAATTTTAAGAACAATGGGACTTCCATTATGGAATTACAACAAGGCTTCCTAGGGAAACACTAAGTCATAGACTAGATACAAACCAAACTTTTCCTCCTGCCTGTGCCAGAGATGGGAAGCTGGCCTAGATGGTTCTATAACTCCAGCCCATGTTTCCTATGCTTAACATAGGGCAGCTGCTACCAGAGCTTAACTCGGAAGGGCCTTAGCTGTACAGCAGAGGACCAGATGTCAAATGTTCACATGTAAATCTGTATATAGGAGCCAGACCCAAGAGGACTCATACGTACCCAGAGTGGGTTTAAAAGTAGAGTTGATTAAGTGAGACCCAACCATCTTCTAAACACCATACCAAACCCTAAGCACAAAGCATGTGTTTGTCTTCACTTTGGAAAGCACAAACAATGACCCATTTCTACTGGAGACAAAACAAGGCCTGTGAGAGTATTCCAGGCTGTACCTTCAATATAGTGTCCCTGTGTCCCACAGACACTCCCTTAAAATCTCCTTTCATTCTGCCATATTCTCCAAGAAAAAACAGATAAATTACAAACTGTTTCTGGAAATAAGGTCTTTTATAACTCCCTATAAAGAGAACAAAGTGGGCTCTCATCAAGCTTTCAGTAAAGCATCAAATAAACTCTTAAAACATTAAGAGATACTGTGCCTCTTCTAATTTGAAAAAGCCCATGATAAAGCCACAATATGCTACTCTTCACACCCTGAAGGTTCTTGGTAACAGAGTCACAGCACAACGCTTTCAGAGCTTGAGGGCATATGCGGTGGATGAATTTGTGTTCCAGGTGATGAAAAAGAAAACTCCCTCTGTACATTCAATGGTCCTACTCTACCAAGCTTCTTTGAATTAACTAAGGTCCTGTCATCTACAAAACTGCTCCAAAGCTAAGATACCTACTTATAACCCTTACTAAAGAGAAGGAGGACGGGGTGAGTAAAGTGCCCTGTTTTGCCTCCTGAGTGGGAGTAGACCAGAACTGCTCTAAGTTCCAACAAAAACAACTTGAAATGATAGGATGTATGTAAGATTGTAGGCTTTATCATTTATTGAGAAAGGGAGTTTTATAAAAATTGTGAGACCAGGTCTTCTGCACGTAGATGGGAATTGAAAAATCCATTTATTTCAACTTACTTTACAAACCCTATTAAAGTGATTCTTTAAAAAAGGATACAAATCTGGCAGCACATAAATAATGGGAGAGAAGACAAGAGAAAATTGAAAGATGAAAAGCAGATGGATAAATGGGAACTGACTTAACTGTGTTATAAGCTGGCATCAGGAAAGGTGGCACCAGGTGCCCATGAATGTGGGGATAAAGATGAGGCTAAAACAGGAAAATTGGTTAAGAGAATTTAAGAAGTGATTAGATCCTCTGATTTCCTCTCCCCTCTGGGAAACTGGGTGATGGCTCTTCACACACCTAACACTGGTGAGGATAAAACCAAAGAACTGTGAATACCAGGTACAGATACAGGACAGAGAGACTGAGTGACTCTAGCATATTAAATGTTGAGATTTCACACACACACACACACACACACACACACACACACACACACATTTTAGCCTTCCTCCTATCTTCCAGAGCATTGGCTACAAGGATTCGCTCTATAGGTAAGAGATTAGAAGGACTTCTTTGGGAATATGACCAGCTCAAGCCAGATCACTATACACTGGAGCCCACGGTCTAAAAAACTTGTGGTAAAGGCAGCAATGGTCAACATGCATTCCATCCACTCTCCCACATTTTCCAACCCACTTGCAGTGATGCAGAACTTAACTCTAACTAGATCTGGCCAACTGACTACAGGCCGAAGTGGCATAGTACTTTTGAAATAAGACATCCAAGAACCAGCATACACACAACCATCTGGTTATCTATTCCTATACTAGGGTGCCCAGAGAGACAACATGACCTAGATGAATCAACTACAGAATGATGGAACCTCCATCAGCCTGGGTCCCTGAGTGTGGATCAGAGTTTTAAAGCAATCTTCATTGAGCATGTTCTGTTAAGTCACTGAGAACTGGAGATTGTTTGTTCCCAGACATAAGTCTATGGGAGCTCCCCTCTACTTGCTAAATGGGATACTGCCCAATTCATAAATTGCTTAATAAAGCCAATTAGACCTTCAAATTTTAAAAAGCATAAATTTAGTTTCCCATAACTAACACAAAGCCACACACACACACACGCACACACAAGTTTTCAAATGCTATTTTGATTTGCAGTGCTAAAACATGAGCACTCCAGAATCACCAGACATCTGTTCCATCATCCTTCCAATGGTACCTCTTGGGCAAAGTCTCCAGATCAAATCTCCTTCTCACATCCATGCGACTCATAGAAAATCCACAGCATTGCCTCCCAGCAGCCCCCATCCTCCCACCTCTGCTGCCTAAATCTATAACTTAATCTTTATTCCATAATCTGTAACTCCAACATGTATCAGGCCACAGTCCACTGTGTTCCACAATTCCAGGGAAGAACAGAATTCCAGGTGGTCTTCCAGAGGCTCCTCTCATTTCTTTTGCTTCCTTTCTCCTATGGTGTATGGTCTGGAGTATGGCGGGGGGAAGGGGGGGAGGAGGAGTCATATCCTCTCTTTTCAATTGTCATTTTCAACAATTCTATACCTTTGAGATGGGCGATGGGCTAAGGATCAGGATCCTTTTGCAAGTCCTGCATGGATGTGTAACTCCTGGTTTGGGAATGTAAGAGTGCATGGCTGTTTTTGTTTTGTTCTTGGCCTGTGGCATCTCAGCTTAAAGAGAAGGAGGGGGGTCTCAGTGGCTCAGTTGGTTGAGCATCCAACTCCTTGTTTCAGCTCAAGTCATGATCTCAGGATTGAGAGATCAAGCCCCACGTAGGGCTCCTCACTTGGTGGAGTGTCTGCTTGAGATTCTGTCTCTCCCTTTGCCCTTCTCCCACTTATGCTCTCTCTCAAATAAATAAAGAAATCTTTAAAAAAAGAAAGAGAGGCAGAAAGTTGCATTTTAATACACTGTTATAAGTAATGGTTCAGACTGCTTGCTGAAAGCCCATCCTACAGGGTTAAGCAATCTCAAGGGCTTAGATTTCTCAATGTTCAATCTCTAAGGACCCAGAAAATAGACATTTGGCATGATTATGGCTGGGTGAAACCTAAAGAGTTGCAAGATGTGGGCCATACCTCAGTGATCTGAAAAATGATGAGATTCCTTTATCTTCCCCCTTGCTTCTGGTTTACAATCTCATGAAAATCAGAATTCCAGATTAGCTGCATCTGTGTTTCCATGACATCAAATGGTCTGTTGTTAGAACTGTTCCCTGGCTCAGGAGTAACACTTCACAGCAATGGGCAGATGGACACAGGGGTTTGCATGTAGGCACTCCTCGTGTTAGAGAATGGCTTGAAGCTCAAGCACTCTTCTTCAGCTACTGTGAGATTTCCAAATGGTGCCAAATCTTCTTAAGGTCAGTTGTTGGACAAACTGAATCATAGTTACATAGTTACAAAATGCTATCACTGGAAAGGACCGGAGAGACATTCATTCTAAACCAAATAAGTGGGGACCTCAGATTGCAAGCTCACAGTGAACATCTAATTGATCCCACTACCGTGCACACTAAGCCCAGCCTCAGCCAATACCCACCAGTGCAAGATGGCATGAGAAATGAAATCTATTTGCCATTGCCAATTCTGCATAATTCCCTTATTTTATACGTGAGGAATGCAATCTTAGCACTTGCTTAAAGTCATACAGCTAGTCAACAGCAGAAAAAAGACCAGACACCCTATTCAATGTTCTTTTAACCACCTCAACCTAGGTAAACAGGAAAATGAGCCCTTCCTCCTTACTATCTTTTCTCTGCCCCTTCTGTCAAGTTTCTCCAAACACAAGGCTAATTCTAGTTGTAGATATGATCAAGATGCCATATTTACCGGTCTCTCCTGAGCCACAGTACTTCTGTTTTTCTGTTCTGAGATGCCCCCAAGAAGCATCAAGTTAAGTTCAAATGTGTTCTAAAAGACCAGAACTATCTAACTCATTATTTATGGAGCCTCCAGACTTCAGCAAAAAGTCAAGTGTTATGCTTTCAAATTAAAAGGTCTAACATATTCCTGGAAAAGTAAAAATGGAACACTTCCAAGTGACATATTATGGGTGCACTAAACTCTTAGAACTGATTGCATTTGAGGTCTTGAGTCTAGAAGGGGCCAAAGAAAACAAAAATCATCTCTTCAGACTCTCAGCATCTTTCTGAATCTTTTCCAAATGAACTTGCCTACCTCTGTCCAGAATAGAAAGTGCTTATGGGTTAAGGGTGACCAGCAATGCAGACATAGAGAAATAGTGCATTCTATTCTTGGATTGCATATTACTGTTCCATATGGGGGGGCAAGCCAAAACATATGGCGTTCCATCTGCAAGATGGGGCTGGCTGAGTCCCATGAATGGCTTTTAATGTGAGTAGATTCAGCCTGATTTGGTCTGCCTCCAAAGGAGAAGAAAAACCAGTGATTCAAATATTGTGTAAAACCATTGAAATTAATGGCACAAAACAAGACTCATTTGTATTCGGCCTAATTTAAAAGATGTCTGCTTGGTGTAAAGTAATGAATTAGTTATGGGGGTGTTTGGACTGAATGTTCGACATTCTCCTTGAAGGAATAAATGCCTTTTTTCCTTCTCTCAAGCCACTCTCTGTTATTTTGTGCTGTTTCCTCCCAGGAAATTCACTAAGCATTTTGGCTTCTATAACAGGCCGGATTTGATGAAGTTCGCAACATTGGGTACAGCTGATCCTGTCTCAACTCCCCAAGACCAGGTTGGGAGAGAGGATTCAAGAAGATGCTCTTTTAAAAGCTACCTAATGGGGAGTTGAGCTCAAGACAGTAGTATAGGAAGATTCTAAATTCACTCCTTCCCATGGATACAATAAGCATACAACTACATATGGAATAATTTCCTCTGAAAAAGACCAGAAAACTGAATTAACAGAACAGCCACAACAAAGGACAATATCAAGACAGGTAGGAGAGATAAAGACACCTTCACTTAAAAAACAAAAACAAAAAACGCATCCCAGAAATGGCAATCAACAATTGGATAAGATCTAAAAAATACAGAACTTTATCCTGAGGAGTCAGTGGCTTATGCTCCACATCAGGTACCTCAACCCTTAGATCTTTAACCAAAGAAATAGGCCCCCTAAATACCAGGCTTTGGAAAACATTGGGGATTATGCCCAGGAAAACTATAGAACTGTAGGAAAGAGAGAAACCAATCTTAAAGAGTTCATGCACAGACAGATTCTCTCACCCTAGGATGCAGCACAAAACATCAATTTGAAAAGCACTTTTACCATATGTGAAAAAGAACCACTTATTAACCTTAAATCACCTGCCAAAGAGGCAGGAAACTATTAGGACTTCCTTCAGGGACAGAGACATTGGCGGGTACCATACTAGCAACCTCATTCTATTTTGCTAACTTTGGCAATGGCAGGCACCATTTTGAAACTATCCCTCTAACATGCTCAAGCTGGTGAGCTTACTTAGCTGAGAATACTGTCCACCTCTGCAGTGCAACCAAAAGTCACAGATGGGCCAGCCAATAGCCCTGCCTGCCCCTGCACCATAGCACAACTGCATGTTGCAGCCAGGCCAGGTGCCAGCCTTGCCTACTCTTATGACACAGATATAGCCCTTATGACACACACACATGGCATGTGCAGCCCACAAAGGGGACACCCCTTGAGCAACTATCTCTGGTAGTCAGAGGTGATTGTATTTCTGGACTCCATATGAAATCTACGCAAAACCACTCCTTCAAGACTAGGAGAGGTAATTGATTTGCCTATCACATAAAAACTAATGCAGAAAGTCAGGCAAAATGAGGAGACAGAGAAATATGTTCCAAATGAAAGACCAAGACAAAACAACAGAAAAAGACTCTAATGAAATGGAGATAAGCAATCTACCTGAAAAAGCCTCAAAGTAAATATTATAAAGATGCTCATTGAACTTGGAAGAAGAATAAACAGAATAAGACCATCAATAAAGAGATAGAAAATATAAGTTCCAAACAGAAGTTACAGAGCTGAGGAATACAATATCTGAACTGATAAACACTCTAGAATGGCTCGACAGCAGACTGGATGAAGCCAAAGACAAGATCAGCAAGCTGGAAGACAAAGCAATAGAATTCATCTAGACAGAGCAGAAAAAAGAAAAAAAGAATTTTTGAAAAATGAAGATAATTCAAGGAACCTTTGAGACAACATCAAATGCCATAACGTTATCATTATAGAAGTCCCAGAAGGAGGAGAGAAAAAAGGGACCAGAAAACTTACTGGAAAAATATAGCTGAAAACTTTCTTAATTTGAAGACAAAAACAAACATCCAGGTCTAGGAAGCCCAGAGAGTTCAAATAAGATGACTCGAAAGAGATCTACACCAAAAGATAAAAGTTAAAGAGAATTTTAAAAGCAGGAAGAGAAAAAGACTTATCACATGCAAGAGAAACCACATATGGCTATCAACAGACTTTTAAAAAAGATTTTAGTTATTTATTTTAGAAAGAGTGAACGAGAAAGTGAGCACAAGTAGGGTAAGGAAGGAGGAGCAAAGGGAGAGGGAGAAGCAGACTCCCCACTGAGTAGGGATCCCAGCATGGGGCTCAACCCTAGGACTCCAAGATCATAACCTGAGCCAAAGGCAGATGCGTAACTGGCTGAGCCACCTAAGCACCCCTCAACAGACCTTTAAGCAGAAACTTTTTTTTTTTTTCATTTGAGAGAGAGAGAGGACAGGTAGGGGGGAGGGTCAGAGGGGGAGAAAGAAGCTGACTCCCTGCTGAGCAGGGAGCCTGATACAGGGCTTGATCCCAGGACCCCACGATCATGACCTGAGCTGAAGAAACATGCTTAAGTGACTGAGCCACCCAGGCTCCCCAAACAGAAAGTTTGTAAGCCAGAAGACAGTGTCATGACATATTCAAACTACTGAAAGGAAAAAACTTCCAGTGAACAATTCTCTACCTAGGAAAGTTGTTATTCAGAATTGAAGGAGAAATTATTAAGAGTTTTCCAGATAAGCAAAAGCTAACAGAGTTCATGACCATTAAACCAGCCTTACAAGAAATGTTAAAGGAACTTCTCTAAACTGAAAAGAACTGGCACTAATTTATAACAAGAAAATACGCAAAAGTAAAAACCTCACCAGAAAGGGGAAATATATAGTAAAGGTAGTAGGATCAGTTACTTATAAAGCAACTATGAAAAAAAAAAAAAAGCAACTATGAAGGTTAGATGACAAAAATAGTAAAATTAACTAAATCTATAATAATTAGAAAAGGGATGCATAAATTAAAAGATGGGAAATTGTGACATCAAAAATACAAAATGGGTGGCAATGTCAAGTTTGTAATGCATTCAAATTTAAGTTGTTATCAACTTAAAACACTTTTATATACTTAGGTAATTATATGTGAACCTCATAGTAACCATAAAGCGAAAACTTATAGTAAATACACAAAAGAAAATGAGAAAGGGATCTAAGCATAACACTAAAGGGAAACCACAGGAAAAAAAGAAAGAGAAAACAGAAGAGAGAGGAACTATAAAAACAGCCAGAAAACAATTAACTACATGACTATAAGTACATACCTATCAATAATCATTTTAAATGTAAATGGACTAAACTCTCCAATCAAGACACAGAGTGGCTGACTGGAAGAAAAGGACAAACATTATATGTTCTCATTGATTTGGGGAATATAAATAATAGTGAAAGGGAATATAAGGGAAAGGAGAAGATATGTGTGGGAAATATCAGAAAGGGAGACAGAACATAAAGACTCCTAACTCTGGGAAACGAACTAGGGGTGGTGGAAGGGGAGGATGGCGGGGGGTGGGGGTGAATGGGTGATGGGCACTGGCGGGGGGCACTTGACGGGATGAGCACTGGGTGTTATTCTGTATGTTGGTAAATTGAACACCAATAAAAAATAAATTTATTTAAAAAAAGAAAAGAGAAAGAAAGAAAGAAAGAAAGAAAGAAAGAAAGAAAGAAAGAAAGAAAGAAAGAAGAAAGAAAGAAAGAAAGAAAGAAAGAAAGAAAGAAAGAAAGAAAGAAAATAACAAGACCCATCTACATGGTGTCTCCAAAAGACTCGCTTCAGTTGCAAGGACACACAGACTGAAAGCGAAGGGTTGGAGGAAAATATTCCATGAAAATGGAAAGGAAAAGAAAACTGATATATCTATACTCATAGCAGACAAAACAGACTTTAAAACAAAGACTGTAAAAATAGACAAAAAGGACATTACCTAACGATAAAGGGGCCAATCCAACAAAAGACATAATATATAAATATCTATGCACCCATCATAGGAACACCAAGATATATAAAGCAAATATTACCAGACCTAAAGGGAGAAATTGACAGCAATATAATAATAGTAGAGAATTTAAACACCCCACTTACATCAATGGATAGATATTCCAAACAAAATTAATTAGGAAACTTTGACCTTTACAACACATTAAACCAGGTAGATTTGATAGATATATGCAAAACACCCTATCCAAAAGCAATAGAATACAGATACCTTCTCAAGGGCAAAGGAGACATTTACTAGAACAGATCATGTTAGGCCACAAAACAAGTCTCAATAAATTCAAGAAGGATCATATCAAGCATCTTCTCACCACAATAGTATAAAAATAGAAATAAATTATAAGATGAAAACTGGAGAAAACACTCCTGAACAACCCATGGCTCATCAAAAAATCAAAGAAGAAATAAAAAATACATAGAGACAAATGAAACCAGAAATATGACATACCAAAATCTGTGGTATGCAGCAAAATTGGTTCTAAGAGAGACGATGATAGCAGTACCGTCCTGCCTCAAGAAACTAGAAAAATTCAAATAATCTAACTAGAACCTTAAAGAACTAGAAAAAGAAGAACAAAGCATAAAGTCAGTAGACCTTAAGGAACTAGAAAAAGAAGAACAAAGCATAAAATCAGTAGAGGAAAGGAAATAATAAAGACCAGAGCAAAAACAAGTGAAATAGAGACAAAGAAAGAAAGGAGGAAAGAGGAGAGGAGAGGAGAGGAGAGGAGAGGAGAGGAGAGGAGAGGAGAGGAGAGGAGAGGAGAGGAGAGGCGAGATCAATGACACTAAGAGCTGGTTCTTTGAAAAAAAAGTTTAATGGACAAATATTTACATAAACTAATTAAGAAAAGAGAGTTCTAACAAACAAAATGAGAAATGGAAGAAGAGAAATTCCAACTGATACACAGAAATACAAAAGATCATAAGAAACTACAATGAGTAATTATATGCCAACAAATTGGCCAATCTAGAAGAAATGGATAAATTCTTAGAAATACACAATCTTCCCAGACTAAATCATTAAGAAACCAAAAATCTTAGCAAGACTGATTAGTCGTGAGAAGATTGAATCAGTAATCAGAAACCTCCCAACAAACAAAAGTCCAGGACCAGATGGTTTCACTGGTAAATTATCCCAAACATTCAAAGGAGATTTAGTACCTATCCTTAAAAGCTTCTAGAAAGTTGAAGAGAAAGGGACATTTCCAAACTCATTTTATGAGGCCAGCACTGCCCTGATAACAAAACCAGACAAGGATATCCTTAAAAAAAAAAAAATTATAGGCTAAAATCATTGATGAACACTGATGCAAAATTCCTCAACAAAACATTAGCAACTCAAATTCAACAACACATTAAAAATGATCATTCACCATGATCAAGTGGGATTTATTCCAGGGATGCCAAAATGGTTCAGCATCTGCAAATCAACCAACGTGGTACACCACATTAACAAAATGAAGGATAAAAATCACATGATCATCTCAATAGATGCAGAAAAAGCATTTGACAAAATTCAACATTCATTTATGATAAAAATGCTCAACAAGGTGGTACAGAGGGAACATACCCAAACATAATAAAGGCCACATATAACCAATGCACAGCTAACATCACATCCAGTGGTGAAAAGATGAAATCTTTTCCTCTGAGATCAGGACAAGATAAGAATGCCCACTCTTGCTACTTTTATTCAACATAGTATTGGAAGTCCTAGCCACAGCGAATAGGAAAGACAAAGAAATAAAAGCATCCAAATCAGAAAGGAAGAAGTAAAACTCACTATTTGCAGATGACATACTATTTTTATAGAAACTCAAAGACTCCATCAGAATAACTGTTAGAACTAATAAGTGAATTCAGTAAAGTAACAGGATACCAAATCAATGTACATAAATCTGTTGTGTTTCTGTACACTAATAACGAATTGTCATAAAGAGAGATTAAGAAAACAATCCCATTTACAATTGCATCAAAAAGAATAAAATACCTAAGAATAAATTTAATGAAGAGGGTGAAAGGCATTTACACTGAAAACTATAAAAAGCCCAGAAAGAAATTGAAGAAGACACAAGTAAATAATAGATATTTCGTACTCATGGATTGGAAGAATTTATATTGTTAAAATGTTCATAACACCCAAAGAAATCTACGGATTTGACGTAATTTCTATCAAAAATTCCAATGGCATTTTTCACAGAACTAGAAAAAATAATTCTAAAATTTGCATGTAACCATAAAAGATCCGAAATAGCCAAGTCAATCTTAAAAAGAAGAATAAAATTGGAGTTATCATGGTCCTTGATTTCAAACTATATTACAAAGCTATAATAATCAAAACGGACACATAGAACAGTAGAACAAAATTGAGAACCCAAAATTAAACTCACACATATATGGACAATTAGCTTATGACAAGGAGCCAACAATATACAATGGAGAAAGGACAATCTCTTCAATAAATGGTGTTTGGAAAACTGGATACTTACCAGCAAAAGGATGAAACTAGATCACTATCTCATACTATACACAAAAATGGAATAAAAAATGTATTAAAGACTTGAATATAAGACCTAAAACCATAAAATTCCCAGAAGAAAACATAGGCAGTAAGCTTCTCAACATTGGTCTTGGAGATATTTTTGTAGATCTGACTCCAAAAGGAAAGGAAAGAAAAGCAAAAGTAAACAAATAGGATTCCATCAAACTAAAAAGCTTCTGCATTGTGGAAAAAAAGCCAGCATCAACATGAAAAGGCAATCTACTGAATGGGAGAAAATTTTTGCAAGTCATATATATGACAAGGGATTAATATCCAAAATATATAAAAAGCCCACATAATTCAAAAACAAAAACAACCCAGTTAAAAAATGGACAGAGGACCTGAATAAACATTTTTCCAAAGAAGACATACAGATGGCCAACAGGTACATTAAAAGATGCATAGCATCATTAATCATTACAGAAATGCATATTAAAACCACAATAAGTATTACCGTACACTGGTTAGAATGTCTACTATCAACAACAGAAGAAATAACAAGTGTTGGAGAGGATGTGGAGAAAAGGAAACACAGTGTTGGTGGGAATGTAAACTGGTACAGACACGATGAAAAACAGTATGGATATTCCTCAAAAAATTGAGAATAGAATTACAATATGTTCCAGCTATTTCATTCCTGGGTATCTATTCAAAGAATACAAAAATATTCGTTCAAAAATATGTAGGCACCACTATTCACAGCAGCATTATTTACAATAACCAGGAAATGATAACAATCTAAGTGTTCATCAGTGGATGAATGGATAAAGAAGATGAGGTATATATAATGGAATACGAATCAGCCATTAAAAAAAGAAAAACGAAATCTTGCCATTTGCAACAATATGGATGGACCTAGAGAGGGTATTATGCTAAGTGAAATAAGTTAGAGAAATACAAATATCATGTCATTTCACTCATATGTGAAATCTAAAAAGTAAAACAAAATAAAAATGAAATCATAAATAGATGAGATTGGTGGTTACCAGAGGGGACTGGGGGTGGGGGGGCAAGTGCCAATAGTACAGAGATGGACAGCAACTAGACTTTTAATGGTGATCACTCTGAGCATATTGTCAAATTATGTCACGTACCTAAAACTTATATAACATTGTATACCAATTTGACCACAACTGAAAAAAAAATTGCCTAATGGAATCATCTTGTTCATGCTCCTCCAGTAAGTCTCCAAGGGCCACTTATCACCAGAGGACCAGTGGGCAGACCTTGCCCTTCTTCAATATTGGTAGGAAGACAGAATTTGGAGTTCATCTTTGAATAATTGCAATGTGCCTCCATGTTGTCACAAGGAGGACAAGGAACAACAGGCCATCCACTCCTGAGATGATGATGATGATGATGATTGATGATTCAGTGAGACTGATTTGTGCCAGAGTTACATGTGAATGATCTAATTGCATTTTACAATAACTTCATAAGGTGAGCTCTGTCCTCTCCACTTTTCAGATGAAGAGGCTGAAGTTCAAAGAGTTAGGGGATCCCTGGGTGGCGCAGCGGTTTAGCGCCTGCCTTTGGCCCAGGGCGCGATCCTGGAGACCCGGGATCGAATCCCACGTCGGGCTCTCGGTGCATGGAGCCTGCTTCTCCCTCTGCCTGTGTCTCTGCCTCTCTCTCTCTCTCTCTCTCTCTCTGTGACTATAATACATAAATAAATAAAAATTTAAAAAAAAAAAAAGAGTTAGTTGCCAAGATCACAGAGTTAGTGAATGGCAGACCAAGAACACCACTGTTCCTGCCTCAAAGCCCATGCTGGGATCAAACAGGAAAAGATGGGGTGACTGCCCCTATGAATACTTCCCTAAACTGCTGCATTTTTCAATGGGACAGCCCAACGTGCTTAAAGTACTAGATTGCTCAAATCATGGCTGACAAGAAAAGCGACTACTCTCTCTAGTCACGACGCTGAATCAAAGCAGTACCAACGGAAGCCTGTACATCACTACATCACTTCAATGGCATCATTCCCTCCTGGATGGGACTGGCTTCCTCAATGCTATTATATGACTCAGACTGGGATACTCTTGATCAAGGCCAAAGTTAACCCAAAACCCCACACTCCATCTTTCCTTCCCTGTAGAGTGAAGGCATTGTGCTTTATGGTCCATTTGCGGCTGTCCTAGCCACATGGCTTTCAAACCCATGTCAGCAATGTAGGCCTTTTACCCTCCAAATGAAATCAGCAAACAGAACCCCTCCATTTGAAAAGAGGGTGGGGGGCTCATGGCTTCCTTGTCCACTGAAGGACAAACTCTGAAAATCCTAAGGATTGTAAAGGCTCCAAGCACCACTGCTGGAAATCTATAGTTTTAGACCCATTCTTCACCTTCTACCTGTAAGGGTCCTGAACACCAGCCATAGACACATCCCCTAGCTTCTTGCAAGGAAGCAGAATTGCTGTGGCATGGGTGTGTGGAGTGTGCCATCTGGTCCTGGTGTCAACTGTTAACTCAGGCATCTGCTGGCATTCCCTTTGTCTCTCTCCTCAGTGCCCTTCAGGCCAGCTCTCCACTGCTTCTATGCCTGTTGGAAGGCCCAGGGATGATTTTGCTCTTCTGTGCCCTAAGGTGGGGTTGGTGGGGCTGGGGGGTGGTCGCTCACCTCTAGGTTCTCCTTTTGGTGTGTCCATGAACATGCTCACTGCCTGAGGCTCTCACCTCCCCTGAAACACAGTTGCCCTGTGGAACCCCATTGATTTTGTTTAGAGATGACTCGGTGCTGTGGTTTGCAGGTAAGTGCAGTGGAGTAGGGCCAGCAAAGTCAGGGATTGTTAAGTCACAACAACAGAACAAAACCTTAACATCTTTTAAAAATAGGACACCTTTAGGTGGCCACACAGCAGCAAGCCATGGTGGGGCCTGTCTTCCACCCTCTTAAGAAGATGAATAAAGCCTGAGAGGATGGGAGACAGGGCTCCTTGGAGTCATGGTGAGGACACCCTAAGATACCCTCCCTAGCCAGCAGGTTGTAAACTAGAATGGGCAATGGGGTATTTCTGGAAAGGATGTCCCGGTGCAGATGGGGCTGGCCTGCCCCAGAGCTCCAGCCACCTATGCAGTGAGCTCATAAGGAACTCAGAACACTTGCAGCTGCTACATTCCTTCATCTGACACAACATGCTCAGGATGTGTGCCCCTAAACTCCTGAGGTCCTTCCAATGATCCAGGGAATTGAGACTACAGATGCTGTTGCAATGAAGATGTTTTTATTTGTCATTCTCCACCTCTTAGGTGTGAGTTTTTCAAACCCACTCAGGAGCGCTCTGTCTCCACCCACTAGGGGAGAGTGGTGAGAACCCATGGGCCAGAACCCTTGAGAGGGCAGGTTTTGGGATCAGGGGATCCAGATTTAAAGACTTG
This sequence comes from Vulpes vulpes, assembly GCF_048418805.1. Classification (NCBI taxonomy): domain Eukaryota; kingdom Metazoa; phylum Chordata; class Mammalia; order Carnivora; family Canidae; genus Vulpes; species Vulpes vulpes. The sequence goes on along the minus strand of NC_132793.1, from coordinate 95,628,392 downwards.
CCATGACTCAACCTAGCAGTGTGATCTGGGTCTTCTGGAGTCTCCCATTTCTCTGTTTAGTAACTCACAGGTACCTGTAAGAATTGGATGAGAACATTTGTGTGCAATTCTTAGCACAGGGTCAGGAACACAGTAAAAGCTGATGACACAGAGAATTTAGCTAATTTCAATGTCATAATCACCAGCTTCACCCCCCAGCCATTCCCAGGTCCCTCTTCCTGGGCTGGCAGAGCCAGGGAGGGGTTTTCCAAGACTCCCACCCTTCCTCTGAGGAGGGGGGCATAGGCTTCAGCTACCCTTCCCCAGGGAAGCCCTGACTCCAGGACCTGATCCTGTGGGCCCTGATTTTGTCACATGTTTATAGAGTTAAGAGGGGAGGTGGGAAGGGTAGTGACCACCTAGGATTGACTCTGGGACCCTCTCTTCTTTCCTACTCCACTTAACCCTGCAAAGGGACATGTTCTGAGTCCCCCAGATAAGCATCAGGGGGTAGAGATGGTGCTGTTTCTGTGCCAGCAACTCCTCTCTGGACAATCTACTGCCTCTAGAAGCTGAGCCTTTCTGGGCCTACCCACTATCCCTTAATATCTTAAAATATCACTTGGACCCTAGTTTGTGGGCAAAGAGATCTGCAAAACCGAGGTCCCTGACACTAAATCCCAATATCTCTGAGGCTCAGAGAGCTAGAAGCCAAAACCTGGAAGAGTCATTTCTAGTGGTTTTGGGCAGAAGTTGTGGTTTTTCTTTGAGGCAGGTTTTGCCTGGTGTTGGGAAAAGCCATTCCGTTGGCTGTTTCCAGGGTGCAGACACAAGTCCCCATGTAAGTGTCCTGAAACAGGGAGTGCTTGACAATCCAGAAGCAAATGCTATGCTCTGAACGTGGGTCTCTGGGTGTAATAACCTAAGGAGAATTTCACAGAAGGTAGAGGATATCCCTCCAAAGACAGTTTTGACACCAGCTCTGCTCCAGTCAGGCACAGGGGGAATGGGTGCTCTAGAACTGAGGTGGAGGGCTAAGGGGATCACATCAGATTGATTCAGCTGTGGAAGGAAAGGCTTCAGGATCTAGGGACAGGCCTGGGGAGGGGAAGGAGCTGGAGGGAGGAACTCTGAGACCTGGAGAGAACACTCTTTGAGAAAGTGAAACCTCAGGACCCTTTAAAGGTTTTATTTTCTTTAATATAAATCCTTCAAGCCTTGGTGAAGTTTTTAAAACAGATCCATGTTTGTGTTCATCCCTTAGAAGACAAAGGGAAGAACCAGTGTTTAACTCTGGGGCCAAGGCAGCTGGAGGAGGTGGAAACCCCTCCCTAGTAGAGGATCCTCCTTCAGCAGGTGGGTGGATTTTCCAGATGCATGCAGGAGTTGGACACTGACTTACCAGAAAAGCACTTGAGGTGCGGTCTTTTTTCTAAGAGAGAAAGAAATAAGCATGCTTATAAATTCATTTACTCACCATGTATTTATTTATTTGTTTCAAGTTTTTAAGTTTTAGTTAGTTAACATATAATGCAATATTGGTTTCAGGTGTAGAATTCAGTGATTCTTCATTTACATATAACACTCATCACAATGAGTGTGCTCCTCAATACCCATCACCATCACTGTTTAGCCCATCCCCCACCCAGTCATTTAGCCCATCCCCACATCGGCCTCCCCTCTGGTAACCCTCAGTTTGTTTTCTACAGTTAAGAGTCTCTTATGATTTGCTTCTCTCTCTTTTTTTCCCTCCTTCCCTTATGTGCATCTGTTTTGTTTCTTAAATTCCGCACGTGAATGAAATCATGCTGTATTTATCTTTCTCTGACTTATTTTGCTCAGTGTAATTCACTCTATCTCCATCCACGTCCTTGCCAATGACTAGATTACATTCTTTCTGATGGGTGAATAATATTCCATATTCACCATTTCTTTTTTTTTAAGATTTTATTTATCCATGAGAAACACACAGAGAGAGAGAGAGAGAGAGAGAGGCAGAGACACAGGCAGAGGGAGAAGCAGGCTCCATGCAGGGAGCTTGACATGGGACTGGATGCCCCGTCTCCAGGATCACGCCCTGGGCTGAAGGTGGCGCTAAACCACTGAGCCACCAGGCTGCCCTCACCATTTCTTTTTAAGCACATGCTATGCACTAGGCCCTGTGTAAGGTGGTCAGCATGCAGGGTGAAGAAAACAGTCATGCTTCTTGCCCAGATGGAGCTTCCAACACCAAGGGTGAATGAACAGTAAACTAATAATGTTGCACGCAGTGTATTAATTAGGGATCTGCTGAGTGCCACGGGAGAGATCAGAGAACTAGGAGAGGGCATAATGAGCGACCTAACCTACAACTTTTAATATCTTATTGGGACATTGTACTTTGTTATATTTTTAACAGCACATCATTATATTATTTAAACATCAAATTTTGTTAGCATTCCATTATAATAGCAACTGACATCCGGAAAAATGAGGTCCCAGACGCTGTTCCGGTTTGCTTCTGAGACATGCTTCCAGAATAAAATTGTGGCTGCTCCCCACGATAGACACAGCACGAGGGCAAGAATGGCCCCGAAAAGAACGCTGGTCAGGAGTCGATGACTATTTGGGGCTGAACTGCATCCTACTGGAGTTTTTATGTTGAAGTCCTAATCCTCAGCATCTCAGAATGCAGCTGTATTTGGAGATGGGGTCATCAAAGAAGTAATCACAGTAAAGTGGGGTCATACAGAGGGCCCCAATGCAATCTGACTGGCGTCCTTCTAAGAAGGGGCGACTTGGAAGACCATGTGAGGACACACGAAGACAGCCATCTGCAAGCCAAGGAGAGCGGCCTCGGAGGCAAACAACTGTACTGCCATTTTGATCTCAGACTTCCGGCTTCTGGAACTGCCAGGAAATAAATGGTGTTTAATAAATACCCAGCCTGTGGTATTTTGTCATGGCAGCCCTAGCAGACTAGTAAGGGGGGAAGACCTTCTGGAAGGAGGTGAGGACCAGCAGAACCCTCTCTTCTGCCTGCACAGATCCCCATCCCCTCTTCTCTGTGTGCTGGCCAGAGGGTCAGGCCTCCCCTCCTCTCAGAGCAGATGCAGGGGCTCTGCATCTAAAGCTGGGCGACGTGCAGAATGATGGCAGCACCTGCCCTTTCCAGGAGCGACCTTTATCTTCTGTGATGCCCAATCATCCCTTTTGCCAGACTGACTGTTAGCGAAGGATTGAGAGCCTGATCTATCCTCCCGCAGATGCTGTGAGTGTCACATATTTCTTGCCTTCTCCCCTCTTCTTTTAACCATGGGGTGAATACAAAACAACCTCTTGAAAGTCCCCAGCAGCAATTGTGCATTCCAGCATCTCTCCCAGAACAAGGAGCACCGAGCTTGTAGTTTAAAGATTATCTCCTCAGATTTAATGAGAGTCACTGTGAAAACAGAGTCCCCAGGAAAAGGAGAAAAACACCACAACAAAAAAAAAAAAAAAAAGAAGGAAGGAAAAAGAATATCCATCCAATTAGTGTCTCTAACACGGACTCATTATATATCCACTTCTGACATTTGCCAGTGGTGTTCGAATTGAGCTGCGAAAGAGTGCAAATTGACATTTGCCATAACCATCCCCCACCCCTTCGCCCCCTAAAATGTAAGCATTTACCACCACAGCTGGGATTAGGGAAAGGAGAGGCAGGGCAGTGACTGAATCCACAGCAGAGGAGGGGAGGCCGTTAATCAGGGAGGGAGACAGGGCGAGAGCACATCATGGCTACATGTGAATGACCCTCATCGTCCATGTCTCAGTGTGATTTCCTTTTTAGGGAACATTTAATAAGATACAGAAGCCAGATTTGGTTGAGCTGAATTCAAGATCGCCATGGCAACCTTCCTTTGGAGGTTATCCAAGTCAGGTAGTGACAGCAAAGCTGAGTTAAAGGTCATCCCTGCAGAGAAAGATGGGCATTGATAAAGTATTTTAACAAGACCCAGAGGAGCTGGTATTTGAAAGCTACCTACAGAGGACCAGCTAAGCATCGAGAATGGGAAGCAAACAACAGCAGGGACAGAGGGGGCGTCCTGTGGGGGATTCCACCAGAGACAACACTGTAAACACCTCGTCCTACAGACAGAGAACTCAAGTCTCCACCGAAAACTCAGACTTGCCACAGTCCATCTGTGTTCAACAGAGGGCTTACCAATTTTTTTATTCAGGCATTTAAATGGTAAAGAAACCTGCTCGTGCCCAGACATGGATTCCCGAAAAGTCCCAAACAACCATATTCTTGCAACGGGAACAGCACTGACCTTCTTTATCACCCTGCAGATGACTTATTCACTCTCTTTTATATAAGAACTGTCACTTTAAAATCTTGGAGTTCAGAAGCCCCTCCTTTGCATGATGGTGAAGCCAGAAACTTTTGAGGAAACCATTTATATGTGAATGTCTATGTGGCTGGCCCCTCGGGAAAGATGTAAAGATGAATTTTAAGCCTAAGAAGATAGGGAAAATTAACCCAAACTTCCTTAGATATAAATAAATGCCAATTTAAATAACAAATAGAAAGATGTACATTAAAATAATAAATTTTGGCTTTTCAGATAAACAAAAATCAAGAGGTGTGGTACTACCTAGAGCTGGTGGAGGATGAATCTCATACACTGTTCGTGGGAGTGTAAATTGGTACCACTCCAATGCAAAATAATTTGCAAATAACTATCAAAATTTAAAATGGGCCTCCCTCTGAGCTGGAATTCCCATTGTATACATTGGTACCAAGCAAAGATATGCGGTCATAGATGTTCATTGCAGCATTGTTTATATTAGCAAAAGATTAGAAAAATCTTCAAGGTCCATCGGTAGGAAAGCGACAGAATAAATAAATTATGGCACATTTGTGAAATAGAATAATATACAGCTTTTAGAAAGACAGTTTTATGGGTGTGGGCATAAAACAATCTCCCTGATATACTGAATGAAAAAGCAAGTATACCATCTTGAGCATTGTATGCTCACCTATACTTTCCACAATTGGCACATTTTGTTATGTGCATGTATTAATTTTTCTTTTTTTGAAATTTTATTTATTTATTCATGAGAGACACAGAAAGAGGCACAGACATAGACAAAGGGAAAGGCAGCCTCCCTGCAGGGATCCTGATGTAGGACTCAGTCCCAGGACCCCAGGATCTCTACCTGAGCCAAAGGCACCCAACCACTGAGCCACCCAGGTGCCCCTAATTTTTCCATTTAAAAAGTCAACCTTAAAAGATCATCTGGTGTTTGAATTATGGGCCATTTGTCCCATGTGGTGGACTTTGTTGGTACCTTTCCAGCTTTCATTTCTCCCTTCCTCCCTCACAGAGCCTCAGCTTTGTTCGGGGGCTCTATCCCTCCCTTAAGTACCCTATATGATTCAAGGAACATAACCAACTCAACTCCTGTCGTGGGCTCTGAGCTAGTGAGTCTCATACTTGAGAGGGCATCAGAAACAACTGGAAGACTTATTAAATCAGAAAATTTCTGATACGTGGACCCAAAGTGGGGCCCTGAGAACTTTTATTTCAAAGAAGGGTTGATGCTGTTGGTCTGAGAACCACATCATGAGAATCCCGATTTAGGCCAAGTGCATAATACCCCTCCTTTTTGCCAATGATTGCTCCCAAGATATGGCACCTACACCTTCTAAGACTTTCAATAGAAGTTTTTTGGAAGAAAATTTCCTTCTCTTAAATGAAAGCCACAGGGCAAGTAAGACTTTCTCTTTCTTCTCCCCTAAATGCCCTGAACATGAATAAGAGGAGAATGAAGCCCTATCATTACTGGCAGGTGTCCTAGAACAAGAGAAATCGGCCTTAAGATGTTGCTAACACTCGGCAGCCCGGGTGGCTCAGCGGTTTGGCACTGCCTTCAGCCCAAAGCGTGATCCTGGAGACCCGGGATCGAATCCCACATCAGGCTCCCCGCACGGAGCCTGCTTCTCCCTCTGCCTGTGTCTCTGCCCCTCTCTCTTTGTCTCTAATAAATAAAATCTTGAAAAAAAAAAGATGTTGCTGATACTCTGAAAGGTAGAAAGATCTGATGCCCATCCCACTGCTAGACTTCCCATTTTATTAGCCAATATGTCTAATTACAGTTTAAGCCCCTCTGCATTGTGTCTTCTGTTACCTGCAGACATATACATCATCACAGACACAAGCTTAGGAGACGTTATCTTAAAATATTTAAAGTTAAAACAAGTTTTTTTCCTTTACAAAGACTAGTGACAGATTAAGGAAAATGTTTGCAAAATGCACCTCACATACCCTGGTCAAGTGGGCTTTCTTGTTCTTCTTAAATCCAGTGTCACACAGAGGTAAGTACTAAAGAAATACAGCTCTGAATCAAAGCTCAGAAAAAGAATTTTATTGAATAAATAGCTCAGGGAGAGGGGTGGAACCAATGTCTACAAAAGAAAGCTTACAATGCCCAGAAAAAGGTCCTTTAAAAAAAATATTTAGCCCATCTATCTTCCCCACATCCCAGAGTGGAACTTCTGTCCTCAGTCTTCTCTCTCTACATGTGTCTTCCATTGATTTTTCTCTTCATGCTTCCTGCCTTCTCTGGATATGTCACTATTATGTAAAGACAGCCAAACATGGCTGCTACCAATACTGTCTTTCCCAGTTGTCCCTGGAGAGGTGTAGTTGAGGTGGCACATATGAGAGGGGAGGAGTAATATTCTGTACCTGTCCAATATGGACTGATTTACAGATGAAGAAATGAAAGCAGATTATAAGTATCTTAGTCCAAAGTCACATCTCGAAAACCCAAGCTCTCTTGCACTACTGCCATCAACAAAGGACTGAGATCCCTAACACAAAAATAAGTCTTACAAGTCAGAGGGAAAAACCACCTTAATGGAATAATTTGCAGAGAACATGCACAAGCAAATTAAATAAGAAAAACAAATTGAAAAAGATGTTCAAGCTCACTAGTAATAAAATGAATGGAAATTAAAACAATATTTCAGCTAGCAGATGAGCAAATATTTTTAAAATTAATTACCACCAATGTTGGCTAGAGTATGGAGGAAAAGGAACTCCCACACTGCTAGCAAGAGAGTAACAGAAGAATAATTAGGTAATACCCCTCCAAATTTAAAATTAGCATACGTTTGACCCTGTGATGCTGCTTTGAACAATTTATCCTAATGAGTTCATCAGACAAGTAGGAAAGAAATATATACAAGAATGTTTACAAAGTCTGTGTTTTAATAGTAAAACATGAAAACAACTTAATGCATCCACAGGGGATGATACGATAGAGAGAGAGAAATACTGACTATGGCTCCCCAATACAGAACCCCACCACTGACTGCCTTGCCTACTAGATCACAAGTGACAGTGGGCAAACACAGGCTCCTTCAGCAGGATCAAATCCTGTGCCTTTAAAACTCACAGCAAGGAGCCCCATGACAGAGTGGGGGCTCTTTGCATGTCTCAGGAAGGTGATAGTACTGAGCTCCTCCAAGCCGCTCATCTTCAGAGGACTAAGTGAGGCATAGAGAAAGGCTGAAATGTTCCTCTAATGGAAGTCTTACCACATGGAAACATGAAGAGCAGAGAAAAGATATTTCCTCTACCCCCACCCTAAAATAGATATACAGTCACGGACAAAAGTCTGGAGATGGATAGCTATCAGAAAGAGGGTAATTATTTCTGAGCAGTGGACCCATTTACTTTTCTTCCTTAGTCCACTATTCTTGCATATTGAGTTAGTGAGACAATCAGAGCCAGACATATGGTTGCCTAGTACAGAAAAAGAAGGGAAGGAAAACCAATGTCTTTTGCATACCTACTATGTGCTGGGTGGGGCAGTTTATCTGCCTTGTCTCCAAGTATATAAGTTGGCCACTTTAGGATGTTTCCACAGTGAGAGAGGAGCCAGAAACTTCACCCCTGAGACATGCAGGACAAAGTAGAACATTTTGAGTCAGCAGGTATATAGTGACACTACAGAGGTGAGGAGCAAGGTGAGTCACTGAAGACAGAGATTGCAGAGGAGATGGCCCAAGCCAATGGCCAGATGGAAAATAAAGAGTGACTCAAGACCTGCAAGGCCTTCAAGAACCCTGGTAGGACCTAACCAGTGGGGGTTGGGGTAGAAATGGGCCCCACCTTGACAGATACAAGCAACAGATGCCAGTAAGATACCCACTGAGCAGGCGACATAAAGATGGAATATTACTCCGCCATTAGAAATGACAAATACCCACCATTTGCTTCAACATGGATGGAACTGGAGGGTATTATGCTGAGTGAAATAAGTCAATCGGAGAAGGACAAACATTAAATGGTCTCATTCCTTTGGGGAACATAAATAATAGTGAAAGGGAATAGAAGGGAAGGGAGAAGAAATGGGTAGGAAATATCAGAAAGGAAGACAGAACATGAAGACTCCTAACTCTGGGAAACAAACTATGGGTGGTGGAAGGGGAGGAGGGCGAGGGGTGGGGGGTGACTGGGTGGCAGGCACTGAGGGGCCACTTGAAGGGATGAGCACTGGGTGTTATTCTGTATGTTGGCAAATTGAACACCAATAAAAAATAAATTTATTATTTAAAAAAAAAGATCCTCTACAAGGGAGTCATCAGGAATCCAGATGATGGCGAAAAGACTCTCCATGAACCGGTTGCCTGCCTTTGGTTCAAATCACATATACCTATAACTATACCCGGATGCCATCTTGAAAAGATGGAAAATAGAAAAAAGCATTTGAAAGAAGAAAAACTGGCCTAGGAGAAGTTTGAACATAGAATTTGATTGGATATTTTTGGATGAGAGAACTTATGAGAGCTATTACAAGACTGCAAGACTGTGTTAAAAAATTTTTAATTATATCTGGTATTTGACTAGCACATGGAGGAAAAAGAATGCCCATACTCTGCTGATAAGACAACAACTGAAGAAAAATTAGATAATACCTCTCCAAATTTAAAAATCAGCATACATTTGACCCTGTGATTCTGTTTCTAGTAATTTATCCTAACAAGTTCATCAGGCAGCAAGAAAGAAAGAAATACAACTCTGCTTACAGAGCACTGTTACAGTGAAGGAGTCCTCAGTCCCTGCTAGAGGTGGCAGTAACTGACAGTCCCAGATGTTTTCTCATATCTGAGTTCTTAATTTCTACCATATTATTTCCACCATACATTAGTCATATTTAAAGGGGGGAAAATGAGGGGAATTAAATGCTTTGCTGATTGACCTCTACTGGTACCCTGCAAAGAGCTTGAAGAACATTTCTAGAGCAAGAAAATTATGTGTGAGCCTTGAGGCAAGAGGAAATGGGTGAGGTGTTAGAAACCCACACCATGCCTTCAGGTAACCATGTAAGGATTTTGTTCCTACTCCTTGGTCTTGCTTTTCCTCACATTGGAGTGTGTTTAATGTGATTTTCTTTTCTTTTTTTATTTTATTTTACTTAAGAGAGAGAGAGTGCACGGGGATGGGGGGTGACATAGGGAGAGGGAGAGAGAGTCTGAAGCCAACTCCACCCTGAGCACAGAGCCTCACTTGGGGCTCCATCCCACTGCCCTGAGATCACAACCTGAGGGTTTCAGCCCTGAGCTGAAACAAGAGTTGGACACTTAACTGACTTTGCCACTCAGGCACCCCTAATGTGATTTACATGTAAGATAATGTTTTCAGCACATGGGATTGGTTACCTGCCCTATTCTGTTCCGTTCCTTTTTTTCCTGCCAGCAGAGCAAAGCCCAGGGCTCCCTCAAAGTAGAGCATGTAATTTGACACCTCCAATAAAAAGCTGGGACCCTTAAAGCTATCCCTTAGTGTAAGAATGATCTAGAAACAAACCCACCCCTTGAGGACTACAAAGAAAATGACCTGTCTCAAGCCTCTGTAGTGAGTAAAGAAGAAAAAAAACCTCCCCTGAGACTTTGTAATCTCAAGTCTGACTCATGCAGGTTCACAGAATGAAATAAAATTACCTGCTTGATTTGAAGAACTTCAAGGAGAGAATGTAGTTCAAATAGTTTTGGGTTGGTGATTCCCCAGCAAGCAGCACCTTCCCTACATGAGGGAAAACATCTTCAATCCAGCCCTCAGAGCATTTCCTCAGATAATGATCCAAATAATATGAGCTCACAATCTATAACAAGAAATCGTGAACCACAGCCAGGAAAAAAACAACAAAATGAGATCTGAAAACATGGTATATAAGAGGATTATTAGACACAGGATATGAAGTAGGTTTGATATGTTTTTAAAAGTAGAGGAGAGTCAAGTAAGGAACAAGCATATCTAAAAAGGACTAAGTATATTTGAAAAAAATGAATAGAACCTCTAGAAATGAAAAATATAATTGAAATTGCAAATATATTGCAGAAACACTATACACCCAATACAACACTAAACTTAAAAAGTGTTGACATGGATGTGAAGCAATTAAAATACTCATATATTGCCAGTGGGAATGCAAAATGGTATGGAAACTTTGGCAAATGTTCTGGCAGTGTTTTATAAAATTAAACATACATTTACCCTATGACCCAGAAATCCTACGCCTAGGTATTTATTTATAATAAGTGAAACACATGTCCATATAAAGACCTGTAAGCAAGTGTTCATGACATTTTTATTCATAATAGCCAAAAACTGGAAACAACTCAAATTCTGTCAATTGAAGAATGGATATACAAACTATGGTACAACCATTTGATGGGATACTATTCAGCAATAAAATAGAATGAACTGCTTACATGAATGAATCTCAAAAACATACTAAGTGAAAGAAGCCAAACACAGAAAAGCTGTATACTAAATGATTCCATTTAGATGGCATTCTGGAAAAGACAAAACTATAAAGAAAGAAAATAAGCCACTGGTCTCCAGGAGCTGGGAGAGTATAGAGGGAAATGATTATGAAAGAGCTGGAGGAAAATATTTGAGGGGATGGAAAGGCTCTATGTATGGATTGTGGTGATGATTATTACACTATTGTATAAATGTGTCAAAATTGATCAAATCAAACAACTAAAAATGGTGAATTTTACTGGCTGTAAATCATATCTCAATAAACCTAACTTTAAAAAAAAAAAAGAACATGGGGAAAATTTTCTTTTCTAAAAACACACTACAGAAGTAGAGCACCTTAGACACAGCTGAAGAGAGAATTAATTAACCGGAAGTTACAACCGAATAAATTATCTAAAAGGCAGCACATGGATAAACAGATGGTAAGTATGAAAGAAAAAATAAGAACCAAAAGTACCCTCATATATACCTAATCAGCACCCAGAAGACAAACATAACCTACAAGACTCATCAACTTGAGTCTTTCCCTACATGACTCTTCTAACCATAAAGAAAATATATTTTAAAATAAGACATAATTCCCCATATCAACAACTAGAATATATCTAAGAAAAAGCTCCACCAAGAACATGCAAGACATTTACAGAAAAAATTTAAGGTTCAATAAAGAATATTCAAAAATATCTAATTAAATGCAGAGATATGGCATTTCATTTTCTTGAATGATATATCTTATTTTTACAAAATATACATTCTGCCCAAAGGAATTTATAAATCCTATGCAATCAAAATCAAAATCTGTTTAAGGAACTCAATAAATTTATCTTAAAACATACAGAAATAAAGATTTATGAATAAATAAATCACCTTTTAAAAGTACAGTTAAGGGACACCTGTGTGGCTCAGTGGTTGAGTGTCTGCCTTCAGCTCAGGTCATGATCCTGGGGTCCTGGGATTGAGTCTTGCATCAGGCTCCCTACAGGGAGTCTGCTTCTCTCTCTGCCTATGTCTCTCCCTCTCTGTTTGTGTCTCTCATGAATAAATAAATAAAATCTTTTTAAAAAATAAAATAAAAGTAGAGTTAAGAAAGAGTCTTGGCTTAAGACAGTCTCCAATGACATACTTATATATTAACAAAAAATTTTGGTAATATAGGAAAAAAGCACATAAGTAAGCCAGTGGAAGAGAATGAAGAGCTCAGGTCAGACCTACCGATTTGGGCTAAACCTATGTATACATACACACACATATACTTGCATACATACACACACATGGGTATGCTTAAGATTGAATATGTGACAAAAGTGCCACCATGAATCAGTCGGAAAAGAATGGGTCATTAAATCTGAATTTAAACCTGTTACTACATACAAAGGTGGACTTCTGATGGATCAAAGACCTAATATGAAAGATAGTATGAACATAAAATTAATCAAAGAAAATGCATCATAACATTCTTGCGATATGGGGACAAGGATTGACCTTGTAAACAAATTTTCCAAAAGTATAAATCATAAGGCAAACACATGGATAAAACTGATTTCATCAAAATGAAAGATTTCTGTTCTATGTTCGATCTCATGTGAAAGCTTACTAAGATGACAATCGGATAGGAAAAGATACTTGCAATGACTAAAATCAATGAGAGAATGATATCTAGGAATGTCTGTAAATTAACAGGAAAAAAAAAGAAGACGAACTCAAGAGAAAAATGAGGAAAAATATAAACAATATTTTATAAAACAGAAACCCCAAACTAAAAAGTATATGAAGAGATGCTCAAATTCAAAATGCAAATTAAAATAACAATGAAATATCCATTTACATGTATAAGATTGGTGACGTTAGGAAGATGGCCCATGCCACAAGTTAGAGGACATGTGAACACAGAAACACCATGCAATACTGGCAGGAGGTGTTTGGAAGCACCATGTAGACTACTTCATCAAATTAGGAATATGCATCCCTATGAGCCCATGATTCTACCCCAGCTATAGATTCCAAATATGCTCTTATGAAGGTCTATAAGGGGATATTTATGGAGATGTTCATTGTAGCTCTATTTGTGTGGCAAAGAGGTTTTTCTGGGCATCCATTACTGAGAAACTAAAGAAGTAAATTATGATAAAATTACTACAAAGCAGTTAAAAACTATAGATGAAGTATTCCTATATTGCTTATTATAAAAAGAAACAGAATGACCTATATAATACAACATATATGTGTAAATAAAAAATATATTCCTACCAAACAATAACATCTACCTTCCAAGAATACATACTAAGGAAAACATGCTGGAGCAGTTGCCTCTGGAGTATGGGGAGGGCAGTGGGACTATCAGAAATGGGGAATAAATAAATAATTCAAGAGAGGTGCCTTGCATGAATCAATTATGATAATTCACCATGCACCATGAACTAAGAAGCATATTAACTTGACCCTCTGCTCTTGAGGCCTCAAAAAAAAAAAAAACCCCAGAATAATAAGAAGAATTTTCTTTCTTCAAGAAAGAAAATAAATAAGGATTGGAAAGAAAGAAACAAAGCCATCACGGTTTGCAGCATACACTATGAAGTATGTAGAAAACCCAAAGCACCTACAGATAATTAGAATTAGTAAGAGTTTAAGGTTACCAGATTTGAAATAAAAATATAAAAATAGATTTCATTGCTATATACCAGCAGAAAATTGCTCAAAATATATTTTTTGAAAGATGCAATTTAGAACAGTACACAACTGACAACACTTGTCAACATATAGACAGTACCTAAGAATAAATTTAATTAAAATTGTGCAACACTGGGCTCTTTACCTCATTATGTACATAGCATGGCTCTATATGAATTATATATAGCATTGATTTGACAACAATTACCTTGGCCCCCTGAATCTTGTCCTCAGAGCAAGTATCTCCAGCTTCTTCAATGGCACATGTCCAGACCCCTGTTTACCTTACTCTCAAAAACCCTGGCTTGCCGCTATTTCTCTTAAAGTGTATTGACCCAGGGTATACCAAATTCGAGCCTGAAAGTGAGCCAAGGCAGGTTATAGAGGTGATTTTTCTGCCATAGCACTCAGCAATAAGGTGCTGGCAAGGATTTGGCCCTTGGCACAACCTCTTCTGGCCCCAACTTAAAAGTCCCTCTTCAAGACTCTGAAAACAATTGAAAGGTCCTGTCTCCTGACCTTGCATTCTGAGTGAGCCCGCACTCATCCAGCCACCCAGAACTGGCCTTCTGATCCAGACTTCACTCTTTCTTGACCAAAATTGAATTCCCTGGCCTAAGCTACTCAGGTCTGGTCTGACTTCCAGGATCCTTCCTGTGTTGCTTGTATTAAAAACCTCAGCCACAAGTGTTAGCATCTCCTTAATAAAAAGAAAAGGGTGTGTTTTGTACCATGATGAAAGAAGGAGGGAGGAAGGGAGGGAGAGAAGGAAAGAAAGAAGAAAGAAAGAAAGAAAAAGAAAGAAAGAAAGAAAGAAAGAGAAAGAAAGAAAGAAAGAAAGAAAGAAAGAAAGAAAGAAAGAAAGAAAGAAAGAAAGAAAGAAAGAGAAAAAAAGATCAGTGATAGGTAGGTGCAAGGCTAAGCATGGTATTTGCAGCACCCAGGAGAAGGGTACTCCCCACCCCCAGCTTATCCTTTTTCTTTTCCATCCTGACTTCATGGGACACCACAAAAGGCTTCCCATGCACACTCATGTCCTGCCTAGCCCATAAATGAAAGTCCACATGACAGCATTAGAAGTGGCTGTCCCTCTGACCTCAACATGTGCAACACAACCTCTCAGGCCCTGGAAGCAGGCTGGAGCCCTGTGAAGAGAATATTCCTAGACGCTGAGGCTCAGGGCATGGTCCAGATGAGAACACAGCAGGAGTGGGTTGGCAGGGGCCCAGCTATCTGTCTATAAGGGGTCCTACACAGAATGGCCCAGGGTGGCAGGGCAACCACCATGAGAACGGCTCCCCAGAGGAGTAACTCTTTGGCTGAATCTTCAGGGTTGGGCAGAACCTTGCTCATTCTAGACAGGAAAGAAAACCTGGGGCAAAGCAGTGATGGTACAAGAGAGTCAAGGAACCCTAGGTGCTGCCAACAACTGTATGCAGAGCAAGTGTCATTGGTGGGGGTGTAGGTGAGGGGCAGAGCCGGGAGTAAATGGCCAGGAGAGCAAAGGCCAGATCAGGCCTGAGAGGCCATCCTTGGATTCTGTCTAGAAAGCAGTGCAGAAGCATGACTAATTTTAGGCTAAGGGGCAATGTGATGGATCTGTATTTTAAAGAGGCAGCACCCTGCCATGGAGGAAGATAATGGAATAGAAAATGAACAAGAACAAAAGATAATGGCTAGGAAAATATAGCCTGCTGAAAGCAGATGTTGTAGGGGGCAGCCAGAGAAATCAGGGGTCAGTGGGCGGGTGGGAGGCAGCCTATGGGAGGACAGTGCACAGTGTAGACTTCAGACCTGCACTGAATGCAAGTTCTCCTTCTGGAGGAAGCCAGCAATGTTGACGTTCCTGGGCCTCGGTTTCTCTCCTCTCTAAAATAGCACAGCAATCTACTGAGAGAATTAAAGTGAGTTCACAGAATATAAATTGCAAAGGCAGACCTTACTCACTGGAGGTGGCCGGACTTGGACACTCTCCCCAGAAGACTTTTGGAGAGCAATAGGTACAGCAGGAAAGGCTGGGGGGGAAAGCATCAGTTATTTCCAATTTTGCCAAGGTCCTTGGCCAAGTGACCCAAAGAAGGAAATGGAAAGAAAGACAAGTTGAAGTTTTATGAAACTGTAGAGACCCAGACAGGTCTTGGGAAGGTGTTGCATGCTTCTCTGACAAGTACTCTGGCAACTGCTAGTAGCAAAACAGGAATAGCTTGAATTTATTTTTTCTAAAGATTTTATCTATTTATTCATGAGAGAGAGAGACATAGGCAGAGGGAGAAGCAGGCTCCCTGCAAGGAGCCCAATGCAGAACACGATCCCAGGATCCTGGGATCATGACCTGAGCCAAAGGTAGACGCTCGACCACTGAGCCACCCGGGCATCCCAGAACAGCTTTATTAAGAGCATAATTTTTTTATTAAGGTTTTGTTTTAATTCCAGTTACTTAACACAGAGTATAATATTAGTTTCAGGTGTACAAAATAGTGATTCAACACTTCTATATATCACCTGGTGCTCATCACAACAAGTGCACGCTTTCATACTGATCACTTATTTCCCCCAACCCCCCACCCACCTCCCCTCTGGCACCCATCAGTTTGTTGGGTCCAGAGTGAAGAGTCTGTGAAGAGTCTGTTTCTTAGTTTGTCTCTCTCATTTTTTTTCTTTCCTTGTTTGTTTTGTTTCTTAAATTCCCCATCTGACTGAACTCATAGGGTATTTGTCTTTCTCTCATTCATTTCACTTAGCATTTTATCCTCTAACTCCATCCATACCATTTCATTCTTTATGGCTGAATAATATTCCATTATATATCTATACACAATTACTGGAGTGTAGGGTAGTTTTATTGCATAAAAGAGGGGTTTTGAGGAACCCCTGTACTGTTTTCCACAGTGGCTACACCAGTTTTCATTCCCACCAACAGTGCAAGAGGGTTCCCCTGTCTCCACATCCTTGCCAACATTTGTTCCTTGTATTTTTATTTTAGTCATTTGAACAGGTGTAAGGTGATATCACATTGCGGTTTCAATCTGCACTTCTCTTATGATGAGTAATGTTGAGCATCTTGTCATGTGTTTCTTGGTCATCTGGATGTGTGATTGGAGAAATGTCTGTTCATGTCTTCTGTTCATTTTTTAATGGAGTTATTTGGGGTGTTGAGTTGTATTGGTTCTTTATATATTTTGGATACTAGCCCTTTATCAGAAATGTCATTTGCAAATATCTTCTCCCATTGGATAGGTTTCCCTTTAGTTTTGTTGATTTTTTCCTTCACAGGAAAAGCAGAAAAGCAGAAGCTTTTTATTTTCATGTAGTTCCAATAGTTTATTTTTGCTTTTATCTCCCTAGCCTCAGGAGACATATCTAGAAAAATGTTGCCATGGCCAATGTCTGAGGGATTACTTACCGCCTGTGATCTCTTCTAGGATTTTTATGGTTTTCTATCTCACATTTAGGTTTTTCATCTCTTTTTAATTTATTTTTTACATGTGATGTAAGTGGTATAATTTCATTCTTTCATATGTTGCTGTCCAGTTTTCTCAACACCATTTGTTGAAGAACCTTTTTTCCATTGCATATTATTTCCTGGTTTGTCTAAGATTAATTGACCATATAATTATGGGATTATTTCTGGGCTTTCTATTCTGTTCCATTGATCTGTGTCTATTTTTATGCCAGTACCATACTGTTTTGATCACTACAGCTTTGTAATATAACTTGAAGTCAGGAATTGTAATGCCTCCAGTTTTTTTATTTTTCAAGACTGATTTAGCTATTTGGAGTCTTCTGTGTTTTCATACAAATTTAGGACAATTTGTTCTAATTCTGTGAAAAATGCTGTTGTATTTTGGTAGGGATCACATTAAATCTGTAGACTGCTTTGGGTAGTATAGACATTTTATCAATATTTGCTCTTCTAATCCATAAGCATGGAATATCTTTCCATTTCTTTGTGTCGTTTTCAATTTCTTTCATCAGTGTTTTATAGTTTTCAGAGTATAGCTCTTTCATCTCTTAAGTTTATTCCTAGGTCTCTTATTATTTTTGGTACAATTCTAAACGGGACTGCTTTAATTTCTTTCTGCTGCTTCCTTATTGATGTGTGAAAACACAACAGATTTCTGTACATTGATTTTGTATCCTGTGACTTTACTGAATTCATTTATCAGTTCTAGTAGTTTTATGGTGAAGCCTACAGTCTTTCTAATCTGGATGACTTTTATTTCTTTTTGTTGTCTGCTTGCTATGGCTAGGACTTCTTTTTTTTTTTAATTTTTATTTATTTATGATAGTCACAGAGAGAGAGAGAGAGAGAGAGAGAGAGGCACAGGCACAGGCAGAGGGAGAAGCAGGCTCCATGCACCGGGAGCCCGACGTGGGATTCGATCCCGGGTCTCCAGGATCGTGCCCTGGGCCAAAGGCAGGCGCCAAACCGCTGCGCCACCCAGGGATCCCCAAGGACTTCAAGTGCTATGTTGAATAATAAAAGTGGGGAGAATAGACATCCCTGTCTTGTTCCTGACCTTAGGGGAAAAGCTCTGTTTTTCCCCATTGAGTATGATGTTAGCTGTGGGTTTGTCAAAAATGGTCTTTATTATGTTGAAGTATGTTCCCTCTAGCCCTATTTTGTTGAGGGTTTTTTTATCATGAATGGAGTTGTATTCTGTCCATTGCTTTTTCTGCATCTATTGAAATGATCATATGAATTTTATCCTTTCTAAGAGAATAATTTTGTGAGCCTTGGAGAACCACCTTGGGGGCCAACAGTGACCTCCAGCTCACCCACCCCCATCAAGAAACATACTTCCAGGGCATTGAAATAGGCCACATTCTTGGAGTTTCTCCCAAGCAGGCTTTTCAAGGAGCTGTTCCCATAAAAATGACTGGAGCTAGAGCCTCAGTTTCCTGGTGAACCAAGGAGCCAATAATTCACAATGACCAGGACACATAAAACAGGACAGTTTCGGGCAGCCCTGGTGGCTCAGCGGTTTAGCGCCGCCTACAGCTCAGGGTGTGATCCTGGAGACCCGGGATCAAGTCCCACGTCAGGCTCCCTGCATGGAGCCTGCTTCTCCCTCTGCCTGTGTCTCTGCCTCTCTCTCTCTCTCTCCTCTCTGTGTATTCTCATGAATAAATAAATAAAAATCTTAAAAAAAAAAACCAGGACAATTTCAAGGAAGGTGCTGGTAAGAACTGGCAGCAATGATACAGGCAGTTGGAGAGGAAATGGAAATCCACCAGCTGGCTCAGCAATTTATCAATTGTCCTTTTAAGCCTCTACATACACAATGCCTTCATCAAGAAATAACATTTATTGGATGGACAACAGATAATGAAATCCCATTATATCGAAATCAATTAATCATCAATCTACAGTAATTTATTTTGGGCTAAGGTAAAACTTGCCCTTAACCTATGGCAACTGGGCTTCCTCGCCATCTGGTAATTGGGATAGCAATTGGGATAGACACGGAAAACCATCTCACACAGGTGCGCCCTCCTTGACATTTTTATCATATGTACCAAACACACATTCTCTCTCTCTCTCTCTTTTTACCTGATGGAGTAACACCTAAGGCAAAATTAACTTTAAAATAATATGCTTCTTCCACTGCCACCCAATTTATTAGTAAAGTCCTTTTCTTTTTTCTTTTTTTCTTTTTTTGCAACTGAGATAAACCCTTTTATTTATTTATGCTTCTCCATTTTGTTTAAAACAACAACCACCTTAATATAACTGACAGCCCTTCCCCCTCCCCCTTCCTCAGGCTAGGGGGTGGGGAGCGGGGAAATGGCCCCCAGGGGTGGAGCTGACCATAAGAGCCCCTCGGGGAGGTGATGGAGCCCAAATCTCCTGCCCAGGGGATGGGGCACCTGTAGCGTATGAACTGGGGAGTTAACAGGGCTCTTGAACCTCTTCTTGTACCAACCTATATGCCCTTGGCCATCAAGGGTCAGGAAGCACGTGGGGGAGGGGATTCCTACCGCTCCTCTATGTCCCGGCCCAGCCCCAATTTCACGCACTAGTGGCTGGGGAGCAAGAAGAGTGGAGAGAGAGCGGGGTAGGGTGTCTCACACGAAGGAGTACTAATTATTAATGGCTCTGGGATGGCCCCCTTCTTCTCCATCGCCCCCCAGTGTAACTGCCGGAGCTGCACCATCGGGGTGGCTCTGGGCCCCACTGGATCCAGCGCCTCCCTGGGCCTCCGGGCCTGGTGCTACGGCCTCTTGCAGCTCAACCGCGGGGACCAGCTCCTCCTGGACCCCTCCACGGCCCACTTTCTCTCTCTCTTGCCTCTCTTTGGCTGCTGCAACTGCTGCTGCCGCCACTTCTGGTGCCCCCGATGCCTCTTCTGCCCCAAGATGTGGGGGACCTGTCCATGAAGGAGGTTCAGGGGCTTGGGGTGGGTCATGGGAGGTGTTCGGTTACACAGTCCCTCGCTCCGAAGGGCGTGAGGGTGGAGGAGGCATCGGGGTAGCATCCATCTCCCTCGTACACCCCTGCCCGGTTCCCGGCCTGCTCCCAGCCTCCTCACTTCTTGGGTGCAGGGGCATCTCCTCCCCTGCAGACCTGCTCTGCTCACCGTGCTGGGAGGACACGACATAGCTGACAAGAACAACGTCACTGGAGCCTCCAACTCCAGATGGATGGGGTGCACCCGGAAATGCTCAAGCACATCGAAAATGGACTGGAGCCACAAGTGCTGGACCCGGCACTGACCCTCCTCGCTCAGCGACAGGCGCAGGTGCTTGGCCTTGCCCTGGAAGTTGAAAGTGAGGACGGACTCGCCCCGCCTTGTCTCACTCTGCAGTACCAGGACACAGAGGGAGCCAGTGTCTCCGGCCAGCACCAGCTGCATGGCCTTGAGTCGAAAGAGCATCCCATGGAACCAAGGGTACCCGGGAGGGGCTGGTCCCCTTCACCTACCTCTGACTCCCCCTGGAAAAGCAATGATCCTCCGGTACCTGTGGCTGTCTCCGGAGTGTCCAGGGGTGGGTAGGGGGCCGAGAGGAGATGAACTATGCCCACTGGGGGACCCTCTTCAATGGGGATGTGGTGAGGGGCAACACTGGGG
This sequence comes from Vulpes vulpes, assembly GCF_048418805.1. Taxonomy (NCBI): domain Eukaryota; kingdom Metazoa; phylum Chordata; class Mammalia; order Carnivora; family Canidae; genus Vulpes; species Vulpes vulpes. The sequence continues at coordinate 95,607,868 of NC_132793.1, read as the reverse complement.
GGAGCAGTTCCATTGAGTCAAAGTGGGAGGCAGCGATGGAGGCAGAGCTGGGGGAGATGGATGCTGAAGGGTGGTCGGAAAGACCCCCATAGGCCCCCTGCAACAGGCAGTCATTGCTCTCACTGGGTCCAGCAGCAGATCCTGGCAGATTCTCTGAGTGAATGAGACAGGGCAGCTCCAGGCTGTCTGTGTTCTCCCATGTGAGGAATGAGGTCCCAGGGGCCACGGGGAGGGTCACAGTGTGGGGACTGGTGGAAGGGCAGCGTCCTGGGCTCAGGCATTCTTGGATGTCAGACACCCAGGCCTTCACATGTAGAGCATTGGCTGTCTCCAGGGTGTACTCCGAGGGGCCTTCCACCTAACCACAAACGTGTTCTCCCGGTCAGGCATCTCCAGGGCTGTTGTCTGCACGTCCATGATGGTAGAGCAGAGAATGCTGAGTCAAGGCCGAGATGCCTTAGGTGGTACAAAGAACTCCAGACAACTTCCTCCTCCTCCTCCTTCACTTCGGAACAGTAAGCGACACTTCTGCCACTGAGGCTGCCCTCCTCCCGCTGAGGTAGGCCCAGCTGCCCCTCCTCCCCGGCCCATGCCGGCTGGGTCAGGGGCTGCCTCTTCGGCCCCCATGAAACTCAGCAGCTCTTCCCTCTGCACCATCCCTGCTGTGTCCTTCAAGGTGCCCCCTCCCCGACTGAGTCTCAGCCTCTCAAATCGGTGAGTCCATCTGTCTCCAGGGGATGTTCTGTCACTAACCAGTCCCCTGCCAATGGTCCCAGCCCCACCAGAGGAGTTGAAGTTCCTGTTTCCACCCATGATTGGGGGGCCGGATGAGGTCTCGAGGGGCCCAGCAGGGGAGGGGAGATCAACAGTCCCCCACCACTGTAGGATGCCACGGACTGAACTGTGAACCTCTTTTTTTTTTCTCTGTTGTCTTGTTATTCACCATGGCAGAAATGGTAAACACAGCACACATACTACCTCTTATCCTGCCTAAGCCCCCTGCAGACATGACTAGCCAATCAGAGCTGAAGGATCCTCCTCAATTCCGTGCTCCAAAAGAAGCAAGTCATTCTAAATGTTCCTTTTTCCGAAATAACAAATGTGCTGTCCTCCTTCCAATGAGAAAACATCTAATCTGTGCCCAAGGCCCTAGGAGCTGAAGGTATTTATTCAGCAGAAATACACTTTCTGTTCCAGAAAGAACTGGCAAAGCAGGTGGTAGAACCAGGCTTTCTGGGGTGGCTGGTAGAGGAGAGGAAGGATTCCCTGATGCCCACTCAACTGAGAGCCAGCCTAGTATAGGGGTTAAGCACATGGCTTTGAGTTCAAATCCTACCTCTCTTCTACCTACTGTGTGTCCTTAACATCTTTGTGCCTTGGTTTTCTCATCTATAAAATGGTACCAACAACACCTGCCTCACACCATTGTGAGAATTAAATGAGATAACCTATGAAAAGTCCCTCGTGCATAATACTATGTACAACACATATTGCTTTTTTGCTGCTATAATTCCTGTTATCAGACAGTGTGTAAGTAACACAAAATTCAGACAAAGTCACCAGTTACCTTGCAGGGAGTCCAGAGGCAGAGAGTTGCAGGCACAACTGGTCATATCCCAGCTACTTTCATCATTTTGAGTTTCCATGAGGTCAACAATTTTTTCCCACTGTTACAAGGCACCCCTGCAGTTCCAGATATCATGTGGCCGCTAGCAAAAAAAAGAGGAGGGGGTGCACTGCCAGCAAAGGAGACCAAAGAAGACAGCTGGTGGGATGCAATCAATAGAGTATGGCTCAGACTGAAGTCAGCGGGGACAGGAAAGATGTGCTTGCAGGTGTGCAGGCTCATACATGGACTCCATATGCTTATGTTTGGTTCACCTGCATGCCTTCCAGGCATCATGGGACAAAGCAGAGGGGTTGTGCCATGGTGACCACCCATCTGGCCCTGGGTGCAATTTGTATGATCTTGTCTCCACCTAGGACTCTCCATTGCATATCAAAGCCCTCAGTTGGGTTTAACCAGGTTACTTTGCTCTTGAGTAACTAGTGCTTTGAGGAATTTATAGGTTGTGATTCATCAGATGCTGGAACTTGTTCATTGGAAGCAGAATTTCCTCTAGGTGCTGCATCATATGTAAGTAGAGTTGCCTAAAACCACATATATACAAACTGTGACAGAATACAAGTAGGCAGACTTCTTGCGTGGACTGTAAAATGGTTTAGAAGCAGAAGGGCCCAGAAATCTTTTAAGCAGCAGTGCTTTGGAGAAAACGACTCTTACTTGGATTTATCTAAAACTCCACAGGTTTGAGAATAAGACTTAAGTCTATCTTCTGGCTCCTACTATTGTGTGACCTTAGAAAAGTTGCTTAAAGTCCCTGAAAGACGGTTCAGTTTCACAGTCTTTAAAACAGGTACGTAAGACCTACTTCTGAGATTTACCGGAGAGATGAGTCAGGTAAACATAAACCGCCTGGCAAAACGGCTGGCATTAAGAAACTATTGATGCAGTGGGTTGAATGGTGGCCCCCCAAAAATGTGTCCACTTAGAACCTGTAAATGTGACCTTATCTGAAGAAAGGGTCTCTGCAGATGTAATTAAGTTTCTCAGGGTGAGAGCCCTCCAGATTATCCAGGTGGACCATGAACCCCATGACGAGTGTCCATATAAGAGAAGGGCAGATGGAAATTTGGAGAAGGCCATGTGACCACAGGGTGATGCATCACTGAGGTGATGCAGATACAGGAATGCCACCAGCTCCCCGAAGCTGGCAGAGGCAAGAGACAGTTCTCCCCTAGAGCCTTGGGAGGGAGCATGGCCCTGCTGATACCTTGGTTTTTGGCCTCCCAAACTGTGAGAGAGAGAGAGAGAAAAAAAAAAGCCCTATTGTTTGAAGCCACTAAATTTGTGGGAATCTGTTACAGAGCCTTGGGGAATGCACACTGCCCAGTAAGCTCCAGGAGAGGAGAGGCTGCATCTCAGTTTTTCCTGCTGTATCTCCAGCAACAAGCGCATTCATCCATTTTGTTTTGTTTTGTTTGGACTTTGCTTTGTTCTGGTCTTTCGGTTGTGTGACAAAATCTATACCGGATTTCCTGAATGAGCTGATGCAACACCACCTCAGGTAGAAAGGGTTTACAGAATGAAAAGGACAACAGATTATTTCTCACTCACTGTGCCCTCCCCACGCCCACTGTCCGGCCTGGGTGGGGTCTGGAGGGCTTCTGCTTTGTGGGGTCCACCCTCTGGGTGAGTTACTTCTGCCACATGGCAAAGACTCGAACCCCTGGCCTGGGACCGGGCGATGCTCGGTGCACCAGGATTAGGAATGAAGCAGACACCAGAGGGTATCAGAACTCCCTTCGGTGGGTATGAATCCAGCCATCTCTGGGCCTCCACATTTTAACAATTGCTGAGAACCCTGGTCTGAGCTGACAGTGAATGAGACAATCGCCAGGCCTGGGTGTCTGCTATCTAGCCGTCCAAACCTCGGCCCTGACCCCACAGATGCCTCCACGAGGAGGCTATGGATGGTAAAAAGTGCCGTGTACAGGTGTCATTGTATTTTTTTTTTCCTCTTGGGCCACCACTCCCTCCCACCACGAGATTCATAGGCACTCAGGCCCCAAGAGCCCATTAACCTTCGATGCTCCACAGGGTCCGATGTAAAGAGCTCTGGATCGATGCGGTCAAGCAAACAGTTTCTCAGAAGTCTATAACAAAAAGCAGCCGGCTGGCAGCCAGCACGAGACACAGAGGCTCGTCTTTGTGGATGGCTGGAGGGGGCCTGGGACACTGTCATTTTTTGAACAGGCCTCAGAGTGAAAATGGATTTTTTTACCTGCCGCCAGAGCCACTGGTTAGCAAACACAGCTCTTCCAGGAAAACAAATACACAGCTGGGATACTCATTTTTCTTCTGTGACTAAATATTGGGAGCTCAGCTGAAAAAGATTTCAAATACAGAAGCTCTTTAGAATTCCCTCCCTCTCTCCCTCTCTCCCTTTCTTCCCCTTCCCTCCTGCTCCCCTGCCCCTTGATGGAGCCGTAACAACTGCTATTTCATCTTAAATATCTATAGCAGCAAATGTAGGTCACTGATCTTAGAAGTGGCCTAGTTTCCCAGCCCTGAATAGAAACCTTTCCCCGGGTTGAGGGTTGTTTTTTTTTTTTTTTTTCCTAGGTTTGTGGCTAATAAAAGTGTAACCTGCTCAGACAGGCCAAACACACTGAGTTCTGGTCTCCTCTTCACACAGCTGCGCACCAAGGAGTTTGGAAGGACAGCCCACAGGACTTGCAGCCTGAGGAATGTCCAAGGCCACTGCTTTCCTTGCAAGAGACACGAGGGCCAGAACGTGGCTCTGAGAACACAGGCGGTAGGGCCTCACGAGGAGAGTGTGGGCCCCTTCTGCTCGACCAGGTGAGCAAGGACAGGGCAGCCAGGATTTGTCAGATGCCCACTTGTGCTGGACACCTGCACTCTTCACATTGCACCCTTGTCGGGGTTAGCTCTGGGTTCTTGCCTTGATTGCTTGCATTTTTTCCCTTCCTTCTTTCCTTCCTCCTTCCTTCCTTTCTTTGTTTTTAATCCAAATTCATTGCAGATAATTAGAAAGCACAAATGAACAAAAAGAAAAACTAAAAATATCCATAATGCTATTAGAGAAAAACCCTGGCCACATGTCTTTGTGTATCTTTCCAGTTATTTTTCTATACATGTATACCCGATATAGACTTATTTTCAACAAAATTAGGTTCATAATATTCTGTGACCTGGTTCTCTCTCTTATGTTGTAAATGTAAACTCTTCCTGGTTAATTCACCTGTGTGGGTGTGTGAGCGTGTGTGACCTTGGATGTTTTTTCCTTAAAATTATTCACAGAATTTTATAAAATGAAATCTAATCTGAGAGATAGCTTATCAGTTTATTTAGATTATTTTATTTAGGGTGTGAAAACACCCCTAATACCGTCATGTAGCCTTACCTCCCCTCCCCAACATCCTACCCCCCCAATGCTGATTTCCCCAAGTAACCACTTTTACCAATTTAATGGACTAAAGGATTCTAGCCAGATGTTTGTTCCTGCATTCATACAGAACTAAAGATACATGCATGTCTACATTCTTTAATGGGAATATGCCATCTTTGTTTTTGCAACTTGTCTTTTTCACTGAACAATATGGCATGGACACCTTCATGTCAGCTCAAACATGAGATCGAGCACATTCTTTTTAGTGGATGCACCAGACTCGGTTAGGAACGTATTAGAATATGTTGAACCACTCCCCACTGAAGGGGATTTAGGACTTTTTGTGGTTTCCCATCTTAAATCATGCTTGTAGATACTCATAAACATACCCCTGTAAGACAGGGACCTGCTAGAAATGCTACATCATGGACAGGAGACATGTGACATTTTGACTGATCCTGCCAGATAACCCTCCCAAAGATGACACTTTACTCCCAGACCAACACATATTAAAATTTCCATTTCCTCACACATCTTCAACACATCAAATCTTTTAATTTGCCAGTAATATATAAAAATATACTTCATTTATAATAGCTATACTGTACTTCACTTTATGATAATACCATAATTACTTTATCAACTCTCTCTTTGGGGCCATTGAGGTGTTTGTGACTATATGTTGGAATAAACATCTTTGCACATCTATCTTTCTAGTTCCCTGGTTTCCTTTCTATGTTACATATTCACACGTCAACTTCTAAGCTAAGGAGTGTTCTCAAGGCCCCGAGATGTACTGCCAATTTTTTTTTAAGTTTGCTAAATGAAGTGTACACCAATATGTTAAATATTTTGCCCCGTGTCACAAGAGAGGAATCCATCCCAGATGTGTGTGTCCCTGAGTCAGAACCTCTGTGTGTCCAGGCTCTCCCTGAAATAATCCAGGTATCTGAAATAATCCTGGTGCTCCATGCCAGCATATGTACCAGGGCACTAAGCCACTGAATATTGGGTAGAAAAAGGTATTCCTTTCCAATTCTCTTTCACTCTTTCTTATCTGATTAATGAGAGATTCTCAATCGGTACTTCTTAACACTGATTGAGAGATTCTCAATCGGTCCCTTTTTAGAAAAGAAGGAACAGGCTTCGTGCTCATGTCTTTGGCTATTCACAGTATCTAGCCTGATACAAAGATCGATTTCAATGTATTTGCAGTTCTTTTCTCTGAAGCAAGTTATACTGGTTTTCCATTACTGAAAGTGATACAGACTTTCATTTTGAAGTCATTTTTTAAAAGATTTTATTTATTTATTTGACAGAGAGAGAGAGAAAGCACAAGCAGGGGGAGCAGCAGGCAGAGGGAGAGGGAGAAGCAGGTTCCTTGCTGAGCAGGGAGCCTAATTTGGGGGTCAATGACAGGATCCTGGGATCATGACCTGAGCTGAAGGCAGTGCTTAATCCAATGAGCCACCCAGGCACCCCTTGAAGTCATTTTATTAAGGATTAAAAAGTGATTCAACTTTAAAAACAAAACAAAACAAAAAACAACAGTACACATGGACTGTGAATATGGCAAGAAAAATCATGAAGGTTGCATATACCGTTTAGTCTGAGAAATCTTGTATGAACTTTATTCCCTTGCTGGGAGGAGAAGCAAATAGAGCGTCCATTGATTTGATTCACTGCGCTGGCCATGGTAGCCAAACCCCAAGTCCAAGGAGAGCCAAACCCCTTCCTTCACTGACTCCCTCAGCCCCAGAGGACTATGTACTTTCTTTATACCTTGTAGCTCTTCTGTTATCCTGGTTAGGCATTCTCCAAACTCAGCTCCCCTGTTTGTTGTACTATATGGCTGCTGTCTCCCTATTGGACCCAGGCTGCCATGGTCAGCCTCCAGCTCTCACCCCCCACCCACCCCAGAGCTGCGGGCACCTGTGACAAGCCATCTGGCACAAAATTGGACCCACTTACACTATAGCCAAAGAGCACTTACACTGTAACCAAAGAGCAGTGCTAGGGCAGAGGAAGCAAAAGCTCATCCCCCACTACACGCATAGACATCCTGGTTCACCTTGGGGTTCCTGTTCATTCTTCCCGGCTCTAGTCTCACAATGTCTGCCACAAAAACAGATTCCATGGCTCCCACCTTGCTCACAAAGGCTTGCACCATAATCTCACCTCCTTCGACAGCTCTGTGAACTTTAGGGGTCTAATCCTACCTCACTATTCCCAAAGCAGGCTCATGGATATCTCTGCATTTGACCCAAACTGCAGCAGGTGTGAAGAAGAGCAGCAGCAAAAAGAGCAGCAGGTGTGAAGAAGAGCAGAAGAGCAGTTACATGGCCTCATGTAACAGATGGGGAAACTGAGCTTCCAAGGTTAACTGCTTACCTCTAACCACACTGCAAGCAAATGGCATTTCTAGGATTAAATCTTCTCATTCCCAGGCCTGCAACATCACTGAATCACTCAGCCCTCACAGTGAGAAATGCTCATTTCTATAGAGGTACAGGTGATCTAAAGTCAGTAACAGAGGGTGTGTCTCCCAGTTCTCCCTGGGTCTCCATGCTGGGCCTTGCTGGTTAAGTACCACATGGCTGAGGGCTTTGGTGGGTGCTGAAATTTGGCCTGTGCCCTACGTGCAAAGCCATGTACTCTGACTCAGCCCCAGGGAAGTGTGTCATTCTGGCATTTGGCCACCCAAAAGAGGCATTTTTATGTAGTTCACACAACACACAGAATCTGCTGGCAGCTGAGAAGTATAAATGTAATGTGATTTATTTGGAGGTATCCCCAGCTTGGGTCAGCATAGAGTCTGGATATCCTGGGGCTCCGGTGCAAGGCACCTGGTAGGTAGGTGATGGGATGTGGGAAGGGAAGAAAGGCTGATTCTGTGACCCCAATCATTGGTCTCTGCAGACATCCACCACCTCACACCTCACTCCATCTCTCTAAGTATCTGTCTCCCCTGCACATCACCTCCTCATGGAGACTCTCTCTTGCTGGTGTCTCACCCCCTCAGGCCCTGAAGCTTACTCTACTCCTTCCATGCCATGTCCCGGGTAACACTCTGGCCCTCTCTATCCCATTGGAGCATGAAAATTGCCATGGAGCTGCCTGTCTGCGTGGATTCCATGCAGCCATTCCCCTTCCAGGTCTTTCTGTCTCCCCAAGGGGAGAGAAGGTACAAGATAGGGCCCCCCATTCCAAATAGTCTATATTCCCTTCATCTCTCCTCTTCTTCCCAGGCCAAATACATATATTCTGGACTAAGCTGAGGAAGCCCTGCTCTCTTTCTTGGCATCCCTATCAAACATTCTGTCCAGTATTTCCCAAGCAGCTCATGCTTTGGGGGGATAAAACCCAGGAAACTATTTTTGTTTGGCTTTAAACTGTGTCCGTGTCTTCCTGAAAGTCCCAACAATCCCAGAGTAGTTCCGAAGAAAGAGGAAAGATCCTTAAATTAAAAATTGTGAAATATTATTACATCTTGTGGTTTTCCTAAACTAACCACACAGAGAAAGGAAAGGTTGCCTCTCCCGAGGTGGTAGCAAAGCAGCTCACAGATTCTGGTTCCCAGTGCCAATGGTGACACCCAAGCACTGGCCATGCTAACCTCAGGATGCTGCTGTACCTTCAGTCAGCCCAAAAACTCATTCAGCATGATGTTGGGCTTCCTTGTTCAGGTTCTATGAACTAAGCAGCAAGACAGCCTCCTGACCTCTGACATCTTTTTAAAGAATCTTTGCACAGTCAACCAATTTTTCCTGAGCTCATAAATGAGCAAGGTTGCACTGCCAGGGAGGGGCTTGGGAAAGGCTTGGGGATCCAGTCAAAAAAAAAATGCCAAGGCAGTGTTGTGGGAACTCAGGCATGGAGCCGAAGAAGAAACTGAATAATGTGCTATTTGAACATCCTGTCAACATTGCCCAAGTCATACCTGGTGGCCGGCAGCTGCTATCCCCTCCTACCACCAGGAAGAAAAAGAGAAAACAGATGTTAGCTGATACTGCCTTCCCTGGATGCATTAGCAGTCAGTCCCAAGCTCCTTCAAATTGCTCCTGACAATGAATGTCAAATATTAGGGGTGAGAGAGGTTTCAGACACAGCTCCAAGTATAAAACTGCCCAGTGGAGGGTGCTTGGGGCGAATCAATAGCAAAACTCCTAGCCAAGGGGTGCCTGGATGGCTCAGTGGTTGAGTATCTGCCTTTGGCTCAGGTCATGATCCCAGTGTCCCGGGATCAAGTCCCACATCGGGCTCGTTGCAGGGAGCCTGCTTCTCTCTCTGCCTATCTGTGTGTGTGTGTGTGTGTGTGTGTGTGTGTGTGTGTGTCACTCTCATGAATAAATAAATAAAATTTTTTTAAAATTTTTTTAAAAAAACAAACTCCTAGCTGAAAGCCCAGGAGACTCCAGATTTTCAAGACGCAGACAAAAGATGAAACTGAGCTGGCATTCCATGAAAAACCTCCATGCAAAGCCTGCTGCTCCCCAAGGAAAGGTCAACAGGGCCTCTCTGCTCCCCTGTCCTCCCACCCCCAGTCTTCAGTCTGCTCCAGAGAAAACCCACAGCAACCCAGAGCAGGGAAGAGAGGGACACACTTGTGCTTGCTCTTCGGAGAGGACCAAAGTTAAACCCAAGTGGCCCACAGGACACTGCATGGATGGGAAAGAGAAATAGCAGCTCTTTGCAGTGGTCTGGCCAGTGTGAGGTGATGAATGCAAACATCCTTTTCTCTGGCTGGTAGACAGGCCAGAGGGGAGCAGAGAGGTGGAGATGGTTCTCTCCCCAGATTCCCCTGCCCGACCTTGCCCTCTGGCCACAGGTTAACTCAGGAGGAGACAAACCACTCAGGCTGATCAGTTCTCCTATTTCAAGATTAGTCTGCAGAAACACCAAGGAACCTATTCCAAATCTTCGTGGGATTCCAGAATCCTTCACTGCCAAAAACCAGCAAAGGGAAGAAGCTTCCAAAATGCTTAAACCCACTCTCCCCGCCCTCACCAGGAGTTGAACCTGGGGGTTTACACCAGGAATTACAGAACCCAATGCCTCTCTTGGTAAGAGTAAGTCATCTCAAGGAGCCTTTCTTTTTAGGAAATTCAGGCCACACATTCTTGTCAGTAGATTTAACACCTAAACATTGCCCCTTATTGAGACAATTTCTGAACCTACTAAAGTTCTGAGCACTTGGTTTTTCCACCTAAAGAGAGAGTAACAAGGTGGTAGCAGTGACCCCCTTTCTACTTGCTTTGGCCCGTTTGGCCCACATGGCTAAAAGGAGAGCCTGGCTTTCCACACTTAATGCTTATTCCACCCACAGCACTTGGAAGGTCCTCACTTCACCCTGTACATGTCCACTCCTTCTCCTGGTTCAAACCCGTGGGCATGCCTTAGAGCAGCTGCAGAAGCATTACATGCTCTCTGCTTGGCCCTCAAAGGCCTTGTGACCCAGCATGCACCATGCTTTGTGCAGGCCTTGTGCTCACCTTCAGTGGAGAAAGGGGAGGTGCAAGCTCTGGGGAGTTGACTGTGTTTCTCAAATGTGAACAATGTACAATACCCCTGTTAGCATGTTTTTTTTTTTTTAATTTTGAACTCCCAAGGCCAACCTAAGTTATTTTTATTATTGTGTTCATTGCAACAAAAAACGTGTTTTAAACTGGCTTGAACAAGAAAGGGAACTAATCTGGTTCAAACAAATGAGGACTCCTGGGGTATAATGACTTCCAGAATTGTGTAGTATGCCTCTGGCTCAGTGTGTGTGTGTGTGTGTGTGTGTGTGTGTGTGTGTGTGACTCAGCTTGATGCCTCTCTCTCAAGCTTGTCCTGGTCCTGCCACAGGATTGGCTACTGGGAGCACTTGGGGGTTACACCCTTTTTTGTTCACAGCTGGGAGACACACACTGTTGCCTGGCTTTAAACCAGTGAGGCCTGAGGAATGTCCTGAGTTGTTCATCTCAGGCCAGGACTTAGATAAACAATCACTATGGCAAGGGGAGTGGGGTGACCCTTCTTGATTTAGACAGTAAAACCAGTCAGGGCCCACCCCTCGGGTGTACCAAGCCCACCCAATCAACCTAGCTGCCACCCAAAGTAGATGGGAAGAATATGCATGGTAGGGAATCAACCACACATCCACACAATTATGATGTGTTGGTGTTTGGTGAGTTTGCCCTCAATTTCTTTACCCTTCCCCTGCTCTGCTTTGCAATGCTGGTGTGTGTGTGTGTGTGTTTGTGTAGAGAGAGGGGGGGGGGGCTGGTCCCTACAGGATGCATTTCCCAGTCTCCTATGTCAACCGGCTTCTGCTGGACTCAGCCAATGGGAAGCAGGACTGAAGAAATGGAAACCAGGGCAAGGGAGAAACCATGGTATTTCTCCCTGTCCCTATCTGCCTTGGGCAGCTTCTTTGGAAATAGATCATCTCCTGCAAAACTCCAGGTGTCCCATTGTCTCAGCTTTTATCTGGTGGCCCCAGCCTGGGCTCAGATACTACCACCACGTTCTGTCCCTCCAGCCTCGAGGTGGGGAGCTTCCTGCTGTTGCCAACAACCAGAGTACACATGCGTCCCATTTGGGTCTCCACACATCTACCCCCTGTGTGTCACTTCCCAAGTGAAGTTGCCTCTGTTTCAAATATTTAGAGTGGTTTCTATTTTCCTAGCGGAACGCTGCTACGCTCCTAAATATGTACAAACATAAAACCGAGTATAAACTCTATAAGCATAGGGCTCTTATATAACAATAAAAACAATAAACTTCAAAATAACATTAACTCAACATGATAGGCCATAGGGACTGTATTATTCTGCCGAACTAAATTCCTTCTTGAAATGTGAATATAAACCTATCCGCTACAGTGCATGTTCTTCCTCAGTTCAGCAGGCTTATGCCACCACATATTAGACAACATGACCCTATTCTTTCACTGATTTTCTCTGTTTGAAGTTCTGTGAAATTTTCATTCATAGAATATGAACACTGATTGCTGGCTTTCACATCTAAAAACCAATGTAATGATAAGCTCTGAAATCTCACAGCCAAACTCAGTTATAAGATCATCTAGATTTTCCAAAATGTACATTTTCCAAATATATATGTGTGTGTGTATGTATATATACATATATATATACACACATTGTGTTTTTATTATTAAAACAAAAGCACAGCATCCTAAAATATACAGTGAAAGAAATACTAGCATGGTTTTCACACAGGTACTAGTAGATTAAGAAGGGCCTGGGCCATATTTCACAGCCCCAGAATAACACTATTGTGCTCAGATTATGTGCTAGGAATGCTTTTGTTAATCCTAATGACAATCTTTCCTGGCAGGTGTTATAATTTTTATTTTACAGATGAGGACGTTAAGAGACTTGCCTAAAGTCTCACATCTAGAATAAGCCAGAGCTTCACACATTCTAAAACCCAGGCCTCTCCACTCACCTCAGTGGGTGTTTGGATTACAAAGTACATTCATTCATTCAATAAATATTGGTTAGATACTTGCTGAATGTCAGGCACTGGTCTAAACAGTGGGGTAGAGTCGTGAACAAAACAGGCAAAAACCTGCCTAGCAGAGCTTGTAGGCTAGAAGAATCAGAAAATAAACAACACTAATTAGTAAAATATGTGGTTCCTGGATAGTGACAAGTGTCAAAAAGCAGGTAAGGGGCAAAGGAAATGCTGCCAGGGTGGCAGTGGGGGGTGGGTCTTAAAATTTTAGACAGGGTGGCCAGGGAAGGCTTTTAAGCAAAGACCTGAACCAACAATTCATTCAGGTATCTGGAAGGAGCGTATTTCAGACAGAGAAAACAGCCAGCTCAGGGTGAACCACACCTGGGGGCCAGTGTGGCTGCAGCACTGGAAACCTCAGGGGTGTCTGAGAGATAGCGGAGAGTCAGCCATATAGGTCATTGTGAAGGACACTGGTTTTTACTCGGAGCGAGACACGAAGCCACCAGGAGTTTCTGAACAGGATTGCTCTGGCTGTTAAATATGAAGAGACTATAGGGCCCTGGATGGAAGATGGGCCAGGAGTTAGAAATAAAGGTGACAGTTGGCAGTAATGGGACCAGGCTGTAGGTAGTTAAGAAGTCACCGAATTCAGGATCTCAGGATTTGAAATATGACCAGGCATGCCTTAACCCCTCAGCCTTGCTGGCCAGTCAGTTTATAAGAACGAAATTCTGTCAGTCCAGAGAGGCACAAAAAGACCCCAGCACAAGCACAGTCCAGAGCAACGTTGCCCAGTAGAATCTTCTGTGATGATGGAAATGCTCTCCATTCTCCAAAATGGTGACCCCCGGCCCTATGTGGCTCTTGAGCCCTTAAGATGTGACTAGTGTGACTGAAGGACTAGTTTTTTTTTTCTTTAACTTACCTTTAATTAAATTTTACCAACCTGCATTGGACAGCACAGCCCTAGAGAACCAGCCTGATAATTGCACACAGGCAGCTCTCTCACCCCTTGTTGGGATTTACTAAGAAGACAATTGCCCGTGCTTGTATTGTGTGTGCTCAGATCTCAACTCCTCAGGCACGAGTCAGAGTGCCTTTGAGAAATGGCTGTGGTGTGAATAAAGTGCTAATTTTATCTCTGAAATGGCCCATTAATAAATAACAAAGTGTTTATAAATATGCAAAACACACAATTAGTCAATTCCACAAAGTCTCTGTGATGGGAACCTTAAAGCATGTCCTAGAGTGAAGGGTGGGGGAATCCAAATAAATTTAGTTTCTCTTTAAACCCTACAAGCAATGAATACTGAATAATTTACTTCTGAGAGTTGTAACACAAAAGCAAGTCATTTATTGGTTCCTCTGAGCATGAGCAGCACATTCTAACTTAATTCATATATGTGGAAACCCATTATAAGAAGTAAACGAGTTACCAATGAGAGCAATGGCAGATGGCAGCTGTTTTGCACTACTTCATGGACCTTGAATTACTCTAATCATCATTTTATTTAAGCCCAGAAGGCCATAAGAAATAAGTTACTGACTCCGCTGAAATATGTCTCCCTTAAACATATAAACTAGAACCTGAAATAGGTACATTATTCAAACAATTTCTTGCAGTGACAGGCACAGCCTCACAAGCCAAAGGCAGCCAAGAAATTCTGCAATACCTCCTAGGATCTGGGGAGATCTCCTTCTGAAGATAATTTAGAAGGGGCCCTTTTTAACAAATAAGATGCTCTGCCTTTTCCAGCAAAGTGAACACCTTTTCCAGAATTCTTGTTAGCATAGCTGCTAAATTCCCTCTCCCAAGAAAATGATACTGTGTTGGCCCCTATCACCTAAACCAGAAATCTGAGCATTATGTTTTGGGGTTTTTTTTTTCAGCTTTACTGAAATACATAAAAGTTTAAAGTGTACAAAGTGTTGGGGCGCTGGCTGGCTCAGTCAGGTAAGGGACTCCCAATTTCTGCTCCAATCATGATTATAGTGTTATGAGGTCGAGCACCATGTCAGGCTCCACATTAGGGATGGAGCCTGCTTAAGAATTTCTCTCTCTTGGGGTGCCTGGACAGCTCAGTGGGTTAAGCATCTCCCTTCAGCTCAGGTCATGATCTTAGGGTCCTGGGATGGAGCCCCACCTCGGGCTCCATGCTCCAAAGGGAGTCTGCTTCTCCCTTTGCCCTCTGCCCCCTCACCTCTGCTCATGCTCTCTGTCTCAAATAAATATATAAAATCTTATATATATATATATATATATATATATATATATATATATTCTCTCTCCCCCGCCCTCCTCCTTTCTAAAACAATTTCCCTAACTTTATTAAGATATAATTGACATATAGCATTGTGTAAATTTAAGGTGTGCAACAACTGTTGATTTGTTACATTTAAATATTGCAATATGATTACCATCCTAGCAGTGAGCTAACACCTCCATCACATCATATAATTATCATTGCTTTTTTGTGGTAAGAACATTTAAGATCTACTCTGTTAGCAACTTTTAAGTATATCTTAGCTATATATATTTATTATCAATGTATTAATATACAATCAATAGTATACCTATTAACTATAATCACCATGCTGTACATTAGATCCCCAAAACTTGTTAACCTCATAACTGCAAGTAGGTACCCTTTGACCAATATCTCCCCACCCCCTCCCCCAGCTTCTGCTCACTACCAGTCTATTCTGTTTCTCTGAGTTCAGCTGTTTTAGAACACACATATAAGTGAGATCACACAGTTTTTCTTTCTCTAACTTAACTCATTTAGCATAATTCTGGGCATTACATTTCACCTGTCTCCCTCCCTGATTCCAATCCAGTTGTGTCTCTGGATTAAAAGATCCTCCTAAGTGTCCGTCTTCTAGCTTCTTGCTCCAACCCATTCTTCATGCAGCAGTGTGAAATGTCTCTGTGCCGAGAAAGCTCTCTGGATCATCGCAGATCCTCAACACCACTTGTGGGATGAATGAAATAATGAGGTCAGAGAGGCAGGCAGAGTCAAATAATAGAAGTGTTGGGAAAGAGTTTGATTTCGATGCTGAGAGTCATGGGAAGCAAATAGGAAAGCCCCTTCACCTGATTTGGGTATTGTCAGTGTCCTCCAGCCCACAACCACCAGAACACACCTGTGGTAGAGCAAGCTGGGTGGACTGACTCCTTGCAGTGAATTAGAACATACACCATAGGGGGTTGTCTGGGGGGATCAGTTGGTTGGGTGTCTCCCTGTGGCTTGGGTCATGGTTCTGGGGTTCTGAGACGAAGCCCCGTGTCTGGCTCCCTGTTCATCAGGGAGTCTGCTTCTCCCTCTCCCTCTGCCTGTCCTCCCTGCTTGTGTTCTCTTTCTCTCTCTCTCAAATAAATAAAATCTTTTTTAAAAAAATAAAAAGAATATACACAGGGGAACTGTGGGGGTGTCACTGCTAAAGAGCATGAGAAATGACAGGATTGGGGTTTGTGTTAGGTGATTATGGAGAAGGCTCAAGACAGTGGGGTTTGCTCTGGATTCAATGTCGTCAGGAAGCAAGGGGTGTTCTGTGACTGGATTTCTTAATAAATCTTGTCTTGGAGGTGGGAGGAATGGAGTGAACCTTAAAAGAATGATGGGCAAAGAAGTGGCCGTAACTTGTACCAGCCAGAAGGGAAGGCTGGCTGGTCAGTTCTGTGGTCTGAACATTGTTGATATTGTCTCTGTTCAGACATGCTTACACAGTGCGCATATTCCTGTCATCTGTCTGTTGGGGATCTGTGATGCGTTTGTGTTGGACAGAAGAACGCTGCAGGCCAGCTGTGAGTACCAGGCCAGCCCTCACCTGCCAGTGGCTCCTTTTCTCTTTTCCAGTATTACTAAGATACAGAGCAGAAAAGCAGGGTGTCCAGTACAGGGAAGATGCAGTGGTCTAAGCAAGAGATGGTGGGGTTGGGTAACAGCAGTGCAGCTGATAAGAAGTGAGACATTCAGGATACATGGCCACACTCCAACCATATCACTCCTCAGAAGAACACCAACCCCTCAGGAATCAGTGAGTACTAGCTGATACGTATAGCTTTCTCTAGACTGGTTTCTGGCAAGTTATCCAAATAATATGATATTCCTGACAGCACTCTGTATATTCAGATTTCCTGAAAATTATATCTATAAACCACTGAAATAGCAAAAGCTACTGCAGGATACTATCATTAAGTGGCAGTAACTGCCTTTGTTGTGAATGGTTTTGATTTAATTTGTTAGTAGGGGTTTAGAGATATTTATAAGCTTTCTACCCTTTATGATTTTATAGGTCAAAATAGAGGGGTTTTTTGCTTTGTTTGGTCACATTTATTCAACAACGGATTTCCAAGAACCAGTGCCAGGCATGTTCTAGAAGCCAGAGTTACAGGAGGGGGAAAAAAATAGATAAAAACCTCTGACCCGGTGGGGCTTGCATTAAAATGGATAGGAGAGACCATAAAGAAATAGAGAAATAAAACATAGAGAATATTAAATAGCAACATATGCCAATGAAAAAAAAAGCAAGAGCAGGGAGGAAGATCTAGAATGTCCTAGGAGTTGGGTGATCCTAGGCAACATCTCTAGGAAAGGCTTCACTGAGAAGGTAGCTTGGAGGAAGGGCCTGATGGAAGTGAAGTGCCCAGCTCAGTGGATGTTCGGAGGGAAGCGCGGCAGGCCAAGGGCACGGCCAAGGCTGAGGCTCCAGGGCAGGAGGGTACCAGGTTTTGACGCAGCTCAGGGAGGACAGGGTAGAGAGCAAGGGAAGGACTAGGCATGGAGTAGAGGTCAGAGGAGCCATGAGATGGAGATCAGAGGAGGCCAGGGAGGCAATGTCAAAGATCATGGCTTTCTCTCTGAGTCTTAGGGGGAGCTTCTGAGGGGAATGGGTGACAGTTGAATATTTAAAATATTAGCAAGCACTAAAACACTCTGTTGCTGAGATAGTAAAAATAGTAAAAATTTGTGTCTTTTGATTTTTTGATTGTTTTCCTATTGTATAGTTTTAATATTCTCTTTTGTTACTAAGTGTAATATGCTCATGACAAATAATGTAGAAAATATAAACATGATAAATAAGACAATTAAAAACCACTGCTTCCTACCATCCAATGATGACCATTGTGACTTTGAGTTTTGAGTATTCCCTATCTTTTTTTCTTTTTATATATAATATATATACACGTGTGTATATATGCATCTATATGTTCTTTGAACCTTTTTCTCACTTTCTAATTATGACCATGTTCACAATGTCATTAAAAATCCTTTCAGACATTTCCAATGGCAAAGTATTACATCACATGAATGAACCATGATTTCCTTATCATGCAGTTCACTCCTTTCTCTGCCATGCAGCAGCTCTACTTACAAAACAATTAAGATTCCAAAAGAATGTTCCCAACCATCTTTGTTCCCTAGTTCAAGACCACACACAGGGGACAGCTTACGCCATCTGAGGAGTCAGACTGGAACAGCTTGTAGGGGTATGTAGTGGTTTCTTCTTCTGTGGGAATATCCTTAGGTTGAATAGTCCTCGGTTGAGGATATTTTGTGGTTGAATTCACTCAGAGGTGATTACTGGTGCTTTGAAAATACAAATCTGGCAGCATTTCAATGCGAATAACGGGCCTAGAGGCCCATCCTTCTTCCCTCTAACCCTGTCCACCCCCATCACACCCCCCCACCCCACACCATGTCAGATTTCATCAATCAAGAAAGAAGACAGAAGTGCTGCCCCTGCTGCCTGGCACAGGGACCCCTGATATGACTGTGACACCACTGACCTACACCAGCCATTTCCCAAGGATGCTGGTGCCCACCTCTACTCTGATATCCTGTCTCACTCCCAAGGCTCACCCAGCCTTACCTCATACCCTCTCCTAGCACTGTCAGACCCGCAATCTCAAGACAGTGACTAAACATTGACCAGGTTGTCAATTATAGTGTAGTAATTAACACAAGGCTCTCCAAAAGTCCTCAGATTCTAGCACTTCCCAATCCAGTGCCCAACAAGACTCATGACCATCTCCCAGCCCGGAAAGGTCAGATCAGAGAACAACTGGGTCTTGAGGTCCATGTCTTCTGGTCAATGAGGCAGAAGTAGATAGAGCCTCCTTCTCACCCTATGCCATAATGAGACTGACCCGCACCTTGTCATTTTTGGGTGAATGGGGTATAGCTATGAAGGCTCCAGAGAGTGGGTCTCAACTCTATCCACTCAGAGCTTGTTAGAAACGCAGAATCTTGGGGCACCCTAATGAATCAGCTGTTAAGTCGGTTAATGAATCAGAACCTGCATTTTAATAAGATGCCTAAGTGATCCCGGTGTACAGTAAAATTTGAGAAGCATTGCTCTGAGTCAGTAGTCCTTAAACTTGAGTGAACATCACTGGAGTGCTTGTTAAAATAAGGGCTGCTAAGTACTCAGCCACAAAAGAGAATGAAATTTTGATACATGATAAAATACAACATGGGCCTCAAGAACATGATGCTCGATAACAAGACAGACACAGGAGGAAAAATATCACGTGATTCCATGTATAGGAGGTACCTAGAACAGGCAAATTTATGGAGTCAGAAGATAGAATACAGGTCACCAGGTGCTGTGAGGGGAGAGTGGGGACCAAGGGGACTGTACAGGGTTCTTGCTGAGGATGATGAAATAGTTTTTGGTATAAATCATGGTGATGTATGCACAATGTTGTGAATGTGTTTAATGCCACTGAGTTATGCACTTACAAATGGACAAAGTGATAAATACTATGTCGATTTCACCACAAAAAAAAAAAATAAAACTTATAGAAACGACAGGTTGCTGGGACCTACCCGTAGAGCTTCTGATTTCTGATCAGCAGGTCTAGAGCGAAGTCCAAGAACTTGCATTTCTGACAAGTGCCCAAGTGATGTCGATGTTGCTGATCTGAGAACCATATTCTGAATGGCAAGAATCTGAGCACCGTTTCTCAATCAAAATTAAAGGAAAACTGATGTCCAGATCCCATCCCAAAGAGTCTAATTTGATTGATCTGATTGGGCCTAGGCCTTCTTCAGGTTATCCTACTGGAGAACAATAGATGGGTGGGACTGTCTGGGAACCCCCGCCCCTACCCATGCTTCCTACTGGTGAGGATCTCTTGATGTTTCTTCCTGGAAAAGAGGAAGCTTCATGGACGCTTTCTGGGGGCACCTGGATGGCTTAGCTGGTTAAGTATCTGACTCTTGGTTTCAGCTCAGGTCATGAATTCATGGTTATGGGATCGAGCCCCATGTGGGACTCCACACTTAGTGGGGAAGCTGCTTGAGACTCTCTCCCTCTGCCTCCACCCCTCCCCCTACTCTCTCTTGCTCTCTCTCTAAAAATAAATAAATAAACCTTTGGTGGGGAGGGGGAAGAAGGAGTCATCTAGGTGGTGGAGGAATTTCTTATACTAGGAAAATTACCTTACCCTGTATTCTCCCAGAAAATGCCTTCTAACCATGGGACAGATCCTCAAGCTAGAGGGGGACATTCACTCAATTACTGAATGACTAGGGTTGATAGAGAGATTTGAGCTTTGTTACTTTCCCATGTTAGTGTGTGAAATCCTTAATTCTTTTAAGAAACCTTCTTTTAACTAAATGTAGGACCCCCCTGACTCACACTTCATTTCCTAACATCTGACAAATCTGTCACAGGTGAACCTACTAGAACAGAATAGGAAAGAGAGAGAAAACCAAGTGCTGCTTTCTGAGCATTCTTCTTCAAACCAAAACCATCCCATGAATAGCCAGTTTGCTGATTTTCCACCAATTCTAAAGAGATCCATAAGATCATAGAATTGACCATAGGCATGTCCACAGATGGTAATAAGACAATAAAACTCTTGCACATTTGATTCTTCAGTTAAAATTTCCTTTGGCTTTCTGTACTTTACTCACCAAGCTATTTATATTCCTGCAGCTGGTTAAGCACCTACATAGGCACCCTGACCAGGGTGGGCAGAACCCCTTCCCTGCTACTTCCCTCTCTCCAGCCTGCACCCACCCACCACTATTCCCACCCGAAATTCAGTTCATTCCTTTTTCCCACGACCACTGGAAGGAACAAGGGAGGGGCAGCCTCAAGACCACATGCTCTACCCAACTCAACTATATGGCACTTACAGCATGTTAAAAATAACGCTTTGAGAGGCACCTGGCTGGCTCAGTCGGTTAAGCACTGCCTTAGGCTTAGGTCATGATCCCTGGGTCATGGGATCAAGGGCCTCATTTAGCTCATGGGATCAAGGGCCTCATTTAGCTCCCTGCTCAGTGGGGAGTCTGCCTCTCCCTCTCCCTCTGTGCCCCCCCCTCAAATAAATAAATAATAATAAAAATAAAACATTGAACAGGAGTACTAGCAAAGACAAATATTCAGAGATTGGCTAAGGCCTGAACATGAAACATTGACTTTAAGATAGCATTTCTAAAAGACTCTTTGGCAGAAGCCAGCAAAAAGAATTCACTTTCATTCAAACCTTCTGAAATCTGCTCTACTTACACCTTTTTCTCTCTACTCCAGATTACCTTCATGTACAGACAGCCAACTCTACCTCTACAAGTCCTTCTGCTCCTTCTTCTGACCTCCCAAGTGAATGATCCTTTCCCAGATTTTCTCAGGAAAAGGATCACATTTGGCAATATCATCTCAAAATTGCTAGGATAACATGCTGATTTAGAAGTCAAACTCAAGTTCAGGACTATAATTAAGAACTCCAAAACCTCAGGAAGACAGACAAAAGTAACCTACAGAATTAGGGATCTTGTCAGTTATTTACTATCCTGGACTGCTGGATCCATACCAACTAGCTCACTTAATTATAAGCCTTCATGTGGGAAAAAGTGGTTAAAGGCCACAGGGTGGGAAGGTCAAGGTGGGGGTGGGATTTAAATAAGTCAACTGTGCACAATCCAGATATTTCAGATATTGGTCTTGAGAGGATAAAAAAATAGGAAATGAAATACATATGGCTGTTATTGGAATCTTCCCCTTGAGAGAAGATTGGATGAAACTTCAAAGTTGTAAATAAAATAAATATGTCTCAATAGGAGGCCTTAAAACTAGACCTCAGAAATCTTTTCAACAATATTCTGAGATACACCTAACGGCTGAAGCAAAAGGAGATTTGCCCTCTCTTTTGGTAAATAGGCTCACATCTGAAATAGGAAACTTAGTCAGAAAAATAAATTGGACTGAGAAATTGCCAATTTAGAAGATCTCCAACATGTGGCTTAACATTTTCAAAAAGCCCTAGAAAATAAACAAGCGAAGAATGAAAACAAACTTCTGGCTGTCCCAATTAAACAACTGGTCCCTAAAATAAAAACAAAAGCAAAAGCTTTTCTATTCTCTGAGAATTCCAAGAGTCTATGAGTGAGGACACCTGTTGATACTGCAGGCAGAAGGGCCATTGGAAAAATTCATGCCATATGTTGGTTAGGAAACAGAAAACAACTGTCTAAAGTCAGCCCAGTAGTGCTGCAACCAGGAGAAAGAACCCAACTAATTCCCTACCCTTCATCTAAACCCACAAGGAGCATGGTTTATGAATATATATATGGACAACTCATCTTTTTTATTGATATAGATATTGATATATTGATATCCATATCACAGAACATCAGATGCCCCAGAGCACTGAAACCACTCCAATAGCGGGAATTCTCAAAAACCGCAAGCCCCTTTCCACATTCCCATCCACAACTGCTACATTGGAGCCATTAGCAGGAGAACATTCCTTTCTTCTCTGTGACGCGACTTCTGTAAATTTAATAGGTAGGGAACAAGTTAGCAAGTAGAACTGACAACTAAAATGTACTACAGAGGGATTATTTTTGGAAGGCCCCAAATTATAACTGATATTCATAAGAAAAGACCTATACTGTGTATGACTCCAGAAACTACTGAAGAGTCAGCCACAGTCTCAGAATCCCTAAAAGTCAAAGACTGGGCAAAGGCAAGTCAATGCATTGGAACACAGTCATAAGAGTCCAGATTGATTCTCCTAAACTTTAACCTAAACTTCCCAATACTCTACTAAAACTCAATGCAAAGAAGATCTTAGGCTAATTACAACCAGCCAAATTGAAAAAATGGATTAATTATTCTTTTTAATGGTCCCTGTAATAACTGGTTCATCTGCTTAAAAGTCTAACAGTTAAGCCTATAGATTGGTCTAAGGTCTGGGAGCAGTTAAAACAGGCTTGCTTCCCAGCACTACCTTACTCAAATACCACGCCCTCCTCAGTCCCACCTGAAGGCAAATTCTGCACTGTAATAGATTTTTTTTTTGTTCAACATTGTTTAGTATCCCTTTGATGAAGTATGTGATATGTATTTCCCTTCACTTCAGAAAAGCAACATAACTTGGATAGTTATGGCCTAGGGATTCACCAAAGCTCCATCCTATTCTTCTCAAATCTTAAAAGATCTTAAGGATATACTGTTTCCTTGTGGGTCCCTTTGGATCCAATATGCAGGTGACTACTTATGTTCCATTAGTCTTGAAGATTCTAAAGCCAACTCTGTACTTCTACTCACAGAGCTACCAAAAACAGGACACAAAGCTGTGAGGGAGAATTTCCAATTCTGAAACAACAGCAACAACAATTCATTGTCTAGACCATGACCTATTAACTGCAGGAAAGGCATTATCTGAGGAGAGATTATAAATTATGCAATTGTGTCTGGCATTCACTGGGTATTATGGAGAATGGCCACGAAGTATTTCTGGAATATCAAGCTTCTATATGATTTGACAGAATCAAATATCACACACCCTCTCATGGAACAAAAAAACTAAAAAGGCCTTCAGTGATTTCAAATATCCCTTTGACAGCCATCTAAACTAAATCTCCCAAATTATCATAAGCCTTATCTTTTGTTTGTGCTTGAAAGGTTAGGCCATGCTCTAGGGGTATTAACTCAAAAACATTCTGCACATCAAAGACCCATTGCCTATTATATCTGGCCCTTTGGTCTGGAAGCTAGAGATTTTTCTACTTGCCTCAGAGCAATTGTATACCCTCAGCTAAATTAAATAAAGCACTTCAGATCCTGCACTTGGATTGCCTTTAAACCTGATGGGACTAAATGTAGAACAATCCCTATGGCTAATTGAAAATGCCAACATTTTTCTTCTAGCCTATTAATAAAAAAATATTGTTACTTTCTTCCTTCTCATAGTATCATACACTATTCTGACAACTCCACCCAGCAACTTTATTATCCTTACCCTTGAGGGAGAATATTATAATCATGTTTCTGCTATTTAAGAATTGTCCATGTCCAGAACACATATCATAGACATCCCCATACCAAATCCTAACCTAATATTGTTTGGTGATTGGTCTTCTCTTAAAAAGGAAAAGATCTAAACCCATGTTCACAGCAGCATTATTTACAACAGAAAAAAGGTGAAAGCAATCCAAGTGTCCAATGGCAGATGAATGGATAAACAAAGTGTGGTATACACATTCAATGAGCTATTATTCAGCTCACGGAAAGAAATTCTAACACATGCTACAACATGGTTGAACTTTGAAGATATTATGCTAAGTGAAATAAGCCAGATGCAAAAGGTCAGAAATGATTCACTTATATGACATTCCTAGAGTAGTCAAATCCATAGAGACGGGAAGAAGAATGGTGGTTTCCAGGGCTGAGGGAAGTAGGGTATGGAGAGTTGGTGTTTAATGGGTACAGAGGTTTCAGGTGGAGAAGATGAGAAAGTTCTAGAGATACATAGTAGTGATGGATGCACGATGTAAACATAATGCCACTTAACACAATTTACTGCTTAACAGTACAATTAAAAACGATTGAAATGGTATATTTTATGTTACATATTTTTTTACCACAATAAAAAATAAAAATAAAAAGAGACAATACCAGGCTGGTTATATGAAAGCTATCACAGATTCCCTTGAAAAATCCCTTTAACAGCCACCTTAAAACTATGAGGCATTCCCAATCCCTTATTAAAAGTCAAATCAATGTAGGTAATCAAAAATATAGCTTTTTCAATGGTGTAGCTAAGTTCATTTTTATTGCTAAAAACAAAAGGGTAAATATATTCACAGATAGCTGACATGCTTTTGGAGTAGTTAATGATTTTGAAATGACATGGAAGCAAGGAGATTTCTTAACCTCTTCAAACACTCCTATACAAACAATGGACAACAAATACATAAATTACTGATATCTTAATGCTACCTGAGGAGATTGTTCTTGTAAAAGTAAATGAGATGCTATAGAGATTAGAAGAAATGCTTTAGTAGATCATCATGCTAAACAAGCTGCTCTGATATCATGCTTATGCAAGAATCACCTATAAAAAAATTAATATCCATAGTCATTCAAGAATTCCATAATGGATGCACAACATTTAGCTACCAACTCTGAAAACAAACACTGTGGATAACTAGAGAGTAAGATACATGAGGAGATCTGGTGAGGCCAGGATGGCTGAAGGGGAATATCGGATAACCTCAAAGGAATATTTCTAAAATATACCATGAAACAATTCATCACAGCAGGAATGAACAACTACAATATTAAACAATTCCTGGCTGAGAAATTTTTCTGGAATATCCAATTCATTCCTCATCTGTAACCAACATAATTTGGAGAATACTGAAAAGGTGGGGTATGGACCAGAACTATGGCCAAAGGGATACTCAGACAATCTCCAAATGGATTTTATACAATTGCTACTATAGTTTATCTATGTATAATAACAATAGTATGTCCATTTTGTAGGTGGGTTGTATTCCCCTGATACAAACCTAGAATCCACTCTGGCCAAAATACTTTTAGTTTTATGGGACCTACTTGGGACCTTCCTACTTACCCATTCAGGGATAGAGGAATACATTTTACTGGAAGAATTACTTGTAAATTATACAAAGCTTTGCTCTTTTCTCAAAACCTCTGTTGTCCTTATGGTCCCAATCCTCTGGGAAAATAGAAAGAACATGTGAAATATTAAAACTGAAAGTAGCTAACCACCTTTAGGTCTTATAGTCCTGAGTTCTTGTCCTTTAAGAACTCAAACACCACCTCTTGGTAAAAGGGTGCCTGGAAAATCCATGCAACTAGGAATATCTTCACCCATACTTGATTTCCATCTTTTACAAGTTAATTATTATAAGGGACTAACTCAATACACTCAGTCCAATCATTCCATAGGCTGCTGTTCCCCCTCCAATGGCCTAATCAGTCCCTCTTTGACCCAAAACAGGTCATCTAGGGTACTAGAAAAGACATCAGAGAAAGCTGCCCTTGAATCTCCCTGGAAAAGACCTTATGACGTGCTCTTAACTACTGGTACATCCGTCAAACAACAAGGAATTATCCTTAAATATGTTAATCAAAATGACACCATCTGTCTGATAAAAATCAGAATGTTATATCTACTAAAAAATTGAGATTTCCCCAAAAGAAGGCTTCCAGAAGGAAGCAGTCCATAGAAGTTGGCTTCTAACTCAAGAGATTCAGAACAAGCTGATGACCATATGAAGGGGACAGTTTCTACCCAAGGTGATTAGAACAGGATTTTTCTTTTTTTTTTTTTTTAAGATTTTATTTATTTATTCACGAGAGACACAGAGAGAGAAAGGCAGAGACACAGGCAGAGGGAGAAACAGGCTCCATGCAGGAAGCCCGAAGCATCACTAGATCCCAGGACTCCAGAATCATGCCCCGAGCCAAAGGCAGACACTCAACCGCTCAGCCACCCAGGTGTCCCTAGAATAGGGTTTTTCTATATGCTACACTTTCCTTTATTAGTCTACCTTTCAGTCATACTTTTCCTCATTACTGATTTAACATCACACACTTCTGACTTAGTCTGTCATGCCACCAATACTACTGATACTGATTTTCTTTGTCTAGGCCTTACGGAAGGTAAAATCATCCTACCTCTAGTAATACAGCTCTCTTACCAGTACGGCCAAACCCCAGATAATAGCCATACATGTAATCAATCCTCCTAAAGATAGTTTTTTTCAAGAATATTCTAATCAACAAATAGCTTTTAGACTAATATTTGTTAATGAACATCCAGGACAGGATTGCTACAACTCTATGTAATGACCATGACTCAACCTGATCATATAAACTGGCCCAGCTCTCTTCTTTACCCCCTCTTTTATAACTATTTTTGGTGTTTCCTCAGTATTAGTATTTCAGATCGAATTCCCTAATAGACAAAAATATTCAAAGTCATTACTCTTATAAATAGGCCAAAAATTATGCCAATCTTACTAATGATGGTGATCCCTGTAGACAGTACATCGATGAAGAAAAATGTACTTGTGCTTGGAAAGAGGTAAAATTTTGGATGTAACAGTGTTGTGACAGTCATGACAATACCCAGAGACAATACACCTATCTCCACTAAGATTTACCACATACTATGATGCTTCTGTGTACTTCCTTGGTTATATTCCCATGCAAAAATCAGGCTCTTAGTAGCTGACCCAGGACTGGAGCTATCACTTAGATCATTCCAAGTGTATGACTCCTTAATATCTTCAATACACTACGTCTCCTTAAAAATATTCCTAAATATTACTCAGCAATTAGAAACGACAAATACCCACCATTTGCTTCAATGTGGATGGAACTGGAGGGTATTATGCTGAGTGAAATAAGGCAATCGGAGAAGGACAAACAGTGTATGTTCTCATTCATTTGGGGAATATGAATAATAGTGAAAGGGAATATAAAGGAAGGGAAAAGAAATGTTGGGAAATATCAGGAAGGGAGACAGAACATAAAGACTCCTAACTCGGGGAAACGAACTAGGGGTGGTGAAAGGGGAGGAAGGGCGGGTGTTGGAGGGGAATGGGTGACGGGCCCTGAGGTGGACACTTGACGGGATGAGCACTGGGTGTTTTTCTGTATGTTGGTAAATTGAACACCAATAAAAATTAATTTAAAAAAATATTCCTAAAGAGGGGCACCCAGATAGCTCATCTCTCATGAATAAATAAATGAAATCCTTAAAAAACATACCCTTAAATATATATTATTCCTAAGAATAATATCCTGCCT
This sequence comes from Vulpes vulpes, assembly GCF_048418805.1. Lineage (NCBI taxonomy): Eukaryota > Metazoa > Chordata > Mammalia > Carnivora > Canidae > Vulpes > Vulpes vulpes. Next base: position 95,580,347 of record NC_132793.1, on the reverse strand, counting down.
GGAGGTATTGGTAGGATGCATTCCTTCAAACAACATCAATGTCCTCAATAGAATTTCAAAAATTTGGAACAATCAACAAGTTTCTCTATTTTAGCTGATGTACTAATTAATGTAGCCATGCCCTAGGATCATAATAAACAGGTACAAATTCTTTAGTCCAGGTAGTTCTGAATAAGATAATTGTTTTGCACCTGGTCAGTTAGGGGAGGAGGTAAGTCTGCGTAACAGCTAACATTTCACATGGTACCTGGATGAACAGTACAGGGAATGTAAGCTAAAATAAAGGATCACCTGGAAAAAAAAAAAAAAAAAAAGGACCGCCTGGATATCTAGAATAGATCAAGGGGGGTGCTAGAAAAGATTGATTCTATAACTCTACATGACTCTGTAAAGGATGGGTTAATATACCTGTATCAATATTAAGCACTTTTCAGATTAGATATGAGACAGGGCATCTAGACAGGAATAGAATAAAAGTAGGTTTGCAGGTCTGATATGTGAAGTTGAGAGATTTACCATTTTGTGACTCCTTCTTCCTCTGCAACCTAGACAGGAGGTTTGTCCTGGCAGTGGGAATAAGGGTAAATTCAGGCAAGGAGGTAGGCATGTAGGAGAGACTGAGTCAGAAATCTGAGAGGTATGAAGACAGTATGTATGAGTCACTGAGTAGAAATTGCGGAGTAGCGAAACATAGCCAATGGCCAGACCTTGCTGAGGCTCCAACCAGATCAATGCTCCTGAGCAGCAGGTCCATCTTCCCAGTGGTGTGGCTGCATTGGGCAGCGCTCAGCTGCCAGAGACCAGTGGTCTGTCCCCCAGCTAGTTCCACCCTCCTTGCAATGAGCAAGAAGCTTTCCCTAACACAGCCTTTAGGTTGATCACAGCCCCAACCCCTCCACTGAAGTGAGTTTTCTTCTCTTTCTACAGCTTCCGGATATTTTACTAAGAAAAGGCTACTCTGGGAACAATTGGCCAGGTGCTCCCTCAAAACTTCACCCTCCAATTTTTAGCTGCAAATTGTTCACGGTTTAATCAGAGTTCTCCAACCAGAACTGACTGGTGAGTATCCCTCTCGCAGTGCACAACTCTAGGGTATTGGCCTTTTGGTCGGCCTGTCAGTCCACTTAGCTCAGGTGCCACTTCTTTCTGCAGTCTGAAAGCAGGCATCGCCTGGCTCATACTATCAGCGAAGACCTAGAGATTCCTTTCTGGCTGCAAATCATAACACTCTGATTTCTCTGCTTTCTTTATCTTGAGTTCCCAACTAGAAAGAAAAATAGTTGCAGCCACACGATGTCCTTATACCAAGCGCAACAAACTCTGAGGGCACTTCCCTGATTTCTTCCTAATCGTCTATGGACTTCATTGTTTTCACGTCTCAAGAAGCTCTCCAGCTGCCCTGGTATGGATTGTGCAACAAGTTCCTTTAAGGAACAATTTGTAAACTTGCCCCTCATGTAATCTGTTGTCTGAGGCCTGATATTTACCACAGGCCATTTTTTAATAATTTAAATAGAAAATATAACAAGGTTTCCAATAAGGATGTTCAACTGGACATATCTCTATATCCTTCTGGTGAAGGAAGGGGGAGAGATTTCTCGGCCTGATTCTGTCACTTGCTAGTTAACTAGTTAGGTAACCATCATTCTGCAAGTCATTCCTTTTCTGAGGCTCTTCCTTCTTTAAAAAAAAAAAAAGAAAGAAAGAAAGAACAGTCATGCTGAGCTGCCTCCTTCCTCACAGAGGTGTTGCATGGATTAAATATGATAATGAATGTCAAAGTGCTTTGTAAACTGCAAATCTAAGGTGTTATTATTCCCTTGGTGAAAGTAAACATAGGCTGTATATCTTCTCTGCAGGAGTATAAAGGTTTGGAGTTTTCATTAAAGGCAAATCCACAGTGTTTATTGAACCCCTTTTGTTTGCATGCATTTGCTAGGCATTTGTATATAAATCATTTCATTTTATCTTCCTAGTAAGCCTGTGGTGCAACTAGTTTTAAAACCCACTTCACAGATAAGGAGACTAAGCTTCAAAGAGATGAAGCAATTCACCCACTATCCACAGCCAGTAAGTACTGACAGCAGTTCTGGACTAGCACAGCACCTCTTCTCCACACAACCCTCAAGGATGTGGGCTCCTTCCAGCTCATGACACTCTGCCATCCTAAGTGGCTCCTGGCCTCATCATCCAAGATGGAGTGCAGCATCACTTCCCAAGAAGGAGGGGAGAGGACAGGACAAAGTGGAGAGGCCAACTCTTAAGGAATGGTCACAAGAGGTTCCATATGACACTGCCAATCTCTTGGCCAGAATATATTCACACAATTGATTTGATGACAAGATCCTAATGGAGCATTTGAACAGAGCAATTGGAGAGAGTTTAGTAAAGGGATCACAGTTAAAGGTGTGGGTACAATTAAGAGAAACACACAGGGTGGTGGTGCACACCAGAGCTAGAGACGCCGGAGAAATATAACCACAGGCCTGAAGGGACATGGAAGGGATTGTTCCTGGAGTCTAGAGAAGGCTGGAGTTGCAGCTGTAGGAGGGGGCTATCCCAATTAAGCTGTGGCCGTTGGTAGCAGAAAACCAACTTGTTATATATATAGATATAGATAGATATAGATATATAGATATACTCTGTCTAGCCAAAGGACCAAGAGAGGGGTGTCCTAGCAAGACAGAAAACTTTGAGACAATAACCCATTCAGCCTGCCAAACATCACAAAAACAAAAACAAAGACAAAAACAAAAACAAAAACCGTCTTGTGGCCACACTCCACCCATGCCAGCAAAGGTCACATGAGGAACCTAGACCACCATCCTCAAAAGGATATAACAAGATGCTCCATCCACTGTCCCTCTCACCATGGTACTGTCATAAAAGACTGCATGGGGAACAAAACTTCCATTCTCTCTGGAGTGACTCAGAATATCCCTGTATTTGGAGATAGTTTTTAAAGAGCAATTAAGGTGAAACAAGATCATTGGGATGGGCTCTAATCTGCTTTGGCTAGTGTCCTTTAAGAACAGGAGACTAGGGATCCCTGGATGGTTCAGCAGTTCAGTGCCTGCCCTCGGCCCAGGGTATAATCCTGGAGACCCGGGATCAAGTCCCACGTCGGGCTCCCTGCATGGAGCCTGCTTCTCCCTCTGCCTGTGTCTCTGCCTCTCTCTCTGTGTGTGTGTGTGTGTGTGTGTGTGTGTGTCATGAATAAGTAAATAAAATCTTTTTTAAAAAAAGAAGAGGAGGAGGAGACTAGAGGGGTACCTGGATGGCTCAGTTAGTTAAGCATCCTACTCTTGGTTTGGGCTCTGGTTGTGACCTCAGGGTTGTGTGATGGAGCCCTGAGTAAGGCTCCACACTCAGCAGGGAGTGTGCTTGGGATTCTCATGCTCCCTCTCCCTCTGCCCCTCCCCCTGCTCACAGGCTCTTTCTCTTTCTCAAGTAAATAAATAAAATCTAAAAAAAAAAAAGAGGGACTAGAACATAGATACACAACACAGAATATCATGTGAAGACACAGGGAGGAGGAGATGGCCATGTAAAGCAGAAGAGCAAGGTGCCAGGACGAACCAACCCAGTGACACCTTGACCCTAGATTTCTAGCCTCAAGACCTATGAGAAAATAAATTTCTGATTATGTAAGCCCTGCCCCCAGTCTGTGAACTGTGGTAGTATCAGAGGAGGTTTGGTGGAGAACCAAGAGTTATTATGGCTCATGGGTAACAAGACCACCTCCCTAGAGTGTCAGAGGAGACCACATGGGCAGCCGGAAGGAGGTGCTCCTTCCTCTTCCCTCTCTGCCAGGGAGTTATCAGCAGAGGCCTGGCAGTAACAAAGTGGAACCCCCCTTCACCCACCAGAGTGGTGTCAGGGGAGACTACTAGAACATAAGACTTAAATAAGATCCAGAATCTTACAAAGTACTTCCCAAAATGTCCTGATTTCAGTCCAAAATCACTTATCATACCTGAAACCAGGAAGACCTCAAATGTCCTCATATCAGCATTGGAAGGTATGGATCAGCTAGAGTAGTTCGGCTGCAGTGAATAGAAACCTGAACACAGAAGCAATCAACCTTTCAAGAAAATTTATTGGCTCACATTACTGAAAGCTCCAGAAGTAGTGCAGGCTTCAGCAAACGTTAATCCTATGGCTCAGGGATGTCCCAAGAACCCAGACTCTGTCATCCACCATGTAGTTTCATCTCAGGGCTGGCTGGCCTTGGGCTTGTGGGATGGCTGCCAGTAGCAAACAGGGCAACCGGCTTCCTCGCTCATTCCCACAGGGAGAGCATCTTTCCCCAACCATAAGGACAACTTCTTTCCCCCTTTAGATCACATGCTCACCTGTTCAACTACTCTCGCCACAGGAATATCTTACAAGGATTGCTTGAGGTCAGTTAAACCCCAGAGATGAGGGGGGAGTGTAATCTCACCTAAAACACTATGAGGAATCATGACGGAGGGGAGTTTCTCAAAAGAAACTCTTACTGGGGTTCAGAGAATTTAGGAAAGTTGCTCAGAGTTAAAGTTACTGAAATGGAGGAGCTGGGGTTCAGACTCAGTTTTCTGTTTCTGAAACTTCATGGCAATGGAGGACAAATGCCTGGCACTACTTCAGACCCTGGTATGATACTTAACATACTATAGTCGCTTAATAGATACGTGTTAAGTAAAAGAATAAAATACCACTTTCTTGGCAAACATCATCAGGGCAGAGACACCTACTCTTCTTCCAATTCCCACATGCTACCATAGACACTTTGGCCTCCCAGTTAGCCACATTCAGGTGACCAGTAACAGCCAAAGTGCTAAGACTGGGGTTAATGTGAATCACTACCAGACTGAAGCATAGAGGAACTGGTGTGAAGTCCCCTGGTGCTCCCTTTTCCTTCTGTGGTGACTAAAGTAGCCACATGTTCTAGATGGTGTGGCTACAGGATGGTCAGCCTGCATCCCCAAGTGGCTATCTGGAGCAGTGTCACTCTTCAACCTCCATGTTGGACATGAAGCATAAGCAGAGAGCAAACTTTAACTGCTACTTGGGGGTTAACCTGGTATTAATCTAGCCTAACTAGACAAGCACAATACCTGAATAATTCCAACACCTTCTCTTGCTCCTCCAAACATTTATTTTAGCTCAACAACTTCCAATGATTAAAACACTTCCTACTATTGTTTATTCAGTCAATAAATATTTGCTGCCTACCACCCATATGCCAGGTGTATTCATTTCCGTGGCAGCTGTAAAGACTAGGTGTCTTACATGGATAGAACTGGAGGGTATTATTCTGAGTGAAGTAAGTCAATTGGAGAAGGACAAACATTATATGGTTTCACTCATACGGGGAATATAAAAAATAGTGAAAGGGAATAAAGGGGAAGGGAGAGAAAATGAATGGGAAATATCAGTGAGAGCGACAGAACATGAGAGACTTCTAACTCTGGGAAATGAACAAGGGGTGGTAGAAGGGGAGGCGGGCAGGAGGGATGGGGTGACTGGGTGATAGGCACTGAGGGGGCACTTGACGGGATGAACACTGGGTGTTAGCTATATGTTGGCAAATCGAACTCCAATAAAAAATAATAAAAATAAATTTTCAAAAAGTAAAAAGTAACAATAACAAAAGAGACTAGGTGGCTTACATTGGATAGCTTAAAATAAGAGAAATTTATTCTCTTACAATTCTGAGGCCAGTGGTCTAAAATCAAGGTGTCAGCAGGCCATGCTCTGTTTAGAAGCTCTAGGATAGAATCTATTCTTTGCCTCTTCCAGCTTCTAGTGTCTGTTGGCATTACTTGGCTTGTGGTCACATCACTCAAATCTCTACCTCTATAGTCCTATTGCTTCCTCTTTTTGTCTTTTCCCCTGTATGTCCATTATAAGGACATTTGTCATTGGATTTAAGCCTATCCAAATAATACAGGATGATCTCCACATCTCAAAATCTGAACTTAATTACATCTGCAAAGACCCATTTTCCAAATAAGATCACATCCACAGGTTATGGGTATTAGAAAATGTACATATCTTTTGAAGGACCACCATTAAACTCATTACAGCAGGCATGGTGCTAGACCCTGGCAATATGTAGTAACAAAACAAACGAAGCATTTGTGGAACTTACCAGTCTAGTTAGGGAGATAGGCATTAATCAAATAATTGCACAAATAAATGTTCAAGCGCTAGAAAAGAAAAATGCAAGTTGCTAGGAGCCAAGTCTAGGCCAAGAAAGGAAGTTTTCCACTTGGATGTGATGCTTGAGCTGAAACCTAAAAAGTGAACATGCCTGGCACTACTTCAGACCCTGGTATGAAAAGCAGGTAAAGCATTTCATGCACAAGGAAAATTCCACTCAAAGCCCATTGGAGAGGGGAGTGGGGCTAACGCTCAGAAAGCAGGAGAAAAGATGAAAGTTTAGGACTTTGTTCTAAAAACAAAGTTCTAAAAAATTTGCATAGTCTTTACACTATGCAAATAAGTGACCTAAGCAGAATTGTGTTTTATTTATTTTTTTTTTTTTTTCAGAATTGTGTTTTAAAACATCACTCTAGCTTATAGGAAAACAAGAGTGGGAGTCAAGGGGTCAGCTTAGGAAGGCATTGCAATGAGGTGACAAATGATGTCCTAGCCCAGAAAGATGACAATAGGAAAGGACAAAAAGAAGCCAAATTTTAGAGATATTTTAGAACTAAAATCAACAGACAAAATGATGTCCCTGAAAATGGAAAAGTAAGAAACTCCAAAAAAATAATTTTGAAGGTGGCAAAAACTTTGAGAATCAACTTTTTCAGAACTCTGGAAACTAATCAAAAACTTACAACAACCAGAGCAATGTTAAATGAGAAATGAAGCCACTAAATTTTTGTGAAAGAACACTGTGGCATTTTAACTTACCTACCTGCTATCTCCCTAGCTCGTCAGCAGCAATAGGGATGGTGGCACACATTCCTACTGTGGCTTGCTGGTGTCAGAAGAGGAAGAAATGTTGGTCTCATTCTCCAGGAATTGTGGTTGTGTGATTTGGTCCGGCTGGTGGATCCTTGAGGAATTAGTCTTGGCAATTTCTCATGGTTAAAGCAGACTTCTGGGTGGTGTTGTCAAAAGCACCCAAAGGTAAATGTTCTAACCACAGCTGCCAGGGGCAGGAAATGGCAGACGAGTAAGCAATGGATGGACTGAGGAGTTTGGGAAGAAAAAGCTCAGAATGCATGGGGAGGATGCAAAACTATTGGAGCTAATAAATGAATTCAGATAAGTTACAGTTTACAAGATTGACACACATAAATCTACTGTATTTCTATACACCTGCAATGAACAATCTGTAAAGGAAAATAAGAAGACAATTCCATGTTTAATAGCATCTAAAAGGATAAAATACTTAGGGACTAAATTTAACCAAGGAGGTATAAGAATTGTATGCTAAATACTACAAAATATTGCTCAAAGTAATTAAATAGCTAAATAAATGGAAATATATCCTATGTTCGTGGATTAAAAGACAATATTTTAACATGGCAATACTCCCTGAAGCAATCTAAAAATTCAACTCAACCTCTACTAAAAATCTCAGTAAACTTTTTTGTAGAGATGGAAAGGATGATCCAAAAATTCATATGAAATCAGAAGGGACTCAAAAATACAACCTTGAAAATAAAGAAGAAATTTGAAGAACACATGCATCTCAATTTCAAAATGTAGTACAATGCTAAGAATAGTCAAAATAGTGTAGTAGGCATAGAGATCAATGGAACAGAATTAAGAGTCCAGAATATAAGCCATACATCTTTAGGCAACTAATTTTTTTACAAGGGTACCAAGACCAATTAATAAAGAATCATTCTTTCAACAAATGGTGTTAGCTAGACAATTGGATAGCTATATGTGAAAGAATGAAGTTGGACCTTTACCTCACATCATAAACGAAAGTTAACTCAAAAAGGATCAAAGACCTAAATATAAGAGCTAAAAGTAAAACTCTTTGAAGAAAACACTAATAAATCTTCATGATCTTAAATTTGGCAACAGATTCTTAGATAGGACAGCAAAAGCAGCAATGAAATAGAAAACAAAATAGAAAAAATAAATCAGACTTTATCAAAATTTAAGACTTTATCAAAGAACACTATAAAGAGAGTAAAAAAAGACAACCCACAGACTGGGAGAAAAATATTTTTAATCATATACCCAGTAAATGTCTAGCTCCAGAATACATAATAAACAATTACAGGTCAATGACAAAGAGTCAACCCCATTAAAAAATGGCCAAAGGACTTGAATAGACATTTAAAAAGATATACAAATGACCAACAAATGCATGAAAAGATGCTCAACATCATTAGTCATTAGGAAAATGCAAACCAAAATCACAAGTTACCACTTCACACTTATAGAAACTAACAAGCGTTGGCGAGGATGTGGAGAAATCACCTTGCGGTGATTTGAAATGGTGAAGCCAAAATGGAAAACAGTGTGGCGGCTCCTCAGTAAGTTAAACATAGAATTACCATATGACCCAGATATTCCACTCCTGTACATACACCCAAAGGAATTGGAATCACATATTTAAACGAAAACTTACAAATATTCATAGCAGCACTACTCACAATAGCCAAAAGGTGGAAACAACTCAAATCCCATTAACTAGTAAATCGATAAATCAAATGCGGTGTGTCCCTACAATGGACTACCACCCTGCCATAAAAAGAAATAAAATACTGACATTATAACATGGATAAACCTTGAAAACATTACACTAAGTGGGAAAAGCTAGACACAAAGGCCATATATTGTATAACTCAAGTCACATGAAATATCCAGAATAGGCAAATCCACAGAGGTAGAAAGCAGCTGAGTCATTGCCAGGGGCTAGGGGCAGAGGGGAATGGAATGATATTGGTGATGACTTACAATCAACAATTGTAAATGTAGAAAATGCCATGGATTGTATATTTTAAATTTATTAAAATGGTGACTATAATGTGTATTTTGCCACAATTTAAAAAAAGCAACTAAAAAGAAAACACAACAGGTCTTAGTAGTACAGCAAACATAAAAGGTGAAGGAAATGGGATAGACAAAGATCATGCTCAGGTTGTCAGCCACCACAACTTGATGGAAGATGCATGTGGAAGTTTGAAAACATGGCAGCAAAATGTGTTAATACTTACTAATAGGTGAGGTCTTTGATGCCTCCACCTGAATCTGGACTCTGTGACTGTTTGACCAATAAAATATATCAGAAATGAGGCTGTGCCAGTTTCCAGGCTCAGGTCTTAAGAAAATGTCAGTTTCCACTTCCTGGCTCTTGGGGCACTTGCTTTGGAACCCAAATGCTGTGCTATGAGGAAGCACACTGCTCCATTAAGAGATCTATGAACTGAAAGCCACCACCAACTTGCCAGCCATGTGAATAAGTTATCTTGAAAGTGAACCTTCCCATCCCAATAGAGCACCAGAGCTGTCATATGGAACAGAGATAAGTTATCCCCATTGAGCCCTGCCCAAATCACAGACTCATGAGCAAAATAAATGACTGTTATCCTAAGCCACTAGGTTTTGGACAGAGCAATAGTATCGAAAATGGTGTGACTTTGTCTTATGATTCAGAGACAGAAGAGCTCCCACTGCTCCCTAAAGAAGATCTCTATTAAGTACATCACTCTTCACTTCATCATCTTTATTAGTTTTTATTTGGGGACTACCTAAGTCAAAGGATCGGAAATTCTGCCTTTGCCTTGACCGCTTGGCATTCTGGTTTGGGTTTACGTAGTTTTGAGTTTTCCTATACTGATTGTATTTCTATTAAACCTCTGGTTGGTGTAAAAAAAAAATGGGGTGGGGGGTCATATCAGACTCTGGGCTGGGAGGGGGAATGTCAACTCCTAGCTAACCAAAGCCACAGGAGGGATGGGAAGGATGCACAAAACAGTCAAGGATGTCCCAGGGCATAAGGGCAATACATTGAGAATGCCTACTACATTCAACTTGTGATGGGGGGGAAGAAAGAAGTTCGTGATATAGAACCATCAAGTATATTCCGTGCCCCCAGAATATTGGAGAAATCAGTGAAATTCCACACTAGTGGAAATGGTCCAGATGGGCGGCCAAACACAGGTCCCCAATCAGCGGGGCACTAGTCTTACCTTGTGACACCACTCTTCTTTCCCCATCTTGGAAGAAAATGCCTGCTGCCATTGGGTTGTGCCACTTTCATCAAATCTTCTTTGAGCCCTTCTTGCCTTCCCAGAACCTTTAGCCATCAGCTATAATCCCCTTAGAGGGCCTTAGAGGGACTGTAGCCTGCAGCTTGACCTGTTCACTTGTTGAAAGTGGGCCTCCTCTACCTGCCACTAAGGGGTTCAGTTTCACCTAAGCCCTTTGGCTTTCCTACAACACACACTACAAGTCATCACCACTAAACAAAAACCTTAGAAAAAGGAAATAAAGAAACCCAATGCCAGCCTCTCTTTTCTGAGCTGAGGAGGAGAAAATAGGTCCATTTCTCTTAACCTATTTTTCTTATAATCCACCCTGTTATATCAACTTCATGCCTGCATTTTTCAATAGTACAACTATTGCAGGCACTAAGCTCTTAAGACAAAAAAAAAATATATATATATATATACATACATATACATATATATATATATATATACCACATTTTTCTCAAACTGTGTGCCAGAGAAACAATTTTCAGATATTTAATATCAGAATAAAAGAAGTTTCCTACCAAAAATTGGATTGAGTTCTAAAACAATGTCTATACCTTGGATGAAGTAATCAGAACACATTTTCCCCAAAAAAATAATGCAATTGGTTGTGTTAGGGTTCCAAGTCTAGCCCATAGAAACTTATATAAACTAACAACAATGCATTTGAAGAGTAGGAAATAATACTACAAAAATTAGTAACTAAGTCACAACACCACAGAATGGATAGAAAATCATTTATTAACTTGAATTCAGTTACTTCAGGAAAGGCAGGTCTAACCAGAGGGTGCACACAGAGGATTTCTGGGACTTCTGAATCCTTTGAGTATGTTTTTAAATTCCTAAGAAAGTCTATAGAGAATTGATTTTTAATTTAATCATTAAATTTACTTTTATACATCAAAATAAAATGCTTTTACACAATGAAGGAAACCATCAACAAAAAAAAAAAGTAGTGAATGGAGAAGATATTTGCAAATGATAAATGATAAATATATCTGATAAGGAGTTAATATCCACAATATATAAAGAACTTCTAAAATTCAACACCAAAAGCAAACAGACAATTTGATTAAAAAGTGGGCAGAGGGCCCAACTAGACATTTTTTTTCAAAGAAGACATACAGATGGCCAACAGAAACATTAAAAGGTGCTAAATATCACTTATCAGGAAGATGCAAATCAAAACCACAATGAGATATCACCTCATACCTGTCAGAATGACTAGAATTAAAAAGACAAGAAATAACAAGTGTTTGTGAGGATATGGAGAAAAAGGAACCCCCATGCAGTTGGTGGGAATGTAAATTGATGCAGCCACTATGGAAAATAATATGGAGGTTCTTCAAAAAATTAAAAGTACTGTAAGATCCAGCAATTCCAATCTGGGGAATATATCCAAAGGAAATGAAAACATTAATTCAAAACAATATATGCACTCTTACGTTTATTGCATCATTATTTACAATGGCCAAGATATAGAAGCAACCCAGTGTTTATCCATAGATGAATGGATAAAGGAGATGTGGTATATATATATATGTGTGTGTGTGTGTGTGTATACAATGGAATACTGATCAGCCATAGAAAAGAATGAGTTCTTGCCATTTGCAACAACATGGTTGGACCTAGAGGGTGTTCTGCTAAGTAAAATAAGTCAGACAGAGAAAGATATATATCATATAATTTCACTTATATGTGGACCCAAAGAAGCAAAACACAACAAAAAAAAACAGACTCATAAATACAAACTGGTGGCTGTGGGCAAAATAAATTAAGAGGTACACACTTCTAGCTGTTAAAAAATCATTACTTTTAAAGGAGCACTGAAGAATAAGGAAAAGCTCAAGACCCTGCAATATTGGCCCTAAGAGAGAACCCCTCCCCCATGAATGCATTCATTGTAGAGATCAGGGTTTGGGGTGCCAGGCAGACCAGGAGCTTGAGCGAAGAAACTCATGTTTCTACCATTTACCAAATGTCTGCCATTTCCCAGCTCGTGCTAGGGGACAAACGACCTCCCTCTTTGTGTACCTCCACTTTACTGGTCACAGAACCAGCATGCGGCAAACACATGAGAATAGTCGAGGCCATGAGAAAGTGCAAGAAACACACATGACTCTACAACATTGTCCTCCACTCCTTCTCTTCTTTCGGCAGTGGCCACTTAACTGCCTTCAGGGCTGAGTTATTAGGGACAAGGTGCAAAGAGAAACCAAACACGGTCTTTGGAGATTGGATTGGAAGGCCGAGTCCTGGCATAAAACTAGTTTTGGAATAACCTTGCTAGAAGTATCCTTATTCCTGCCTCTACCACATCTACACCTTGGAGGGGGAAGTATTGCCAGGGCAAAGCCAGCACCTAAGCTGAGAGCACAGTAAGAGCGACCCAAAGCCCACATGGGCTCCTGGGGACCAAGGCAAGTAGCCAGGCCAGAGAACATGCCCACAGGCCCAAAGCAATACTGTCCAAGGGCTAAAATGGACACAGAGGGCCTGCCATCTCATGGAGGTTTAGGAGGGGGAAGCCAAGATGATCACAGACAGAAGTGGCAGGGAGAAGGCCCACAGGCATCCCAAATTTGTCAGGGTTAGGACCCAAGGGAATAACTCCCAAAACTACCACTCCCCTCTCCCTGGCCATTCTGCAGCCCCAATGACTGTTAAGGCTCTCAGATCTCAGGGGCAAATCCCTAGAGACAAGGGTGATATGCTGCGAAGGAATAAAGCTGCTACATCCCAAGCATGCTCAGAAAACTCAGAGTGGCTGAATCATCATGAATGAAGTTTCCACTATTCAACAAAATGAGAGCTCTAGATACAAATTGAGTTGTAGGAAGTGTTCCGTAATCACCTGGGTTTGCGACTTAAGAAATCCATACCCAATGAGAGCACTGGGTAGCCAGCACCAGGTAGGTAATAAGCACTCAAAAGCCATTATCATGTTTACTATCATCTGGATGGGACTTTCTTACTCCACTCTAGTTTCCTTTAAAATAAACAAGCCTGTCTCCACAGCTTCAGCTGTTGTCCCGTGTCCCCGCTGCCACCCAACATCCATTTGGGACACTGGAGAAGCAGAGTCTGTTTCTCACAATGGAGTGGATCAATTGGGTCAACAGCTACTGGGGAGTCCACATGCCATTAACTCAGGGAGAGGACATCCCAGGACAGACTGGGTCTTGGCCAGGTTTTGCACAGGACCCTAAGGTCCTCCCCTCCTCCAGCCATCAGAAGCTCAGAAGTTGTCCTTCCTGTATCTCCATTCAAAGGAGCACCTAACAGCCCAGGGTTTGGGAGGATGGGGAGTTGCGGGTTAGGGGAGGGAATCTAACAGGTTCCATTTGCAAGCTCCAAGATAAGGACCTCTGTTCCACACCCGCACCCCACCTCTCTTGGGGGTGAGGTACAATGAGTTGTTAGATGCAAATATATCAAAAGATTTATATAAATGAAAGCTTCTTTATTATGATAACAATCCCCCACCCAGGATCATAATAAAACATTTAAGGTGTGTAAATGCCAAGAAATTTGCCCTGAAAAAGAAAGCATTAGAGATAGCTTTTGTTCATTGAGATTTAAAATTTTGAAATATGTTACTTTAAGTTCTGTTTATTGTGAAGGCCAATTTGCCACTTTTCATATCAAGACATTTTTATAGACACTATCCCATCAATTGGAAGAGACAGGCAGGGAAGTGGCTCCAACCATCAGGCTCTCAGCACAGACCTCAGGCTCTATACGATGCTACTATATCCTTCACTGTTGATAGGAGAACAGGTGGGCCTCTCTGCCAGGGAGGATGTGAAAAGAATTTTGAAAGAAACAGAATATACTCCATTGCAGCTTTAAAATCTTATTTTTATATGCCAGTTTCCCAGCTCCAGAGGATACCTGAACAGTAGAGGGAGGGAAACTGTGGGATCTCCATGCTAGCTACTCTCCAATGACGTTTTTCCCAGACTCTGGACCTAGAAAGAACCAAAAATGATTTGGTGAATGTACTGAAATGATTTATCGACCATTTACCAAGTTCACACTGTCATAAAGGACACAGGGCTTAATACTGAGTATTGATTAAAAGATACTGAAAAATTCCATTCCCATATATTATCCCTAACATCTTGCCAGAATCATCTGTCCCAAAACAAACCATCTTGTTTCCTAGGCATGCTGTCAGATCAGGGAAAAGGAGTAAATTTTCCTTAAAAAACTATAGAATCCCACAAAGGGAATACAGTTTTTAAGAACTGAAATAAAATTAGGGATAATAATTAGTCATTAACAAGGACTCCTCAGCCCCGCCAAGCACAGTGCTAATGTTTCACATCTATTAACTCATTCAACCTTCACAGCAATCCTATGATTCAGCCCCATTTTACAGATGAGAAAACCAAGGGACAGAAAGAATAAGGCATTTGCCTGTGGTCACAGAGGCCAAGTAGGGACCCAAGCCCAGGCAGTGGGGCTCAGAGTCCATGTGCTTAACGGCTACCCTCTGCCTTTTTACACAAGCTGCTCTGGATTGAAAATGCTGAATCCAGTGACAGTGGATTCACCTCCCAAATGAATCTCTACGTGTGATGTGGTTACAAATGATCCTGATGGCTACGTTATAGACCTTGACAAACCATACTCGAGCTTATCTAAAACAATAGCCAGTTGGATACATGCTAGAACTTTAAAATAGTGATGCTGGTCTTGGCAGACCAGGTTCTCAGACATACCACCTGATGACCATTATCAAGCCCCTGTGCCTATAACTGGGTGAAAAACCAGGATATTTAACTCGTGCTTTGGGGACAGAAGTTCTAGAAATGAATTCTTTCTCATAAGTTCTTAGTTCACAGGAGACCAGACGTAACTTGATAGCACCATGCTGACCACTGGGATGTCTCAGCCAGGCCCACTCCAGCTCCCAGAAATGCCCAACTTTATCCCCTAACTTTGGAGATTCTCCTTGTGCCAGGCCAGGACCTGCAGACATTCTCTGCTCAAGATCCAGTCTCCACTCATAGGCAGCGACACCGGAGTGGCCGGCAAGGGTCCCTTTGAGAAACACACAAATACAGATGAACTCATCAGTCCCAAAGAGGCCACTCTTTGCCCAGAGGCCATGGGCTTCCTTGGTGGGCTTTCCAGGGCGCCTCCAGCTCTCATCCACCAGGAAGAGGGTCTTAGAGGCTGCCCTCCTCACAGTCTCATTACAGCCAGAAACCTTACCTCTCACTTTTCCCTCCATTTCTGCTGAGTTTTCTTATGCCAGTTTGCCCATCTCAGAGGCTGTCAGGAGCCCCAAGAGAAAAAGAGCCATCATAGGTCACTGCATACTTTCGGGCCAAACACCAAGTTCCCAAAGGAGAATCTTAGTTCTCAGCCTTCCCATGCCAGGAACCGCTGGCAGAGGAGCCTGGCAAGGCACCAAGTAGCTGCTACTGAGCCTCTGAAAGGGCACGGGAGCCTCAGGTGGCTACAAGTCCAGGGTGCTTACAGGGTAGCAATCTGCCCTTTCTTTAGGACTCATTTCCACTAGAAGGGCTCACCTCTGAGAGCCTGTCGAAGGCCCAGGCAGGTAGGAACCAGGGGCTGCCCTAGGGGCAACGGCTCCTGTGCTTCTCAACTGACTCTCCTTGGGAAAGGCAGGCGCCCTGCCATCTTGTCTGCAGCTGGAGGTGTAGACAAAGTGTATCAAGCCTCTCTCCTCCCCAGGGCTGGCAGGTTTTCAGCACCATTGTGGAGGCCAGGCTCCATCGCTGGGCTCCATCCTCACTGCCCGGTGAGCATCCCTGGCCACCCCGACCCAGCCACAAAAGAAATGTCCCTCAGGCTGATGAATACCCCCTCCTCGTTCTTCCTTGTCTCCTCAGAAGCACCTCCTGCCCCTCAACCCTCTGTCGTCCTTGACTACCATAATCACCAGAGCAACCAGCCTCAGCCTCAGCCTCAGCCAAATCCCTGGCCCATTTCCAAGTGTTGTCCCTGGGTTCATCCACACATTTTCCTGCAAGCTCCCTCTGCCCTTTTGGGCCCTAAGCTCTGTCTCTTTGGGGGATGCTAGGGCTTATGGTCCATATCAGGCTAGAGACTTTCTCTCAAAGAAGAAATGCTTATGGTCATCTCAACATCCCCTGGCGCTTCAACACCAGGACTTGGCCTCTTGCCTGGGTGGTAGGCACTTTCTCTCTTTACTGCCACCTCTGGGGATCAGGTCAGGGTTCTTCTCACTGCCTATCAGCCACTGGGGATGGAGGGGGGCTCTGGAGTCCCACACTGAGGTGACTTTCCCAGCCACACACTTTGGCCCCTGTGTGCTTCACAGAACCACATCAGCCTCCTCCAGAGGCCTGGCCTGCCTTGCTCAGTGGTCCTGTCTACCTACCCTTCAGCACCACCCCACCTTCCTCCCAAGACTGGCAAGTTCCCAGAGTTCTGAGAAATTCACTTTCCAAGCAAGGTCCTTAGGCCCTCATGTCCTTGGCCAAAGGCCAGGGTCTTGTTGGGTTTCCAGCTCTTGTTATATGGTAAGGGTAAAGGGGGTAGCCTTCAACATAGAATGGAATGACATGGAAGGAGGAGACTCTAATAACAAGACCTGAGCCCCTCCCGTGGTCATCTGCTCCCCCAGATCATGATTTGCTCTTTCCAAGTAGATGTCTCACGCAGTAAGTCCTCCTGTGTCTTCTCCTCTGGCCCTGACCTTGAAGGGAGACCTGCTCTTGTGCCTCCTGGACTACCTACTGCCATAAACTTGAACACTGATGCCAGAATCACCAGAATTTCCTCAAAGGACACTCAGCAGCAGGAACTCTCTTTTGCCAGGAACTGGCCCTGGCCCAACAGTCTCCAGGCTGAGAAACCCATAGCAGCTCACCTGGCAGCAATATCACTGTCGGTTGTAAACCAACCAGTTGGTGATCACCCTCTTTCTCTCCTTTGTGGATGCACTAGGAAGGAAATTCCAGGATTTCAGACTCTTGGGGTCCCTGCTCGCAGAGCTCAATGCCCCAATTAGGTACCTGGCAGCTGTAAGAGCTCACACTTCTGCCAAAATGACAGGGCTCTTATGGATGGGTCCAATCCATTTTCTGACCCCATGAAATGACCACTCTGCATTCAGTCTGGACATGGGTCAGGTGTACCATACCTCCCAACACACACACACACACACACACACACACACACACACACACCTTGGCAACGCCCCCCGCCCCCCTCAGAGACAAGGCAGGAAAGCAACGAGGCACAGGTGTAGAAGGAAGACCTGGAGGAAGAGAAAGCCAGTGGCCTCCCACTGAGTCTGGCTTAGGGCTCTAGGTGCAGATGATTTGGCCTCAGAAGATTACCCTCCCATGGAGGAAACAGTTGGAATTCATAGGAACTCTGTGAGCTCGAGTTTCCTCAAGAGTAGCACGAGGACACTGGACTCTATGACCCCCAAGTGTCCTTCTGTGGTAGACAGAATAATGCCTCCCCGCCAGAAGCCCTCCATGCCTTACTCTCCAAAACCTGTGAATATGTTACATAGAAAGAGGGAATTACATGGACATCTTAGATGGAATTTAGGCTGCTAATCAGGTAACCTCGAGATAGGGAAGTTATCCTTGATTATCTGGTTGAGCCTAGTGTAATCTCAAGTGTCCTTATAAGTTGAAAGAGGGAGGCAGGAGTAGGGTCAGGGTCAGAATCAGAAAGAGATTTGAAGATGCTAGCTTTGAAGGTGGAGGAAGGGACCATGAGTCAAGGGATGCAGGGATCTCCAGAAAAAGGCAAGAAAAGTCTTCTTCTCTAGAGCCTCTGGAAGGAACACAGCCCTGCTAACACCTATATTTTAGCCCAGGGGGAATCCACTTTGAACTTCTGACTTCCAAAACAGTTAAGATGGTAAGTTTGTGTTGTTTTAACCCACTCATCTTGGTGTAATTTGTTACAGCTGCTGTAGGTCCCTAACATCCACACCCCAATTTCCCATTAGCTTTACCCTTTCCATCAGAATTCCATCTCCTCTCTAAGTCCTGGATCCCCAGGTAGCAGCACCGCTAGGAGTCAGGGTCCCAGTCCTGGGGCAAACTCCTACCAAACATTCAAAATAGAGGCGTATAATGTCCAACATTTATAGAGGACCTTGCTTTTTTTTTAATTACTTCATTAAAAATTTACTGTGTTTTATCAGAGTGTTTTTATGAGCCAATTACTGAGCTGGTCCCTACAGATGCAAAGCCAAGTGGACATCATCCTTTCCCTCAAGGAATTCACTGTCTAGTTGGAAAAAGAAACACAGAAGCAACTACCTAGAATCCTTGGATGTTTTGGAAATAAGACTAGAGTTGGATCAGCCCAGCCCCCATTGATGGAAACAGCTATTGGCAAGAGAGCGATGTTAAGGGACTACATGGGCTTCAACCTCCTAGGGTAGAGCAATGGCACTGGGCTATGCTATGGAGCCTGCCTAGGCACGTGCATTCTTTTTAAAAAAATCTAATGAATAATTCTGAGTCACAACAGGGACACTAACCCACTGAAAGATCTTTTCATGTTTTACATTGTGTCAAATGTTCTTTGTACTTTTGTCCCAGGTAGATGGTAAATTCCAGTATCAGGGAGCAGTAAAATAAAATCACTGCTTAAGAGCACAATCATCCTTTTCCTTTTCCTATTCTCAAAACATTTCAAACTCATGTATATTCTTTATGTACACGGACAAGAATAACTCAAACTTGGGTCGTTCTTCTTTGTTTGATTGGGGTTTTTTGTTTTATTTGAACCTGAGCAAAATTGCCTTTAGAACCTGGAAGCAAATATGCTGCACAAAATACTTAACTGACAAAGGAAATTTGACTAAATCCATCCCCTTTGTAGAATGTTGGCTGCCGAAATAGCCAAATTGGCAATTTGTCAGGAAGAAAACTGGCAAACCTTTTAGATGAGATGTCTAAGAAAATATAATTGTTTAATGGAAGCAAGGGTTTACTGCTTTTACAATAACATAGATATTTTCTGAACCCAACCAGGTGAAACCATGCATGAAGTGTTAGGAGTCAACAGAGTAAGGAGCAGAGCTACTATTACAAGCTGTCCATAAACGTTTCCAGGGGCAGGCATTCTTCCTCGCCTCGTGTTATTTTCTTTAGCCTCAGTTTCTAAACCTACAACATGAAGGAGTATTGCCAAGACCCAGCAAGAAAGGGCCCTGGTGGTTTCTATGATTTTGATGTTACAAAACATCCTGGTACCTGAAATGCAGATTGTCACAGGTCAGAGGGCTCAGCCTGCCACCCACACCTTGAGCATCTGCCCAAACTCTCCAATTATTTACACCTCCACCATATTCTTTTTTGAGTGGGTCACTTCTTGATCCCCAGAGACAATGCCTGTGGGGTTTTGATGCAACTGAGGCATAAGCAGAAGGGAAAAGACAGAGTACAGGAGCCATGAAAGTTTAGAGGAACCTGCTTCCAGATGAACTGCGTTTCTCGTGTGTCTCCAGAGAGACCCAGTGCTTTGGAAGAGAAATGGAAGAGCCAGTTGCCAATGGTCGATCACTGCCACTTAGGAGAGGCTAGAAAAAGACACTAGCATCAAACATTGGAGTGAAGACCTCCTTGTTACTTTCAAGTTTTCGGAGCATCCGTGAAATCTGATAGTGAAAGGAGTTGGAAGCTCTGCTGTTCACTGCACTCTAGGTCTCCTTTTTACCTCCCTCCCCAGCCCTACCCCCATCAAGCCATCTTGCTCGCCAGCCCCCCAGCAGGGAGGCTGGAGGAGGGTACCCGCTGGATACCGGATAGGGCTACAGCTCTTCCCACTGAGCCTTGTGCCCCTCGGCACCCAGCCCCAGGGAACGGTCCTGCACCAGTTCTGCCCGTTGTCTCTTCCTTTGAAAGACCACTGCCCTGGACTCTCAAAGCAGCAGCCATTGTCTCCTTCCCTCATTTCATCTCAGCATAGAGCTCTTCATCTGTGTCATATATCGCGGGGTTGCAGGCATGGAGTCAAAGCGCTGAACCATGAGCATCCCAGTCACTTGGGGTCTAAATCCCTCGTGTGCTCACAGCAGCCAAGAAGCCACAAGACTCAGTACATCATTTTCAAATCCAAGGACACAAAGAAGTATAAGACATGGGCTCCTCTTTGGGTAAAAATGCCACTCCGGCAGAGAGTAGCATCGCTCCACACTGAGGGGTGGTGAAGAGCGGGGCGGTGGCTCATCACATCAAGCCAGTCTGTGGGTAGAGCAGAGCCTGTGACCTCGACCGGCTAGCCATGTCCTTATCAGAGTAAAAAGGTTTAACATGACTTGGATGCTTGAGAAGGAGAGCATCTAGGCAAGGGACAGAGGCCTGAGCAGGAAGCAAGAGCCCCTCCAGCACGTGCCATGGCATGCGAGACCTTTCAAGTATGACTGCAGAGTGTGTGTAGGACAGTGGGGAAAAGGAATGTGAAAAAAAAGGTTAGGACCAGACTAGGGGGGAGTCATATAAAGCTGAGCTAAGGAGATAGGACTTTACTCTGTTGGCAGTGGGAAGTCACTGGAGGTTTCAGAGGGAGTGTTCTGTTCTCCTGCTAAGCGCAGTTTGAGAAAAATGGCTCTGACAAGGTGTGTGGAGTGGATTGGTGGATGGAAGGGTCTGAAGACCGAGACAGTGTGGTGGGTAGACTGGTGATCCTCAAAAGTCCATGGGCACCCAGAACCTCAAAATGTGACCTTATTTGGAAATAGGGTCTTTGCAAATGTAATTAGCTAAGATGAGATCATACTGGATGGGATGGGACCTAAATCCAGTGACTCTTGTCTTTATAGGAAGAAGAGAGGACACCTAAAGACACATACAGAGAGGAAAACACCATATAAAGACAGAGGCAGAGGCTGGAGTGATGTATCCATAAACCAAGGAAAGCCAAGGGTGGACGGCAGCTACCAGGAGCTAGGAGAGAGAGCAGGGGCATGGAATGTTCTCTCCCTCAGAGCCTCTGGAACGAACCAACCTGGCTGACACCCTGACTTCTGACTTCTGGCTTACAGAACTGTGAGATAATACATTTCTGTTGTTTTAAGCCACCTGGTTTGTGCTAACTGGTTATAGCAGCCCTGGTACCCTCAATGCAGAGACCAATATAGAACCTAGCTGGGGTGCAGGCTCTGGAAATGGTACCTGAGACAAAAAGCAGGGCCTCAGAGAAGAGAAAAAAAAATCAGTATTTGAAAAGACTTATCCACGAGAATAACCGGGGAACGAGTGAGCTGCAGCAGCAAGATCCTACTCCAAATTTGCAGAGATTGAGGACTTGCAACCTTGGCCAGCTCCCTGGGGTATGAATTTCAAGGGAGCTGACAGTCCTTGAGGGTAAGTGCTTTGGGTGGGGGGTGGGCACGGGTTAAATGTGGCCTCAGAAACTGAGGAGTCAAGCTGGCAGCCAGGCAGGGCAACCTCCAACAATCCTAACCCAAGACAAGTAACTTCATACCGTAAACCAAATTATATTATTTCTTTGTATCTCTTTTGGGCAAAAAAAAAAGAAAGAAAGAAAACACTAGTCTGGAAAATGGCCTGGTGTCCCCAGTGTGGAAAAAAAAAAAAAAAAAGGCCAAAGAGAAGCAACTCCCTTTGGGGGCAGCATGGTAGAAGCAGGGACTTTCCAGAGAGTCTCTAAGGCAGGGTGAATGCAGAAGGATATACAGCCCCTCCAACAGCCCGCTTTCCCCTCCAGTGCCGATTTTGCAAGGCTGGGAACAGATCAATGAGGCAATGGCAGGTTTCCTCAGTGCTCTAGCTGGCACATGTTGCAAGCAGCCCTCCGCCTCCCTTCTGCAATCAGGAATCATGCAGCCCTGCATCTGAGGGCACCAGGACACATGCTCTCCCCTCCAGGCCTATGTCAGGGGCAAAGTCTAGGGAGAGGGGGATTGCACTCACTCAAAAGACCATTCACCCCCCTCCACCCTGTTCCTGGAAACCCTCCCAGTGCACCCAGATGCTGTCAGTAAAGAACCCGCAGTATTGCCTCTTAAAAGGAGGAGAACAAACAGAAGCCCAGCCCATGTACCAGTTGTTCCTGGACCTCGCCTATAGGTTCCTCCAGTTCTCTGAAAGCTTCCCGCTCCTCATGGTCAGGGAGTTTCTGAAAATTCTGAGAATGAAGGGCCTCGTCCCCGGGCTTGGGGCTCACTGACCATGCAGCCACCTGTGTCTTGACTCAGTCCTATTTTTTCTCCAGCACTTCCCAAACTTGGGACTGCCCTTGCGACACCTGGCCCCCCCGACTGTCCCCCATGGTGCCATTTGTTTCTCCTAAAATGCAGCTCGCAGCAACGGCTGGGGGCTCTCACGCAAAGCTTTCACCCACTGAGTGGAGGAAGTGAGTGTGGATATGACAGATGGAGGAGGGTCGGGAAGTGGGGGGAGAGGAATGTTCTCATGCTCTACAGCATGACCATCAACGAACATTGATTTCCTTGGAGTTTTGTAAAAGCTGGCATTGCAAGCTTTCTGTTGTGGTTCTACGTCCTGACCCAGAAATTCCACTTTTGGAAACATAGTTCTAAGAAAATAAGGTATGTGTGCAAGGATTTAGCTAGAAGAATGTTCATTATAGCCTTATACACGATAGCAAAATAAAACGAGGTAAAGTCTAAATATCTAAGAGGAGAAGTTATTTAAACAAATTTTGAAATATGCATGCATTGGAATAGCATTGAGTCACCAGTTTGGAGGTAATACCCTTATTGGCATACCAGTTGCCTCCAGGGCAAACTGAGTGAGCAGCTCAGAGGCAAGTGATCACTTTTGTATCTTTCGTGTTTTGAACCATTTGGACCATTTAGGTAGAATTTTAAAGGACATTTTGGAAGAAAAATAGCTCAGACAGAAGAAGGCATTCGAGAAATAGTACGTGAAGAGGGTATGATGCAAAATAAGAATGTACTGTGTGATACTATTACTACTAAAAAACAACAAAAAAGTCAGGAAATGACTCCAAGGCTCAACAGTATACATTGCCAGTGGATGGAATTACAGGTGATTTTTATATTTTTGCTTCCTTATCCTAGCTTTTCTATAAGCAACAGGCAGTGTTTGGGGGCACAGGGGAAGCCAATAGAAGTTATTTTTAATTTCCAAAAAATGCTTCAACCAAGAGTCTTGCACTCTCTCTCCTTCCTGTCATGGCCAAGCTGCTAGAAAGAATAGAGAGACTTGTCTTCTATTTCCTCACCCATCACCTAACCCACCTCCACCCAAAAAATTGGCCTCCTCCATCCCTCTCTTGCTCGGCTGAAATCTGGCTTCCGCTCTCAGCTCTCCCCCAGAAACGCCTCCACTGCCGGATCCACTGGATGTTCTCAGCCCTCCTCTCACGGGGCTCTGTGCTATGTTTCATTCAGGGGAACAATAATTTAGTACCTACTGTGTGTCAGGCACAGTGTGAGGCAGGCACTGTAGGGGGATACCAGCCCTGAGAGCTCTTGCCCTGGCTGGTGGGACAGACTGTCTGAGTGGGCATATGAGGGACAAGGGACAGCCCACCCACCGTGCCCTCTGGATTCTCCACCAAGCTCTCCTCCCTCCGATTCTGGCCCCCTGCCATCACCCGGCTCCTTGGCCTGTCCCTGATGCACCTGTCCCCAGGGATCTCTCCTCTCCCCCCGTTCCTCTCACCCTCCCAGCTGCCTCCCTCCTTGGCTCTTATGACAGAAACCCCATAAGTGCTGATGCCCAGGGTTAGCCTGGTCTGACCACACTCCCATACCCCCAACCCCACCTGAGGCCACAAGACACCTTGTCATGGTCACCCCACCTCCCGATTCTCTTCCCCACCTACCAATTCTGTTCCTTCCTTAGGCAGTGGCTTATCCCCAGGGGCCACCCCTACACATACAATCACCCATCTCCTCCCACTGAGTCCTACCCTGCCCTTCGCTGGCCCCTCACCTAGGGCTTCATCTTCTGCCCCATCCACTGCCAAGGCCTGCACTCATGCCCTCACTTAGACCTGTTCCTGCAGATTGCAGCAAAGAGTTTCACCCAAAACACCCACCAGATCCCCTCGCTTTCCTGCTGCTCGCCAGTTTCTACAGGATGAGACCCCCACCTTCTCATTCCCTCTCTACACCCACCTCCCACTGGCTCCCTCGATACTCAGCATCCCCAGTTTCTCCACCCTTGGCTCTGTTACACTCTGCCTTGGCCCAAGCTGGGTGCCCCCATCCCTTGGATTCTCTCACACTCCAGGCCTGGCTATGTCCTTTCTTCATCAGGATTCAGCTCAGGCTCCCTCTGTTCCAGAGCCTTCTCAGGAACCCCAGCACTGGGTGGATGGCCCCTCCACTGTGCTTCAGTCACAACTGGAGTAAAGCATTCCCATGGTTATGTGGACGTGACTCACACACACTTCTTTTCTCCCAAATCAACCTTCAGCCCATCCAGGAGAATAATCACTGTATTTTCAGCTCTTTACACAATGCCTGGCCAACAGAGGTATGCCATGGGGTGAAATGATGGCTGCCATCATCACAGAAGGAAACCAGCAGAAAGCTGGCCCTAATGGTGAAGCTATTTCTTAGGTCTGAAAGCACCACAGGCCCAAGGAGAAGCCATTTGTAGAAGTTCCTTGGCCCAGTGATGAGTCTGAGGATCAGAGGAGGTGGAAGATACCAGGAGAAGGAGGCACCGTGTCCTAGACACTGCTCAGGTATGTCCCTCTGTTTGATGTTCAGCCCAACCCAGCAGGGAGACCCTCCCTGTCCAGGCCAGGCCAGCCTGAGGGCTCCGGTCCCCAGCCCAGAGGCACAGTGTTGGTCTGAAGGCCTTTGTCTCCCCAGGAGAGTGGGGAGGAACCCTCCAGCAGGAGGAAACCCACCACCACCACCAAGGGCACCCATACCTAACATGGAGCTGAAGGGGAGCAGAGCACCAAGAGTGCCATACATTCCGAATCTCATTCACAAAGGACCTCAAACCGTACACAGTGAACCTTCTCTCCAAATGAGGGTCAATCTAACCACTATATTTATATGAATGTTGTTGAAGCCTTTTTTTTTATTAAGTATTTAAATAGAATATACCGTCTACAATTTTTTGTACCAATTTTTGGCATTTTTCTTTTTTCAAATATTTAAGGTACTTAAAAAATGGAGGCGGCCAAGCCTCTGTCCATCTCTAAAATGGTATGGGGGGATGGGGAGAAGGGGACACCTCCACCTTGGAGATGTAGGTCTCCTCTGTCGCCCTGAGGAGGGAAAATGATTATTGAATCAGCACATCAATCCCTGTGCAGCCCTGCCCCATCGCTGGGCTGGAGGTACTCCACTGGTGGTCTGCCTGGAAAGATCCAAGAGCCCAAGGGGGGCAGGACAGGGGCCACACGGGGAGGCCAGAGTCCCCCGGGCCACGAATCTTGTCTGCTGGGCCTGCCAAGGCTGCTCCATCAAGTTTTTCTTCAGCTACGGCAGAGAGAGCCCCCCCGGAAAATGACCAGGCGGTGACGAGAGGGTGTGGCATGGTGGCCTGGACCGGCCGGAACCCACGCTGGAGTTTTATTAAGCTCGTAACTGCGTCCTCACAACCTCCCCGGGCACTTCCAGCGCGCGAGCTGCCCGGTGCCCACAGGATGGGCGATGCGCTGGACCTCGCCCTCGAGGCCTGGCAGTCCAGCGCACGCTGCTGCGGAACCAGGGCACCAACTGCTGAGAATTTTAGAGAGAGAAAGTTCCAACGGCAGTTGAAGGCAAACGGTCAAGTGAAGCCCGGAGAAGGCAGAGCGCACAGTCCCAGGAGGGGTGCCGGGGTGACAGGCGGCCTCAGGGCCCGCAGGATGGGAGGCAGGGAAGAGCGAGCAGGGAGCCGGCTGGCATCTGCGGCGGGGAGGCCCAGTACGAGGGCCGGGAGGGGCTGCAGGCACCGCTGTCAGATGGCTTACAGGCAAACCCTGCCAACCTCTGCTGTGTCCATCTGACACAGTTAGCCACTGTGCTGAGTGGTTCTTCCTGGGCCCAAGAGGCAGGGGTCCCGGCGGCCTGTGGCCCTGAGCCATTGGTAGGTGCTGTGAACGAGGATCAAGCTCCTGCCAAACCACCACACAACCATTTTATAGAAACAGATCAGCAACGGCAAGTTCAAAGGAGCTGGCCAGGGATAAAACTGAGTGGGGGACACGCAGAAGAGGTGTCTGCGAGCGGGCATATTGCCACATGTCCGTCAGATCGTGTCCATGCGGATGCAACACGAAACCCTTAAAGGGCTGCTGAACGTTCTCGGCTCAAGATGCCTTTATTGTCCCAGTGATACTTTGCCTTGCCCCCAGATGGTCCCATGAATAGGTAGCTAGGTCCAAACAACTCTACAGCATGGCGCCTGGCAAATGTCACTATGTTCACTTCAAAAGTTTTCAAATATTCTGTGGTGTTCTTTGTGAACTTGCTGCAGTGCCCTGGGGCATCCTTGGCACAGAATTTGGGACAAAGGGATGCAAACCATTGATGAAGAATCCTGGTTGAGTCCTTCAGTACTCTCTACCCTACTACCAGAGGGGAGAGATGGCAGGCACGTGCTGTCTCAGATTTTTCTAAGATCTATTTCATAAAAGGCCACCAATGTTAACCCATGTGGTTTCTGAGTGAGTTTCCTTTCTCCAACCACTTTCCATGGGATCCTTTGCCCAGAAGAAATAGTTTCGTTGAGTCAAGTCCACACTTGAGGCAGCTGAAGGATGCTCCCAAGGGTCTAGAAAGTGTTTCCCACTCACACTGATATCTAAGCTCCAAAGGACACCCCATGTTAAAGCGACACTTAACAGTGAAATCCTATTTTAGACCGTTGGACTCTTGATGTCATCCCACTTGGCACTGTCCATCCATCCCATGTCTGTTTCCACATTTCCCCACTCCAGACAAGCTTCCCTTCTAGAGGGCAAAGGTTTTGGCCTCCGTCATCCTCGCATCCTCCCAGCCCAGGCATAGCACCTAGCAACAAGAGTGCTCCGAAGTGCTTGTGGAAATAGTTGTGGGACATGGCTGCTCCTGAGCAGTCACCGCCACCTCGGGGTGTCCCTGTGGCTGATGGAAATGACAATAACGGGCTAGACACCTTACAGACAGCTTCTGCTGCCTTACATGATCTCAGTAATGAATGTGAGCCAGTGAGGATCCTTCCTTGTTACTCCCAAATGGGAGTAAACAGAAGTTCCCATGGGTTCAGGACCAGGCCCTGGGAAGTAGCCTAGACTAGACCAGAGCCACATCTATCTTCTTTTAGTCCAGAGAATTTTTCTACCTTTTGCCAGGGGTGTTGAAAGCTGGAAGATGGGTAGGGGTGGCCCTGGGAAGCAGGGAGGAGCATGTGAAGGTACAAGGGTGGGGAGAATGAGGGAAGAAGGTTTTCAGCGGGGAAAGAACCAGGGGTTTTGAAAGAATCAAAGAGCGCACGCACTATATCTAAGGTTCAAAAGCCAGAGCTCTCATTTCACACTGGAATCCCAATTTTAGTTATTCTTGCCTGCTACCCACACCCCAGGCACCAACTTTGACTCACCCTCTTTCTCATCTCCACAGCAGCTAATAAGCACAAATAATTCTGCAGTCGTTGGTAAAATCATCCCAATTAAGCATGTAGTATATATTCAGAGTAGTGTGCTAGAGACTTACAGGATTTTTCCTTAGTAAAACATGCCAAGTCTTTGTGTCGCATCCCCACCACCCTGATCCAGGGATGCCCCACACAGGGTATCATCCTCCTACCCATGCACCGTCACCACCAGCAACCCAAACACACGCACACACACACACACACACACACACACACACTCAAATTCTTTCTCCTCTCTCTCAGCATCCTGAACACTAGTCTCTAATCCTTAATTTGTGAAGCCTCCTTCCCATGCATGATCAAAGTCTTACACACTTTCTCCCTTTCTCCAATGCAGCTTGCTTCTAGCGGAGATGATGGGTTTGTTTTTGTTTTGTTTTTTTTTTTAATTTTT
The DNA here is from genome assembly GCF_048418805.1 of Vulpes vulpes. Lineage (NCBI taxonomy): Eukaryota > Metazoa > Chordata > Mammalia > Carnivora > Canidae > Vulpes > Vulpes vulpes. The sequence goes on along the minus strand of NC_132793.1, from coordinate 95,552,157 downwards.
ATTTATTCATGAGGTGACGGGTTTAACTGAGCAGTTGGGTGGGACCTGTCCAACCACCTCCCACCCCCCAGACCCTCGTGCTTTCACTAAGGGTCTCCCAGCAGGGCCCTTTGAGGTTGATCTGCCAGGACAGAGGTCTCCAGAACTGGCACCTCCAACTCTTCCAGCAGATCTTGGGTTTCATTATTTTAGCTGAGACACATGCTTGTCCCCGTCTGTCCCCTTAACTCAAATAGCAGCAGGACCCGGAGGGCTGCTGACACTTACCCACAGACTCCTGTTTTCCCATTCTGCCTCACCACTACCCAGTTCTTCCCAGTTCTTCCCGGCTCTTTTTCTAGTCCATACATCTCAGAAGCTTACGTGAATAGCCACAGTGCTAGAGAGCCACAATATTTGGACAGCTAGAGATAACACTCAGAGTCCTCTAAAGGAGACTTTTCTGTCTCAGTCCTGCTCATCCAGTGGCCCCCACATGTCCTCACTTCAAGGCGAGATGGGGCCCAACAAGGTGGTCACCTAATCCCAGGCTGTTGGGTCCATGAGGCTACAATAGGACCTGAGCCTTGGGTTTGGTCTCTCTCTGTGCTCCTTCAGAGTCAGCTGGGTCCAGCAGTGACATCCTAGCCTAACCCAATGTTCTTCCATTTTTTTGACCCTCAAACCATGGAAATAGATTCATTTTTCATCTCCACCCAGTACAGATATTTACAATAAAGATACAGATATAGGTATAGATAGATGTACCATTGAAGGGAAGAAACCCACTTACCTTTTCTGTAAACGATACACGGAGGGTTTTGTTTTTGATCTGTTGTTTTAAACTGCTGGATGTAAACCACTAAATTGATTTCACAACCCACTAATGGTCTGCGACCCACAGTATGAAAAACAGTGCTGTGTAAAACAGGTGGTGTGTCTCATTTGGCTTACACCCTGACAATCTTTTATTGTCAAGGGGTACCAAGGAAAGTTCCAGATCTGAACTGATCTGAGAGCTCCCGCCCTATGTCCCCCACCCCCTACCCCCCCCCCAAGGGTGGGAAGGCTGTTAGGCATCCTGCTGCTCTCCAGTGTAGGGAGCTGGGCTCCCAGCAAAGTGTCAGAGGGGCCAGGCTTGGCGTGGGAGGGCTCGACCCGCATCCCTCTCTATGGCTGTCTTCCCTGAACCTCCCCACCCGCCTCTCCCCGCCGTTTATGATTTGCTGGTGTGAACGGCAGCTGAGCTGGGGTCCCCGCAGCTCTGGTGGGAGGGGAGAGGGCAGGGAGAGGTGAGCGTGAGCTGGAGGAAGGGAAGGTGCCACCCCAGCCCCAGGACAGCTGTAGGCACGGCAGCCTGGGGACCAGGCTTAGCTCCCCTGGCTTCCCGCCAGGCAGAGGACCTCATCTTTCAGATCCCAACCCCTTGTCTGCACCCAGACGACCCCTTCCACAACAGAGGCCATCCGTGACCCTGAGAGTCCAGAGGAGGTCGGGTTATCACCCACACCCTGCATGGCTGGGGTTTCGGGACCTCTGTGAACGGCATTTGGTTCCAGCTTGAAGAGGGTGAGACCTTAGGAATCACTCGATAGTCTTTTAGTTTTGACAGAAGATATTTGCCATCTTCTGGCCCTCCCCACATTGCCACTGGCCCTTGGGGGTGGGGGGCAAAGCACTGCCACCACTGACCCACATCTGCACCCCCCCACTCTTCTTCTCCATTTGTCTCTGGATAGTGAGGGTTGCCCTCTGTTGCTCTGAGGCATCCAGTCCCCTGAGAGCGACAGGATCTGTTGTGTCCACAATACCATTTCCAGCCACACCAGCTTCTCCGCTGATCCAGAGCCATGCCACCTGGTACCTCGCGGCTCCCGGGAAGCCCGGTGTGATGAGTGCTCCTCCACCCAGAGACAGGGACGGCTGCTTGGGCCACACTCTGGGGCTGGGGCAGTATTGGTATTCCCTGTTGATGGGTACTGAGAGGGTCCCCTTGTTCCTCAAGAACACATGGAGCCACCCCAGACTCTTCTTCCCCTCATCCTTTCTCCCTACTCCTGTCATCTCCACCTGGGCTTCTTCTAGTCTGCACTGGATTTCAGTGCACATCCAAAAAGCACCCCTCTCCGAATGCAGGTTGCAATCCCCCAGAACCAGTCCTGGGGCACAGCAGCCTTCTGAAGGCCATCGGTCAAGGCTGAGGCTAATCCATGCCCTCAAGGAATTTACAGTGTCTTTGGGAGAGAGATGGACAAACAGAGACAACCATAGAAGGCAGCAGGAGGGAACAAAGCCATCCCTAAGATTCCTAAAGAAAGCGGGATGACTACAGAGGTGGGTTTCAAGGAAATCTGAAATTTGATGCTTAAGGGAGAAGGGGACAGTGAGGGGAGTGGGAGGCAGGGGGCGGGTGCAGGGCACAAAGTGCTCAGGAACAGTGGAAGGAACATTGAGACAGGCATGGAGGCTGTCTGCAGAAGAAAGACAAGGCAAGAGAGCGGGGAGGCAGGGGACTGCCGACGGTCAGGTCACTCACACCAAGTTAGAGAGTTTGGACTTTAATCTGTGGGCAATGGGAAGCTGTCAAAGGTTTGTGAACCTAGCAGGAGGGTGCTGATGTGGGGGCGGGGGGGGGGGCGGGGGGGGAGAATCGCTTGTCAGTGGTGCATGGAATGGACTGGAAAGGTTGAGCCTGGAGCCTGGGAGACCAGCTGAGAGCCTGTGCACAACCTCAGGTACCTAGCCACTGGGGTGGGAACTCTTCTGGAGACTGCAAGGTGGGCGTGAGGTAGTGAAGGGCACCTTGAAGGCACCATGGAGTAGCAACCGACGTGATTTTGTTGACTGTCCTGGGGTCAAAGATGACATCGAGGTTTCTGGTTTGGAAGAACTGGATACCGTGACCCAGTGGGGGATCAGCCATTATTTGCGAGCACAGCCCGAGTTCTTTGCAGGCAGGTTATGTGGAAATGCTACCTCCTTGATGCACTCTTAAAAACCCCACTGGAGGAATGAGTCAGGTGGTGTATTCAACCTCCTCCCTCTCGAATCTTCCTCCACCTCTCACCCCCATCTCTTCAGGCATGAGACAATGTTTTTCCCTTGGACCTGGGTCATTCTGCCCTAAGCAATACTGGTGTTTCTCAGCTGATAGAGTTGCAACCAGCTGCCCCTCTACCAGGTGGCCCAATCCAAGGTGAGGCCATACACCCCCCCCCCAAAATAGCAGGGCCTCACGGTGCACAGAGGACAACTAGACCCTGGTCATGAGGACCCCTGGTCCCTGGCACTGACTTGTCCTTGGGGAATGATTAGTGCTAAAAGCCATCCCAGTGCTTTTTCTGTTGGCTCAGTGGAGTGGCCAAGAGCACCACCACTCCCTCTCCTTGTGATTCAGTCCTTTGTTCTTGCCAAGTAGGTTGTGGAGAGTGACAGGGATCTCTACAGAAAAGCGTGTTATGCTGGGAACAAGGCTGATCCTATTTCCCCATGGTCTGATCATCTATCTACTCTTGCTTCTCATCATGCACACAGCCAAAGTCTACCTTTACCCAGAGATCAAGGTCACTTCTTGTGACACCTTGTGTCTGGCTGTTTCCCCCGAAGTGCCATTTCTATTCACACTCGATGGGTATAAGAGGCCCTTTGATTTGTCAAATCTTGCCCAGGCCCTCAGCCTCTGCCTCTGGAATAGCATCTGTGTGGCCCCTGGAACCACTCAGATTGGTGGGGGCAGGGGGCAGGGGGCAGGCAGGGGGAGGCAGGCTTGGCAGCAGTTGGCAAGGTTGGAAGCAGGTAGCAGTTGCTCCAGAAGATGATCAGAGAGAAGGCCAACCTGACCTCTGGGGACTTCTTCCCCAGTCCAGGGCTTGTTCTCTGGAGGGTAAAGTGTTCTGGAGTACGTCCTCCTGTGTCTTCCCCTCTGTACTTTGGTCTTAAATGGCAGCCCTCCTGCTACCAAAAATGAGCTGCCTCTGCTGACTCAGGCTCTCAAAGTCCCTTATGCCTGGGCCTGAAGAGGTGAAAACCAATTTGGCCCCACCTGGTGGGAGGCACATAAGCCTTGGAAGCCATTGTAGGCTGTGACTACCCGGTCACAAGGATCTGCCCCTGTCAGCTACACCTGGTGTCAGTGCACACTGGACCCAGCCGCAGGATGGCTTGCTCAAGACTAAGGAAATGCACAGCCCCCACCCCCCACCCCAGGCCACAGTTGCTTCCAATGTAAAATGAGGTCTTTGAACTTGGGGGACTGGAAGGGGCCCTCCTAGCACTAGCAGTCCATGGTTTTCTGAAACCCATCAGCTTTTTCTTCACCCCACAACTCAATTTTTCCTACCTCCTACACGTCAAGCACAGAGACAGGAGTCCACACACCATGGCCCAGTGCCATAGCCCTGGCACTGTACAATATATCATGATTGTATTTCACATTTGCCTGAATAGAAGAAACCAGGTGACAGCACTAGAAGGACTCCCACTCTGAAGGCACTTTCATCCCCTGCGCATTGGTCAAATGCATCTGGTGGGTATAGGGTGCTGGCTGTGGGGATGCAGAAAGGGACAAATGGCAGATCCCTCCTCCAGACACTTGCCACTCAGTAGGAGAAACAGACAAACCACAGTCTAAACAACATAGTCTTTCCTGGTGGGTCTGAGCCAGGCCCAAGGCCCTACCTTATCCCCAGTTAGCGTGGAATAATGGACTTTCAAGTCCAGCATTGGGGAGAGTTCAACCCGAGAGCCAGAAACACCCGTTAAGCTTCTACTTTAAGCTTCAGTGCTTTCTTTCTTGGTTTGCAGGTGATTAGTATCTTTGACGTAAAGAAACTTTCATAAATTTGGCTGATGTACACTGATTCTTCCTGGAACCTAGTCCCAAGGCTCATGCATGACCTGATTGATGGGCATGGACACCTGGGAGCCCCAGCTCCAGATGAAACATGAGGCCGTGGAGTCTCAGGGATGGGGCTCTCATCTCAGCACCAGGAAAGCAGGAATGGCGGAGATGGTGGCAGAAATTGTTCCCAGACTTCACCCCAGGACCTCCCAATTTCACCTTTATTCTTTGCCCTTCTCTTCAGCCAGCTTTCCTCTCAACCAGATGCCAAGCTCATCCATTTGGGTGATGTCTTTAAGCTATGGCAACTGCTCCCCTCGCTGGCCCTAACTCTCCTGGGGCCTGGAAGGCCCCACTGTTCTTTTTCTCTATCCACCTGTCCCAGCTGATCAAGACAAGGAAGGCCTAGAAGTATGAACAGTCTAATAGTGAGGGGGTGTACCTTCCGGAGATAGCTTTGAAGCTGCCATTGAGCACATGTGCCCTAACTCCATATGGCCCCTCAACCCCAAATGAAGTGGCTGTAAATGGCCCCAGACATCACCTCCCCACCCTGTGCCTGGATATCAACAGGTGATTGTCTCCCAAAAGTTTGCGGGGACACCTCAATTTCCTATGCCTTCGTAAAGATAAAAAGTGACTAGCAGACCGACAGGATCTCCACCCACAGGAAAGCAGTAATCTAGAGCGATGAGACAGACCTTCACGAAATAAGGACTCAAGTTCATACTTAGAATTCTAAGAGGTGGGAGGGAAAAATGCCCAGGGTTCTGTGAGCATAGTGAAGGTTAAAGTGGAGAACAGACCTCTAGAAGTTTCTAGTTCCTGCTTGTCGCAGCTTAATTTACTAGTCTGATGCTGATGATTTCTGCCCATCTTCCTTCCAAAATGTGAGCTAAAAGGGTTCCTCTCCAGCAGATAACTCCTGTGTTGACGCAAACCAGAAGCAGCCCCTTAGGTTCTGAATGGTCACTGGGCTTCCAGAGACTACGGGCCCCAGGCTGGCCAGACAGACACAGCAATCACACGACAAAGAACTGACAACCTTGCACAGGGAAGTCTGGGCCCCTTGACTGTTAGGTTAGCTTATTGGGGGCCCTTCTCTGTTCCACATGTCTTATCATTTGTTTTCGGAAAGGCCAGGATGGTTTTGAGCCTGAATCCAGAAATGGAAGCTGAACTTAGTTTGTGCCTGCCCCTAGTGCCTTCCTCTCCCCAGAGAGGCTCTGCTAGCTTGGGTCTTTTCCCCCCAAGAAGCTTGGGTCCTTTGTCTCCAAGTAAGGATGTGCTCTGAAATCTCTCCAGAGACATAAGTTCCATCATGGTGTCCAGTTTAATAGCCTATACCCCCTTACCTGTGGCTGCACACCTAATCATGGGGGAATTTACAGCAGGAAGGCAACACTCCTTGGGGTGGATCTAAATGGCAGTCTGCCCCCAGAAAACTCCCAGCGAAATCTGTTGTGCAGCCTGCCTAGGACCCCAGGCAGCTCAGCGGTTCAACTCCTAGAATGTGCAAAGCTTAGTATTAGTCTTTAATTCTTGCCCAACACCCTTTCTCCAGAGGGAGTCCTTGAAAAACACCTCATCAGACAAAAAAGGAGGCCAGAAAGTTTGGCTTCCAGAAGTGGATTCAACAGGTGCCACTCTGACTTGCCCTTCTCTGGCTGATTGTCCTATGGTGGACTATGTGACTCTCAAATGTCACCAGAAAAGAAAAGTGGAGTGTAACCAGTTCTCTCTCTGTATTGGGTCTGACCACCACATGGTATCACCATTGAACATGGACCCTGTGGAAGGTCTCCAGACTTGAGCTGGTCCAGCAGTGATGATGCCCTGGTTGGTCCCTGAGCAGGCTGCAGACTTCTTCAAGAAAAGGTGGCCTTCCTCCTTGGTGTTAAACCCAACCTTGGGTGCCCCAGCTTTGAGCATACACAGGAGCACATGCACCCACACATGCACTCAGTTGCTATTTCCAAAGCACATCCAGTGTGCCTGATTGGCTGTGCTAGGATCCCATTCTTTCTCCCAACTCACCCTCTCCTTGTGCCTTACTTGTATTGAGCCTGGGCCAGTAGTCTTTTCACAAGGTAATACTTTAATGCCTGAATTTGTCCCACCTTTATCCAACCCAAAAGACCTCAGTACTTCGGATATCAGGAATTAGGGTTTGGAGTCTTTCCCAGAAGGTCCTAGCTCTTCTGCAAGTAGATTTACCTCCTCACCTAATTAGCTTTGCATCCAGGAGACTTAGGACAAGTCAAGGAAGGTTCTGTTAAGAGTCTAAATCCATATAAAACAACTGCTTGCTCCCACTACTCTACATAACTAAGAGGGACTTTCAAATGGGTTTTTTAAAGGGGAAAGATTAGGTTCTCTCAATTAAAAAAAAGAAAATTGAAACCAGCTACATTTACACTCCTTCTGTTTGTGTGGTTCATTCTATCTGCTTGGGGGAAATGGTCTCCTCCAATGATCTTTGATTTCTATTTATTCCACTAAAAAGTTAAGTATCAAAACCTAAATCTTAAGACTCTTTTTTTTAACATAGGCAATGAATGGCCTTGCCTGTTTAGAATTGGGAAAGAGAATACTTTCCCATGAGCTGTTTTTCTAGAAACAGATTATGAATCTAAGCAGAAAAGCCCCCTTACTCATAAATAGCATGAATAATAGTCTTTGCTGCAATACATAGGATACATCTGAAACATAAAAACTAACCTTGTTTCTCCTTGGGGGCCAGCACCATAGATGGTATCCCATTGAGCTGCATTTCTTATGCTTCTTTAAACTTTTGAGGTATGTAAGTGGGATGATTAGAAACCACAAGTCAGGAAAGAGTACTGGCCATGTGCTGTTTTGTAGCAGATCCATACAGCTCTCTCCAGTAAACACGTAAGAGCTGGATTTCTTACCTCGCTGCCTATCTAGTAATGGCTCCTTGAACTAAACTCTTTGGCATTGGCTTTGTAAGAACTGTCGAGAACCAGCCTACAGCCAAGAAAAAAATAAAAATCTTCCTGGTCAGAAACTACATCTAATCTTATCACATTGGTATCATAAATTTCTCTCTGCCATAAAAAAAATCTCAGATAATATAAGTCCTTGATGGTGGACCAGCATCCATTTCTGAGATCTGAGGAGGAGAGTTGTAAGGGGGTGGGGAGGGGATGGGAGCAAGTCAACTAGAGTGCTCACATATTACATACAGTGTCAGATTACTTTGACATTTTTATAGTAAGCAGTCACTTCATGCTTTACTTTTAGAATTCTTCATTTTTTTAAAGTTTCCATGTCATTTCTTAATCCCAGGCATAGCTCTTTGGCTCCTGTCATACACAAGAAACAAGGATTTAAACAGTGGTCTAGAGACAAATTGGCCGATTATCATCCTGAGGAGACATCTCTTAGGAACAGCATAAGGCTGTAACTTGAGTTGACTTTTGGCTCTATTGATAAGAAATGCTTTGATATATGCTGAATGAGACCAATTCAGACGCCCGTACTGATGCATATAGGAAGTCTGTGCTTCACCATCAAAACAAGGCATACAGAAACTGTCATTTATCAGATAACAATTTCCAGTGTGGGTACATAGGATGTAGTCTGATGTCCCTATTTATGAAAGACTTGGACCCACTTTGAGATGAACCAGATACAAGTCCCTCAGTGTAGAAGAGTAGGGATAGTTGAGCTCACTGAGCTCTTCTCTATACAGATTATATAACTGCATTGTCATGATTAGAAATACCTTGATAGACAACTGGCCCTGGCCCTACTTTCCATCAGCTATTACAAAATCTGCTCCCATACTTTGACAAATATCCCCATACCTCATGTCAACACTTTTATTTACTGGGGTGATATTTTGAAAACATGTATTTCTTTTTGTTTTGTTTTAGAAAACAAATTTCTTGAAGATACAGGAAACCACTTTGCTTAAAGTTAATTGAGCATCTTAGAGTAATTTCAGAAATGTGTTTATAGGCTAAGGGGGCATCTGGTTACACCTGTTCTCAGAATGATTCCAGCTAGAAGAGAAAAAGCACAGTCAACAAATATATTTAAATATATATTGTGTTTGGTTTGGAGGAATCAAAAAGATGTAAACTGAAATCTAACTACATGTTACAGCCTGAAAAATAGATCAAAGCTGCAGAAAGATGTAATTCTTTTAATTGTGTGAATTTGCTCTCATAATTTTTGTTTTGGTTCTAAATGATAATGATCACACATAGTCCACATTTCACATACAGCACACTGCAGCAAAGGAAAGCTTTTCCCCCTGCCTCGCTGAAATGCATGTTCATTTTCCTTTTGAACAATGGTTTTTGAGGGGTCATAGACTTCTTGGTGCAAGAGTACTTCAAAATGCTATTCAAACTGAGGGATAGTGATGAGATGAATACAACCTGAGGACCTGAAAGGGATTATCCTGCATACATCTGTAGAATAAGTTACATGTTTGCGCTTTGCAGTAACTTGTAATCCAGCATCAGGATTCCCTTTGCTTCCTATTTTTAACAAGTCTATTGTGGGTCTATTGCAAACAATGAGGGACCAAAAAGAAGAGTAGCGACTGTGTGTGGTGGTCAGAAAGCACCATGGCAGCTGGCAATGAGACAGGCCACCCGAGTACATAAAGCCAGAAGGTGCTCATGGAGTCTCTCCAAGCTACCCCACAGGTGCAACCAATACATGCACAGAGCATCCACACTCTGCCTTAAGGGGGAATTGTTTTAAAATTCTTAAAGGTTTTTTAAATTCGGTATCTGTCTCTTTGAATCCTCATGGATTCAATGCCTCTCAGAGTTCATGAACCAACAGTTGGAAAATATCCTCTAGAACAGCTGATGGTAAGGCACAATGATTAGAACTTTGAAAGGCTTCCAAAGGGTTTGTTTGGGGTTGCTTTTTACTGGATGGCTCTTTTGGGGACAGGGGAAAATTTATCCTGCTGGCCTGTGCGTGCTTTCTCAATCCTGTGCTCTTCCAACCCATAGCCTTATTGTGATTCTCAGCGTTCCTTTGAAGGTCTCAATCCCACTGCCTATCAAAGCACCTAATGAGCATCGGTAGTAACCCTACCTAGTCCCAGCATTCAGCAGAAACCGGCGCAGTAGGGGGACTATCTGGAAATGACAGATCCTGTATATCTGGCACACTAGAACAGCACTATTCAAGCTTTTTAAAACCAGTCTGCATTTTGATAACCACCCCCACCAAATCACATGCCATTCTTTCAAGTTATTTGAAATTTCAAAATAAATTCAACCCCCCTAACTTTGAAATCCAACCCTCAAGGCAACAGGACCACACATCAACTTGCTTTCACACTCTACAACAGCTCAACAGCTATATACCTGTTAGAAAGGAGGAAACGTGTTATCTGTAGACTATAATATGACTACACATAAAGATAATAGAAGAGCATCAAATGGAACATTCTTGGTATTTACAGGAATGGTGTTAAGGAAGTGGCAAGATACATGATAAAACATACCAAAATCTCCCAAATCAATACCTTCCCGATATTCCAGCAACAAGCAGAAAATCTAGAGGGGGAATTATATTTGTGAGAGGATTGAAAAAATTTAGAAACAACACTAATGAGAAATGTTAAATGCCCATATTAAAAACATAAACCTTATGGAGATTGATAAAATAGAAAAGTGAATGGAAAGACATAACCTTGGATTGAAAGATTCAATATATTTATGCTGTTAATCCTCGCCAAAGTAATTGTTAGGTGAAATGCAAGTAACTAAATCCCACTGGGATTATTTTTTAACTTGGTGAAAGATCCTAAAACTGATTTGGAAGGGAAAAAAAAGATGAAAATAGCTAAGAGTTGTTTAAAGAATATCAAGGAGGTACTTTCCCTAAGAGATATGTGACTATATTGTTGTTGATTAAAATAGTGTGCTGCTGATGCAAGATTCTGTAGTCCAATCGAAGTAGAACCACACAGTCCTGAAAGCTATTATATGTGTTTTAAAAACTTAAATCTGAGAAAGGAAATACCAGAAAGTAATGGCTAATGGTTGAATTATATCTAGGAGTGAAACTGGAAATCTTGCTGTTTGGGAAGGGGAAGGAACCAAATTTCATCCCCACCTCAAAACAACATACACTCAAAAAAATTGAAGGCTCTTCTACTGGCCCTGACCCTCCAGCTTTCCCATTCACACTGGAATTACCTCCATCCAAATCCATCTGTGTGCCTGCATCTCAGACCCCATAGTGACAGATAAAGTGACGTGGGCACTCCCCTATGCTGTTAATGAGGGTGTAAATGAGCACAACCTTTTTGGGAACTACAAACAATGAAATTATAGTGCACCCTCCTTCAGTAGGATATTGTGTGGTCAGTAAACATCAGGTTTGGGAAAGAGCCCGGATCTGGAAAATACTTGTGTTATAACCTTCCCTGGATAAGGTGAGAAACTATATTGACAGCATGATATCATTGTAACAAACTATCACATATAATAGACCCACAAAGAAAAGACAGACAACAAACCCACCAAGATGTACAGGATGGCTGTGACCGAGGACAGGATTATGAATGATTTTTTTTCCTATTTTTCTGCGTTTTTTGTATTTTCTGCAGAAAGTAGAGATTATTTCATAATCAGAAGTTGTTGCTTTAAAAAAACAAGATTCTAACATAGGCCAGAACAGGAGGTGGTGATAGAACTGGAGGCCAGAGTAATAATGTCCAAAAACCTCTGTGATGGACAGGAAAGGGCAAGGGGGCCCCTGCCCCGGCCTGATAGAAAGGCTGACATTCAGATGACTGGAGTGGCTGTGGCCACAGAGAGGAATTAAGGTGTCTAGGGCATGGCCTGAATCGTCAATGGGACCAAAGGTCTATGAGAAAAGTAACAGGAAATATTAAGAAATAAGTTCAAGTCAGAACAGCAGTCTTCAAGTGCTAAGCCAGTCAATAGAAAGCCTCAGAAGGTTCTTTGGTGTTGCCAGCTGACCAATGCTCCCTTCTCCCTCCTATTCCTCTGAATCCCCCAGATTAAATCCAGAGAAAGCACCCATATAGCCAGAAGCAGCTAGAAGTAGTTTGGGGCTTAGCTTAGCCATCATGTGCTTTTCTGTCTCAGCCAGTGGAGCCTAGGCAGCCGTGGGCTCCCCAAGGAAACAGAAACAGGACTGTAGCACTGTCCCCACCTGCTAACGAAGGGAGGACAGTCTTCCCTTGAAAAAGCCATTTCTCGGGATTTGCTTTCCTTCTCTTTTGCTTCACCTGCATTTCAGTTGTGAAGAGATATTTGGGAAGGATTCCATCAGCATAGGTCATGTTGTGGAACACACGTTGCAAGGATGTGACTCTGAACAGGCCACCCAGTTAAGGATGTGGCCGTGTCATCACATTCTGGGATGAGGAGAAGCCCTAGGAAGGGTTACTTTGAGAGTGTAATGTAAACAGAGTCCATACAGATGCCTACCTGGGGTGGTAGCCCCTTGGAGTGTTCTCTCTGGTACAAGCAGACAAGCAGGGCAGGCACCCATGCTTCTCAGTGAGGTCAGGTTCCCTGGCTAAAGAATGGAGACAACATCTGAGAAGGAAATGGTCAAGCACATTTCCACTCTCTACCTCTTCTCACAAACACTGGGCCCATAGAGACCGCTTCTCACTCAAAAATGAGCAAACCAAAAAAAGAAAAAAAAGAAAAGTGGGAACAGAAGATAAATCCCCAACTTGGACCTTAAACACTTGGAGAAAGAACATACTTCTGGAAATTATCTCAAGCAATGTTTCTCACCCACGTGTTAGCCTCTGGTTTGGGTATACCACGACTACTGACCTAAAGATGCTTCAGTCTGGAAAAATAACAACAAAGCCCTGGTTCTTGCTGGCATGTCTATGCTGAGAAGACCTCCCCAGCCGCTGAGACCTCTCTCGTGGCTCCTTTTTGACTCATAGGGAATTGCACAGAGCCTCCCTCTGTCCACTTGGCTTTTTACTTTTTTATTCCTGTATCTTACAGCAAGCCTTACCTGCTGCTCTTAGACATGAACCATGAGCTCCGGTCCAGGAGGAGGGTCCCAGCTCCCCAGAGGCTGGCCATTCTAATCTGCCTCCCCCTGCGGAGGAAGACAGGAGGGAAGCGTGGAGCAGGGGAGGCAGGAGGCAGGCCTCCTCTTCCTTCTTCCTCCTCCTTCCAAGCTACAGCAGACCCCTCTTCTAGTTTGTGCATCACAGAGATCCACATGGATTCTAGAGATGAAGAAAAGCCTGGACATGTCATTTACACTGAATCCCTCTTAATCAAACTCCCAAAGGGCAGCCCCTCTTACCCAGGACCCGCTCCAAGATGTGATGGAGCACAGGGCTCCTGGACAGTCCCTTGGGCCCAAAAAGGCTGTGTCCAAGGACCTCAGATGCTCAAGGGGTGAGGAGGCATAGAGGGCATGCTACACCTAGTCGAGGAAGCAGATGGGAAGGCTTGCCCCTTCTTCTGGGACCTGCCCCACACCCTATTCTGGGCTTGGCACTCACTTTGCACAACACCAGGATTAATCAGGGTCCGCTGAGCCCCTCTAAGAGGCAATTAAGATATTTTGTGAACCAGGACCACAGTAAGAAGCTCTATTATGTGGGTAACCATTACGCCCACTTGTGTACTCACAGCCGAACCATAAGTTTCACAAAACAATACTTACCCTACTTTGTGAAGTACACTCTGGTACTTTCTATTACCATTTCAACATTATTAAGACCCACTAAACTCTGTCATGGCTCACTGTTGGGTGGTAGCTGGCGGTTTAAGGAGCCCTGCCCTAGGAGACAGGGCCCCGAGCACCCTGACAGCCTCCTCTTGGGTGTTGAAGAGGAACCATGAGAATTGGGATTAGAGACAGGCCTCCCATACTGCTATTTCTCTGTGCTAAGTCATTGTAAGCAGCCAGGACCCCCAACAGAGCTGCCAGGTCAGGGGGTTAGATGCTGGAAATTTTGATAATGGAATCTGGACCAGAGGGAAAAAAGGCACAACATAGATTGTCTCAGCAGCATACATTCTTTGGATATCATTCCAGGATTTTATATTTTGCCAACACTCATCCCTGAATACTTCCTGTCACTTTTTAGGTGTAGGGGGGCTCCAGGTGGGGGTGAGAGGCCAGTGCCTGTGGGAAAGGCTCTGGGAGGAGACGGAGACTCTGAGGGAAGCCACTTCAGAGTATGTCCCATACCCAGGCCAGGGATCAATCTGCACAGCAGGAGCATGGGCACCTGTGTTTTCCAGACCATTTCTGTTCCCATGCCAGGCACCCATCCTCCTCCCTACTAAGGAAAGATTATTTACCCTATGGGATGTCCTTCAGGAAATTCTGGGCTCCCAGGCCCCGAGTCTCAAATAGAGTCGAGTTTGTCGCCTGTCCCTAAGTGACCAGAGTTTAGGAGCAGCTGGGACTCCTTTAAATTCCAGCTGGAGGAGGACAAGAGTGAGTTCAGCTGATATTCTTTCACTTTCACTGGGGACACAAGAGCTAAGTGACTACTCCCTCTCTGGGCACCTGTCTTCACTCTCTCAGGGCATGAAGCATCATCTAAAAGGCAGAGAATGAAGCAGAGAAAGTGGCACAAAGCCCTGCCACCAGCCCTGCTTCAGGCTGAGGGCCATTCTCATCATCCTGGCTTTGCCTTGCCTACCCATCTTTCTGGGAAACTGGTCCTACCCACTGAGCTGAGTGTTTTCAGTAATGTGGTGGTCAGTCTGCAGCAACATCCCTCAGACTGCTGGCCCAAGCCCCGGGGTGGGGGGGGGGGGTGGCACACTAGGCTCTGACCCTGCCAGATCTGGGCTCACTACTGCTGAGCCCAGTCAGAAGCCCTTCCTTCTGTCATGCTCTCCTCTTCTGCTCCTAGCCACCAGGGGCCGGCCCATGGGAGGGCTGTCATCAGTCCCTGACATCCAAGAGTCACTTTCATCTCCGGCTCAAGCCAGTGAAGGGTCCCCCAAGTTCTCACAAGCCACCATCATCATATTAAGTATTTACAGAATATGTACTATACTGCGTGCAAGCTCAAGGAAACAAGGAGACAAGACAGATTCCAAACACTCAAGGAGCTTACGGTGCCACCGGGAAGACAGCAACCCAGCCACGTATGAGTGGGGGTGGGAGCTGGGCAGGGTGACTGGAAATCCATGCATGGGGGATCGGCTCTGACACAGGTCCAGTAGGGCAGGAATACACAAGTCCAAGAACAATCAGCAACCCCATGAGGCCAGAACTGAGGGTTTGTGGGAGAAAGTTCATGGGAAGGTAGATGGGGATGGGGGGAGAAGGAACACAAGGGGAAGAGAGGGTGGGCGGCCATGCCTGAAGAAAAGATGCTGCCTTTTCTTCAAAATAACAAAACAATAGCTAGCCTTCTAGAAACACAACCACAGCCAGCCAGAAGCAGCAATTACAAGTCAAATCACTGCAGGGCCAGGGATCCTGTCACGTCATCACTGACCCTTCTGTGAGCTCTAGGATAACTCAAGCATGGGGATAGCACCAATCCCAGTCTCCCGGGGCTCTCCCCCATGCAAGTATCTTCTCCCTCCTCTGTGTTATCCTTTTTTGTCAAGTGACAAAGAATGTGTCTGAAAAAAGAGATCCTTCCTGTTTCCTTCCCATAGATTGATGCCTAGCCTTCCTCAATGTTCCAGATCAGGAAGTCAGCTTCAAATCATAATAGGGGCACAGAGCCCTGTGAGTCTGAGGGATTAGTGCTTGTAACTGGGTTGGCCAACAGACAAGGAGACACTGAAGATCTCTTCCAGATCCTCTGTTTCCAAGATTGTAAGGTGTCTGGTTGACGAGCTGCCATCCTGCTTCCCAGTCATGATATTGGGTGCAACTGTGTTCTTCCCAATGTGAGCAGAAGGGGTACATGACTTCCAAGTAGCCCAGGAAAGCTCTATGCTTTCCCACATCCCATGAACTGGAATGATGATCAGAAGAGCAACCATGGAAGTCATTTGTTGAATATGGCAGAAGCATTCTATGCCGGGGTCCTACGGGAATGCATTGAGCAGAACTTCCTCCCACGTCTCCAACTCTCCAGGACGTGTGCCCTGGACTATCATGTGAAAATTAAATGTCTCTTACCCTTGGGCCATGGTATTTTGGGTCTATTTGTTCTAGTAGTTTGCCCTATCCTAACATAATCTCAAAGACCTGAGTTTTCCTTTATCAAACAAGTGACTCAAGAAAAATTAATAAAACTCAATTACGTATAATTCTGGGTACTGTTAACCTACAGAAAGAGAAACTTAGGTGGTGATTTATTTTTTGGTGGGTGATTTAAAATGAAGGGAACTTGCTCTAAAATATTTTGGAGGTGTCAACCTTAGCTTTGTATATCTCCATTTGAATTTGAAGGCAGATCTGGAAGTTGGTTCTAAGGAGATGTGTAATTGAGGACTGTTGATTTCAACTCAACAAACATCTCCCAAGAGTCTCCCAGGTAAAGGCAGCTCCTGGAAAGGGAGCTGGATACAAAATGGAAGCAGCAGCCAGTTCTTACCCCAGTGAACTTGCCATGTAATAGATAAGTATCAACAGTTTATTGTAGGACTCTGCTCTTTCTTCCAGTTTGAGCCAGCTGCTTCTTGGCTCTGGGCACACCTTGTCTGATTCTGTCTGAAGCCGTTTATAGGAATCTTTGGAGCTAGAGCAGGGCTCTATGAGACCCGGCTTCACACTAGTCCTTGACATTGTGGTTGCCAGAGAACCACATATATGTTTCAAGTGACCTCCTAGAAACAATGGGACCCTTTATTGGGCTCCAAAAAAGGCACTCAAATAAATACAGTGACCCAACCAGTTCTCTCCTGCCAAGCTCTTCCTCCAGGCCCTGGAGAATACTGACACCATGCAAATGTGTTGTATAGAAGAGAAAAACCACGACATTCTGGAAGGAAAGGCAGTGCTCTCCACCCTTAGAATTCTCCTTTGGGGGAGAATTGTGTCTTAGGAAGAAAACTACTGCTGTCAGCACAGCACCAATCAGGACCAGTAGAAATGCAGGGAGATCCCTGGGCTGGGGACAGAGCTGCTAAGATGTCTTCCTGAACCCTCAGGATACTTTCAGAGCTTACATTTTAAAGCACACACAAAGTGTGCGTTGGCATGTTGTATGCTAGAAACTGATATACACCCTCTCCCCAAGTCTCAACTAAAATATCCCAAAAATGTGCTTGCACTGGGGGAGATCCTCACTACCCTCTGTATTCATGGTGGCAGATGGAGAAGCGTGTCCCTGGAGACGCACCAATGGCCCTCTTACCTTACCTTCCCCTAGGAAGGCGCAAAACAACCCTTGCCTCCTCCTCACCTGTCTGTGCCTAACTCTGGGACACAGGAGCTTCACCAGACCTGAGGTGACTCCCCCCCTATCCTGGAGACTGTGTTCTGTGGGGGGAGAGGATGGTGCCCCAGCCTTGCCCTCATCAGACCCATCCCTCGTATCCTATCCAGACCGCAGAGAATGGTTGCCGATGCGCTGGCTCGCAGCCAAATTTGGCAGGCAATGGGTGTATTGCGTCCTGGGAAAGCGATTCTAGCTGAGGACCCCCTGGCCACCTTTCCCGACCCTAAAGTTCTAATCATTTTTATTACCTCCTCAGTGGGGCTGGCTTGATGAACGGAAAGCCCTCTACTTTCCTGGGTGCCGTTAAGGGCGAGGATGAGCAAGCTGGTACCTACACAGGAGGACGTTCCCCCTCCCCTCCTGTAGTAGTGGGGGAGGGGGAGTCGCAATGGTGTGGGGGAGGCAGGCACTGGTGACATTGCCAGAAACTGTATGTGGCTCAGTGTGACCCGCCACAGAAGCAGCCACATCTACAGAAGAAACCAAGAAATATCTTGGTGTGGCGGGTGGGGTGGATTGGCTTACCCGGGGCAAAGATGAAGGGGCTGTGTTTCACACTTGTTGACATGGACAGCACGAATTCAAGTGGAAGTCAGAGGACAGGGGACAGGGAGAAGACCCTTTCTAGAAACTGGCAGGAACACTTACAAGGGTGTGCTTCGGCCGTCTGTAGAACTGTGGCCTGGAGCAGGGCTGATAATGTGGTCCCCCAAGCTGTAGCTAGTGCCCCTCCTGGTCTGGGCAAGAGGGACGTGTCCTGCAGACCAGCCCTCCTGCCTCAAGCCCCCACCCCACCCCCTGTCGCCCCCATCCTGCAAGGCAGCCTCATGTCTTAAGTGACAGGTATGTCTTAAGGGCGCTCTCAGTCACTTACACATCTTGAGAAGTGCTAAATTGCAATCATGCAAATATGTTACACATCCCATTTCTTAATCCGTGTAATGGAAAGAAAATGCAAATGAAAGTATCCAGAAGAGGAAAAAAAAAAAAGTATCCAGAAGATATTGTGACTGCATCAAGTCTTTTTTCAGTTGCCAGCCTTCTGAAGATAGACCTCTAAACCCCAGCAATGCCACGACCCCGGGTTCTAACCGTCCAGCTAAATGAGCTTTGACTGTAGTTCTCTTAGCTGGCATCTGAGCCCCCCGCAATGAGTAGCTCACAGCCCACCCCCCAGCCCTGAAGTCCTCCCTGGATGCAAGCCTGCTGGTGCCACCCTGGAGCTCTGCTCTACCCCACAGAGGGAGCTGCCCGGCCCCACAAGGCTAGTGATAGAAGCTAAAGAAACTTTACCCACCTAGACTGGCAAATACAAGTCCTGGAGGGGATGGTAGTTTCTCAAGAACAATTAACCTTGGGTGGGAGGTGACGGGAAGGAGCAGGATTCTAGCACAAGGAGGGGGTGGAATCCAACTCTGATTATTTAGGAGAGTGAAAGATTCCTACATGCATCCTCGTGCAAGAATATTCCTGAGAATGTTAAATCTACATAAGCAGGGTTTCTTGGAGGGGTTGTTGTAGGTTGGTTTGTCCTCAGTGCCCCAAACTGGACTTGGCACATAGTAGGTGCTCAGTAAATATTTGTGAAATGAATGAATGAATGAATCGATCACGATGGGTTCCTTACCAACTGAAAGTAGAAGTGTGGAATTATGAAGTTGAAGAGGGTCCATGCCAGTTAAGCAGTCCAAGGCAGATACCAAAAAGGCCAGCTGGCTCACCACCAAAATTCATGTTTCCCTCTAGAGGCCATGGGAGAATGGGAGAAGGAAGGAGGACCCAGCCTCTGCAAGCTCAGAAACCTGGTTTTCCTGGGTATCCAAAATTGATAAATTCCAAGGCCAAGGGTAATCATTAGAAAAAGAAAAAAGAAGACTTCTGTCCCAGGTGACATGAGCATGTCCTGCAGGCATACCTCCCTAGTATCTGCACCCTCCTCTCTGATCCTCTGAGGTCTGCAGCGCCTCTACCGCCCTGGAATGCCCCCCCTCTCCCCTCTTGGGCTATCTCCAGGACAGCCAGGAGGTTTACCTTGGGGGTGGGAAGTGTGGAATCAGGACAAGGTACATTAATGCGGGGCACTTGGGCAAGCTTTACATCATCGTATGTGGCTCCTTAGAGTGCAGAGTGGTAGGAGGAACTGCCTAGAAAAAGCAAAAGCGATGATTTTATATACCAAGAATCTTTGCCCTCCATGATCCCACTTCCAGGAATCTATCCTTAGAAGTGATGAGAGAAGGTGGTCGTAACACGCCTGCAAAAGGATGTTTCTCAAAGCATTAATTATAATGAGAAGTTGGAAGCTACATGAACATCCGGGAGAGAAGGGGTAAATCAGAGTCTGGTCCTTAGGAAACCCACCCATGCCCCCAGCACGCCAGAGGACCAAGAGATGACAGGAACCTCCAAATGTAATTAAACCATGCCTGCAAAGAATTTTCTAAATTTGCAGGCAGTGTAGGGGTTTGCAGAGATGACTTATATTGCAGCTTGCACAGCAAGTTACTCCAAACAGGAAAGAAATTCCTATAGTCAGCTTTTGGCCCCGTGTCTCCCTGGGCTCACCTCCAGCCTCCTGGGCTAGACTATGGGCTAGACTCTCTGGACTCAGCAGCCCCCATGGCCTCTCTCTTCTTCCTTATTAGATATTTATAAGAAGAGAGACCTAAACACAATGTGCCCAGGGCAAATTGAGGCGGGGGATGGGGGTCATTGGCACATCACTTACAAGCCATGACAGAAACAAGCCACAGTCAGAAGGCACCATATATATATATATATATATATATATATATATATATATATATATATATATATATCCTTTAGCACACGTAAAAGGCATAAATATATGAGAAAAGAATTGAGGTGAATTTGAAGAAATATAAATGTAATTTGATTTCCACATGGGCCTCTTTTTCTATACCAATGCCTAAGTTCAGAAAAACACAGAATACCCTACCTAAAGGCCTAGGTAGGAGTCCCCTAGAAATATGCTGGCTCTTTATATCTGCAGGCAATTTAATCCCTCCTCACTGATCCTCTATGGTCTGCAGGACCCTCCAGCACTCCTCACTCCTCCTCTCTCCTTGGGGGCTGTCCTTGTCCCCAAGAACCCTTGGAGAAATACATACTCGCCAGCCGGTGAATGAGGATGCCAGTGCTGGAGGCTTCCTTCCTTTGAAGGCCCCTATGCCAGACCCTCCAAGCCTTCCCGGCAGGTTTGAGCTTGAGGCTGTACCTCCTTAGCTCTTCCTCCTCTCAAAGGCCAGGATACACCAGGCTCAGCCCCTGCCCCAGAGCCCAGCCAGCCTTCCTCCCAAGTTCCATTTCCCCAGGGTGAGCATCTCTCTCTGAAGCTGAAGAGAAGCCCATGGCCAGGAGGAGCCTAGAGAAGTCATTAAGGATTCAGCTGCTGGAAATGGCCCACGAGGCCATTTAACCCCAGAAAACAGTTATTTAAAAAAAAAAAGATGAGATATTATAAAAGACTCTTTTTAAAGGCATCAAAGAGATGACAAGATAGTGAGGAATTATTGAGCAGAGTCGCGGAGAAGAAAACCCAGAAGAGTAAACCCAGCTCTTGAAGCTGCTTTTGCCTTGAGGGCACTGGAGGTTCCAGAAGAATCTGCTCAGAAACTGACCTGTGCTTCAAATGGGCTCAGGGACAAAAGTCACAGGCCAGAGACACCCACTGTAGCCTGGGGCCCTGACGAGCACCCCCTTACCACCACCACCTCCTTCACACTGACCCCAAAGGGTTACATCCCCAGAACCAAGGAAAACTAGGAGTGAGTCAGACCTCCCTGGCCTCTGGCTGACCAGGAAACCCCAGGCCTCAAGCCACCATGGTGGCAGCCCCACTCCTGTCCTGCCAGCAGGCATTTCTCAGGAGCAGAGAAGAGTCTTCTCTGAAAGAAGGTAACATCACCCTGGGCCTCCAACTGTTCCTACAAAGAAAGAGCCAGCCGTCTTAAAGTCTTTCCTCCCCAGGAACTACTGACAGGCCACCTCCCTAAAAGGACATGGCGGTCACCTCCCGAGGACACTGGGCTGTGTGCCCCACAGGAACGGACAGACACAAACAGAGCCCCTCCCCACGCTACAGTGAGCTCTCACTGTGCCCTTTTCTGGGATGAAGCTGGACCCAGATGCAGGCTGTCTGTGAAATCAGCTGCGTCCATGCTGGAGGCCTCTTCTCAATGAGAGGATGTCAAACACTTAAAAAAATGAGAAACCACTAAAACCCATGACCATCTTATCCCCCGGTTTTCTTTGCGGGGAGCCATGAGGATCTCTTAAGAATTGGCTGGCTGTGCCTGGGGAGGGTGTGAGACCCTGGGAACGCGCTCCAGGCTCTTTGATGGGATAGTATCCCTATGATAGGCTGGGGACATTTCTCCAAAGCCTCACTCCCAGGCCTCCTCCCCGTCCCGTCCCTTCTCTGCCTTCCACTCCCATTCGGGGCTGACCACCGCCTTCAGCCCTTAGTGTTCTCACCAACAGGAGGGACTTTTCCTGGCTCAAGGTCTGCCTTTTGCTTAGTCCAAACCCCAAGGACACCCAAGCCAAGTCTATTTTGTCCACGAGGGTGCTCCCAGCCCCTAAAACAGCACCCTGACATGGGAATAGAGCTCAGTCGCTTTTTTTCCGAGTGAATGAATGAAATCACAGCATTCCCTATGAAGCCCAGAGACTCGAGACAGTCAAGCTTACAGGGCTGCGCCCCTCCCTCTCTTTGCTTCAGTGATGGACTTCCTCCTCCTTCAGGAATACTGGGGGGTCCTTCTCCTCACCCCCCTTCATTTTCCTCTTCTTTTGTCTCCTCCTTTTATACGAGGCTTTTCAGGGCCCTGGCTCACTAGGTACTTTTAGAGTACTCTTTATAGTAAAGTGCTAGTTGACTCGTTTCTGGCTTAAGAACCCTCCCAGATCCATTTACCAGCGATGTCCTCATACTACCCTCATTGTCACTATCAAAAATGGTCACTGCCTCACTGTCCCAAGTGCAAGACCCCCATTCTGAGCAGAAAGACAACTAAAGGTCTGGGTTCACCCCGCAGAAGCTGGAGGGTTGAGGGGGAAGGCTGGGCCAGGGAGTGCTCTGATGATGTTGCAGATGCATTGTCAAGGGCCTGGGGAAGAGCAGACCAGCTGGCCCTCCCTAAAAGAAGCAGGCTATTTGCTGGGGGCAGGCACGGGAGTTTGGAGAGGCTTCGATCCGTGCTTGTGGCAGCAGGTGAGGTCCCAGAGCCTGCTGTACAAGGAAGAGGGTGAGCACACAACAAACAGGGGGACTGGGGACTTTTTTTGGTTGGGGGAAGGGATGGGAGGAGTGAGCAGGGTGAGGCAAGAGGGGCAGGGGAGAAAGAGGACGACTATTGGCAAGAGTATGAGGCTGGATGCTGCAGACCTGGGCCAAGGGGACATTCCAGCGGCAGAGGGGCAGAAAGAATGCTTCCAGGCAGTAATGCCCAAGGCACCCCTTGTAAAAGTGTGTGCATGTGTTTGCGGTGCACAAAGTCAGGCCTCTCAGGAGCGTCCCCAGCTCCTCCAGAAATGTTGAAACCTTGCCCCCAACTATTTTACATGATTGGGTTTTGATGGCACCTGACATCCAGGATGATCTGGTAAAGAGAGCGCAGATGGACAGAAGACAGAGAAAGCAGGAGGCAACCATGACCTCACAGTCACAAGCCCCTGGGCCTCCAAAGAAAGCCCACAATGGTGGTAGGATTGTGTCTGAGTTCCCTAGATCTTAAATCTCACCGGGGAGAAGACAGCTCTCAGGAGATAGGGCCCTGGGGGGAAGCCAGGGCACCCCGTAAAGGTGGGGCTGGAACCGGACCTTGCCTGGGAGGGGCGGGGCATGTGGCGTGTCCAGGAACCCTTGAGGACAAGGCCTGCACAGAGACTAGGGGGCAGCTAGCTGCTGGATCGGACCGTAGAAACCAGAGCAGGCTGCAGATTGCTTCCTAAGCTAAGTTAAAGAGTTTGGACTTTTAATCTGTTGGCAATGGGGAGCCAGTGAAGGTTTATTGACCACAGAAGCGCCTGGGTCAGAGAGTGCTTGAGACCAACCCCCCATCCAAGGGTGGGGGTTGAGAGACCCTGGGGCCAAGCTGAGCTGGGGGGAAGGGGTGGTGCTGGAGCCCAGAGAGCAGTTGGGAGACTCTGCATGAGCTCAAACTAGGGGAAAGAGGGTCTGGAGGGGAGGAGGGAGACTAAGGCTGACAATGGCAGGGGACGAAAGGAAGTGACAGGAACCCAGAGGGAGCAGCTGGCTGGAGGCCGGAAGATGGGGGAGGAGGGCAGACATTGAATCAAAGATGATGTGGATGACCTTGAAGCCTGGGAGAGGTCTGGAACCTCAGGGGACCCTGGAGAGAGGCAGCTGGGGCTCGGGGAGATGTGCCAGGTGAGCACACTGGAGGGAGGGAGGGAGGCAGGGAGATCTTCTTGACTCACGCTGCTTTTTCTCAAATGCAAACTTCCTCTCACTCATCCTGTGTCCTCTCAAGTGCACAGAGACTTCAGGCCATGTGGCCTTGCCCTAGGAAAGGCCTCTACGTCTTACTGGACGGAAACGCACGCCACCCCAAAATGCCCTACTGGGTGCCACCCACACACCCCAGCCTACAGCACTAACAGCGGAGTGAGGCCTCACCTGCCCTGTCCAGTAGCTCGCTTCCTCCTGGGGGTCAGGCCAGGGGCCCACCACCCTGCTGTCCTCCCGACCCCACTCACAGTCTGTGCAGTCACCTGGCTGCCCATTTGCCTTTTCTTTTGCACCAACAGACAAAGGAAGCAGGGGGGCGGGGGAGGGGGGTGGCCAAGTGTCTGAAACTCCCCGCGACATTAAAATGTTGAAAATCTCCCCAACAACTAGTTTACAGTCTCTAGCTCGGGGTTCATGATTCTTTACCTCTACTTGCAAAGTTTGAACTCCTAACTTTTCAACTATCGTGACTGAAGTTTTGGGGGCAACTTCTCTTTCTCCCCTCTACATCTATGTCTTCCTCTGGCCATTTTGTGTGGCTACTTGGCTAGTTTCCAAATACTTTGCTCTGTTCTTCCTCTCCATGCTCAGCATTTCCCTGGACACGGTGGGAAACCACACTCTGTCTTCCTCTCCCAAAAGTGAACTCTTCGCACCACACGCTAGCATCTTGTAGCACCTTTATACATTTTTAAGTCTTCTCCCGCCCAAGTGCCGATCTGTCCATGCCACAGCAATGACTGCAGGTCCCGGCCATGGCCCCTTTAGCCTGAGACCTGATCGTGTCACACTTGGAAGGCACTAGGACTGGAGCTGGGACACCAAGGCGAGATCGATCACCTCTTTGACAATCGTGCCTGCCATGTCCAGGGGTCCCTCAAGGGCTAGACCCTCGCTTCCTGAATGGGAGAGGTTTTTCACTTGTAGGTTGCTAAGAAGAAAAGGAAACTAATATATATATATGTATATGTTCGCCAAAGAGAGCCACATATCTGCGTGGGTTGACAACAAACCCTCCTCTCGGGCTGCTTCTCAAATGTCAAGGTCTCTTCCTGGAGCAGAGAATTCATCGCAGAGAATCCATTCTTCCAAGTAAGGTGGCCCTCCTGGGCATAGGAAGGAAACCGTCACCCCACTCGATTCCTTGGTCCCTGCGCTCCTTCAGGGCACCAGGGATAGCCTCATAACCTTCTGCCCTTGGGTCTTGAGGATGGTCTGTGGAGTCAGCACGTGGGACTGTCTGGCCAGAACCTCCGTGTGATTCTAATACAGCAGGCTTCATGGTATCGGGGACCGTTGCAGAAGCAGGGTCAGGTCAGGGGTGACCTCAGAAAGCTGAGGAGCAACAATGAAGCAAGGTATGGGGAAAAAGCAACCCAAACCACTGCTCTTCAGGACGTGTTTATCTGGGCCGGCATCACTGGCCTCTCTGGGGAGCTTGTTGGAAATGCAGAGTCTTGGGCCACAAGCCTGCTGAACCTACCTGGGCTCCTGCAGCAGGTTCCCATGCATCTTCAATGCTGTGTGGCCTTAGCCCAATGGACCTCACAGCAGTCCCCACGTGGGCCTCCTGTGGGGCCCACTAGGCTGGCTGTTGGCGGTGCAGGGCCTGGCTGCCATCTCCTACACAGAACACCAGCCCTGGCACCTCCTCCTCCCGGCGCAGGCACATGCTGGTGGGGCCTTCAGACTGCAAAACCTGCAGCGGAGCCCCAGCAGCAGAGGCCAGCATTGGCCACAGCCAGTGGGGCAGGGTCACTACTCTCCACAGTGCTTCCTGGTCCCCCTCAGGATGAAGTTCGAGGCTTTCAGACTCCTGGGTCCCTTGGCCACTGAGCTGCTTTCAGGATACATCTGACTTCTTTTGGTAGCTCCACATTGTGAATCTGCGTTTTTTGTTGTTGTTTTTTTTATATAGATGGTCCCAAATCCACTCTCTGCCCAAAGTACAGTGGTCACACCTTCCCGGTCTGGACTCTCATGAGGTGTGCCCACCCAACTGACTCACGCGTCTGCACCCTCACCTAAATGGAGCAGGAAAAACCACGAGGCACAGGTGTAGCCTGGAGGAAGAGGAGGCTGGTGGCTTCCTGCTGAGTCTTGCTTAGGGCTCTGAGTGTAGATGATCTGGCTGCAGAGGGAGCCTTACCCTCCTGTCGAGAAACAGTTGGAATACCCATAAATTCTGTGAGCCCCAGTTTCCTGAAGTGTAGCACGAGGACACTGGACTCTGTGACCCACCCCACCCCCAGCACCCCATCTGACCTGAATGCCCACACAAGTCCCCGGGTGTCATCCTGCACAGCAAGGCTCCATCTTCCAGTATGGAGGACTTTGGGTTGGACCTTTCCAGGCCCTGGACCCAGTCCCATGGGTAATTATTAATACCACAGAGCCCAGATGCAAGGGCTTTAAATATAAAACTTTGACACAGAACTTAGGGTATTAGAGATGGTGTCTCTAATGCTGCAGGGGCAACTAGAAAACGGATAAGTCCGTGCTGCAGGGACAACTAGAAAACGGATAAGATTGATTCCGAATTTCACACGATGGCTGTTTCAGGCTGGGCAGAGAGCTCACTGGTTCTGAACCCCATCTGCACATCAGAACCCTGGAGGCTCCCAGGAGAGAGAAAGGGAACCATATCTATGGGGAGTGGACAGAGCTGGGAGGGTTCTGATGGGTGTGGAGCTCCAGCTCACTCCCTGGGCCTGCACCTGCCCTGGCCAGCAACTGCCCTTTATGGGCTCCACTCCGTGCCACATTGAGGGTCACTGAGTGGTCGTATGCCAGGGGAAGGACAGCAGGAGGTCAGGACTGCACACAGCCCAGCCGTGACCACCAGGTCTGGCCACCAGCAGAAGCTCGCTGGTCACATGGAAGCAATGACAGACTGCGGTAGGCTGAGCTCTTTGCTCACACAGGCTCCATCCTCCTCTAGGCTCTAGCCAGAAGTAGTGAAAGGGACATAACAGGGAGAAGAGAGGAAGAGGAAAGGGAACTAACCATCATCTGAGCTTTACTTGGGGGTCAGGTCAGACCCCAGAGGCCTCACTCCTTGTACTTGGCAGGGGGCCTCTCCGCTCCTGTAGCTTCTGCCAATATAGGTTAGAGATGGGGTCATTCGGTGGCAATCCTACAAAATACAATTCTAAGGCCCTCATTTAAAGAATTGTTTTAAATATTTATGGATGCCAGAAATGCACATAATAGTAACACTGGAAATGCTCATAATATTAAGCCAAAAAATCAGTTAATATGACCCAATTTTGTGGAGAAGACTGTGAAAGTCACCCATGCAGGAGTCCAGAAATCACTCGCCATCCAAGCAGAGCTCGTCCCTTGGTCATCAGGGCTTCTGAGCCCCTACCCCACCTCACAGTGCCTGTAACAATCCTTTCTTCTCTGTCACCCCTGGAGGTCATGTGTCTGGTCTTTCCCTAGACTCCACTTCCTGAACCTCTCAACTAACACAGAACCTGGCATGAGTGGGCATTCAATAAATGTCTGCAAATGATGAGTGAATAACGGATGGATAGAAGGGAAAGAGGGAGGGAGAAAAGAGGGAGGGAGGAGGGAGAGAAAAAGGGGGAGGGAGGTGGAAGAGGAAGAGTAGGAAAGGGGAGTAGGAGGAGGAAGAGATTATGTTCAGAGGGGAACACACCAAAATGTTGAGGGTTATTATTCTCTGGGTAACGTATTTTATCTTCTTTATAATTATCAGTCTTCCAAAATTTCACCAATCAAAAAAATCACTTTTATAATACATCCACTTTTTATCAAAATTCTATTTAAATCAGTTTGAAATGTTTTCTTATAACTTCCAAGTCCTAGTTTAGGTGAATCTAGAAGACACCAGAACAAGGTTGTATCTATAATACCGTCACTTCTTCCAGAGCCAACATTGGGACATAGGATCTCCCAAGTTCCCAAATGCTCATAAAAGAAATGGAACTGGGGCCTGCTGAGTGTCTGCCTTCAGGCTCAGGTCATGATCTCAAGGTCTTGAAGTGGAGCCCCACTTCAGGCTCCCTGCTCAGCAGGGAACCTGCTTCTCCCTCTCCCTCTGCTATTCTCCCTGCTTGTGCTCGCTCACTCTTTCTGTCAAATAAAAAATCTTAAAAAAAAAAAAAAAAAAAAAACTAGAACTGAGTAGTTGGAATCAGGGTGCCTAACAAATCTGGGCAAGATCCCCACATCTAAGGAACAGGCAGTAACACTGAGGGTGTGGTGGGATCCCTTGGGACAGTGGGCCCATTTCCCCCTGAGGCTGGCCCCACTGTAAGATCCACAATAAGGATGGGAAGAGGGAGACGTAAAGGAGAAAGACACCCTCTACCCGGGTCTGATCTTCCTTCCAACCTGACTTTGCTTCTCCACTGCTGAACTCCTTCTGCTTTTAGGAAATAAATCTTGTCATCCCAGAGGAGGAGCTGCATTTTCCAGATCAAGAAAGGTGCTTCTGCAGCCTCCTGCCCCAGCCCCATGCTCACTTCTCCTCTCTGCCCAGGGGCTACATCTGTGGACCACACATTCCCAAGCACCAAGCACCTGTTGCCACAAACGCTTTGCCCAGGGGAAGAAGAACAGCCTGAGGAGAGCCCTCCATGGACAGCATCCTCTGTGCCTCTGAAACTGTGCTCTAGCAGGGCCTCCAGGCAGCCCTGCTCAGACCGAGACCCAGCACCTGGTAGTGATTCAGCACTGTGCACAGCACCCAGGGCTTTGGAGTTGGGCAAGTCTATTACCATACCCTGGTTTCCTAGCTTGTAAAGTAGAAATACTAACAGAAGCTACTTTCGAGGGGAGCCATATATGTTAACATGTGAGTGCTCTGAGCCTGGTGGTGACCACAGAACACCCACTGCACAAGGCCCAGATGAGGCAGATGCCATTATTATGCCCCTTTTACAGGTGAGCAGAGGGGCTCACAGGGAAGTAAGAGCCATCCCCCATGTCCTATGCATGGTAAATACTAGAACCAGCCCTTGTGTCTGGCTTCAGAGCCTGAGTTCATAAGACAGTGTTGCCTGGAAGCTATTTAAAGCACAAAAAATTGTAGCTGATGCTCTACTGTCGCAAACATTTTAGAGGATGTGTGCAAACCTCCTCTCCTCCTACTCCAAGCCTTACATGACAGAAGTATACCTGTTCCATTCACCTCTGTGGCCCAGCAGACCCTGTGTCATGCCTTGTGGTTCCCTGAACACCTGTTGAATGTGTAATACAATGACATCCCATTTATCAGGTATGTACCATGGGCACCTTATCCCATTCAATTCTCTCTCTCTCTCTCTCTCTCTCTCTCTCTCTCTCTCTCTTTCACACACACACACACACACACACACACACACACAGGGCAGCTGAGAATTGCCTCAGCCAAAAGGCATACACACACACACACACACACACACACACACACACACACACAGAGCAGCTGAGAATTGCCTCAGCCAAAAGGCCCGAGCCAGGTGCCAAGTGTCCCCAGGATGGCCTGCCTCCCCTCACAGCCTCTCCACAAGGATGGGTGAACATGGACAAAGGGAGACTGATTCTCGAGGCAGAGCGACATGCCCCTTGGGTAGCTTTCAAATGAAGAGAGATTATCCATTTCCTTCATTACTTTATGCAGTGCTAGTACAACTCTGTTCTTGTTCACTTTCTATTCTGGAAGATTTGTAGCAATTGTTTCCATGGATAGTGACTCCAAGTAAAATAAGGAAATAAAAGTACCTGATGCCTCAGCAAGACCTCGAGAGAATTGGGAGGGACAGCAAGAACATTGGAAAATGAGGGTTGATGTCAAGGCCAAGTGAATTAACCATGGCCTCACATCATGTAAGAGAATAATCACAAAAAGAAAAAAAAAAGCAATCACAAAACACTGACAAACTTAAAGCACACCCCTACTATATCTTTGATTGGAGGAAAAAAAAAAAGACACAGAAGATCCCCCTGTGAACCAGACTCCACAATCTGACAAATGGTTCTTCCTAACCCCACAGGCACCTAGAGTGGGCTTGTCGGACCTGCTTATCTCCCCACCATCAGTTCTAATGTTGTACAACAATGCTGAGGAGGTCAGAACTAGAATGAAAGCCAAACACTATCTTTCCCAAAGCACAGCCAAAATCAGTTTCCATGGATGGAGCCGATCCACTGCCCAGGTTTGTCACACGCAGGTCAGGATTCCAGTGCAGGCCCCTGTTCAGCAGCCTGCTCCCCTGCTCTTATCATCTCCACCTGGTCTGCATTGTGGGGGGCCCTTGTGGACATACCAGCCTGCACACCCTTGTCCCAGGCACCCCTGGCCACTCTTCAGCCAAGGTACAGGCACACATGTGGCCCTATGCAGGATGTCCTGGGATCCAGGGACACTGAGGCACAGAATTCTAGCAGGGGATCTGGAAAGGGAAGAGAACAGGTCCCCTGAGGAAGTCACAGCCAGAATGGGGCTCCCTAGACTGTGGGGTGCCAGAGTCCTTGACCTAGAGCTCAGATGTCTTATGCCATCCCACGAGTAAGCTGCTATGATCTCTGAAAACACGCCCCCTTGCCTCCTTCCTTCAGGGGAAAGTGCTGGAAAGGGGAGGAGATTCAGACCCAAGACCTGTCCCTTTTAACCAGCTAACCCTGCACAGCGACAAAACCATCCCAGCCCTGTGCCTCCAAGTAGAAAACAAAGACCATCACCAGCCTTCCCACCTGGTTGGCTGGACTCCCAGGCTGTGAAAGTGCTGGGCCAAAATGAAATGTGTTTTCTTAATGGGTAACCAGGGAGGAGGTGCAGCTCTGGATGGGAGCAGCCCAGGACCTGTGGAAATGACAGAAGAACCCCAAGTCGGCTCCAGGATTGACACCTACAGAGAGGCCTCCAGAGGAACAGAACAAGAGACTGGATGGATGCAAACACACCTGGCCCACAGGGAGGACTCAAACGTTACCATTGATGGGGGTGGCAGCAGTGACAATTTCCTGAGTGACTCCGTGCCAGGAACATGCAGCATGTGCTTTGCTAGATTACTCTTTTAATGATCACAATAATCAAAGAAGCAGACTTGCTCCCAGGTGGCCATTGAAGGAGTGAGGCCAGGCCCATACAGCTTGTTGGCAGCCAGGCCAGGAACCCCTCTACTGGTCTGTCTACCTCCTGATTCTTCTCACCAGGCTCAGCACCTGGGCTGGCTTTCCTGTAGACATGGAGGAAAACTCACTACCCTCCCTACCTGCCCGCAGCTCCCATGATAGGTCAGTGCTTAGACCTTGCAGCCAAGATTCTGGACACCCTGCTTTGCCAACACACTAGAGCTCTCTCCGTTCCCATCATGTCTACATAGCTCATCAAAGACCCATCCCTGGGAGAACAGAGCTTGCTGATAAGCCAACCAACCACACCCAGAGAAGACCTAACACAGTATCTCACCTCAGCACGTTTAGAGTACACTTTCCAAGGAGACTTACACCCAGCTACTTGGTGGACCAAAGACTCAGGTAGTGATGTAGGGTGTGGCTCACGATAAGCTCAGGAATGTTGGAGTCTGTCTGGTTCCCCAAAACAATGCAAAATAGAGGCACCTGGGTGGCTTAGTGGGTTAAGTATTTGACTCTTGATTTCAGCTCAGGTCATGATCTCAGGGTCATGAGATCAAGACCCACATCAGGCTCTGCACTGGGTATGGAGCCTGCTTAAGATTCCGTCTCTCCCTCTGCCCCTCCCTACTCTCAAAAAATAATAAAAAAATAAATAACAATGCAATGTGTGCATTATTGCATTTCACATGTGCACTTGAGTCCACATGTTCTGGAGTCCATTCATAAAGCCACAAGAATGTTTCAAGATGTCAGCACTGCCAGGCCCAAGGTCAGCCCTGGCCCCACCAGTCTCAGCAGGAGCCATCTGGGGGGTTTGCTGGGGCAGACCTTTTCTCTGCCCTGGTGGGTTGCAGCAGACACCTCCCCAACCCCAGAGCTCACTCGCCCATCGCCCTCAAAGGATGAAACCACTTAACTACCGAAGACAAGACCTAACTCCAACACCCTCAGAAGACCCAGGAGACCATTAATGGTGAGAAATGTAGGCAATGTTGGGTCCTGCAAATTCATGACTCTGCTCCAGGAAGAAATGCGCCAGGGGGAGGTGGCTGCAGGGGGCACAGAGAGGCAGCATGGGGTCCTCACAGAGCCCAGTACTACCTCTGGCTCCAGAGCTGATCCTCTTCCCTCCCCTCCCTCCCAGTCCTCCCCTATACCTCTCCCCTCCCCACTCCTCTCCTCCACTCCCCAGTCCTTCAATCCCCTCCCCTATCTCCTCCTCTTACCCCTCCTGTTCCCCTCCTCCCTTCCATTCCCCTCCCCTCCCCCGCTCCTCCCTTCTCTTCCCTCTTCAGGACAGGGCAACACCAATATCCAATCTGCTGACATGGTCACCACAGTCTCGCTGGCAGGTCTGGGGCACGGGTATATCCCATCCCTTGGATCTTGCTCTTCAGGGCCATCTCCCTCTGATTCCATTTAAATGGAATCCAAACACAGGACTCCCACTGGAGAGGGCAGGGAGAGGAGACAAAGACTTTCAGAAACAACGTGCCAATTCCTTATAAGAAGTCCTTTGGCAGGACTCCTGGGTGGCTCAGTGGTTGAGTGTCTGCCTTCGGCTCAGGTCATGATCCTGGGGTCCTGGGCGAGTCCTGCCTGTGTCTCTGCCTCTGTGTGTATGTGTCTCATGAATAAATAAAATCTTTTAAAACAAAAGTCCTTTGGCATCAAGACTCCCATTTCTCCCCCATCCCACACGCTGTGGGAATAGCTCTGTGAATATACTCCTGAAAGAACACTCAGGCGGTAGGGGGAAGGGCTCTGACACTAGGAGCCACCTTTCCCCTCAGGCTCTCTGCAGGCCCCACATGACACACTGGGAAAGACCGGTTTTGTCTGCGTAAAAAGGGGCACTGTGGGGGCTGATCCCCAACTGAATTCCCCAAAATAAAAGGCAAGGGTGCAGCACGGGCCAACTCTTGGGGCCCACCAACTCTGGAACACCCTTCCTCTCCCCCAACTAGGCTGGCCCCTCCCTGGGTGTCTGAAGGCCCCCACCCCCAGGAGACCCTACCCAATGGGACCTTCCCAAAGGGGCTTGCTTCCCCACAGCCCCACTGGGAGGACAAGCCACCCTGACAATTCCAGCTGTGAGAGAAGTGAGTGAGCTGCTTCTCTGGGGAGAGTAAGGTAGAGCACGCCGCCAGCTCCTCCCTAAGTTCCAAGGACCCCACGTCGGGATGGAAGCAAATGAGCTATCCTTTCTGGCACTCACCCACAGGCCTGCTGACCCGGCTTGGACTCCACCCGTTCCTGCTGTTCACAAGCTGAAGCCAAGCCAGGTAAGAAGGAGGCAATAATCAGCTGGCACTTTGACACAACTGGTTCTTTCTTCTCTGGAGATACCCCAAGATTCTCCAAACACATTAGGTCTCAGTATGTTCTTGCCAAAGCGGCAGCCTCCAAGAAATAATCAGATGCACCACACATGCATCTGGAAGCATCCACCATGTGTCCTCCTGTCCTCCAGCCCGAGTGCATTCCTAAGCTGTCCTCTAAACCACCAGGACCGGGATGCCTGGGTGGCTCAGTGGTTGAACATCTGCCTTTGGCTCAGATCATGATCCTGGGGTCCTGGATCGAGTCCCATGTCGGCCTCTGTGCAGGGAGCCTGCTTCTCGCTCCGTCTGTGTCTCTTTCTCTCTGTGCCTCTCATGAATAAATAAAATCTTTTCAAAAATTTAAATACCAAGACCAGGCATCTCCCCTTGAGCCCCCCACCTCTGCCCTCCTCCCAGCCTTGAGCCCATACCCCTGAGCCCCAAAAGGCACCTCGCTGGTGCCTCCTCAGGAAACATCCAAACTGATGCACACCTGGGTCATGCCAAAAGGGTTTTATTTAAGAGCCTGTAGTGCTGAAGCTCAAGAATTTGGAAGGTCACTCTCGGCCAGCCAGCAGGTGGCCCGGTGTTGATGTGTAAGGCAGAAGAATCCAGCTTTCCCGCATGGGGTTCCAGTTCCAAGGTTCAGAGGGTGCCCAGCTGCTGGCGGCTGGTCCCCCTGAGTCACCACTCTGGCCCAGGAGTACCCTGTGGAGGGGAGGCAAACAGGGCGGAGGAGAGCAGAAGGAAAGCAAACCAACACATGAGACAGAGGGGGCAGAGGGGCAGGCGGTGGTACAGGTGTGTTCTGCACTGCACTCCACTGGAGCCGTCTCCCCGGGCACCCCCTCTTTCCTGCAGAGGCCATTACACCTTCCCAAGAGTCGGGGCCTCGGGAACCCAGGGACCCAGCAGACCTGATGGCCCTTCTAAGAACAGGTGAATCAGAGAAGCCTACAGAGTTTTCATCCAAAGCAACAGGGCAGACTACCAACAGGCAAATGCACAAACCCTGCACAAAAGAAATGAGGGGATAAAAAAAAAAGCAAAGAACAGAGTGCCAGGACCCCAAAGGCACTGCTAAACAGAGCTTTAGCAGAAGCAGCTTGGCTGCAGCAGATAATCTCAACCCTTAGGAAACAGCAAAATGCAAGGTCTCCACCAACCTGAGAGGTCAGCCCTGCTTCTGGAAGACGTCTGGGCCCACAAGCTCTGAAACAAGCCACCGCCTACCATCCCCACCCACACCTGTAGGAGGAGGCTTGCTGCTGTAACCTCCTGGGTCCGGGAGGATTTCCAGGACAGCCTGGCCTACACCAACTTCAAACCTGGCCCCCAACACTATGCCTTTTCCAGCCAACCCAACCCCCATTCATCTGAATCACCACAGTGATTTTTTAAAATTCCATTACCAAGAGCAACAGTGTAGAACAGGGCAGAGAAACACACAAAGGATGTTCCTAACGAAAGGTTGCCTTATACTGCCTCTTCTCCCCCCAGAAAGGGAGATATTCTAGGTGTACAGACACACACACCCACACACACACACACACGCATGCACATGTACACACGCATACATATAGGTTTTTCCCTGATATTCAAAATTCTTTGTGAATTAGCTCTGTCTGATTCTGCTGAACCCTTCTTTTTAAAAAGGAAAGAAAAGGAGCCACAAACACCAGTATATTTCTGCAAGGGCTGGCCAGCTCACGACATTTCAACTTTGAACTTTCACACAGCCATCACCAAAAGCAGGCCAGAATTTGGCCAAGCCCGGAAGACCACCAAAAGGTCAGACATCTAGAATGTTGTAGATCCAGGAGAGCAGAATGTCAGAAAATTAAAAGCTGAATCCTTCGGGCTTTTTTTTTTTTTTTTTTTTTTTTTTTAGGTTCCTGATCTTTACTGATCTTTACTCTTTACTTTTATCAACAGTTACCTTGTTTTTTAAGTCAAAGTGTTTTGACCTCTGCCCCTTAGCAAGGCAAAAGCCTTCTTGAGGAGGAAAGGGTGGCATTTTAAAGGGGCTTCCAGAGCGTGGTAGAGGAGACTCCTGCAGTGACATTCTGAGCTGATGTTCGACACAACTGTGCCAGAGTTTCATCAACAAGATTTGTTTTGGTTTCAACACCTCCAACGAGACAGATTCCAGATCCTTCACACCCCAGGCTGCAGCTGACCAACGTTCCACAGGATGCCAACATGCTGGAAATAGGTTTTACCTGAAAGAAAAGGAAGAACCAGTCAGTGCCCTCAGCAGAATCCTGCATCCATTCTGAGCCTAAAGTCTCCAGCCTGCAGGTCACACTCACCAACCACAGGATTTTTGAACATGCTGTCTGGAAGGTAACTCCTTCATTCCCTTCAGCTCCTACCTCAGGATCCTAGCTCCCTATGCAGACTCCCTAGTACATAACTTCTTTTCTCCTTGCATCCTTCCTTCCTAGCAATTCAACCAGTGTTTACATCAGGGCTCAGCAAAAGTTTTCTGTAAAACTCCAGAGAGTAAGTATTTTTCACTTGCTAGGTCCTGTGACATTCTCTGTGACAACTACTCAACTGTGTTCTTGTGGATCAAAAGCAGCCACAGACAGTATGAAAATGCTTGAGGGGCACCTGGGTGGCTCAATTGGTTGAACATTTGCATTGGCTCAGGTCATGATCTCAGGGTCCTGGGATTAAGCCCCATGTCTGGCTCCCTGCTCAGTAGGGAGTCTGCTTCTCCCTCTCCCTCTTTCCCTGCCTGTGCTCTCTCAAATAAATAAAAATCTTTGATGGGATAAGCACTGGGTGTTACACCGTATGTTGGCAAATTGAACTTAAATAAAATATTAAAAGAAAGAAAAAGAAAAGAAAAAAGCTTGAGCATGACAGTGTTCCAATAAAACTTTATTTGTGGACACTGAAATGTAATTTGTAAACAATTTGTACATGTCATGAACTGTTAAGTTTTCTCTTAATTCTTTCTCAACCATTAGAAATGTAAAAATCTTGGCTCGTGAGCCACACAAAAACAGGCAGACCACCAGATCTGACCCACAGGCCATAGTTTGCGAACCCCTGGTTTACGTCATTACCTGCTTCATGTCTGACTCGTTTAGGCTGAGATGAGAGCTCCTCGCAGGCAAAACCCTTGTCTGAGCTCCCTCACCTTTAACCTCCAGCACCAAGCACACGGTACCAGGCAATGTGGGGATACGAGAAACATTCATGCAGCAAGTGAAAGAAAGCTTGGAAACCAGATCCACTCAAGACCTCAATCATCCAAAGAGATACAAGAAAGAAGGGGAAATCCGCAAGGTCAGAGCCACCAACGTTCTCTGTTCACGCTGGATCATGGGCATCACAAAATCGCACGTATAAAAACAGCGGGGATTTAACAAAAGTTACAAAATAATGAATTTCTTTTCAAAATGTTACATGACCCCAAATATAAATATCATCATTATTGGGTGACTGTCTTTTAAAGGACATGGACATCCTAGTTTTAGGAAATATTTGCTGGAAAAGGGACATGATGTATGTCACTTACCCTCAAATGAGTTCAGAAAAAAAAAATCCATATGCACACACACAGAGCCATCACCAGGTAAATGAGGCAAAATGTGAAACCAGGAAAATCTGGGTAAAGAGTATACTATTTTTGTTCTTGCAACTTTTTTTTAAGTTTGAAATTACTTCTGAATAAAAACTTCAAGGAAAAAAAAAAACATAAGGGTATCCTCATATTGGCCACTAGGATATCTCCCTCAACAGACTGGAGGGTGAACAAGGCAAATCGCATAGCCATGTCCAAGCCATGCAGGGTGGCTTTCCTCCAACACCCACAGGCACTGCCCCCAGGCTGGGGTGGGGGTAACCTCCTAACGGCTGACATCCAGGGAGCCCAGGTATTCGCCCCCCGCTCCCATTCTACAGATGTAGCCTGCAGACCTCAAGTGTTCAGACTCCCACCAGGGCTCCCCACAATTATCAGGCTGCACCACTGCAGGTCCAACATTGAGGATGGGGTGGTGGGGGCTAGGGGAACCGGGGGACAGGGAGTTTTCAAAGCTTTCAAAGACCAAACCATGAATGGACATGCCAATATTGCTGATGTGGGGACAACACATCTTGGGGATGCTACAAGAGCCTGTCCCCGGGTTTTCCGCCAGGATCTCTATCAGTGCACATCCTCCCAGGCAGCTATTTACACCCCTGTACTTAAATCTTTTTTTTTTAATAGATTTTATTTGAGAGAGAGCACAAGCAGGGGGAGAAGTAGAGGGAGAATGAGAAGCAGACTTCTCACTGAGCAAAGAGCCGGATGCGGCACTCGATCCCAGGGCCCCAGGATCATGACCTGAGCCAAAGGTAGATGCTTCACCAACTCAGCCACCCAGGCGCCCCACACTTGTGCTTATAGAATAAATGCACACAGTGGGTGGTAGAATGGAGCAGACACAGGGATCACACACCCCCCCCCCCCCCACGAATCACCACACTCAGCACAATTCCTCGGTTCCCCCACAGCAGAGCTAAACCTGCAGGGCTGCCACCAGAAAGGAGAAAACAGAGCTTCCACACACCTGCACAGGGGAGCAGTCACTCTGGACACATGCAGTTGCCTTTAGGGGTCACCAGCTCCTTGGCCTCTCAAGAAGGAGGGAAGCCCCATGGCAAGTCTGAGCAGTGGGTTTAGCTTCAGACTCTCCAGTGATGCTCTGATTCAGGAAGTTCCAGGGGACCATGGACACAGACACTACGTCTCTTCATTTCATCCTGCTGCCTCCCTAAGGTCATGCAGCTTTGGGGTTTTCCTCTGGAGAGCTCTGGGGCTGGGGGGCAGAGGCTTGCAGCTGCAGCTCACCTGGTGCTCCCTCCACGCACTCAAACTTGCACACTTCACACATGCTATTAACTCCTCCTGCAATGCCCTTGCTCTTCCCTGGCCCTCAATCTGCTTTGGGGTGCTTCCTTTCAAACCCACCACCATCTTCCTCTCCTTTGGAAAGAGCTTCTTGCACAAGAGAAGCACCCCTCCTGGCTGTCCACAGCACCCCATTCTTTCCTCCCCTGTGGTTCTCAGGCTGTCTTATAAGTGTCAGTGCTCCTGCTGTCTCCTCATCTCAGCACCAGCTCCCCAAGAGCAGGTTGGGCTCAGCCTGCCTCACTCATGGCCAATGGAACAAGCAGGCTCCCAAGCTGGACACACGGAGTGCAGGGTGAGCAGAGATTTTTTTTAAATCTAAATTCAATTTTCCAACACAGAATACAACACCCAGTTGAGGAAAGATTTTTAAAAGGACTCTTTTAGCCTCCTTCTCTCCTCCAGAAGAGCCAAACTACTACTGACACTCCTGCTTCATCATTAAAATAAACCCAACAGAGTCTCGATGCTGAGCCCACCCCCATCCTCCTTTGAAGCTCCCTGAGAAGTGAAGGCATGGTTAGGCGCCATGCTTCATGCCTGTTCCCTTCAAAAACTTCCAAGTGTCCTTCTTGCCCAACAACACTGGGTTATAGCCATCATGGAGAGAGACGTGTCCCAACCTGTCCGTGTCCCTCCCATGCTTTGTTTGTCAGCAGAAAGAGTCCTCAACACAAGAAGCCCCTGGCCAGCACCCTGGCAGCTGACCTCTCACTGCAGCAGTGAGGGACACCTCAGGAAAGGGCACACCGGCCACAAGAAATAAATGACAAAGGAGCAAAGGGAGGAGCCCAGGCCCTGGCTGTGAGGATGTGTGAGATGGAGACAGACGGGAGGATCACCACTATCTGTGAGCACTCCTCCAGCTTTCAACCCAGGACGCCAAACAGAGAAGTGAACAACTGAATAATGTGGCTAGTTATTTTTTTAAAAACCACTGCTAGCGAGAATTATTTGTGCTGGGTTCTTGTTTTTTTTTTTTTCTTTGTGCCTGATTCTTACATAGATCTATATAAACTCTGTGTGTGTGTGTGTGTGTGTGTGTGTGTGCATGTGCGTGTAGGCAAGAAACTAAGTCATGTTCACTTAACGGTAAATTTTCATTGCTGCACAAATTCCTGGTTTTTTTTAAAGATTTTAGTTATTTATTCATGAGAGACACAGAGAGAGAGAGGCAGAGACACGGGCAGAGGGAGAAGCAGACTTTATGCAGGGAGCCCGATGTGGGACTTCATCCCGGGTCTCCAGGATCAGGCCCTGGGCCAAAGGCAGTGCTAAACTGCTGAGCCACCCGGGCTGCCCCACTTACTCCTGTTTGCATAGGTTCTCCCCTCGTAGACCTGAAACTCAAAGAGTTTTGAGGTGCATGATACCAAGAACTGACCCCAGACTCCCAATATGGCTTTTCAAAGAAACAAAAATGTCTCATGACGTGCCCATTTTACACATATAAGCTCGGCATCCTGTAAGGAAGAGGGCTGACAGAGCTTCATTCAAACTGGTCCGGGAAGGACTCCTGTTTGTTGTTTCAGGTCCAGGTAGGATACTCCCCCAGCATCCTCAGTGGGTGGTAGGGGCCTGCGGGTCACCGATGCCTTCCAGGCCTCAGAAGTTCACAATACCCATCGCCTCCACAGCTGTCCACATGTTGATGTTCCTAACAGTGCCATTCCTCACTCTAAAATCCTCATTCCAGAAGATGAGGAAGCACGGGATAGGCAGAAGGGCCTTCCGAGTCCAACCTTGCAGAAGTCATTGCTCTGAGTGTGCTTAGCAAGTGCCATGGGTGTCCATGGGGACTCTGAGCCCTGGGGTTTCAGTCTAGGACAAGCAAGTCAATCTGTTTCCTCCTGCTCCCAGCCTAGCCTCCTGGGGCCTCTTGCTGCAAACAGCCACCAAATGCCCTTTGTTCCAAAGACAAGATGCCAGGCACAGCACCCGGCATCACAGCAGAAATCCCACTGGTTTCTAATGAGATTCCCACAGGAAGCTCTACCCACAAGAGGGTGGGAAGCAAGCATTTCTAGGATGCATGACTGTATTCCCACGGGCCACAGCTTTTCCAGACCTAAGAGGCAAAGGAACAGGGAATGGAAGGAAGCATGCAGGTAGGAACAGTGTGTCTCCCAGCCTCCCAGCAGCCTCCCTTCAGGCTGCACCTGCCACAGCCACCTATACCACCCACGGAAGACAGGACAAAGGGCAGCATCTGCCTCACCTGGGGGGGTGGTGAGGGGGCACAGAAGTCTCCTGTAATAAAGCATAGGGGCACATGGGATCCCAAAATATCAGCCACAGCTGCACACCAGGCCAACCAAGCTCAAAGCACAAAGAGCCAGAACTCAAAACACCACGTGAAATCCAGAATCATTCCAAAACCCCAGGGTTCTCCATAATCTGTTCAGCCATCAGTTCTTTCCTCTAATTAGGCTTCTGAAGTGCAGAATTGGAAAGACACTTCTACAGACTTTTTCCCTCCCCACCTCCCCAAACTAATCCCTACCACCACATCAGGGGTCTTACCTCAAGGATGAGCACATCCCAGTTGCGTCAGAGCCTAACAAGAGGGCTCTGCACAGAAGCCTCACTTGGCCACCTCCTCTTCATTCCCCGCCTGGCTGATGCGTCCAGGCTCTAAGTCACAAAATGTTACCAAAGAACTGGTCATGCAACAGCATGGACCGAGTTACTGCCTCACCGCTCTGGCATGAAGAACACAACTCTCCTCTTTGTACTCACATAAAATAACCCAAGGTCCCCATTCAGCTGCACCAATTTAAATATGGCCCGTTTCCCAGAGGGAACCCCAATATTTAGATGAGCTACATCTACACAGAAAAAGACAAGTACCTGTGAGCAGATTATCAGGTGCAGACCAGGAAGTTCTCAAAAATACTAAAGCGAACATAAAACTGGTCTTAAAATTCTTGTTCTTTCAAACTTACTGACCTATAAAGTTGTTTGTAATATGCTGTTCTGATGGAAAATGGTTTCAAAACAGCATGTGTAACCTGGGCCAACTTCTACAAAAAAGAAAATTCACAGATACATACTCACACACACTCTAGTGGTTACCATTAAGCAGTGAGATTACAGGTGATTTTATTTTCCCTTTCTCTTATCGGCCACATCTACAGCATACGTTACATCTATACTAGGAAAGGTCTTGCTCCGTCTTCCTGAACCATCCATCACCTTTGGGACTGAGGACCAGAGCAGGCTTGTGTCTAGTGACCTGGCTCCAAGTTCATGCGCAT
Source organism: Vulpes vulpes (assembly GCF_048418805.1). Lineage (NCBI taxonomy): Eukaryota > Metazoa > Chordata > Mammalia > Carnivora > Canidae > Vulpes > Vulpes vulpes. Next base: position 95,510,875 of record NC_132793.1, on the reverse strand, counting down.
CCTGGTATCATTTCAACCATGAACAACACAAACTTCTACCCAGAGCTGCTTGAAGCACAACACACAGGGAGGCAGGCAAGCACCTGGCAACAAAGAAAGCCTATGGGAGTCAGCAAATGGAGATATTATGGGATAAATGCTAACACCAGGAAAGTAAGCTGCAAATTAAGAGCTAACTACTCAATGGAAGACACTGGAAAAGATAATGGAACACACGTGAAGAAAGCTTAGGAAGGGAGGCAGAGCCCCCGCCCCTTCTGTCTTCTCCACACCAAGAGCAACTCTCCTGCCATCCATCCCTCATCCCTTGAAAACAGACACCTGTGCCAAGTTCACCTCCACCTGCTTCGAGGATGGGAGCACCTCTCACTGTTGGCAGTGGTGCTAAACCCACCAGAGACAATGACAGATGAGAGCCCCAGCAGCATGATAGCCTCATGTCCCCTGACCTCACTCCTTCCCAACCAGTGCCATTTCAAGGACCTTGCACAGCCACCAAGTGCACTGGGCCCGGGGCCGCCACGGTAGGGATGACTGGCTCTGGGGCTGGATTCAGGACTGTGGTTTGAGCCACATAGGTTAGGCCAGGAACCCCTCTCTGAAGCAACAACTCTTCTCCTATGCCATCCTGGGCTTGCCCTCCTGGAGGTCATGGGGCTTTTCTGCCTGATGGTGGCCTTTCTCATCCTCTTCGCCACGTAAAAGAGCCATCCACGCCTCCCATAGGTCTTTCTCCCGTGTCTCGTCTGCCCAGTATGTTCCGTTCTCTCTACCTCCCCAGGCAGCCTGGGGAAAGTGCTTGGCTCAGCATTTTACAGAGGGAAGACAAACAAATACTGGAAGAAGAAGGAAGGAGAAGGAAGAAGAAGGAGGAAGAAGGAAGAAGAAGAAGAAGAAGAAGAGAAGAAGAAGAAGAAGAAGAAGAAGAAGAAGAAGAAGAAGAAGAAAAAGAGGAAGAAGAGGAAGAAGAAGAAGAAAGGAAGAAGAAAAGAAGAAGAAGAAGAAGAGGAGGAGGAGGAGGAAGAAGAAGAAGAAAGGCATAAACCAACTGAAGTTGCAAATCAAAGAAGCCAAAACATGGTTCTTTGTGTAGATAAATAAAATTAAACTTCCAGTAAGACTGAAGTCTAGGAAAACAAGAAAAGGCAAATATAATCAAGAACTATTAAGAATGGAAAGAGGATTGTGTCTGTACATTACCAAGATTAAAAAGATAGGAAAATGTTGTGAGCAACTTTAGGGAAATACATTTGAAAACTTAGATGATGTGGACAAAGTCCAAGAAATACAACCCATCAAAACTGACCCAAGAAGAAACAGATAAAGACTATATAGTCCTATCATGACTTGAACCAAACGTCAATAGTTTTTAAAAAGTCTTCACACTAAGAAAGCATCAGGTTCCAGTGGGTTTCAGCATGTTTTACTAAACATTTAGAAAGAAATAATTCCAATCTGACACAAACTAGTCCAGAGACAAGGAAAATAAAGAATGCACCCTAACTTCTTTTATCAGGAAAACTTGTTCTACTACTAAAACTCTTAACAAAGCCTACCCAAGACCTTGCAAAGTAGGAAAAAGACAAATCAATCTTGGTCACTCAGAGAACCAACAGCATCCTAAACAAAATATCAGCCAACTGGAGATAGCAGCGTGCATGACTGGGTACCACAACCACAATCAAGCTCATCTTACCACATGGATGCAAAGCCAATTTAGTATCAGAAAAGCCAACAAAGGTAATTTCACCACCTTAACAGACTGAAGGTAATGATATGACCCTCTCAATAGAGCTAGAAACAGCATTTAAATAAAATTAGACATTAGCTAACCAGGAACAGAGAGAAGCTTCCCAGAAAAGAAATTCTATCTACCACCCTACTGTGACCACCACTCTTAGTGGTCAGTATGGAAAGCATGTGCTTTAAGGTAAAGAATAAGATGGAACAGGGCACCTGAGTGGCAGTCGGGTAAGGGTCTGACTCTTGGTTTCTGCTCAGGTCAGAATCAGGTCAGATCTCAGTGTCAGGAGATCAAGCCCCTTGTTGGGCTCTGCCTGAGATTCTCTCCCTCTGCCCCTCCCTACTCCTCTCTCTCTCTCTCTCTTTCTCTCTCAAGTAAATAAATAAATCTTTAAAAAGAAGAGCCAGAATGTCTATTATCATCACTTCTATCTAACAGTGACTTAGAGGCCAAAAGTGAGTACAAAAAGGCTTAAAAAAGAGATGAAATGTTGAAGGATTGGGGGGGGGGGCTCTCATTAGTCCAGGTTGATATATCTACATAGAAAACCCCCAAATCCCCATTTATACTACTAAAATTAATGAGAGTTTGGTGAGGTTTCTGGATTTTTTAAGAAATCAGTGTTTCAAAAAATCAACCATAATTCCAGACACCATGAACAAAAAGTGAGAAAATTATATTTTTTAAGCAATATAGGAGACACAGTCACACATCATGTGACAGTGGATTGCAGAAGAACCTGTCTTTGAAGCTGTCCCCAAAGTGGCAGGAGAGAGAAGCCAGCAGCCCTGGAAACAGAAACCCAAGCATGGACAACAAGCCTGCCAGACACAGGCTCATTAGGGCTAATGATCTGGGACAGAAGCCTAACACAAGTGGATTGGCTGGGACCTGAGTCCAATGGGACCTTAGGTCCTTCCTGATGTCTTTCCTCTACCCCCTAAAATGGATTAGAATAGTGGTGGAGGAGAGACATCAAGGTGCCTCAGGTACTTAAGGTAATTCCTGCATTAAAAATTACTGGGACATGTCTTTTGCCCATTTCATGATTGGATTGTTTGTTTCTTTGCTGGTGAGTTTAATAAGTTCTTTATAGATCTTGGAAACTAGCCCTTTATCTGATAGGTCATTTGCAAATATCTTCTCCCATTCTGTAGCTTGTCTTTTAGTTTTGTTGACTGTTTATTTTGCTGTGCAGAAGTTTTTTATCTTGATTAAGCCCTAATAGTTCATTTTTGCTTTTGTTTCTCTTGCCTTTATAGATGTATCTTGCAAGAAGTTGCATGGCCAAGTTCCAAAAGGGTGTTTGCCTATATACTCCTCTAGGATTTTGATGGATTCTTGTCTCACATTAGATCTTTCATCCATTTTGGGCTTATCTTTGTGTGTGGTGTAAGAGAATGGTCTAGTTTCATTCTTCTGCACGTGGCTGTATAATTTTCCCAGCACCATTTACTGAAGAGACTGTCCTTTTTCCAGTGGATAGTCTTTCCTGCTTGTCGAATATTAGTTGACCATAGAATTGAGGGCCCATTTCTGGGTCCTCTATTCTGTTCCATTGATCTATGTGTCTGTTTTTGTGTCAGTACCACATTGTCTTGATGATCACATCTTTGTAGTACAACCTGAAATCCCGCATTGCGATGCCCCCGGCTCTGGCTTTCTTTTTTTATGTTCCCCTGGCTATTTGGAGTCTTTTCTGATTCCACACAAATCTTAAGATGATTTGTTCCAACTCTCTGAAGAAAGTCCATGGTATTTTGATAGGAATTGCACTGAGCATGCAAATTGCCCTGGGTAGCATAGACATTTTCACAATGTTAATTCTTCCAATCCATGAGCATGGAATATTTTTCCATCTCTTTGTGTCTTCCTCAATTTCTTTCAGAAGTGTCCTGTAGTTTTTAGGGTATAGATCCTTTACCTCTTTGGTTAGGTTTATTTCTAGGTGTCTTATGCTTTTGGGTGCAAATGTAAATGGGATTGACTCCTTAATTTCTTTTTCTTCAGTCTCATTGTTAGTGTATAGGAATGCCACTGATTTCTGGGCATTGATTTTGTATCCTGCCACACTGCTGAATTGCCTATGAGTTCTAGCAATTTTGGTTGGAGTCTTTTGGGTTTTCTATGTACAGTAGTATCATGTCATCTGCAAAGAGGGAGTTTGACTTCTTCTTTGCCAATTTGAATGCCTTTTATTTCTTTTTGTTGCCTGATTGCTGAGGCTAAGACTTCCAGTACTATGTTGAATAGCAGTGGTGAGAGTGGACATCCCGGTCGTGTTCCTGATCTTAGGGGAAAGACTCTCAGTGTTTCCCTATTGAGAATGATATTTGCTGTGGGCTTTTCATAGATGCCTTTTACTATGCTGAGGAATGTTCCCTGTATCCCTACACTCTGAAGAGTTTTGATCAGGAATGGATGCTGTATTTTGTTAAATGCTCTCTGCATCTATTGAGAGGATCATATGGTTCTTGTTTTTTCTTTTGGTGATGTGATCTATCACGTTGATTGTTTTACAAGTGTTGAACCAACCTTGCATCCCAGGGATAAATCCCACTTGGTCATGGTGAATAATCTCCTTAATGTACTATTGGAGCCTATTGGCTAGTATCTTGTTGAGAATTTTTGCATCTGTGTTCATCAGGGATATTGGTCTATAATTCTCCTTTTTGGTGGGTTCTTTGTCTGGTTTGGGAATTAGGGTGATGCTGGACTCATAAAATGAGTTTGGAAGTATTCTTTCCCTTTCTATCCTTCAGAACAGCTCCACCAAAGAAGACATACAGATGGCCAACAAGCACATGAGAAAATGCTCTGCATCACTTGCCATCAGGGAAATACAAATCAAAGCCACATGAGATACCACCTCACACCAGTGAGAATGGGGAAAATTAACAAGACAAGAAACAACAAATGTTGGAGAGGATGTGGAGAAAGGGGAACCCTCTTGCACTGTTGGTAGGAATGTGAACTGGTGCAGCCACTCTGGAAATCTGTGTGGAGGTTCCTCAAGAGTTAAAAATAGAGCTATCCTATGACCCAGAAATTACACTACTGGGGATTTACCCCAAAGATACAGATGCAGTGAAAAGCCGAGACACCTGCAGCCCAAACTATGGAAGGAGCCTCGGTGTCCATTGTAAGATGAATGGATAAAGAAGATGTAGTCCATATATATACAATGGAATATTACTCAGCCATTAGAAATGATGAATACCCACCATTTGCTTTGACATGGATGGAACTGGAGGGTATTATGCTGAGTGAAGTAAGTCAATCAGAGAAGGACAATCATTATATGATTTCACTCATGGGGAATATGAAAAATAGTGAAAGGGATTATAGGGGAAAGGAGAGAAAATGAGTGGGAAGAATCAGAGAGGGTGACAAAACATGAGAAACTCCTAACTCTGGGAAACGAACAAGGGGTAGTAGAAGGGGAGGTGGGCAGGGGGATGGGGTGACTGGGTGACGGGCATTGAGTGGGGCACTTGATGGGATGAGTACTGGGTGTTATAATATATGTTGGCAAATCAAACTCCAATAAAAAATATACAAAAAACTTACTGGGATGGGGTGCCTGGGTGGCTCAGTGGTTGAGCATCTGCCTTTTTGGTTCAGGTTGTGATCCTAGGGTCCTGGGATTAAGTCCCGCATCTGGCTCCTTGCAGGCAGCCTGCTTCTCCCTCTGCCTATGTCTCTGCCTCTCTCTCTGCGTCTCTCATAAATAAATAAAATCTAAAAAAAAATTAGCATGCATTGAGGGGCTCCATGCTATTGTCATGTCAGATAGAGGTGGAGTGCCCATTATTAAAGTGGCCAATGACAATGCTCCAGAGCATGCCCTGAGACCTAGTTTTCTACCTGCTCTTGCCTTACATCAGACCAGGGAGCAAACTCAGACTTTCAAAAAACAAAAGTATTAATCTGTTACCTTAACATCTACCAGGTGGTTCAATTTAATCATTTGCTTTTAGAAATAAAATCATTATGTTGAAGAGATATCTGCCTCCCTGCATTACTGCATCAGTACTTACAATAGTCAAGACATGGAAACAGCCAGTGTCCATCAACACATGTACAGATAAAGAAAATGCAGTATAGGAGCGCCTGAGTGACTCAGATGGTTAAGCCTCTGCCTTCAGCTCAGGTCATGGTCTCAGGGCCTGAGATTGAGTCCCGCATCGGGCTCCCTGCTCAGCGGGGAGTCTGCTTCCCCATCTCCCTCTGCCCCTGCCCCTGCTCGTGAGCTCTGAAATGAATAAATAAAATCTTTAAAAAAATAATAAAGGAAATGTGGTATATATACACAACAGAATATTATTCAGCATAAAAAAAGAAGGAAATCAGGCCATCTGCAATAACATGGATGGACCTTGAAGCCATTATGATAAGTGAAATAAGCAAGACAGTGAAAAATTAATACTATATGATCTGACTCATGTGTGGAATCTAAAACCAAACCAAACCAAAACAAAACAAAACAAAACAAAACAAAAACACCTCATAGAGAAAGAGATCTGATATGTAAGTGACCAGAAGCAGAGGGCTGGGGGTGCGGGATTTGGGTGAAGATGGTCAAAAGGTACAAACTTCCAGTTAGGATATAAACAAGTCCTGGAGATATAATGCAGAGTATGCTGGCTGTGGCTAGAGCTACTTTACAGTATATGTGAAAACTGCTAGCAAGGTGCCAGTGTCAATACAGCACAAAGTGTCAGCCTGCGAAAGGCACTGGCTCCATTGTCTGAAGAACCAAGATGAGCTGGGAAATGTTCATAATCTGGTGGTGGTTTCAATATGCACTTTCTTTTCATGATCCCAGCCTCAGTATCAACCCAGCAGTCTCCAGACCACAATAACCCCTGTATCCAAGTACTCAAGAAAGGGCCCCTTTTTCCACCTTGCACTAAAGTATGAGTCTAAAGATAGAGTATCGGCACAGATTGATTGTTATATTTCTTTGTTAGGGTCTTTTTCCTGTTTGGTGAGATGGAAGGCTTCCACCTTTGGTTCAATCACTAAGCATGGATGAGATTCTATTCAGTGTCTCAGAATCAAAACAGTACATTGATCCACTTAAGCCCTCAAGTGCTCTCTATTGTATGATGCTCCTGGCCTGTGGGATGCAGCAGGACCCTCTTCATCGTGGCTAATAATAAGGACATAGTTTGCTTCCCATTAGGTTTCATTTCTGTGCAATGAATGTGAGACAGATAAAATGGCTAAGCAATAAAACCAGGACAATCACTGACTTTCTGATGTGTCTATTATGTCCCAGTATGAATGAATACCACCAATTGTTTTGATTCTACTCAAAGAGTGCTACTATTTACCTAACACGCAAACTACAGCTAACGGTGTGCTCTGTTGCTCACAAAAAGCAATCCATGTTTTAATGTCTGTGCGTTCTTAATAAAATTTAGGTGTGATTCATTGACAAACTCTGTTTCTAATATTGGTATGTATATAAACATGATAATGCAGCCTTTTTTTTCAGACGTGAGGATAAAGAAAATAGTATTTTTAAGTCAAAAATACACACAACACATATATATACTTACACCTGCTTCTCCCTCTCCTGCTCCCCCTGCTTGTGCTCTTTCTCTCTCGCTCACTCTCTCTCAAATAAGTAAATAAATAAATAATCTTTGATAAATACCTAAACAAATGACAGTCATTCCATATTCATGGATTGGAAGATTCTCATAAAGGGACCAATTCCCTCTTAAACTGATGCATGGAGTCAAAATCCCAAACATCGTTTTATTGAATCTGACAATTGATTTATACAGGAAAGCCAAGAACAGCGGAGGCTGTGCTGATGGAGAACAAATCAGGAGAGGTATGGAGGACCTGCCTTCTCATGTATAGAAAAGCTGTGTGTGCTGGTTAACCTTTCATGTCACCTTGACCAAGCGAACGGGTGCCCAGATATTTAGCCAAACACTATTCTGAGTGTGTCTGTGAGGGTGTTTCTGAGGAGATTAACAATTTTATCAGTAGCCTGAGTGAGGTAGATTGCCCTCTCTAGTGTGGGTGGGCCTCATCCAATCAGTAGGAGGCCTGAGTAGCACAAAAGGTAAGTAAGACGAATTCATTTTCCTTGCTGACCATTTTCAAGTTGGGACGCTCGTCTTCTCCTTCACCTGGACCTGGTTCTCAGACCTTCAGGCTTGGACCTTTATAATACATCTTTCTATTGGTTCTGTTTCTCTGGAGAACTCTGGCATAGAAAGTTCAGGATGGGGTCCAGCCCAGATTTGCGTCTCCCCTTTGTTGGTAATAACTGGAACATTGGGCAAACAGCTTCCTCTTCTCTGAGGCTTTGAGCCCTCATCTCTAAACTACACTCACCCCCAGCCTTACAATGAGAATCTCATATATCAAGAGGACACTCCTAAAGGATCCCAAAACCTAACTACAACCCTGAAGTCACAGTCATTCTGACTTTCCTATGGGCTACCTTTTTAGGTCACACCCCTGCCTTTGGAGCTGATTGGTAAATGCCATCCACCGTTTTAGGTCCACCCCATCCCATGCTCTCAGCCATGAGTTTTAGAGCAGCTGAAAGAAAAGTGTCCATTTGTGTGCACCGTGTGTAATGCATACAGCTGCTGGGACCTGATCCCCCCAGGCAGCATGTGACAAGCTCTCTGTCTGACACTCAGCCCTCCTTGTCTTCATGCAAAGTGGATTTCTCCAGCGTTCATATCTGGGGAAAGTGGGAATAACCACATCTCTGCAAGCATTTCTCTGCTGGCTTTCTGGGTGCTGTATGTTCTAAGAGGGGATCAAAGGGGTCCCCTGCATACACAGAATGTCCCAAGGTTAAACAAGTAACCAAAGCACAAGGACACACAGACACCACACCTGGCCTCATGTTGTTTTCCAAGGTGAGCCATCCACCACCCCAATGCCTGAGAGCCCAGGAAGAAGCTTTTGTCCCCACCCAATACCTGTATTTGATGTCAAATACTGTGGAATCCTCATCCTCATCATCCTCCTCATTCAATGGGGCCATTTCCACTCGCTCAGCTGGAGTAGTGATGATGTCATACTTACGGGTCTTCTTCAACCTCTTTCCCGACCTGGAAGAAGAGAAACACATTCCTGAGAACTATGATCCCCCAGGGTAAGTCATGTAGCCACCTCCAACCCACTCCCAGAAGCCCTGGTAAACCTCCCAGCTCCCGCCCTTTCGGCCATGGGACTTCTCCAGACTCCTGACCCCCTAGTCCTCATGGTCCTCACCTGCAAAGTAGAGATGATTATGCCTGCCCTGAGTACTGCAAAGCCCCATCATCAAGATAAATAATATCCCCAATGCAATATTTTTAAGAGGGCAAAATTAATGCAAAGAAAATCTGAGATGAGCAAAAGATCAAATTGTTCAATGAAGGCAGGATCCAGCGCTGCATTTGCAGGGGTGTAACACACCTGTCCCCTGGCCCCCTTGCTCCCTCACCCCCATCTTGGCCCTGCTATGTCAGTGTGTCACCACTGCATACACAGATGACACAGATGACCCAGGCAGCATTGAGAGCAGTGCCCCCAGGTAACCGGGTGGGATCTGGATCAGGGCTTAGGCATCCTCTACCTGCGTGATCACAGACAAGTCAGTTCATCACCCAAAGCCTTAGTGTCCCCCTAAATAAAAAAGGATAAGGATAGTATTTATCCCTCACAGGCAAGAGAAGATTAAATGAGATCGTGTATGGAAGGAGCCTATACACAGGAAGCTCTTGGCAAAAATTACCGTTAGTAATAATAATAAATAAACAGAAGTGCTATAGCCTCTCTCGTATGACAAGGACTTGTAAAAACAAGTCAATACTGTTTCTATCATGAGGATTTACGAGGATAGTGAGTTACAACACTACACTTTTACCTCTGGGATGGTAAAGGGCCACTGTGGGCCACAGGGAAAGTGCTAAGACAAGCCTTTCAGCCTCTGGCATTAGTTGCTCTGCACAAAGGATACAATATTTATCAGGGCATGGCTTGAAAGCGTATGACGCCACTGGGAATAATACTATTATCCTGACTACCGATGCTCTTTGCATTTATTTCTTCACTATCTCAAATGTTTTCCCAAATGCCTTGTATTCAATGGTGTCCCTCCTCCTTTTTGAGTACATTTGATACTATGAGAAACCAGCCAAGCCCCTTACCCCACCAAAAAAAGTCGTAAATGGGGCACTGAAGAATCATATGCTCCTGCTGACAGAATAGCTCCTGTAAGCTATTCCCAGGTGGCCGCCACATCCAGGACACACACAAGATCTCCTTGTCCCCAGCATACAGAAATCCTTCGGTGAGTTTATAAAATGAGGAAATGAGAAGCTCGCTTTCAGGTTTCTCAAAATTTCTTTGTGACAACAGATTGTTCTTGTCTTACCTATTACGCTTTACCAAAAACATGAAAGTGTCATTTATGTAGAAAAATGTTTATCTGTATGTGCATCTGTATCTTTGGCATAAAGCACCCTATATACCACCTATAGTACCTGCTCCTCATGGTCCTCTGGGCAGAGACTTTGAGAGACAGGAAGAAACCAGCTATAAAGCCTGATGATCCCCACACCTGATCATAAAGCTATCTGTCCTACCCCGAGGCACGTGCACTCTGTGCACACACACACACACACACGCACGCGCATGCACACACGGGCATGGGTGTGTGTGAGTGCCTGGATTTCAAATAAAAGATAAAGCACAGGGTCAATGTCAAGCTTGGAGTCAGAAGGTAAGAGGGGCAGAGCCTATCGCCTCCCCAGTGGCCCTGGGACAGTGGCATTTTAGAAGCAGGTTCTGTGCAGGAGTATAAATGCTAACCTTGTAAACACCACTAGTCCTACATGCTCACCATCAACAGAATCTTCTTCTATGTCCACCTTTCCGCAAAAGAGCAAAATAAGCCTTTGCATGCTGCCCTGGCTGACTCATAATCCCTGACCAATCCCATCTCCAATACTGAATGGGAGAAATGAGAAACTGCTCCATATACCACAAGTCCCCCAAGACAAAGCCACAAGGAACCACCTGCGTCCCCAAGCCCTCAAGACTAGAGTCAACACCCCCTCCCATGGATGCACATACCACACCTTTGTCAAGAAAACAGCCCACATATCCACCAAGATGATTCACAACTGTTCAGAGCTGTTGGCAAAACGTAGCTTTGTAAAGGAGCAGGGCTTGCCCTTCTGCTGACCCCACCTGTTCCTGGGCCACCCATTCCAAACACACATCTGAACATTAAAAAAGGAGATGTCCCATAAACCTGAGGACTTGCAAAAGCCCCCTGTGGATGCCAAAAGGGACAGACACACTGATGGTTTCAGACAAAGGAATCACAGTGCTGTTTGTAACTCTTTTCCAGGGATCGTGAAGCCTAGAAAATGCAAAATCTGATTTGAAAACCTCATTGCACACTTGGAACTTAAAACCTAGTTTAGTCATTGGCCCTGGGGCAGGACTGACAGCTGACCCTAGAAGAAGGTCCAGGAGCTCTGACTTTAACTCTGCTTCATGGGAGTGGGTCCCTATCACCTATAAAGTCACGTCCCTTCTTTCTGAGTGTTTATAGTCTTGTCATGAGAAAATTAACCTATTTGGGGGGCGGGACCAGATGCGGAGGAGTAGGGTCCCCAAGTCACCTGTCCCCACCAACTTACCCAGATAACTTTCAAATCATCCTGAAAACCTATGAATTTAACCTGAGATTTAAAGAGAGGACAGCTGGAACGCTACAGAGGGAAGAGTTTGCGCTTCTAACAAGGTAGGAAGACGGAAAAAGAAAAAGAAAAAGAAAAAGAAAAAGAAAAAGAATCCAGTGGGGGAGGGGCCCCGCGAGGAGCCGGGCTCAGGGGGCGGCGAGAGCCTCGGGGCAGGAGAGCCCAGCCCCGGGGAAGCAGGAACTTTAAAAACCCGCACCGGGTTCTTCCCGGAGGGAAAGGCCCTTAGCAGGGAACCCGGGCAGGACCCCAGGAGGGGCAGTGGAGCCCCCAGGTTCCCGGGTCACTAACAGAGGAGGTGCACCCGGGAGAGCGCGGCTGAGGGCTGGAGCGCGCCCGGCGGGGCCTCGGGAGCAGCGGGTCGGGCAGGTGGCGGCCCCGCGGAGGGGGCTGCGCACCCCGGGGGGGGGGGGGTCCAGGCGCAGGCCCCGGAGCCCAGGGCACGGGGGACACAGCCCAGGATCCGTCGCTCCCCCTGGGACAGGCGGAGGCCGGGAGGGCCCAGGACAGCGAGGAGCTCCTGCCACCAGGCGCCCCCGAGCTGTGCAGGTCGGTGCCCCGCACCCCAGCGCCCCCCACACCCCAAGCATCCAGGCTCCCGCGGACTGGGAGCTGCGGGAGTTACTGGGGAGCTGACTCCGGGGCTGGAGAGCTGGCCGCTGCCAGGGGAGTTGTCCCTCCTGGTGTCACCCTGAGCCTGGGATGGAGCAGGGCCGCAGGGAACAGGGGCCTCGTGGGGTAAACAGCTCTCACTGAGCCTGGCACCTGGCAGGGGCGAGGCAGCTCCCCAGGTGCACACACCTGAGAATCAGCACAGCAGGCCCCTCCCCCAGAAGGCCAGCTGGAAAGACAGGGGAAGAGTAAGTTCTTGACCAAGCAGTGCTGGAAAGCTCCAGGGGAAGTCGAGGGATTTACAGTATATAGAACCAGAGGATACCCCGCCTTGTTTTTATTTTTGTTTTTTCTTTTTCTTTTTTTTTTTCTTCCTTTTTCCAATACAATTCATTTTTAGCCACTGTGCACTAAGCAAAATGACTAGGAAGAAGAACTCACCACAAAAGAAAGAATTACAAACAGTACTCTCTGCCACAGAGTTACAGAATTTGGATTACAATTCCATGTCAGAAAGCCAATTCAGAAGCACAATTATAAAGCTACTGGTGGCTCTGGAAAAAAGCATAAAGGATTCAAGAGACTTCATGACTGCAGAATTTAGATCTAATCAGGCCAAAATTAAAAATCTATTAAATGAGATGCAATCCAAACTGGAGGTCCTAACAGCGAGGGTTAATGAGGTAGAAGAGTGAGTGACAGAAGACAAGTTGATGGCAAGGAAGGAAGCTGAGAAAAAAAGAGAAAAACAATTAAAAGACCATGAAGAAAAGTTAAGGGAAATAAATGAGACTCAGAAGGAAAAATCTACATTTAATTGGGGTTCCAGAGGGCACTGAGAGGGACAGAGAACAGAAAACATATTTGAACAAATCATAGCTGAGAACTTCCCTAATTTGGGGAGGGAAACAGGCATTCAGATTCAGGAGATAGAGAAATACCCCCCTAAAATCAATAAAAACCGTTCAACACCTCAACATTTAATTGTGAAACTTGCAAATTCCAAAGATAAAGAGAAAAATCCTTAAAGCAGCAAGAGACAAGAGATCCCTAACTTATATGGGGAGAAATATTAGATTAACAGCAGACCTCTCCACAGAGACCTGGCAGGCCAGAAAGGGCTGGCAGGATATATTCAGGGTCCTAAATGAGAAGAACATGCAGCCAAGAACACTTTATCCAGCAAGGCTCTCATTCAGAATAGAAGGAGAGATAAAGAGCTTCCAAGATAGGCAGAACCTGAAAGAATATGTGACCACCAAGCCAGGTCTGTAAGAAATATTAAGGGGGACTCTGTAAAAGAAAGAGGAAGTCCAAAGAAATAATGCACAAACACAGGGACTGAACAGGTATTATGATGACACTAAATTCGTCTCTTTCAATAGTAACTCTGAACGTGAATGGGCTTAATGATCCCATCAAAAGATGCAGGGTTTCAGACTGGATAAAAACGCAAGACCCATCTATTTGCTGTCTACAAGAGACTCATTTTAGACCTAAAGACACCTACAGCCTGAAAATGACAGGTTGGAAAACCATTTACCATCCAAATGGTCCTCAAAAGAAATCAGGGGTAGCAATCCTCATATCAGATAAATTAAAGTTTATCCCAAAGACTGTAATAAGAGATGAAGAGGGACACTATATCATACTTAAAGGGTCTATCCAACAAGAGAACCTAACAATCATGAATACTTATGCCCCTAATGTGGGAGCTGCCAAGTATATTGATCAATTAATAGCCAAAGTTAAGACATACTTAAATAATAATACACTAATACTGGGAGACTTCAACACAACGCTTTCTGCAAATGACAGATCTTCTAGGCACAACATCTCCAAAGAAACAAGAGCTTTAAATGATACACTGGACCTGATGGATTTCACAGATATTTACAGAACTTTACATCCAAATGCAACTGAACACACATTCTTCTCAAGTACACATGGAACTTTCTCAGAATAGACCACATACTGAGTCACAAATCAGGTCTTATCTGATACCAAAAGATTGGGATTGTTCCCTGCATATTTTAAGACCATAATGCTTTGAAACTTGAACTCAATCATAAGAAGAAATTTGGAAGAAATTCAAACATGGAGGTTAAAGACCATCCTGCTAAAAGATGAAAGGGTCAACCAGGAAATCAGAAAAGAATTAAAAAGACTCATGGAAACGAATGAGAATGAAGATACAACCATTCAAAATCTTTGGGATACAGCAAAAGCAGTCCTGAGAGGGAAATACATCGCAATGCAAGCATCCCTCAAAAAAAATTGGAAAAAACTCAAATACAAAAGCTAACCTTGCACCTAAAGGAACTGGAGAAAAAAACAGCAAATAAACCTACACTCAGCAGCAGAAGAAAAGAGATAATAAAGATTCAAGCAGAAATCAATGAAATAGAGACCAGAAGAACTGTGGAAGAGACCAACAAAACCAGGAGACCAACAAAACCAGGAAAGAATTAATAAGATAGATAAACCATTAGCCAGCCTTATTAAAAAGAAAAGAGAAAAGACTCTAATAAAATCATGAATGAGAAAGGAGAGATCACCACCCACACCAAGGAAATACAAACGATTTTAAAAACATATTATGAGCAGCTATATGCCAATAAATTAGGCAATCTAGAAGAAATGGATGCATTTCTGGAAAACAGCAAACTACCAAAACTGGAACAGGAAGAAACAGAAAACCTGAACAGGCCCATAACCAGGGAGGAAATTGAAGCAATCATCAAAAACCTCCCAAGACACAAAAGTCCAGGGCCAGATGGTTTCCCAGGGGAATTCTATCAAACGTTTAAAGAAGAAACCATACCTATTCTACAAAACCTGTTCCAAAAGATAGAAAGAGATGGAGTACTTCCAAACTCATTCTATGAGGACAGCATCACCTTAATTCCAAACCAGACAAAGACCCTACCAAAAAGGAGAATTATAGACCAATATCCCTGATGAACACGGATGCAAAAATTCTCAACAAGATACTAACTTACCAATAGGATCCAACAGTACATTAAGAAGATTATTCACCAAACCAAGTGGGATTTATCCCCGGGATGCAAGACTGGTTCAACACTCATAAAGCAATCAAAGTGACAGATCATATCAATAGCAGAAAAAACAAGAACCATATGATCCTCTCAATAGATGCAGAGAAAGCATTTGCAAAATACAGCATCCATTCCTGATCAAAACTCTTCAGAGTGCAGGGATACAGGGAACATTCCTCAGCATCTTAAAAACCATCTACCAAAACTGCACAGCAAATATCATTCTCAATGGGGAAACACTGAGAGTCTTTCCCCTAAGATCAGGAACACGACAGGGATGTCCACTCTCACCATTGCTATTCAACATAGTACTAGAAGTTCTAGCCTCAGCAATCAAACAACAAAAAGAAATAAAAGGCATTCAAATTGGCAAAGAAGAAGTCAAACTCTCCCTCTTGGCAGATGACATGATACTGTACATAGAAAACCCAAAAGACTCCACCCCAAGATTGCTAGAACTCATAAAGCAATTCAGCAGTGTGGCAGGATACAAAATCAATGCCCAGAAATCAGCAGCATTTCTATACACTAACAATGAAACTGAAGAAAGAGGAATTAAGGAGTCAATGCCATTTACAATTGTACCCAAAAGCTTAAGATACCTAGGAATAAACCTAACCAAAGAGATAAAGGATCTATACCCTAAAAACTATAAAACACTTTTGAAAGAAATTGAGGAAGACACAAAGAAATGGAAAAATATTCCATGCTCATGGATTGGAAGAATTAATATTGTGAAAATGTCTATGCTACCCAGGGCAATTTGCATGTTCAATGCAATTCCTATCAAAAGACCATGGACTTTCTTCAGAAAGTTGAAACAAATCATCTTAAGATTTGTGTGGAATCAGAAAAGACCCCAAAGAGCCAGGGGAACATTGAAAAAGAAAACCATAGCTGGGGGCATCACAATGCCAGATTTCCCACTGTACTACAAAGCTGTGATCATCAAGACAGTGTGGTACTGGCACAAAAACATAGATCAATGGAACAGAATAGAGAATCCAGAAATGGGCCCTCAACTCTATGGTCAACTAATATTCAACAAAGTGGGAAGGACTATCCACTGGAAAAAGGACAGTCTCTTCAATAAATGGTGCTGGGAAAATTGTACAGCCACATGCAGAAGAATGAAACTAGACCATTCTCTTACACCATACACAAAGATAAACCCAAAATGGATGAAAGATCTAATGTGAGACAAGAATCCATCAAAATCCTAGAGAAGAACACAGGCAACACCCTTTTTGAACTTGGCCACAGCAACTTCTTGCAAGATACATCTATGAAGGCAAGGGAAACAAAAGCAAAAATGAACTATTGGGGCTTAATCAAAATAAAAAGCTTCTGCACAGCAAAAGAAAGTCAACAAAACTAAAAGACTACAGAATGGGAGAAGATATTTGCAAATGACCTATCAGATAAAGGGCTAGTATCCAAGATCTATAAAGAACTTATCAAACTCACCAGCAAAGAAACAAACAATCCAATCATGAAATGGGCAAAAGACATGAACAGAAATTTCACAGAGGAAGACACAGACATGGCCAACACGCACATGAGAAAATGCTCCACATCACTCACCATCAGGGAAATACAAATCAAAACCACAATGAGATACCACCTCACACCAGTGAGAATGGGGAAAATTAACAAAGCAGGAAACCACAAATGTTGGAGAGGATGCAAAGAAAAGGGAACCCTCTTGCTGGGTTGGTGGGAATGTGAGCTGCTACAGCCACTCTGGAGAACTGTGTGGAGGTTCCTCAAAGAGTTAAAAACAGAGCTACCCTACGACCCAACAATTGCACTACTGGGGATTTACCCCAAAGATACAGATGCAGTGAAACGGCAGGAAACCTGCACCCCGATGTTTATAGCAGCAACGTCCACAATAGCCAAACTGTGGAAGGAGCCTCGGTGTCCATCAAAAGATGAATGGATAAAGAAGATGTGGTCTATGTATACAATGGAATATTCCTCAGCCAACAGAAATGACAAATACCCACCATTTGCTTCAACATGGATGGAACTGGAGGGTATTATGCTGAGTGAAGTAAGTGAATCAGCGAAGGACAAACATTATATGGTCTCATTCATTTGGGAAATATAAAAATAGTGAAAGGGAATAAAGGGGAAAGGAGAGAAAATGAGTGGGAAATATCAGTGAGGGAGACAGAACATGAGAGACTCCTAACTCTGGGAAACAAACAAGGGGTGGTGGAAAGGGAGGTGGGAGGGGGGTTAGGGTGACTGGGTGACGGGCACTGAGGGAGGCACTTGATGGGATGAGCACTGGGTGTTATGCTATATGTTGGCAAGTTGACTCCAATAAAGAAATACATACCAAAAAAAAATCAACCTATTTAGTTTAAAATAAGACCCCTGAACAGTGAAGCTGGGAGAAGGGAGAAGGGAGAAGGGAGAAGCTGGAAAACACCACCAGTCTCTAGAATGCCACAGTCTACTTGCTTTCACACCAACTATTCCAACCACAAGACCTCAGAAAAGAATTTTAAACCCCAAGATTACATAGAAGATATTGTGGTTAATTTTATATGTCAACTTGACTGGCCACGGGCTGTCCAGACATTTCATTAAACATTATTTCTGGGTGTGTCTGTGATGGTAATTCTGGATGAGATTAACATTTGAATTGGCAGACTAAGTAAAAGTAGACTGCCCTCCTTAGTGTGGTGGGCCTCATCCAATCAGTTGAAGGCCTGATCGGACTATAAAGCTTCTCCTCCCACAAGTAAGAGTTCCTCCCTACTGCCTTGGGGATGGGACATTGGTTTTTGTTTGTTTCTTCCCTAGCCTCAGACTTAAGCTGAAACATTAGCTTTCTTGGGTCTCAAGCCTGCCAGCCTTACGATGGGAGCTTATGTCATTGTAGGCTCTTGGGTGCCTAGAATGCAGATCTATTCATCCTATAGATCTTGGAACTTCTCAGCCTCCACAAATTCATGAGCCAGTTACTTAAAAGATATGTATTGATCTATTGATCATATTAATATGAATGATTAATTTATATTGATATAATTCATTTGTTACATATTGATATATACCCATTTATCTCTCAATAGATAGATAGATAGATAGATAGATAGATAGATAGATGTACAGATAGATAGATGGATCTATGGATATATACATCTTCTTGGTCCTTTTCACTAGAGAACCCTGACAAGTGCAAAAGGCCATTAGCAAGAGCCCTCACATGTGCTTTAAATGCCAGTTTGACCTCATGAGCTGAAGAAATTACATTTCAATCAATCAACTCTCTGAGACCCAAAAACCCTTCACAAACAAGTAGCAATGTCACTGTCCACTGCTGGACGTGTGATCAGGGAAACTGGGACCTGTGTAAAGTTGGAGAGCCTCAGACTCACTGGCAGAGGCTGAGTACCTCTGGAGAAGTACCATCATGGGCGGGCAGGTGGGTGGGCAGTCACTGTCCAACGTATGTACACCCTGCATCGGAGGCAGCAGGATGGGAGGCTCCCCACATATTTCTCACCATAGAAGGTGACCCCTCCTTCCATAGCTGCACAAAAGTAGCAAGTGAGGAAATGTCTGAACCATCAATGAGCCTTTCCCACAGACTGTGTCCTGGGGCTGCAGAACAGGGCCATCCAGAGAGAGAGAGAATGTAGGAAAACAGAAAATGGACAGCTCTCCAGTCTAAATAACCTCGCCAAGTCCTGCTATGTCCTCTCCAAGTGTGGACACCCTACCTCATCTTTTCAAATTAATGCTAGTTCATGATAGTTGGGCTCTTACTGGGTGCCAGCTAAGTCATTTACATATACAATCACGTGTAAAACTTAAACATCACTCTAGAAGGTGCTGCTGTATGCTTCACAACTGAAGAAAAGGAGGCTCAGGGTGGTAGATTCCCCATGGCCCCGGCCAAAGGCCACCCCAGAACAGAGCTCCCTGATGGTCACCTTGAACCACCCATGCCTGCCAAGAGGCAAGGTGCCAGCTGACTCTTGCTACTTCTCCATCCAACTGCAGCCCCACTCTGCACCCCCACCAGACTCCACACCCACTCAACCTTAACACCAAGAAACTCTCTCTCCCATCGGACTTTCTGCAACTTGCCACTTAACACAGCTCCCACATTTCTACTTGGAATTGATCAGTGCACACTTCTAATAAACTCTTTCTAAATCATGGATCCCTGAGGACAGGAGTTCCTTTGAGGCAGGCTACCTCTGCCTTCCTTTTGGCATCTGTGTCTTCAGTGGCTTGGGTGAATCCCCTTCCCACAAGGGCCCCGTGGTGGAGGAGCCTGGCCACTGACCACACGCCCAGCTCCAGGAGTAGACACGGGACCAAAGCCGGAGCCAATAAGTGTGTCACAATCCCCAGGCCAGAGCAAGAGAGTGGGGAGTGGGGGCCAATCCGAGCCAATGGGCCTTTGCCAGCAAGGCTAGGACAGGGCAGTAAGTGTTCTGTCCACTGGCCTTGAGACCCCAATGAAGTAAGCCATCCTGCCACTTTCTAGAAATGGAAAAGAAAGCCAACATAGCAGAAGGCAGATAGGGAGAGAAAGAGACCAAGTTCCAAATCTACTAGAAAGCCAGACCTCCTTGACAGCTCCCAAAGCCAATCTGGGCCAGGGTTTTTATGACACACAATGTAGAGAATCCAGAATGCCACAGGGTCTGGAAGGAAAGCAGGCAGCAGGCACAGCATGCTGGGAAACCAGTGCTGTCACACTGCACACCATCTTGGGATTTTCTGACATTCTAATAGTAAAACTTCCACATGTAAGTATCATTTTCTCACTTCATCAAACCCTTTTAAATCTTGGGACTCATCCCTGCACTAGACACAAAGAACCACACAAAGTGCTTCAGTGACAATATCACAAAATTTTTTGCTTTAGGGCCACCAGGCAACAGGTTTTCCAAGAAGACAAACATCCCAGTGACTCCTTCCCACAGGGCTGTTTATGAGGCCTGAGGAGAAGGCAAAGGCCACATGGCCACAAAGACTCTGAGGTCCCCTACATCTCTTCAGGGGACAGCAGGTCAGCCTGTGGACACGGCCCTCCTCTCAGTCACCAGCCCAAGGAAGAAGGCTCTAGACACCTGGTTCTAGGGCCCAGGTGTAGAGTCAGACCTGAGTTGGTAACCCAACCATCATGGTGGGGGGGACACCAGGCAGAACAGCAGCTTGCCCAAACTGTCGGCCATATAGCTTCTGGTTAAGGAAGGAGACCTGGAGAATCAAAGAAGGGAAAAGATACAGTTGGGCCATGCTCCCCAGCACGGCCCCTTGACACTATTTCTCCCTCCTGGAACAAGGTCCCTTTAAACTGAGTGGCCTCAACAAAGAGATGGCAAATGGTGGCTTTAAGTCAATGCTCACATTGTGCTTCACAGGAATAGGCAAGACCAGAGAAGGTCTAGGAGACAAAGGACCCTTCCACACAAGCCAAAACACACACTTTTAACAGGACAGAGGAGAAGTTCAAGATTCTTGTCCTCTGAAATGTAATCCGAAAGCCAGAGGATTTGTTTACTCAAAGGCCCTTTCAGCATCTGGTCAGAAGTGGGTTTCCCAGAGAGACTGAGCCTGCCCTGCCTGTGCAAACACGAAGGCCCGGAGCAGAGCATCAGAGCCCAGCAGGCCAGCAAGGAGGGGGGCCTTCTGTCCCAGCCCTGCCCCATAAGAGGAACCCAACCACACAGACCTTTAAAGGGTTAGCTTGTAATGAGATGTTGGCTTGGGGGCACAGAGGGAAGATCCACAGACTACACGTCCCAAGGTGGGGTTTGGACCTCAGCTCTGCACTTCCTTTGTTAAGTGCCTCTGGGCGACTCACTCACCCAAATCCTAACTTCATATCAATTTCTACCACTTGCCAGGTTCAGTTGGGGTTCCAGAGATGAATCCTCGTGGTACCTCCCTACCCCAACCACCAATCACCCCCTGGAGCCACAGCTTTCCTGTTTCCCTGACAAGACATCCCCAGGACACCCGAGTCAGGTTTACCCCTTCTTCAGACTCCTGGGATCTCCATTCATGGGCCTCGCCCCCACTGTGGGGCACCATCTACATGCAACTCTGAAACCCATGTGGCCCTCTTGCCTCATCACTGCACCGAGGTGACAATAATGGCAGCCACCACGATGGGGCACACTCAGTGCCAGGCATCACACGCATGGTCTTAACGGAGCCTCCAGCCAGCAAGGCATCGTGGAGTCAAGGACACAAAAGCCAGAAAGCGCTGAGTGACCTGGCCCACAAGGGGGACTCAAATCTAGGTCTACCACATGCCAGAACCTCCAACAGGAGAACAGGAAATGCAGCCAAGACACCTGGTGTCCCCACGTCATTCTCAGGCAGCTAATCGTCCAACAGTGAGTGCCTGCCACCTCCTGCCACCGCCAGAGGCCACCAGCAGGATGACTGTGTCAACAAAAAGAGGACACGCCGTACTTTTGACAAGAAAGTTTCAACCTCCATACTGATGTCAGGGCTCCTGAAGTAATCTACAGGTTTAATTAAATCCAATAAAATACTGACAGATTTTTGCTGGGGAATCTAGGCAAGTTGATCCCAAAGCTCAGAGAAGGAAAAAATTTTTAAACGTAGTAAGAACAGCCAGGAAAATTCTGAAAAAGAGGAGTATGAAAGGAAACCAATCCTAACTGCATGTTTACCCAAGCCTGGGGGTTGGGAGGTAAATGAGGGTTCTGCTCATGGCCTTAGAGCTTTTTTCTAAGGTGATGAAAACCCTCTAAAATCCACTGAGGTGATGGTGACTGTGCATACACTAAAAACCATGACTCGGACCCTCTAAATGGGTAAACTGTATGATATGGGAATTATATCTCATAAAGCTATTATTAAAAATAGGGAAAGGGGATGCCTGGTGGCTCAGTGGTTGAGTGTCTGCCTTGGGCTCAGTGCGTGATCCCAGATCCTTGGATCAAATCCCACATCAGGCTCTCTGTGGGGAGCCTGCTTCTCCCTCTGCCTGTGTCTCTGACTGTGTGTGTGTGTGTGTGTGTGTGTGTGTGTGTGTGTCTCATGAAAAAAATAAATAATAAATCTTTAAAAAAAAATAAGTGAATAAATAATTAGTTAAATAAATAAATAAAAATAAGGAAAGGTACATATATATTTATATGAATATGTACACACGTTACATTCATTTCTACACTTTAAACCTCTGGAAAGATTCACAGGAAACTGATAGCATCCAGGGAAGGAGGCATGGTGGCTGAGGGAATAAGAGGTGAGAAGATTATTCAAAATATATTCTCTGGCTTCTCAGGAATTTTGAACCATGTGAATATACGACCTATTTTTAAAATGAACAAACAGGGAAGTAAAAATTTGAAGCCACTAATGGTATAACATTTTTTTTTTAGATTTTATTTATTTATTTGACAGAGAAAGAAAGAGCAGGAGAGGGGAGCAGCAGGCAGAGGGATGGGGAGAAGGAGATTCCCCACTGAGCAGCGAGCCCAATGCAGGGAGCCCAATGCACAACCCTGGGATCATGACCCGAACTGAAGGCAGATGCTTAACTTACTAAGCCCCCCAGGTGCCCCGAAGATAATGTTTTTCAATGCAGCAGCCATGAGTCAGGCCTGCTCTTCCCTGGAGCTGGCCCAGGCCCCTCTGCTCAGCCCAGAGGCTGCAGGTCACCTCTGCACATCCCATGACTTTAGGAGTCAAACCCAACAGCCACACCTTCCCTCCACCCTGGCTGATTTTGTTTTTAAGCCAATTTGTTTTAAGTGGTCCTTTGGCTCAAAGACCAGTCTGTGGCCAAAACCACACTACTTGTCACAGAGGACATATGTCCCCTTTGACATTTAGAAAAATTAATAAGGAAAATGAGAACAAAATGAGGGGGAGGCCAGATCAAGCAGCTGCTGGTGGTTGGCTAAGCGGTCATGCAGCCTTCATGTCTGGTGGGGCTTCTGCTCTGGGGTCAGAGGCTTTTCCCATTTTTCACTCTGATATCTACCCCGCACCTGCGGCCCCAGAGCCTAAGACGTAACTGAGCCTTCCCTAGAAAACTAAGGAAACTTGAAGAAAGAAAGAACCCAATTCTAATACCACCTTGCAGCTTCCCTGCAGGGAAGCAAGTGCTAGGAGAGGCAGGGATGACAACGGGGTCCCTGGAGAATGGGCAATCAGTAGGGGTGACTCCAAGCTCCAGCGGTGAGGCCACCACTGCCTCCCACCACGGCAGGTAGTCAGGATACAATTCCCAAGTCCAACCTTCCTTCCCACCCTGCCTTGGGGGAGGCCTCTGTGCTCCACCCCACACCTTCATTTTAAAGTAGTTTAAGCAAAGGCAGCCCAGGTGGCTCAGTGGTTTAGCGCCACCTTCAGCCCAGGGCATGATCCTGGAGACCCGGGATTGAGTCCTACATTGGGCTCCCTGCATGGAGCCTGCTTCTCCCTCTGCCTGTGTCTCTGCCTCTGTGTGTGTGTGTGTGTCTCTCATGAATAAGTAAATAAAATCTTTAAAAAATAAAAAAATAAGGTAGTTTAAGCCAGCCACTGAATGTGGTGAACCCAGTGCAATATGAACCTTGTCTCGTCCTGCTCCAGATGGGCATCTGCCGTTCAGTTACAGGAGACACAGCTTTTCCTCCAGTTGCAGCATGAGCTTCAAGGTCACCAGGGACCCTGCCCTAGGACGGTTCTGATCAAACTGTCCGGAACACAGTGAGAACCATCCAGACATGGTCAGAAGCACCTCCACACCTTACCCCTGTGCCAGCACCGCGCCCTCCCCACCATGCCAGGGCTCCTCCATTCCAGCACCCAGATCCCAGGTGAGCACAATGCCTCAAAGCACCACGTCAAAAAAAACCTCAAGTGCTCCAGAGCCCCACAGGCACAGGAAACCCAGGAAGCAGGTCTGGTGTGACACAAACATTTGAACAAACAGGACAACCAATCCTCTGTCTCAGAGCCAAAGACACAAGGAACGATGCTCAAGAGCCCAGCCGAGATGGATGCCCCCCATTACTGTCACATGGAACACAGGCCCTGTGTTTCCAGATATTCTGATCTGTCCAAAGAAGCAGACCTAGATTTTTATGCAAAGACTTCTGAACCATCTCAGTTGTTAAAAACACTGTGCACATCAAAACAAAACAAAAAAAACTCACCTGGGGACCATGAGTTTGCAACCCCTGACTCTTTCCTGGCCATAGTCACAGACGCCAAGCATGGGTGATATTAAAAAACTCAACTAAAGATCATGAGCCCAGCAAGATGGAATGATACACCTGTTCACCAGAGGTCTTCCTCGTACTTGCTCACCAGCAGTTCATTTGATTAAGGGGACCAGTCATTTATACAACCTATCTGCTTCCCTCCCCTTTGGGCACCACCCCCTTGGGGTTAACAGAGAGGTGCCATTTCTGACTGAGCCTCACACTGGCATCCAGCACACAATGCACATTGTGCCCTGGGCGCGCTTAAGTTCCTATAAGCACAGATCATACAACATGGACCATGCAACCCCAAAGAGCTCAATTACAAGCCTTAGGGCTTTTCTCCAGTAACAACGCTACAGCTTCTGGCCTCCATCTGCTCCCCACACTTGTTTCTCTTTCCCTCTGTCAATACCTGAGAGACACATCAACTTTCATTCTTTCAAGACAAAATAAGCACTCCCGGATTTAAACCTGTTTGAGGAGTCACATGCAACATGACTACAACAAATACACCAAGACCTGTTTCTCTGGCTCCCAGGTGTGTTTGCAAAGGGCTGGGTCCTCCTAGTTTTTGTATGCGGTGCCAGGTGAGGGAAGCAAGGCATGCAACACGTGCCCTCTAGAAGCGGCTCCCTTGGTTCAAGGGCAGTGGCAAGATGGCCAAGAGGGACACTTTTGGACCCCGCAGACCCAACCACAGCTTGGAAACTCTGAGGTCACTATGCTTTGGGACATATGTCATGAGCAACCCTTTCTACATCCACTTGTCCCTGTCACATGGTAGAGGAGGCGTGGGAATGTCACTCTTCACCCTCACCGCCACCACCCCCACTTCAGGGACAGTCACTTCTCACAGAAGTTCCCAACCTCCTCACCCCAGGCCCAGATGTCCGGATGTGTAGCTGGCATTTCTGTGAGCAGTTCCACAGCACACCATCCTCTGCTTCCCCTTCTGCCCTATCTGACCACTCCCTTCACCCTAGCCCCTCCTCCAGGCCCTTCAGGGGACTCCCTGACACTCCCCTCTCCCTCATTCTCTTCATCCACTCAGGCGTCCAGTCCTCCCCACCTGTCCTTCCGGCACCTTCTACCTATCTCCGTGGCCATCCTGAGTCCCCACTATAAGCCACTCACTCAGCAAATACTTATGAAACCCCTAGCAGGGTTGGCAGTACTAAAAGCAGCACTTGGATTACTCCATCTGCCCCTCTGACCCAATACACGTCCCCGTATCCTGCAACTAGAATCTGCATCTTCCAAAATCAAAATCCAGCTGCGAAAGGAAAGGGCAGGGACCGCTGGCTCCAAAGTCAGACCCCGGCCTTTCCCCATCTGCATGGCCTTGAGCAAGACTCCATCCTCTGTGCCTCGATTTACTTATCTGTAAATTGAAGAGGCTCCAGCAGCACACTGATCATAGGAATGAGAAAATGCAGAGAAAACATTTAGTACATAGCCTGCTATACAGTAAGGGCTTAATAAGGATCAGATGCTACTATTATTAACATTATCACCATTTCCTTTTTTTTTTTTTAAGGATTTTATTTAGTGCTCATTTTGGCAGCACATATACTAAAGACTTTATTCTTGAGAAACAGAGAGAGAGAGAGGCAGAGCCATAGGCAGAGGGAGAAGCAGGCTCCTCGATGCGGAACTCAATCCCAGGACCCCAGGATCACGACCCAAGCCAAAGGCAGACGCTCAACCACTGAGCCACCCAGGTGTCCCACATCATCACCATTTCCAAGCAATCACTTCCCTCAACCCTCCCCATGGCAAATCCTGCTTGGCCATCTGGTCCTGGAAGAACTTCCTCATCCTATCCCTGCACCAAGCCTAATCCTCCTCCTCCCGCATTTTCCTTCCCAGACCATCCTGTCCCCAGTCAAAGCACCTGAGGCCTCACGTCCTTTTGCAATTTATACTTTTGTTTGCAAATATTACTTTTGATACATCCTTCCCTAATTGAATTGGTGTCCTTCTTACCTACCCAGTAGAATCATCCAAGAGCATTATCCCACCTCCCAGATTGAACTGGAAGCTCCTTAGCCTCTGGGGTGTTCCCCATAGCATGTGCCCCCTATGCTCACAGTGAAAAGAAAGCTCCATCCATTCAGCCACGTTTTCTCCTGGGTCCTTGGTGGAGAGACCCAGCTGTACCAGACCAAAACCCAGCCCACCGCAGCTTAGAGGCCCAGAAAAGACCAAGCTGAGCATCAGAACACCTGTGCCTTAGTTCTGCTTTTCCTACAAACTCACTGGATGACCTCAACAAACCCTTCCCCCTCCAGGGCCTCAGTTTCTTCATCTGTACAATGGAGTGGAAGGAGGGAGGTCAGGAGAACTCTGTGTGCTACAGCCTCTCTCTGCTCCACACTTGCCAGTGGGCATGGATTTCCTCTCCCTAACCCTCGCCCCACCCAGGGGAAAATAAATACCAAGTCCAGGTTCCTGGCAGATCACCCTTAGATTAAGCACAGATTTTTTTTTTAAGTGAAACCATGACAACATGATTCTAAATTCATGGTCCCAGAAATTCCCTCTGCAAAGAATAAGAACTAAAGCATCAGCCATAAGACTAAAATACCAGCACAACCCCTGAAGCTTTCTCTCCTTAAACCCAGGAGTGTGCTATGTAGACGCTAACAGGGAGAGTCCCACCCTAGGGGTGCCTCGTGTGCCAAGAAGGATCTGCGTTTGCAAAGCCCCCTGAAACCAACGCATTCGTGGGCATGAGAGTTTACGGGTAAAGAAGCCATATAAGGCAGAGGGCTCAGGGTTAAATTAAAGAGGGATTTTTTCTCCCTTTCCAATCTGATAGAAGAAAGAGGTGACAGGTGCCAGCTCCTCACAGGCGCATTTATAAGGGTAGTCATGAGGTACCTCCTCCACCCAGGGTCCGCCGTGTCCAGGGAGGCTCACGCAGGTTAAAGAGTCACCAATTACATTTGAAAGAGGCCCAGAGGCAGATGCACCTGCCTGACAACTTTGGCCATATGGCCGTATCCTCATTTACAGGCAGAAGCAAGACCAAAAGGTCTGGTATAAATTACATCTGTTTTCAGGTTCGTATTTTTAAGTATAATAGGACACTTAGCTGTTTAACGGGGAGCCAGGGGTTTGGTTGACTCCATGTCATTCTAAATAATCCCGATAGGCCTGAGAGGCATGTACTGCAATTGGAGTTAGCCCGTGAAAGCCCGGAAAGGTTCAGTAAACTACTCACGTCAGACAACCAACAGCCTGCAGCCCGGACTCTCAGGGAGCGTTGGCACTACTGACATCTCAGGCTGAACTGTTCTTTGTTAAGGGGTTGTCCTGTGCACTGCATGATGTTCTGCATCATCCCTGGTTCTAAATACTAGATGCCAATAGCATCCCTCATTGCAAGTCATGACGATCAAAAATATCTGCCAAGTGACCCCAGGAGGGCAAAAGTCCTTGCTGGTTGAGAACAATTTGAGGGAACCTCTGTGTGCTATGACTTTGTTTTTTTAACTTGGTGGAAAACAGAATCAAAGGACCACTCTACACTCTTTTTTTAATCTGTATTTCTGCTGTCTTAGATTTATTTAATGTTCTTTCTTCTCTGTGGTATATAAAATTAAATGTGGGAGGGAAATTGGATGAAAGCAGCCAAAAAGTATAAACTTCCAGTTATAAGACAGTAAGTCCCAGGGGTGTAATGTAAACATGATGTGTACTTTGTACCCAAGAGCTGGTAAATGAGTAGATCCCCAAAGTTCTTATCATAAAGAAAAATAAATGTTTTTGTTTGTTTAGTACCTCTGTGAGGTGACAGATGTTCACTAAACTTATCGTGCTAATCCTTTCACAATAAATGTAAGTCAAACCACTAGGCAGTCCACCATCAACCTACAAAGCACTACGTCCATCTTATCTCAATGAAATGAGAAAAGCAATCAAGCAGAA
Source organism: Vulpes vulpes (assembly GCF_048418805.1). Classification (NCBI taxonomy): domain Eukaryota; kingdom Metazoa; phylum Chordata; class Mammalia; order Carnivora; family Canidae; genus Vulpes; species Vulpes vulpes. The sequence continues at coordinate 95,482,578 of NC_132793.1, read as the reverse complement.
AACCCACTAAAAATTAAAATCAAATCAGGATAAATAGGTTTCACTTCTATAGCTTTTCCCTCAATTCAAAACCTTGGTCACGGGATCCCTGGGTGGCGCAGCGGTTTAGCGCTTGCCTTTGGCCCAGGGTGCGATCCTGGAGACCCAGGATCTAATCCCACATCAGGCTCCCGGTGCATGGAGCCTGCTTCTCCCTCTGCCTGTGTCTCTGCCTCTCTCTCTCTCTCTCTCTCTCTGTGACTATCATAAATAATAAATTTTTTAAAAAAAATAAAAAATAAAAAACAAAACCTTGGTCACATCATCAAAAAATAACCTGACACTACACAAGCTCCCGAATCTCTCTTGAACTCATAAAAAGTGACTTCTCTTGCTAACCACGCTCCGCTTCAAGCTCTGGTTTATTAAAATAATATTCTCGGGACGCCTAGGTGGCTCAGTGGTTGAGCATCTGCCTTTGGCTCAGGTTGTGATCCCAGGGTTCTGGGATCAAGTCCCACATCAGGATCCCCATGGGGAGCCTGCTTCTCCCTCTGCCTATGTCTCTCATGAATAAAATAAAATCTTCTAAAAAAAATAAAATAAAATAATATTCTCATATTAACAAGCCATAAGTAAAAACATGTCAGAATGGTTAAGTCTCCCCAAATCCCAAAAAGTATGAAGCTGTTATGTTTTCTCTCAATGACATTTGTTCTTATTATAAGTGTAAATACACAGATGATGGGAAATTGGGAGAATCTGGGATAAGCAGGAAAGTCTCTATTCCTTTCCAAAGTGCTGGCATAGGAAAGCAAATGAGCTTCTGCAGTCCCAACACCTTCAGGACGTGGCGGTGCACACCTGCCACCAATGCAAGTGCGACAGCCAGGCAGTGTCAGACCACCTAGGATTCAACTGCCCGCCCATCCCCCAGGAAGCACCAAAACCCTCCTTCCACATAAGAGGATTTTACAAAGCTTTTGAAATAAGAAGTGGCTGGGAAAGCAGCCAGCAGAGATCTGGGAGAAATGTGGCCTGGGCAGCAGAGCTCAGAGGCTTGCCAGGATGGAAAAGGAGAGTCGTGGTGGAGGTAATGGTTTCCCTGCCTTGTCTCTGCCCTGTTCTGCTCGTAAGGTGCTAGAGAGTCAAGTCAGACTCCTTCCAGATCTCGAAGGGTAAAGCTGGACCCCAGAGAGCAGGTGGAGAGGGGCACCTGGGTGGCTCAGTGGCTGAGCATCTGCCTTGGCTCAGGGCATGATCCCAGAGTCCTGGATCGAGTCCCACATTGGGCTCTTGTGGGGAGCCTGCTTCTCCCTCTGCCTGTGTCTCTGCCTCTCTCTGTGTCTCTCATGAATAAATACATAACATCTTTTTAAAAAAAAAAAGAAAGAGAGAAAGCACCTGGGGCACAATCCTGGCTACACTGTACCATCCCCAACTCCATGCAATCCACTGGATATTTCTAAACATCAAAAAATGAGAGGAATTGCAGTTTTCTACTTCCTAGACACAGCCTCCTTGTTGATTTCCTTCTAGCTCTCAGAGAAACATATCAGGTAACAGACCTGGGGCGGGGGGCAGCCCCATTGCCAGCTGTGCAGAACCGCGTGCAGAGACATGGGTGAGAGGGGCACGTGAACACATGCATACGCACACACACACACACACACAGAGGGTACCCTGCATACAAACTGCCTTTCTCTCCTTCCATTTTGCCACCAGCCTTAAAACAGTATTCTTTAATTATTCAGATACATGAAAAAGGTATCAAGGATTCTGCAGATGGAGAGATGTGCTTGATTAATAAGTACAGGAAAGAGGGCGCTGCTCAATCTCAGTAGAAAATGAGAAAATGCCAAGCAAACCAACATGGGACCAAATTACACCTACCTAACTGGAACAATGAGAAAGTCAGATGGTACTAAGCATCTCCCATCTCTGACAGGAGAACCCTCGGGCACTGCAGGAGGGAGGGTGGACTGGTACAGGCTCAAGAAAATCAAGGATGAGCAGCCCTGAGACCCAAAAATTCACTTGTGATGTATAACCCAGACTCTTTCTTACAGGTCCTTAGGAAGGCACATCCAAAGACACAGCCAGGAGCCAACAGTACAGACAGGGAGAGCAGTAATGAACATATGCCCATTGTACAGAAATTCAGATCATGTAAAAACATGACCTGAAAAATAATAATTACCCACATCCACAAATGTGCATGCACACATGAATTTCTTTGCATATTCATCATATGTTTATTATTTAAATGAAATCATACTAAATATGCTGCTTTGGTTTTTTTGTTTGTTTGTTTTTAAATCTTAGATTTTATTCATGAAAGACATAAAGAAAGAGGCAGAGACACAGGCAGAGGGAGAAGCAGGCTCCATGCAGGCAACCTGACATGGGACTTGATCCCGGGGCTCCAAGATCACATCCTGGGCTGAAGGTGGCGCTAAATCGCTGAGCCACCTGGGCTGCCCTAAATATGCTGCTTTGTAACCCATTCCACTTGATAATATATAGTATTAGATCAATGTCATCATTTCTCTTAAGTAGGTGCCATGCCCAGGACGAAGCCCAACACGGGGCTTGAACTCATGACCCTGAGATCAAGAACTGAGCTGAGATCAAAAGTCAGACACCCAACTGACTGAGCCACCCAGGCACCCCCATAGTCACCATATTTAAGAGCTGTACAGTATTGCGTACTTTCCATAAATTATTTAACCAAGACCCAATTATTACTTAGGTTATCGAAATATTTTCACTACCAAACAGAACTTCTCTGAACTTCACTAGCCATGCATCTTTGCTTCCTCTTCTAATTAATAAAATTGGAAGAAAGATATAGTACATGAAAAACATGTGTACCTGGGGGATGGAACTGCTCCATTAAGAAGTATACATCTTGGGGCACCTGGGTGGCTCAGTGGTTGAGTGTCCCGGGGTCCTGGGATCAAGTCCCGCATCAGGTTCCCCGCATGGAGCCTGCTTCTCCCTTTGCCTATGTCTCTGCCTCTGTGTGTCTCTCATGAGTAAATAAATAAAATCTTTTTTAAAACGTATATATCTTTTTCATTATTACATATATTCTGTGCTTTCAATTTTAATAGTTTCCTTGGATCCACATTGTTTCTGTTGTCTGGCAAGGAAGCTCCTTCAGGGAAAAGACAAATGGGCTTGGGTTGCTGCTTTATAAGCAGTAACCTGACTATACTCTTCCTCCCTGGTCTGCGTTGCTAAGGAAATGGAGGGTCACCATCCAAGCAAATTCCTACCTCGCAGGCTTCCGGCATCAGCCATGCATTTGGTCACAGAGGACTTTCTGAGGAGTATCGGTAACATAAATTACTTACGAGTTCAACATTCATTTGCTAAAAATATCTTCATTAGATGCCAGCATGTGCATGGAGGCTACCTGGTGTTAGAGAGACACAAAATGATCAAGGTCCAGCTCTGCTCTTGGGAGCCCCCAGGCTGGAAAGCAGAGGGACACATGTTCAGTGGCTGTTACAACTACACGTGGGAACTTCAAAACTCCAGTGCTCGAGCACTGGAGCCCTGACTGTGGAAGCTTTTCTTTTTTTTTTTTTTTTTTTTTTTTTTTGTGGAAGCTTTTCAGAGGGAACAGAGGAGGGCAATGAGCTGGCCCTGTAGTCATGGTGGCAGAGACCCCAGGCAGAGGGTCAGAGTGGGGCAAGACATGCAGGTGCCGGGATACCACTGGAGAGCCTCTGGAAGCCCAGCAGGGCTGGAGCTGCAGGCAGAGCCAACTTAGGGGGCTCGAGAGCGAGGCAGGGCCCTGTTGATGAAAAGCCAGCATCGTCCGTAGACTAAGGAGCTGTGCTTGGGGGTGCAGATGGACAGAGGAAGGATTGAGACCAGGGATGGAAGATGGGCAGGGACAAGGTTGGCAGCAAGAACAGCAATGTACATGAAGGCTCTTGCTATGACTTGGACACAAGAAGTGGGGAGACAAGCCAGGCCGAAATGCTGGCAGGTGGGGGCACTACCACAGGGGGAGAGATGTGAGCACAGGCCAGAAAGCCTCGCGGTTACATCAAGGGTGGAATGGCCAGGACTCAGTGACTAAAGGAAAGCAGGACACCCAGCCAGGGCAGCAGGTGGTCCGGAGTCCTGATGAACTGACCCTGCTGAGGACCATGGAAGAGGAAAGGCCACAGTACAGACCAACAGCAAGATGGGGCATGGGCCCTGCCTCAGCCACAGATTTATGGCACGTTCTAGAAGATTCTCTAAACTAGTGGGTGGGTAACTAACTCTGCTCAATGTGTATCATTGAGGCCCCTCCCAGCTGTAAAATGCTGGAGTTCCTGTCTGCATCAGAAACTAGAGTGGCAGCGGTCCACCTGCACACTCACCCCAACAACAGCATCTTCCCTGGAAGAAGAGGTAGATCATGAACATAACCAGCTTCTGTGAAATCAGAACCTCCTCCCAACACTGTGCCAACAAGTCAATGAGGGCTGAGTATCAGCTCCCCCTGCCCCCCTCAAACACGCAGCTCACATCTGGCCACATGCTGCTTGCTTTTCTCCTCCACCCCTGGGTAATAAGGAGCAGACTGGCAAAATAGTTCAAATACCTTCTTAAAAAGCACACTGCCTTATAGGCTGGGAGGCCTATTTTGAGCTAAATGTTTCAAACCTCCATGCTCAGAGCTGCTCCAGGCATCAAAGCTCACCTCCAACTGAACAATCCGGAATCAGTAAAGGTGCCTCCACTGAATGCCAGGCTGGCATCAGGCACCAAGACACGAGGAGGACAGGACCCCCGTGTCCCCCAGGGCTTTCTGCTGAGCATGGGAGCTTGGCACTAAACCCAGCCACCCAGCACAGCGTGAGAAGGGTTGTGCAGAAGATGCGCAAGGCTAGGGCTGGAGCAGGCCAGAAAAGGAAACAAGGGCCTCACTCGGACGTCCCAAAAACCACATAGAGGAAGGAGCATGGGAGCTGGGCCTTGGTGCCCTCATGGCAGATATGCAACAGAAACTGACCCGGGAGTGGGAAAGCAGAGGCTTACGCCATGGAGCATAAGGAAATAAGCAAGTGGCAGCAAGGAGGCTGAGAAGGGCTGGCTGATGGCTGCCAGATGGGCTGGGGTGGGTTTGTAAGAGCCCTGAATGCCACACCCAGGTGATAGCTACACCGGGAGCTACTGAAGTTTTTAAGTAGAGGAGTGAGGGCAGTGGAAAGGATAGGGCAAAGGAGGGGGGCAGCAATTCAATGCCCAAAGCACATAGAGGAGGCCAACACAGTGAGGAATGTGAGCTGTGCCAGGGCAGGGGATGGGGGGATGGATGTGGAAACACAGCACCCCCTTCCCCATTTTCTCAGGACCTCTGACATTTAATCCTACAGACCCACAAGGAAACACCTTGACTCGGAATCACATGGCAACAGCAAAACCTCCACAGATAATTCCAGACCCTGCCTTTCCAGGTCTGGTTTCCGCTGCTATGCTGAAAATGTTCCCCCGGGGAGAGCCAGCCCCTGGCCCCAAACCTCCAACAGCTGATCAAACAGCAAAGGCCGCTGTGTACACTTGGAATGGGGCGGTGGGCAGTGAATAACAGACACACACACCCAGACTTCCCAGCAGCACTGCCTAAGCAACAGGATACATTTGGTTCATTTCCTGCAAAAACAGGATCTCCCAGGCATTCTGGGACGCCCTCCTGGCATCCCAGGTAGCTCTGCCTCTACTCCAGGGACCCAGGTCCTCCTTCCTCATTGCCCAGACACTTTCTCCCTGAACTTGAGCGACCCACAAAAGCCTCTCCAAGACCCCTCACGCCCTTGTGAGTCTCGAGGGGGGCAAGCTCTCAGGCAGGAGCACGGAGAGCCTCCCCATCGGTATCCCCCACCAACAGAAAGTCGCTGGGACCACCCAGGGTCACCAAGCATCCTGGAGTCCAGCTGGAATCCCCAGCGCCCAGCGCACTTCCAACACGGGTCCTGGGCACATCACCGGGCGCTAGACTCTGCTTTTCTTGGTAGCACAGCGAAGGGAGAGGGAGAAGGCAGCTGGGGCACTGAGGGGCCTCAGAGGCAAGGGAGGGAACAACAGTAAGGTGGGTCAAATTCTACCACCACCGCTAAGTCTACTTGCATAAACCACCCCTCCTCTCCCGCCTTTTTTTTTTTCCCTCCATCTGTCAAATGGGTATAAAAATAAATTCCGTGTAAATATGAATGCTTCGTCGTCAGAACTGGTGGCGCTCCCGTTAGCACTAAGGGGCGGCAGGGCTCACAGGATCCAGTGTTCACGAGAGCTAAAGGGGGCGAACCCGACGCGGCGGCCCCGCGGCCAGGCCGGGGCGCTCCCCCGCGGGGCCTCGGTGCGCGCAGGTGCGGCGGGTGCGGCGGGCGCGCGGGGCCGGCGGCCGAGGGGCAGGGCGCGGGCGCGGGCGCGGGCGCGGACCCACCTGAAGACGCGGAGCAGCAGGCAGGCGATGAGCAGCGCGGTGAAGGCGCACGCCACGACCACGGCCGCCTTCAGGGTGGGCAGGTCGCGGAGCAGGCTGGACAGGCGGGTCACCAGGGCGTCGCCGCTGCTGTTGGAGCCGCCGCCCGCCGGCGCCCCAGACCCCGTGCGGGTGGCGTTCCCGGGCCCCGGGCCGGCCGACGGCCGCGGCGGGCGCTCGGGTCGGGGCTGCGGCGCCGGCGCGGACTCGGCTCTGCGGGCGCGGGCGGCGGGCGCGGCCAGGAGCGCGAGCAGCAGCAGCAGCAGCGGCGGGGGCGGGGGCGGCGCGGCGCGCATCGTGCGGTCGGCGGCCCGGGCCCGCGGGGGTGCGCGCGGCTCAGCCGGGGCCCCCGCGCCGAGGCCTGCACCCGGGGCTTCCGCGGCGGAGGCGGCTGCGCGGCGCGCGGTGCTCGGCAGGAAGCTGCGGCGCCCGGAAGAACCCGAGCCGCCGCCGCCGCCGCCGCCACCACGTTGCACCGAGTCATTCGACGGGCCGCGGCCCCACGTGGGCGGGGCAGGCCACCGGGCCCGGGTGCGCGCTGCGCCCGCTCCCCCGCGGCCCCGGCCCCCCCCGCTGCGCCGCCGCGGGCCCTGGGACCCCTGCCTGGCAGCCGGCCGCGGGCGGGCTCGCCGTGGTGCGAGCGCTGTGCTGCGGGTTTACCTCTTCTTTCTTTCTTTGGAGCCAAGACCCCTTTAGGAAACAGGTATTTCTTCATTCTCATTTAATCGTTGATTCGGGACCCAGAGAGCCAGCTCACAGCCACCTAGATTGTGGCGGACCAAGAACCAAAGTCCATGGGACCTGGAGGTAAACCCCCGCTTTACAGACGACGAAACAAGCCTCCCGAGGGAAGGGGTTGCCCCCACGTCCTTGCGTTGCATTATATTTTAGCATCTCCCCATTTTCCTTCTTTCTCTCAAAAGAGTTTCTTGTCAATTTTCAGACACGTTGCACCTCTACTTATGAAATGGCTTGGGAGGTGCACTTCTGCCTTCATACTTTTGCTGCGGGACAGCAGTTGGGGGGATGAATAATCTCCATCCCAGGCTGAAGTTTTAAGGACCCAAGAAGTAATTCACTTGCTTCCATCTTAAGCTAAATGATGCTTAAGTGGAGAAAGACAGTAGCGGAGAGTTCCAGTGTGGGTACTGATGGAGGGCACAGAGGGCTTTCCTAGAGCATTAGCAACTAGGCTGAGAACCTTCCACCTTTGACCTTGAAGATGGATCCTGACAGGATACTTTGTAGTGGTGGCCGAACAGGTAAAGACATTGAAAAGAACTAACTTCAAACAGCTCTCTCCTGATCCTGCTAGAGAAAGACACAGATAAATAAAGCTACTAATGTGTATCAGTTACCTGCTGCTGCCTAACAAGTTACCCCAAAACTTTGAGGCTTAAAACAGCACACAATATATTATCTCACAGTTTGTGTGGGCCAGGAATCTGGACATAGCTGAGTTCTCTGTTTTAGGATCTCTCACATGGGTGTACTCTGGTCTTAGCAGGTGCTGGGGTCTTGTCCAAAGGTTCAACTGGGAATAAAGGAGCTGCTTCCAAGCTCAATCAGTGGCTGTTGGCCAGATTCGACTCTTCCCAGGCTGTTGGACTGACAGCCTCAGCTCTTCCCTGATTGATGGCAAGAGGCTGCCCTCCGTTCCTTATGGGGCTTTCCTATGTGGCAGGCTGCTTCATTAAAATGTACAAATATGCAAGCCAAGAGTCTGCTAGCAAGGAAGAAGTCACTATCTCATGACACTTATCATAGAAGTGACATTCCAACACCTTTGCTATATTCTATTGCTTGGGGGCAAGTTACAGCTCTTGTCCCCGGTCACAGGGGAAGGGATGACACAAGGGTGTGAATATCAGGAAGCAGGGATTATTTGGGCCATCCAAGAAGATGCCTGCCACTGTATGTGATTCATTTTGATTTAGTGGAATGAGCAATAATCGGGTTAGCACCCAGGGAATGCTATTTGAAATGTGTGTTGAGTATTCGGGCATGCGCCAGTGGTGATAAATGTGGACAGAATCTCTCCCAACTCTAAAATACCACTTTATGGCATGTCAGAAATGTTGCTTTGGTAGAAAGCCAGCATTATCATATCACCATGAGAGGATTTATAAAAGAAGTTCCTTAAAGTACTATCTCTGACGCCCATGACTTTGCAACACCACCTTCAAAGGCATAAACCTCCTATGTCATGGGCTCATATTTGTGTCCTTATCAGAAATTCCTATGTAGTAGAGCAAAGAGTCCTGGGCTTTAGAATCCCTCAGCCAGGGTGAGAGGTTTGACCATAAGTGGCCTTGGCCAAGGTACTTAACCAGCAAATCTAAGTTCGTATTAATGTCTAAAATAAGGACAATAATACTTAGCTCAATAAGATCATTTGAAGCACTCATTAGAAAGGAGAAAAATATTAGTACCCTTATCCTTATTTTGCCACAATTCCTGGACCTATGTAGACTTATTTGATTATTTAACATTGATTTAACACCAATACTGTAAAAAGCATAAATGTTAGATTTTTTTTAGTAAAATGAAACTTTAGAATCTTTCATCCTTCCTAATTATTTGCTGTGCAAATCATTATAACAAAGGACACATTTATAAATTGCCCTAAATTAGAGTTCCTTAAACATTTAGATTCAACCATCCATAAACAGTGACATTTTTAACATGGAACACTGGTGACATCAAACAGAAACCAACTTTGGCTGATTTCAGAAAAAGGGAGTTAATTGGCAGCATATTGTGTTGCTTCTAGAATCAACTGTAACCTATAGTAGAAGTTCTAAAAATGTGGTCTGTGGACTCCTGGGGTCTCTGAGACCCTTCCAAGGAATTTTCTAAGTGAAACATAATGCCATTATGATAGTAAAATGTTATTTGAGTTTTTCATGGAGTTAACATTTGCACTAATGGTGCAAAAGCAATGATGATGAAAACTGGTGGTGTCTTATTTCTCCAAAGAGGACATCTAGATGGCCAATGGACACATGAAAAGATGCTCATCATCACTTATCAGAGAAATGCAAATCAAAACTACAATAAGATATCACCTCACACCTGTCAGAATGGCTAAAATCAACAACTTACAAGACATGACAGGTGTTGGTAAGGATGTGGAGAAAAAAAGAACTGTCATGCACCTGGGTGGCTCAGTGGTTGAGCATCTGCCTTTGGCTCAGGTCATGATCCTGGGGTCCTGGATCGAGTCCCATGTCAGGCTCCCCGCCTTCTTCTCCCTCTGCCTATGTCTCTGCCTCTCTCTCTGTGTGTCTCTCATAAATAAATGAATAAAATCTTTTTTTAAAAAAAAGCAACCTTTATGCACTGTTGGTGCGAATGCAAACTGGTGCAGCCAGTGTGGAAGCTCCTCAAAAAGTTAAAAATAGAACTACCTTACAATCCAGCAGTCACACTATTAGGTATTTACTCAAAGAATACAAAAACACTAATTCAAAGGGATACATGCCCCCCCCAATGTTTATAGCAGCCTTATCTACCATAGCCAAGATATGGAAGCAGTCCAAGTGTCCACTGATTGATGAATGGATAAAGAAGATGTGAGATAGATAGATTGATTGATATACAATGGAATAGTATTTTTCCATAAAAAAGATGAAATCTTGCCAATCTCAAGGACATGGATGGAGCTAAAGTATATTACGCTAAGAAAAGTAAGGTAAGAAAGACAAATACCATATGACTTCACTCATATATGGAATTTAAGAAACAAAACAAACAAGCGAAGGGAAGAAGAAGAGAGACAGGGATGCCTGGGGTGGCTCAGCAGTTGAGCATCTGCCTTTGGCTCAGGGCGTGATCCCAGAGTCCAGGGATCAAGTCCCACATCGGGCTCCCTGCATGGAGCCTGCTTCTCCCTCTGCCTATGTCTCTTCCTCTCTCTCTCTCTCTCTGTCTCTCATGAATAAGTAAATGAAATCTTAAGAAAAGAGAGACAATTCAAGAAACAGACTCTTAACTATAAAGAACAAGCTGATGGTTACCAGAAGGGATGGAGTGGGGGGATGGGTGAAACAGGTGATGGGGATTAAGGAGGGCAGGTGTCATGATGAGCACTGGATGATGTATGGAAGTGTTGAATCACTATATTGTACACCTGACTCTACTATAACACTGTCAACTAAAATAAAATAAAATAAATTAAAATTTAAACCTTAAAACTGATGGTGTCTTATGACAAACTATACTCATAGTAATTGTATTCTTCACAACCTGCACAATTGCTTAAAAAAAAAAAACAGCTAGTTTCACTGGCTTGATTTAGCCATGAAATTATTAAATCTTGACCCCTGAGAACAGAACATTTTAATACTACATGTGGTTAAATGGAAAGTATGAATAAATCACTTCTGCACACTGAAGCATAATGATTGTCTTAAGAAAAAGCACATGTGCAGTTCTTAGAGTTGCAAACCAAACAGCCAGTTTTTTCACAGAATACCATTTCCAATCAAAAGAGTGCTTGACAAACTTTCAGACCTAGTCTTTGGCAGGCATTTTCTCAAAAATGAACAGGATGAGCCTGTCACTTCAAGGACAACAACTGACAGTATTGTAGCCAATGAAAAAATTCAAAACTTCAAGTGAAAATTTGAATTCTTAGAAAACTTGTCAATTAGGATGCTTTTTGCAGTGAGCTAGACTGCTTCCCAATCTTTCAAGACTTTTTCTGATTAGCTTTCTGATTTAGATATTATATAAGGAAATATGTAAAAATTTAGAAGATCTGCATAAATCAACAAGCCAACTTTTCTAAATGGCCAATGGGCAATGTTCTAAAAATGGCATGTGGGTAACAGATCCATTCACAGTGTGAGGTACAGAAATGGATTTCAATGAAACAAAGCACAGAAGTTCATTGTCATGGTTTTAGATTTCATGTTGCAACTGATCTCTAAGAAACTACCAGTTGCAGGACACCTGGGTGGCCTAGTTGGTTAAGCATCTGACTCAACTTGGGTTCAGGTTTTGATCATGGGATCAGCCCCACATTGGTCTCCATGCTGAGCATGGAGACTGTTTAAGATTCTCTCTCTCCCTCTGCGCCTCCCCCCTGCTCCTGTGCTCACTAGCTCTCTCTCTCTCTCACTCCCTGCCTCTCTATCTCAAAAAAAGAAACTTCTAGTTGCAAGTTTTGGTGTAGTATCAAAGAAGAATGTTCATACTCTCTGAAAAGGCTATTAAAATTCTCCTCCCTTTTTTGACCATGTATCTGAGTGAGGCTGGATTTTCTTCATATTCTTCAACCAAAACAACAAATTATAACAGATTGAAAGCAAAAGTAGATATGAAAATTCATCTATCTTCTCTTATGACAGACATTAAAGAGATTTGCAAGGAATAAAGTTAAAGGAATGCCACTGTTCAATTTTTTTTGAGAAAGCAGTTATTTTTCATGACAATGTTATTGATGTTAACATGTTAATGTATTTGTAGTTTTGTTTTTAAAAGAATTAGTAAGTATTTTTAAGTTTTCTCCATTTAATTTTTTAAAATATTTATTTATTTATGGGACAGAGGGAGAGGGAGAAAATCTCAAGCAGACTCTCTGCTGAGTACAGAGCCAGGCACAGGGCTCAAACTCATGACCCTGAGACCATGACCCAAGCCAAAGGCAGAATCAGATGCTTAACCAACTGAGCCACCCAGACACTCCAGTTTTCTCAATTTTAAAGTTCTAATGCAGTTTCCTGGCTGACTCTATGATAGAGCAAATGACTCTTGATCTCAGGGCCGTTAGTTCAAGCCCCATGGTGGGGAGTGGAGATTACTTAACATAAAATAAATTTCAAAAACAATTTTAATTTCTAATGCAGTAAATACCAATAAGTATAACCTACATCACAAAATCTCTTTGAGGTCCTTCATCTTGATTAAGATCAAAAAGAAACCAAATCAAAAAGAAATCAAAAGAAACCAAAAAAAAAAAAAAGAAAGAAAAGAAAAGAAAGAGAGAAACCAAAACATTCTGAGACTAAAAAACTGTTTGAGAAAGGTTGAGCCTAGAGATTCAGTTCTGGGGGGGACAAAAAGCAAGTTAGGATACTTGCTGCTATGGAAAACAGAAAACCCAATTTGAACTGATTTAAACAAAAAGGAAATCTCTTCTCACATAAAAGAAGTCCCAGATAGGGATGCTCCAGGATTAGCTGATTCAGCAACTACATGATGTCGAGGACCCTGGACCTAACAATCGCTCTGCCCTGCTACCATAGTTTTGGTTTCAACCCTAGGAAGGTGGCCTCCTGAAGATCACTATCAGTGATCAGGGGGGCATGTCCTCTTGTCCATATAGAGCGGAGAAGAAAGAAGAAAGAGGGCACCTTCTTCCACCATGCCATATAAACCCTCCTCTAGGTCTGACTGGTCCATCGTGAGTTAGTGCCACCAGGGGAGTGCCATGCACTCACTGGACTGGACCTGCCTTGGAGCTGAGGTTGGGCAGCCCCCTGAGATAAACTAAAGGAGAGGGAAGTTTCTTAAGAGAGGAGCAAGGGAAGAAGTAGATGCTGCATCGGCTGCAACTCTCATTCCAACGGGTAGGAAGCAGAGGAGTGATTCTGGCTGGGCTGCTAGCACCAAAGTCAAAATCAGACTCCAGGAAGGATCCAGTTAGCCAGCCACTCATCAGTGGCACTGTCCAGCAGATGTTGTGCCGGCTCCAGCACAACTACTGGACCATAGATGCCACTGCCATTACCACTGCTGGAAAAGTGAATTCTAAACTGCCCTTGAATTGTATCACTTGCTTGGAAATTCAAAGTCCTGGGCTGGAGCATGTGATTGATTTACCTAAGCCACATATCATTCATTGTCCAAGCTGCTCCTGGTGCTGGAGAGGGTATATCCCACAGCTTCCTACTGAAAGGTGGGATCCTCTTCCATCAAGATTCACAATGCTGGGAAGCCCATCAAAATAAGGACATCCAGATGCGGGGTAGCCAAAAATGACAAATGCTCCCTTTAGATAGATGAAAATTCTTAGGAGATAACTCAGTTCAAACAAAGATAGGTAGATAGATGATATTCTTTCTTTTTTTAAAGATTTCATTTATTTATTCATGAGACACACAGAGAGGGAGGCAGAAACATAGGCAGAGGGAGAAGCAGGCTTCCTGTGGGGAGCCCTTTGCAAGACTCGATCCCAGGACCCCGGGATCACAACCTGAGCCAAAGGCAGATGCTCAACCACTGAGCCATCCAGGTGCTCATAGACATTCTTAATATACACATGCTTTATATATACACACACAGATCTATGCTTATTTGTTTATTATTTATTTATTCATAGCAAACGCAAGAGAAGTCATTTAATTCCAGTACACCATTTACTAGCTGTGTAACCTTGCTTAAGACTGCCAAGCCTCAAAAAAAAAAAAAAAAAAAGACTGCCAAGCCTCTGTTTGCTATCCGCAGTATAGGGATAATAAGAAAACCTACCTCATAAGAGTATTGCAAGGACTAAAGTATTCATAACGTGCTTAGCACAATATCTAAGATGCTAATTATTAATATCAGAGCAATGAAGAAGAAATATTGACAAGGTAGAAAATATTTATCTGTAAATTGTTTTTCCAACCTTCAAGGCTCACCAATAGCCAAGGGGGGTAGTTTCTGATTTCCTGCTGGGGACAGTTCCAGAGTCAGTAGCTGAGAGGCAAAGCCAGTTACGTTCGTTAATAAGTGTGTATATCACCTTTAATTCAGAGCAGAAACAACCTTTGGACATGTCTCACCTACTTACATGTCAGCCCAGAGGAAATGGGTCTCAGACAAGTAACCAAACCCTTTGGAAGACAGGCAATCTCAGTTCTCTGGTACTAACAGCTAACTTAACATGGAGGAGCACCAGAGAAAAAAGACTAGAAGGAAAATATACCAACATAGTAATAGTAACTACCCCTAAGTCTGCAGCCACAGGGCATGTATATTTTCCTTACCAGAATTTTCTAGTTTGTAAAATAAACATGTATAAATTTTGTAATTTTATATGTAATAACATATAATTATGTATTCATATATTGTTTATCACATATAAAATATGTGGTACATATTTTCACTCTTTTATTGTCTAAAACTGATCACGATAATCACTCTTGTTAATATAACTTTGGGAAAATGTTTACAGATGACCAGAGATCAAACATCAGAGTGAATGTAAGGGAAACGTGAAAGGAGGGCTCAGGAACCTGAGGGCTGCCACTGCCCCTTCCGGCACCACCTCATCCCCACAACACTCCTTAGTGAAAATAATTTTTAAGGAAAGACGTAATGAGGGTAAAGAAGTTCAAAATGATGGCCACTGTGGATTGAGCTTTACGTGCATAGCTGTACTTAACTTCCAACCCCCAGGGTAAATAAGCATCAGCAACCCTATTTTGCAGATGGTGATTCATCATCTTGAACTTCTTTACCCTCATCTCAGTTTCTCAATTTAGGCACTTGAGAGGGGTACGTACACTTGGGCTGTGGGAGAAAGTTCTGGCTTGGGGAGGGGTCCCCTGTGGGCCTTGGGGAGTGATTGCTACTCCCATTTGGAGAAGCAGCTCACCAGCCGTCCTCCTGACAGGCATGCACAACAAAGGACTGGAAGCCAATGCGGCTCAGCCAAAAACCCAGAGAAGCAACCCTGTCTCGGCCAGGCTTTCCCTTCTCTTTATTCTGCCAGCAGAGCTCATGTCATCTGGAAGGCTTTTTTCCACAGCAGTAGATTTGTGTGTGCTCCTGTGATGAGCCAGCCACTGTAGGGAATGAAGAAGCTTGTGACATGTGGCCTTGGGTCTTAACGAAAGCCATTCTGATTTGCAGATGAGACCTTTTGGTCACTAATCTCATCACTAGTGAATGAAGTTTCCAGACCTAAGAGAAAGGGGTGAGGGAGAGAGGATCATAGGCTTCGAGTGCAGTAGACAACCACTGCAAGAGGTGAACAGGAAACCAATTATTGAGTGCTTACTGTGTGTAAGACTCGCCTCACTCGCAGTGTCTTCCAATCCTCGCAGCCACCTCTGTGGTCTGCGGTCTCCCTGGGCCCTGAAGCCCAGAGGGGTCAGGCAACCGTCTGAAGCCACACCAGTTGGTGCCAACGGGCAGACAGAGCCTGATCTACTGCCCGCACCGGTCTGTCCCACTCCTAACCAAGGCTGAGACTCTCCAGATTGTCCGCTAGTCAATTAGAAATGTCCTGTGAGCCTCCATGGTGCCATGAATATCAGAGTGCATGTGGCAGAGCAATACTGGCTTAGTGGGAGAAGGATCTGGAACCCTGTTCAAAACCCCTTCTGCACAGGTCTCAGTCACTGGCATAAAACATACTCCTGGAATACCCGCAAATGTCATGTTCAAATCATATTCAACAATGGGCTCTTTTATACAAGTTTCTGTCACCCATGTAATAAAAGGAACTGTACTTCTCTTGCTGTTACATCCTTTTTATTTTTTTTAAGATTTTATTTATGTATTTGTGAGAGACACAGAGAGAGGCAGAGACACAGGCAGAGGGAGAAGCAGGCTCCCCATGGAGAGCTGATATGGGACTCTATCCCAGGACCCTGGGATCATGCCCTGAGCCAAAGGCAGACACTCAACCACTGAGTCACCCAGGTACCCCCACTGTTACATCCTTGCATGATTTCCTCCCACTTCTCCTGGGTGGGCTGGGAGGCTTGCAGTAACCCCACCAGGGGGCAGGGAGCTGGCTTCACAGCCATTCTGTCACAGAACCCCACAACCAAGTGGCCAGGAGGGGCAGAGAGCACACTAGCTGGCTCTCCCCTTCACTTCTGTATGCCAGGTCAGTTAGTGTCCTCGAAACTGGGCGGGCAGGTCACCAGAACAGATAACGCATGTATGCCACAGCTCTAGCATGGTTACAGTCCCCAGGTGAGAAGAGAGGGAGGATAAAAGTGGGCACCCAACCTAACTCAGGAGGGTGAGCAGCTCTCTGGAGCACCTGCCTCTAAAAGGGCTCCCAGCATGCAAGACTTTGCATTTTAAAGTCAAGCAAGGGGTGCACCTGGGTGACTCAGTTGATGAAGCATCTGCTTTTGACTCAGGTCATTATCCCAGGGTCCTAGGACCGAGCCTAGCTTTAGGTTCCCCGCTCAGCGGGGGTTCTGCTTCTCCCTCTCTCTCTCTGCCCCACCTCCCACACTCATGCTCTGTCTCAAATAAATAACTTTTTTTTTTAAATAAAATCAAGCTAAGGTCACTTCCCAGTTGTCTCATTTCATCTTGGCATAGGCCTACAAGAGAATTACAATGATCACCTCCTTTCCCAGATGGAGAAACTGAGACTTAGGCAGGGAAACGAGGTGTCTACAAATAGCCCCATAAAACAGCTTCTGCCCACGATCAATTTCAGAAAGGGGCTCTGAACTCTGCTTTCTGAAGTTTGCCAGAGTGATGGAGGGAGGACAGGAAGAAGTCAAAGAGGAAGGAAGAAAGGAAGGAAGAGGAGAGGGAGGAAAAGAGAGGGGGAGGGGGGGGAAGGGGAGGGGGAGGAGAGAGGAAGAGTGAGGAGAGAGAGAGAATGCGTGAATGAGGACACCTGACCATCCTCCCACAGAACATGCTCCACCTGGGCAGTCCCTTCCGGAGGATGCAGCCCAGCCCTCGACTTGCCCTGCACTCCGCTTCCTGTGGAGCTGACCGAGCACCAGCTGCAGCTCATTTTACTCCCCCCTAGAAACGAGCATATCATCATATGATATTCATGCCTATTTTTATAAATAATTCATCTTTTTTTTGCATGAAAGTTAAACAGCCTGAAGCTAGAACATTTAAAAGGAACGTTGGTGCCTTATTCATAAAATAATAATGTGCTGCTTTGCCAGACAGTTTGTGAAAGTCCTGAAGCTAAAATACACGGAGTTCTGGGTCTATTTTTAGCCTGGAAAAGGCCTTCCGATGTCTTTCTCAGTTCACACTTGATAAGGGCAGTGTTATGCTTTCTCTGAATGTGGGCTTTCCCAAATCAGTTACATTCACAGAGGGAACTCTAAAAGAAAACTTGGCCAATAGAGTATTTATAAAATCTGAGCCCCTGGTACACAAATGCTTTTTTTAACTCCACCAAAAAAATAAATTATAAACAAAAGGATAATGGAGTCTAGGATCAACCACAGCTATGGAAAATGGGGCCACGGATTGTCAATGTTTCCGTGAGTCTTTTTCCCAAGCTGACAGGGAGATTTCTTTTGCAAAATGACAGCAAACCCAGAGCTGGAAATGCTTAGAAACAACTGGTAGACAATAAGATTTGAGCCTCCAGGTTATGATGGGTTCTCCCTTCCCCTTGAAGTCATACAACAGTGTTTTACAAGGTCCTTGTCACCTGTGATGATCTTTCAACTACAAATGTGGGGCACCTGGGTGGTTCAGTCAGTTAAGTGTCCAACTTTTTAAAAAAAAAGATTTAATTTATTTATTCATGAGAGACACAGAAAAAGAGGCAGAAACATAGGCAGAGGGGAAAGCAGGCCCCATGCAGGAAGCCTGATGCCCACATCAGGATCCCTGATCCTGATGCTCTGATTCCTCAATCCAGGACTCCAGGATCACACCCTGAGCCAAAGGCAGACGCTCAACCATTGAACTACCCAGGCATCCCAAGTGTCCAACTCGTGGTTTCGGTTCAAGTCATGATCTCATGACTCTGAGAGTCATGTCCCTCCCCCTCTTCTCCTGTCCCTCCTCCCCCCATGAAAAATATAAAATCTTTAAAAAAATAAAATACTAAGATCCCTCTTGCCATATTATCTCCAGAAGAACACACCAAGACTCATAATGTTGTTGCCTATGACCTAGGACAACCAACTGGTTTGCTAGGGACTCTCAGGTATAAACTAGAAAGTCCCAGGCAAAGCAGGACTAGTTGGTCACCCTACCTATACCGAGGGATTCTGGATTGCTGGGACAGAGGCAGGGGAGAAAATGGTGACTATGCCCTTTCACATGTTTGGAATATTGAACCTTGTGAGTTTATGACTTGTTCAAAAAAAATAAGTTAAAAATGTTCTGTTGAGAACTAATCACCAGGCTGTGTTTTACAGTGAGGTGATACCCTCCACCCTGCCATAGGAGTGGAGACCACTGAAGTCCGGCCCATGGCATGTGCTCCTTTGATCAAATTTAATCCATGCAGCTAGGTAGGAGTAAACCCAAAACCACAAAAAGTAACAGCTGGGAGACATCTATTGAAGCTATTGTCTCTAAATCTGACCCCAGGTGAAACATTGACACATTATATCATTCCACCCCTGGGAATTTGTGATAAGGAAATAAGAATGAACACAGATATTTAGCAACCAAAACATCTGTGGCAGTGCTATTAGTGATTATAAAGAGACAGAGACAACATAATGTTTAACAGCAGCAGATTGCTAAAATAAACAATAGAATACCAGGACAGTAGAATAATATGCAAATTTTTTTTTTTTTTTTTTTTTTTTTTAGAGAGTGAGCAGGAGTGCATGAGCAGGAGATGGGCAAGGCCGGGCAGAGGGAGAGAGAGAATCTTAAGCAGGCTCCACTCTCAGTGTGGAGCCAAATGTAGGACTCAATCCCACGACCCTGAGATAATGACCTGAGCAGAAATCAAGAGTCAGATGTTCAACCAACTGAGCCACCCAAGCACCCCTAATATGTAACAATTTTAAAGATTTTTTTATCCATTCATCTTTTTTTTTTCCATTCATCTTTTGATGGACAAAGAAGATGTGGTCTATATATGCAATGGAATATTACTCAGCCATTAGAAATGACAAATACCCACATTTGCTTCAATGTGGATGGAACTGGAGGGTATTATGCTGAGGGAAGTAAGTCAATCAGAGAAGGACAAACATTACATGGTTTCACTCATATGGGGAATATGAAAAATAGTTAAAGGGGTTATAGGGGAAAGAAGAGAAAATGAATGGGAAATATCAGAGAGGGAGACAAACCATAAGAGACTCCTGACTCTGAGAAACGAACAAGGGGTAGTAGAAGGGGAGGTGGGCAGGGGGATGGGGTGACTGGGTGATGGTCACTGAGGGGGGCATTTGATGGGATGAGCACTGAGTGTTATGCTATATGTTGGCAAATCGAACTCCAATAAAAAATATACATAAAAATAAAAATAATAAAATAAAATATGCAAGATGACATAAGCCATAGCTGGACTTCCAAACTCTGGCTTTTTTATGACTGATATTTAAAATAATGTATCAAGAGGTCAATCCCCCCAAAAAATAATAAAATAAAAAAAATAAAGCCTCATATTGGGACACATGGGTGGCTCAGCAGCTGAGCGTCTGCCTTCATCCCAGTATCGAGTCCCACATCAGGCTCCCTGCATGGAACCTGCTTCTCCCTCTGCCTGTGTCTCTGCCTGTGTGTGTGTGTGTGTGTGTGTGTGTGTGTGTGTGTGTGTGTGTGTCTCATCTCTCATGAATAAATAAATAAAATCTGTAAAACAAATAAATAAATAATATAAAGTTTGGGGTTTTTATTTAAGATTTTATACGTTAAGGGTGCCTGGTTGGCTCAGTGGTTGAGTGTCCACCTTTGGCTCAAAGTGTGATCCCGGAGTCCTGGGGTCAAGTCCCACATCAGGCTCCTCACCAGGAGCCTGCTTCTCCTTCTGCCTATGTCTCTGCCTCTCTCTGTGTGTCTCTCATGAATAAATAAATAGATAATCTTTAAAAAAAAGATTTATATTTTAAGTAATCTCTACCCCCAATGTGGGGCTTGAACTCACAACCCCAAGATCAAGAGTTGCACACTCTACTTGACTGAGCCAGCCAGGCACCTGAAGTGATGCTTTGGAAGAATCTTTCATCCTGAAATATGTTCCTGATATATTAAATGATACAATAAATAATAAATATGTTAAAAGCAGATTACAAAATATGTATGTTTTGATACCACTTTCGTTAAGAAAATAGTACAGGGTCTGGATCTCTTAAATATTATGGTAATAAATGAAAGAACCAACAGTTATTACATGTCCAATTTTCCCCACACAGCAGTCTGCGCTATCATGACATGTGATCAAAATGCTTTAATAGCATTAAAAAAAAACGTTCTGTTAATATCAGATGAGAGGACTGTTTTTCTTAAATGAGTGTACCTCCAAGAATGGCAAGTGAGAGTGTATGAGACCCCTGCAAAACTAACATCATCACATGTAAGTTCTGCTTTGTTTATTATTTAATTAGTGCCTAAAATATATACTCCAAAGGATTTTATCATTATTCACCTTAAAAGCTCAAAATTTTGTGGGCACCTGGGTGACTCAGTTGGTTAAGCATCTGCCTTCAGCTCAGGTCATGGTCTCAGGGTCCTGGGATTGAGTCCCAAGTCAGGCTCCCTGCTAAGTGGGGAGCCTGCTTCTCCCTCTCCCTCTGCCTGCTGCTCCCCCTGCTTGTGCTCTCTCTCTCTCTCTCTCTCTCTCTCTCTCTCTGTCAAATAAATAAAATCTTGGGGGGGGGGGGGAAGCAACTCAACATTTTGCCAAGTTCTATAAATACTCATTCTCACAACACCAGAAGGTAAGTGGGGCTCACATGGTTGTTCCATTTCAAAGATTAGAGAACAGAGGCCTAGGGAGGCCATCTAACTTGCCCCGAGTTGGACATGAACATGTGTGGGCCTTCTTCCCCTGGGGCAGGTCTGTTCTTTGCTGGCCTACATCTGGTTAGTATTGTCAAACCATGGAAACAGTGGGCTGTTGCCAGAGAGAAATATTTCTATCAAAGTTTCTCAAGTGTCCCCTAGGAGAGACCGCCAACAACCAGTGATGACATAATACTGGCTGATGGAGGTCCCCGCCGCCCGCTGCCCTGCCCCCACCGGCCAATCATGCTGCAGCACAGAGTGCCACCCACAGAGAAACTTTTTATGGGACTTCAATGGACACAAAGTCTTGAGGTGCACGATGTGGGGAGGGCCCCAACCTCTGAGCCAGTGCTGGACCATCTGTCCCCAGCTCCTTTTGCAGTTCAGCATTTGTCTCATACACATCGAGGTCACACTCATTTGTTTTCTTCTCAAAATGAAGATTCTTGGGAGGTGAAGACCAGCTGGCCAGAACTGAACAAGCCAGGAAAGCAGGGGGGCAGGGGGGTCACCCTCAGGGTGACTGTTTATAAAATAAATAGGGTCCGTGGGGCAGACTCCAGCCTGCTTGATGAGAACACACCAGCCATTGTCTCTGTGTTTTTCAGGGTCTGCAAGTGGGAGTAACCCCCCCATATCCAGAGACACCCCGCTATGCCTATCTCACTGTGGTTCCCACAACTGGCATCAGCGACCTCGCAGTGAATGCCTGAATGAGGTTTCACATTTGCAAAAGTTCCTCTTTCCATTCCCAGGCAGAGCTATTTGAAGGACAGGGACAGGGAAATGATCAGTTTTGAGATGGTCCCAGGTGGCATCTCTCCCATTCCCCACAGCGTGAATTCCAAACCTCCATCCCTCTATGGATGCCCCCTCACTGCACTCTGGACCCTTCTAGCTTCAAAACAACCTTTTGACCTGTTTCCAAACAAACTACTCTACAAACTACTCTACATCCCCGCCCACCTTTCCTGGCTCCCCTTGGGTCTCAGGGCTCTGCCCTCCTACTCAGGAGCCCCACTCCACTTTGACTCTGGATCCTGTCTCCTCCGTGCCCTCAAAAGCTTTGTTCTACCAACTGCCTACACTTTCTCCAGGATCATCAGTCCTCTGCTAGATACTCCTGCCTTAAAAAAAAAAAATAATCCCTGATTTTTGAATGTCTCCCTCCTTGTTCTTCAACATCTGAAGAACCTCTAAGCAGCATTTGAGGATGTGAGGCTCTTGGAAGTCTCTGCTCCCTGGAGGGCTGAGACCTCTTTCTCTCCAGGTTTCGCATCTTCCCTGTTACCTTTGTCTCCCTCTCTGGAGCTGGCACCTCTGCCTGTGGCTCAATCTGCAAAGTTTCTACCCAACACCCTCTCCCTGGGTCCTCAATCATGGCATGAGCATTAAATGACTCTCTTAATTTTCCCTATGACCATCCTTAAGATCTTCTAATTCTAAAAACCTCAAACATGTCCAAAGCTAGACTCTCATCTTTCCCCCAGACCTCTTCTGCCTTCTGAGCTCCCTGTCTCTGAGGATTCCCTGAAGCTAGAAACCCACAGGGGATTTCCCATACTCTTCCCACTTCTCACTGCCACACTGCCAAGCCCCTTCTCTTCTCCCTCAAAATGAAGTCTAAGCCGTCCACATTCATCTGCTTATCTGTCTTCCCAACACAAACGTGCACACATACATAAATGCAAAATCCATCAATTCAGGAATTGTGTCTGTTTTGTTTATAGCTATATCCTCCCCACCCAGAAATATGCCTGGCACATAATGAGTGCTCAATAAATGTCGCTCAACTGAATGAACAGATACGCACTGAGTTTATATCAGGTAACATCATGGTTTCGCATACCTACTTAAAGTCAGGAGGCAAGAGTTTGAACCTCGGCTCTGCCATTTACTCTTTGTGTGACTTTTTAAACTAGATTAACTTAACCTGAGTCTGAACTTCCTGATCTATAATATGACCATAAAAACAGCAGATGACTCAAGAGTTCATTGTCAGGGTTAAATGAGGGAACACATATAAAGAGCTCATCACAGTGCCTGGTACACATCAAGGCATCAACAGGCTTTAGATATGATTGATGTTGTCATCATTCCGTCCTGTCTTCAGATCCCACCTGTGTCAGAACATCCTCCCAACTGGTTCCTCAGCATCTGGTGGACTCCTGCCCTCTGGTGAATCTCCATTCTACTTTCAGAACCAGAGTGACCTTTACGAATGTAATTGAGCATAACACTCCCTTGCTGAGTAACCTTGTAAACTTCACCTCTTAAGTCTGAATTCCATAGTTTGGCCTTAGCTTCCCCATCCCCAGCTTCATCTACCCACAACTCCATGCACCCCGAACTCTACTAATCCAT
This sequence comes from Vulpes vulpes, assembly GCF_048418805.1. NCBI lineage: Eukaryota > Metazoa > Chordata > Mammalia > Carnivora > Canidae > Vulpes > Vulpes vulpes. The sequence continues at coordinate 95,459,105 of NC_132793.1, read as the reverse complement.
GTGCTGTCCCTTCCCCTCCAAGCTATTGCCTGAGCTATTCTCCGGTTCAACAGGGATACTTTTCTTGACACTAATCCCCTCCTAATCATTCTACAAATAGACATAAACTCCTTTGTGAAGCTTTTCCTGATCTTTTCTCCGTACCCCTCATCATCCCGTGCAAACTTACTACAGCCGGCTTACATTCTTCTATGACAGCTAGGGCAACCAACTGTCCCGGTCTGCCCAGGACTAAGGAGTTGCCAGGAATGCAGGACTTTTAGTGCCAAAACCTGGGGTCCTGGGCATATATGGTGTCTGGTCACCCTAATAGCATCAATCACATTGTTTGGGAATTAGCTGTCTCTCTGATAAGATTGTAGGGCACACATTTTGTCTTGCTTATCTTCATATCCTCAAACATCTAACCTCATGTCAGACACATTACATGGTTCATATTCGATAAATATTTGTTGAATCTGTTCATTGAGATAACAGTTAATTGGAGCAGCAGAAGAGCTTACTGTCTGTAGCTCAAATCCTGTCCCCCTTCCTGCACGACCTTGGGCAGGTTATCACTTTTACTCATTTGTCCCTAAATGATTTAAGGCAAATTCCTTGGTCTTGCTGAGCCTTTGTTTGCTCATTTGTGTAACGGAGATAATATCCATTTCATAGAGATGTTACAAAGATGAAATGGATGTAAGGGGGTTAACAGAGCTCCTGGCACACAACGAGCTTTCAATAAATGCTAGTCGCTATTACTATTGTTCTATTTATTATCATGGAAAGGGTTAACACAGGGCCTTCAATAAAGGTTGTTCCAACTTCCCCTCCCCTCCACTCCATTAAATAAATTAATACAGGTGGCCTTAAATGTAATTATAACACAGAAAAAGCAGCCCTTAAAACAGTGGTCAGCCACCTTGCTGCACATTAGAACCCCCCAGGGGACTTTTATAAAGATTGATGCCCAACCTCTGACCAGTTAATTCCAATCTCCAGTGATGAAACCACACATCAGCCCCTTTAGAGGGTTCCACTGGAGATGCTGATAGGTGGCCAAGTTGAGAATCTCTGCCTTAGGGCACCTGGCTCATCACTCTTTAAAACTCTTAATAGCTGTGCTGGGTCTTTCCAAATGAGTATCCCTAACTGTAGCTGTCGTCAGCAGTCAAGAGTGCTCCATTCCCCTTGTACCCCTCCATTGTCCTCCGGGCAAGACCTGGAAGATTCTCAGCTGACCTGAGAGCCGACAATCACTTCTCCTGTTACCCTGCACAGGCTGGTACCCCAGTTCCTAAAGCCCCAATCTCTCAGGAATTTAGAGATGTGAAAAAGAGATCACTTTATCCATGTCTGCCCTAAGGGTACAGATGGGTTTTTTTCTTAGCCAGCATTTCTCAAACTGGGCTCCACAAACATCTTGTCAAGGACCAATGAGTTCTTTTTTTTTTCTTTCTTTCTTTAAGATGCTATTTATTCATTTGACAGAGCACAAGCAGGAGGAGCAGCAGAGAGAGGGAGAGAGAAAGGGAGAAGCAGAGCCCCATGCGAGACTCGATCCTAGGACCCTGGAATCATGACCTGAGCCCAAGGCAGATGTTTAATCAACTAACCCACCAGTTCCGCATGAGAAAAGTTTTGTTTGCTTTCTCTATCTGTTGATAATCTAAGATGTAACTATTGTGCAGACCTACTGCAAGAACTGAATGCGTTTGTGTTTTGTAACATAAAGGCAGTGCACACATACAGATACAGAAGTAGTCCAACAGGGCGATCGGTGGGAAACTGAGTCCTCCCATGGCACCAGGCAGTAGAAGCAGAACAGGCTCAAAGTGACCAGCAAGTACCCTTAGTATGGAACCAGCTGTAGAAACATTGCAGTTTGTGTTTTTCACGACAGTTGTAGCATCTAATTAGCACCAATGATACAGTTAGGATATTTTTTTCCCATTCCAAAAACAATTCCAAAAATGGGTAGAGAAATCCCACTTAAAGGAGATTTTAATAAGGCTAACCATATCTTTTAGTGACTGTGAGGGATCTACAGATTTACCCAGTAACACCTCATTAAAATCAGCAATTGGGAATTGTTCACTGGCTAGTTATATAGTGTCTGATTGGCCAGCATTTGCTAATGCTGTAATTAGCATTTGCTAATACAGCCTTGATGTGATTGATACCATTTGTGACTTGCTTTTATGAGGAGAGAGTCTTTGCATGGGCAATATTAAAGTAAAAATACAGAAACAGATTCTAGAACTAGACCCAACACTACATCTTTCCATTGTTAAGCCAGAAACTGTGGTTTATTTGTAGTAGAGCCTTATGTAAATCCCATCAAAGTAATGCAACTTATTTGGATGTTGTGCCTATGCACTTTCTTTTGTTTTTAATTTATATTTTTTTGGTTTTATAGGTGCATAAGAGCTGTAAACATAAACAACTTATATCTAGTTTTATTTTATGCCTAATTAAGAGATGACAGGGGATCCCTGGGTGGCTCAGTGGTTGAGTGCCTGCCTTCGGCCCAGGGTGTGATCCCAGAGTCCTGGGATCGAGTCCGCATCGGGCTCCCTGCATGGAGCCTGCTTCTCCCTCTGCCTGTGTCTCTGCCTCTCTCTCTGTGTCTCTCATGAATAAATAAATAAAATCTTTTTTAAAAAATGACAAAAATAATTCTAGTCTTTGTTGTCAGTCCTCAATGGTCTTTTCCTCCTGGTTTGGACACTTGTCCTGGTTATAGATCAGAACCATCTGGGATACTGACAGGTCTTGCCTTGATCAAGCAGAGGTCCAAGAAAGCAGTTTGGAGTAGAAGACACTTCCCTGGGCACCAGGTCTGCTTTGTCACCACAGGTGGAGACTACTTTGTCACTTAATGGCCAAGTCATCTCACCACCACCAATATCCCTCTCTTCCCACCTTCACCCCACCTTCACCCTACCCCACTCCCCCAGATCTCAGTCTCCCTATCTCCCTGAGGTCTACCATCCCTCTGACTCCACCTTTCCATGGCTCTGTGATCCTCTCACTTCGTGTGACAGCAACTCTAAGTAGAGGATAAACCATAGCAAGGCTTGGGATCAGAGCAGGGTGAGAATTCTGACCCAGACATTGTCTTACCTTGAACACAACCTCTCTGAGCTTCAGATTCCTTGATGTAAAACAGAGAGAAGAATGCAATTGTCATGAGGTGGTACGTAGATTGAGTGAGATGAGAAACATCTGGGAGGCACAGAACATGCTCCTTCCAGTGGGGTACTCAGGGAATGTTCCTTGCTGCCATTAGAGTTCCCACTAATCTCCAGGGGGCTCTGGGTCTGCCAGGAAGGAGAATGTTTTTTGGTTTTTAACCTCAGCCCATAACCTCCTTTCATCCAAATGAGGTTGAGACTTCTCTAGATTTCTGAATATGTAGCCACAGGATGCACAAAGGGAGATAGGGTATCTTGGGAAATGGGGAGGAGAGTGGTCAGGCTAAAGCTGGGGAGTGATGGAGCCCAGGGCTGGCCCTGTTATTGCTGCACAGGGCAGGAGACAGCAAGCCCCCTTCAGGAACAGGGAGGGTTTGGACCTGTCCTACCATAAGGCCATTGGAGGTGAAGCCCTCCTTTCCTGTGTACTTTACAGCCACTTGTTTCTTGGGTTTTTTTTTTTTTTAAGATTCATTTATTTATTTGCGAGAGACAGAGTATGTACGAATAGAGGTAGGTATAGATGGAGAAAGAGGGAATCTCAAGCAGACTCCACATTGAGTGCAGAGCTGGATGCTGGGCTCAATCTCACAACCCTGAGATCATGGCCTGAGCTGAAATCAAAAGTCAGACACTTGACCAACTGAGCCACCCAAGCATGCCCTTTTCATTACTTGCAATTGAGCAAACCAGATTTGCATTTTGATCTTAGTAAGGTATGACTGGTCAAACACACACATCTGCCATGCTTTTTCACCTGTGGGAAACTAATTAGTGGACTCCCAAATCCACCCAGGAAACAAGGTCAGGGGGAGCACTATTTACTGGGTCCCTCCCCAAATGTCAGTCTTGGGATGGGGAAAATCCTCTGTTCCTACTATCTCAGGCAAGAGAGGCAACTTCTACTACTCTGAAAAGCAAGAGGCTGCCCCAGCCCTAAGCCCAAAAACCCCAGATTTTTCTGAGCCCAGGTTTCTTACCCAGCACCTGGTAGCTGGGTAAGAAGGGGCTTCCCATTCAACCAGGGTTTACAGAACCCCCAGACTATGAGTCCTCCTCCCTGACAAAGAGTTCCTGCCACCTAGACTCCTGAGGGGACCCAGTGGCTCTGGAATATCAAATCCCATTTCCTATTATTCTCAACTCCTCCCAGCTGCTCCCAGAAATCCTACATAAAAGATCAGTTCTGTTCGGTTTCTGTAAGCTATTGTAATAGTTCACCAGTACTGCCGTAACCCAGTACCACAGAGCAGGTGGCTCAAACAACATACATTTATTGTCTCACAGTCTGGAGGCCACAAGTCCGAGATCAAGATGTTAGTAGGTTTGGTTGCTCCCGAGGCCTCCTGCCTTGGCTGGCAGATGGCCACCTTCTCATCTTGTATTCACAGTGTGGTCCTTCCTCTGTGTGTGCACATGTCGTGTCCAAATGCTCTTATAAGAACACCAGTCATATTGGATGAAGATCCACCCTAAAGACCTCAGTTTAACTTAATTACCCCTTTAAAGACATTATTTCCAAGTATGGTTGGAGACAATGAGGTATGGGAGGTTAGAACTGCAACATAGGAATTGGGAGGTCATGACGGGTGGCGGGGGTACAGGGACACAATTCAGCCTATACTGTGAAGGTTCATTTTATGCATTGACTTGGCTAGGTTCTGATGCCCAGTTGTTCAGTCACACATCAACATAAATGCTGCTCTGAAGGTATTAGATGGGATTGCCATTTAGATCGGTAGATTTTGAGTAAAGTAGATTAGCCTTCACAACGTGGGCCTCATCCAGTCAGCTGAAGACCTTAGGCAGGGGCTGAGATCCCCCCAAAGAAAAAGGAGTTCTGCCTCCAGAGTGCAACACAAAAATTCTGTCCGAGTTTCCAGCCTTGGACTCAAGATTTAAACATCTCCTCCCATCTCAATTTCCAGCCTCCCAGCTTGCCCTCCCTGCGAATGTCAGACTCTTCATCTACCACAAGCCATTGGCTCTTCATCATGAGCCAATTTCATCATGAGCCAATTCTTTACAACGAATCTGTCTCTCACCCTATTCAACAGGAGATATCAATAGATAGATAGATAGATAGATAGATAGATAGATAGATAGATAGATAATCTCCTCTTTATTCTATTTCTCTGAAGAACCCTAAGACAGATATTCAATTGCAGTACTCCTATATTACAATAATTAGAATTACATTAGTATGGGGTTAATTTTACAGTAAGCTTCCTTTTATAAGAATACCAAGTCCTGTTTTTATTTGTTTGGTCTTCATCCTTGGTACTCAGAGCAATAGTCAGCGAGTCCTAGCAGTTCCCTCACTTGGGCTTGAGCACAAAAGGATTTTGTTAGCTCAAACACAAGAAAGTCCAGGAGAAAATAAGGCATCAGGCGCTTCTGGATTCAGGAGGTCCAACTGTGTCACCATTGAAATCCCACTCCGTCTCTTACCTCTGCTTTCCTCCACATTGGATGTATTCTTCAGCAGGCTCTGCCCGCCATCTTGCCACCAAGATAGCAGGCAGGCCACAGCTCTACCCCCAAACTGGGAGATCCTACCCTCTCAGCAACCCTATTGGAAAGAGCAATTCTTTAATCTCCAAGAGCTCTAACACAAGTCCCCAAATCGGATCTCAGTAGATAAACTTCGGTCATACACCCACTCCTAAAACAATCATGGCCAGCAATGGGTTTAAATGTGGGCACTTGATCTGGTTCTGGAATGGCCTCAGAGGATTTCTGAGAAAGGTTTTTCTCCCTCCATGATAAGAGACAGGCTTGTGAGATAAAAGCTTTTGACCCCTTCTCTGCTTTCCTGCTTTGGAAAGCAGGTGAGAATGGGACCCTTGAAGCTATAGCAGGAGACTAGCCTAGGACACAAGCCATTACAGTGAGGACAGCAGGGGAAAGGCAGAGAGGGTGTATTAATGATATTGTTGGGCCTCTCAACAATCTTGAGATCTAGCCCCTCCCCCAATGGGTCAGGGTTTTGGCTCAGCGGGAAGTCTGCTTCTCCCTTTCCCTCTGCACTCCCACCCAGCTCATGCTCTCTCTCCTGCTCTCTCAAATCAATAAATAAAATTTTTTAAAAATATATAATGCTACAGATTTCAATTAATTTTTTATTTCATTCAGATCTAAGTCGAACGATCCATGTTGCTGTATGTGCATCTAGTTGGTTTGTTCTGGCTGTGACATAGAATTCCATGATGTATGTTCCACTTTGCATCATCCATACCTCCATGGATGTTGCCTCCAGCTCCCCACAACCACAAACAATACCATCATGAACTCTGCTGTCCATGTCCCCATGTGGACTTGTGGGATCATTTATATACATATGGAATGCACAGCCTTACCTTGGTTGAGACTGTCAGGTTAACACTCCCACCAACATGGCATGAGTCTCTATGTCCCCACGCTCCTGCTAACAGGTGGCATAATCTAGCTGTCTAATCTTGCCTCAAATAGATGTCCACTTTCAGCTCTTTCTATTTTTTTATTTAAAATCAATTTAATTAATGAATGGTATATTATTAGTTTCAGGGGTAGAGTTTAGTGATTCACCATATAACATCCAGTACTCATTCCATCACATGGCCTCCTTAACGCCCATCACCCAGTTACCCCATTCCCCCCCACCTCACCTCCAGAAACCCTCAGTTTGTTTCCTATAGTTAAGAGTCTCTTATGGTTTATCTCCCTCTCTGTTTTTGTCTCATTTTATTTTTCCTTCCCTTCCCCTATTATCACCTGTCTTGTTTCTTAAATTTCACGTTTGAGTGATATCAGATATTTGCCTTTCTCTGACTGACTTGTTTCACTCAGCATAATATACTCTAGCTCCATCTGTCACTGCAAATGGTAAGATTTCTTTTTGATGGCTGAGTAATATTTCATTGTATATTTACACCACATCTTTATCCAGTCATCTGTCAATGTACATCTGGGCTCTTTCCATATTTTGGCTAATGTGGACATTGCTGCTACAAACATTAGGGTGAATGTGCCCCTTTGAATCACTATGTTTATATCCTTTGGATAAATACCTAGTGGTGCAATTGCTGGGTTGTAGGGTAGCTCTATTTTTAACTTTCTGAAGAGCCTCCATACTGTTTTTCAGAGTGGCTGCACCAGCTTGTATTACCACCAGCAGTGTAAGAGTGTTCCCCTTTCTCTCACTTTCAGCTCTTTATTGTTCTAGTTTACATTTGTAACTAATGATTTGGAGCATCTTTTCATAGTAGCCTTTTTGGCTTCCACTTCTATAAATTGTGCATTTGGATCCTTTTCCCATTTTTCTATAGAAATTCCTATATTTTTCTTATTGTTTTGTAGTAATTCCTTGGATATTTTAGATATTAATCCATTGTCACCCTTAGGCATTGCAAATATCTCCCTTCACCCTGATATCTATTAACTTTATAGTGATGTCCTTTAGTCTGATACGATCAGCTATGTCTTAAGCTGGAAAGTTTGAACTATAAGGTCCTTCTCTACCCCTGAATCACAAAAATATTCTCCAACATAAATTTCTATTAACTTTGTAATTTTACCTTTAAATAGTATATATTTCATTCATCTGGAGCCTATCTTTGTATGTGATGTGATGTGCAATCCATTTTTTTTCTCTATGTAATGAGCTAGTTTTTCCAATACCTTCTATCAGACAGCCGATCCTCTTCCCCTTGATTTCGTGGATTAAGTTCCCAAATAAACCTGTACACCTGGGTCCCTCTAGAGCTTTCCGCTCTGTTCCAGTAGTCTATCTGTTCTTCCATAACTCCATTCCACATTGTCTTTATTATGGTTTTGAAGTTGTCCCAACATATGGTGGGCATAACTTCTCCCCATTCTTTGCTCTTTTTCAGAGCTTTTTCACTTTTTTGTGGACTCTTATTCTTCTTTAAATTTTTATGATTTATATTAGTTTAAATTTACATTTATAGATTATTGAATTAATCAAAAAATCTGACTGGCATTTTATTAGCATTGCACTGAGTTTACAGATTAAGAGAAATTTGACATCACTGTAATATTAAATTATCCCATCCAGAGCACTGTGTCTCCATAGAAGATCCTCTATGATTTTTTTCCAGAAACATCATGTGTTTTTTCAGATATGCTAATACTTAGATATTTGTTGATCTTATGAATGATATCTTATTCTTACTGAAATTTCTAATGGGATATGACTGGTATAGAGAAATACCTTTTTTTTTTTAATTTGATCTTCTATCCAGCAAAATCTTACTGAGTCCACTTATTAGAACTACTGGTTGACCTGCTGGATTATCTAAATAGATACTTATATCATACATAAAGTTTTATTTCTTCCTTTCCAATCCTTTCTTCTCTTATTTTCTTATCAACTTGATTAATAGCTCCATTCTCTGTTTTTATTTTATTTATTTATTTGAGACAGAGATATAGCGGTTGGGGGGGGGGGGGGACAGAGAGAGAAGGACAAGCAGACTCCCCAGTGAACAGGAAGCCTGGGATCCCAGGACCCTGAGATCTGAGACAAAGGCTGATTCGTAACTGACTGAGCCCTCTAGGTGCCCCTCCATTCTGTGTTAAACAGCAGCAGAGTAAGAGTATCTTACAGTAATATCTCTGAATACTTGAGTGATGAAATCTTGAGCAAATTTCCTCACCCATCCTGATGCTCAGTTTCCCCAGCCAATAAACCTTCCTTATGGAGTTGTGATGATTGTGATAGGAAACCCAAGTTACTGGCACTCAGTGGGTGTTAAAGCATAGAGTATAGCTTTACTAATCCCCTTAATAAAGACATGAGCCATCCATTCCTTGTATGCCATGTTACAAGGAGGTGTACCATTTAAAATACCTAGGTATTCTAGGGACACCTGGATGGCTCAGTCAATTAAGTGTCTGACTTCGGGCAGGTAATGATCTCAGAGTCCTGGGATGGAGCAGGGGCAGAGATGGGGGTGTGTGTGAACCCTGCAATGGGCTCTGTGCTCAGCAGGGAGTCCACTTGTCCTTCTCCCTCTGCCCCTCCCCCCATTCATGCTCTCTTTCAAACAAATAAATAAAACCTTTTAAAAATAATGAAATAGGGGGATGCCTGGATGGCTCAGCAGTTGAGCATCTGCCTTTGGCCCAGGGCATGATCCTGGAGTCCCAGGATCGAGTCCCACATCAGGCTGCCTGCATGGAGCCTGCTTCTCCCTCTGCCTATGTCTCTGCCTGTGTCTCTCATGAATAAATAAATAAAATCTTTTTAAAAATAATGAAATAGGGACAGCAGGTGGCTCAGTGGTTGAGCATCTGCCTTTGGCTCAGGTCATAATCCCAAGGTCTGGGGATCAAGTCCTACATCAGGCTTCTCGCAGGGAGTCTGCTTCTCCCTCTGCCTATGTCTCTGCCTCTCACTCATTTATTCATGAGTGTGTCTCTCATGAATAAATAAAAATAAAATATTTTTTTAATTAATTAAATAAATAAATAAACAAACAAACATCAGATATCTAAAGTAGAGAGATGGTTATTTTTACTGGAATCTAAAATGAATGTTTTATAAGACTGGTAGAAAGGATTTCAGCCCCTACCAACTGCAGTTGTTCACTGATAGTATTAACTAACTATAACTGAGTATATTAGCAATAGCAACACTAGGTATAGATCACCCCAACTTTTCATTCTGATTTCATAATGTATGTGTCAGCAATTATCAACACATTTTAAAATAAGCTCTCAAGATCACAGTGATGGTGGTAGAGACTCTGGAATAAATTGAATTTCCTGTGTTCTAAACTGACAGGCAATGATTTTTTTATAATAAATTTATTTTTTATTGGTGTTCAATTTACCAACTTACAGAATAACAGCCAGTGCTCATCCCATCAAGTGCCCCCCTCAGTGCCCATCACCCATTCACTCCCACCCCCCACCCTCCTCCCCTTCCACCACCCCTAGTTCGTTTCCCAGAGTTAGGAGTCTTTATGTTCTGTCTCCCTTTCTGATATTTCCCACACATTTCTTCTCCCTTCCCTCATATTCCCTTTCACTATTACTTATATTCCCCAAATGAATGAGAACATATAATGTTTGTCCTTCTCCGATTGACTTACTTCACTCAGCATAATACCCTCCAGGTCCATCCACGTTGAACCAAATGGTGGGTATTTGTCATTTCTAATGGCTGAGTAATATTCCATTGTATACATAAACCACATCTTCTTTATTAACAGGCAATGATTAAGAAAAAAATAGCAGTGTGCTAATTTTTTTTATTTAACCCCAATATTTTGGTGAGGAAAACACAATTGTCTGTTATTCATCATATGTAAAGTTTTAATCAATGTAGTAGATTAGTGCTTAAAATATGATAATGTAAGTGCATAAATAAATTCTAAGTTTTATTCAATCCTTAAAAAATGGTACAAGCCATCAGGCAATTTTCTTTATTAAATTAGATTTTTTTAATTAAATTAAGAAAAATTAGTAGCTCCACTAATTGTTGATACACGCTTCTGCTGGTAGGTTGGTCTTTCCCCCTGAAGGTGCATACTGAAATGCTGACAAACAGATCACTAACAGTAATTATAAATATTCTGGGGATGTATTTTCAAAGCCCTGATTTTCAGAAAATTGCGTATTCTTTGCTCTATTTGGGTGAAAGCATGTTTGTAGTAACAACTTAGCAATAAAAACCATCTTTGAAAACTATCCTATTCTTTGATGTGACTGCAGGGACTTATCTCATCACTGATGGCAAGGATTTTAAATAACATTTGCACAACTTGGACAGATTTTCTATTCTGCTTGGAACTGGGTGATTTCGCAATCCCCCTTAGTGACATCACGCTGAACAGAACAGCAATAAATACAATTCACTCCCAGTGTGCTCATTCCTCACTGCGGCTGACGGGTGGTTACAGCTGTGGAAATGGAATTTGATTCCCCTACACTGGCTGTCTGATTCTCTGATCTCAGCACTTTTCCCCTGTGATCCTAAGCTGGAAAATTGTTTTGTATATGAACTACCACAGTGCATTTCAAGTGGAACTGTAGAATTACAGTTTTAGAAATTCCCTTTCATATCAACTATCTGTATCCGTACCACCTACACCATCTCCACAAAACACATATTGAATGAAGTACACAAAGAATTGTTAGGTATTGTAAAGCTTGTATTAAGTACCTACCGTATGCCTACCACACTGAAAGGGGATTTAACATTATTGTATCATTAATGCTCCTGTGAGCTAATAGAAAATGTATATGTTGGTCTGTGCCCCTGGTTCCTGGCACAGAGCTCCTAAAACCCTTGTGATTTCCACAGGGGATAGGAGTGTCTTTTGTTCTCATGAGGTAACTTTGGGTAGGCTCCTGGGTAAAACCAGGGGTGGGAATCATCAGAGCCAGCCATGATTAGAAGCTTGGACTTTTCATTCTCTTGAGACGGGACAGGGGCTGAAAATGGGAGTCAATGTTCGATCATGCCTATGCAATGAAGCCACCATAAAATCCCAAAAGTACAAGGCTCAGAGAGCTTTTAGATTGGCAAACACCTCCCCATGGGAAGGTGGTGAACCCCAAATCCACAGGGACAAAGTCCCTGTGCTCTCAACCATCCCAGACCTTACCCTACGCATCTCTTCATCTGGCTGTTCATCTTCTCCTTTATCATGTCCTTTAATAAACTGATAAGCATAAGTGTTTCCGTGAGGTCTAGGAGCCGGTGTAGCAAATAATCAGATCCAAAGTGGGAAGAAGTCACAGGAAACTCTGGTTGGTGGCAAAGTCAGACGAAGATGTGGGTAACATGAGGACTACCACTTGTGATTAACATCTGAAGTAAGGGGCAGTCTTATGGGGCTAAGCCCCTAACCCGTGGACCTGTTTCCCTGTGGAGCATGTCAGTATTGAGTTAAGTTGTAGGACAGCCCACTGGGGTCACACAAACCTGCTTGGTGACGGAAGCCCCACACATCTGGGGTCAGAAGTACTGTGTGGGTTGTCGTGTGTGACAGGACAGGAGACACACACAAGAAGACATCTCCTGGTGACCCTGCAGATGGCCGACAGCAGTAACCATGACAAAATCACCTATGCAGCTACGAGAAAGCACATCCCCACAGTTGAGAGCATGGTCTGGAGTAAGAAACCTTGTCTTCAGTCTCAGCTTTGCCACTTGGGCATGTCACTCAAGTCAGGTTCCTCAACCTGTCTATGCTCTGGTCTCCTTGTCTGTAACACAGGAATGATACTAGTGCTACCTCAAAAGGCCCTTGTGGAGATTAAATGAGATGATGGAGGTGATACTCTCTGTGGGTTATACATTCTTTCAGGCTGGGAACACGTGCATGAGATTGTACTTTCCTCCCGTGAGGAAACTCCCAGAGGGGGGTGCTAGCTGGCACCCGCTGGGCAGCTGAGGTCCCTGGGCGACTGAGGAGGAAGTTGGAAGGTGGGCTAAGGCAGGACAAAAGGACATGGCTCACTCCAGTCATCCACCCTCCAAGAACCTTTCCAGAATCTTCTCAGGGTCTGGGCTCCTCACCTCCCTCTGTCTCCTCGGTGGCTCCGGCCCATCCCCTCACTGAAATGACTCTTTCTCAGCTTACTCACGACTCCACATGGCTAAATTTAGTAAACATTTTTCATTCTTCCTCTGCCCTGACCTCTCCCTTTCTCTCAGCAGACCAAGGTTCCCTCCTTGAAACACATTCTTCTCATGGCCTCCATGACACAGTGCTCTCTGCCTCTCTCCCTACCTCTCTGGCAGCTCCTTCTGTCCCCTGAGCATATTCTTCTCCTCAACTCAACCCCAAAGCACAGGTGTCCTCAGGCTGGGCCCAGACCCTCTGCTGACTCACCGGATGGCTCTCCTTAGGGTGCCTCAGCCACACCCAAAGCTTAATTTCCAACTACATGCTCTTGATACCCAACTTCCCCCTCAGCAGCCCAGACCTCTCCTTTGGCTCCAGACCCGAGCATCCGCTTCTGGCACAAATCTTCATGGTTTGGTCCAAAGGCTTCTTGTACTCAAAAAATCCCAGAGAGTGCCCATGGTCCCCTAGGCCCTAAACACTCCTCTCCATCACCACCACACTTCAAGCCTGGCCCATTCCCTGTGATCCCCTGCCCAGGGAATAGCCCTTGGTCTATCCAGTCAGGTAAGCTAAAAAACTGGGAATCACACTTGACTGCTCCCTCACTCTTTCTTTCCATTTCCAAACCAGCAAAAGGCCCTGGAGATTTTTTCCCCTAGAGATCCCACAAGTTCACCAACATCTCTGTCCTGCTCTAAGCCACCCTCATCTCTCACTGGGATATGGCAATAGTTTCCTCACTGGCCAGCAGTGTCTGTCTGTCTTCTTCCAGCCTATTCTCTACGTGCGGTATGAAACCAAATAAAGGAAACCTCATTTAAAATGGAGTCAAGAGCAGCCTGGGTGGCTCAGCAGTTTAGAGCCGCCTTCAGCCCAGGGTGTGGTCCAGGAGACCCGGGATCAAGTCCCACGTAGGGCTCCCTGCATGGAGCCTGCTTCTCCCTTTGCCTGTGTCTCTGCCTCTCCCTCTCTCTCTCTATGTCTCTAATGAATAAATAAATAAAATCTTTAAAAATAAATAAATAAAAATAAAATGGAGTCAAGAGGGGCACCTGGGTGGCTCAATGGTTGAGCGTCTGCCTTTGGCTCAGGTCATGATCCCAGGGTCCTGGGATCGAATTCCACATTAGGCTCCCTGCAGGGAGTTTGCTTCTCACTCTGCCTATGTCTCTGCCTCTCTCTCTCTCTCTGTCTCTCATGAATAAATAAATAAAATATTTTTTAAAAATATAAAATGGAGTCAGGAGCAAATCTAATAAGGGGTTAGTATCCAAAATATATAAAGAACTTATAAAACTCAATACCAAAAAAAAAGAAAAACAAATAATCCAATTAAAAAATGAACAGAAGATATGAATGGATATTCTTCCAAGGAAGACACACAGACACATGAAAAGATGCTCAATATCACTCATTAGGAGGGAATGCAAATTAAAACTACAATGAGATACCTCCTCACACATGTCAGAATGGCTAGAGTCAAAAACACAAGAAACAACGTGTTGGCAAGGATGTGGAGAAAAGGATCCTTTGTGAACTGCTGGTGGGAATGCAAACTGGCACAGCCATTGTAGAAAACAATATGGAAGTTTCTCAAAAACTTAAAAATAGAAATATTCATGATGCAGTAATCACACTACTGGGTATTTACCCAAAGAATACAAAAACATTAATTCAAAAAGATGCATGCACCCCTGTGTTTACTGCAGCATCATTTATATTTACTATACAATTATGGAAGCAACCCTAGTTTCTGTTGATGGGTGAATGAATAAAGATGATGTGGTACATATACAATGGAATATTATTCAGCCATAGAAAAGAATTAAATCTTGTCATTTGCATCAACATGAGTGGATCCAGTGAGCATAATGCTAAATGAAATAAGTCAGAAAGACAAATACCATACAATTTCCCTCACATGTGGAATTTAAGAAACAAATGAGTAAAAGGAAAAAAGAGAGAGACAATTCAAGAAACTGACTCTTAACTATAGAGAACAAACTAATGGCTACCAGAGGGGAGGGAGGGGAGGGGGCGGGTGAAATAGGTGATGGGGATTAGAATACACTTAGCATGATGAGCACTGTGTAATGTATACAGTTGTTGCATCACTATATTATATACCTGAAACTAATACAACACTGTACATTAACTATGCTGGAATTAAAATATTTCAATAATAATTTTTAAAAAGGGCACATGGGTGGCTCAGGTTAAGCATCCAACTCGACTTCAACTCAGATCATGATCTCAGGGTCCTGAGATCAAGCCCCAAGTCAGGCTCCTCAGTCAGTGAGGACTCTGCTTAAGATTCTCTGTCTCCTTCTCCCTCTGCCCCCACCCTCTCAAATAAAGAAGTCTTTTTAAACATGAATGAATGAATAACTAAATAAATAATTTTTTAAAATTAAAAAAAAATGGAGAAGAAGAAGAAGTCAACTTCATCCTTCAGCAGGAGAAAGAACTTCTCCTTGCCCAGCAACAAATTCAGCCAATGAGAAATAGTCACCATCCTGAACTCCTACTTTCCTCCAATGGACTTTTATTCAAATTAGCCTCTCCAACTTCTTCCTTTTCTCTACAAAGTAACATTCCTCTCCTTTGATCTCTGGGCTTTGCCTATGGCTTTTGCTATAGCTTGATTGTCCTGAACTGCATTCCTCTGCTATTCCCAAATAAACCCATTTGCTGAGAAAAATAACTAGCTGTTTCACTTTTAAAGTCAACAGTAACCATGGAGATCTTTTCAATCTAAAAATTTGATCATGTCACCATCACCAACTCATAACACCCTGTCTGCTGTATGTAAAATCTTCCAGTAGTTTCTTATTTCTTTTAGGCCAGAATCTGTAATATATACTACAAAGCTGGAACACCTGGGTGGCTCAGTCATTGAGCGTCTGCCTTTGGCTCAGGTTGTGATCCCAGGGTCCCGGGATCGAGTCCCACATCAAGCTCACTGCAGAGAGCCTGCTTCTCCCTCTGCCTGTGTCTCTATGTCTCTCATGAATAAATAAATAAAATATTTTTTTAAAAAATAACCTACAAAGCTGACTGATGGGTTCCTGTCTAATTCTGGGGCCTCATCTAGCATTATGGGCTCTACATTCCATGCTGTAGCCATAAGGGTCGTCTTTCTAGTCACCAAGCTTTCCTTGTTCCCTCTGCCCTTGGAGTGGAAATGAGAACAGGCACCTGAAGTGGAAGAGAGTGAAGAGAGTTGGGACAGAAGTGACCCATTTGCTGAGATGCTACCATGCAGAGTGGGTCATCCATATGGATAATGAAATTGGCCAGGATGATGGTAAGAAGTGGACTGCAGAAGGCTCGGGGTCACCTGCCCAAGGCCTCAGTGAATATACAGAAGAAACCCCAAAGTACAGACAATAAACACAGCCATAGAACTGTGAGATATTCCAATGGCATGAGCCTTAGAGCACTAAGAGCTTTTCACTAATGAAGAGAGGTAGGGGAGCAGCCATGAGGAGTCAGGAGAAGGCTGGTCCATCCCCTGCTCTGTCCTTCCTCTAGAACCCACGACACCAGGACCACAGGAGAATGAGAAGCCTCCACTCAAGTGACACACAGGCAAATATAGTTCCTGAGCTGTCCCACTCTGTCCTAGGCCTCATATCCCCTTTCTGCACCCCCTCTTTCCTCTTTCCCCACGTTCTTTATCACTCCTACTTGCTTGGTGACCTCCCTAATTAAATAGGGATCATAACATTGGCCTTAAAAAAAAAAGATTCTCATACAGGTCAATGAGTGAACATGTTCAAAAACACTCACTGTAGTGTTGTTTTGTGGTAGCAGGAAGTTGACAGCCATCCAACATTGGAGAAATGGGTTTGTGCTACACAGAGAATACACACTATGGAATATGGTACAGCACTTGGAAAAAGCAGACTGGATGTGCACAACAATTTAGATAAAGTATAGAAACGTAATGTGCCTGGTACCCAGGCTGTAGGCTCTAAATACAATCTCCCACTAATCAGAATAAGGGCTCCTTGAAGATGGCTGACTCCAGGCCTGGGGCAATAAATATATATAAGATGATCCAGGAATAGCTTATCATACCAGACAACAAGGAACTTTCAAAGACTAATGAGGTAGTGTCACCAATGACTAAAAAAGGAAATCTCATAGAGGCTCCCATTTGCCAAAGATGGGACAATTTGAATATCAGTATGAAAACTGCAAACAAATGAAATAATCAAATATGTTTAAATACATGAGTTTATAATCTTATTTTTTAAACTTGATTGATTTATATTTAGGGGAATAGCTCATTATTTTGAAAATTGATAAATAGAGGAAGAGAGAAAAAATAAAACAAGACAGAATCAAAGAGAGAGATAAACCATGAGAGACTTTTAATCGTAGGAAACAAACTTAGGGTCATTAAGGGGAGGTGGATGGGAGGATAGGGTAAGTAGGTGATGAATATTAAGGAATGCATGTGATGTAAAGAACACTGGGTGTTATATGACTGATAAGTCACTGACCTCTACCTCTGAAACCAATAATACGTTATATGTTAATTAATTGAATTTAAATAAAAACTTTTAAAAAGAAAATTGATAAATAAAAGGAAAGGATCAAACACTGTCTTGCTTTTCCTATACAAACTGTATCTCAAGATAGTTAAACTTCTCTTTACAGAAATAGTGTAGCTAATAAACAAAGATGGAATGACAGAATTAGATTATCATTATTTTGAAATCCCTAAGGAAACATGGACCTAGGCATTGCCCACCAACACCACTAACATTACAGTGACAACTAGACACTAGGTACCTTTTTTTTTATTTTTATTTATTTATGATAGTCACACAGAGAGAGAGAGAGGCAGAGACACAGGCAGAGGGAGAAGCAGGCTCCATGCACCGGGAGCCTGACATGGGATTCGATCCTGGGTCTCCAGGATCGCGCCCTGGGCCAAAGGCAGGCGCCAAACCGCTGCGCCACCCAGAGATCCCCCACTAGGTACCTCTTGATAGAAGTCCCTAACTTCACCTATGAAGTATTTCTTGCCAAAATATATATTTTTTATATATAAAATATATTATATTTTTATATATTTATATTATTATTTATATATTATATTTTATATATATAATTATATATATTATACATGTATCTCTCCCCTGAATCTGATCACGTTTCTAGGTCTCACTACCAATCAGCAGGAAATACAGAGGTCAGAACAACATGAAACAACATCACAGGGATACAATCACCAGACTTTGGAAAACTTCATGAAGATAAACACTCTGATCTTCAATAAATAACTATTTAGGAACAGAGGGGAGAACCATAGATAAAAAGAGACAAGAGATATATCAACCAATCACAATGTAAAAATCTTATTCAAATTTTGATTCAATTTTTTAAATTTTTGAACAATGATGATAGTTGATGATATTAAGTGATTATTTCTAATTTTTAGGTATGATAATATGTATTGATTATATAATTTAATGATTATATTTTAGAGGTATATACAAAATATTTATCAGTGGAATAGTACGATGCTGGGACTTACTTTAAAGTAATCTGTGGGCAGTGGGAATGGGTGGTGGTACAAATGAAACAAAACTGGCCACAGTTGAACTTGACTCTGTTCACAAGTGGTATATCTCACTTTGAGTGATGGGTACAATGAAGTTCATCACACTCTTCTACTTTGAAACTCTTTGAAATTTTTGCACAATAAAAGGTTTCTAAATAATGCTCAGAAAAAGAATGAAAGAGGTTATCTACCACACCCATTAATGTAAATTTAAAATATAAACACCAGGGTGTCTGGGTGGCTCAGTCGTTTAAGCATCTACCTTCAGCTCAGGTCATGATCCCAGGGTCCTGGGATCAAGCCCCATGTCAAGCTCCCTGCTCAGCCAAGAGGCTGCTTCTTCCTCTCTCTTTGCCCCTCTTCCAGCTCATGCTGTCTCTCTCTGAAATAAATAAATAAAATCTCAAAAATGACATAAAATATAAACATAAAAAAATAATACAAATAAAAGAACATATGTCAAACATATTAAAATGGTTGCCATCAGGAAGATTGGGGAGTGGACATAGGGGATAAAATAGAAGGGTATAAAAATAACTGAACCAAAAAGGGACATTGCGTTGAGCAACAATAAGGTGTCATTAACTCAACCCTCTGCCTCTGAGGTCAAAAAAAAGTTCTTCTACATATTTTTGAGGATTCAGTGAAGTATGTGGCTATTATTGCTGGCACAGTGCCTGGCACACCAAAGGTCCATAATAAGTATTAATTTCCCTCTATTCTATCCACCTCCCACCATCTCCTTGCCCTGCCAAGGAATAAAAGTGATCAGATAAGTTAATTCTCTTTGAGATACTAAGCACTGGTAACAATGTCATGTCTCCTCAGCAGAGGCTTTTCAGACAGGGCAATACTTAAGAAATTAATCTCCACTAAGTGAAATTCCTACACACCACAGAAATTTCCATTTACTTAGCGCTGACCCCTAAAACAAGATGGCCAACAGTGTCCATTGCAAGTGTGATTTCGAGAGGGCTCAGATCTGCCTAAGCAGCCCATAACTCTTCAGAGTGGCATTCTGGGTTCATTTCCATCCCCCATATTCTAAGTCAAACATATCAACGCTGAAAAGCACACCACCTGCTAGCTTATCCCAGGAATCAGAGAACTCTGGGTTGCAGCTTGATCTTACATGAGCATCAAAGTGAAATATTTATGTGCTGAGCTTTGCTCTTCCATCTAGCTGGAAAGATTTCTATTGCATGCCCCACTCCAATCACCACCAGAAGCCAACCTCTACCATTTCTCCCTCTCTGCCTCTATGGTCACAACTACCATGTTCCTTCCAAGCAATATATAAACTTTTAATTTGAAATCATGTTCTGGGTGACTGGCTCACTGGGAATCATCCAGAGGTTGCCAATGACTCAGCCAATAAATTTGAGGCCCAGCAATTGAGTTGGAGTCAGTGGCGCCTGACAACTGCTCAGCAGCAGAAGGTGAAAAGCAGCAGAATCCTACATTGGTTTATAATAGATAAAATGCTCCTGGTCCATCTCACAGGAGCAGTTGGAGTGAAAAGCAATCAATTAACAGTGTTCCTGGCTGCAGCTTGGCCCCAACAGGTCAAAACTAAGGTCAGCTATAATTAGAGGGAAGGACATTTCACCATCTGAATAAAGCATAGCCAATCAGTGTACACATCTTTATCTAGCTCATTCCATGTATCCATCACCACACCAGAAAACTGTAAGAGTCACTCACTCTAAAAGAACTCTGCTTTCAAAACTGTAATAATCTTGTGAGAAGATACAATATAGAAAATTATACAGAACAATGTGAGATGGTACATTTAAGTAACCATATAACTACCGGGCATCCATCTCTGTCTGGAATTCCTTTTCCCACCTTTATCATTAGGCTGGGATTCTACAAGTTCCCAATTCCATGGCCTACACAGAATCCTCCCCTGATGACTTATCTTGGCACTCACTTTTCTGGCACCACCCCTCTAAGCTAGCAGCCTAGGAGACCCAGACTCACTGGGCCTCCTGCCCTTTGGAGTTCAGCAGGAGGAGCCAGCCCTACTCTCAGCCAATTCTACATGTATTAGACAAGGAAGATGAAAGAGGAGTCAAGGTGTCTTCTGAGGGCATCTCCACATTGGGTGATGAATTCCTCTCATCAGCTTCTTGCTTCCTGCTTCCAGTGTTGTTTTGAACAGATGCCCCTATGCACATTATCAGGAACACATAATTGACAGTATCGTCTAGGAGCATGGGCGAGAAGGTCTGCCTTCTACCACTGGACACAGACCACATCCCAAGTCATCAATCCCCCCACCAACAGGTTAAGATTATACTGTTCTGTGTCTGGACCATTGGGCCACATCTGTATTGTTGGGTACAATGTCAGAACAGCACAGCTCAGAGGTCTCATATCTGTCACAAATGGTTCCTGGACCGATTCTTCTCTCTCCTCGTTCCAAGCCTTCTGAGCAAGCAAATGAGGGCTTTCAGCCGTAAATGATTCAGTTACCTAACCAAACTGACCAGAAAAGGGTGGAAGCAAACACAATAAAAGCTAAAATTTGAATTCAGCCAAAGGAATTGTACAGCAGGGAATGGCTTTTCAATCTGAAAAAGCCGAAGGTTGATGTTATGAAAATTAACTCAGGCACTTTTTTATGCATCAGGGGCTCACTATTAGCTAAAAGAGGCTTGGGATCTCTAGAGACAGTGAATGTGGGACACCTGGGTGGCTCAGCGGTTGAGCGTCTGCCTTTGGCTCAGGGTGTGATCCCAGGATCCAGGATCAAGTCCTGCATCCGGCTCCCTGCAAGGAGCCTGCTTCTCCCTCTGCCTCTGTCTCTGCCTCTCTGTGTGTGTCTCTCATGAATAAATAAATAAAATCCTTAAAATAAAAAATAAAAAAATAAAGACAGTGAATGCTGAGAGAATTCAGGACCCCTAGCATGAACACATGACACAGGCTGTGAAACTGGCTATCTCCAAGCTCAGTTACCTTGTCTTTGAACAGCCACGATGAAGCACAACCCAAGGACAAAGATTTCATTTTTAAAAATCCATTACTTAGGATAACACTGTACCAGTTAGCATTGCTGTGGCTTTTGAGTCAACACTCCCATCCCCGCCATCTCCCAAACCTCTCCTCAGTCCAAACACGACCACGGCCTTCTCTTGGTCAGCTCCATCATCATCATTGTAAGGGCTCAGTGTAGCCAAAGGAAGTGAAGCCAGCCAGAGAGCTCAACAGGGGAAGGAAAATGCAACTGAAAACAGAAGAGGAGAGTTTTCAATGGCCATGTGTGCATAAATGACCAGCAACACCACTACTGTCCTTTTGGTAAGAGACTTGGGCTGGTTTGGGGTCTGTAGAATATATGCATATTTTATATATTTATAATTATTCACATATTTATGTATGCATTTGAATATACTTTATGTATATAGAAATACTTAGTGTTATTTATGTGAATCTGAGTTTGACAAGTCAGAATGGATGAAGAAATCAAATTTTGGTGGGGGAGGGGAGGAGCCTTGGGGTTTCAGATAGGGGAGCTCCATGCCGGAGGGAAAAAAGTTACCAGGAGGACTGAAGAAGGTTGAGGTTACTAGGAAATCACGTCCTTTCTCTGGTTTGTAGGAGTCTGTCTCTGTCTGCTCCTGGCTCCTGCCTCCACAGCCCCAACCCCTACTTTTCTATGGGTCCCAGTCATTCTGTCTCTTCCTCTACTGTTACTTTTCCTTCACACGTGCACACAATCCATCATCATTCCACCATCGTTATGGACTTCATTGTCACTGGTTTTAAGAAACCAGTGCCAGTTGAAATTTTTCTTATGTAAAACAAATGTTTGTAAATTATCACATTTTCCCATTGATTTCCACGACCATTTCAGAAGTATGATTCCCACAGAGGACAATACTTAGGCATATGTAGTAAAAACCACAGATGGAAGTTACTATATCCTTAAAAGAATATCCTGCCTTTGACTGAGTATGATTTATGAGTATGTGATTCTCCCCCTGGACATCTGCAAGAAAAGTTAGGCAAACAGGCAATCAATTAGAGTCCTCCATGTTATAATTATATTTATTATTTATTAAACCACCTTTCTTGATTGATTGGCTTCCATTTTATTGGTTTTTCTCAAAGACCCAATGTAAATTGACCCCTTAAATCATTCACACTTGTAATCATTGGTCCAGATATTCAATGGAAACTTCCTGTAAGCCCACTGGGCAGCACCTGTGATTAACAGCTCTTTAATATCTTCCCCCTTCTTCATGGCCACTGTGTCCTGACCTGTCCTCCACTCCTCCACCCCTTCCTAACTCTTCTGGTCATGAGACAGCCCTCTCAGGACTGACCTTGGCCTCCTCTCAGCTGTAAGTCACATTTCCTCCCTGAATTATATCTACTCCTGCCCTCTTCCTGCCCTGAGCTTCCTGCCCGAAGCAGTGTCTTCCACCTGTTTGCTCGAGGTCCATGCATTTATTTGTCTAATGCTCATAGCAGAACATTACAAAGTTACTCTTTCTTGAAAACCATATGTAAGGATGGTGTTTAGTATCTATTAGCTTATGAATTTTTTGGTTCTAGCCTTTCTAAGCAGGAATACAGTCTTCCAATTTTGGGTTTGGGGTTGTTTTGGGGGTTGTTGGGATTTTTTAGTCCAATATTATAGGTATATTGGAAGTTCTGTCATCTGTGAGGTGCATTCCTGCCTGGATTATCAGATGTGCAAGAGCAGCATGTCCCAACAATCTGTCACTAAAATCTAACCTCCTTGAAACTCAGGCAGAAGCATCTAATGAGGCTTCACAGAATACAAAAATCCACATGGAAAGGAATGTGAACCTGTTCTTGATCAAGAACAGCCAGACCAAGGTAATCAAAACAGCAGCAGACTTACAACCTAAAGGTTTATTAAACAAGCCTTATCTCGGGGGATCCCTGGGCGGCTCAGTGGTTTAGCACCTGCCTTTGGCCCAGGGCATGATCCTGGAGTCCCAGGATTGAGTCCCGCATCGGGCTCCCCACATGGAGCTTGCTTCTCCCTCTGCCTGTGTCTTTCTGTCTTTCTCTCTGTGTGTCTCTCATGGATAAATAAGTAAAATCTTTTTAATAAATAAATAAACAAGCTTTATCTCTATATGTGACGTGCTTTGATAACTATTCTATTCCATTTCATTTGTGAATACTGGTGTCAACCATTAAGTTTATTTTACAATTAGGTTGCATCCCACAGTTTGTAAAACTCCTGCTTCCATCAGTCTAGCTGAAGAATTAAAGTCAGATAATGTCACCAGTTGACAGGCTGGGAGTCAAGTTCAGAACCACTGGAGGCCTGAGCCAAATCCCTGCTCTTCTACTGCCTGGCTCAGCGGTTTAGCGCCTGCCTTCAGCCCAGGGGGCAATCCTGGAGTCCCAGGATCGAGTCCCATGTCGGGCTCCGGGCATGGAGCCTGTTTCTCCCTCTGCCTGTGTCTCTGCCTCTCTCTCTCTCTCTGTCTCTCATAAATAAATAAATAAATCTTTAAAAAAAAAAAAAAAAAAAAGAACCTACTAGTTTCCACACGCTGTTTCTCGATAACTCAGCTGGACTGCTTGGAGACCTGGAAGAGGTGGAAGACAGCCAGGACCCCGGGAGTGAGACCAAGAAAAGAAAGACAATGAAAGGGACCGACAAAGAGGGTGTAGCACATCCTGAAACAAGCATCACTTCATTGGCCAATGATTTACGCCCACCAACTGAGAACCAGTGGCTCAGTGTCGTACTCCAAGAGGCATCACAAAACTCAGACAATACTATTATATACATACAGAGACATATATAACACTATATATAACAGTGTGTATATATACTAGTATAAATTATATAATATGTATGTAGTACAATACTAAACACATGCTAGTATATAGTATGTGTATATATATATATTTGCACATGGGCACGCACACACACACATACATACTCTAATTCTCAGAGGCTTTATTGCCAAATTTCTTCATACTGTTACTGGTCCCGACAGTTCCCTCTCTCTCATGCTTCAGGAGTTCTCAAAAACACTGTCATTTGGTTAGAGAGAGCCCTCCTAGCATATGCGAAAGGGATCTTGGCACGTGTTCCACATTATTTGATCTAACTCCCACCATTGATCAAAGAACACTTCTAACTGAGCCAGATGATTTAACCATCTATAAGCCATTAGCCACAGAGTATAGAAGCCTTCCGAGAAGGAGTTCCTATCCCAACAAGACTTCTACCTGAATTTCCCTTACCCTGGAGATTTTAAACTCAAATGCCTAGAAAGAGGCAGGAACATTCTATAAATGAGGAGAGAGGATCTATGTGTAGGAGCATATTTGTCACTGTGGAGTGCTGGGACCACATCCAGCTGGAGTGTGCATGCCCACTCCATCTAAAGAGGACAGCTAATGCCCAAACTAGCTGATCGTTGGCCTGTACTACAGATCTTCCCCTGCTCTAAAAGAAGTAAAAAATCTGAATTTGTATGTAAAAATTGCCTGATTCTTAGTCACTCAGTTTTTAAGGCATGTATATATATATATATGTGTGTATATATATATATATATATATATATATATATACATGCCTTAAAAACTGAGTGACTAAGAATCAGGCAATTTTTACATACAAATTCAGATTTTTTACTTTTTTTTACATGTATATTTTTTTTTTATATATATATATTTTTTTTACATGTATATATATATATATGTGTATATATATATATATATATATATATATATATATATATATACATGCCTTAAAAACTGAGTGACTAAGAATCAGGCAATTTTTACATACAAATTCAGATTTTTTACTTCTTTTAGAGCAGGGGAAGATCTGTAGTACAGGCCAACGATCAGCTAGTTTGGGCATTAGCTGTCCTCTTTAGATGGAGTGGGCATGCACACTCCAGCTGGATGTGGATATATATATGTGTATATATATATATATATACACACACACACATATACATACATCAAAGAAAACATAACAAATTCAGCCTGTGAACATCAATTAGTGACTGATACTTTTTTCTCAAAAAAAAACACAAAATTGTTATTTTTTTTCTATTACAATATTTCATTAAAAAGTGAAAAATCAAAATAAAAGCCAAATTAATCTAGTGTTTTGTCTTTAGACTTTCATACCATCTTAGCTCATATCCTCTAAGAAAAAAGAGCCTGAAAAAAAGAAAAATAGCCTGAGGCAAGGATTTACACATTTACACTTTATTTGGGGGATACCATCCCTAGACTTTAAGAGTAAGGAAAAGTGGAAAGAACCAGAAGAAAGAGGAGGAGCATTACAGAGTGTTGCCTCTATTCACTACAAGCCACAAAGAGATGCAACGGGACACCAGGCAGGTGGATTCACGCCACGCATGGAGACACAGGTGTGCTACAAAGAGGAACTGACCCTCAAAGAGCAGTCTGTGGGAGAAAAGAAGGATAGAAGTTTATCTGCCAATTCTCAGGGAGAGAAAAGGGAAACACCTGAAATAGAGGTATGACCCTGAGAGCAGGTGCCTCTTTACCTTGCACCTTCAATGCCTCACTCACCTAGTTCTGGCCCTAGCAAGGTCACTCCTGTCTCCCATTTCCCATTGGCCAGTGTTTACCCCACAGGATTACCCTGCCCTGAACTTTCAGATGCCAGACTCCATAAATACAGTGGTACTTCTGTTTTTCTAAATCGAGAGTGCCAAGAAGAACCAGAAAACTCAGAACTCAGGCACATAGCTTGTTGGCCCCGCTGCATGGCACAGGGAAGGTGGGGGGCCCCAGGGCTAACAGGGCAGGTGACTAGTTGGCCCCGGGGGGTGGCTGCAGTATGGTTCAAGAGGTGGTTGATGCCTTCAGAAAAGAGGAGGCAATTGAGAGAATCTAAGATGGAACAGATAAGTATAGAATACATGGACATCATCAAAGCACATATATTAAGAAAGTTAGTTTGAACACTGAAAGTTAGTTTGAACACTGAAAAAGAGAAAAAGCACAAATTCCAGTATCAGAAATGAGAGAGGGGACATCACTACAGATCCTGCAGACAGTAAAAGGATAAAAAGGAAATGTTAGGGCAATAGTCAATAAACACAACTTGGATAAAAGAGATATGTTGCTGAAAAAAATTACTAAGTCAACATGGCCTAGGGCTGTAGAACAAATCTGAAACTCAGTGTTTCCCACTTACTCAAAATTATTCAAATCAGAACATTCATAAATTTTACAAAGCCTCATAATTTAAAATCAAATAGCAAATTCCTTTAACCCAGGGAGACTCAACTGGAAGTTCACCTGCCAGGCTTAACATGAATACAGAAAAAGGGTTACTAAAACCAGTCAAGAAAAGTTGAGTGGGCAAGATAAATCTGGAGAAGAAGAATCTAAGAATACCAGCACCATGCTCCCACTGCTCCAGAAAGCTTAATCCAGAAAAATACCTTGTCAACAGCTGGTTACCAGGTCTTTCATGCCAGAAATGGCAAACTCAGATGCCTTCAGGGGTCAGAGACCAGCCAAGACAACAGGGAATGGGATGGTAAGAGGCCTCTTACAACTTCATGGCTCTATCTGGTTTTGCAACTATGAACGTGGTCACGGACTCCAGATTTTCTAGATAGTTCTTTGAAATCCCCCTGTGTTTAAATGTTGGCTTGAATTACACACACACACACACACACACACACACACACACACACACAGTGTGGGCCAAATAAAACACATGAGCGAGCCAGATACAGCCTGAAGTCTAACAGTGTGTGGTCTTTACTTCTGGTTTGCTTTTTGGAGGTAAGGTGCAGAGAGGGAAGATCCAGGAGGGGGTTTTATTTGTTTTGTTTCCTATTTTAAAAAGCTGGAAGACTCAGTTCTGGAAATTTTCTCTCTTTTTTATGACCCCTGCAGTATGGGAAACTTCAAAACAAAAGGAAACAGCCACTGGCTCTTCCTCATCCTGCCCCCAGGATCCAGCAGATAAGGAGCTAAACCCTAAGATTTAAAGAGTCTGGGTTTCTTCTCTCCCTTTCAGGCTCCTGTCCACCTACTGTCTCCATCCTCAATTTTTGAAACACAGTGATGATTTTATCGACTGCTATTTCCATATGACTGAGCAACACGGGGTTTGAGTGAACACTGAGGGTTCATTGCACTGTGGTAAGACGCTATCCCGTGTCAGGAAACAAGATGAAAAGCATGGCTCGGCGGTTTAGCGCCTGCCTTCGGCCCAGGGCCTGATCCTGGATTCCGGAGATCAAGTCCCACAACAGGCTCCCTGCATGGAGCCTGCTTCTCCCTTTGCCTGTGTCTCTGCCTCTCTCTCTCTCTCTCTCTGTCTCATGAATAAATAAAATCTTAAATAAATAAATAAATAAATAAATAAATAAATAAATAAAGCACTTCTACCTGGAGATTCCTGAGAAGAAAGGAGATTAATTTCAGCCTCCGAGCCCAGGCACCGGAGTGCACAGCTCCTGCGTCTTCCAAGTTCAGCTGTCAGGACCACCTGCACAAGCACCACCGAGCCAACCCAAGGTAACCACGATGTCTCAAGGAGACACTTCACACAGGCAGACGACTCAGTGGAGAATGCCCAGCACTAATGAGCCATCTCGCACCAGTGCCCGGCCTCCCAGTGGCAAGAGAACTTTCCAGCTTACCTCTGAAGCACGGCGGCTGCAGTGCAAGCCCTGGGATGGGAGGGGCTCAGGAGGGCGAAGAGAGCAGGCCAGCCCTACATCCTCTGACCTGTCAGAGAGGAGGGTGAGCGCTCAGGATCCAGAGGGCACCTGCAGGAGCCCCTCAGAATGCAGGCGGATGCTGAGACCTTGTCCTCAGAGCCGCTCTCCCGATGTACTTTGATCGCCTTGGCCCAGCTCCCCACAGATCCAGCCCCACACCCCACGGAGCTGCCCAGAGCAGTTCAGGCCCCAATTGTCCATGTCTTTTGAGCGTCTCCATCCAGGCCACTCAAGCCACGATCTTCCCCAAGAATCATCAGTAAGCCAGCAGCAAAAGCATCTCTTTTCACAGCAGTGCAAACTGAAAGCAGAGGGTTTCCTGGGCGCCCTGCTGCTCTCCAGGCCTCCAGGGCCCAGTGCCTCTCCCCCAGGTCAGGTGGAGGGAGAGGCCACGGTGGAGCTCAGACCTTCCCCAGCCCGGCCCACCTGCACCCCAGGAAATGAGCAGAGCGTGGCTTCCCAGGAGAGCAGGGAGCCCAGGGGTCTCTCGGGGACTATGTGTAGACTCCAGGTGTCCACAAAGAAAAAAACAAAAAAGCTGCCCATACACACACACACACACAATCCCTGCACAACCTGGAAGCCAGCTGTGCTCTAAATTAGGGAGCCTTTGTTCCGTGATGGTCTTCTCTGGGAAAAGTAGAGACCACTCAGAGAATGAGCCACTCTAATGTACCAGGAAAGGAAGAACAGGAGGACCCAAAGAAGTATTCCTACTCCTCTAAAGGTCTTCCCAAATTCTACCAGTTTTGCCAGAATCACAGAGATGAGTATTTACAAAGAGAACAATACCAAAATCATGGCATGGAATAATATCTCACGTTTACAGATTACCAGATGCTGGAGTTTGGGAGGTTTTTTTTAAGGTTTTATTTATTTATTCATGAGAGACACACAGAGAGAGGCAGAGACATAGGCAGAGGGAGAAGGAGGCTCCCCCTGGGGAGCCCAATGTGGGACTGGATCCCAGAATCCTGGGATCACGCCCTGAGCTGAAAGCAGATGCTCAACTGCTGAGCTACCCAAGGTGCTCCCCAGGTGCTGTTTTAAGTGCTTACATGTATGAACTCTTTATCCTCACAGCAATCCTATGTGGTTGGTACTTCCACAACTCCCAAACTGCTAATGAGGAACTGAAATACAGAGAGGTTAAGTGACCTGCCCTCAGTCACACACCTAATACATGGCAGAGCGGGGATTTGAAGCTAGACCATCTGAACCTCTGTGCACAGCTGCCTCTTGCACTTTGATGTTACAAATAACCATAACAAAGACAAAGCATGTTCTCATGAACAGAGTGCTTTCATTCATTATTCCAAAATATCTTTTTGTCTAGCACCCGCCAAACGCAGGTCCCAGAGACAGAATGGCGAAAAAGTGATACCTAGTACTTGCCCTTGTGGTTCTTCTCCCCAAGCAGAGGAGATGAAGAGATAGATAAGTCAACCATGCCTAAAATTAAACACATAAGGGTGGTGGTAAATGTTATAAAGGAACAGACATAGGAGTCATCGCTCTCTTAAACAAATACTATTTTCCTCATTTTACAGATGGGGAACCTGGGATTTCAGAGCGAAATGAGATATAATAAAAAAAAAAACTGATTTTCTAATTTTTTAAATTTTATTTATTTTTGAGTAGATACTCAGTATCCGCACGATTTGACATTCAGTAGACACTAAAGGGTATCCCCACATACCCCCAGCCTCCCAGTCCCCCTCCCAGAAGCAATCGATGTTGGGTCTCCTGTATCACGGGTCTCCTGCCAGAGACACTCAACCAATCAAATACACACTTTCTTTACAGCAGTTACAGCACACTGCACACACAGTTCTGCCCCTGGGGTTTTTTCTCCAGTAAACAAATACTCAGCCTGCTTCCTCATTTTTTTTATCGCTGCCCACAATTTCATTGCATGGATGTCCCACACCTGCTTTAGCCAGGCTCTTCCTGATGGTCATTTAGGCGATTTCCAATCTTTTACAAGCACAAACAGTGCTGCTGGGACCCACTAAAAATATAAACCATTTCACACACAGGCGGGTGTCTCTGCATAATAACCTCCCAGAAGTGGAATTGCTGGGTCTGGGCCATGTGCATTTGTAATTTTGATAGATATTAACCATATTGTCCACCACTGAGATGTCCCCAACTTCCACTCACCCAGCAGTGGGCGGAGCACCTATTTTACCACACCCCAACACAGTGAAGACACACCACAGAATCAAGGGACCTGGGAGCCTGTCCCATGCCTTGCCAACTGTGGGCTTTGGGCAGTCTTCTCAACCTCTCAACCTCAAGGATCTCATCCAAAGAGTGGGCTTAGTAGTGACCCCACCCATGTCCTGAAAAGTCTAACACACAACTCTATGGAGCCAAGGTGAGTAGTACAGTGGCTCCCTGGGGAAGCAGCTCACAAGATACGTCCCCAAGGCCAATGACTAAAAAAGCCAACTGCACTGAACCACAGGCCAGACAGGACATCCCAAAGAAGATGCCAGCAAGACAGCACAGGCTCGGCAGCCAGACAGGCGACTGTACAAGTTGTGTGACCTTTAGCAAACTGCTGACTGTCTTCTTTCCTCCTCCCAGAGAAGAAGAGTCAGACAAGTGAGCACATACTGAGCACCTGGCACACGGCAGAGGCTCAACCCCCAGTCATGGTCCCTGGGGCAGACACAGGTGCCCAGCATCCAGCATTCCAGCACACACAAGCACTTCTCTCCTGTGACCAACTGGACTCTCCCTAGGGTGAGGAGCCCACTCCACTCCTGAAAGCAGGACAGCCCTCACCCAACACAGGACGGGAGCTGGTGACAGAGAGGATCCAGCTTCTTGGCCTCTGGGGGGGAGGGGGGACTCTGTAATGTGTTTGGCACAATCTCCTAGAGATTGTCAGGGGACTGTGCTCCAAGTGCCCACAACAACAGCTCCTCAGCATGCCCTCTGGACTCATTTCCCTTCTGTCTCACACACTTTCAAAGACTGCACCCCCACCCCCTGCAAATAGCCATCTGCACTCAAATTCCTCCTCAGAGCCCACATCTGAGGGAGCTTAACCTAACACAGTTGTCATCACTGGGCAGAGGCTAGACAGACGTATGAGGAGGGTGCAGCAGTCAACACGGAGACATGGAGGTGAGACAACCACCACTCGGGCCAGATCTGGTGGTTCTCAGGTTCCAGAACAGCACCTTTATACACACTGGAAATGGATGTTCAGTCAGGCCTAAGTAGACCCTGATCACAGAAAGCCACTGTGAGATCCCACTTCCCCCAGAGCCTCCCACTCTGGAGAGGCAGGACTCAACTCTCCAAGTAGAAGCCCACTAAGCTCCTGAAGACATGCTTGAGGAGGACAGCAAGTCCCAGGGTGTTTTCCAGAAGGTTCTATAACTGGCTTAGTATACTGGAAGTCCAGAGAACACCCAAGCTGTGTATTCTGGCTTCCTCTACGAGGCCATGGAGACAGTTAGAGGACCATGAAGATCCTCAGTGTGCAGGAGGAATAGCTAGACCATTTTTTAAAGTGTTATGGGGACACCTGGGTGGCTCCATGGTTGAGCATCTGCCTTCGGCTCAGGTTGTGATCCTGCGGTCCTGAGATCAAGTCTCCATCGGGCTCCTCATGGGAAACCTACTTCTCCTTCTGCCTGTGTCTCTGCCTCTCTGTGTGTGTCTCTCATGAATAAATAAATAACATCTTTAAAAATAATAATAAAGTATCAATGGGGTCCACTCCCAGCTTCCATCCTTATGGCAGAGGGTATGTGGATCTCGCACTTCTACATTCTAGCTCATTCCTGCAAGATTTAAGAAAACCAAATGTCATAGTTGGAGTTTCATGGCATCCCTGGCAAGTTAAGGGAGGATACAGAGCTTGGAGCAGAATCTCAGCTGACGACAGTGGCTGGAAATGAGTCAAAGTTTGTAGAACAAAATTTAACACTGAGTCAAAAAATACGACAGAAGTGAGAGAAAAACGATAGATGGAAAGACACAGATAAATAGATACCAGAATAATGAATGATGTGATGGCTACAGTCCATTCCCTGCGCATATGCCACGGGTCAGTGCTCTGGCTGACCGCCAATGGCCAGCGCCATCTCTTCACTTGAAGACTTTTTCAAAGCTGCAGAAGATTGGCAGGCATTCAAGGACTCAACACCACTCCCCTGGCCCTCAACCAACCACTGACAAGCCAGGGTATAAACACGCCAGCTCGCTTGCCCCTCAGATGGGATAACCCTCCACTACAACCCACATTCTCCACAAGATGGTGCTCCAGCTGCCTGCAGTGGGAGTTGGCTTCCCAACACCCCGTTATTGGCTGCCTACCCCCTTTGTTTCATTTCTCCCAGCTCCCTATAGTGTGTCTTGGGATTTGCTTCTGAGGGAACCCAAACTACAGCAGTTGGGCACCTGCTGTGCCCCAAACACCAAGCTAGAGATTTTAGATATTGTGCAGATATGAAGTAGTGTCTACCAAGAAAGGAAAACAAATGACACCATCTATGCATAAAGGGAAAGGTCCAGCCTTTGTTTCAAAACAAGTGTTCATGACGACATGGGGAAGAGCACTCTAACTATGAGGCCAAGCCAGGTGAACAGAATGACTGAGCAAATCTTTTTCAGGTCATGCATTTTCCAACAGAAAAAAAAGAAGAAAGAAGGAAAGAAAGAAAGAAAAGAAAGAAAGAAAGAAAGAAAGAAAGAAAGAAAGAAAGAAAGAAAGAAAGAAAGAAAGAAAGAAAGGAAGGTCAATGGAGGGAGAACCAGGTTTCCAAAGCATGCCCTTTGTGTCTGGGATTGTGCCCCCTTGCTTGAAGTCATTTCACCACAGTGGTTGGGCTTTAGCCTGCCCGGCTTCTGCAAATCTACTCTTTGCACCAGGGTTGTCCTGAATTCACCCCCACAGGTTAGGGGAAGGGTCGGGGAGTCTCTTCACCTCTCCCAGGGAAGGTAGGAGTGAGCTCTAGTTAAGTTTGGGAGCTAGAGTATTCCTGTCTCATTAGTGACTCTAATCTCTTGCAAGCACTGGGAAGTCACCAAAAAAAAAAAAAAAAAAAAGCTTAAGCCATGAGCTGTAATCCAGGCTGTCCTTGCAAACAGCGGGTTGGGGGGGGGGAGGGAGCAGGCCATGTTTTGTGGCTTCCTGCAAACAAAAGCCCTATTCGTTAATGAGGATTCTTAATTTAGGGCAGGAGAAAACTTTTGGGTTATTATTAGGCCACAAATGGAGGCCTGTGTTTCATTTCACTGCCCCACTTAACCAAGAATGCCTTCCGTTCTGTAAATTAAAGAATTATTTTTAAGTGCTAAAGTCTGCTGGATAACCTTGGTGCTCAATCTCCAAATTTAACAAACTGGGACAAAGGGTCCCAAAGGCTTTGTCCAGTTCCAACAATCTCCGGTTCTGCTCGTCTTACCACCTACCCCCTCTTAGAGGTCCCTTCAAAACCCTCAGGGTTGGGTCACCTGGGTGGCTCAGCTGATTAAGCAACTGCCTTCAGCTCAGGTCATGATCCCAGGGTCCTGGGATCCAGCCCTGCATTGGGCTCCTGCTCAGCGGGGTGTCTGGTTCTCACTCTGCCCCTCCCCACCATTTGTGTTCTCTCTTTCTCTCTCTCTCTCAAATAAATAAATAAAATCCTTTTAAAAAATCCTCAGAATCTTTGGATACTGTTGAGGATCCCAGCATCTCCTGCCAGCCTGGGATCCCCACCCAAGGTCCCCACCAGAGGTCCCCAGCAGAGGATCCCATCTGCAAGCTAAGAAGTTCAAGGAAGACAGCAAAATCTCCCCTTTGCCATCCATAGGGGGAAAAAAAGGTAATCTCCTCTATCAGTTCCATATGCTAAGTGATCCAGCATCATCCAGGGTCTTCTCCTGGCTGAATTAACAACACAAATCATCACCTTAGGAGGAAGTTCATGCGGGCACTGGAGAGGGACAGTTCTGCATTATGGGAGTCTTTAAAACCCACACCCCCCAAAAAAAAACCACACTCATAAAATGTGATAGGAAATTTCATCTTTGAGGTTCATGGCCAACAAAATCTACAATGTCTCTTTCATAGATGCTCTTAATGTTCTCGGCAGAGCGGTGAGTGGGTGGCCCTGGGGAAAGCGTGGGGTTGAGCAACTTTCTGAATAAAAACAAGAGGTTGGGAACTGTGACTCCCCAGTCGGGAGACCTCTGTTCAGGCTGGTAAACCAAACCCCAGGCTCCCAAGGTGGCTCCTGCTGGCGTCCTCGCAAGATGCTTAGTGGCACACAGAATGAGGTTGATGGCATTTGGGAGGAAGGGAAGGAAGAAAGGAAGGGAGGAAGGAAGGAAGGAAGGAAGGAAGGAAGGAAGGAAGGAAGGAAGGAAGGATGGAAGGAGGGAGGGAGGGAGGGAGGGAGGGAGGGAGGGAGGGAGGGAGGAAAGGAAGGAGGGCGAGAGGGAGGGAGGAAAGAAAGAAGGAAGGAAGGGAGGAAGGGAGGGAGGGAGGGAGGAAGGAAGGAAAGAAGGAAGGAAGGAAGGAAGGAAGGAAGGAAGGAAGGAAGGAAGGAAGGAAGGAAGGAAGAAAGAGAAAAAGAAAGAAAGAAAAAGAAAAAGAAAGAAAAAGAAAAAGAAAGGAGGCTTAGTTCAGTTCCACCACTAGGTTTTTTGGGTTTTCCTTTTAAGCATCTGTCCTGGCAGTGGTATGAGTGACCTTGTAATGACCCGATACCCTCTTGGGTTCTCTCTTTGTTTCAGGTCACCGTGGAGATGATGGAGGATGTCCCTTGAGGGCCCTCATGCAGCACTTATTCCCCTTGCTGCTAGTTCTGGACCCCGAGCCATCTACCATTGTGAACACGAACACTAATGGCCTGAAAGAGCCTGGATCAGCCGCTGGGGAAGTTGGGAGAGGCCACCATGCGTCCAGCTAGGAGCCAGGAGCTGCAAGGTGGAGAAAGTCCCCACTCTCAAGGGTTTTGAGTCCACACCCACAAAGTGCCTTGCTTCCCACTGCTTTCCCAGCTTCTCCCAAACCAGCTCCCTTTCTGTGCCCTCTGACTCACTCAATGGCACCAATATCCCCCAATCCCCCAGTGAAGTCAGAAGCCTGGGAGTCATCTCTGACGCTTCTCTATTCCTTCCCCCATATTCAATCAACCATCATTTATCTTCTTGATCCTCTTCAGTCTTCAATCTGTTCACTTGGGGATGCTGCAGAGAGTTGTATAGGATGCGCACTGTCCAATTTAAGGTGTACGATTCCCACCATGGTCCATGAGAACGGTGCCCACTAGAGTTGTGCAGCAGAACAAAGCACCTTATATGCCTCTCCTTTCTACTTCCATCACCTTAGCTCTGACCTCTGTTTCTACCCTAGAATAGAGTCAGCCTGGAGGAGAGGAGAGCAATACAGGCACCTGACCCACATCTTGCCCCCATGCATCCAGCCTCTACAGAGTACTTTATCAAAAAGGCATGTCCTATTACATCACTCCTCTGCTTCACACCCTCCATCGGCTCCCCACTGTCCTCAAGATAAAACTCAGACTCCCTCACCAGGCTTATGAGACATAAAGGGCCTAGCACAACCTGATTCCTGGTTCCTTCTGCAACTTTAGCTTATATCTACACGACCAGCAAGGGAAACCCTATGCTGAGGTCACTGCAGCATGGCCCATCATGAGAGCGCTGCACATACTATTTCCCCTGCCTGGCCTACACCCCCAGTCACCCTGTGTCCCACCTCGGCCCCTCATTCCATGGTTCATCTAAAGTTCTATGCATCCCTGAAGGCCCAGCTCACGCATCGCCTCCTCCAGGCTGCACACCCTGACCAGCCTCGCATGAGTCCCCACAACCCCGACTTGAGTCTAGATTGACTGTCTCACTACTGGGCCTTTTAGGACCAAAAGCAGTATTCAGGAAATAGCTGTTGCATGCCAGAAAGGCTCTCCTGGGCCCCACTCCTCAGCAGACAACTGAAGACCTTTTTGCTGCAACTCTTCCCCCGGGGAGAATTTCTTTGCAGCATCACCCCTCTGGCAGCTCTGGTACCATCTGAAATCTCAGCAGCTTGGGACTGGTGCCCGCCCTCCCTTCTAAGTCCTTCCCCTTGCCTCTCTGCTCCTGCCCATAGCCCAGTCTCCTGTGAGCTGACCTGTTTCTGTAGCTCCACACCTGCCCTGTGCAGATACCATCTCTTCTCATAAGGCTCGTTCCTGCACACTGAACAGAAACCCCTGGCAGGGAGCCAACACACACTCAGCCTACAAAGTTACCCCCAGCCCCTCTGAAGGCAAAGGGACCCCTGTCCTGCCCTGGGTCTCTCTCCCTCCTCCTGAGCTTCCTGATTTCTTGGTGAACTTGCTGCACTCTGCTGCAAAATACTTCTTGCTCTGTTCAAACTGCAAAATGTGAACACATTTAGTGAACCTCAAGACATCCCCTCTCCTCCAAACATCCTTCCATGTTCTCTGTGATGATAACACTTTGCCTCTTTATGAAGCCCGCTGGCTCATATTCCCAAAGGCAGCACACTTCCCACCCCCAGGAGCAGTCTCTCCCAGAAGCAGCGGAGCCAGGCAGATGGAAGCTCCAGGCTTATCCCGGTGTCCCCCTCTGTCTGTTCCTAACTGAGCCTTCAGGGTGGGAATCGTGGCACAGGTGTCAGCACCCAGAGGAATGAGCATGGACCAAGGGCTTCCAAGGATCCCAAGTGCCCACAGCGATGCTAGTGACACTATTTTTTTTTCTAACTGAGACCTGGGAACTGGTTCAGTGAGCTCCAGTGACTGACGTGGACTCCAAGACTGAGAGGAACCCTAGAAACCACCCGGTGCAGGGCTCAAAGTGGGCTCCTCTCTGCTAGAGATGCCACACATAGGGCCAGGATGTCAGCTACCAGGAGAGGAACAGGTGTTAAGAAAAGGGACTGGAAGGCCGCATCAACCCTGGTTAACTGCTGCCTGCACTGGGCTTCTGTATACACGGCTACCATTTCTGAGCACTTCCTGTGCACCAGGGACCAGGCTGAGAGCTTTTAATGTCTCACCTGGTGTGTTCCTCCAGTCGACCTCTGCTGAAGGAGTTATTATGAAGTCCACCCAACAGGTAAAGACACTGAGGATCAGAGCAGCCATGACTTGCCAGCATAATTCAGCCAGGACAGGAGAGCACTGGGGTTTTCCCTCAGGCTGCCACACACGGGGTCCCGTGCCCTCAACCACCAGGCCACATGCCACACGAGCTCTGGGCTGCAAAATTCTGTGGCTTAAAGACATAATAATTGGGGATTCCTGGGTGGCTCAGCAGTTTAGCGCCTGCCTTCGGCCCAGGGCATGATCCTGCGGACCCGGGATCAAGTCTCACATCGGGCTCCCTGCATGGAGCCTGCTTCTCACTCTGCCTGTGTCTCTGCCTCTCTCTGTGTGTCTCTCATGAATAAATAAATAAAATCTTTTTTTAAAATTTTTTAATAAAAATAAAAATAAAATAATTAAAACTAATTTCTCCAGGAAATGCTAATCCAAACCATACCACACCCATTAGAATGGCTATCATCAAAAATAAAAAATAAGAACAGAACTTCACAGGTGTTGCAAAGATGTGGAGAATTCAGAAACTGTGCATTCCAGGTGAGAATGTAAAATGGTGCAGCCACTGTGGAAAACAGTACAGCAGCTCCTCAAGGAAGTAGACACAGCATTACCACTTGATCCAGCAACGCCACTTCTGGGTTTCTACTCCAAAGAGCTGAAAGCAGAGATGCCAAGAGACCTGTGTTCACCCTCTTGCACAGCAGCAGCGTTCACATGGCTGAAAGGTAGAAGCAACCCAAGTGTTCAGGGATGGATGAAGGGATAAACAAGATGTGGTATCTCCATACAAGGAGATATTATTCAGCCTTAAGAAGGAAGGAAATCGGGGTGCCTGGGTGGCTCAGTGGTTGAGCGTCTGCCTTCAGCTCAAGGCGTGATTCCAGGGTGCTGGTATCGAGTCCCCCACTAGCTTCCCAGCAGGGAGTCTGCTTCTCCCTCTGCCTATGTCTCTGCCTCTCTCTCTCTGTGTGTCTCTCATGAATAAATGAATAAAATCTTTAAAAAAAAAAAAAAAAAGGAAGGAAGGAAGGAAATCCTGAGACGTACTGCAACATGGATGAACCTGGAAGATAACAGGCTCAGTGAAAGAAGCCAGACCCAAAAAGACAATACTATACCACTAAAGTAGTCAAAGTCACAGAGACAGAAGGTAGCCCCAGCTGCCAGGGGCTGGGGAGGGGCGGGGGAGAGAGTGGGGAGTCAGTGTCAGTGGGCGCAGAGCTTCAGTTCTGCAAGCTGAGAAGGGCTGGAGACCGATGGTGGTGCTGGCCGCACAATGCTACTGTAGCTAATGTCACTGAGCTCTACGCTTAGAGACAGGATGGTAAATTTTATATTACATATCTTACCATAATGAAAAAGTTAAATTTTAAAAAATTAAAATGCCAAGTTTCCTATTATGTATAATTTGCCACAATGTCTTTTTCTTTAAGGTTTTATTTATCTTTTTCCATCTTCTCTACACCCAACATGGGGCTCGAACTCGTGACCCGGAGATCAAGAGTAGCACGCTCTACCGACTGAGCCAGCCAGACGCCCTATTTTGCCACACTTTCTATTTTGGCCACAAATTCTTTAAAATCGAGTCCTCCACTCCTTAGTTGCAAAACCGGGGGCCCAGAGAGGAGAAGCAAGCTGCGGGTCGCTGGCTCCCCTCGAGGCTGCCCCTGCTCTCCCTCCACGGCCACGGCCACGGCCACGGCTGTGCAGCCCCGGAGGCACCGCTGGGCACGTGCTCATTCCCAAGCACCTCGAGGAGGCGGCTCTGCTCCTTCTGCCTCTTTCCTCCTTTCTCCATCCACGGCTCAAGGCCAACCTGCCTTTTCCATTCCTTTCAGCCAGAAGGTGGTACCTGGGCTGAAAAGCTGGTGACATGGCTTTGTGAAGACAGATGGTGGGGCCGTGAGGATGTGCAGAGGCGACTGCTGGCAGGTGATGCTTCACGGCATCCGGGATGCCATCACTCAGGAACAGGTTGCCCCTTTCAATCGGTCTTTCCTGTCCCTGGAAGCAAATCCATCTCCTCTCTGGCTCTCTGGTGCCATCTTGTGTTACTTTTTAAACAGCCATGAAGACTTCGTGTCTTCATCTTTAGCAGCATTTTTTTATATATATAAATATAGAATAACACCCAGTGCTCATCCCCTCAAGTGCCCCCCTCAGTGCCCATCACCCAGTCACCTCCACCCCCCACCCACCTCCCCTTCCACCACCCCTAGTTCGTTTCCCAGAGTTAGGAGTCTCTCATGTTCTGTCTCCCTTTCTGATATTTCCCACTCATTTTTTTCTCCTTTCCCCTTTATTCCCTTTCACTATTTTTTATATTCCCCAAATGAATGAGACCATATAATGTTGGTCCTTCTCTGATTGACTTACTTCCCTCAGCATAACACCCTCCAATTCCATCCATGTCGAAGAAAATGGTGGGTATTTGTCGTTTCTAATGGCTGAGTAATATCCCATTGTATACATAGACCACATCTGCTTTATCCATTCATCTTTCAATGGACACTGAGGCTCCTTCCACAGTTTGGCTATTGTGGACATTGCTGCTATAATATTGGGGTGCAGCTGTCCCAGCGTTTCATTTTTAGCAGCATTTTTAAAGAACCAAACAGTTCTCAAAGTTCTATTGCAGAAGAATTTCTACAATGTTCTATAATACTATAATAACAATGTAATATTAATAATAATAATATTCTAGAAGAAAATCAACATTACTCATTGTTCTAGCACCAAGTGGTCAAGGCTTCCTGAAACCCCCCACTTTGCAACACATTCATAGATATTTCTAAGACAATCTGAAGGGTAGAAGCTGGTTTTATCCCCCTTACCCTTAAGAACTGCTTTTGATAGGAAAAAATAGCTGTGAGCTAAAAATGAAGAAGGATATGTTTTGTGTCAAAAGTCCTACCCAAGGGGCCCCTGCGTGGCTCAGTCAGTTGGGCATCTGCCTTTGGCTCAGGTCATGATCTTGGGATTCTGGGATAGATCCCCCGAGATGGGCTCCCTGCTTGGCAAGGAGTCTGCTTCTCCTTCTCCCTCTGCCCCTCCATCCCCCCTGCTCACATGCTTTCTCTCTCTCAAATAAATAAATAAATAAAACGTTTTTAAAAAGAAAAAGGAAGGAAGAAGGAAA
This sequence comes from Vulpes vulpes, assembly GCF_048418805.1. Taxonomy (NCBI): domain Eukaryota; kingdom Metazoa; phylum Chordata; class Mammalia; order Carnivora; family Canidae; genus Vulpes; species Vulpes vulpes. The sequence continues at coordinate 95,418,802 of NC_132793.1, read as the reverse complement.
GAAAGAAAGAGAAGAAGAAAGAAAGATAGTTCTATCCGAGCCAGAAGAGGAGCAGGGTTAGCAAAATATGTTATAAACCCTTGCCTGAAAGTGGGCACAACCTAAGAGCAGCATATAGAACTGTCTTCCTAATGAAAACACAAATGTAGTCCGGGGACACCCCCACAATGCCAGTGACTGAATCAACCTGCAGGTCTACTGGTCTATGGAGTGGGAGATGTTGCTAAAGCCAAAACTGGTATCTCAAAGAGGAGGAAGAGGGAATGAGGGACACACAGCTGTTTAGAGGCATTAATCACTGGTTAATGTAATAAATCTAGTACCAGGATTTTAAGCTCCAGCACAAAGCTTCACTAAGCTTTCCTTTCTCTTGTGGAAAGGCAAGTTGCTTTTGGAGAGTTACACAGAAAAAAAAGAAGAAAGAAAAGAAGAAAAGAAAAGAAAAGAAAAGAAAAGAAAAGAAAAGAAAAGAAAAGAAAAGAAAAGGAAAAGAAGAAAGAAAAGAAAAGAAAAGAAAGCCACTTTGGGGTTATAATCCCACCTTGCGTTATCACTGTCACTGACGGGGCTTTAAAATATCCACTCTACTCGCAGGAGGCCTCAAGCTGAAGAGAGACTTTCAGGACTCAGACACAGGCTTTGTTCTGGAGATCCAGTCCCCTTCCCCACTGACCCACTCCACCCAGAGCCTACAGAGTTTAAACAGAACAGAAAAGCAAGAGGACCCTGGGGAAGGGAAGGCAGCAGGGGCCTTCCACATTTGCAGGCAAGCTATTTGCCAAAAGATTAATTGACAAAAGCAAATCCCTGCATCTTAAAGTTGAGGAAAAACTCAAAAGGCAAACACAACACTGCCCCAGTGAGAAGAAAGGCAGGTGGAGGCCTCATTTTTGTTCTTTAAATACATGTCACATTTCCCAAAAATGCACGAAGTGTCATCCCCGAAGTAAAACAAGTCAGGCTTTGCGGTCAGAGAGCCCTGAGTTTAAAAGCTTGCTCATGACTTCAGACAGCTTCAGTGGCTGCCCTGGGCCCCCAGGTCCTCATCTCTACATCAAGACTAATAATATCTGCCTCAGGGGATTGACATGAATGCAGATGAAGAATCCCTAGGATAGAGTCTGACTCAAGCAGGTGTTCAGTAGATGGTGGATGCCATCTTGATGGTGATGGTAGTGGTGATGATGGCAATAATGGCAATCCTACTGTTCCACTCGTCCTAGACCCCCATCCTTCCACACACAAACCTGCCACTCTTCTCACTGGCAGGCACACTCACTTAATAGCTGTAGCTAATATCCACTGAGCACTTACTATAAGCAGGCTTTGTGCAGTAAATTATTTCACTTGATTTGCAGGGCACCCAAAGATAGCTCCAGCTAATACCCCACTTTATACTGGGGAAACAGGTTCAAAGAGGTTGGGCAATGCATTGGTCAGGGCAGGCTAACCACTATCACAAAAAAAACCCCCAAACCTCAATGATTTAACACAGTAAAAGCCTACGTCTCCCCCATATCCTCATTGGCACCCTTGTTGGCAGATGGCACAAAACAAAGGACTTAGTCTAGCAGTCATTCAGGGATCCAGGCCCCTTCTGTACTGTGACTCCCCCACCTCCTACACTGAGTCACCACCTGATCCCCTGCAACTAGATAGCAAGCAAGAGGGAGAGTGAAAAAACCCATGGCTCTTCCTCCCCTCAACTCACTGTGCACATGGCACTTCTGCTCACAATCCGCTAGCTAAAACTAGTCTCTCGGGCCCACCTAGATGCAAGGGGCTTGGGGATAGCCTATTCATGCTTCCAGGAAGAAAAGAAAAGAAACAGATATTGGCGAGTAATAGTTTCCATCATCATGAACTTGCCTTAGACCACACAGCCAGTAGGAATGGAAGTAAGCTATGAACCCAGACCTTCACCTCCTAGTCACTGAGCTACCCTGCCCCCTGGGAAAGTGTGGAGGTTTTACAACAGAGCTCCCAAAGTCTTTCCCATTCCTTCGATAAAGATGTAGGGTCCATATTGAATCTGTTAGTCCAACAGAATACAGCAAAAATGACATTATGACCATGTACAATCTCTTAAGACACTGGCAAGCTTCTACTTCTTATCTCCAGGGATGCTCTCTCTTCGAATCTAGCTGCCCTGTTGTGAGAAAGCCCAAGCTAGTCTTAATGGAGAGGTTACCTATATTTGTTCCAGCTAACACTCAGGGAGAAGTCCCAGACATTATCTAGAGTCGCCCACCGAATGTATGAGTGAAGACACTTCCAAATGATTCCAACTCTCAGCAGTCAAGTCATCCCCAGCTTTTGAGTCTTCCTAGCTGGAGCCCCAGATACCATGAAGAGACACAACCCACCATGGATGTGCCCAGTCTGAATTCCTGACCCACAGAATCTGTGAGCATAAGAAAATGGTTGATTGATGCCACTAAGCTTTGGGGTGGTTTGTTACACAGCAGTAGTAACTGAAAAAGGAACATACTTAAGAACTTCATGCAGAACAGATCCTATTACTTCTGAGGGGGAAAGCTTCCAGAATCTCTTTATACCAGCCTTTTTATTTTTGATCTTGTGCTTTTTGATATTTTTTTCCACAATAAAAATGTATGACTCTTACCATCAGGGGAAAAAAATTTTAATGATGTACCCTCTGCCCAATCACTAAACCCAGTGACCTCTGTGTAATCTTGTCTCTTGACTTTGCCAGGAAATTAGACTCCTTGGTCTACATGGTAAAGCTGGGTGGCTATGCAGACCCTAAAGGTCCTCAATGCTTGTTCCAGAAGGGAACAAGCCAGTGGCACTTGCTGCCACTTCTAACTGTCCTATTTGAAGCATTAAGCACTAAGCCAGCTTCTGTAAGGATGAGCAGGGACCTAGCTCAGCCCCAGCTGTGCATGTGAAAATCACAGCAGGAAGGCAGCTGGGATTATGGGTAAAACAGACACCCTGGAGATGGTTTGTGAAAATGTTGCCAAAGATGCCAGATGCTGTCTGCCTCTGGACTGTGGCTCATGCTGTTTTCCCTCTGAGAGGTGCCCTTCCCAGGAACAGAAGGTTAACCATGGAAGTGAAAGTTCAGGAAAAGGAAGATGGCAGTGTCCAGCAGCCACGAGGAGAGAGGACACAGGGAGCCCAGGGAGCAACCAGCCTCACGCACTACGGCCACATCCCTGCACACTCTCTCCTCACGCCTCTTGACAGGTTGGGTGAGAGGATGTGTCTGGTATCCAGAAAAAAGGGCAATGTGGAATCCTCTCACATGGTGATGCATCTTCTCAGGAGTGTCAATAGGACATAGGTGACATTTCAGCACCTGACCTTCCTCAAGTGTCTCTATGTCACACAAGTGGACAGAAGCCTCAACCAGCAAGTCATATGGAGGCCAGAACCAGGGCGATTTCCTTTCCTTGAAAAAACATCTTCGGGTCAGGTCACAGCAGACATCTAGGACATGACACCTCTTCCACCACACACCCCCAGCCTGCCTTTGTCCAGAAAGCCAAATGAAAAAGAACTGCTAGAACTGGAACCGACTTCCAGAACTAAAGGCTCAAGAGATGGGGAAGAGACTAAAGATGGGAAGCAGTGGGGGGACCCCAAAGCTGCATCTGGATGATCTGCAGGGAATTTGGGCTCCACTGTCCAAAATCAAACTCACAGCTCTCTGCCGGATTTTCACGGGCTCCAGGACCTCCTGACTGGCCCTGTTTCCCACTCAGTTCTATCAGAACAGGCCTTGCATTCTGCACTACCAACCCCATCCATCAGTTTTTTTGAGGCACCATTGGATTCAAAAGTGAACATGAGAAAAACAAGCCTCTGGTTCATGGACAAATTAGCCCATGGCTAGCTGTGTCCTTTGCCACCTGCTGTGCTGTTCCATGAGTTGCCCTACTAACCTAGGGGGTGAACCCACTCACGGGAGCCCTGAGGGTCAACCACATTGTCCTGTATACCTGTCACTATAACCCATTGGAGAGGATCAGCATCACCAACATGTGGGTCAGAGCCATTGTTGGGGCCATCCCACCTGTCATGGATGGTACAGCTGCTACTGGGAGCCTCAATGCTGGAACATTTCTTCCCAGAAGAATCTTCTGCTCTTGCCAGTTTCTTCCATTTCAACGCCCTGAGCTGGGGACTCTACACAGACTACTCTTGAGGCTTCCATATGATATCGGTCACCCACCCAGCTCTATGCAGATGCATCACTCTGTACCACTGCCCAGCATGGATTGGACTGTTCTCGGGGCCCCATCCTGGATGTCACCATATGGACCTTTCCTGTCATCTCCCTCCCCAATAACCTGTATATTTCCTACCTCAACTTTCAGTTCTACAGGAATGTGGACTCGAAGAGCTCCTGGAAACTGTTCTTCTGCAGCCTCTAGCACCTGCCCTTGCTCCTGCTGCTCCTGCTCACCTGCAGGCAGCCCCCAGGTGGGAATGGAGCCAGGGTAGAGCCTCAGAATTGAAATCACATGGGCACATGGGGAAAAAAAAGAAGAAACAAAAAACATACAGGGAGGCACACAATTTTTGATAGCCCTTTGCTGTTAGACAAGTATATTTTGGCAATTCTGGAGCTCAAGAAAGGAAATTGCTGGGTTTGGTACAAGATTGTAAAATGATCTGATGCTCAGTGATCACCTGACTACTGTTTTTAATGGTAATGTCCAAAATGTTCCCCAAATAAGAAATAGGTTGGCTCAGGTGATTAGTAGAATATTTTTCTCTTTAAGGGATTTATATATTTCTTTCTCCAATTCCCTTCTCCTTCCTCCAATTGTTTTTCTTCCTCATATGGATGTACAAGTGTACCTTCCTTTATGGCCACACAAACACACACACACACACAAACACACACACACACACACACACACACACCTGTGCTCGTTGGTGGCCAAATGTGCTGCACATTGGGACTCTACCTGTAGTTCTGTGTCCTCAGGCCCCTCGAGGGCCATGTCAGAGGAAATGTGTGCCTCCAGCCTTCCCTGTGAATGATCCAGGGCCTCCGGTTCTAGCTTTCTCATGTGCACTCTCAACTACAGATTCCCCCCAAACAATAATAGAATACCAAGGATGTGCTGCTGCTTGGCATTCAAAGGGAGAATTCCAAACAGTTGCCTATGGGATTTCAGATGGGACTGCCAGCCCCTAGTCCACCCCATTACCTATCAGCATTTCAAAAACTCCAACAAATCAAAAGCATCTTTATATTCAGTTTAAGATACAGGAGGGATCACAGGCACCTGGCTGGCTCAGTCGATGAAGCATGTGATTCTTGATCTCAGAGTCATGAGTTCAAGCTCCATGTAGAGCATGAAGCCTACTTAAAATAATAATAATAATAATAATAAATACTACAATACAAGAGGTATCTGAAGTGTTTCTTTCTGGAAGGATGGCACTAGACTTCATACCAGCAGTCTGTTGGGCTCTGACCCTCTTAGGTCACTGCTGCCGGTCAGCAGCCCCTGGCTGCACAGCTTCTCAAGACCAAATAAGAAGAGAATTCAGAAAAAAGGTGATCCAGCCACATAGCTCACATTCTTGTCCCTTTCATGAAAAATGCCATTTCTCTACTGGTAACTTCTAAATTCAGAAATTAGCCTCCATACATCCAATGGCTTTAAGAAGCAGAACTAGTGTTGGACTCCCAGTGGGGATGCATCTGGTCGCAAGAGTTGTGTGAGTGCCCCTGTAGCCAGCTGTGACCCCAGTCACCTCTGGTTCCTGCCATCCATCCTTCATGGATGCCACTTGTCATCTGTCAAACCTCAGTTACCTGAAGTTCTGTAAGCTTAACAGGATGCTTTAAATACTCCATCTCCAGGGGCACTGCTGCCCTGTAGGAATTCATTTTGGGGGGTTTAAGCAACATTTATACGGTCACTGCAATATGCCTGTTCTCAAAAATTTCTAAAGCAATTGCAGATTAACATCTGACCCGTTTCTACCTATCTGCAATATTACCTCTTGGCCATATTGAGGTTCTTTATTGTGGGGAACATGGCTTAGGAATGTCTGCAAAGAATGTCTACACCTTGTTGCAGCTCTCAGATTTGTAAAATGCCTCCTTCCTCGGCCATAAGCCAGTAGCTCGGGGGAAAAAAAATGAAAGTACAAATGAAGTTTTACTATGGAAGAAAAACTATTAGCTTTGACCACATGAAATTGTCAATATTAGTCGTGTTTGACCTACAAAAAATGGCAATTTAGTACAGTCCAACCTAGTAACAGGGGAGATCTGATGAGGACTTACTGTGTTGGGGTCCACAATAGATATACATGATCTCATTTACTCCTCCAGATCCCCTGGGAAGGGCATTTCTATTCCCATTTCACAGAGGAGGAAGTGCATTGGAGGAGGTTAAGGTACACTAGATGAGAACTTGAAGACTGGTCAACCGATGAACAGTTCACAAACATGGAAATGACCAAAGAAATCATGAGCCAAACCTCTCACCTTACAGACAGGATGACCATAACCTGCACATGGTGTGACTCTCACATGCACACGGAAATGTGTGGGGAAATGCCATCAAGAGTTCTCAAGACCCCTGGATGTTCTGTGTCTCTCCCTGATCTCATGACACCAACTCTATGCCCCTTTCTCTTTTTTTTTTTTTTATGCCCCTTTCTCAACTTGACCTCACTTGGTTACATCAAGTAAGGAGAAGTAATAGTCGTCTCTGCATATCAAAAGCCAGAATTTCTTTCTAAATGCCCACCAACAGGATATTAAATACCCTTAATTATGTTGCATCTTTTATTTTTTTAAGACTTTATTTATTTATTCATGATAGACAGAAAGAAAGAGAGGCACAGGCAGAGGGAGAAGCAGGCTCCACACAAGAAGCCCGATGCGGGACTTGACCCCACAACTCTGGGATAACTCCTGAGCCAAAGGCAGATGCTCAACCGCTGAGCCACCCAGGTGTCCCATGTTGCATCTTTTATTTTTTTTAAAGATTTTATTTATTTATTCATGATAGACAGAGAGAGAGAGAGAGAGACAGAGACAGAGACAGAGACAGAGAGAGAAGCAGGCTCCATGCCAGGAGCCTGATGTGGGACTCAATCCCGGGACTCCAGGACCACGCCCTGGGCCAAAGACAGGTGCCAAACCACTGAGCCACCCAGGGATCCCCCATGTTGCATCTTTTAAATAGAAGACTATGGAACCTTCAAAAATAATGTTATGGTCAGGGCACCTAGCTGGCTCAGTTGGTGGTGCATGTGACTCTTGGTCTTAGGTTTGTGAGTTCAAGTCCCATGTTGGGTGTAGAGATTACTTAAAAATAAAATCTTTAGGGGCACCTGGTAGCTCAGTGGTTGAACGTGCCTTTGGCTCAGGTCATGATCCTGGGGTCCTGGGATTGAGTCGCGCATCAGGCTCCCTATGGGGAACCTGCTTCTCCCTCTGCCTATGTCTCTGCCTCCCTCTGTGTGTCTCTCATGGATAAATAAATAAAATCTTTTTAAAAAATAAAATAAAATCTTTTAAATATATATAGTTATATACTTGGAAACATGAAAAAATGCTCAAGTTATTATTATGGTAAATTTCAAAAGATGTTGGCCAAAGTGTTTCCATGGTATGAGTCAACTGTATAAAATACAACATAAACAGCTAAGAAAAGAGACTGGAAGAATGTATACCAAGATGTCCATTGGTGATTCTGCTAAGCACTGGGATCACGGTTTTGTTTTTTTCTTTCTACTCTCCTACAGTGAATATACATTTTTTAAGAGTACTGAGAACAAAAAGACTTTCTTAAAGAAATGGTATAAAATTTGGCTTCTCAAAAAAAAAAATTTTTTTTTGGCTTCTCTAACCAGCCCTGAGTAAAGTCTCCTGGTCTCTGCCTGACAAGTTTTCAAATGGTAATTCTGACTCTCTTATGGAATGATACAGGAGCTCCTGGTTGGGGGAAAGAGGACTGCACAGTTCAGTGACATGACTGTGATCCTGGCTCAACTCTTCCACACACCCCTCATTTCCCTTCGCTCAGGAATCACAAGAAAAAGTAGAGTATAAGAAGCCACTCATTGGGGATCCTGGGTGGCTCAGCTGTTTGGCGCCTGCCTTTGGCCCAGGGTGTGATCCTGGAGTCCTGGGATCGAGTCCCACATCGGGCTCCTTACATGGAGCCTGCTTCTCCCTCTGCCTGCCTCTGTGTGTGTGTGTGTGTGTGTGTGTGTGTGTCTCATGAATAAATGAATAAAATCTTTAAAAAAAAAAAAAAAAGGAAGCCACTCATTACAATCACCTACATAAAACTCCTTCACCAAGGGCACTGTATTGTTACCCATTGGTTCATAGCAAAGTACCCCAAAATGTGTCAGCTTAAAACAACAAATATTTATTCTCTCAGTTCCTGTGGGTAAGGAAAATGGCTTAACCATGTCTTTCAGCCTACAGTCTCTCACAAGGCTGTAATCAAGGTATCAACCAAGGCTGGGATCTCATCTGAAGACTCAACTTGGGAAGCATCTGCTTTCATATCCACTCACTGGCTATTGGCTACAGGCACCCTTAGTTCCTTGCTACATGGGCCTCTTCACAGAGCAGCTAACGAAATGACAGCTGGCTTCATTAGAGCAAGTAAGCAAGAAGAGCCAAAGCAAGTGAGTGCAAGCAAAATGAAAGCCACGATCTCTTTAGAACCTAATCTCAGGGATCCCTGGGTGGCGCAGCGGTTTGGCGCCTGCCTTTGGCCCAGGGCGCGATCCTGGAGACCCGGGATCGAATCCCGCATCGGGCTCCCGGTGCATGGAGCCTGCTTCTCCCTCTGCCTGTGTCTCTGCCTCTCTCTCTCTCTGTGTGACTATCATAAATAAAAAAAAAATAAAAAAATAAAAAAACCTAATCTCAGAAGCAACATCTCTTCACTTCTGCCACAATCTATTTATTAGAGTCACTAGGTCCAACCCACACTCAAGGGATTACACAAGAGCATGGATATTAAGAAGTGGAAGAATCGGGGATCCCTGGGTGGCACAGCGGTTTGGCGCCTGCCTTTGGCCCAGGGCGCGATCCTGGAGACCCGGGATCTAATCCCACGTCAGGCTCCCGGTGCATGGAGCCTGCTTCTCCCTCTATGTCTCTGCCTCTCTCTCTCTCTCTCTCTGGGACTATTATAAATAAATAAAAATTAAAAAAAAAAAAAAAAAGAAGTGGAAGAATCATTGGAAGCCTTCTTGGAGGCTGCCTTCCATAGGCACATTTTCCTGTCTCTCCAGCTCATTGAAGAGTATCATTAGAATCTCTAGGAATTACTCCCTTTTACATTTGGTTGAGCTGAGAAGATGTCTTATCCTCTTGGGCCCTCCTACACCTCTAGAAACTCCTGCCTACCCAGTCCCAAGTAGCTTGGAAGTACCCCAGCATATTCCTGGTCACTATGACAAGACTGAGCAAATCAACCCAATTTTCTAGATTTACCTTCCTCCAGAAGACCCAGGACACACATAGCCTTCCTCCATAGTGAGCCCCAGGTCATTCCCACAACCTTATAGGCTGTTCCCCTGCCCCACTCCTTCTTTTTCTTGCTCTCTCCAAACCTGTTAAAGTAGGCGTAGGGGCAGGAAACGAGAGCTCAGAATCACTGGAGGTTATCAAAACTCCACACAGCCAAATAGGGAAGAAACCAAGGACCTAAATTCTGAACTAGAAGATAATGGTTGGAGTCTCAGAAATTAGGAGGACAAGCAGAGCGTTAGAAGTAAACTATCAAAGATACCGGGAATCCTTTCCTGGGGAGGTTGGAAAAGGCTCGATCCCCTCAACCCCATCTCCCCTTCCCTTCTGGAGGGACTTCAGGCCCCTTCTAATGCCCAGTAAAATCCATTTCCAACCCCCTCACATACTTTGACTCCCACCCAAAAAACAAACTAACAAAAAAAAAATCAGTATTGTTTCAGTGAAAGATTAAGAAGACCATTTCATTACAAGTCATAGAACAGAAACATCAGAATTGCTTTCAGGATGCGTCTACCAGAGCCTCCCTGCAGTAAAATCAAAGATCTCTTGATTATTAGCAATAAATACAGTATTGCAAATGCATTCCCAAGCCTGGCCGTTTGACTATGAATTCATGAAACCTGGGCATTTAAACATCTTATGTTGTGTATTTTTTTTAATTTAAAATATATAGATATTAAATTCTACCTTGTGTTAAATAGTTATTTGGGGCTAGCTTAAGCATTTATAAGTTTTATATAAGGAAATATAGACCAAATTCTAAAATCCAATGATACAAATTAACATGTACCCTACAATCACTTCTTAGGTTTCATACCTTTACATTCTATAGTTTTGGGGTTTTTTTCAAAAAAGATTTATTTATTTTAGGGGCACCTGGGTGGCTAGTCAGTTAAACATCTGCCTTTGACTCAGGTCATGATCCCGGGGTCCTGGGTTAGAAGCCTCTATCAGGCTCCATGCTGAGCAGGGAGTCTGCTTCTCCCTCCCCCTCTGCCCTGTCCCATTTATTCTCTCTCTCTCTCTTTCTCTCTCTCTCTCTCTCTTAAAGAAATAAAATATTTTTTAAAAAAAGATTTATTTAATTTAGAAAGACAGAGAGTGTGTGAGCAGGAGGAGGGACAAAAGGAGAGAGAGAAGCTCAAGCAGACCCTATACTGAGTGTGGAGCCCGAGGAAGGGCTCAGTCTCACAACCTTGAGATCATGACCTGAGCTGAAATCAAGATTCGAATGCTGACCCAACTAAATCACCCAGGTGCCCCTACAGTACTATAGTTGTTGTAGTTGTTGTTGTTGTTTTAATATTTTATTATTTGAGAGAGAGAGTGAGAGAGCAGGAGGGAGAGAGAGTGCAAGACTGAGAGCATGAGTGGGAGGTGGGCAGCAATGGCAGAGGGAAAAACAGACTCCCCACTGAGCAAGGAGTCTGATACGGGGCTCCATCCCAGGACCCCGGGATCCTGATCTAAGCAGAAGGCAGGCATGTAATAGACTGAGCCACCTAAGCACCCCTTATAGTTTTTAAATTTTATTTTTGAAGCACAAAAATAACTATTTTATCAAAAAAGAACTAGGTAGTGTCCCCAAATTAGGAAAATATATAAAAGTGGAGCTTTTGCATCTGAAAGGAATGAGGCCAGAGTCCAGCTTGTTCAGCTTCCTCCTCCCTCCCTTCAGATTTCTTGGGATCCTCTGGGATTCCTAGAACTCCATGGGACACAAAGCTCTTCAAAATTAATCTGCATTTTCAAGATCCAACACTAGAGGGTGGAATGCTGAGCCTAAACTGAGCTCTTGATTCATTATTCTATCTGTGACCAGGGTGATAAAGATTCCTGTTGCAAACCACATTCTTAAAGAATCCATTTTCAAATCACAAAGTTTAATTCTTTTAGAAATATAGGGCTCTGTTAAAGCAAAAGTTATTGTAGGGTGCCCTGGAAAATTAAACAATTAAGTAACACCATAATTCAGAGAGATCAGATTTCTACAAAACTCAAACCAGAAAAACAGCCTAAAAATATTAGATAAAAAGGCAATACACTTGGGCCTTAATGAGAGGGGAGGAGCATAAATAAGCTTAGGAAATAATAAAGAACATAATAAAATAATTATGTTACATCTTTAAACATAATGAAATGATCTCATTAAGTCTAAATTCATTTAAAGGTCAATGATGCATAATTTATGTAGGCTCATAAAATGCATTCTATAAATGATGATTAAACCAACATCCCCATATTTTTCTTATCCTTCTCCTATTAACTCTATAAGAACTAGAATACTGGGATACATTTTATGTGGTAGTAACAAATTTAAAGGATACCATGTTTTCCTGAGGTTATTTCTAATAAAAATACCAAACTCCACAGAAACCTAATTCATTGACATTTTATCAAGCACAACACTGTTGTATCCCAGAAGACTCAACACTGCAAAGGAGGAGCTATATAGGGAAGATTCTACATAGGAGTGAAGATAAGTAGGCCAAGATAAAATATGTCCATTTCATAATGTGGCTGGGAATGCCCTGGACATATATTTTTCAAAATTAAGGAACTGAGCCAATATGAGTCCCCATGGAGAAAAAGACTCTGATTCATTCAGCATTTATCTGTTCTGGGGTCAGAAACTACAAGAGAACAAAACCAAAAAAAAAAAAAATTCCTGCCTTCACAGAACTTATATCCTTCAAAGAGAAGCAGTCAGTGAACACACTGGTTGTGAGTGCTATGGAGATAAAGCAAACCAGGGAAGCTAGGAAAAGACTATAGGAGTAGGTAGGGGAACAAGGATTTATCATTTTTAAATAGTGTAGGAGTTCTAGGAAAAGAGAACAGAAAGGAGACAGGCCTTGAAGCAAGTGCAAAGAGTAGAAAGAAGGTAACTTTGACAAGAACAGAGTGATTAAAATGGAAAATAATAGGATGCCAAGTCAAAAAAGAGTAGAGGGTGGCAGGTACACTGGAAGACAATACTGCTGATTGCAAGGATTTGGGCTTTCATTCTGAGGGAGATGGACTGCCAGCAGTGGCTTATAAGGAAAAGAAAGCATCATCAGACTTAATATTCTAATAGGATTCCTCTGGCTACTAACAGGAGAATAGACTGTACGGGGGCAGCCTGGGTGGCTCAATGGTTTGGCATCTGCCTTCAGCCCAGGGAGTGATCCTGGAGACCCAGGATGGAGTCCCATGTCAGGCTCCCTGTGTGGAGCCTGCTTCTCCCTCTCCTGTCTCTCTCTCTCTCTCTCTCTCTCTCTCTTTCTCTCTCTCTGTCTCTGTGTGTCTCATGAATAAATAAATAAAATCTTTTTTAAAAAGAGAGAGAAAGAGAGAGAGAATAGGCTGTATGGGGCAGCAAGGGTACACAGGCATATCACAAAAATACAAGCAAAAAATAATAATGGCTTGGTTATAGCCTAATAATGTATATCAGGTTATTCTTCCTGATGATCAAGGTTATAATTGCTGGAGCTTTATAAAAGACAGCTGTTTGAAAACACCACAGAGTCACTAAAAGCATACAGAAACAGAAGAGGATTTGACATTTGGAAAGGGGGAGTATGGCAGATAGAGTCAGGCAAAGTCTGGAATCTTTTTGGTCTGTGGGGTCAGAAAAAAAGAACTGAAGCATGCCAAAGCAGCTGGTTCCTGACTGGAGGAATCACAGAATTCCTCCACAAAATGGAGGACACCACAGAGGAAGTAAACCCAAAATCTCCACAGAAAATCCCCTCACATCATCGGCTGACCCCTGCAGTGTACCTCCATAGGGCAAGACTACAAAGAAGCCCCGGGAAAAATAATTGAAGGACAAAAGACCTGAACTGAGATTTTAGCACATGCCCACCTCAGGGAAGACAGTTTATAGATCAAATCCTTCCAAGTTAAAGGGGCCTGGTAAAAACCAGAGGCTTTCCAGCAAAACTTCAGAAAAGCCACACTCAGGAGTAAAGACTACTTCCCAGGACCAATGCATTCACCTTAACTAACAGTAAAACCAAAGTAGGTCAGCCCTAGGAATGCATAAAACCAAGCTTCCACAAGATTTGGGTGATACAAAGTAATTTAACTACATTCTAGAACAAAATTCAGTAACTTCTAAAGATAGAAAACAGGGATGCCTGGGTTGCTCAGTGGTTGAGTGGCTGCCTTAGGCTCAGGGTGTGGTCCTGGGGATCCTGGGTGTGGTCCTGGGGATCCTGGGATCGAGTACACATCAGGCTCCCTGCGGGTGAGATCCTTTAAAGCCACAATGCCTAGTATATAATAAGAAATTACTAGATATGAGAAAACAAAGGAAAATGAGACCCATATAAGAAACAAACATGACTCAGAAATTGGAATTCGCAGACAAAAACTTTAAAATATCTATTTTCTGGTGCCTGGCTCAGTTGTTTAGTGTCTGCCTTCAGCTCAGGTCATGATCCTGGAGTCCTGGGATCAGGTCTTGCACCAGGCTCCCCACAAGGAACCTGCTTTTCCCTCTGTCTATGTCTCTGCCTCTCTCTGTGTGTCTCTCGTGAATAAATAAATAAAATATCTTTTAAAAATAAAATATCTATTTTAAATATGTTCAGGGACTTAAAGGACAACATAGTCATAAGGAGTAAACAGATTAAAATATTAGCAAAGAAATTAAAAATCTAAAAAATGACCAAAAGGAAATTCTAGAACTGAAAAGTCGAATATCTGAAATTGAAAAAAACAAAACAAAAACCATAGCATAGGAGTGGATTAGACACGACGGAAGAAATAGTCAGTGACCTTGGAGATAAGTTATTAGAAATCATACCAACTGAAATTTGATACTGCTCACCAAGTTCTTGGAATAATCAATTCCAGAATCAGTCAAGAATTTAGCAGCCTGGAAAACCTAGAAGAACATAAAGTATCAGAAACCAGAGAGAATCATAAAAGAAGATCTGATTCTACTCTCCTGTGGCTACTAATCTTCTTCTAGTGACTCCCACTGGCCCAATCAATCAGAAGCAGAGGGGCATCAGAGCCAATTAATTCTGGTAAAATCCCATGGTCCACAGCAGGGTGGAGATTATGGAGAATGGAGGGATAAACAGGAAATATCTAGATCGCACACCTAAATACATTCCAGCAAATGATTAAAAAGACAAAAAAAAGCAAACAAAAAAGGGCCATCATAGACCCGAGGTCATGTACAAATGAATAAAATTCACACTTGCCCAAAGCTCCTGCAGCAATAAGTTCCAAAAGATAATGAAATACTATCTATTAAATTTTGAGCAGAACTGTTGTAATCACATATTTTAGAATTTAATCAAAACATTTTTCATGTGTAAAAATAAAGAAAATTATTCTCAGATGCCCAAAAATTGGAAAACATATCCTGCACATTGCTTTTATAAAAAATTATGTGAAGACATACTAAGGGAAACTGAAAGAAAAGTCAAAATTAAGAACTCGAAAATGGAATTTGTAGTAAAAAATTTGTGTAATGCTTCAATTCAGGCAAGGGAAGGCATGCAAATTAGAGTTGGGTTTTGTTTTGGTTTTTTTTCATTTGACAAAGCACTAAAAGAAATTATGGTATGCATTCCACCAATAGTCCGTTCCCACCAGGAGGCTCAGAATCTCCACTGAGACAGACAATTGAAGAAATTGAACGATAGACAATTGAAGAAACTGTCCTAGTTACTAAGGAACCAGACTAAATGGTCTTTCCTTCCACTATTGGGCACCAAACTCACTGATCCCATTAGATCATGTCCTATCAATAGCATGTGGAGCTTATGGTAGGGTTTGGTCTTGCATGCTTTACTCAACTGTTCCCATTCTGTATCTGCTCCTTCCTCAGTGCTACATTCTTCACCCTGCCATACACACAAAATATCCTACGCCTGATTAACTTAAAACAATAACTATGCCGTCCCGCCCCAACACTTTCTAACAATGGCTAGATTTTTTACAGGATTGGGACATTGTGCAAAGAATCACTGAAAAATAGCCACAAAACCTAGTAGTCATAGAGAATCACACAATGGCCAATTTCACTGCAAAATACTGCAAGAAATTACCTTCTTACTGAATACTAAAGAAAAAAAGTCTGATAGAATATATGCCAGACAATGGGCAACCCTGGTGGCTCAGCAGCTAAGCGCCGCCTTCAGCCCAGGGCCTGATCCTGGAGTCCCGGGATCGAGTCCCACATTGGGTTTCCAGCATGGAGCCTGCTTCTCCTTCTGTCTGTGTCTCTGCCTCTCTCTCTCTCTCTCTCTCTCTCTCTCTCTCTCTCTTTCTCTGTGTGTGTGTCTCTCATGAATAAATAAATAAAATCTTAAAAAAAAAAAAAGAATATATGCCAGACATTAACAGTGATTGTCTCTAGGGTAGGATTATGACAAATTTGTATTCCCATGTTACCAATTATAGTTGTATGATTTTTCTCATTTTTTACAACTATCACATTATATACTTTCATTAGAAAAGCCTTTAAAATAAATAATTTGAAAATAAAATGAAATCCAAGGGAAAAAGGAGCTAGTTAAATAACAGCACAAAGAAGCAAAACAACAAATCTAAAATATGGGATATTTTCCAGGACAATTGATCTTGATTTTGTGACATGATGATGCGAGTGAAGGGGGTACAGGTTAGTCAAGATTTTTAAAAGAACTAAGGAAAAACAGGTAAATATGATGTACTGACCTTGTTCATATCCTGATTTAAACAAATCCTCTAAAATATTATTTATTTAGATAATAAGGAAAATTTTATTTGAACTGGATGATACCAAATTTTGTCAGACATGATTATGGACCTGTAGCTGTATAAATAAGGCCCATTTTATTAGAGAGGCATGCTAAAGTATATGGTGGCAATGATAAAATTACTGGAATTGGTGGGGGGGGTTAAGATTTTATTTGTTTATTCATGAAAGACACAGAGAGAGAGAGACAAAGACAGAGACAGAGGGAGAAGCAGGCATCCCTGGAATTTGCTTTTAAAAGAAAAAAGAGGGGTGTCTGGCTGGCTCAGTAGGAAGAACATGAGACTCTTGATCTCAGAGTCATGAGTTCAAGCCTCATGTTGGGTGTAGAGATTACTAAAAAATAAATAAGTAACCTTGAAAGAAATAGTTTCCAAAAAAGGGAAAAGAAAAAAGAAATAATACTTATGTGGGAAAATCTGATAATTATTAAATCTGGGTAAAGGATATAGGGGGTTCATTGAATTATTCTCCCTATCTTTGTATATGTTTGTATATTTTCATAATTTATATTCTGAAATAGGGACGCCTGGGTGGCTCAGCGGTTGATCATCTGCCTTTGGCTCAGGGTGTGATCCCAGAGTTCCGGGATCAAGTCCCACATCAGGCTCCCTGCGAGGTGCCTCCTTCTCCCTCTGCCTGTGTCTCTGTCTTCTCTCTGTGTCTGTCATGAATAAATAAATACTTTTAGAAGAAGAAGAAGAAGAAGAAGAAGAAGAAGAAGAAGAAGAAGAAGAAGAAGAAGAAGAAAGAAGAAGAAGAAGAAGAAGAAGAAGAAGAAGAAGAAGAAGAAGAAAAAGAAGAAGAAGAATTAAAAAAAAACAAATTCTGAAGTAGGGCGCCTGGATGGCTCAGTCATTTGAGCATCTACCTTCAGTTTAGGTCCTGATCTCAGGGTCCTGGGATCCAGCCCCACATCAGGCTCCCTGCTCAATGAAGAGTCTACTTGTCTCTCTCCCTCAGCTGCTGCCTGCTTGTGCTCTCTCTCTGTGTGTGTCAATAAAATAAATAAAATATTATAAATAAATAAATACATACATACATAAATTTTGAAATAAAATTAAAACCCTTATTTTTAAGAACTAAATTGCTAGTGTTTGTAACTGATGAAGAGAAATCATCAACAAGAAGTAGAAATTGCCCATCATCAAGTCTCACTGTCCACAGGCATACCTCAGAGATATGGCAGCTCTGGTTCCAGACCGCTGCAATAAAATAATATTGCAACAAAGCAAGTCAAATGAATTTTCTTTGTTTCCCAGTGCATATAACAGCTATATTTACACCATACTGTAGTGTATTAAGTGTGCAACAGCATTATGGTTCTTTAAAAAACAATGTATACACCTTAATTTTTTTTTTACACCTTAATTTAAAGATACTTTATTGCTGGGATGCCTGGGGGCTGATTGAGCATCTGCCTTCAGCTCAGGGCGTGATCCTGGGATCGAGTCCCTCATTGGGCTCCCCAAAGGAAGCCTGCTTCTCCCTCTGCCTATGTCTCTGCCTCTTTCTGTGTGTGTCTCATGAATAAGTGAATAAAATCTTTTTTAAAGATACTTTAATGGGCAGCCCCGGTGGCCCAGCGGTTTAGCGCCGCCTTCAGCCCAGGTCACAATCCTGGAGACCCCGGATGGAGTCCCACGTCAGGCTCCCTGCATGGAGCCTGCTTCTCCCTCTGCCTGTGTCTCTGCCTCTCTCTCTCTCTCTCTCTCTCTCTCTCTCTCTCTCTGTGCCTTATGAATAAATACATAAAATCTTTTTTAAAAAAATAAAAAAATCTTTTTTTAAAAAATAAAGATACTTTATTGCTAAAAAAAAATAATCTTTTTGCTGGTGAAGGATCTTGCCTCAATGTTGTGGGCACTGACTGATCAGGTGTGGGTGCTGAAAGGTAAGGTGGCTGTGGCAATTTCTTAAAATAAGACAATGAAATCTGGCACATCAAGTGACTCTTCCTTTCACAAATGAGTTCTGTGTAGCATGGGATGCTGTTTGACAGCATTTTACACAGTAGCACTTCTCTCAAAATTGGAGTCAATCCTCTGAAATCCTGCTGCTGCTCTATCAACTAAGTGTAGATAATATTCTAAATCCTTTGTTGTCATTTCAACAATCTTCACAGCATCTTCACCAGGAGTAGATTCCATCTCAAGAAACCACTTTCTTTGCTCATCTATAATAAGGAACTCTGGGCAGCCCAGGTGGCTCAGTGGTTTAGCGCCGCCTTCAGCCCAGGGCATGATCCTGGAGACCCGGGATCGAGTCCCATGTCGGGCTCCCTGCATGGAGCCTGCTTCTCCCTCTGCCTGTGTCTCTGCCTCTCTCTCTCTCTCTCTCTCTCTCTCTCTCTCTGTCTCTATGAATAAATAAATAAAATTTTAAAAAAAGAAAAATACATTTTTAAAAAAGATTTTATTTATTTATTTAACAGAGAGATAGAGCCATAGAGCACAAGTGTAGGGAGGGAATAGCAGAGGGAGAAGGACAAGCAGGCTACTCAGTCAGCAGGGAGCCCTATGCAGGGCTCGATCCCAGGACCCCAGGATCATGACCTGCTAAAGGCAGACGCTTAACTGCTTGAATCACCCAGGTGCCCCCAAGGCCCCACTTCTAATTCTAGCTCTCTTACTGTTCCCACCACATCTGCAGTGACTTCCTTCCCTAGAGTCTTGAACCCCTTGAAGTCATCCATGAGGGTTGGAATCAACTTCTTCCAAACTCCCATTCATTTTGATATTTGGGCCTCATCCCATGAATCACAAAAATTTTCTTTTTTTTTTAAAGATTTTATTTATCTATTCATCAGAGACATACACACAGAGAGAGAGGCAGAGACACAGGCAGAGGAGAAACAGGGAACCTGATGTGGGACTCGACCCCAGGATCACACCCTGGGCTAAAGGCAGACGCTCAACAGCTGAGCCACCCAGGCATCCCAAATCACAAAAATATTCTTAATTGTCATCCAGAATGGTAAATCCTTTCCAAAAGTTTTTCCATTTACTTGCCCAGATGCATCAGAGAGATCACTATCCGGCAGCTATAGCCTTATGAAATGTATTTCTTCAATAATAAGACTTAAAAGTCAAAATTACTCCTTAATCCATGGAATTCAAAATAGATGTTTTGTTAGCAGGCAACAAGAGGCCAACATTAATCTTGGAATATTCTTCATCAGACCTCTCGGGTGACCAGCTGCCATGTCAATGAGCAGTACTATTTTGAGAAGAATCTTTGTTTCTGAGCAGTAGGTCTCAACAATGGGCTTGCAATATTTAAGAAACCAAGATGTGCTGTCATCCAGGCTTTGTTGTTCCACTGATAGAGCACAGGCAGAGTAGATTTAGCATAATTCTTAAGGACCCTAGGACTTTCAGACTGGTAAATGAGCACTGGCTTCAACTTTGACTTCTCTCTAGCTATGAAAGTCCTAGAAGGCATCTTCTTCTGATAGAAGGCTGTTTCATCTACATTGAAAATCTGTTGTATAGTGGAGCCACCTTCACGAATGATCTCCTCTAGATCTTCTGGAGAACTTGCTGCAGCTTCCTTTTTTTTTTAATTTTTTTAAATTTATTTATGATAGTCACAGAGAGAGAGAGAGAGGCAGAGACACAGGCAGAGGAAGCAGGCTCTATGCACCAGGAGCCCGACGTGGGATTCAATCCCGGGTCTCCAGGACCGCGCCCTGGGCCAAAGGCAGGCGCTAAACCGCTGCGCCACCCAGGGATCCCGCTTGCTGCAGCTTCTACATCAGTACTTGCTACTTCACCTTGAAGTTTTATATTATGGAAAGTGTTTTGCCTTAAACCTCATGAACCAACTTCTGCTAGCTTCAAACTTGTCTTCTGCAGCTTCATCACCCCCCCCCCTCAGCCTTCATAGAACTAAAGAGAGTGAGGGCTTTGTTCTAGATTAGGCTTTGGCTTAAGGGAATGTCATGGCTGTTGGGTCTTCTGTCCAGACCATTAAGGCTTTCTTCTATCAGCAATAAGGTTGTTTCACTTCCTTATCATTCATGTCACTGGAGTAGCACTTTTTATTTCCTTCAAGAATTTTTCCTTTGCATTCACAACTTGGCTAACTGGGGCATGAGGCCTAGCGTTTGGCTTATCTCAGCTTTTCATATGTCTTCCTTATTAAGCTCAATCATTTCTAGCTTTTGATTTTAAGTGAGAGACCTGTAACTCTTCCTTTTATATGAACACTTAGAGGCCATTGTAGGGCTATTAATTGGCCTTATTTCAATATTGTTCATCTCAAGGAATAATAAGGAGACCCAAAGAGATAGAGAGAGACAGGGGAAGAGCCAGTTGGTAGAGCAGTCAAACACATACAACATTTATCAATTAAGTTAGGCATCCTAAATGGGCAAAGTTCATGTCATCTTGCATGCCTGCATTGTCTTTCCTCTAAGACCTTATCACCCCATGTTAATTTGTTTAAAAATAGGTGCCTGCCAACACCCTTTTTGAACTTGGCCACAGCAACTTCTTGCATGATACATCTATGAAGGCAAGGGAAACAAAAGCAAAAATGAACTATTGGGACTTAATCAAGATAAAAAGCTTCTGCACAGCAAAAGAAACAGTCAACAAAACTAAAAGACAACCTACAGAATGGGAGAAGATATTTGTAAATGACCTATCAGATAAAGGGCTATTATCCAAGATCTATAAAGAACTTATCAAACTCACCAGCAAAGAAACAAACAATCCAATCATGAAATGGACAAAAGACATGAACAGAAATTTCACCAAAGAAGACATAGACATGGCTAACATGCATATGAGAAAATGCTCCACATCACTTGCCATCAGGGAAATACAAATCAAAACCACAATGAGATACCACCTCACCCCAATGAGAATGGGGAAAATTAACAAGGCATGAAACAACAAATGTTGGAGAGGATGTGGAGAAAGGGGAACCCTCTTACACTATTGGTGGAAATGTGAACTGGTACAGCCACTCTGGAAATGTGTGTGGAGGTTCCTAAAAGAGTTAAAAATAGAACTGCCGGGATCCCTGGGTGGCGCAGCGGTTTGGCGCCTGCCTTTGGCCCAGGGCACGATCCTGGAGACCCGGGATCGAATCCCACGTCGGGCTCCCGGTGCATGGAGCCTGCTTCTCCCTCTGCCTGTGTCTCTGTCTCTCTCTCTCTCTCATTCTCTCTCTCTCTCTCTCTCTCTCTGTCTCTGTGTGTGTGTGTGTGACTATCATAAATAAATAAAAATTAAAAAAAAATAAAAAATAAAAATAGAACTGCCCTATGACCCAGCAATTGCACTACTGGGGATTTACCCCAAAGATATAGATGCAGTGAAACGGCAGGACACCTGCACCCCAATGTTTATAGCAGCAATGTCCACAATAGCCAAACTGTAGAAGGAGCCTTGGTGTCCATTGAAAGATCAATGGATAAAGAAGATGTGGTCTATGTATACAATGGAATATTCCTCAGCCATCAGAAATGACAAATACCCACCATTTGCTTCAACGTGGATGGAACTGGAGGTATTATGCTGAGTGAAGTAAGTGAATCGGCGAAGGACAAACATTATATGGTCTCATTCATTTGGGAAATATAAAAATAGTGAAAGGGAATAAAGGGGAAAGGAGAGAAAATGAGTGGGAAGTATCAGTGAGGGAGACAGAACATGAGAGACTCCTAACTCTGGGAAACGAACTAGGGGTGCTGGAAAGGGAGGTGGGCGGAGGCTGGGGGTGACTGGGTGATGGGCACTGAGGGGGGCACTTGATGGGATGACACTGGTTGTTATACTATATGTTGGCAAATCAAACTCCGATTAAAAAAATGCAAAAAAAAAATAGGTGCCTGCAATACGTTTCCATTATGTACAAACTACAAAGAAAAAATAGTCTAATAATATAAATATTAATAATAACAATATTTAACATGTATTGCACATTTATGTGTTAGGCAGCACATAGCTTTTTCTAGGAATTGTTCATTTAATCCTCAAGACAGCCTCCTGAGAAAGATGTCACAATAACTTTAGTGGGAACCAGGCTGGATCTGGAATCTTTTTTTTTTTTTTTAAGATTTTATTTATTTATTCATGAGAAACAGAGAAAGAGAGGCAGAGACACAGGCAGAGGGAGGAGAAACAGGCTCCATGCTGGGAGCCCAATACAGGACTCTATCCCAGGACTCTGGGATCACACCCTGAGCCAAAGGCAGACACTCAACCACTGAGCCACCGAGGCCTCCCTGGATCTGGAATCTTAACTGCTTCAGTGTAATACAGGGTTCAGCTAAGCAGCAGTCTGCCTTCAGATAGTATAGATTTATCTGTCCCTCTTCATCTATTAAGGAAAGCCACACAATGAAAAAATCTTAAAAAGATTTTCACTTTGTCATGAAATAATATCTAGATTCTTTGTAATTGAATAGTTGATCTTTGCTACTAGACATTAAACATGGACCCAAGTACCAAGACATCCAGACAAACCCAGCTACAATGTGTCACAAGATACTTAGGATGCACAACAAAGCTTGATGAATAAGCATATATGTTTGCATGAAGTGGCTGTCCTCAGCCTCAATCTGGCAATTATGCAGAACCATCTAAGTTCCAAATCTTAAATAAATAAATAAATAAATAAATAAATAAATAAATAAATTCAAGATCTTCCAATTAAATCTGCTGAGCCCTTCCAACAATATATAAAGAAATTAATCCTACACACAAGCAGATTCTTCAGTGATTAATATTTATATAGTCAGTAAACACTGTTCTTTGATTTCACTCTTTTATTATCAACCTACTGACACAGCACAAAGACTTAACTGTGGCTACTGAAAATAATTTAAATATTAATCCTGGTACTTAAAAATGAATTTACAACTGAAAAATTTAGATGGCAGAAGGGAAAAGAGATGAGAGAAGGGAAGAAGAGAGACATAGATATCCTCTTTTGTGCAAGGTAAGGAGCAAGAACACTGCCAAGTAGCATTGGAATCTGAGATAAGAGTTTAGGTATATTTCATAAAGTTAGAGGCTTATGTGTAGCAGAATTAAAAGTGATGACATTCACCAACTTTCAAAAATCAAGTTGAGTGGTGTATGGATTAACAATTCTGAAACTACTATACATGTATACTATACATGTATACTACTATACATGTAATTAAGTAAATGGACAGCAGGTTTCTCATTATTGGAGTAGGACATTAGAGATAAGCATGACACAGATGGCAACAGATTAGAGTTGGAGACACAAGTATAAACTCATATTTTGCTTAACACAGACTCAGTGATTAGACACAGAAAAATTTCTCAATATGAGTACATCACAGTTTAATGTACACACATGTCTTGCTCTGTTAGCTCAGAGGGTCCTATAAGCAATGACACCCCAGGAACAATGAGCACACATTGGTTTACCAGATCTTGGTTTCTAACACCATTCTCCAATAAAAGGAACAAGAAAAATGGCTGATTCTACAACAAGTGAAAGAAATATACAAGATGGGCTTAGAGCATCCTACAGTGCCAGAAAGTAAGGAAGCACTATGCAAAATTTTTTTTTTTAAACCGCAATGAGGGGATCCCTGGGTGGCGCAGCAGTTTAGCGCCTGCCTTTGGCCCAGGGCGCAATCCTGGAGACCCGGGATCAAATCCCACATCGGGCTCCTGGTGCATGGAGCCTGCTTCTCCCTCTGCCTGTGTCTCTGCCTCTTTCTCTCTCTCTGTGTGACTATCATAAATATATAAAAACTTAAAAAAATTTAAAAAAAAACGCAATGATGGATGTCAAAGGAGCCAAACGAAAGATTTCCCAGTGACCAAAGCTGTAACAATTTGAGTAACAAATGCATATTGGATTATTGCCCAAAGTATAAAATAAATATCCACACTCATACAAATAAATGGTTAAATAAATAAATAAATAAATAAATAAATAAATGACAAATCTCCTGTGCAGAAGAATTCCAAATAAATTCTGTAGATATTCCATCTTAAATGAGGTGAGAAAAAAAAAATGAGGTGAGGCATAACTTCCCATTCCATAGTGAAGAAGTGCCATCAAGTATATTAGTGACTTCTTTCCAAAGAATACAGCATAGAAAGTGAGAAAAAGAGTTAATTTTACAGTGGATAAACCTGACAAATACTTTCTCAGTCATGTGATCAAGATCACCATCAACAGTAGTAAGTCATGTTGATAGGATGTACCATTTATATAATGGAACGAAAATGTACCTCTAACTCTGTGGTCTTCTCGAAAACATATAACTCCAACCTAATCATGAGAAAAACATCAGGTCAATCCCAGTAGTGGGACATTCCACAAAATACTTGGCCAGTGCTCCTCAAAACTGTTAAGATCATCAAAAACAAGGAAATTCTGAGAAACTGTCAAAGCCAAGACGTGTCCAAAGAGCCATGACAACTATATGAAATGTGCTATCCTTGCCAGGATTCTGGAACAGGAAAAGAACACTAGGTAAAAACCAGGGAAATCTGAATAAAGTATGAACTTTAGTTAATAATAATGTATTGAGGGGAAATTGGCTAGCTCAGTTGGTAGAGCATGTGATTCTTCTGAGTTTGGGTCCCACACTGGGCTTAAAGATTACTTTTTAAAAAGTTTAAAATAGGGCAGCCCCGGTAGCTCAGTGGTTTAGCGCCGCCTACAGCCCAGGGCGTGATGCTGGAGTCCTGGAATCGAGTTCTGCATCAGGCTCCCCGCTGGAAGCCTGCTTCTCCCTCTGCCTATTTCTCTGCCTCTCTCTCCATGTCTCATGAATAAATTTTTAATTTTTTAAAAAATAAATAAATAAATAAATAATGCATTGATATTGGTTCATTAATTGTAATGAATCATACTAACATACTAATGCCAGATGTTAATAATAAGAGAAACTGGATGTGAGGTTTATGGAAACTGTACTATATTTAAATTAGTAAATCTAATGTTATTCCAGAAAATAAGATTTATTTTTAAAATATCAAGTGGGGCAAAAGACACACTACTAAAAATACAAAATAATAAATGGACAAGGCTTTTTCTCATAGCATTATTAGTAATAATAAAAAATTAGAAAAACATCAGAAACAACTCAAATGTCCATTGAGAGGTGATTTGCAAAATAAAGAAGTAAAAAAAAATCTCTATGTGCCAATGTGGAACTTTCCAGTATACC
Organism: Vulpes vulpes; assembly: GCF_048418805.1. Lineage (NCBI taxonomy): Eukaryota > Metazoa > Chordata > Mammalia > Carnivora > Canidae > Vulpes > Vulpes vulpes. Next base: position 95,393,371 of record NC_132793.1, on the reverse strand, counting down.
CATTAACTGATAAAAGCTGCCTTTTATGTATAAAAGAGAAGGAAGATAAATACATACACACACACACACACACATATTTTGGCATATCTGTAAATCAAAGCAAAACACTAGAAAGATAAACCAAAAACCAATATTACCCTATGAATAAAAGAAGGAAAAAGGAGAAGAGGCAGTGATAAATGTAAGATTTTTTTTATACATTGGATTATATAGTTTTGACTGTAGAGTCATTCATTTTACTTATTCAAAAAAAATATTTAAACAAAATAGAGTAGAAATGAGAAAAAGAGCTAAAGCAAACCTGAAAACAAAACAAATGAACCTATCTGAAGATTAACTTGTAAGGAAAAACTTACAGAGAAATAAACTATTGATACAATTTCATAACACAGATTTGACAGTACAGATTTAGTGAGATATATTCTAAAGATGAAAAAGAATATAAAGAAATTTTAAACTTTATATAGTAATCTCACTACTAAAAGTAATATTTAAATTGTTACTTTGAAACTTGTAGGATAGATAAATAAGTAGATGTTAGTGAGATTGGAAACCAAACTTTTTATTATTAAAAAAGCAATACAAGGATAAAATCGAAGTTATGTAAAAAGCTTGGAAGCATAAATTTGAATTTTAAGTATCAGTAGCAATGCATTATTTATTTTTCTTTGGGCCACTGATGAGGTCTAGTATGAAAAAGTCTGAATAGCGCACAGAGTATTCATGCCACTTGGACTTGGCTTCTAGATACCATTCCCCACAAAAGTAATCAGAGATCATGCAAAAATAGCTAGTTCTGGGTTAGAGGAAGGAAATGTCCAGGACTCTGTGTAGAAAGCAAGGAAGATAAAATTGACAGGATAAAATCACTTCAAAAGGAAACAGAAGTCAACTTAAAAGGATTGTCACTAGCTATAGATGGTACAATGCAGTATCAAAAAGAAAAATTACGGGAATCCCTGGGTGGCTCAGCGGTTTGGCGCCTGCCTTCGGTCCAGGCATGATCCTGGAGTCCCGGGATGGAGTCCCGCATCGGGCTCCCTGCATGGAGCCTGCTTCTGTCTCTGGCTCTCTCTCTGTGTCTATCATGAATAAATAAACAAAATCTTAAAAAAAAATTACTGGACAGATTAAAACATATGGAACCAAAATATCATGAGTTCAGGGTGCTGGATGGCTCAGTTGGTTAAGCATTCGACTCTTGATTTCAGCTCAGGTCATGATCTCAGGGTCATGGAATTGAGCTCCACATCAGACTTTGCACTGGGCATGGAGCCTGCTTTAGATTCTTTCTTCCCCTCTCCCTCTGTCTCTCTAAAAAAATTTAAAATTTTTTTTTAAAATCCATGACTTCACATCAATATCAAAAAAACAGTGAAAAGAAAACTAAAATAAACAATTTCTTTGTTCACAATTAGAAGAAGCTTAAGAGGTAACCCCTTACTCTGAAAATTGATCATATCTATCTTATAAAACTATATATTCAGGTAACCAAATAGTCCTAGCTGATGAGAAAAAGTCTCTCCTTATGGAAGATTTTCAACTAATGAATGTAAAAGGAATGAAAGAATTAAAAAAATCACCCTTTGCAATGCCTAATGAAATAACTGATTTGGGAAACAATAGCACTAAAATCATTAAGAAAAAGAAAGATGAGAGGTAACTATGCAAATGAAAAAACGGGGGCGGGGGGGTGGGGGTGCACCTGGGTGGCTCAGTGGTTGAGTGTCTGTCTGCCTTTGGTTCAGGTCATGATCCTGGGGTCCTGGGATTGAGTGGTGCATCAGGCTCACTATGGGGAGCCTGCTTCTCCCTCCACCTATGTGTCTGCCCCTCTCTCTGTGTCTCTCAGGAATAAATAAATAAAATCTTTTTAAAAAATGGAAAGACTGGGAAGTCACAATTTTAGCTTTGCCAGATATTATGAGCGTCCCCAATGTGTTGCACTATGAAGTATTGTTTTTTCTTCTTTTTTTTTTTTAAGATTTTATTTTAAAATCTTGGGACTCCAGGATCACTCCCTGAGCCAAAGGCAGCTGTTCAACCACTGAGCCACCCAGGCTTCCCAATATAAAGTATTGTTGTAAAAAAGTTGGACTTGAATCTAGCCAAGTTATAGACCTAACATCTGGTATTCAGGAAGTTTGTGGGACAGGGAAACCAATGAAATGACACTATGAAGCAGACATGGGACATTTTATAGGGCACCTGGCTCAGTTTCTTTAACAAGCCAATGGCATGGGAAAACCAGGGCAGAAGGGAAGAGGAGAGACTATTCTAGACAAAAAGATTTAAGAAACAACATCCAAATATAACATGTGGGCCTTGTTTCAGTCCCCATCTGAAAAAAAAAATGTAGAAAAAAATATTTTTCAGGCAAATGAGGAAATTTTATTGTTTTTTTTTTAAAGATTTTATCTATTTATTCATGAGAGATACACAGAGAGAGAGAGAGAGAGAGGCAGAGGGAGAAGCAGGCTCCATGCAGGGAGCCCGACGTGGGACTCGATCCCGAGCCTCCAGGATCATGCCCTGGACCGAAGGCAGGCACTAAACCGCTGAGCCACCCAGGCGTCCCCAAATGAAGAAATTTTAATATGGGCCTGCTATCAAATGATATTAGGGAAGTATTGTTAACTGCTTTAGGTATCATGACAGACAGAATAATGGTCTCCAAAGATGTACGCAACCTTGTCCCAGGAACCTGTGAGTATGTTATGTTGTTACATGGCGAAAGGAAATTAAAATTGCAAATGCTAGTCACCCGACTTTAAAACGAGGAGGTTATCCCAGATTATATCCGTGAATCCACTGTAATCACAAAAGTCCTTAAAGAGGAAGAAGGAGGGGAGCCTGGGTGGCTCAGTGGTTGAGCATCTGCCATTGGCTCAGGTCCTGATCCCAGGGTCCTGGGACCGAGTCCCGCTTCGGGCTCCCTGCAAGGAGCCTGCTTCTTCTCCCTGTGCCTATGTCTCTGCCTCTCTCTGTGTGTCTCTCATGAATAAATAAATAAGATCTCTTAAAAAAAAAAAAGAAGAAGAAGAAGAAGAAGAAGAAAGAGGGATCCCTGGGTGGCGCAGTGGTTTGGCGCTTGCCTTTGGCCCAGGGCGCGATCCTGGAGACCCGGGATCGAATCCCACATTGTGCTCCCGGTGCATGGAGCCTGCTTCTCCCTCTGCCTATGTCTCTGCCTCTCTCTCTCTCTGTGACTATCATAAATAAATAAAAATGAAAAAAGAAAAGAAAAGAAGAAAAGCGGGCAGCCCCGGTGGCTCAGGGGTTTAGCGCTGCCTTCAGCCCAGGGCGTGATCCTGGAGACCTGGGATCGAGTCCCACGTCAGGCTCCCTGCATGAAGCCTGCTTCTCCCTCTGTCTGTGTCTCTGCCTCTGTGTGTGTGTGTGTGTGTGTGTGTGTGTGTGTGTGTGTGTGTGTCTCATGAATAAATAAATAAAATCTTAAAAAAAAAAAAAGAGGAAGAGGAAGATAGAAGGCTAAGGCTGCAAACCACTGGAGCTGGTTTTGAAGACAGAGGAAACAGGGCTACAAACCAAGGAACTCAGAAGTCTCTAGAAGCCAAAAAAGGCAAGGAGATGGATTCATCCCTAGAGCCTCCAGAAAGGAACACAGGCCTGTCAACATCTTGATTTTAGTCCAGGAAGACTTGGACTCCTAACCCTCAAAACTGCAAGATAATGAATATGTGTTGTCTTAAGCCGGTAAGTTTGTGGTCATTCGTGACAGCAGTCATAAAAAACTAAAACAGGCAGGGTAATAAAAATACTATGTTACATAAGAAAATGTATTTTATAGAGATACATTTGTAAACACTTAGGAATGAAATGACTTGATGGCAGAGATTTGCTTGAAAACACTAGAGCAGAGGGATGCCTGGCTGGTTCAGTCAGAGGAGCAGGCAACTCTTGATCTCGGGATTGTGAGTTCAAGTCCCACGTTGGGCATAGAGATTACTGAAAAATAAAATCTTTAAAACCATAAAATATTGGAGAAGAAAGAAAAAACAGTAGAATATGAAGTGTGGTGAAATGTCTGTAACTGGATTTTGGTGATAAGTATGTGAGGTTCATTATAATATGCTCAACTTTTGTGAATATGAGTAAATTTTATAACGAAGTTTAAAATTTGGGGGGAACAGTTGGAGTAAACATTTTTTTAAGAAGAGTGCTGCCGGGCAGCCGTGGTGGCCCAGTAGTTTAGCACCACCTTCAGCCCAGGGCCGGAGACCCGGGATCAAGTCCCACATCAGGCTCCCTACAGGGAGCCTGCTGCTCCCTCTGCCTGTGTCTCTGCGTCTCTCTCTCTCTGTCTCTCATGAATAGATGAATAAAATCTTTAAAGAAAAAAAAAAAGAGTGCTTGCCTTCTGAGCATAGTGATCATAAGCCACAATACTGTGCTATAGACTTCAAAGCTGATGAGACACTAGATCTGAATTGTTCCCACTACAAAAAAGAAATGCTGGGGACGCCTGGGTGGCTCAGTGATTTGGTGCCTGCCCAGGTCGTGATCCTGGAGTTCTGGAATCGAGTCCCGCATCAGGCTCCCTGCATGGAGCCTGCTTCTCCCTCTGCCTGTGTCTCTGCCTCTCTCTCTGTGTCTCTCATGAATAAATAAATAAAAATGTTTTAAAAGAAATTATAATTATGTCACGTGATAGAGGTGGTCACTAACCCTAAGGCAATAACCATATGGCAATGTAGAAATGTACCAGATCAACATGTTTTACATCTTAAAGTTATATGTCAATCAAATCTCAATAAAATATTTAAAAAAAAAAATGCTTGCCTTCCAAAAATGAGATGCTCTCCTTTACATCTTGCCTTATTCTCATTCTCCATTCTTCAACATGCTTTGAATCTGCATAGGGTCAGGTGTCACCCTTATAAAACAGGCTGAAAACAATGACCAGATTTTGATTATCTTCTCATACTCCTACTTCAGTAGTTCAGACGGATCAAGAAATTCCCTCCCATTAAAATCTCCATTATTTACTGGGCACTTGCTAACCTTTACTGGGTAGTTCCTTAGTGCCAGGCATCATCTGTTGCCCATGAACTCTCATCTTAGCCCTGAGAGTTACAGATGGGGAAAATGAGACACAAGAAGTAAAAAGCCCCATTCTGCTGGTTGGGAAGTGGTGGATCTCAGCTCAAACCCAGGCCCCGGCCCCAGAACATGCACACTTAACTTCCATTCTTATCTGCCTGTCGGTAATTATTTCCACATCAGAAAAAATAAACATGGTGTTAACAACATCACATACCTCATACATTTCCTACAATTGAAATTAAAGAATCTGGTGTTGATAGCTTAGCATTTGAACCCAGCTCTTACAGTGAAATGTTTCAGCCTAATGGTAGAGACAGAGCGTTACTTAAGGTGATGGCTTTTATATTCCTGAGCTTTGTAGGCAAACTTGGCATCCCACTCCAAGATGCCGTCTGGAGTTTGCCCAGTTCTGTGTTGGAGAGTTATAAATAGATGCATCAAATGCCAGATACTTAATCCACGGCAGCTCCTGCTAATATGAAAATCCCATTTGCAAAGGGTTTTTTCTACCCAATTGAATTGACGTGGTGAAGTAATTCTGTCGGAAACAAAAACCTGTCTAAGAGGCTCAGAAAGAGTTGCACATTATTTGCATAGATTTGCATATTAATTTATAGTTGGTGAAATACCTCATTAAGGAGTAGATTTCTCCAGCTACTGAAATCCAAGGAGGCAAATATTTTGAACCAATCAATTTAATGGATTAGGACCAGCCTCTCTCTCTCTGCTACCCATTTCTCCCTTTTAAAAGAAAATTAACAGTAAGGCTTCACCCCAATTCCAGGTTTTACCTGGAAATGTTAATGGGGAGTATGGGAGGTAGGTTAACCTGGATGTACTTTGGTTGGGGAGTCTGAGGAAAGAGGCAAGACACACACTTCCAGTCAAGAGTCAGCCCAAATCCAAGTTAGCATCCCTCTCTGAATACCAAATCCTATCAAGGAGGCCCAGACCAAGGGCAGGGCCACCTGGTTTCTCCACACCGTCTGACCTCTCTGCTGTTCCATCTCAGTTTCCTGACCTGACTCTCCTTCACCCATATCTGCATTCTCTTTAGTTCCATCCCTCATGTCTGTGCCCCACTTTGTACAACAGAGGTAACAACAACGCCCACCCTCTAGGATGACTGAGGGGAGGCCTAGCACTGTACTTTTTTTCCACCAAAGTTTTATTGTGTAAGGTAGCCTATGGGACACCTGGGTGGCTCAGTAGTTTGGCTGTCCAACTCTTGATTTCAACTCAGGTGATGATCTCAGGGTCCTGGGATCAAGCCCTGCATCAGGCTCCCTGATCAGTGGGGAGTCTGCTGCTCCCTCTCCCCCTGCCCCTCCCTCTCACTTGTGCTCTTGATCTCTCTCCTTCTAATAAATGAAATATTAAGGAAAAAAAAGAAAGAAAGAAAAAGAAAGATAGCATATGTGACTAATTCAGGACACAAAGTTGGATTCTTCTCGACTTACATCTTATTTGACTTTAATATATATTGAGAAAATATTTCTTTTTTTTTTTAACCATGCAACATTGTCTTTTATTATGTATGGGTTTTAAAAACTACTTCCTCAATCTATCCATACACAGGCAAAAGTAAGTATACTGTTTAACATACTGGAACTTAAAAATATTGACCATTGCCTAGAGAAGGGAAAATTATCCCTAAAACATGCTTAACCAGGAGGCCAATTCATCTGCCGGCCTCCAAGGACATGGAGATGAACATGATAGTCAGACTGTCCCCCATCTGAACCTTCATTCACCACCATTCGATAATAATTCTTCAGGCCCAGATCAGCAGCACATTTCTTGCCAACAATCATTAAATGTCCAAGAAGACTTTCATCATCATCTTCCGCTACAGAAATCTGGGAAATATGTTTCTTGGGTATCACCAGAAAATGAGTTGGTGCTTGAGGGGAAATGTCATTGAAAGCAAGACACTGGTCATCCTCAAAAATGATTTTGGCTGGGATTTCCTTGCGTATGATCTTTCTGAAGATCATGTCACCTCCAGGCCAGGTGGCCTGAGCCTTGGCAATCTCATCAGCCCTTGCAGCCTCCTCCCGCGCCAAGAGAATATTTCTGATTCAGCAATTACTTATGAATAAAAAGAAAAGTTACATATGTAATAGGTATATTTTCAGGTAAATAGCTAATGAGAATCATGAATATTAAAATCTCAGTGGCTAAAATAACAAGAATTTGTAAAACGAATCATGGATAACTGACATCCTAACAATACAGCCTACCACTATCCTTGACATGCACTAAATATTCGAGAAACATTAGCTGTTTCTCTGGGTTGTCTATTCCTGTGAGACAGGAATCCAGAGAGGCATCAGCTGGTGGCTTTTCTGTTGCAAGTGGCATCAACTGGGTCATTCACTTAGCTGCATTCAGCTAGTGACTGAACTGGAATAGAATTTTCAAGAAAGCTTCACTTCTTTTTGTTGTACCTCCATGCTTTCTTCCACGTGGCCTCTCTCTTTTTACATGGTGAGTATGGGCTTCCTTCCAACACAGTGTTCTCAAGGGTATCAAACTTCTTACAGTCTGGTTCAAAAGGAAACATTCCAAAGAGGAAGTCAGAGCTGCCAATCTCTGAAGGCATAGCCTCAGAAGTTACACTCCATCACTTCCATTGCATTCTGTTGATCCCACGAAACGAGGCCCAAGGCTACAGATTCAAAGGGAAGGGCATAGGCTCTACCTCCTGCTAGACAAGTGGAAAGAACCAGCAGCCAGCTTTCATCCTAGTCATCCACTGCATTGTTGTCTGGCAATCTTGTCCACTCTATGCCCCAAGTTTAGAAGATATACGCATATCTTGTAGATATGCGTATATCTTCTAAACCTTTAGCTATGGTCCTGAGACTTCTCCTGAGCCTGGAATCACAGATCTTTCCAAAATGCTGACCTAGGCATGTCATCATCTCTCTATTCAAGTCTTCAAGGCTCCCACTGCCTATGGAAGAGAATTCAAATCCCCTAGCTTGGCATTCAGGACCAATCACAAATTGCTGGACTCTGCAACCCAACCTCTGACCACTATGTGCACATGTGCATAAATACACTCACCTCCTTTTGCACTCACACACGTGAACACACACATACACACAAAGACTTATACATTGTGACCACCCAGAAAAGACCACCAGAACATCCTGTGCACAAAACAAAGCCGTATTTTTTACCTATGTGCTGTCAGAGGCAGCAGCTCCACCTCAATCAAGCCTAGGAGGCTCTCAGGAGCAGACCAGAGGCAGATACCTATTGGGTTTTGGTGTCTGAGCTCAAGTGGCTTAAGGCAGGTCTTTTAATACAGTCTAGGATTGGCAGCCACGGCAAGGCAGGAACCTTAGAATGAGTCTTTATTAGTAAATGGTTGTTTGGTAAATGGACTTTTTGCTGAGGAGAGCAGCCAGTGCTTCTAAGAACAGGACTATGTGCCCAACTGGGCAATCTCTTGTTTAAATAAATCGGTTTTCAGGAGTGTCCAAAGCAAATGGTGAAATATTTAAAGGTTTACAATCTTATCTTCCCCGGGCAAGAGTTTTCTGGAGTAAATGGTAATCATGTTGACACAGGTGGTTTCAATCTTCCATCCTGTTAAGCCACCAGCATCTCAGTCTTGGACACACAGAGTCACCCTGACCCACCTCAGCCAGACTCTGCATGGTCTTGATCGTCCCCAAACACTGCATTTTCAGATCCTTGCCCTCCTTCCTCTTAAGTTTATCTTCTCCCATTCCAAATGAAATGCATGCTCATCACTGGAAAGATCACTGCAAAGTTTAGAAATAAAAAAGGTTAAAAGAAGTCCTAATGCACATGCGGGGGCAGAGGAAAAGAAGTGAGGGGTGGATTATTTTCCTAGGACTGCCAGTAACAAATTACCACAAACGCCATGGCTTAAAAAGAAACTTATTCTCTCACAGTAGCCTCTCTTGAGGCTACAAGTCTGCAGTCAAGTTGCTGACAGTGTTGCTTCCCTCTGGAGGCTGTGAGAATCTGTTCCATGCTTCTCTTCCAGCTTCTGATGACTCCCAACCACTCTTGAAAGTCCTTGGTTCGGGGCTGCACACCTACTGGGTTTCTGCCTCAATGTTCACACAGCCTTCTTCTCTCTGTACCTGTCTGTGCGTGTCCTGTCCTTAACTGACAAGGTCACCAGTCACTGGATTCATGGCCCACCCCAAATCCACGATGGTTTCATGTCAAGATCCTTCACTTAATTACATTCACAAAGACCGTATATCTTAACCAACTGAGCCATGCTGACACCCCCATGCTATTTTTAAATCATAACGAACATTATCATTATTCGCTACATAAAATCCCACCTCATAAATGGTCCATCATTTTACTTCACATTGGTTCCTATTTTGTTCACATTATGAATAACCCTGAAATAAATATCTCTGATTAATTCTTTGTTTCTTGTATTCAGATGACTTCCTGAAAACAATTTCTAGAAGGTGTAAATATTTTGAAGACTTTGGATATATCTGCCAAATTACCTTCTGGAGGAGGGAGAGATGCCAATCTGTCCTACCACCAGATCATGTAAAATGCTCACCCTGTCAATCTTGCTTCTCAATTATCTCAGTGACCTTGTTTCATAGGATATTAAACAGACTTTTCCTCCTGCCCCAAATTTTACCTATACAGATGGTGCCTGACTTAAGATGGCTTGACTTATGATTTTTCGACTTTATAATGTTGCGAAAGCAATAGGCATTCAGTAAAAAACATACTTTGAATGTCGAATTTAATCTTTTCCTGGACTAACAACACATCGTACAATTCTCTCTCGTGATGCTGGCCATGAGCTGAGAGCCCCAGCTTCTGGTCAGCCACACAATCACAAGAGTAAACAACTGACATACTTAACACTACTCTGTACTTATGCAACCATTCTGTTTTTCATTGTTGGTACAGTACTTAATAAATTACATGAGTTATTCAATAATTTATTATTAAATAGGCTTTGTGTTAGGTGATTTTGCCCAACTGAAGGCTAATATAAAGGTCGTGGGCACATTTAAGAGAGGTGAGGGTAAGCTGTTATGTGCAGTAGGTAAGGTGTATGAGACATATTTTCAACTCATGATATTTTTTATTTAGGATGGGTATATTGGGATGTAGCCCTATTATAAATTGACAAAGACCTAGAGCCCCAGAGCAAAGGAATCTGAGATTACGCACACAGCTTGCCAGAGAGAAGTAAACTGTCCTTCAATGCTCACTTCCAACCAACCAACAGAACCAGAAAACTGAAGTTTTTAATGCAGAGATCTATGAAGTAAGTTGTCAAACTGGTAGGAAGTATTGGGGGGATCCCTGGGTGGCTCAGCGGTTTAGCGCCTGCCTTTGGCCCAGGGCACAATCCTGGAGTCCCAGGATTGAGTCCCACATCAGGCTCCCGGCATGGAGCCTGCTTATCCCTCTGCCTGTGTCTGCCTCTCTCTCCTCTCTCTCTCTCTCTCTCTCTATTATGAATAAATAAATAAATAAATCCTTAAAAAAAAAAAAAAAGGAAGTATTGGGACATTTCCCTTCTTCAAGGCAAGAAAATAGACACAGAAACAGAAGGTGACTTCATGGGAGCCGGTCTTTCTTCCTCCAGGTACAACTGAGGTAAGAAGGTCACAGACCACCTGATACATATAAACAGAAAGCTCAACAATCACTAGATGCCTAACCAGTATTCATTTCTTCCTTCATAACGGATCACTGGTTTTATTCAGAGCACAATGCATCCAGAAAAAGGTTGCCTTTCCTGGCCTCCTTTGCAACTGGATATGCCCCAGCCAATGTGGTAGAAGTAGGGTTTCTGGGTAAGCTCTTTAAAGGGAAATAACTAAAAGGGTTCCCACCTCCTTCCTCCTTCCTGACGTGTGGAATGCAGCCAGGAAGTCTGGCATTCTGGCAGCCATCCTGGGTCATGAAGCAAAGGACTTAAAAATGGCGGAAGATCTATAGAAGCAGCCCAGATCCCTGAGGATCATGGAGCCACCATCTAAGTCCTGGACTGTTTATCTCTGAACTTAATGTACATGAAAGAAACTGAACTCTTATATGTTTAAGCTGCCCTACAGTTTTTGTTTCACTTTGTTATTTTGCATTTGTAGGAAAGCTGAGAAGATAATGCAGCGAGTTTCCATATTCCCCCACCCACTTTCCCCTAACGTTAACACTTTGTTACTGTGCTTCATTTGTCAAGTCTAAGAAACCAATGTTGGTATGTTACTGTGAAGTTGGATGTCACCAGCTTTTCCATGAATGTTTGTTTTTCAATCCAGTAGTCTATCAGGATGCCACACTGCACTTAGTCACCATGTTTCCTTAGTCACCTCTGACCAGCGAGCTTAGGGGTCTTTCCTCTGCCTTTTCATGACCTTGACCTTTTGAAGAATACTGGTCGGCTGTTTTTAAGAATGTTCCTCCATTTGATTTTGCCTGATGTTTTCTCCCAATAGACTGGGCTTAAGGGTTTACAGGTAAAAGTACCCTTCTCACTGCATTGCATGTAGGGCACATAAGATCACCACGATTTATCTCTGGTGATGTTAGAACTTGATCGCTTGGCCAAGGTGGTGTCCGCCAGGTTTCTTCATTGCAAAGTTGTTAATTTTCCATATTCCCATGTTTGAAAGTGAGTCACCAAGTCCAGCCCACACTCAAGGAGGGAAGAAATAAGTCCCATCTCTTGGCAAGAGGGGATATCTACATAAATTATTTGGAATTATCCAGTAAGGTTTATTCCTTCTCTCCTATCTATTTATTCATTCATTCATTCATTTATTAATAATCACTTACTTGGATTCTAATCTAATACTATTGTTATTTATTTTGTTGCTCAAATTGTTCCCCTTTTGGCCATGGGAGCTCTTCCAGACTGGGTCCTAAGTCCTCTTGAAACACCTTCATCCATTGTTTGTTTTTAGTTTCACTTTGTTCTGGGTTTTTTTGACTACTTCTTTACTTGAGTAGTTACATAATGCTCCAGGCTCATCTTGTACTCTCCCTTCCCCCAATCCTGGAATCAGCCATTCCTCAAGCTTCTGTTCCTTTTATTGGAGAATAGTGTTTAGAAACTAAGATGTGGGCTTCGAGTATGTTTGTTGCTCCTGGAGCATCATTCTTCCAGATAGGCAGAGCTAGGAAATGTATGAATGCATACCAGCTGATGCTATTAAACCAGCCTATGGAGCAGAGGGGGTCACTTTATACTGCCAAACTTTGAGCCTTCTTGGAAAAGTGCAATGCATATCCATATCCCCTGGCATTTCAGGCCCGGGGTCTGTCTGCAAACACAGACACTGATGTCTCCTTCCTATCTAGAGAACAGAGAGTGGTAGGTGGGTTGTACAAGCAGGAAATAACAGGGCAGGTTGGAGTTTCCCCAGATGGCAGCACTGAGGTAACCTTCTCTCTCAAAGTTTGGAGTGGCAGAGATGTCTGTTTTATCATGGAACAATGGGTTCTGAGGAAAGCAGTAGGGCTTGAGCCAACCTGAATCTTCTGTGTCTAAAAAGGTAACCTGCTGGAGAAAAGGAACCCCAGCAGTGAGTTTTTCTGGCACGTACTACAGGGTACGTTTGCTAGATAAAATACAGATTTCCCAGGTAAGCTAGAATTTCAAATAACCAACAAATAAATTTTTAGTATAAATACCTCCCAAACAAATACAGCTTATCTGCGATTCCAATTTGACTAGAGTGTTGGATTTTTATTCGCTAAATCTGGCATCCCCACACAGGGGACGGAAGTTGAAACCAGGGTTGCCAGGGCTTGGCTAGAGGAAGCATCATCACATCAAAGAAGTATAAAGCCCTGAGCTCCTGAGTAATCTCTGCATCTGCTCCCAACAAGGCCTGTCATACAAAGGCATTATCAGCCAAGAAAAATCTAAAAACAGCACAAGGTCAATAAACTTGGTACACCTAGTTATCCTTCAGAAGGCAGCTCCAATGTCACATGCTCTCTGAAGTTTCATTACCTCCGCCCCATGCCAGATAAACAGTTCTTCAGCTGTGTTCTCCAAGGCACCACATGCAGGCTTTATGCAGCCCAGCAATGTAAAGAAGAGTTTTGTTTTTTGTGTGTTTTTTTGTTGTTGTTGTTTTTGTTTGTTTTGTTTTGTTTTTTGAGAGAGAGATTGGAGATAGGCAGAGGGAGAGGGAGAGAGAGAATCTTTTTTTTTTTTTTTTTTTTTTTTGGAGAGAGAGAATCTTAAGCAGGCTCCATGCCCAGTGCAGAGCCCGACTCAGGGCTTGATCCCACCACCCTGAGATCATGACCACAGCCAAAATCAAGAGTTAGACACCTAACTTTGTAGCCACCCAGGGACCCCAAGAGTCAGGCATTGTTGATGGATTATTGGGGCAGTTGCTCTACGGTTCTCTGAGCTCCCTAAGCACAAAGCTCTCACTCTGTCCATTTTCGTAGGCTCAGGGTCCATTAAAGGCAGAAATAGAGTCTACAAAAGCTCTAAGAATGTTTATTCAATGAACAAGAGAATAAATGAATGATTGCTCTCATTTTAGAGACAGAGGAGCCAAGCCCAGAGAAATTCAGTTCAATGTCACAGTTTTTGGTTGGTTGGTTGATTGATTGATTGATTGATTTCTAAGATTTTATTTATTTATTTAAAAGAAAGAGCACAAGCAGGAGGAGAAGCAGAAGGAGAGAGAGAAGCAGACTCCCCGCTGAGCAGGGAGGCTGATACAGGTCCCCGGACCCCAAGATCATGACCTGAGCCAAAGCCAGACATTTGGCCAACTGAGCCACCCAGGCACCCTGAGGGGTTTTTTAAATTTATTTATTTAAGTAATTTCTATGCCCAACATGGGGCTTGAACTCACAACCCCAAAATCAAGAATCCCATACTCTTCCAACTAAGACAGCCAGGTGCCCCATTTTTTTTCTTTTTTAATGGGTCTACCAAGAGCAAGGAAAATGAATAATATTTCAGAAGCTGGAGTGGAAGACACTGTGCAGTAATGAGGGAGTTGTCCGCTGTGAAGGACACTGAACATCGCCCTTCCTAGTCTGGGGCCAACATGGCATCAAGGGCTACAAGTTTTCTCTCCTCTACCTAGCTGCTGCCTTTTTGAGTGGTAGAAAGAGCCCCTCCAAAAACGAGAGTCAAAAGTTCCAGGTTCCATTCCGATTCTGACCCTGGTCAAATCACTCTGCCTTCTTTCTCTCCTCTGCAAAGCACCGGAGATAATCTATACTAAGCAATCTCTAAAGTGCTTTGAGCTTGTTTCTCTACTCATTCATCAGTCAGCATTTGTTAGGGCTCTTCCATGCAGACCTCTGGGGATAAAAAACAGTACACAGTCCCTGCACTTAGGGACCTGGAAAGGCAGGGAGTGGAGGGATGCCTGGGTGGTTCAGTGGTTGAGCATCTGCCTTTGGCTCAGGTCGTGATCCCAGGGTCCTGGAATCAAGTCCTGCATCAGGATCCTTGCAGAGAGCCTACTTCTCCCTCTACCTGTGTCTCTGCTTGTCTCTGTCTCTCATGAATAAATAAATAAAATCTGTAAAAAGAAAGAAAGGTAGGGAGTGGAAATTAAATGGATTACCATGTGGCCAGCACCATGATAATAAAAGCAATGGCCACCATCTATTTTGCATGCACGCTCACCATGGAGCAGCCACAGTCCCAATGATCACTGCCACCTTATAAGCAGGTGTTGTTTTAACCCTCATTTAAGGAGGTGAAATGACTTGGTCAAGGTCACTTAGCTAGTAGTAAGGGCGGGAGTAGCCACTGAAACTCAGATTTGCCTGACTCAAAAGAACTAGTGTGCATAACCACTTGGCTACACAACTTTCCTAGTAGAAGTATGTGAAAAAAATCACGAGCAGTGCAAAGGATGGCATAGGGAAAGTTTCCTAAGGCCTCCCTAATTGTGACTCAAAATCTAGGAACCAAAAAAAATGTTTTAAATAATAATGGGTACCAAATATAGAACTTACCATGTTCTGTATAAAGCATTGTTACAAACACTTTAAATATATTAAGCATTTAATCTTCACAGCCGTATGAGGTTGGCACTATGATCCTCATTCTATAGATGAGGAAATGAGCCCGGGGAGCAAATTTTCAAAGTCACATACAGCGTATTGGCAGAGCTGGAATGTGAATGTGGACAGGCTGGCTCCAGAGTCTGTGCTCATATCTGTTATGTTATACTGTCAAGGTCAAAGGTAAATGACAAATGAAAGAGAATAAATAATTGAAATTCATAGCACAAAGGGCTAATCTCCCTAATATGTTAAGAGATTCCTCCCAAGAAAAAGGCCAACAACCCAAGAGAAAAACCCAAAACCTATGAATAGACAGTTCAATAAAATTAAATACATACAAGAAAAATGCAGATTCTAACCCTAACGAGATAACATTTCTCACCTACCAGATTGGCAAAAACCCAGAAGTTTGACAAAACGCTCTTTGTGAGGCTGTGGGGAAGTGGCCTCACATGCTGGGAGGCGCACAAATCAGAAGATCCACGGATGACAATTTAAAGTGACAAATCCATATACTCAGCAACATGACGGCTAGAAATTTTCTCGCTCAAGCAAAATGGCATTAAGGCAAGCCTTGTCATTACAACCTTCTTTGTGACAACAAAGACCTGGAAGCAACCTTCATGCCCATCAGTAGGGGCCGGTTAACCACATTTGGCACAGACATATAATGGAATACTTTGCACTGTTAAGAAGATTGAAGAAGCACTTTATGGATTGATATGAGGCCATTTCAAGATATATTAAAGAAAAAACCAAGGTACAGAACGGTGTGTATACATTATTCTTAAATATGTCTTATAAATTCTTTTGTATAAAGATAAAAGGAAGGAAATAAATCTTGTATTGATCTGTAGCAGCATAAGAACCACCTCTGGGGAAAAACAGGGAGTGGGTAGATGGGAGGCAAGGATGGGAAGGAGAACCTCCCCACACCCCTTTTGCATTTTTTGAGGCCTGAGCCACACGATTGTATTACTTATTTTTAAAATTTACAAAGAATTTTTTAAAGAAACCAAAAAAGAAAGGGCTTTCAGCGGAGGGGTCATTTTAGAACTCTCTGGCTCCAAGATGACAACTCAATGGTCCTATAATGAGAAAGAGTCTTCATGAACCCATTAGTGATAAGAAAACAAAAAGGGTATCAGAGATGCCCACGGGGGCAAAAAGGTTCTTTCATTCAGACCCACTCACACAGTTCCCATTGCCTCTCCCCATTATGCTCCCCAGGCTCATTCAAGCTAAGACTCAAGCACCAGTGACATCTGCTAACATAGGTAACCGTGGGCAACCGGGCTTCTTTCGTGGTTGTCATAGCAACACTGATGTTCCTACAGTCAGGTTTTCATTGTGAAGTGATTATCAGGCCTTGTGGCAGGCTCTTCCACGTCCGCTGGATGAATGAGCCTAAATTAGATGCAATTTCAAATGAACTGTTAAGAGCAGCTGAGAATTGGGTGAGATTTACATATCCTTCCATCAGGACCCTCAAATCTTTTGAGTTACATGCCCAATGCAACTCAAGGATGGGGCGCTACTTTCACCGCAGCCATCAAAAGCTGCTGGATGGCCAAAGACTTGCCATGTTTCGATGCAAAATGGGCAGTCCCTTCTCCACCTTCCTTTCTTACTCTCCCCTCTTGAGTAGCAGGAACAGACCCAGCAGGATCTTGGTTTCAACGGCAATATACATAACAAAAACTCCTGATTTACCAGAACGTTGTAAAACCCATCGTCCTATTATAATGAGCCCCCACTCTACACTGGAGAAATCTCAAGTTTCTGCTTGCCTGAGTATCTCTACTCCAAAGTGATGCAGCCAGGATCCCTAACCACCTCTCAGAGTTTCTTTCACCTCCGCTCCTTCACTAGAGGCCAGGATAAAAGTTTTCTTTGTGTTTGGAAAATGAAACAGAGTTTCATGGTATCCATGAGCCTCAATGAAAAGACAGGTGCTCTGCATCCATCAGCCAAAGGGCGGAAGGAAGGGGCTCAGTCCCGGCAGCCAAACACTGGGGCAACATGACAAGCTCCCAGTGACTCATACACACCCTTAATCTCTGATTTCAGTGGTTACAACGTATCCACCCACATTCAAATCATTTCTATCTCCCCCTGTGCTATATTATTCCGTTCCTATGCCATGTACCCTCAAAGAAGTGAATTCATTTATCATTTATAGAGTTATAGGAAGGAAGCAGAGGAAAGGAACTCTCTGGCGTTTGGAAGAAGCATTGACTGTTCCCCAAACTGTCCTCATTCCTGCTCCAAGTATGTGACTTGTGGCTTCCTTTGCACCTCAGGCATGTGCGGCAATTCCAATAGCAAGAGGTGTAAATGGGTGAGGACAACAGGTGCAGGCAGAGATGTAGCCATCCACTCCTGTTGGGTTTGACAGGCGCTGTCTGTGTGAGTCCAGCAACCGGTTCTGTTGGCTTTGGAAAGAAGCAGGATGTTGTCCAAAAAGCACAGAAAAGCTCCCTATCAAAAAAAAAAAAAAAGAAAGAAAGAAAGAAAAAAAAGAAAAGAAAAGAAAAGAAAAGAACTTCTGGGCAAGTAAAAATGTGCCCAGAAATTACATTCAGGCACTCTTTATCCTTAGGGTTTAACCTGGGGTTGATCCATGTATTCTTGAGTGGGCTTCTCATCACCAATGAACCCTATACCATCACCAAAGTATATGCAAAATGCTCTACATATAGCAGGTGTCAATCTGCAACAACAAACTCGAGTGTGTAAGAAATATAGCAATTCTTTACTTTTGTTCAATCGATTTAAGTCTGTCTCTAAATGCTATCTATTTGGGTTGGCCAGAAATTCAGACATTACTGGATCTCCTACCACACTATGCCCCTATTTTAACATACCCTTCACCTCCATTCTGTGCTGGTCTTAGCTCATGGGTAACAATCAGGCATTTGGAAGTCTTTTTGGTCATCAGTCCACAATGTTTGTCAACAAGATGCTTCCTGTTCTAGCTCACATGGTTCTGTGTATGTGCCCCATCTGGACACTGAGCCAGCCCGTCTGGCATATTTCACACCTGCCCTCCCCTCTGAGGATGGGATCCCCAGACACAGTAGAAATCTTCAGTTCCTTGGATGTAGCACTAGGACTTACAATTGAAATCATGGACAACAATGAGATCTAGGGTGAAAGAAGGATGATATAAAGCAGGGTGTTCAAATATTTTTGAAGGGGGAGTATAATCCCAAAAGAATTTTGTAAAGCAATGTGTCTCTTTGCAAATTTTAAAGTCAGCATGCTAATTTTTCATTCTACAATTAAACAGTTGCAAATTATATAATTTCTAATCTACTAAAATAGTGGTATTTTTAAACTGTTATACCACTCTTTTAAATATAACTAGTGGAATCCAAATATAGTGAGTTGATGTCCATCTTTAGCCTTTTAAGAAGTACATGAGCAAGCTCTTCTTCAAAAAGCAAAAACTTTGTCAATTCCCTCCAACCAAAGATGACCAGCAACAAGTAGAGTTTACAGACTCATTGCAAGAAGGAAGAACATTTACCATGGGGAACCATAGGGCACGTCCAAGTGGCAAGGTATTAGAAACAACTCAGAGAATTTAGGTTTGCGTTAGGTGCTTTCTGGGAGAATTCAAGGAAGTGGGGTTCTGCTCTGAATTGGATGCTGTCAAGAAGGATTAATTCTATGTTGGGTTAAATAAAGTTTAGCTAAAAGGAGAAAATAATAGAGAAGGCTAAAGCTTTAAATGGTAGAGAAACAATCACTTATAGTAGCAAAGAGAGCAGAATTATATTAGTTTACTATTGCTTCAGACAAATTACCAAAATTTAGCAACCATTTATTAAGCACCATTGTCTCAGAGTGTCTGTGGGTAAGGCTGTAGCATGACTTAACTAGATCCTCCACTCAGTCTCACAAGGCTGCAATTCAAGTGCCAAGGGGCTGCATTCTCATTTGGAGGCTGGACCGGGAAATAATCCATCTTCAAGCTCCCTCTAGTTGTTGGTAGAATCCATTTCTTTGAAGCTTATAGAATTCATGTCAGTGTGTTCTTCAAAACCAACAAAGAAAAGTCTTTACTGCTGGAGACTCTGCCATTAGGGAAAGCCTAGACTTTCCTCCAAAGGGCTCCCCTGATTAGGTCAGGGCCACTCAGGTAAGTCTTCCTTTGATGAATTCAAAAATCACCTGATTAGGGATCCCTGGGTGGCGCAGCGGTTTAGCGCCTGCCTTTGGCCCAGGGCGCGATCCTGGAGACCCGGGATCGAATCCCACATCAGGCTCCCGGTGCACGGAGCCTGCTTCTCCCTCTGCCTGTGTCTCTGCCTCTCTCTCTCTCTCTCTCTGTGACTATCATAAATAAATAAATTTTAAAAAAAATCACCTGATTAGGGACCTTAATTACATCTGCAAAATCCCTTCAGCTTTGCCACATAATTTAAAATAACCCTCATCTTTATCAGATTCAATTTGTTAGAAGCAAGTTACAGGGCCCACTCACTCAAGGGGAAGGGATGATACAAAGGCATGGCCTCTGGGAAGTGAGAATCAGGAGGCCCTTCCTAAGGGGTATCTGCCATAAAGATGTTTAGCATCACTTTGGTTTGCTTGTTTTCATCCATGCTTACACAAAATTATAATGTGGTCCTATTTCAGGGTGCCTGGTTGGCTCAGTCAGTTAAGTGTTTACCTTTGGCTCAGGTCAAGATCTCAGGGTCCTAGGTAGAGCCCCAAGTCAGCCTCCCTGCTCAGCAGGGAGTCTGCTTCTCCTTCTCCCCCTCCCCTTGCTCATGCTCTCTCTCTCTCTCAAATAAATGAATAAAATCTTTAAAAAAAAATAATACAGGGGATCCCTGGGTGGCTCGGCAGTTCAGCACCTGCCTTCAGCCCAGAGCATAGTCCTGGAGTCCCGGGATTAGGTCCCACATCAGGTTCCCTGCATGGAGCCTGCTTCTCCCTCTGCCTGTCTCTCTCCTCTCTCTGTGTGTGTTTATCACAAATAAATAAATATTATTTTAAAAATAATTTAAAAAATAATACAGTGGTCCTATTTCTTTTCTGGCTCATATTGCCTCAATCAAAGATTGACCCTATCTGATGCTGGTGTACTGTGAGACCATCAGGTGCTCAGGAGAACATCATGGCTGTGAGTGCTGCGTCAACTTCTAACAACACTGAGGCCAAGCTCTTGGAGTCAGGCCAGCCCCCAGATGTCAGAGGCTGCCTCTTTCTCACTTTTACATCTTTTCTTTATTCCTTGAATGATTATTTCTCTTCCACTTCCCCCAAACAACCGTATTCTGATGTAACCATTTATATTCTTGAAAATCTTTAATAGACCATTCCACCAGACTGTCCAGCAACCAAAATATGAATATAAATTGAGCCATACATATTTTCTGTATATGGCTAAGTGTTCAAAATAAATCCTTTCAGCTTGAGTCAGCATTACAATGATGATTAGTACACAACTGACAGATGCAACATAAAGACATACATCTTGACATATAATTTTTAAACATATAAAGTAAAATTCTACCAAAATGTATCTGCTAATGAAACAAATAGGCTGGTTTTATTTCCAATTAACTCATGCATTCACAGATAAGTGTTAATAACTGCCAGCATAAGAAAGGTTCAGCCTCAGTTCCATTTCTAGGTTCTGCTTGTATATCTGCAAGCACTGAGAAACCATGTCCATGTAGACACATAGGTAGACATGGGAAGAGTATCATTAAGGTAATGTCATTCAATTCTCTGAACTTCAGAATTACATGCCCATTGCGAATTAGTTAAATCAACTTATGTGAAGCAGTACCTGGGGGTGTGAGTGGTGAACATCTTTCAATGGAATACCACAAGGCAATTGAAATGGACAAGTTTATTACTCACAGGCACTGGAGGACGTACTCAGCACATTCTGATATGCCATACGGGGTGAGGGGAAGTCAGAGAGTGTGGTTGTTACCTAGGGAGAGGCAAATGATACCTAAAGAAGGGCTAGCCCATATAGACTGCTTGGTCACACAAAATGATGCTGATGGGTGCCTGGCTGGCTCAGTCCTTGGAGCATGTGACTCTTGATCTTAGGGTTGTGAGTTCAAGCCCCACAATGGGTGTAGTGATTACTTAAAAATAAAATCTTTTTTAAAAATTATGCTGGGGGATCCCTGGGTGGTTCAGTGGTTTAGTGCCTGCCTTCGGCCCAGGGTATGATCCTGGAGTCCCAGGATTGAGTCCCACATCAGGCTCCCTACATGAAGCCTGCTTCTCCCTCTGCTTGTGTCTCTGCCTCTCTCTCTCTCTCTCTCTCTCTCTCTCTGTCTCTCATGAATAAATAAATAAAAATCTTTTTTTTTAAATTATGCTGAAGCAGTAATATTTTGTAGTAGTTTAGCTAGATTCTCAACAATATGATCTAGCACCAACATTATTCAAACAAAAAGCACTTGGCTGACTCAGGAAAGCCTGTGACTCTTAAAAATATATATATTTTATTTATTTATTCATGAGAGACACAGAGAGAGGCAGAGAAAGAAGCAGAGAGAGAAGCAGGCTCCATGCAGGAAACCTGACATGGGACTTGATCCCGGGACTCCAGGATCATGCCCAGGGCGGAAGGCAGACACTCAACCACTGAGCCACTCAGGTGTCCCTAAGCCTGTGACTCTTGATTTCGAAGTTGTGAGTTCAAGCTTCATGTGGATGTAGAGCTTACTTTTAAAAAAATGACTCAAATACATTAAAACCAATTGTAAGGGACACCTGGGGGGCTCAGTGGTTAAGTGTCTGCCTTTGGCTCAGGGTGTGATCACGGGGCCTCACGATCAAGTCCTGCATCAGGCTTCCTATGAGGAGCCTGCTTCTCCCTCTGCCTATGTCCCTGCCTCTCTCTGTGTGTCTCTTGTGAATAAATAAATAAAATCTTAAAAAATATATATAGTTGTAAAAATGACATAACAGATAAAGGACTAGTATCCAAAATCTGTAAAGAACTTACCAAACTCAACACCCCAAAAACAAAGAATCTAGTCAAGAAATGGGCAGAAGACATGAACAGACATTTCTCCAAAAAAGACATACAAATGGCCAATAGACACATGAAAAATTGCTCAACATCATTTGGCATCAGGGAAATACAAATTAAAACCACCATGAGATACCACCTCACACCTGTCAGCATGGCTAAAGTTAATAACTCAGGAAATACCAGATGTTGAAAAGGATGCAGAGAAAGGGGAGCCCTTTCTCTTAGACTATTTGTGGAAATTCAATCACTCTGTGTGCAGAGTGCAGCCACTCTGGAAAACAGTATGGAGGTTCCTCAGAAAGTTAAAAATAGAACTACCCTATGATCCAGGAATTGCACTTTCAGGAATTTACCCAAAAGATAAAAAAATAGTGACTTGAATGGGCACATGCACCCCAATGTTTATAGCAACAATGTCTACAATAGGCAAAATATGGAAAGAACCCAGATGTCCATTGATAGATGAATGGATAAACAATATATATAATGGAATATTACTCAGCCATCAAAAAGAATGATATCTTGCCATTTGCAATGATGTGGATGGAACTAGAGGGTATTATGCTAAGTGAGCTAATTCAGTCAGAGAAAGGCAAATACCATATGATTTCACTCATATGTGGAAATTAAGAAACAAAACAGATGAACAAAGAGAAAGCGAAGGAAAAATAAAATAAGATAAAAACAGAGAAGAAGGCAAACCACAAAAGAGTCTTAACTATAGGAAATAAATTGCTGGAGGGGAGGTGGTAGGGGGATGGGATAATCAGGTGACGGGCATTAAGGAGGACACTCGATGTAATGAGCACTGTTATGTGCAACTAATGAATCACTAAAGTCTACCCCTGAAACTAATAATGTGCTATGTGTTAACTAAATTGAAGTTAAATAAAAATTTTAAAAATTAAATTAAATTGGGGAGGTAGGGTTGGATAGGATAACTGGGTGACAAGTATTATTGAGGTCACATGATGAGATGAGCACCTGGTGTTATACTATATGTTGGCAAACTGAATTTAAATCAACTTTTTAAAATATTAAATTAAATTTAAAATAAAAAATAAAAACAATCACAGTTTTGGTACTCAACCATTAGGGTCATTCACTGTCTCAAACCTAACACAAATATTTTTTAGTCAATTCTTTATAGGTAGCTTAAAGACTTGTACACTCAGCATAATATGCCACAGTAGGATTCAGGATGGGCAAGAGACAGGAAAATAGGGATTGAGGAAGATGATGCTTTCATCTCAAAGGAGCTCCTTTGAAGGAAGGATCAATTTTGAAAGAAGATCAATTTTAGAAAAGAGTGCATATGAAAACACAGGATCTGGAAACTGATTCCCATAAAACAATCCCCATACTTTATAGAATGTATATGCATGAGTGCTCCAATTAGAAGATAATAATCTAAAACATTTGAAGATCTTTGCATTTGAAGAAAGATAAGAAATTGATCGACCTGCTAAAAAACAAAAAACAACAACAACAACAACAACAAAACCTCACACTTGGGATGCCTGGCTGGCTCAGTTGGTAGAGCTTTCGACTTTTGATCTCTGGATCATGAGTTCAAGCCCCATGCTGGGTATGGAGTCTAGTTAAAAAAAAAAAAAAAAAAAAAAAGCCCAAGATAAGTCACTCATGCTAGGCCATGTCACCAAACTGGCACTTAATACATAATCAAAATCCCGTTTCAACCTCCCCCAGAAATGTAGTCTTAACCAGTCGGTCAGGAATTTTCTGGCCAACACCAGTGAGGCAACTGTCACACGGGCCCTCTCGATCCCCCACAAAAGGAAGATGAAGTTATCTGCATGATGAAACCCCTTCTCATTCCCCTTAAGACAAAGTAACCCAGCCTGAAATAATCCTTTCTCTTCCTTCACCTTCCTTGCCTCACCCTCATTCCTATTTTAAAAAAAAAACCTTCCATTTTGGGACGCCTGGGCGGCTCAGTGGTTAAGCACCTGCCTTCAGCTCAGGGCGCGATCCTGGAGTCCCGAGATCGAGTCTTACGTTGGGTACCCTGTAAGGAGCCTGCTTCTCCTTCTGCCTGTGTCTCTGCCTCTGTGTGTGTGTGTGTGTGTGTGTGTGTGTGTGTGTGTGTGTGTGTGTGTCTCATGAATAAATAAATAAAATCTTTAAAAAAAATCCATTTTGTACAACTCCTTGGATCTCCCCCTACTTGCTGGATAGGATGCTACCCAATTCATGAATCACTTAATAAGGCCAATTACAGCCCCTCAGTCGCGGCCGGCGGCCTGCCTCGCCGCCCACACGCTCCGCCACGGTCCAGCAGAAATGCTTCGATTACCCGCAGTCCTCCGCCAGATCAGGCCAGTGTCCAGAGTCCTGGCTCCTCATCTCACTCGGGCCTATGCAAAGGTGTAAAATTTGGTGCCGATGCCTGAGCCTTAATGCTTCAAGGTGTAGATCTCTTAGCCGATGCTGTAGTAGCCGTTACTGTGGGGAAGAACCGTGATTATTGAACAGAGTTGGGGAAGTCCCAATGTAACAAAGCATGGTGTGACCGTAGCAAAGTCAATTGACTTCAAAGACAAATATAAAAATATTGGCGCTAAACTTGTTCAAGCCAATAACACAAACGAAGAGGCTGGGGATGGCACCACTACTGCTACTGTCTTGGCACACTCTATTGCCAAGGAAGGCTTCGAGAAGATTAGCAAAGGTGCTAATCCTGTGGAAATCAGGAGAGGTGTGATGTTAGCTGTTGATGCTGTAATTGCTGAATTTAAGAAGCAGTCTAAACCCGTGACTACCCCTGAAGAAATTGCTCAGGTTGCTACGATTTCTGCAAATGGAGACAAAGAAATTGGCAACATCATTTCTGATGCAATGAAAAAGGTTGGAAGAAAGGGTGTCATCACAGTAAAGGATGGAAAAACACTGAATGATGAATTAGAAATTATTGAAGGCATGAAGTTTGATCGAGGTTATATTTCTCCATACTTTATTAATACATCAAAAGGTCAGAAATGTGAATTCCAAAATGCCTATGTTCTACTGAGTGAGAAGAAGATTTCTAGTGTCCAGTCCATTGTACCTGCTCTTGAAATTGCCAATGCTCACCATAAGCCCTTGGTCATAATTGACCAAGGTCACCGTAAGCCCCAGGTCACTGTGCCCTGCTTCGGTGCATTCCAGCCTTGGATTCAATAAGTCCAGCTAATGAAGATCAAAGAATTGGTATCGAAATTATTAAGAGAACATTCAAAATTCCTGCTGAAGATGTTTATGGAGAAGCTCTGAATACACTTGTTTTAAATAGGGTAAAAGTTGGTCTTCAGGTTGTGGCAGTCAAAGCTCCCCGTTTTGGTGACAAAGCTGCTTAAAGATACGGCTATTGCTACTCATGGTGCAGTGTTTGGGGAAGAAGGATTGACTCTAGATCTCAGAGATGTTCAGCCTCATGACTTAGGAAAAGTTGGAGAGGTCATTGTGACCAAAGATGATGCCATGCTTTTAAGAGGAAAAGGTGACAAGGCTCAAATTGAAAAACGTATTCAAGAAATCATTGAGCAGTTAGATATCACAACTAGTGAATATGAAAAGGAAAAGCTGAATGAATGTCTGGCAAAACTCTCAGATGGAGTAGCTGTGTTGAAGGTTGGTGGGATAAGTGATGTTGAAGTGAATGAAAAGAAAGAGTTACAGATGCCCTCAATGCCACAAGAGCTGCTGTTGAAGAAGGCATTGTTCTGGGAGGGGGTTGTGCCCTGCTTCGATGCATTCCAGCCTTAGATTCAATAACTCCAGCTAATGAAGATCAAAGAATTGGTATCGAAATTATTAAGAGAACACTCAAAATTCCTGCAATGACCATTGCTAAGAATGCAGGTGTTGAAGGATCATTGATAGTTGAGAAAATTATGCAGAATTCCTCAGAAGTTGGTTATGATGCTATGCTTTTGTGAATATGGTGGAAAAAGGAATCATTGATCCAACTAAGGTGGTAAGAATTGCTTTATTGGATGCTGCTGGAGTGGCCTCTCTGTTGTAGTCACCGAAATTCCTAAAGAAGAGAAGGACTCAGGAATGGGTGGAATGGGAGGTGGTACAGGAGGTGGCATGTTCTGATTCCTAGAATAGTGCTTTACCATTCTTTTTTTTTTTTTAATTTTTATTTATTTATGATAGTCACACAGGGAGAGAGAGAGAGAGAGGCAGAGACACAGGCAGACGGAGAAGCAGGCTCCATGCACCGGGAGCCCGACGTGGGATTTGATCCCAGGTCTCCAGGATCGCGCCCTGGGCCAAAGGCAGGCGCCAAATTGCTGCGCCACCCAGGGATCCCTGCTTTACCATTCTTAATGAACTGTGAGAGGAAGCTCAAGGCTGTGTTCCTCAACCATAACTTCAGAGAAGTCAGTTGAAGGAAATGAGTAAAGAAAAGACTGGCTGATGCTTAAGAAGATCGCTATAACCATCAGTTACCGGTTTCAGTTGACAACATATAATGGTTTACTGGTCATTGTCCATGCCTACAGATAATTTATTTTGTATTTTTGAATAAAAAGACATTTGTACATTCCTGATTTCACATACTCACTGAGCTCCCTTGTGTGCCAGGCACTGCCTCCTCCCCCAACAATCTTTATCATCAATAAACCCCCAGGTGTTCAGGTTCCCCCTGGTGTATTACTGGAAACAGCCATGGTGCGCAGAACCCACTGCACCTATCTTTGAATGCACTCAATCACTCAACACCACTACTTGCTGACTATTGACTGTGTCTCAGGATGGCCCAGATGCTATGGATACAGAAATGGAGAAAGAAAGCCCAGTCCTTTCCCCTAGAGCAGGGGTCCTCACGGTGCAGCCTCCAGCCAGCACCATCAGCATCAACTGGGAGCTTGTTGAGGAATTCTCAGGTCTACCCCTTACCTAACGAATCAGAAACTATGGAGTGGGGCCCAACACTCTGCCTCAACAAGCCCTCCAAGTGATGCTGTCACATGCTGGAGGAGCTTGAGACCCACTGCTCAGAGGAGTTCAAAGTCCAGCCAACATAAACCAGCAATGATAATGCAGTGGGGAAGGGCAGCCACTAAAACAGTCAGGAAGGGAGCCTTGAAAGCCTCAGAGGTTGGGCATCTGCCTTTGGCTCAGGTCATGATCGCTGGGTTGAGCCCTGCAGCTCAGCAGCAGACTCCTTGCTCAGCAGGGAGTCTACTTCTCTCTCCCTCTGCCTGCCACTCCTCCTGCTTGTGCTGTGTCAAATATTAGTGATATCCAGAGTCATCACAGTAACATTGGTTATACAGCAGAATTTCCAAGCCAATTTTTTCAGAAACCATGACCATTACGAATACTTTTTAATTTTTTTTATTTTTATTTTTTTACGAATACTTTTTTATTAACAGGAATATTTGAAAAAAATTATTTGTTACTGATAACAAATGTCCTGGGCACATCTGCCACCTTGTTAAGGTATCAGCATGATCTGACATGTGAGAGCCAGGACTGTATAATCTCATAGTTTTGAATGGGGTGAAATTTAGGTAAAAGACAGGCAGGTATGTTTGCATAGTTCTGGCACTGAGGAGACCATAATGCAAAGGATGGTGATTTGCTCGGATCCTTTTGTTATCAACAAACATTCATTCTAGGGGAGCCTATTCTTCGCTCCTGATCTGGAGACACCAGCCCCTTTGGACCTAGACATAAGCATCTATCCAGACAAGGCTATCAAATTCATCTGAAAGCAGTCTTCCTTACTGCTTTAGACTGCTTTGGAAGGAGTCGTCACTCAGAAGCCTTCACCAGAACAGCTGCTCAGAAGAGTCAGGTCAAGGCTTTGTCCTTAAATTCATTTGGACAGAGCTTCTGAGTCAGATCAGCTTCTGAGTACTGCAACATATGATCCCTAAACTGTTGATAAGATTTGGTTATTAAAAATCCTCAGGGGTAGTCAGAGAATCAGATCCACTGTTAATCTCTACAGAGAGTCAAGAGAATTAACCAACCAAGTTTAATTTAATTTAAGTTTTTCTTACTGACTTAATTTAATAATTATTTATAAGCATAAAGCATCCCTCCTTATGTAAGATCTGCAGGAAATTAATTACTTTTCCCTCTAGACAGGTTATTTGCATTCTTTTCAACATTTTTAATAGGAAATACATAATGCCTGGTACAAAATGTGAAAGCTATAAAAGAGTACAGAAAAAAGTATATTATCTCGTTCCCTCCCCCACAGTCTCTGGCACCTATGGAAAGCATGTATACATACCTTGTTTTGGATTTTTTTTTGGGGGGGTGGTATTATACCAAAAGGAGATATTCTATTTTAGTGACTGTTCTATGCCAGTATGGGAGAAGCCCCATTCTTCCTTATTCCACTGTGAGGACATGCCTACTTTATACCACCAATCCCCCACCTATAGACATTGAAATGGCTTCCAATCTTTTGCTACCTCAAACAATGGTGTAAATTAAGTCTTGTACAAAAATCTATTCTCCGTATGAAAGAATAAACAAAAGGCAGTAATTGAATATTATCCAACCTTTTAAAAAGGACATTTGGACACATACAACAACACAAATGAACCCTGAGGACATTATGCTTTGTGAAACAAGCCCATCACAAAGGGACAAATGCTGTATGATTCCACTGTACCTCGTAAATTGTATGTTACGTGTATGTTACCACAATTTTTAGAAAACCATTTTCTATATTCTTCTGTATTCACTTATTCATTCATGCATTTGTTCAATCATTCAATAAACCCATGTGTGCCAGAATCGGAGAATTATGTACAGATTTATCCTCAGGTTCTGGAAGACAAAAAGGAATTAAGTAAGCAAAGAAATGATGCAAGGAAATTCTAAGCAGAAAGTTCGGGATGTGAGAAATCAAAATGCCACACTAGAGAAGAAAGGATGGAGAGGTAAAGAGGAACCATATATAAAGACCTCTGGCAACTCACTAAAGGGAAGATTTTGTTCTGTAAGAATAAATAATTATCCTGAAAGGTTTACACAGCACATCAACCACCTGACTTGTATGGTAGGAGGGCTCTGGCTTCCATGTGGAAGCTGGATGGAGACCAAAGCTGAAAAAGACTCTCTCCTTGCTGCTTTCCTCCAAAGGCTTGGTGAATCTTGACCTGTCCAGAAAAGACTGAAAGGAAACAGACTGCAGTAAATCAGGGTGTATAATTCACTGCTCTAGTAGTTTTCAAGGTGTGGTCTCTGGACTAGCCACACCAGCATCACTTGGGAGCTGGTTAAGATGCAAACTCTCAGACTCTCTCCTAGCTCCATTGAGTCAGAAACTTTGTGGGGTGGGCCCTGGAAATCTATGCTTTAACAAGCACAGGTAATTCCGATGCAAGTTCAAGTTTAAAACCATTCTCTATAGGATGCCTGGGTGGCTCAGTTAGTTACTGCCTTCAGCTCAGGTCATAATCCCAGAGTCCCAGGATCGAGCCCCACATTGGGCTCCCTGTTTGGTGGGGAGTCTGCTTCTTCTCCCTCTGCCCTGCCCCTTGTTCATGCTGGGCTTGAACTCAACACCCTCAAGTCAAAACCTGAGATGAGATCAAGAACCGGATGCTGGGGATCCCTGGATGGCTCAGCAGTTTAGCGCCTGCCTTTGGCCCAAGGCATGATCCTGGAGTCCCGGGATCGAGTCCTACATCAGGCTCCCTGCCTGGAGCCTGCTTTTCCCTCTGCCTGTGTCTCTCTGCCCCTCTCTCTCTTTCTGTGTGTCTCTCATGAATAAATAAATAAAATCTTTAAAAAAAGAAAAAAAAGAGTCGGATGCTTAACCAACTGAGCCACCCAGGTGCCCTGGTGTCTTTTAAATAGTACGTTTATTATACCTCCACCCAACTTGCCAATAAAAGTTAACACTCTGGCTCCTTTTATTTTAGTTTACTTGACATAGAAAATACGATCAAGGGGCACCTGGGTGGTTCAGTTGGTTAAGCGTCTGCCTTCAGCTCAGGCCATGATCTCAGGGTCCTGGGATCAAGCCCCTCGTCAGGCTCCCTGCTCAGCGAGTCTGCTTCTCCCTCTCCATCTGCCCCTCACCTCACCCCACTCCACCCCACCCCCGCTTATGTTCTCTCTCTCTCAAATAAATAAATTACACCTTAAAAATAAATATATGATCAAATTTACCTGCCCCACCTAAAATCTATTTGCATAAACTTGTCATGAACATAATGCAAAGTACAACTGTCTCATAAATTTTATGTATGTTCTACCTTTATTTATTTATTTATTTATTTATTTATTTATTTATTTTTTCTACCTTGCCTTTTTTTTTTTTTTTTTTTTTTTTTTTTTCTACCTTGCTTTAAAAAACATTTGAGGCAGGATGCTTGGGTGGCTCAGTGGTTGAGCGCCTGCCTTTGGCCCAGGGCGTGATCCTGGAGTCCCGGGACCGAGTCCCACATCGGGCTCCCTGCATAGAGCCTGCTTCTCCCTCTCCCTGTGTCTCTGCCTCTCTTTCTCTGTCTCTCATGAATAAATAAATAAGATCTTTAAAAAATATATTTGGTGGCCGGTGTACATATAATTAATGTATACCATAGATTTCAAATGAGCTTTAGGAAGAATGTTAAAAAAAAAATGTACCCCATGAAAGATCTGAAACTTTGTAGAGACTTAAAGACCAGAGCTTTCTAGGCCATAAAGTCAAAAAGCTTAAGAAGTACCTGCCTCGAAAAACCATCTGTGCACCATCCAGAAACACAGGGTAGCCAAAAATGTCCGGGAGCCTTGGAAATGAGAACACTCACAGGTCCTCATTTATTGAATAACCAGTAAATATTTCTCTGAGAGTTCAGACATTTTACTGAAATCTGAGGAGCCCCAGAGTATCCTCCCTAGTTACAAAATATGCTTCCTGCCATTAAACAGAGTTTTGTTCAGGCCTCTGCAAGCACTACAATTCCAGTCTTCTTATGAATACATTTCATATCATAAGTGGCAGAAACGCTGGAAACACAGAAGCAGTGGGGCACAGTAAATAAGTAAACAGACAAACAAACAAATAAATAAAGGCTCTGTTGCACGGTGTTGAATGAAGGGTCTTGTCTCTAGCTCCTGACCTTGGAAAGGCAGCTTTGCTCAGGTATCAAGCAGGCAGTGTTGTGCCTACTACAATGCTTGAAACAAAGCAAGCACGGAACAAGTATCTATTATTCATATATTGAGTTCCTTCTATGCCAGGAGCACAGCAACAGATCTTGCCAACCGTGAAAGGCAGTCAGCGACCATAGGCCCAACAATATAATAACATCAGCCACCACAAGATGGCGATCATGGCGCTGAGTAATTAGTTATTAACAGTGGTTCTTGGGACTGAGTGCTTTGTCAATCAGTACTCATTCATTCATTCAGAATTCATTAGCATTCAGAAAATACTTATTCAATGCCTGTTATGTGTCTAGCATCACGGTTACAGTACAAGGATCAGCAAAGGAAGACAGAGTCCCTGTCCACAAACCTTATAGTTCTAGGTGAGGAAATGGACAAAAAATCCGAACAGTAAACCATCACAGATGCTGTGATACTGCACAAGGGGAGAGTCATGCTGCTGGGGAGGAAACCATCCCTAAAGAGAGATGAGGCCAAGAAGGGGGAGCTAAGGTCCAAAGAACAGGAGTTCATGGGTGGGGGGAGGGAAGGGAGCACTCAGACAAAGGGAAGAGGCTGTCGGAGGCTCCCAGGTAAACCGGAGAACACCAAGTCCATGAGGCTGGAGCCCAAAGTGCAGGGCAGCAGCATTGGAGCTGCCCATCCTGGAGGATGAGCTGGAGCCAGGTCATGCAGGGCTTCACCAGCCTTGCTCATTCAGTGGGATTTGGGTCTAGATCCAAATGGCAATAGGAGATGACTGTTGGGTTCTCTACATCCTGGGAGGGGAGAGAGCTGGGTGGTTAAATTGGATTTGCCTTTGACAAGGTCAGATTTGCATTCTGACAGGGTTGGATCTGTTCCAGGGATTCGACTGAAGGGTAGCCAGGTGGGTACAGGGAGACCAGCTGGAGAACCATCTCTGGTTCTGGGAAGGAAGGAGGAACCTTGGATCAGGGTGGGGGCAGTGAGGATGAAGGAACAGGATGGGGGGGGCGGGATTCCAGGGGTGGTGGTACAAGGAAGGGAGGTGGCAGAGATGGCTCCCAAGCATCCAGCTCAGACAGGACAGCAGATGGAAGATAAACTGAGGCAGGAGGGGGAAGAGGATCTCAAATAGTGGTTGGGTAGTGGGGAGTCATGAGTTCAGTGTTAGACACACTGACTGTGAGGGGTTTTTGAGATATCCAGGCAGAACCATCCAGAAGGGAAAGAAACATTTGAGTCTAGAGTTCAAAGACAGAACTACATTGAGTCAACTGGGCAAGGGTGAAATCACCTTGGAGTAAAACCTGGAAGAGCAGCCAAGCCAACGTGGATGAAGACCAGCCACAGGTCAAGGACAGAGAGAGATGCTGAGGGGGTATTAGAAATCTACAGAGGTCACGAGAGAGATAAGGGAAGGTCTCCAAAGAATCAAAGCAAAAAAAAAAAAAAGAACAGAACTGAGAGATAATAATAGGATTATAGGAAGGATGTGATTCCATTCCCTTTGCAGCAAATTGGTCATTCTCCCAAATTCACTCTTAGAGAAGAGGTGTGGCCTTTAATGACCTCTAATTGCTTAGGGGGGCTGTTCAAATAGGCTGCTCCAGAAACCTGAGTGTTAGCATTCCAGACACCTCCTCACATAAGCAGCCTCCAGCTCAGACCACATGGAGGGGCCAGCATGGCCGGGTAGATTGAGGGCTCTGAAGAAGAGTTCTTAAAGATTTTTTATTTGTTTATTCATGAGAGACACAGAGGCAGAGACGTAGGCAGAGGAAGAAGCAGGCTCCTTGCGGGGGAGCCCTATGCGGGATTCATCCTAAGACCCTAGGATCACACCCTGCCTGGAAGGCAGATGCTCAACCACTGAGCCACCCAGGCATCCCACAATCAATCAATCAATCAATCAATCAATAACACACAGTTGCTGTGTGGGGTAAAAGATATGCAAAGTGCCAGCACCCGGTTCTGCTGTTTGTTTAGCAGAGACCTTAATCCCTCCCATTTATCGTTTGTTCTTCTGCCCCAGGCAAAAGTAGCCCTATAATGCCATTTTCTTAGATTTGCTATAAACTATAGGGTTTGGGTTGAGGAGCTGGGTTTTGTTTTTTTGTTTTTTGTTTTTTTTTTCGTAAAACAGCTGATAATGACTTAAAACACTGCTGGTGACTAATTGGATGCTTTGCACAATAACTTGGGTTGGAGAGCCCTACAGCCGAAAGGCCTTCCCTTCCAGTGGGTTTATCAACTCTAAAGCGTAGAAAGCCACAGGAATGCCATGGAGATAAAGGTAGGAAGACAGAGGTTCCCCCTTAGTAGCCCAGTGGCCCAGCACTGCTCTGACCAAACTCTGAACTTCTCGGGGTCCTTCTTCCAGGAGTTGAGGGGGACCCTGCAGCACCACGGTTGAGAAGCGAACCTGCCCCAGTGTGAGGACACAGCACCCACTTTTCTGCCTCTCGTCCTTCCTCGATGCTCCATCACCCCACATCCCAACCACCCTAAACAGGTAGTTCCCAGCTGGCCCTTGCCAGTGGCTCATGCCTGGGAAGCCTGTCTCAGCATTTTCCCCAGCAATCCTGCCTCTCTACTTACCAGCTGGGTCAAACGGAACTAGTTGATTAAGCTGCTAAGGCTATTTTTTTCTGAGGGGATATTATTACCTTCTTCCTGGAATTGTTTTTGGCAGATCAGGAGAGATGGCATATAGATATGGCACTTAGCATAAGGAAACCAGTATTATTACTTAATACTTAGCGAACAGGCTCTACTGAAATTATCTTACTCCTTGCCAGATTGTAGGCTCCTTGAGAACAGGGAGGTATTTACCCTGTTTGCATCTTCAGTGTCTATCATAATACACAGCAGACAGATGGACTTGCAAATACCCATGATTCAGAATCACACGAGGGGTTGCCTTCACTTGTGGCAAAATATAGATTCCGGGGCTCCAGACTCACTGGGAACCCAGTGACTGCGAGGCAGCAACTGAGTCAAGATATTACCCTCTGAGGTGCGGGGGGTGACTCAGTCGGTTAAGCGGTTAAGCGTCTGCCTTCAGCTCAGATCATGATCCCAGGGTCCTGGGATCGAGTCCCACATCGGGCTTCCTCTCCCTCTGCACCTGCCCCTGCTCACTCTCCCTCTCTCCAATAAATAAATAAAATCTTTTTTTTTAAAAAAAGGTATCACCTGATCTTTCTCATCTCTGGTATGGACAACTGTGTCTGCTAAAATCATATAAAGTGCCACACACACACTTCAAAACAAGTTTGGTTCTACTTTGTATTAGTTTCCTAGAGCTGCAGTGACAAATTCCCACAAACTAGATGACTTAAAACAACAGAAATTTGTTCCCTCATACTTCTGGAGGCTAGCAGGGCAAAAATAACACGTGGGTAGGGCTGTGCTTTCTGGAGCCTCAAAAGGAAGATCTGTTCCATGCCTCTGTCTCTGTAGTCACATACTCTTCTGTCTCCTGTTTATGGGAATATGTACGATGACAAGTAGGGACCACCTTGACAATCCAAAATCTCCCCAACACAAGGTCCTTAATCCCATCTGCAAGGGTTTGGTTTGATTTTTTTTTTTCTTATATATATATTTTTTGCCAGATGAAGTAACATTCACAGGTTCCAGAGATTAGGATGCCTTCCACGGGGTGTGACATTATTCAGTGTACCACACACCCGAACCGCAGCAGAGTAAACGGAGGTAGATTTGTAAGCTTCCCATGTGATTCTGTTGCAGCTGTGAAAACTACTGAGCTGGGCACTTACTACAGGTTTGTTGAATGAATGAACTCCATGGTGAAAAATGCCCCTCTCCTCCACTGCCTGACTTTACAGCTAGCCCTCAAGGGAGAGACTTTCTATAATATTCTACCCCTTTAAAAAGGTCTAAAAAAAATGTTTTGGTGTTCCTGACTCCCAAAATACAGTGGGCCACAGACAGGTCCTATCAGCGAAGAATATCACCCTCTGCTCCTTTAATTCTCTTTCCTGGGATCCCTGGGTGGCTCAGCGGTTTAGCGCCTGCCTTCTGCCCAGGGCGTGATCCTGGAGTCCCGGGATCCAGTCCCACATCGGGCTCCCTGCATGGAGCCTGCTTCTCCCTCGGCCCATGTCTCTGCCTTTCCCTCTCTCTGTGCCTCTCATGAATAAATAATCTAAAATAATAATAATTCCCCTTCCTTTAAAAAAAAAAGATTTTACTTATTCATGAGAGAGGCAGAGACATAGGCAGGGGGAGAAGCAGGCTCCCCGTGGGGAACCCAATGCAGGACTCACCCCAGGACCTCAGGATCACAACCGGAGCCAAAGGCAGATGCTCAACCACTGAGCCACCCAGGTGACCCTATTCCCTTTCCTCTTCAATGCAAGTTTCTTCACGGGGGGAAGATAGCTCCCCGAACTGCTCAGTTTCCCCCTTGCTCCAGAAATGCTTGTGCAATACTAAGCAGACTCACCCAGGAAAAACCTGTGACTCGGCCCTTGTTTACAATCAGATTTAAGAGAGGAAGGTTGTTGAAATATTTTAGCCCAAGGCCACTAAGGGGCTTCAGAGTCCAGGCACATCACACCAGGCAACCTGGGAGGAGCAATGTGCCTTCTCTGGGCTCCTCCCATCAGGGCTTCTGCGATAGGGTCACAACCTGTGCAGATAAATATTTAACAACCAGTTTCCCAGGGGCAAACCTTGGATCTATAGCTTTACCTATTGCTGAGACATAAATATTCCCATGGTGGCCAATTTCAAGCTGCCAGGATGATGTCACCAAGAGACCAGCACGGTCTTACCTGCCAGCTGCAGCCACTGCAGCTCCCAGCCATTGACCTATGGAAAAACCACTTTTCCCTCAGTGAGAATTTGCAGGCCCAAGAGCTGGACAGAGCAGCTTTTGGAGGATCACTATAAAGAGTTAATTTTCTAATTTCAGGGACCAAATACTACTACTAGGAACAAGGTTTAAAGGAATCACAAATCTTTTTTTTTTTTTTTAAGATTTTATTTATTTATTCATGAGAGACACAAAGAGAGAGAGGCAGAGACACAGGCAGAGGGAGAAGCAGGCTCCATGCAGGGAGCCTGATGTCGGACTCCATCCCTGGATCTGGGATCACGCCCGGGGCTGAAGGCAGACGCTTAACGGCTAAGCCTCCCAGGCATCCCAGGAATCACAAATCTTTATGATCCCTACCCAACATGAGAGTTCTAGGCACAAAACATCACTATCTTTCTCCTGACTGCTCTAAAACTTTATTTCTCTATCTCCATCTCTCTAAGGATTTATCTGCCATTGATTCCGTGCCAAACCCTATTCCAAGTACAGCACACACCTTGACACAATATACCCTCCCAAATAACCTATGAAGCAAGCACTTTAATGATCTCTGTTTCAGGAGATGATAACCTCACTGGGAGGTTAAGTAAATATGCCTAAAGTCACAGAGCCCTAAATTGCCCTTGGAATTCCCAATGAAGAGTGACAGAATGAATGACAGTCTCCCAACCCAGGAACTAGTATGTTTTAGGGTATAGATCTGTGTAAAAATAAGGAGCATTTATACATATTTAATTGTAAATTGAACGTAATAGACACATAAATACAACCGATAAAATTTTTCACAATGATCAGTCTTGGGAATAAGAGCACTTTGTCTTTCCACATTCATCTTCACTAAAAAGGCTCAAATCTCTTTGCAATTATCAATTAATTACACATCAATATTCCTCTGAGGCTAGACAGTACATTTAGGGTCTATTTTATGGTCATTTTATTGCTGTTATTAGTAATGAAAATAAGATCAATGTTATGCACCATACAGTGTGTCACGTAGAGACCAGAATTAGACACGGTCATTGTTCCAAGGTTTATTTTTTTTTTTTAATTTTTATTTATTTATGATAGTCACAGAGAGAGAGAGAGAGGCAGAGACACAGGCAGAGGGAGAAGCAGGCTCCATGCACCGGGAGCCCGATGTGGGATTCGATCCCGGGTCTCCAGGATCGCGCCCTGGGCCAAAGGCAGGCGCCAAACCGCTGCGCCACCCAGGGATCCCCGTTCCAAGGTTTAAAACAGAAACGAAATCCCTAAGAAATGACTATTTCATTGTTAATAACAATGCCTCAAATTTATGGAGCATTTTATGCTTCACTTTTTAAAAATATTTTTATTCATTCATGAGAGATACACAGAGAGAGGCAGAGACACAGGCAGAGGGAGAAGCGGGCTCCGGACCGGACTCGATCCCGGGATCACGCCCTGAGCCACCCAGGCGTCCCTGTGCTTCAGTTTTTCACGTGTCTCAATGGAGCACATGGAATATAACCCGCGGCCAGCCAGGCCTGAATTCGAATTCTGCTTTCTGCTCCTAATGCCGTTCTCAGTATGATTTTTAACCGTTTATTTGGAATAAGCGAGACTCATTTGATTGCAAATCACAAGTCACAAAGATTTATAGACAAAGGTTCCCAACTCAGTGCCCCGCAGGGACCCACCTCCTTTCCTTGGAGGTTTAAAAAAAAAAAAAAAAAAACTTTTTGATCTCCTTCCAGGGAAATTTTACGCATATATGGTACAAGCAAAAGCACACATAACCCTACACCATTTTGCACCGATGTTAGCATTCGACCCTCGTGGAGAGTCTGATGTTCCTCTTCACAGAACAGCGGCGGGGAAGGTTACATCAGACAATCCCAAGAATACCTAGAGCCACAGTGCTGGGCGCGGCGAGGGCCCCCAGGAAAGCCTGGGCGGGCAGCTGGGGCCCGGGGAGCGCCTGCCTAGCCCCGGGCACGACCCCGGGGTCGCGGGGTGCAGTCCTGCGCGGCCCCCCACGGGGAGCCCGCCTCTGCGTCCCGCTGACTCTCCCTGGGGCGAGTCACTCTCCGGGCCCAGCTTTCGTGTCTTAACGAACCGAGCAACTCCCATCGCAAGGGCTGCTGTGCAGGTCGGGGAAGGCGCGGCAAGGGCGCGGCAAGGGCGCGGGCTCCTTCGTGCCACTCGCTCCAGAAACGCGGACGGACGGCAGCTAGGACGGCGGGGACGCCCCGGGCCCGCGAGCCGGCGCCCCCACCCACCCCCACCCCGGGGCCCGCGGGGTCCAGGGCCGCCACGTCTCGCCACCGACCAGGGGAGGCTCCTGTTTCAGAGACCTCGCGCCCGGATCACCAGGTACCGCCCCCGCCCCCGCCCCGACCCCAGGCAACCCCACGGCGCTGGCGGCTCAAACCTGCAAAGACGCAGGTGACCCCGGCTGAACCCCAGCGTCACGTGGGCGCGCGGGACCCTGCGCACGCCGGAGCCCCGCCCACACGCGCCCGGACTGGCTGCGCGCGCGGACGTGCGGTCGGCGGCGAAGGAAATGGCGGCTGCGGCGGGCGCGGCCGGGAGCGGCCGGCCGCCAGGGGGCAGTCGCGCGCCTGCGGGCCGCGGCCGGCTGGAACCGGTCTGGCCGGAAGTGGGGGCGGCACCTCGGCTTCCGCTGCGACGCGCCACGTGCGCGGCCGGGAGGGACCGCAGAAAACAACAAGATGGCGGCGGCGGCGGCGGGGGCGGGGCCTCCTGGTGCCCTTGAGGCCGTCGGTCCCTTAAAGGGCTGCGGCGTCCGCGCGGCGGGGCGGGGGCGGTCCGGCCGAGTCGGGCCGTGGGGTCTCCGCTGCGCTTGTGCACGAAGCTGCCGGCCCGCTTCCCAGATATTGTCCCGCTGTCTTAGGGTTCTGTTTTTTGGGTTTTGTTTTTGTTTTTGTTTTTGTTTTTTTGCTTTGGAGGTTGCTCGGGGCTGGTTTGTCCCTGTGTTTGCAGCTGTCGCGGCCTGGGACAGCAGAGCCGGCTTTGTCCGGCGTTTCCCGGGGCGGCGAGGGGCGGCGAGGGGCGGCGGGTAGAGCCTGGGCGCCTGGCCGGCCCAGGTGCGGTCCCTCCTCCCCGCCGCGCTGCGCGCTTCCGCCTGGTTCCGCTTAGAACCTCAACCCTGTTGTTTTTTATTCTTTTGTTTAAATTGGGCTTGCCGACAAGTAGAGCCCCCGGTGCTCACCGCGCCGCCGGCCCCCCGGAGCCCGCCTCCGCGCGTGAGCCCGTGGCCTGCCGGGTCCCGGTGGAGGGAGGCCGAGAGCGCCGAGAGCCCCGAGCGCTGCAGCCGCCGGCCCTTCGGCCTCGGCCCCGACAGTTGCCCGGGGCTGGGTTTTCCCAACTCACCGGGTGATTTGACGGGAGGTTGAGGCGCAGAGGAGCCAGTGTGGGTAAAAATAGTGAGCGCAAGTCATGCTGGTTGCGATGGTATATTTAGGATAAAACAGACGTTTGTCCTTGGTTTTGTGCATAAATATGCCGTCTCGTTTGCATTTCAGATGCCCTCATTCTGGGTGACTTGTGAGGTCATTTAGCAAGACTGAAATGATGTGACTGTTTTTATATGGAGGGTGGGAGTCGTTTTTAAATACTAAAACTTGACTCCCAAAGCTTTGGGAGGTTTAATTAGCAAAACTTTCTTCATGTAATAAGAGACCCCCCCCCCACCACCACCACCACCACCAGGGCATGTTACAGTGACAAAGCTCAGGAAAGACACCGCTGTTTACAGGGGCGCCCTTAGGGTTTCCTCTGTCTGGCAGGGTTTTTGACACTTGGCGCTGTGATCAAAACTGTCGCTCTTAAGGGACAGGCTAGAAACTGCATAATGTGGTCAAGAGGGGAAAAGAATACTCGAGGCTTTTATTTTAAGGTTTAAATGCAGATTTTTGACCCTAACATGGATTCGAGAGCATTTCCCTTCAGCCATTCATTTTTGTATCCATGCCTTCCAAGGTTTCACTGCCATCATTTTGCAAAAAAAAAAAAAAGGGGGGGTGGGGGCTGGACTGTTTCCAAAGGATCCTTTAACGTAGGGGGATAAGGACCCTCTTCTCTCCCTTCAGCCTGCGAAAAGATCGCAGCTTACTTAATACCATGTCGTTAAAAGAAGCCTGCTCCGTTTAGTCTTTATATTCTGCAGTGATTACCCACTTCTTTGTCTCCCTTTGGTACACACGATTCAGATCTTGGGAAACTTTTTCTGCAAATATCACTGAGCACAAGAATTGGTATATTCCCAGGCCATAAGTTGTTTGCCAAGAATTTCATTAACACTGCCTTCCTGTTGAAAGGAGAAAATGTACTTTAATTTTAGAATAAAGTATCATTGTAGCAATTTTTTTTTTCAATCTGGAAAAGCAGTAAGAAAATTAAAAGAATCTGTACTCCAATAATTCAGAGATACGTGTCTTTCTAGGCATAGATTTAAGTTTGTTTGGGGGACATTATGTTGTGTTAACAATTCTTTTAAAAATACATTGTTTTAGTTTATATTACTAAAGCAAATTATGCCCAATGGAAAACATGACAAGTACAGAAAAATACAAAGAAAAAAAAAAATCACCCAGAATGCCATCATCAAGGAAAGCCACTATTAAGCAAATTGTATTTGTCTTAAAGTAACACTGTATCTCACTTTGTAATCCAGGGTTTATATTTAGCTTATATACCGAACATCTTCTTATGTCAAACAAGAATGTTAATGATTTTTAGAGCCTGCATAATATTCTATCAGATGAATTAACCATTAACTATATTCTTACTACTGAACGCTAAATTTGTACGCTAAATTTGTTTGCCAATTTTTGCCCCTGTAAGTAATGTGGACACGAATACTTCGCAAAAAAAGCTTTTAAGATTTTGTAAAATAAAGTTTCAGGTTTGTTGGTACATATTTGACCCCCCAAACTAGTGAGTTAATGGTGTTCCATCTTGAACGTTCTAATTACTGTACGTCAGCATGCCACTTGAGGTTACATCCCATCTCTTGTACTTTCATTGCTCTCCTCTAAATCTGTTTGTTTCCATTAATAAGTCATTTATTCTTGGTGTATTATTTTTGATAGGGATGTGTGTCTAACAAGTTCCAGACTTGGATGTTTAAGTTAAATATTTAAAAGGAGTCCTTTTGCTGTCAACCTGTTAAAAACACAGAAACCTCTTTTCCTCGTAACTACTTCATTCCTGTGTGTAGACGTGACACAAAAGAAATTCATTGCTGAAGTTTTCTTTCCAGAACGAGACAAGTATATCAACTATGTAGTTCTCGTAAAATTAATGAACTAAGGGAATGTAGGCTCTTTTGGTGTAAAATCTCTAACCATCACATATCATCATTTTGTTAGTTATTTCCAGTTGTTGTGGATAGCTGCTAGACCTTTATCCACAGGGACAGGAAAAACAGCTCTGTTGGAAGCCAGGTGACAAGCACAGTAGTTTTAAGGTTTCTCTAGATCAGTGTAATGATACTCAGATACTCCTTACCGGGAAACCATTCTGTGTAGTCTGTTCTATCAAAATTAAATTGTTTGCTACGGACATCCTTCTCTCTAAAAATCATTTAGAGAATACCAAAAATAAAAAGGAGTAAGACAAATGTATGAATAATGGATACGTATCAATCAGCAGCGATTCCGTGAGCATCTCAAGATTACCTCAGAGAATAGGACACTCTTTCCTAGGGCAATATCCATTTTAATCACCCCATACTGTAAACTGCCCTAGTCTCTCTATTTTTTTAAGATTTTATTTATTCATTTGAGATAGATACCGAGAGAGAGAACATGAGCAGGGGGAGGGGCAGAGGGAGAGGGAGAAGCAGACTCCCCGCTGATCAGGGAACTTGGATGACACAGGTCTTGTCCCATCCCATGACCCTGGGATCATGACCTGAGCCAAAGGCAGGTGCTTAACCATCTGAGCCACCCAGGCGCCCCCCTAGTCTCTCTTTAAATGACGTCCTAATTACTAAACTTGGAATAAGATCCATTCTACTAGAAGAGGGAACACA
This sequence comes from Vulpes vulpes, assembly GCF_048418805.1. NCBI lineage: Eukaryota > Metazoa > Chordata > Mammalia > Carnivora > Canidae > Vulpes > Vulpes vulpes. The sequence goes on along the minus strand of NC_132793.1, from coordinate 95,351,281 downwards.
GTGTGTTAAGAATATTTATTCAAATAGATTTGGGACTTGAAGAGCTACCATACATGGCAATCATTATTATTCTAGAAGTCTTCCTTTTGGTGACAGTACCCCATGCAGAGGTTTATCTCGAGACTATCATTTTTTGACACCAACTACTTCATGGTCTGATTCTACATATAAATGGCAATAAACACGCAAAGATTTTTTTAGTTATATCAGCGCTGTGTATCTGAAATTAAAACCTGTTATTAGAGATTCATTCACTATAATCCTTTCAAAAACAGCTCTAGATTTTTCTTGCTTTATCATTCGGATTTCATAGATGATATCCAAGACAGCAAATGGATGAATATTTTACATTTTATTTCTTTTAAGGGACAATTGACTTTGAGCAGCTTTTGGGAGCTATATAGCTCTTAGAAACCTGTATTCTTGGAGCTGAAGTTTAAAATCTGCTACTGATATAAATGAAGAAGGGGGGTGGGAGTAGGAAGAAGCAAGGGGAGAAGCAGGAGAAGCAGAAGAAATACATATTTTTTTAACATTGAAAAAGTATTTAATATTCTTTAATCTTGAAAACATCCAGATTCCACTGTCAGGTACAGTTAGTGTCCAGCAATGAAAAGCAGAGGTCTTGTCAACTTGCCCCTTGAGTCAGCCCTGCCAGAAATAATAGAGGGGAGCCAGGTTGTCTTGTGTCCCGGACTTCAGGCCCTAGAGTCTACACTACTGTATTGGCACATTCCAGCAGGGCCAAGGTTGACAGAACCTTGCTGACCAAGGCATTATTCATTACCTTTTAGTTCCCCGCCTCCCCCCCCCACCAAATCTCCTCTGTTCTCATATTTAATTGCCTAAAGTTCTCATTCTTTCAAGGCTCCATAGTGCAGTGGTTAACAACTGGGGCTTAGGAGTCAGAAGAGACTGGAGTTGGGTTCTAGTTCTGTGACTTACAAACTATGTGACCTTAGGCAGAGTACCATGTCTGGGCCTCAGCTTCCTTCCCTGTAAATTTGAGAATTAAATGATGGTCAGTACATAGTACTGAGCACAGTGCTTGGCCCAAATAAGCTCTCAATAGAAGGCATTGATTTTTAACCCCTCTACTTGCTTAACCCATCCTCTGCCTGCACTCAGTTCCTCATTCTCCTTTGGCTAGTTGCTGCCTGACCAGACCAGTCAGCATCCCGCCTAGTGCTCTAAGTGCTTACTATTCCTTGTCCCAGTTTTCCCTTTAAATGTACCCTTAGCTCTTTTATCTGTCTGGCAAACTCCTATTCATTCATCAACACCCAAGCTTTAATATCCTGATGATGAAAGTATAAATTGTAACTCCTTCAAAGGGAAATTCTTACAAAAACAATAAGAATTTAAATGCACCAACCTGTGGATCCAGGAATTCTGTTTGCAGGAATGTATGCTATAGAGATCCTCACCCATGGGCAAAAAGGGAATGTGCATAAAAATACTATTTCTAATAACAAAAAGATATTAAAACCCGACATGTCCAATGGAGCACTAGCATCAAAATTTTAATTTATCCCTGCTAGGAAATACTATGGGGATATTAAAAACAAGTGAGTAGCTCTACAAGTACTGATTTCCAAACTATATTGTTACATGAAAAAATTGAGATGTAAAAAAGTTGAGTAGAAGATACCTCCATTTGTCAAAAAAAAAAAAAAAGAAAAGAAAAGAAAAGAAAACCACCACAGAGAGACAGTACATTTATATTTATATTGATGGAGTGGTGGTGGTTGCCTCTGATGGGAAGTCAAGGGTCTGAGCAAGGAAAGATTTCCTTTTCACCGTATATATCTTTGTTCAATTGGGAAAATGACTGTATAAAATATTAAATTTCTTTAAATTAGAAAAAGAAAAACCTTAATTCCAGCATCTATTCTTTTGGGAAGCCTTGACTGGCCCTCTTCCTCCATTTCCAGCCAGTTTCTTCTTCCTTCATACTTCCTGGGTTGCCCCTGAATTTTGAATGTAATTCACCCCATTGTATTGAATAGAACTATGAGACTGGTTTCCCTAGAAAACCAAGAGCATCGAGAAGCTAGGATTGATATTATATTCATTTTTAAAAATATTTTATTTATCTGAGAGAAAGAGCGAGCAGAGGAGGAGCAGAAGTAGAGGGACAAGCAAACTCCATGTTGAGCACAGAGCCTGATGCAGGGCTCCATTTCAGGACCCTAAGATCATGACCTGAGCCAAAACCAAGAGTGGGATGCTTAACCAGCTGAGCCACCCACGCATCCTGATGTGGTATTCATTTTTATGTTCGAAGGATCCAGCCTAAGATGATATACATACACACACCCTTTCTTTTTCTTTTGAAGGAATGAATTGAAAAGGTCTGGAATGAGTCTCTCCCACCACTGCCCTGATCCTATTCTGGTTGTCCAAAGGAGAGTTTGAGCTCTTGCAGACTTCTTACTAATCCTGCCCCACTCTATATTATCAGACATTCCCAGCAAACTCTCTTGTAGCTCCAATTACATCTGACTTGTTACTGTTTTTGTAATCATTGTTGTTTTGTCCTGTTACATATAATTTTTTAAAAAGCCATAGTCTCTGCAAACTTCTTGCCTTTGGATATGCAGTATCTTCCACTAATGTTCTTTCCTTCTTTGGTCACTTTGTCTCCATCATTCAGAGTCATTTCCTCTTCACATTGGTGTTTTGGTAGTGAGCATAGCTGCCTTCCGAAGGCACTTCCCCTTTGAAGCCTTCCTGTTTTTAGCCTGCCTTTGTCAGAGAAAAGATGTCCCCATGGATCTCTGACCAAACTCATGATCACTAGTCATTTATTGCAATTATCATTTTGCCTGTTGGTTCACCTAACAAAAATAAGAACTCTTGAAAGGCAGGGATTTTTACCTTGTTCATCTTACTTGTCCTGGAATTTATGCCTGACTCATAGCAGGCACTCAATAAATAATTGTTGCATGAATAGAACAAGGTAATAGTAAGTGCTCACGGTATTTTGATGGGCTGCACGTGATAGCCATCTGTTACTTATTTGGGGCAACAGAGTTGTACACTGTGTGTGTCCATTCACACCTCAGCCTGGCATCTTGAACTGGGAGCTTTAGGTAGTGGTTACCACTTGAATGCAGGTGGAGAAACCTCATTAAATGTGTCCCTTTCAAGTCCCTCAAAGCAGGACTGCCAGATTTAACAAATAAAAATTTGATTTTCCCATAAACATATTTTTAGTGTAGTTATGCCCCAAATATCGCTTTTACTAAAAAAAAAAATTATTGTTTATCGGAAATTCAAATTTGACTGGGTGTTCTATATTTTATCTGGCAACCCTACTGCAAAGACTGAATTCCCAAACTCTATCTTCCTGTGTTCAGACCCAGTTAATTCTTCACAGAGAATATTAAGAACCATGCAGTCTTATCATCTTTATGAAATAAACTACCCAAATCTCCTAACTCAGGTTACTAGAATTTTTTTACACATTTCAAAACCCTGCTTCCTTCCAAAACTCCTTTATTATATTTTAACCATCAGAGTTAGATTCTAATTTACACTAATTTAGACTGTTCGCCACTTAATAGTAGAATTAGATCTGTGAGGGAAAATCATAGGACTCTTTCCATTTGAATTTTCTGTATATTTTCTCTCTCTGGTGTCTCTCCAAAGTATGTCTTAGGTAACAGGAAATTATGTCTCAGCATGGGTAGGGCAGTAGGGCTGGTCTGGGTGGTTAGAAACCTTGAATTGCTGTTGGGGTTGTAAAGTGCCACTTTCCTGCGGAGGAAAGATAGGAGCCCCACTGCCAAGTGCTGGCACCTGCACTTGCCAGCTCAGCCGCCATTTAGTATTATTACAGACCAGGCTTTCCACAACAAGGCTATTTTAAAAGTTAGAAATACCATCTGATCTGAAACAGGCATTTTCAGATTTCAGTCTCTTAGCACTGGCAAATTATCTTGCAGGCCAAAAATGCAGACACCAACAGCGACTGCACATATTTTTGTTTCAAAGGAACATTTCCCATGACACGAAGTCACATTCCCCTGCAGCTTGGTAGTGAATGGCAGCTCTACAGGATACACCTTTTTGTTACATGTCATTAGTTTTCCCTCTGGTTCTATAAAGTAAGATCATGTCACAAGTGTCATTCCTTTCTTTAACACCCAACTTGAGAATTACAGGCTAAACATGGTCCTACGTGTCTAAACTCATGCCAAAAAAAAAAAAAAAAAAAATCCCTTAGTACTCAGATATCACAGCTGTGAGTTCTGAAAAACAAACCAATGACCGTCAAAAATTACTAAGAAGTGGCGATTAGAATGTGAGAGAATTTACATTAGGGGAGAAAGGGGACATTTTAAAAATGGGCTTGGAGTGAAAATGCAGTGACTTAATATGGCAAAGAAGCATGGGAGAAATGGCTCAGTCCTGGAGTAGAAAATCAATCTGCCAGAGACATGGTGAGACTGGAACATCACCTCCTTTCCAGATCACTGTGACACAGCCATGTCTGCAGTCAGAGCTTGAGCACAGGAGTGCATGAGGCCCCTGATACTTTACAGCAGAAACGACAACTAGCACCCAACAAACCCCAAGAGAAGTAACAGCCTGAAAAGAGCCATCTTTCACATTTTTGAAACGGACGGACTGAACAGACATGCATTATGTCAAGAGCTTTACTTTACAAGACCAGTATTTCTTTTTCATCCCGTGGTTTCCAGGACAGCCTCTAGTAAATACTGCTTGGTAAGGGAAATAAATTCAGAGCCACGGAGTGCAGTAGAATATAGTCTCGATGTTTACGTTGCCCAAAACCAGGAGAATTATGTCATTTATTGGTTCTCTCGAAAAAGTAAGGCAGCAATAAGCTACCGCTTAACTGGTAAATCATAAAAGCCTCGCGCATGAAGAAAGTTCTTTGACGACTAGGAAGGAGAAAAGATCTTTTATAGATTATTTATTCTACTGTAAAAACTGATCCATAAAGAGAGTAAGTTTTCTGATCCACGCTGAATCCATTTTGTGGCCTCTTCGACACGTTTATCTTGGTTTTTTGGTAATTTTTAGTATGTTCTGATTGGTCAATGCACCTGTCAAAAATAGATTTACTTTGCTTCACAGCCCAGGCATTTTTAAACCTGTTGCATAGACAGCGTAACTTTATTCCTTAAGTTTTTTTCCTTTTGTCCCGTTCCTGGGTGTTTGGTGGCTCTTCCTGCACCAGAGTAGCTATATCAAGTGTTTGGGAGGGTTTTTTTTTCTCCCCTTTCCTCGTTATAAAGAAGCCAATTCGTATCGACATTATTTGCCTAATTATGGACTAGTCCTAGAGACCTCGCACTGCGTTTTATTTCCTCTAGGAAGATAAAACGGGGACCTCCCGTTTGCAATGACCACCAGTGCAGGATCTGCGGGTAGGAGACGTGGCGGTGCCTTTAAGAGCAGCCGCGGTAATTTTCCACGGCCCGGACAGCCCCGCCCACGCGGCAGCCGGCGGGGGTGCGTCCGAGTGCGGCTGCGCGCCGCGCCGCGCGCGCCTCCCGTTGCCTGGATACCGCCTCCTCCGCCCGCGGCCGCCGAAGGCCTTTTGTTTCCAAGATGGCCTCCGAGCTCTGTGTCAATGCGCCCGGAACAAAGCCCATTGACCAGCCTTCAGCTTAGCGGAAAGCAAGCGTCGTATGGCTGGCTTCAAGAGTGTTCCATGTCAATATTTATTTACTCTTATAGGTTTACAAAAATCCTTTCTGTTGGGTTGTCTGGATGGGAGAGAAGTCGGGGAGTCCCCGGCGCTGTGAGCCACGGCCGCTCAGCCTGTCGGTGACACGGCTCGGGGCTTCAAGGCTGGGAGACGGTCGTGTCTTTTGATAAGAACTCTGGTGGTGGTGGTGGTGGTGGTGGTTTTGTCCTGTTAAACTAGCTCAGGAAGAAGCCTTTTCAGATTTCAACTGGACTCTGACGCTCAGCGTTAAAGACCACATAAAATTAGGGGGAGCTTGGTCGGGGGAACCCCCTTCCCCACCGTGTCCGCTCTCCGTATAAAATACCTGTTGATTTTCCTGTTTCTCTTGAAAGATTAGTCTAAACCAAGATTAATCTCCTGGTACCATTATCATAAGATGGTAAATGCCTCTGGGAATAGGAATTAGGTTTTAGTCATCTTTATGTCCCAGAGGCGTCTCTGCCTGTAACAAATCTTCTAATAATGTAGCTAAATAATCCTAATTACCTTGAGGCTGCGACTCTCGCACGCACCGGGCTAGGAGGCGGTTTTCCGAGATAGCTCCTCGCTCCCCTTTTACAGGTGGGGAAACTAGGGTTAAGTCGTTGCCTCCAGGCGCACCTGGGCAGCTCAGCGGTTGAGCACCTGCCTTCGGTGGGGCCGTGACCCCGGGGTCCTGGGATCGAGTCCCGCATCCGGCTCCCTGCGGGGAGTCTGCTGCTCCCTCTGCCTCTCTCTCTGTGCCCCTCATGAATAAATAAATAAAATCTTAGAAAAGAGAAAAAAAAGTTGCCTGAAGCAGCACAGCTAGTCCGTGTTGGCAGGGGGATTTCAGCCAGGCTGCCCTGGAACCTTAATGCCTCTGCAAAGACTGCAGGGAGTGCATGATGCCCCCTCATTGCAGCACTTCCAGGGAGGCGCATGGAAGTCTCTTTTCTTGAAATACGTTCCTCTTTGTTGTGAATAGACTTCTGGCTCTTATATCAGGGCGTTTAGATGCTTACCAGAGCTGAGAGCTAGAAGACACAAACCCAACCAACCTTGGTGGCAGGTTGTTGGGGAAATACCATTCAAAATCTGACAACCCAAAGAAATCTCTCCACAAGTAGGAGAGAAAAAAACGGTTTTATTATCGAATAAAGAAAGCATTAAGCCAAAATAGGATGTGCATCACCGACAATCTGTTGCGAGATGGGAAGGATAGGAAGAAATTTCACCTTTTTGCACAGCTCAGCAGATAGACCTGTTATGTACCTGTTTTCAAAATAAACAACTAGTTTTCAAGTAAGAGGACTTGACAGCACCAGTTGTCACACCTAGTTCGTCTTAAACTCACCTTGGCAGTGGGTAGCTGGTACTCTGTATCAGCTAATTAGCATTATCCAAAGGTAAAAGTAAACATCTTTATGACTGGAGGTAGATTTGCAAGTTAGAACAAGGAACCTGAGTTAAACTCCCACCCTCCCACAGAAACTGGGAAATAGGGATTCTATCTTCCTTTTGGTGATCCATTTCAAAGAGATGCCTCCGTTTTTGAGAAAGACATTCCTGAATTGTAAAGCTGGCAAAGGCTTATTTAGCTTTTAAAAGGGATTACAAAAAAAAAAAAATAAATAAAAAAAAATAAAAGGGATTACATACTTCTCAAAGGGGCAGACAATTTGCAATCATAAATTTTCTAAAGTCAAGGCTGAAAGAAAGGAGGGAGAGGGTCGCTTTCCCTTACTGTGAGGGAAATTTATTTAGACTTATTTTTACCCTGACATAAGCTACAGAGACAACTCAGGTCAGCTCTTCCAATCAGAGTCGGCTTGGGTTCAGATTTTCACCTCAGTAGCCCACTATTTCCACAGACACAATAATGAGTCAAATCGTAGGAAGGCAGGAGCAGCATTACCTAATGCCGAGACCTAGGTTTTCTATTTTGGTTTGAATTCTTACTTCCTGGTTTCCTTGAAATTACATCTAATTTCTAGCAGATGCTGAGTGAATTTCCGTGCAGCACCAGACCATGAAAATAAATGTGTCCAAGAACTGCCAAACAGACAACTGGCTCTCTTGTACTCTTGAGTTCAGACTTAACTCTTCTGTCTTCCCTCTTCATTACACACGCAGTCTTGGAGACGTCTGACAGGAAGGCCTCCCTCCCCTCCCCCCTTTCTTAAACCTCCACTAATCTACCTCAGCTGTAACAAAAAGGCTCAGGTTGCTCAGCCAAGGTATTGGTGCCTTACTTAGTATGTGGTGATACCTGACCCTGGACCACCTTCCTCTAGGTTTCTGCTTGCCTTGCTCAACTAGCAAGGCAGCTCGGCCATACCTTCCTACTGGAATCCTTCCCTGACCAGCCTCCCTGCTCACTAGCCTGCATCTGACTTGGTCTCCCCTGGGCTCCGGACGACTCGGTAACTTCCCCCAGTATGGCACGCACCTGTTTAACGTATTAGTTTGTAAACTTCTTGAGATTGAAGATCTGTTAACAAAAAAATCCTTAAATCCCCAACACCTCACAGCAGGGTATGTAGATGAGCAGATCTGGGACCTCAGTCATAGGCTTCATTCAGCCCACCAAACTATTTTGTTTGACTCTTAAACATTTTTTTTGTGAATTCCAGGTCACAATTTAAAATCTGGATTTACATGCGAATCAGGGTCTGTGACTTCTCTTTAAAAATAACATGTGGCCGTCCTGGGTCTGTTTCCACATGAGCAGGTACCTGGTACAGAGATCAGCCACTGTAGCTGGGACAGGAGCTTCCCACTTTGCCCCAGCCTTTGCCACTCCCTATTGCTTTCCCACTGAATCTAAGCATGAGGCATCATTTATAGAGAATACACACTGATGTTTTATTGGAGTAAAATACTTCTCAATACCGAAAGAGGGGAAGCAAGACTAATGTACCTTTCAAGGATAGTGGGAGAGAGCCTGTTTCGTGGTGGGAGAGAAGAGTTGGCTCTGGGTTGATTAGGCATATAAAGCATGTCTGTCTCTATTTTTCTTAAATACACCTTTGTTTATTTATGTTATCTTCCTGGCCACTGTAGATATTTGGGTTTTTGACCAGTAGGGTAGATACTCATAAGCTATTTGAAGAGACGAGGGAAGAAAGAAGAAAAAGTTTAGCAAATGGTTAAGATTCCAGACTTTTTAACCCAGCTACTTAAACAGACTTTCCAATTTAGCACCTTTAGCCAGTCGTCTAGTTTCACCCTGAGCATCTCTTCTGCTGTTTGCTGCAGTTGGGTTGGGTGCATAATACTCAGATTCCTATAGCAATTACCTTAGCAAAAGCCAGGGAGGTAAATTTGTGCATATGCTCTGTTCTTGATGACTCCACGGGCATAGAACACACACAACAAAAAAATGTTCACTTCATGCAGGTAATTTGTTTTCAAAAGATTATTCACAGCACTTTAAGAGAGAGAATGTTTGGATAGAACTGAGAGCTATTTTGTAAAACTTATTAATAAGAGAAAATTGTCAGTCCTGTTGCAATCAGTGTTTACATATCACAACGAGCATCCAAACAAATACTACCTTTTCTCTCTAAACACCAGTGAGGTAAGAGTCACCAGTGCCGTACAAAGTAGGAGGATATTGATATTCTGTCTCACATAAAACTGATCAAGATAACAAAACCATATAAAGAAGTCACAAACGTTGTTTAATAGAGCTTCTGTTTTCAAGGAAGGATTTTTAATTAGCATTTCCTCCTAAATTGTCATAGCTTAGATTTACATTGTTTGACAATGTAAATGAACAGCTTAATAGAGTAGAGAATCTTTCTGAGCACCTTGATGTTTGCTGTCTTTTAATGGTATTACTGAGTATGAAGTGATAAAACGGAGCCACCAAACATGCTGTGACATCATAAAAAAGAAAACCTCAAGTCCTCTGTCTCCTTTTCCTTGCCTGGGATTTAAAAGCCACTAAATTAGTGTTTTGTCTGGCCATATCTGTCCTTTTCAAATGTGTAGAGCTGCTGGGGCGGTAGTTGGTGGTAGGATCAGTTAGAAAAAGCTTCCCAGTGGATTCTGGTGATATCCTGCCCTTTAAAACTCCCAGTTTTCCTTTCAGGCCTATTTAAAAACAAGTGAAGGGTATACAACACGGATTCTACAGGGGAAGGGTACATCAGAGACTATTACATTTGTGAAAGTTCTATGCATTTGGAGAAACAACAATGGGCCATGCAAATTGCATTTCTTTTGGACTTGAGAAACGCTGAATGAACCCTCCACCTACTAGAAGGGACCTAAAGCAAAGCTGGCATCCTGAGACCCGTGTTTTGTTGAAAAGACTGTAAGGATGAGTGGAAAGTGGCTATACTGCTGAGAAACGGAAATAAATTGCCTCTTTCAGCACCTAGAAGCTGCCCAGAAATTTAAATTCCCTTCTCTGTTAGAAAATCCAAACCATATTGCACGTAGTAGGGTTTGTTTATTCTCCACATCCCATCACAGTCCTTCAGATATTTTAACAGCCATGCTCGATTATGTGGTTGGCACAAGGACCACAAAATCTTTAGTAGCTAAGGAAGCTCGTTGGCAAATAGATTTCTTGTATGTGATGTAAAACAGGCTCATTCAGAGAACTACACATTTACTTGTGGTTAGATGTGAGAAGCTGAAGCTCTGATTATTGCTGTTTCTCAAGGCATGCTGCAATAATTGTGTCCTGTCTACAAAAACAGAGAAATATTTACTCTTTGCAGGTTTTTGTTAGCTTCAACAAGGGTAATTGCAAATATTGATACCTCACTTTATTTTAAGGATACTGACAATCAAAGAAGAGACCCTCAATTTGCTAAATTATAGTGTTCGTTTGAAAGAGAGGGAAATATTTTTGTTATTTGGATTCTTTGTCATTCGGGATCTGCATGAGTTTCCATCCATGGCATGGAGTAGCCCTGTGAATCACAGGAAACCAGCCCAAAGCAAACCGGTCTCCTATTACTGCAGAAATTTGAAGAATACGTGAACTGATTGATGTCAATTACAGTGAGGGCATCTACTGCCATTTTATTAATCATCCTATGTAATCTTCATATCTTATGCATATTTTCTTTTCTTCAATACCATCTGTCCTTGTCTTTGTTCTAAGTCAAACTGACTTGGACTCTCTTCAGGGCTGTTACTTAACTTGATGAAGAAAACACTGCTGAGTGCTAACCTCCCAGATTTCAGTGAGAACCTATATCTGAATCTGCAGGACTTTTTTCCTTGCCTTTCTATTCATTCCATTTTCTACATCGTCCTTTTGAATATTTTCCTAGAAATCCCTAAACCGTAGGTAAGTAGATGGAAGAGGCCGTGAAACAAGAGTTCAAAATGTGTTGCACGTGACACACTTGCAGAAAGGTAGTACAATGTCTGCACAGTCTGGCTCTCAAGCTTTGAGGCTGCGATGTACTTATGGAAGGCAAAATATCCCACAGTCCAGGAAAATCTACCAGTCCAGTTTCCCAAGAAGCATAAAACTTGCTGACATTGAAGAAGGGCACCATACAGGGAAATGTGAGGTAGGGCATGATCATTAATACCCTGCTTTAGAATTGGGGGTGTGGAAGACTCATGTATGGGCTTCGATGCATCTGTGTCTTCAATTTGGCCATGGGAAACAATCAGTCAAAATTTCCATTTATACCAAGCGGGAATAATATAAAATCGAGTACTGAATCCAGTCCGACCACCGGTTTAGACAGATGGGAGGTTTATTTATTTATTTATTTATTTATTTATTTCAGATGGGAGGTTTAAACCAAGTTTGCTTTGTGTCATAGGACTGTCACACAAGCTATAAATAAAAGGACCTCTGGCTTTAGGCCTCTTTCTGTTTGGAGACAGTAAATTTAAATCCTTTGTCCCTGCAGACCAACTCAAAGCAGTAACCTTGGCTACGGTGGCTGCAAAAGAAACACACTCTCCAGATTTCCAGTTCTATATTCAGTTTCAGAAAATTGGTTATGTCGAAAGGGAAAAAAAACAATCTTACTTTGCCTGGGTTATTGACACCTCAGAAGAAGCACTCCTCAGACGTTGTTAGGAGGGGAAACAATGAGTCATTCATGCTGTCAGCCCAGGTGGTGCATGAATTCCTGACAGAGGCCGCAGAGTTAACCCATGCAGGCCTCCTAGAGCAGAGAGAGGGCTCAGGCAGCCTGCCTTGGGCTCCCAGCAGCCTCTGGGGGAACCACAGAGCAGGCCTAGGGCTGGAAGGGAAGGTGAAGCCTGTAACCAAGGCAGTACCTCTGCAGTGCCAGTCCCAGGGGGCCTCGGAGCTGTTTGTCACCCTGTGATTGGCTCCAGGAGAAGGGTGGAGAAATGAAAACACTCTGCCCAGGATATATTTAGTTGAAGTGCAGCTGGGGAAGCGCTTAAAACAAGGGAGCTTTTGTCCTCATGCTCAAGTTTTTTTTGTAACTCCACAAGGGGGGGGGGGGGACTTCAGCCACCACCTACTGATTTCTTCTTCTCCCCTTCCATGTGCTCCTCTTCAGGGGATGCTCTTATTCCAAAAGTTGAGAATTTTCCGTGGTTTGTTGTAGCAGAGGGCACCGAGCCATTCTGAGGCTGAGCTGACACAGAAATAGGAAGCACACACTCTTGCTGGAAGAGAGACACACTTAAGAAATTCAGACATTTCTTCACATGTTGTATACGTCTGCATCCTCACAATTAATTTTCTGTCAGTTCAAACTGGCAGTTAGGTATTCTCAAACGTCTTTACTTGGGTGAATTTATGGAGTTAGAAACATAATTAAGTTTTATAAGCTGACAGAACCCTGTTTCACTTGAGTTGATTCACATTTTCCAGTAATGAAAGATTTACTTCTGCGCCGATGAGCACAGCTTCTTTGCAACAGATTACTGATGAGCCATGTAATGGCTCCTGTTCCCGTTCTCTTCGGAGAAACCAACCACTGAGAACTGCCACCTTGCCATGAGGCTTTACAGCCACTGTGGAAATGCTGTATAATAGGGGTGCATTGTCTACCATGAAGAAGGTGCACAGGAAATATTTTATTTTAAATGAAAATCCTAGTTCAGTTCTGAACCAAGGGCAAAAACTCCTAAACAGGAAGCCCATGGTTTTGATGATACCTGGAAACCAGCTTGTATGAGTCTTAGGCACCTCTAGATAAGCAGAACCAAGAGTATATATTCTCTCCATATGGAGAGAGGGAGTGAGAGAACGAATGAATGAGATTTGTTTCAAGAACTTAGCTCACATGGTGATATAGGATTTCAGGTCCAAAATCTGCTGGGTGAATGGACAGGCTAGAGACCCAGGAAGGGTTAGTGTTGTAGTTCAAGTCTGAAAACTGCTGCCAGAATTGCCTCTTGCTGGTCAGGTTTGGTTCTTCAGTTCTTCAACTGATTGGATGAGGCCCACCCACACGGTGGAGGGCAAGCTGCTTTAATTCAAGTTCCTTGACTTAAATGTGAAGTTCATCCAAAAATACCCTCACACAAACATCTAGAATAATGACCACATCCCTGGGCACTGTGGCCCAGCCAAGGGGATAGATAAAATCAACTATCTCACAGGTTAAAACACCCATTTTGAAAAATTCACTTGCTTAATTACAAGCTTATTTGCCAGGTTGAAGCCACTGTGAGGGTTTAGAAATGGGTAAGATATGATAACTCTTGAGAACTCTTTTTAAAAAATATTTTATTTATTTATTCATGAAAGACACAGGGAGAGGGGCAGAGATATAGGCAGAGGGAGAAGCAGGCTCCTTGCAGGGAGTCCGATGCAGAACTTGATCCCAGGACCCTGAGATCACGACCTGAGCCTAAGGCAGACATTCAACCACTGAGCCACAGGTGCCTCTTGATAACTCTTTTGATAACTACTTTCAGGTATTCTCTCTCTCTCTCTCTCTCTCTCTTCCTATCCCTATCTCTCTACATCTCTCTCTCCTTCTCCCTCTCTCCCTCCCTTCTCTCCTCTTTTGGGAGGCTTATATGGAGAATCAACCCAGACATAGTGAAGCCATGTGAGGATATTCTAGACAGCAGCTCCCAGACAACACCAGCCTCATCTATAAACACGTGGGTAGCCCAGCCCTCCAGTGCTCTCATCCTCAGCTTTATCTTCCAGCCATACCCTGACATGGTGGACCAAATTGTGCCCTGTTCCAATTTCTGACCAATTTCTCAGAGAAACTCTGAGAGACTTCTTAAAAAAAAAAATTAACACTTTTTTTAAGCCATGAAATTTGGAAGTAATTTGCTAGACAGCAATAGATAACTAATATAGTAAGATTATGGTCAACTTTATAAGAAGGTACCAAACTGTTTTCCCAAGTGGCTTTATCATTCTGCAATCCTGCCAGCAGTGGATGAGGGTGCCAGATGCTCCATCCTTACTAGCAATTGATCATTAGCAAGTGTTCCAAATTTTAGCCCTTTAAATGGACGTGGAGTTGTTTCTCACCGTGGTGTTGATTTGCATGTTCCTGATGATACCATACTTACTTTGGATCACAAATATTATTACCCAACTTAGAAACCAACCTTGTTTGCCACGATACTTCCTAGCCACGTGCCATAAAACCAACTCCTCCCTACCCTCAATATTAGCTTATTCTTGCATTTTCAATTTGTTTTAAAAATAATTGCTACCGGGATCCCTGGGTGGCGCAGCGGTTTAGCGCCTGCCTTTGGCCCAGGGCGCGATCCTGGAGACCCGGGATCAAATCCCACATCGGGCTCCCGGTGCATGGAGCCTGCTTCTCCCTCTGCCTGTGTCTCTGCCTCTCTCTCTCTCTCTCTGTGTGACTATCATAAATAAATAAAAAATTAAAAAAGAATAATTGCTACCAACATGAGGCTGTGTCATTAATAATTATCCACATTGGGATTTCTCATGTGAGTTTGAAAGCCCCTGGAAGAATGAGGAGTAAGAACAGTCTACCCACAGATGTGTGACTCCTGAGCCTTACTACACCATCACCTGTTGTTAATCACTATTGATATTATTACCATTGATTGAGAAATGCTCTGTGCCAGGCATCTTACACTTACCGCAACAAGGTTCATGATTTTTATCCTCATCTTATTCCCAAAGAAGAGTAGGTTTAGGGAGGTCAAGAAACTTGGCTGTGGCCACACACTGAATTTGAACCTGATGTTGTTTTATTTGGTCCAAAACAGGTTTTTTCCTCACTTCTTTCTAATTTTATGCTGGGATGTAAGAAAACATTCTGGCCTAAAGTAAATAGTGGAAAATATTCCAGACTAGAAGTTGAGAGACTGGGTTTTACTCCTGGCTCTGTCACTAATAAACAGTCTACTTTTGGATAAGTCCCTTTCTGGACCACAGTTCCTCATTACGAAAACTAAAAAGATTGAGCTTATCCAGCTCAAAAATCACTACAGACCAGGCGCTAGGCTAAGCATTTTACAAGTGTTAACTTATTTATATCTCCTAAAAGCCCTATCACACTGGTACTATTATTGTGCCCATTTTACAGGTGAATGAACTGAGGCACAGACATTAAACTACTTTTTCCAAATTCACAAAACCAGTACATGTGATTTCAACCCAGTCTGGCTTTAGAGTCTATGATCTTACTAAACTAGGTAACGTTCATTGAAAGCTTATTTTCAACAACCACCTTATGACATTTTTTTTAAAAGATTTTATTTATTCATTCATGAGAGACACAGGGAGTGGCAGAGACATAGGCAGAGGGAGAAGCAGGCGTCCTGGGAGGAGCCTGATGTGGCACTCCATCCCAGGACGCCAGGATCAGGACCTGAGTCAAAGGCAGACGCTCAACACCCAGGTGCCCCAACTACCTTATGACATCTTTAGCAGCATTATTATCCCCTCACCCCACATTCCCTCCTACTTTTCTTTCTTTCTCTTTCTCTTTCTTTCTTTTTCTTTTCTTTTCTTTTTTTTTTTTTTTTTTTTTTGGTGGGGGGGTGGGAAGTGAGGACAAGGAGGAAGGCAGAGGGAGAGAGAGAGAATCCCAAAGAGGCTTCATGCCCAGCGCAGAGCCTGACATTGGGCTCAATCTCACAACCCTGAGACCAGGACCTGAGCTGAAATCAAGAGTCGGGTGCTCAACAGACTGAGCCACCCAGGTGCCCCCTCCTACCTTTTGAATGAAAAACTGAAATTCAGAAAATTTGTTGTCCCCAGTCCCACAGCCAGTCACGGGTAGAACTAGGATGGGAAGGAAGCCCAGTCATCAAAGTCAAAGTCTAAATGTCCCCACAAGTCAGAATGTGAGAGACCGCAGCCTCGTAAGCCCCAGGGAATCTTGCCAAAGGCCCACTTGGAAACCCCCTTACTGACCGACAGGGCCACACCTTCCTCTCTCAACCCCAACCTGGCTGCATTTTTCTCCTCTCTTTTCCTCCTATTTTACAAAACCAGTTGCCTGGAAATTAGAAATTAGAACTGCAGATGCCTAAGGGACACTGCCCTGGGGGCATTGGTGGTGGCAGTGGTGGTGTGGCTTCCGGGACAGACCCTGCTGCTGGCTATGGGGGAAGGGCTCTCCTTAGCCGGTCCTCACTGCTATAAACTGGAGTTCATGCCTCCAGGCCCAGTGTTGGATTAATTACCTGGGACTCCTGTGCGGGTACATGGGTGAGCTTGAGCAGCTCAAAAACCACAGTCTGGAGGCTGTGGTTTTGACAATCTGGTTTTGTTTTTACTTATTTGATGTAAGTATATCTTTTTTTTTTTTTTTTTTTTTAGGATTTTATTTATTTATTTATTTATTTGAGAGCACGAGAGAAAGCACGATGGCGGCAGCAGATGGAGAAGCAGACTCTCTGTGGAGCAGGAACCCCATGTGGGGCTCAATCCCAGGACCCTGTGATCATGACCTGAGCCATCCAGGAGCCCCTAGGATTTTATTTTTGAGTAATCTCTATACCCAATGTGGGGCTGGAACTCACAACCCTGAGATCAAGAGTCACACACTCCTCCAACTGAGCCAGCCAGGTGCCCCAAGTATATCTTTTTAAATAGAAAATATGCACATAATAAAAAAAATCAAATATCACAAAAAGCATATAGTATCTAGTGAATAGGATTCTTCATCCTACCCTTGCCAGCCTCTGCCCTCACCTCCGGAGATAACGTTTCTTATACATCCAGCCAAAGGGATTCCTGCACACATGACCACGTGGGCATAGATTTCTGACCACACAAATGGGCACCTGTGATACACACCCCTCTGCATCTCCCTATTTATTCCTCTTTAGCAATCAATATAGCTTGGAGATTATTGCTTGTCAATACCTAAATACTCTCTCTCCCTTTTTAAAAAGATGCCGTGAAGATTCCCATGGTAGGGCTATCCGTCTGCTCTAATGCTTGCTGAGGCTGTTTGTGATCGGAAGCTCTGACAAGTCAGCCTCGTGAATCTGTAGTGTGTGTGCTGTGTTGTATTGCTGCGCAGGCCCCTCTGAGATCTCGTATGTCACGTGTGTCAAGGAGCAGAGTTTATGGCTTGCCCTCCCCCAAGGCATAGATTACTGCTGGAGTTGGCTCCATAGGACTGTCATCAGAGGACAATTCGTCCGAGGAGGTACAGCTCAGAGAAAGCATCCAGACGGCAGCTCAACTGAGCACTGAAATTTGGTAGAAGCAGCAGCAGCAGCAGCAGCAGCAGCAGCAGAAAATACAACACTGTAAGCTTTCCCGAACATGCCTGGCCAAATATGCCACTGTCATCTATTGCAGCAGGACCTCCAGTCCCAGGGATGGGGCTGGTTCTCTGACTCATGTGGCTGGAGGCACTGCCTATAATTTGGGGTGATGTGGCCAACAGATAGTGAGAGAGTGAACAAGACGGGGTTCTCCGAAGGTGATCCAGCCTATGGCTATTTCTCTTAGGAAGGGACCTGAGCAACCGTTCTCATATTCTCTTGCCTGAGGTGAAAGCTTTTGGGGAGGCTCCTTGCAAAGCCAACAGCTGAATGTCTGCCTCTGCTCAGCTTTGTTCAAGGATGCCTGGGGACTGTCAGTCCTGGGCAAGCCCCTGCGTGATTTCCTTTCTGAAAGAGACACCAACACTGGGGAGCTCGCCCCCTTCCAAATACACTCCACCAGGAAGACAAGAAACCTTTTCTTATACTGAGGCCACTGTCCCAGTCCTCCTCACAACCAGAATTAGTTCAAAGTGACAAAAAGCCATCGATTCCTCCTGTGCCATCACCACATTTTATCATGAAAACTCTGAAACATAAAGAAAACTTAGAGAATTTTGCAGGGAACTCCCATCTATTTTCCCTGTAGATTCTACGATGAACATTTTGCTAGATTTGCTTTCCTTTAGAAATCATTCTTCCAGGGATGCCTGGGTGGCTCAGTGGTTGAGCGTGTAACCTCTGGCTGAGGGAGCGATCCTGGGGTTCTGGAATCAAGTCCCACATCGGGCTCCCTGCAGAGAGCCTGCTTCTCCCTCTGCCTATGTCTCTTCCTCTCTCTCTCTCTGTGTCTCTCATGAATAAATAAATAAAATATTTTTTAAAAAGAGAAAGAAAATATCCTTCTTCCATCTCTGTAAGCCACCGATGCTTGAGGTGTTTTTTTTTTTTTTTTTAAAAGCCTGGCCTAAAAATTCCATTCATTTGCTTCTAAAACTTCAGAACAGGAAACTTAACACCTTGTTTAAAGAACACAGGATAATTTAGTTCCATCCTAAAACAGGCTGTGTGGAAGGAAGACAGAGAGGACGTGAGAGGAAAGTGAGAAGGGAAGGCAAAGAAGTGAGAAGGGAAGGCAAAGAAGGAGTGAGAGAGACGAAAAGAGGGGACCAGGGGCTGCTGGCATGAAGATGCAGGAGAGGTCTGGGGTCGCCCATGAGCTTGGCTAGGTCAATGACATGGCTCATCGCAAGCTTGGGTGCAGAGGTTTGGCACCCAGTGGGCAGCTGCTACTATTAGGGATGCTGCTGGCCTCTCCCTGCTGCAGTGGGGGCAACCACGGGCAGGTGTGCCAGGACCATGGAGCCCACCACTGTTATCTTTCTTCGCAGACTTTCTGGCCCAGGGTCTCCAGCTCCTCAGACAGCTATAAAACAGAGCAGAGCCCAGATTTGGAGAACCAGACACCAGCTTTGAACCCCAGTCCTGTCATGACCACCAAAACCCCAGCCCTCAGGTAGTTATTCAACCTCTCTTCTCTCCTGTATTCTCTTCCGGGAAATGGGCCTATTAGGCACAGATGCCTCCAGGGGTAGGTGGGTGGGCAGGTACACTGTAGTAATGAAGGCCCAAGTACACGGAGTGCCAGCTGCCTGCCCGACATCAAGCTCACAGGCTTGCATGCTCTCACTCCATCCTTGTGATGGCTCTAGGAGCTGGACGTTATTATGGGCCTCATTTTAGAAATGTGGGAATGGAGATGTGGGGTGGTGAAGTCACTTCTGCAGGTGGTGCAGCTGGGAATGGTGGAGGCAGGCCAGGCCCCCAATTGCTGTGCTGCTCTGGGCGCTGTGCCTGCTACCAACCCTGCACAGTGTGACTAAACAGGCTTGCCAATGTTGGGTTCTTGCAAGGTCAAGGTGGGACAGCTCATGTGAAAGTGCTAATACCTACCAGGTCTTTAAAAGCGTTTGCTGAACGACTAACAAATGTTGGTGAGCTCACCAAATACTTGTTATGTTCTTCAGCTGTTTTCTCTAATTGTTAATTCCATAGAAGCTTCCCTCTGATAGGGATAACCATGGCGGAGGTAGGGGGCAATCTCCCTCAGCCTGTATTATACAAATGTCAGGTTTAACAAACAAATTACAAGGCAGTTGATTTTCTTTGTTTCTGACCTCATATTACAGCAACATTGAACTTATTTTTATTTTTTTATTCATTGACTCAAGAGAGACAGAGAGGTAGAGACATAGGTAGAGGGAGAAGTAGGCTCCCCATGGGGAGCCTGATATGGGGCTCGATCCCAGAACCCCAGGATCACAACCTGAAGTGAATGCAGATGCTCAACCACTGAGCCATCCAGGCATCCCAAACCTATTATATTTTTTGCCTGTGATCATACAACAGAGAAGCAGATGATAAATGTCAGGATCTAGGGCAAGCCCTTCCTCTCCTGCCTGTTCCAAGCTGGTACTGGGCTTCTCTAGTGTGCCAAAAGTAATCCAACACACAGAGCTGTCCTGGGAGCACAGGGCTGGGAGCCTCTTCACTTTCCTTGCCTTTGATTAAGGCCTCTCCACAGACTGGTTGCTGTGGCTGTTTTCCACCTGTTGTGATATACTTCCCTTTCAAAACTTGTAAACTAATAATCCTATGAATTTATCTCTAAATGCAACAAAGAAGATACATAGAATAAAGCAAGGCCACATATAGAAAAGTACTTTCAAACTTTCTCTAAAGTTTCTGTATAAACGCAAGATTTTAAAAACCGGCTTAAGAGCCAAAAGGTTGAAAGCAACCCAAGTGTCTATCAGCAGGTGAAGGGATAAACAAAATGGGGTATGTACAGACAATGGAATATTATTCAGCCTTGAAAGGGAAGGAAATTCTGCTGTGTGCCACAATGGAGGTGAATTCTGAGGATGTTATGCTAAGTGAAACAAGTTTCCAAAGGACCAATACTGTATGACTCCCCTTACATGAGGTACCAGAGTAGTCAAGTCAGTGGATTCAGAGGGTAATATGATGGTTGCTAGGGGCCAAGGAGGAATAGAGACTTACTGTTTCATGGGTACCAGGCTTCGGTTTTGCAAGACGTTCTGGAGATGGGTGATGGTGATGGGCGCACCGCAGTGTACCTTTAAACGTGGTTAAGATGGTGAACTTTATGTGAGGCATATTTTTCTACCATTAAAAATAATGAACTAATTAAAAATAGGTTGACTTGCTTTATGACAGTGGTTTTGTCTCATGTTCCCCTTAGCCAGGTAAGAGGACACTGTATTTTTCACTTTTATTTTTTTTTTAAGATTTTATTTATTCATGAGAGACACACAGAGAAAGAGAGAGGCAGAGACACAGAGACTCAGGCAGAGGGAGAAGCAGGCTCCATGCAGGGAGCCTGATGTGGGACTTGATCCAGGGTCTCCAGGATCACGCCCCAGGCCAAAGACGGCGCTAAACCGCTAAGCCACACGGGCTACCCTATTTTTCACTTTTAATAAGATCCAGAGACCAGAGCTAGGACAGAGGCACACCATGACAAGGACACAGTACAGGGCGTGAAGCTGGAGGTTAGGCCTTTAGACTCACCTGGGCTCCAAAGATGGTTCCAAGGGCTCCCTGATGGCTCTTCCTTGGAGTCAGCAGACACAGTAGTTTTGGGGACTAAGTGAATGATGCCCCACTGAGGAGTCTTAGGACTAAAGGGAGTTCACATAACAGAGGGTACCCAGGAAGATTTGGGACCACAGTGCTACCTCTGTGAACCTAAAGGCCTGGTGCTACCTCTGTGAACCTAAAGGCCTGATACCATGTGGGAGCCTATATCCTGGCTCCTTCTAACTCCAATGAATCATCAGCACCAACAAAGAAATAACTCAGCCCATAAACCTTTGCTTTTAGACAAGACCATATTAAGCCAATCCCTCAATTTCAAGGGATATGTGGTGTTTTGGGAGAGAGCAGAAAATCCCAAGTTAAGTGTTTACAATTCGCCTCTGTACGTGTAAACACTCAACTGTGTTACCATTCCTCTTCCTCCTCTCTGTGTGATTATGATTTAAAATATCAGCAGGCCCCTACAGTCTCCGTTTTGTATCACGGAACACTACATCTCTTTTCAGCTTTTCATTCCCAGTATAAACTCATCCCATTTTGTTTTGTTTTGTTTTGTTTCCCCAAAGGCCAAGCCTTTCAGCATGTCATTATGACCGGTTGTAATTTCCATTCCTGTGGGTTCAAGATTGATGTAAAGGAGTTAAAAGCTTTCCCATGCCCTTCATTACCTCTTTCCCAGAGGTGAAATGTAACTTAATGTTACAACAACAGTTCTGCAGGTAATGTCCCACATGCTGATTTCTCCTTCAAGCATTTACGCTGATGGATGGACGGAACCCCAGCTCACAGATGTCCTTGTCTCTGACTGTGGACGATGGTCCTGTAGAACATGGAGAGGAGGGGAATCACTGTTGTCAGGTCCTAGCCTGGCTCCATCTGTCCATAGCTGCACAGCCTCCAGGCTCCTTCACCTGTACGATGGAAATAAAAGCAGGCTCTGGAATTCTAGAGAAGAGGAAATGAGGTGACATCTTTAAATGTCGGCCCCCTACTTCTTTCCGGTGCTTTCCCCCTCTGTCCTTCTTCATTCTCTTCGAAATCAGAATTTCTCCACGCTCTGTTTCTTTTATTTTTTCCTCTTTCTCCTTGTCTTTCTTACTCTTATCAAGGGAAACACTGCAGAGACCACAATAAATAGAGCACACTCACTGTCCCCTCCCCCTCAATGACAACGCATTTGTTTTATTTATTATTATTATTATTTCTTTTTTCTGGGCCACCATTCCTGATTTCTGGTTGCAGGCTGGTAATTGGCAATTGGTCATTTGTTGGTGCCCTGAGATCTGCATACATTGTCACCAGCATCTCAATCTTTCTTTGCGAGTTTAATAAAATTTTCCAATTTCCTATCATCTAGCCTAACTGCATCCCAGCAAATCTGTGTGTTTCCTTCATTAGAGAATTTTGCAGCAAAGTCCCTTCACCCAGCTGGGAGAATTTTGCCTCACTCTGGTTTTCATTGAGCTTCCTCTTTTTTGCTCCTGCATTAAGAGGCCTTATTTACAGCTCCGCCTCCAATGCTGTTTTCACATTGGCCCAGGCTTTCCTGTTAGCTTTTCACCAGTAGTGCTTAGTACTTCATTTGACATCAAACTGTTTCCTTCGTTTCAGAAACAAAACAGATCCTTTGTTCAAAAGTTCCTTCATTCTCCTCCTCAGGCTTTCCCCCTGCTTTGTACGTTGTACCAAATAGCAGCTGTACCTTCTGGAATAGTTTTGGACTGTCTTATGCTATACAATGCAGAGAATGCACTTTCTCATAATCTGAAGTTGCTGGCGGAGCAGAAAGAAACAAAAAACAAAAGCTGCATTTCAGGAACTTCATTTAGTTCAATATACTTCCCTTTGGTAGGATGCCAGCTAATTTCTTCAGCAGGCAATGATATTTTGAAAGTAAATGACTGACTATGGGGGGGAAGGAGGGAGTCAGTGAAGGGAATCAATAAACCAAATCAGGTGCCACTTTTAAGTGATGTTGTCCATTCATTCATGAAACTGTAGAAAAGAGATAAATTTACTGGTGAATGCTCTATTTATTGTGGTCTCTGCAGTGTTTCCCTTGATAAGAGTAAGAAAGACAAGGAGAAATATTACTTTTAACAACTTTGTTCCCTGTTTCTCATATAGAGGAGAATAAAAACAATAACAACACCTCTTTGGTGATAGAGGAATTACTGTAGATCACAAATATCTTATAAGGTATATTAAAACAAATCTAATCTCTTACAGATGCACAAAACAGACCTTATATTAAAAATTCCAAATTTTGTGATAATTAAAATCTTGAGATTATCTGTATGTCTCCTTACTCGATATTTTCTTTTTAATTTTTATTTATTTATGATAGTCGCACACACACACACACACACACACACACAGAGACATAGGCAGAGGGAGAAGCAGGCTCCATGCACCGGGAGCCCGATGTGGGATTTGATCTCGGGTCTCCAGGATCGCGCCCTGGGCCAAAGGCAGGCGCTAAACCGCTGCACCACCCAGGGATCCCTCCTTACTCGATATTGAAGGGTCTTTAAATCTATTTATTAAGATTACAAGTAGATGCAGAGGAACTAAAAGGTCATTTTGCTTTTCTCTATATGGTTTCATCAAAGAATTCCATCAACTATCTTGTTTTTTCCTTATTCTAGATTAGCAAACTATGATCTAAACAGTAAGTGATATGCTTTTAAATACACAAGTCAACATGAAAGCAATATGCAGAGCTATTGATTTTAACATCTATTTTAACTAACTTCTGAGCACCAAATTACATTTTTTCCTATTCAATAAATATTTTTGAACACCCATTATGTGCCAGAATTACATACAAACTATGGGAGAATACAAAGAAATAGAAAACAGTTTCTTCCCATGAAGAGGATTCTACATTCAAGAAGACAAGACGCCTATGAAATGACTTGAAAACAATAAAGACTTCTTTATGAGAAATGATTATTTATGTATCATGCCCTTTCAAAACGTTAACAAAATCTATGAACATGTTTTAAAAATTCGGGATGGTATAAGAGCACAGTGAAAAGCAATTCTCCCTTTCCCCTCTCACCCAGACTGTTGTGAGTTCCCTGTGTAGACTTCCAGTGACGATACAAGCAGATACAAGCATATGTATAATCACATGCATCACTAATTTATCTACACAAATTTCTACCCACATTTTATTTTTTTTTAAAGATTTATTTATTTATGATAGACACACAGAGAGAGAGAGGCAGAGACACAGGAGGAGGGAGAAGCAGGCTCCATGCAGGGAGCCTGATGCAGGATTCGATCCGGGGACTCCAGGATCACACCCTGGGCCAAAGGCAGGCGCCAAACCTCTGAGCCACCCAGGGATTCCCTCTACCCACATTTTAAAAGGAGATTAAGCAGCCCGGGTGGCCTCAGCGGTATAGCACCGCCTTCAGCCCAGGGCCTGATCCTGGACACCTGGGATCAAGACTCATGTCGGGCTCCCTACATGGGGCCTGCTTCTCCCTCTGCTGTGTCTCTGTGCCTCTGTGTGTGTGTCTCATTAATAAATAAAATAAAATAAAATAAAATAAAATAATCTTAAAAAAAACTTTAAAAAAACTTAAAAAATAAAAAAATAAAAGAAGATTAATCTAGAACAACTAGCCATTGTTTGGCAATCTTAGGGAATGATCACATGGTAGGTACTCAATAATTATTTGGATGGTTAAATGAAAAAACATTCCTCTTTGGTAGAACATTTCAATTTCTTACTATTTGAAATAATGCTGTGTGAAACATTTTTGTGATCCAACCTTTCTTTAGGTAGATTTTCAGAAGGTAAATTACTAGGTCAAATCTTTTAGGTATTACCAAACTGTGTTCCAACAGCTATTTACTCCTGTCAGCACCATCAGAGATCGTTTCATTTTTTTTTCCATCTTTGCTAATTTGGTATATGGATAATGCAATCTCACTGTTGTTTCAGATTGCATTTCTTTGAATCAGTGAGGTTGGACATTTTTCCAGATATTGGCCAGTCATTGATATAACCTGTTTTTGAGAATTTTCTGGTAGAATCCTTTGCATGTTTAACTCTTAGGGTTTTTATTCCTGAATGGCATGGGCTCTTTAAATATTAAAACTATTAATTCTGTTCCTCATTATTAATAAATAGTTCCCCTCATCTAGTGTTTGCCTTTTGAGTTTTGATTTAATTAGCTTATTTTTGGCTAATTAAATATGATGTACATTTTTATCTGTTCATTGCTATCCACTGAGTCATTCATAATTCATTTTATTACCTTTGAGGCTAGAATAACCTACTTATTGCATCCTTTCAAGAACTGTGTAGAGACAGAAGGAGAGTCCACCTTATGCTAACAGCCTGTCAACAGGGGAGTTTTCTAAGCATTCATCTGTAGAGGCAGGTTGAACATTCATTCTCTCTTTGGGTCTGATGTATTCGGATTTAAGAAAACATCTTAGACATCCTTTTTGGAAGGATTTTGCCTTATTGGTGCAATTTCCAGGTGGGAAGCAAATCATTTGGAGTTGTGAAGTGCCATTATCTTCCTTCTCTCTTTCTCTACGATCCAGAGTGGAAAATTGGTAATGATTTGGTTTCCAGTCTCTAGCCAATGAGTTCATCTTACATCCTTTATTCAAACAATTCTTCCTGTTTTCTTGGCCACCATTAAAATAAGTCTGAATTTATCAATCACTTCTTCAGAGAAATAGAACCAATAGGACACACATGCTTTATCATCATCATCACCATCATCACCACCACCATCTATCTAGAGAGGCTCAACTTAAGGAGTTGACTCCCGTGACTGGTTGAGGGTAGTTAGCAAGTCTGAAATCCAGGCACGATTCCCATACTACAGTCTTGAAGCAGAATTCCTTCTTTGGAAAACCTCAGTTTTTTGCTCTTAAGAGCTTCAGATGATTTCAGGAGGCATTATTGGAGAGTAATCTTTGTTACTTAAAGTCTACTGATTATGTTAATTACATCTACAAAACTCCTTCACAGTAACATTTGGACTAGTGTTGGACCAAACAATTGGGCACCACAACCTAGCCAAGCTGACATATGAAATTAACTTTCAGACTGATTTTCCCATTGATTTCTTTCTCAGCCCATGCTTTTATGACCCTATAGGCTTGTTTGTGAGTGTGTAGTCTACTAGGTTTTATTAAGCATATTGTAAGATTTTGATAGTATTCACTTGTGAATACAATCATAGCCAGAATGTTTTTATAGCTGGTTCACAGGCTATACAAATGTACTGCTCCAAAAGTTGGATTGAATTGAATCCCATTCTAGGAATTAGGAATACACTATGTATAATTTTGACAATATAGTTATTGGAGAGTTTCAGGTCTAATAGGACATGTGATAAGAGGAACCATTGAATGTGTGGTTATGTATTGTTTAGGGTGGGTATGGAGGCTTGGGCTAAAACATCAGCTCTGAACCTTTTTTTTTTTTTTTTTAAGATTTTACTTATTTATTTATGAGAGACACAAAGAGAGAGGCAGATACATAGGAAAAGGAAGAAGCAGGCTCCCCACAGGAAGCCTGATGGAGGACTTGATCTCAGGACCCCGGGATTATGACCTGAGCCAAAGGCAGACACTCAACCACTGAGCCACCCAGGCACCCCGCTCTGCACCTTGATAGTCTTGAGAGAACAAGGCAAGACCTGGGGCAAGGAGACTGGAGGCATTAGTTGGCTAGTGTACCACTAATTCAGGGGAATAGTACGGAGCTGGATGTGATAGGTTGCAATCGTGACCACTCAGGTACCAAGAGGGTGAGAAGTGGGAGTTATGCCATCCTGGTAATGGGAGTGGAACTATGTGCATAGTTGCTGCCAGGCTGGTAATGAAGAGTAGTTTATGTACAAGGATTGCATTTGAATGAAACAAAGGACTCTACCTCCAGCACTGGTGGTGGGGTAGGGGGATCCTGGTTACAGGTGCTTGTGTGAGCAGAAGAAGCAAAGCTGGGCCTGCTTCTCTCTCAGGCTATTCAATAGGACAGGCCAGTCCCTGGTCTCCTGGAGACACAGTCTTGGGAATGAGAATAGTCACAATAACCCTCCTAAGGAATGAAGACTCTGAGGTTCAGAGTAGGTAGATCTCTTGTACAATGCCATGTGGTTATCTGTTAAGATAAATGTATTCATATGTGTTTTTGGTTGAACTATGTCCATCCCCCCCTAACTTCATGTGTCAAAATCTTAACCTCTGGTATCTTAGAATGAGGACTTCTTTGGAAATAGGGTCATTACAGATGTCATTAGTTAAGAGGAGGTCCTACAGAGTAGGGTGGGCCACTAATCCAATATGACTGGTATCCTTATAACAAGGGAAAACTTAGACACAGACATTACATGCAAGGAGAACACCACGTGAAGATGATGCAGAAATTGGGACGATGCTTCCGTAAGCCAAGAAACAGCAAAGATTGCCAGCAACTGCCAGAATCTCGGGGTAAGGCATGGAACAGATTTTTCTAGCAATCCTTAGAAAGAGCCAACCCCACAAACATCTTGA
Organism: Vulpes vulpes; assembly: GCF_048418805.1. Taxonomy (NCBI): domain Eukaryota; kingdom Metazoa; phylum Chordata; class Mammalia; order Carnivora; family Canidae; genus Vulpes; species Vulpes vulpes. The sequence goes on along the minus strand of NC_132793.1, from coordinate 95,323,794 downwards.
TCATGAAATTCAAAACTGAGACAGAATAAATTTCTGTTGTGAAGTCATTCAGTTGGTGGTAGTTTGTTATAGCAGCCTGAGGAAACTAATACAACATGAAAGCATACATTACCCTTTTTGTTTGTTTTTAATGAAAAAAAAATCTCAGAAATTGATTCAATTTCTTTTTTTTTTAAGATTTTATTTATATATTCATGAAAGACACACCGAGAGAGGCAGGGACACAGGCAAAGGGAGAACCGGGTTCCCTGCAAGGAGCCCAATGTGGGACTTGATCTCAGACCCGGAGATCACACCCTGAGCCAAAGGCAGAGTTCAACCACTGAGCTCAATTTCTTATTTTAAGTGAGAACAGTTTTTGCTTAGCAAACACATAAACAGAAGTTCTTATAATTTAACAAAAATGGTGGCATGAAAATTTGGATGCTGAGTATATGTTTATCCTGTAAAAAAAAAAAAAAAAACCCAAAAGATTTCTCAATAAGATAATTTGAAGGTGTACATTATTTCCATTAACCCGTTAACTATGTGAAGACATTTAGAATGCCCGCAGAAACTTTGAGAATCACTGAGCCAGAATCACAATCCAGGATTATTCTGAAGTCTCAGAGACTTTCTCTGTAAGGGAAGTAGTAACCCAACATTCACCTTTTTGCACAATCCACCCTCAGACTAAATTATATTTGTTTGATTTTTATTTTCATGAGCATTTTTTTTCAATAACAGCTAATTTAAAACTTATACTGGGGATCCCTGGGTGGCATAGAGGTTTAGCGCCTGCCTTTGGCCCAGGGTGCGATCCTGGAGACCTGGGATCAAATCCCGGGCTCCCGGTGCATGGAGCCTGCTTCTCCCTCTGCCTATGTCTCTGCCTCTCTCTCTCTCTCCGTGACTATCATAAATAAAAAAACAAAACAAAAAACAAAAAAAACTTATACTGAAGCAAGCTGAGAGGTTTTTTTTTATTTTTTATTTTTTATTGAAGCATAGTTGACATGGAATATTATATTGGTTTCAGGGGGCAGCCCAGGTGGCTCAACGGTTTAGCGCCTCCTTCAGCCCAGAGCGTGATCCTGGAGACCCAGGATGGGGTCCCACGTTGGACTTCCTGCATGGAGCCTGCTTCTCCCTCTGCCTGTGTCTCTGCCTCTCTCTCTCTCTCTGTCTCTCGTGAATAAATAAATAAAATCTTAAAAAAATAAATTTATAATATATATATATATTGGTTTCAGATATACAACATAGTGATTCAACATTTATATACATTATGAGGTGATTACCACAATAAATCTAGCTACCATCTGTTATTATACAAACTTAATACATACTATTGACTATATCACTCTATGCTGTATATTGTATCGTTGTGTCTTATTTATTTTATAATAGTAACCGTGTACCTTTACACGGTTTACCTATACACTTATCTTTGTATAACCAGTCCCAGAAATCCCTCTCCCCTCTGGCAACCACCATATTGTTTTCTGCATTTACGAGTCTATTTCTGTTTCTGTTTTTTTTTTTTTTTTTTGAAAGAGAGAGAGAGAGAGAGATTGAAAATGAAGAGGGGGTAGGGGTAGAGGGACAGAATCTTAAGCAGACTCAGCACTGCGTGCAGAGCCAGATGTGGGGCTCAAACCCACGACCCTGAGATGATGAGATCTTGAGCTGAAATCAAGAGTTGGACACTTAACCAATGGGGCCAAACTATTTCTGTTTTGGTTTTTAAACTCTACATATAAGTGAAACCAGATGGTATTTGTCTTTCTTCACCTGACTTACTTCACTCTAGATCTACCCATATTGTCACAAATGGCAAATTTTCATTCTTTTTTTATGATTAATGTTCTATTGTGTAAATATACCACATCTTTATCCATTCATTCACGGATGGATATTTAAGTTGTTTCCACACCTTGACTACTGTAAATAATGCTGCCCTGGTCAGCTCTGTTGGTGGAGTATGTGACTCTTGATCTCAGGGTTGTGGGTTCAAGCCCCATGTGGGTGTAGAAATGACTTACAAATAATATGTAATAATAATAATAATGTTTCAAGGAACATGGGGGTGTCCATATCTTTTCAAAGTAGTGTTTTCATTTTCTTTGGGTAAATACCCACAAGAGGGATTGCTGGATCATATGCTGGTTCTATTTGTAGCTTTTGAGGAGCCATACTGTTTTCCACAGTGGCTGCAGTGATTTACATTCCCTCCAACAGTGCACAAAGGTTCCTTTTCCTCCACACCCTTACCAACATTTGTTATTTTCTGCTTTTTTCAGACTATCCACCTCTGTGTAAGGTGCTATCTCATTGTGGTTTTGACTTGTGGGAATGTTCATTTTACTTGTTTTTTCTAAACGTGATGGAATTTGTTTTAACAGATTGGAAGAATAATAAATTATCTTTTCATAGATTCAGCAGCAGCAGCTATCCAAGAGGAGCTTGTTTCCACTAGATCTCTGGAGAGAGAGAGACATTTAAAATTTTCCCTCACTCCACAGAATAATATAGAAGATATAAATCTGATAGAGATACAAACATAGAAGTCCTTTTACTTCTGTGTTTCTTGGTGAAGTATGTTGATGGAAAAGTTAAAGTATCAAATCAGAGTCCTGTTTTGGAACTCTTTGTTTTTTAGGTTGATTTGTTTGTTTTGTTTGTTTTTGCTTTTGAAACAGCAAAAGGTCAAACGTAGTCAATCACAGTTATAATGTGTAAACCAAAGGTAATCGGAATCATTCAAGGCTATTTGGAAGTTTCAGCTTTTTCTGTTGTCCTGTAAAATCCAAGGAAGGAATTTTGATTTGAGCACTGTTTAGGGACCAGAGATGGAATGTCTGTTTGGTTATTTACTTTTTCATCTGAAAAATGGAGTACCATTATTGATAATCTCACAGAAAGAACAGTAGGAAAAATATTGGTAGAATATTTCAAAGCTAATGCATATCTTTTAAAATTATTATCTAGTTAGATAAACTGCATGTGGTTTTAGGGCATTATTTTTAAAAAAGTAACTTCTGTTGCAAATATTTTCTTCATAGAATCAAGATCATCTTGGTTGTTGTCACTAAAGGTGACTGCTAACCTGAAAATATTTGGATGATGGGAAAAATGCCACCAAATTTGTGTATGTTACATGCCTGAAAAGGGATGGCCACTGAAAAACATGTGTTAGTTTTTAAAAGCATCCAACATGCTCTGGAAAGTTAGGAAACTGAAGAAATAAAGGAAAAAATATATAAAAGATGGTAGCAGGCAACACGGAATGACTGACTAGGTTTCTCACCACTGTCCTACTACTGTGCCCAAACACAAGTCAGCCTGCAAGGTTAAAATGGCATTATCTTACGATTTCCTTGTATTGTGGGTCCCCAAGACCTTCCCCAGCTTAAAAAATTTGCTAGGAGGATTCACAGAACCCAGAATATAGTTATATTCACAGCTATGGTTTACTACATCAAAATATTGTACAAAACAAAATCAGCAAAGAGGAAAGGCTCTCAACTTGGCTCAGACCCCACTTCACAAACAGTGCCTGTATCATAGACAGAAATCACATCTACTTGAGTTTGTTTTGTTTTATTTTGTCTCTACCCTCTTGTATTGACATGGCTCCATTTCTTTTAAGGCTAAACTGCAGAAACATCACCTCTGTTCCACCGCCCATATCCCGTCTACCCTCTCTCTCCTCCCCCAGGAACGATAGCTGAATCTCACAGCATGGCAGACACACCAGGTGCTGTTCTTAGGACTTGATGTATTTACTTGACTAAACCTCAAAGCAACACAAGGAGGTGGGTGTTATTACCCAAGAGACAATAGAGGCACAGGGTTAAGCAGCCTCTCAAGGTCTTACAGCTAATAAGTGGCACAGCCTCAATGCAAAGCCCTACAGTCTCCAGACCCATGCTCTCAGCTCCTGTATGACACTGCCTCTCAGAATGACATACCCTGGGTTCCACACAATCAGGCCCTCATGGCCCTACCACATCCAAGGAAAAACAGGAGCACTAGAGAATCAAAACCTGTCCTCTGCTAGTTGAAACCCTCTCTTTATAGGCATTTCTAAGTCTCCTGAATAGTCTTGATTAATGTTCTCAACAGTGACTAATTGAGCCACAAAATCCTGAAGTGCTTCGGGACCTCTTAAAAAGCAGATACAACAACATGAACGTGTTTGTTATTGAACTGTATGTTTAAAAATGATTAAGGTCAATCTTATATGTACTTTACCACAATTTTTAGTAAGCACATGTAATTTCATGCAAAGCATATATGAACATATATGAATTTTAGGGTGTCACAGATACCCCTTCCTCATGCATCTAGGTAACTGTTGGGGAAAGATGTTTTTTAGTTTGCTGGACTCTCTATGCTGAGCCTGGGGAGCTCACAGATCAAGCGGTATTCGCTAATCCCTGCTCCAAGAACAAGCCTGAGGATAAAGCTATTGCTAATTATTATCCCTTTCTGTGTGTGAGCCCAATGCTCTTTAACAAGGGGGTTCTTTCCCTGCATTATCTCATCAGATCGTCATAGTTAACTGCTCTGCAAAGAAAACGGAGCAGGTCTAATCATCTATATCGTATGACAGATGAAGTTGTGAGGGCGAGGCCCAGGCAGCCCAGATCTTGAAGCTCATAAATGGCAGAGTTGAGGTCAGAAACAGAGCCTATTGGTTACCAGAGCCCTTTTCTCCAAATTGATAATCCCAGGAAGGCTGGGATTAGGATGAGCCAAGTGAGGCACTTGCCTGGGGCACAAAATTTAAGAGGCACCAAATCAAGACAAATATATTTTTTTAAGATTTTATTTATTTATTCATGAGACACACACACACATACAGAGGCAGAGACACAGGCAGAGGGAGAAGCAGGCTCCATGCAGGGATCCCAACAAGGCACTGGATCCCGAGTCTTCAGGATCATGCCCTGGGCTGAAGGTGGTGCTAAACCGCTGAGCCACCAAGGCTGCCCTAAGACAATGTTTTACGATAATATATTTTAGAGTTAAAATTAATGTTAAAATATCCCCAATGGATATTTTGGTTTTTAAACTCCACATATAAGTAAAACCAGAAGCCCAATGGGGTGCCTGGGTGGCTCAGTGGTTGAGCATTTGCCTTTGGCTCAGGTCGTGATCCTGGGGTTCTGAGATCAAGTTCTGAATCAGGCTCCCTGCAAGGAGCCTGCTTCTCCCTCTGCCTATGTCTCTGCCTCTCTCTGTGTGTCTCTCATGAATAAATAAATAAAATCTTATAAGCAAACAAATAAATAAAATATCCCCGATGAACAAAAATATCAAACTTGTAAACAAAGACCAGCTGTTTGCTTATTTTACGACCCTGCATTATTGTGCAATAGGAGCAATTGTTTCCCATCGGTCTCAGGTTCCCAGACTCACATGGCCATCTCCTCCTTGCCAGGTGAGGGTTATGAGGGTGGCCAATGGTGTGCAGACAGAGTGGGTGAAGCAGGGTTGTCTATAGAATCATGAATTTTTATTATAGAGGAGGTTCAGAACCCAGCTAGGGTCAGATAACCAGAAAATGGTCAAGTTCAGGTTGGATCCCAGTGTTCATGGTGTCAGAGAGCTTTGCTTGCTGCTGTGCTGTCTCTACCCCCTCTGTCTTCCTAGTGCTTTTATACCTAACAGGGAGAAAACACCTGTAAAGGAATCACTCTACTGCACACTGAAAATCATAAGAGCCCAAGTTAAGTCCCAAGGAGTGTTTGGCATGGAGATACTTCTGGTTGGCTGGTCAGGGGCTATTGCATAACATGCCAGCAATTCCAGAGATTCTATCGGAGTGCCAGGGGCAAGATCTATTTTTCACCACCCACAATACAGGGTGTGTCCTACTTTTAAGGAGCTCTAATAAATGGAAACCTATATTTACATTAAAAGTACATTAAGTTGTTATGATTTACTTTGGCTAAATCATGCTGAAGCCATTCAATATCAAGTGCTCCTAATCTATGAAATGGAATTTGGTTTATAACAGGTGGGTATTTTGCCAATCTGTTGGGTAATTTTAATGCGGCAAATCTTCAATCAGCTGTTATTTGAGCATCTACAATTGTGTGGTGGTAAACAAAATAAAGTCTAAGTCAAGGTCTCTACCTTTAGTAAAGCCACACAGAGTCTACTTAGAGAGGTACGATCCATATATCCAAGTAGACAAATATTAACTCATGATAAGTGCCACCTGACTACTGACTAGCATAGCCATTAACTCATAGAAATTCCAAGGAGGCCAAAGCAATCGCTTTTTATTTATTTATTTATATTGAAGAGAGAGAACAGTTTGCATGAACTGATTCTACAGGGTGGGCACATAGGTGGAAATGTGTACAGCATATATTTGAGGGCTGTAGGGAGGGCTGTGCTAAGGTAGGGGGCCTTCAGGTGCCAGCCAGGATCACGGGAGAGAGACACATCGGTCCCCCTGGGTAGCAGCTATATTAAGCTGGCAAAGCACCAATCTGCGACCTCAAAGTGGCCTTAGTTCAGAGAGTCGTAAACAGATGAGATGTTCCAGGGAGCCCATCAAGAACAGCTCCTGGGGCTGTCTTCATGAGGAGATTCCAAGAAGAGCAGGATGGCAACCGGGAAGATGATTGAGAAAGAAATGGTTGATGTAGTGAGAAGGAAGCAAGAAGCATGCAGAGTCAGAAAGAGCTAGATTCCAATCCCAAGAACTACACCAATGGTCAGTGTGAGGTGCAGCAGAGAGGGCAAGGAGAGAAACATCTGAGACCAATGGTCATATTTTTAGGAAGGGGTTTCATGATGGCATGGCTTCTCAAGGACTGTACTGGTCTATGTGATGCTGAACATGCCCTTGACCCTGCAAGCTTTTCTTTTGTTTCTTCAACTAAGGCAGCAGAAGAGATGATTTACTATGTACATGTAACATTCACCCACAGCTGAGAATAGAACTAGTCTAGAATGTCACAGGTCCAGGGCAAAGGACCAAAAGGGACTGTTTTGGTCTTAGCAAGGTGGATCCCTCAAAGATGGTGGCTGTGATCAGGTGGCAATGGATGTTCTAGACCTGTTAGATTCTGGACAGAGGCATGTGTCCAACAGTTGGCACTAGCATCCCTCAACTCTGGCTTTCCTTGTTTCTACTCCCGGGGCTCCCATGGGTATGTAAGCTCGTAATTCACTTGGACCTCGGCCTTGTCTTCTGTTCTTTTTCACTTCACCTGCACATTTGCTTCTTCCTGCACTTGGTTCTCATGGTGTGGAGGTTCCTAAGAAGATGACCCTAAGGCCAAAGGCTTTGAGCCAACAGGTAAAATACAATCTAATACAATCTAATTCATTTTAGTAGTCTGTTCTCTATAATAAAATCTGGAATGTCCTTGGAAGGATACTTAGGAAACTAGTTGCATGAACTGCTTTCCCCAAGGGGTACTGGGTGGATGGGAACAGAGATGGGGGACTTTTCATTGTATACCCTTATGTACTCTTTGAACTTCAAACCAGATGTTAACTAATTAAAAAACTAAAAATTGGGCATTAAGCAGGGCAAATGATGAGATAAGCACTGGGTGTTATATTATATGTTGGCTAACTGAATTTAAATAAAAAAAAAAACTATAAGTGAAAAAAATCAAAGACTAGAACATGATGCTAAAAAAAAAAAAAAAAAAAAGGAATGGGGCAGCCCAGGTGGCTCAGCAGTTTAGTGCTGCCTTCAGCCCAGGGTGTGATCCTGGAGACCCCGGGATTGAGCATAGAGCCTGCTTCTCTCTCTGCCGGTTCTGTTCCTCTCTCTCTCTCTCTCTGTGTCTCTCATGAATAAATAAATAAAAATCTTTTAAAAATAAATTAAAAAAATAAAAAAAGGAATGAAATAGAAAAGTTTTAAGAGTACAATCTTCATAGGATGTTCCATAAAAAAATAAGCAAACAAACAAACCATTCTGCGTTTTTAAAGGAATAGCCTTCTTGATATATAGTTGACTCATGGTAACCTGCACGTATTTAAATTGCACAATTTGATAAGTTTCAACATGCCTTTCCATCTGTGAACCATCAGTATAATAAAGATAATGAATATATTCACTACCTTTGAAAGTTTACTCATGTCCATTGAAATCTGTACCTCCCACCTCTCCCCATCATTGTCTCCTACCCCCAGGCCACCAAAGCATGCTTTCTATTGGTTTGCATTTTCTCACTGTTTATATAGATGGAATTATTTTTTTTTAAATTTTTTTTATTTATTTATGATAGTCACACAGAGAGAGAGAGAGAGAGAGAGAGAGAGGCAGAGACACAGGCAGAGGGAGAATCAGGCTCCATGCACCGGGAGCCTGACGTGGGATTCGATCCAGGGTCTCCAGGATTGCGCCCTGGGCCAAAGGCAGGCGCTAAACCGCTGCGCCACCTAGGGATCCCTATAGATGGAATTATATAGTATGTACTTTTTTTTTGTTGGGCTTCTTTCACTCAAGCAAAATTATTATTTTAAAAGATTTTATTATTAAGTAATCTCCATACCTAATGTGGGGCTTGAACTCACAACCCCAAGATCAAGAGTCACATGCTTTACCGACTGAGCCAGCCAGATGCCCCAAGCAACATTATTTTCGAGATTTATCCACATTGCATTTATCAATAGCTCATTCATTAAAAGTTATTGAGTAGTATTTCATGTCATAGATATGCCATTTGAGTAAATACCTAGGAGTAGGATCATATGCTAAGTATATTAAACTTTAAAAGAAACCCTTTTGAAGTGGCTATACAATTTTGCATTTTCACCAACAAAATGTGAATGAGCATTCCAGTTGCTCCACATTCTTACCACCTGGCAGGGAGTTTTAAATTCTCAACTTTCTATTACATGCATAGTGGTATCTCATTTAATTAAAAAATTTTTTTAAAGATATTTTATTTAATTGAGAGAGAGAGAGCACAAGGAAGGCAAGAGGCAGAGGGAGAGGGAGAAGCAGACTCCCTGCTTAGCAGGGAGCCTGATGTGGGGCTGGATCCCAGGACCCTGATATCATGACTTGAGCCAAAGGCAGACACTTAACTGACTGAGCCACCCAGATGCCCCTCGTTTTGGTTTTAATTTGGATTTCCTTAATAACTAAAGTTACTGAGGGTGTATACAATGTTTGTCAGCCATCTGTAGATCTTCCTTGGTGAACTGTCTCTTCAAATACTTTGCTGGTTTAAAAAATCATATTATGATTATTGAATATTGATAGCTCTTTATATATTCTGAATACAAGACCCATCACATATATGACTTGTGAATATCTTGTCCCAATCTGTTGCTTGCTTTTTCATTTTCTTAGTAGTTTTGAAGAAGAGACTTTTTATTTTTTATCAAGTCCACCTGGTGTGGTAGCCAGTCTTCAAGATGGCCCCAGTGATAGTCTCCTGCTCTGGCATTCCTGCTCTTTTATGGTCCTCTTTCACACTGAATCAGGCTGACCTGTGTAATCAGCAGAATACTGAGGAGATGATGAGGTGTGGCTTCCTGGGCTGAATCATAATAGACATTACAGCTGCCTGCTTCTGCCTTTGCTCTTTCATGGATAAGTCACTCTTAGGGAAGCTAGCTACTTTGTTGTGGAGACACTCAAGCAACCCTGTGTGAGATCCATGCAAAAGCCTTGTGAGTGAACCATCTTGGATCCTCCAGCCCCACTCAAGCCTTCAGATGACTGCTGCTGTAGCTGACCTCTTGTCTACAACCTCACAGGAGACCCAGAGACAGAACCATGTAGCTCAGTTGCTCCTGAAATCATTGACTACAGAAACTGTGTGAGATAATAAATGCAAATTCTTTAAGCCACCAAGTTTTGTGGTGATTTTTAAGAATATTTTATTTATTTATTCATGAGACACACACACACACACAGAGAGAGAGAGAGACAGAGACACAGGCAGAGGGAGAAGCAGGCCCCATGCAGGGATCCCTATGTGGGACTGGATTCTGGGTCTCCAGGATCAGGCCCTGGGCCGAATGCGACATTAAACCCCTGAGCCACCAGGGCTGCCCCTTGTGGTGATTTTTTAACACAATATAGAAAATAGTGGAGTTTCTATCATTTGTAATAGGAAAAATTATGATTTAAAAAAAAAGATTATTTATCTTGACAGAGAGGGAGAGAGAGAGAGCACAAGCAGGGGTTGGGGGCAGAGGGAGAGGGAGAAGCAGGCTCCCCGCTGAGCAGGGAGTTGGACACACAAGGCTCCTGCCCAGGACCCTGGGATCAGGACCTGAGCCAAAGGCAGACACTTAACCAACTGAGCCACCCAGGTGCCCAGAAAAACTGATGGTTAATACCTGTTTTTATGTTTTTTTTAATGAGGAGTCTCTGGGGATGGGATGAGAACTTGGGATCTTTCTCTTCATAGTAACTACCATGAAAGCTTACTATAAATAGACTGAGTCCTTTATTTCGCTTGATATTCTCTCCTTCTTGGTCCTCTGACCTATTCCTGTGACTTCTCTGTTGTTCCTTAGCATTCTACAGCCAACTGATTTGGGCTAATGCAGTGGTAACAGAAGACACTGGACAGAACGTGACCTTGGGCTTACACTTGTGACGATTCCTAGCTCACCCATCTCACACAGTGGGCCTTCCTCAGACATTAACTATTTCGGTACAAAGCAAGTTTGTTCTTGCCTTAGGGACTTTTCAGTGGCTTTGATATCCTGGATCATTGTTTTTAAAATTATCATTAATGTAATTGAATTCTAATCAAATTATCTTATGAAATGTTCTTACATACTGAAGGGTATATAAAGCGTACACACACAGGTAAATAATAACCAATAATCTGTACCCACAACTCAGCTTAAGAAATAAACTGTGAACAGTACATTTGCAACCTCCTGGGTACCCCTTCATGATCATGCCCCTCCACCATCAGAGGCTACCCATATTTCTGAGTTTTAAGTTAATTAGAATTAATTTTCTCTTGCTTTTATTGACAGTTGAAAAAAAAATCAACTACACAAGCTCCTAGAATGGTCCCTAGGTTACAGTCTGACTTTAGCTTCTCTGGGATTTTACCAGAATGTCTCCTAGGCAATGTTGTGAGTGGGGGAAACAGAGTACAGCATAGTCAGGGCATTGGTAGTAGAGCAAGAGTAGGAGGAAGGTGTTAGATGCCTGGCAGTTATGTGGGCAGGGGAGTTCGCCACTCTGTTTTTAATCTGTTTTCATGCTCATCATGGCCAAGCAGTAGATAAAAGCAAATCAATTCCATGAGGGAAGATGTGAGTCCTTAGCTGATCTAGAGTGGCCAGGCTCAAGGAGGATAGAGAAAAGCTTGTATCAAATAGATACATGGATAGATTGCATCAGATAGATCATGGATAGACTACAATCTGGGTCAGGTCCACCTGTGTATTTGGTCCTCAGATAAAAAGGAGGGAGCAATGGGTGGCAGCACTTGGATGAAAGCCATCCTCAACATGTCTGTCTCTTGGGTTACTTCTGACTGGTAGCCATCTGGAGCACAGTCGACATCCTGGAATCTCTCTGCACCATCCATCTAGGGACTGTTTGCTTGCTTTCTGCAATAGATCTCCTCCGTCCTCTGACTTCCTCTTTTTTTTTTTTTTTTTGGTTAAGTGTCTTGTGGAATCCATTCCCTAGCAGCTCTTTGAAACAGCATGCATGGGAGGTAACATTTTTTGAGATTTTGCATGAAAATTGCCTTCATTCTCTCCTCATATTTACTAAATGATTTGGTTAGGTATAGGATTTTAAGTCAGAAATCATTTTTCCATACCATTTTGAAGATGTTACTTTACTATCTTCTTGATTCCAGCCATACTGTTGAGAACCCCAAAACTGTTGATTTCCAGTCCTTTATACATGACTTTTCTTTTCTCTCGAAGCTTGTAGAATCTTTTCTTCATCTCCTGTGTTTTGGAATTTCACAGTGATGAGCTTTGATGTGTGTGTGTGTGTGTGTGTGCATGTGTTTTAGAGAGAGAGGCAGAGCTTGTGCACAGGGAGGGGGAGGGGCAGAGGAAGAGGGAGAAAGAGAATCTCAAGCAGGCTCCATGCCCAGCACGGAGCCCAATGTAGGGCTCTATCTCAGGATCCTGAGATCATGACCTGAGCCGAAATCAAGCATCAGACACTCAACCTACTGAGCCTCCCAGGTGCCCCTTGGTGTGTGTTTATATTCATCTGTTGGTCTTATTTCTTGATCAACCTCTTCCATCTGGAAGTTGTTCATCTGGAGAGTTTTCTTGAATTATTTAATTAATGATTCTATTGGGGGCAGCCCCGGTGGCGCAGTGGTTTAGCGCTGCCTGTAGCCCGGGGTGCGATCCTGGAGACCCTGGATCGAGTCCCATGTCGGGCTCCCTGCATGGAGCCTGCTTCTCTCTCTGCCTGTGTCTCTGCCTCTTTTTTGCTCTCTCTGAATAAATAAATAAATAAATAAATAAATAAATAAATAAATAAATCTTTTTTTTTTTAAATTTTTTAATTTATTTATGATAGTCACACGCAGAGAGAGAGAAAGAGAGAGAGAGGCAGAGACACAGGCAGAGGGAGAAGCAGGCTCCATGCACCGGGAGCCCGACATGGGATTCGATCCCGGGTCTCCAGGATCGCGCCCTGGGCCAAAGGCAGGCGCTAAACAGCTGCGCCACCCAGGGATCCCAATAAATAAATCTTAAAAAAAAAAAAAAGATTCTTTTGGGTTCATTGTGCTTTTTCCCCTTTTTCTGGAGTTCCTATTATTCACATGTTTAACCTATATGACTTGTCCTGTAATTTTCTCCCCTATTGTCCATCTCTGTCTTTTGGTTTTATTTTCTGTGAATTTTCTCCAATTTCGTCATTCTTTCTACTGAGTTTTCTATTTATGGGATAATGTTCTAGATTTCCAAGAATTCTTTTTGGTTCTTTGAATTATTTCTTTATATGGCATCCTTTCCTCTTTTCATGGATGCAACATCATCTCTTTTCCTTTTGAAAATACTGATGATAACTTTCTAAATTAATTTTTTGGTGTCTTTTCCCTGCATGGTCTGTTTTAACAAGTTACTTTTTCTTGCCCTGCTGGTTTTAGTCCTTATCTCTCATGTGAGAAGCTTTCTTTGCTGTTTGGCATTAGCTGTTTGCTCGTGATTAAGAGTACAGTTTCAAAGACTGTTTGGAAGTTCTGAGTGTGGGATTAGACCTTGCTGTGTATCTTACTCAAGGTTTCCCCCAAAGCAGAGCCCAAGACTTACATGGAGGTAGTACATTTGTTAAGCAATCCAAAGAAGCAGGAATAAGGGATAGTGGGAGGGGAAAAAAGAGAGAGAAAGCCAATCTAAGTTTAAATGTGTTATCCAGCTGGCCATTGCTGTAGTAACTGGTGCTCCATTCCCTGGGATATTCTGAGTCTTATGGAATAAGACTGTCCACTCAGGAGATGAAAGAAGGCAATATTTATCCTTGAAGGTAGCTCCACAGATATTATCTTCCCTGAATTTCTGGGTTGCACTTGCCTGAATGTAGATGCTGAATGCTTCTGCAGACCCACATGGATAACAAAGAAGCTTTAGGACACAGAGCAAGATCAGGTCTGAAATGAAACTTTCCTTGCTGTATTAGTGAAGGTTCTCCAGAAAAACAGAAAAAATAGGAGATAGATATAGATGTAATGATTTGGCTCATCTGATTATGCTGCAAAGTCCTATGATTTCCCATCTGCAAACTGGAGATGCAGAAGAGCCAATGGTGTAGTTCTATTCCAAGTCCAAAGCCTGGGTCCCAACATAGCCAATGGCGTACGTAAGTTCTAGTCTGAGTGCAGAAGACCAATGCCCCAGCTCAAAAACAATGAGGCAGGGAGGGAGAGAGTGATCAAATTTTCCCTTCCTTCACCTTTTTTGTTCTATTTAGGCTTTCAACATTTGGGGTGAGGCCCACCCATAGTGGGGAGGGCAATCTGCTTTACTCAGCCTACCAATATGAATGCTAATAATCTCAACAGCAATATCCCCACAGACTCACTTAGAAATAAAGATTAATATCTGGGCATTTTGTAGCCTGGCCAGGTCGACACATAAAATTAGCCATTGCATTTGCTCTGGGAAGCTGTATGGAACTTGATGGGATAGTGGCTGTCACTGTGGGCTGAGTAAGAAGTGAGATCAAGAGGATTAGATGTGGTGCACATAAGAGGTCTGGCACTCTGACCCTGAGCTTCCCTGAAGGAAGGGTGACCAGGTCGGACTGGTCGGGGGATCCCCCAGTGTCACAATCCATGGGGCTTTCCTCATAGATTAGAGTTTTCCAGTCTTTTATCTAGTAGGTGAAGATCACGTTGTCAGCATTCTGAGAGCCAAATGGGTCTGCATTTGGTGTATATCTGGCCTCTGGATTCCCCCATTTCTACTGTAGTTCCTACACCTTCAGTGTGTCTGGCATCCTCTAGACCAGGGACTCTTCCTGCAGGATAAACCTCCAATTTTCTGCTAGGATCAGGGATGGGGTGTGGCATCCCACCCCTGCAGGAATGCAGCTTTTCAAATTGCTTTCATTCAGTTCTCCTTCTTCTAGCCTACGCCTCTACCCTCAGGCCCAAAGATCCCTGATTCTGCGAGTTTCTGAGCCTTTTGAGGTAGTTCCAGTTTAAGTTGGGTTGCAGCTCCATTTTCTCAGGTCTCCTAAATCAGTTAACCACTCGTTCATCTATTTTTCAGCTTCTGAAATGTGTTGTTCTTTCCTCTTCTGTTCTCCTTTCCTTATGAGTTTATAACTTAAATATAAAAAAGAGAAAGAAAGAAAAGAAAAGGAAAGGAAAGAAAAGGAAAGGAAAGGAAAGGAAAGGAAAGGAAAGGAAAGGAAAGGAAGAAAGAAAGAAAGAAAGAAAAAGAAAGAAAGAAAGAAAAAGAGAAAGAAAGATTAAAAAAAGAAGAAAATCTGTTTAGAGCAGTTTTGGGTTGGAGCAAAATTAGTTGCATGCATACCATCTGCCATCTTAGCCTGAAACTTACATGCAGTTATACACAACACTGCTTCCTTTGTGTACTTCCTGCTTCAATTTAAATATCACCTCTTCCGTGAGGCCTTTCTTGACCACTCAACTGTAGTTAGGTCCCCTATAGCACTTATCACTACCTGGTATTTTCTAATTTATGGACTTCTGCCCATTAGAATATAAGCTCTATGAGAACAGGTACTCTGGCATCCCTAGCTTGCAAAACGGTACATCAAACACAGAAGAAGTTCATTATTGAGCACGTTATTATAATTGTGTTTGGAAAGGATGTTTTGACTATCAAAGGAATGTCAATCCTATGTGTGAGGTACCCTGGGAAAAAGAAAGAAAGACTGCCACATGGGAAGAGGGAGGGGCGTGTGTACAGAAGCAAGACAGAGTTTGCATGTAAATTATGCAGAATATGAGTGGCAAGAGAAACTGCAGACAGCAGGAACAGAACTACAGGAATCTGGAAAGGTCTGTATTTGAAAACTGTGTCTCTGACTAGAGTCAAGGACATCCTTAATTTCTGTTGAGTCTCCTTCATGAGCTGGGCTGGTCATTGAAGGGAGACATCCCAGGCCAACGTGGCCTCAGAGGATGGAAAACAGAGAGAAGTTGACTTTACTGGTGTCTCTACTTCTTTAATTGCCACAGGAAGACAGGAGGGTAGAAACAGGGTAACAGACCTGGAGAGCTTCCGGGAAGTAGGGGGCATGGTGGGAAGTCCTGTTCTGCAGTGTGTGAGGTCATGCTATATTGGGAATGAAAGTTGCTGCCCCCATTTTTATGTACCAGGAATCCTTATTATCAACTGGGGACATTTTAGGTGATGTTCACATCCTTGGAGATACTGAGTGTGGTGTGACCTTTATTCCATTAAAAAAAATAATAAAGGTGTTTTTTGTAATAACTGCAGATGTCACAAAAAGTTATCTTCCTTACAGTGTTAGTTTTTAGCTCAGCAGATTGTTTGAATTTCATTTTTTTCCTTTTCTTTCTTCTTTAAAAAGGTAGTACTTTCACATGGTTCAAATTTCAGGGTCACCAAGGATCTAAAGGGAAAAGTGACGTTCCCACCCCATTCTCTGCTTCTGAGGTCTCCCTGGAGGCAACTGGTGCAAACAGATCCTTGTATCCTTACAGAAATATTCTCTGCCCATCATGTTTTCATTTGGTCACAGTTACATAGGACCAGAACTACTCAGAGCGTACATAGAGGTCTTTCCGTTAAGTGAGCCCAGGGTAAGGGCTCTTCATTTTCACCTGTAAAGAAACAGCAGTAATAGGAGCCAGTGTGACTGGGGGAGGGAGGAAGGGATTTCCTCTCTGTTCATTGGCAGATCACTTTGCATGAAAGGGGACAGGATGAGGTCCTCCAGGTGTCAGGTGCTTTTAATTTAGGACAGAGCTAGTCTAGCTTTAACAAGGGATGGCTAAAGACATGGTAAAGATATGGCAAAAGAAATCATGGCTGATGTGTGTGGCAGGGAATAAAGTTTCAACATGGCAGTTGAGGGCCTTCTCTGAATATGTTGTGTGGGATGGAAGCTCAGAAGAAAGCTGTTTTTTGTAAGCCACCCAAGCTGTATCTTCATAAAGGGGAGTCACCCCACAGTTGAGCTGTGGGGGCCTACAGTCAAAGATGGAATAAAACAAGAGGTAGATGGTTCCGGGGTGGCAGGCCAGGAGATTGACAGTACTAGGGTGGGGCCCACGTGTAGAAATTTAGATAGAATGGACCTGACATCTCCCAAATTGGAGGGAAGCCCAATCTGGAAGGTGAAACATTTCAACAAAGTAGAAGATGGAGCAGCTGGCAAATCAGACAACTCAGAAAGATGGAAGATCCAACTGAACCTATCTGGCAGAGGGGCAGTATTCAAAAAGAAACTGGGAGATGCAGAGGGAATGGGTCTAGAGCCATAGCACCTGGGCTCAAGCCTGCTTCTGGTGTGCCTCAGCAGTGTGAGCCTGGGCAAGTTAAACTTCTTGTGTCTCAGCTTCCTAATAAAGAAAATACAGGGGAGTAACAATAGTCTCTCATCAGGGGTGCCAAGTTAACCTACAATGAGGACTTAGAACAATGCCTAGCACATAGCTAACTCAATGCTTTTTGGCCCTTACTATTTTTAATCAAGGCCTGTTCGGGCCTGCATCGCTGGCACAGAGTACTTGGTGAAGAATATGGAAAAGCAGAATCATAGATGGATTCAGGTAGTGGTAGGAAGGGAAAGGTAGTGAATGATAGCATAGCAAGCACACACAAGAAGAATGAAGAAAAAGGGTTCAGGGTGGGACTATTTCAGAGGAAAAAAAGTCTTGTTGCAGGCCTACAGGGCTCAAAGCTAGACTATAAGGGAATGTCTCTTGGAAATTAAATGGAGAAAATTTAATTTCAGTTAAAGAAGTACTCTTTCTGTGTGCCCACTTAGTGCTCAAGTTAAACTGCTAAGAAGGGTGGCCAAGTTGCATAGAAGGAACCCTAAGATCTTTATGTCAGGAGACTTAGATTCTAAGCTCCACCCTAGGTAGCTGATGCCCAAGTCAATAAACAACTGTGCCATTTTTAAAAGAATGGCCAGAGATTGTTCCTAGGCCTGACTGAATATTTAGCATACTGAGCGTAACTCAGGGGCTGAGTCTCAAGAGAATTTAAGAGTTGCCCCCAAGAACCAGCCTCTCAAAGAAATCTGTTAAAACTAAGAGCCTCCGGTGTTCCTTTTCTTTTCCCAAGGTCCCTTGCCAAAAGAAGCAAGACTTCTAAAATGCTGGCAGCCGGAGAGAGCCACTTTTTCTTTTCTCATCCATTTCAGGAAAGTTGAGGTTTTTCGGTTATTCCGTTGAGTGCCTAGATTGCTTCCAGATCAAAGTAGGAAGACCTAGTGGGGGAAAAAAAAAAAAGAAAGTGAGATTTCCCTAAAGAAAATGAAGTTTGTTTCGCTGAATTCTCTGGGAGAAGGCTGGACAGGTAGACTGTGATTGCTCAGGTTAAAACTACGCCTTTAAACAAGTTTAAGTGCCCAGAAGTGGTATGGGGTCCAACCGGGATTATAAAACACTGATTCACGAAGTTCTAAGGACACTGGACCTGGGAACAGGCTGTCTCATGTAAGTGGGCAACAACAGGAAGGTCACTGGCCCTCAAATAGAGGGCAACTACCTGTGGGTGACGGGCTAGGGGGAGCCGCTAGGCTGGAACACCACTGGTCCTGACTTGGCGACCCTTAGGCAAGGACCGGTTGGTGGGAAGAAAAATCTTGAGTTCTACAGCTCAAGATGCGGCTTGTTTGCTCGTCAACCTGTCAGTCATTTTCCTTTTTCTAAAAAAAAGAAGCCAAAAAAATCTGAGCTCAGACACACCGGATTCCGAGCTTTTTCCAGAAGTGCAGCCCTCCCCTCGAGGTCTCCGTACTAAGGGCTCTACCCTGGCCTACGCGGCGCCAGGAACCGGCCCCCGACTCCCCTCCTTCCCCAGCCAGGCCGGAGGGGTCCGCACTGCGGGGCGCAAGGCAACAGCCCAGCTCCAAACCCAGAGGTTCCATCACCAGCCAATCGCGGGCTGGTGCCCCTCAAGAAAAGCAGAAACACCGACGGGAGGTGAGTGGCAGTAATGTCAGCCTATCCGCGCGCCTGCAGCCGAGGGGGTGGGAGCACAACCAGCCAATAGAATCGAGGTGGTTGTTGTCAGGAGGGAGGAAGACGCCTGCGAGCGTGCGTGAGGCCGCTCCCGGGAAGGGGTGGCAGGAAGCTCGCGCAGCCAATGGCCGAGGCGGGCGGGCGGCGGCGCGCGTGCGCGCTGGGACCCGGGGCTGCGGGCGGGAGGCGGGGAGTGGGGGAGGGGAGCGGGCAGGAGCGCGGCGGAGCTGCTGCTGCCGCCGCAGCCGCCGCCGCAGCGAAGAGGCCATGTTGTGTGGTGTGTGGGGCGGGGGGGAAGGAGGAGGAGGGAGTAAAGCCGAGAGAGGAGACGGGAGAGAGACACCACACACACACGGCACAAGATGGCCGGAGAGGCAGCAGCACCCCGAGCTGTCAGGCGCTCCGCCGCGGCCGCAGGGCTCGCCGGCCGGCGGGGAGCGGCGCCCGGGCGGTGCGCGGGCCCGCGGGAGCGAAGCGGCCGCGGCTGGGGCGAGGCGGGCCGCGCGCCGGCGTCGGAGCCCGCGCCCGAGGCGCCCGGGCGGCCGGGCCCACGACGCCGAGAGCGGCGCTGCGGCAGCGGCCGCGGAGGCTCCCCGGGGCCCCGGCGGCTCGACCCGGCGCGGGCGGGAGGCTCGGGCGGGCGGCCCCGCGCGGGACGCGGGTGCGGGCGCCCGGGAGGTGCCGACAGCCGCCTCGGACCCGGTGAGTGGCTCCCCGGCTCCTTTTATTGTCCTTTGTCCTTGGGAGGAAAAGCAAAATGTCCTTGAGCGCGCGAGCAGGAGGGGGCGGCGGGCCGGGCCTCGGCGGCCGGCTCTCCCCGGGCGGCCCCGCCGGCGGCGCCTGCTGGCTCTCCCCGCGGGAGGCGCCGGGGCCGGGGGCCGGGGCCGGGCCGGGGGCCGGGCCGGGGGCGCGCGGGGCCCGCCGCAGACCCCACGGGGGGCGCCTCGCCGGCCTGGCCGCCGCAGCCCGGCCGGGAGAGGGGCGGCGGCGGCGGCGGCGGCGGCGCAGGCGGGAGCCCGACGGGGACCGCGCCACCACGGCCCCTTTCTGTCCGGGTGAGTTATTTTGCTGTGGAGGGTGAGGGGCAAAAATTCCTTTCAGGTTCTCCAACGGGGGAGCTTTTTAACCCCTTTCCGGCGAGGTGGAAGCTCCTCTTCATGGTGGAATTTAAAAAAGAACAATGGAAGCCTGACTACGTTTAAACAAAAATAAAACTTGTTTTTTTTTTTTTTTCCCCCTTTTGGGTGTTGGCTTTTAACTCTTTGCAAGCCGATTTTGAAAACGGCTGCAGTGTTAGAGCTGGGAGGGTACTTGCTGCTTGTTAAAAACCCTTATGACGTTAAGGTTGTCTTTTAAAAACGCAAGTGGGAGAAGTGCCGCTGGTATTTCAGAAATTACGAAGACAAGTTGACTGTGTCGTCAAGGCTGTTTGGTGGAAATCGGTTTTAATTTCAGGGCTAGACGATGACGTTTGACTAAGATAGTTTATGTTATCGATTAGTTATGCCAAGATGAGCTGACATTCTTGATGTTTGAATAACGATTAAATAGACTGTTTGGTACTTTTTAAAAGGTCGTAAGGAGCCGTTATCTGTAACTTAATCACACCTGAACGTTAGAACGTACTTGGATCAGTTCCTGGACTTCTAAAAGTTGAAGTTAGCACCATTTTATTGTTTTTAAGAAATAATGTACGTTAGCACAAGCCATGGTCGACAAAACTTTTACAAAGGAATATTCTGACGCCAAATCTCTTTGTGAAGTTACTTTCCCGTAGTGTAAATATTAAAGTAGGACTGTTCTCGGTAATGGGCGATGAAGAGGAGCCATATTTGTTGCATTTGTTGCATGCATAAAAATCTAGATATGCTCAAAACGGAACAGTAGTTTAATAATAAATCCTGCTTTCTCAAAAATTTGCAGAGTCCTCTGTAGTTCTGAGTCTGAAAGAAAATCGAGGGGGGGATTTAAGTCTGATGATTCCAAGAACAGACCACAAATGCACAAACCTTTGTGTATTTTAGAATATATTTGTCTTCATTCTGCGGTAGCTGTTGTGTTGTAAAGGTGCAGATCTGCGTAAATATAGTGTCGGGCAGATATACGTAGTACCTAGAAAATCAGAGTTACTGGTGTAATCCACTGTATTTCTGATGGTAATTTTGTCAGTGAAATTGTTTTATGTTCTGAATAGCATTCATATAGTCCTACATGTTACATCAGTTGCGCATATCTTGATTTTACAGAATCTTAGGTGCCAATGTTGGTTCTTCAGAACAACATTTTTGAAATTTGTGAACACTGAAAGTAGTTTTAAATGTATATTCGGAATCTTTTTTTCGGGCTCCTTTTTTTAAATGGTGAAATGCAAAATAATTGTTAGCATTTTAACCTCATAAGATCTTTTTACGGGAGAAATGGGGGAAGGGAGAGACTGAAAAATGTTCAAGACCCTGGTTTGAAATTGAATAAAGGTCATAGATACTACATGTTTTAGACTTGCTTAAAAGACAAAGCTCATATCCCACTTGGTGAGATCAAATAACTTGTGGTTTAAAAATTTAAAGTAACCAGTAGCCATTTTAACTTGACCAATTTCTCCTGGAGGAGTTAATTTTTAATTGCTTATAATTGTAAAAGGTATTTTCTAGATGGTAATGGAAATTTTAAGATGATTTCGGTTCTTAAATGGCAAACTTTTGTGTATTGCCTGGCATCAAAAGAAAAAATAAAAAACAAGGTTATAATCCTAAATCTGTCTGAAGATGTGAATTTTCTGTAGTTTATTTAATCTCAGTGCCTTAATATCTAGTGTTTGTCCATGCCACTAAAAGATGAGGACAACAAAGACTGATGTGTTACTAAGAAATAACTGCAACATTAAATGTAAAGGTGGTGTCTTAAGCTGTCCCCAATTTGTCCATAGATTGTGTATTTGGAATATTTTCTCATTGTTTTATCACACTGAAACTTTGGCCAGGAAATGTTTAAAAATCAAAACGTTGATATCATCTTTTTTTTTTTTTTTAAGGTAACTTAACAAGATTAAAATTAAATTGGTTGATGATGGTTCTGAACAAATACAGCCCCTTTATTTGAGGTAAGACCATAAATTTTTATTACTTTCACTTAAAAATAAGCCTATTTGGTTTTTATTTTGCTCTTTGGTAATTTATATTTCTAGTAAATAGTGATGATAAGTATGAATATACTAAATAGCTGAAATAATTTTGCCAAACCTTTAAACCTGTCTATCGAATGAAAAGTATATGTGCTTAGCCGTTGTAACTTAATGTGCCTTTTGAATAGTTTAAAATACTGAAGGTCTCTTAAGCCTTTGTTTAATTTTGGGAACAAGAAAAGACTGATTATATTTTGAGAAAAACTGAACCAAAGATACATTTTTTTTCTTTCTAATTCTCTAGTGTACTGTGCAAACTAATTTTTTAAGTATTTAAAGATGAATTTATTGGAAAATTTGAGCTAGTCAATATTCATAGTAGTTCATTTTAGGGAAGAACATTTTAAAAATCAAGTTTTGTGAGCATGGATTTTAGTTTTCTCAATTAAGTTTTAAAACACTTACTCCTACTTGCTATTTGTTGTTCCATCAATAAATTGTTTAGAATATTGGTGTGTGTGTGTTTTTTTTTTTCTCCTCCAAAAGGTATGCCATTTTGAAGACTGAGATCCATGGAGTTTTATCCTTGAGTATAAAAGGAAATATTTGCTAAAATCTTTATTTTATATAGCAAGTAAGTAAATGTTTTATTCAACATCTGAAATTTAATAGCTACCAACATTTGAGAAGGAAAATATCACTGAAGTTTGTCAATGAAACATAAAATGTAGACTGTTTATCTCAAAAAGGAGATGAGAAAAAAGCCCATCAAATTCCTTTACCTTACATCAAAACACTTTTGTATTCTATTAAAACAGTTGATGTATGTAATTTATATCAGCAATAAGACATTCAGTACATTTCAGTATTATATTGCATCAGGATTATGGTTAAATCAGTAGTTGAATTATCAGAATCATATGGCTTTATAATCTGATATTCTTAAGCCATTTTTTTTTTGACGATCTAGATCATGTTTTTGAAAGGGCCTAGAATTTTCCCTTTGCTGATCTTACAGTTCTTAAAAGAAGTATATTTTTAAAATTGAAGACACTTTTCACATTTCAGTTCTTATTAATGGATTTAATATATTTTACCTGTCTTTATGATTTTGTTTTCAAACAGGTACTAAAACGAGTTACCTTATAGGAAATTAGAATAATACATCCTAAGAGACTTGTAATTTATAGCTTAGTAAAATTATTTTTAAAACATAAAAGGAAAATAATTTTCAACATGTGTGGGATAGTTTGGTACCTTAAAACTAGATATGTGAATGAAAAAAATACGTCTGCTAATATTTTTCAAGAAATGTTCTTTTTGAGTTAACACTGAACATGGAAATTACTGTCAAGCTGATGTTAGGGATTTAGCAGAGAAATATGTATATATAGTAAAAAGATATCTTAGGATATTTTAAGAGTAGCCAAATAATACGAGGGCAAATTTATCTTTACCCTTGAAATCTTTTATATCTTGATGTTGGCTTATTGTATTCATTGAAATAGGTGATATAAAGGTAATTATTTTTGTTGCATTTGTTCTAGCTTAATTTTTGCTTTTCAGTCATTTTGCGATTTGATCAAATTTGTGTATATTTTAGTGTGCAAAAGAAAACTAAATATTAGACTTTTAACTATAGTGTTTTTAAAGATATAACATACAAACACTTTTCATTTTAACCTTTAACACAAATGCCAAGGTTAGGGTTTCTTGTATGCAAATGGTAGGATATTAGATTAGTATTCAGCTGTGGTTGGGTACTATTATAAAAACTGAGAATTGGGCACTCTTATAAAAACTGAGAATTGTCCTCTTAGACACAAGTGTATGTGAAGTATAATGTAATTTTAAGTATAAATCAGCAATAAATTGATGGCTACCGAAGATACAGTTTGACCCATTAAAATAAAAAACGAATGGTCAAGGTTAGAAATGTTAAATGATGATTTTTATTTTTGTTTTTTTTTACTCCAGTATCAATAAATATTAAAAAAATCTAAATGGTGTAGTAACTTCTAAATTAACCCCCGAATCTAGTGGAATACAGCTTCCCTTTTATCACCAACAAGATAAAGGATTATAGCAAATCACATTCTAAAAAGGTCTTAACATGTATTTTGACCTTCATGATGATGCTTATATTCAGTGTTCTGATATTTGCTGCTTGAGTCATGCTTGTAAAATAGGCAGTATGTTTGATAGACAAAAGTAATGGACAAATTTCATTTAAAAAGTAACATTTACTTTACTAACTGTGTTTTGCCTAAGAACTAAGGTGACACATTTTTATTTTGGCATTTTGAACTATTAAATCATAAAAATCACTTGATTGAATTGGTGACAATGTTTCATTGCATTTGTCACTATGGTACTGTTTAAAAAAGTACCTGAAATTCCACAGAAATGAAAGCAGCCATGCTCATAGTTAATTACAACGTTTCCATGAACTATGGTGTGCTACTTAGAGGCTACATTATGTGATACAGGTAACTTTGAATATAAATTTTCTTCCAAGTTGAATTCTCTGTTATTTGTAGTTTTTTGATTGCTTAAAAATTTGGACTGGACAACCAATTAATTTACTTTCTCTCCTCCAAGATTTTTTGTTGAGAGATGTAAGGGGGAGAAGATAATAAGAGGACCTCTCCATCTTCATTAATGAGTGGTGTGTGTGATAGAGTGGAAAATACAGCTGTGATTCAGCAATCTGGAGGGGAGCTTCTAAGTGTAGATTAGCCCTGTAATCTTGACATTGACTCTGGACCTTAGTCTCCTAATCTACAGAAAGTATTTGGAGTTTCTAATCTCCTAAAATACTTTTAGCCCTTAATTATGTGATAAAAATAATATTAAAGAGTATCTTATTCCTATATACAGGGAATAATTTGTAATTTTTGCATTAGAAATGCTGTTTCTGTGAAGAAATGATGTGAATAATGTGATATATAGTGACCCGACTCTTCATGGTAGACATTCTAAAATATTAACAATATAAATGCAGAAAGTTGATTTTAAAAAATAGTTAAGGTGTGGAATTGTATTTAAACGATTGAGATTTAGAATGCTGCAATAACAAATTTGTTGGATTTTTTCCCCCTAATTATTAGATATACTTGAAATTTAGTGTATTTTATGTAACATTTACAGCTGGCTATCACAGTTCTTTATGAGGATTCATCATTTATATGTTTGACATAATTAATTTCCTTTAAGAAATTTTTATGCTTCAAAGCTAAATATCCTCATTTCACCAACTACTTTGACCTTCCGGGCTGAACGGCTCAATACAAACTTCTAATTTTCAAATTGGCTGTTATTTCTGAATGTAATTAACCTTTACAATTTAAATTCAAGGATGTTCTGAAGTTTATAAATAGAAACTATATGACTTGATTTCATAACATTCAAGTGGCATGTTTTCCTACAATCAGATGAAATTTTGATTTGTACACTGTACAAAGCTAGATCTGTGTTTTGGAAAACAATCCTTTGCTTTTTGAAATTAAGCTATTTATTTGATATTTCCCAAACAACGAATTATACCCTTAATGTGTACTACATAGTGAATTAAAATGATCATAGTCATTTTGATTTAGATGATCAAGATAGTTTGCTTAAATGGTTTCTGAGTTGACTTATGAATGTTAATGACTTTATTGCTACATTATTTTTGTGGAAGATATATATTTTACAGTACTCAGGTATTTTTTTTTAAAAGATTTTATTTATTCGTGACAGAGAGACTCAGGTATTCTTACTTGAAATGTAAAAATTGTTCTAAGGACTTTCAGATTAAGATTAAAAGGTGACAAAATTTTTTAAGAAAAGCACAAGTCGGGTAATAAAGATAGGAGTCTGCCTTTAAAAAGGATCAGGATTCAAAATGTACATTGCACCTATAATTTTATATTAAACGAGAATCTATAATATTGCAAGATATTAAAGGTAGGGAGGAATAATAGCAAAATTACCAACTTTTGTAGATTGCTTAAGCCAAGCTTGGCTCCTCCCTGCCCTTTTTAAAGGAAGGCAGAGTACTACTTTCTTAGTTTTAGGGAAGGAGATAGTATGGTAGATTACATTGGTGTCAGTAATTTTTGAAGTGATGCAAAGTGAGATCCAAGTCCTTTTTTTGCTTCTGGTGGAGTGAGGCACATACTCTTACTCATAGTAGCTTTTTAATCATATCTTTAGACCAGTGTGAAGGATTTCCCTCAGATATTCTTTTACCAATGAAAGTCAATTCCACTTTTCTCTTAGGAGTTAAATCAGTTTAGTTCACTTGATTTAATACTTGTCTTTGTTCACAAACTATTCCTTATTAAAGTCAGATTAAATTTGGAAGCTTAAAGGTAAATAATGCTGTTTCTTGTAAATTACTTGATTTGTTAACTTGGTGGGGGAGGATATTTTATTTAGCATCTAAAGTCTTAGAGATAATTTTTAAGCAGATCTTTATATTTATTTATTATGATTAGTCAAAATGACTTAAGGGATTTAGATTTGGTAGTATAATCAGGAACTTTTCTTATATTTTGAAAATTTGAAATCTTAGTCCTGTAACAACATTTAAGTAGGTTTTAATTTAAATCCTAAACTATTGTGCATTATAAAAGTCCTTAAATTACCTTTTTTTTTTTTTTTTCTTTAAAGATTTTATTAGAGTGCACATGCACAAGCAGCCTGGGGTGGCAGGGAGGGAGAAGCAGACTCCCTCATTGATCAGGGAACCCAAGCTGGGCCCAGGGATCCTGACCTGGGGCTCCAGGATCATGACCTGAGCAGAAGGCAGATGCTTAATCACTGAGTTACCCAGGCGCCCCAAATTACTACACTTTAATATTGAACTTGGAGCTTTTTTGATAGCATTACATGTTATGATTTTTATAATCATACTTAAGAGCAGAGTGACTGAAAAAATACATATCTTAATTCAGAGGGCATTTGAAACAAACATTATTTTCCATGTTTAGTTTATGGGGCATTTCCATCTAGTGAACAGCATGGATATGAGACTTTTGTTATCAATTACAGATTTTATTTATTGAGGACAAAGAGCACACGGGCTGGGGGAGGGGCAGAAGGAGAGGGAAAAGCAGACTGCCAGCTGAGTGGTGAGCCTCATCCCATCCCAGGACCCTGAGATTATGACCTGAGTTTAAGGCAACATTAACCAGCTGAGTCACTCAGGTGCCCCCCGCCCCCCCCTCAGTTAGATATCTTAAAAAGAGTTAGTGTTGCTTGAGTAGGTCAATACAGTTGGTAATAAAAGTTGTTTGAAATTTTGTCTAAAGTTTCCTTTCTCTTTACCTTAAAATAGTTGGATTAAAGTATTTGATGATGTAAAATAATAGGATGATGATAATGAGTGAGAAACATGACCCTGTAGGTGGGTAATGGAAGTTTTCTTTCAGAAGTCTTGAAAGTGGGGAGGGTGGGGTGCCTGGGTAGCTCAGTTCGTAAAGGGGCTGCTTTTGGCTCAGGTCATGATTCTGGGATCCTGAGATTGGCCAGTGTTGGGCTTCCTACTCAGTAGGGAGTCTGCTTCTTTCTCCCCTTCCTGCTTGTTTGTACTCTTTCTCGTTGTCTCTCTCTCTCAAACAATCTAAAAAGAAAAAGTCTTAAAAGTGGATTAGATGAACGACCAGAAATAGGGTAGTTCTGTACTGTTAAGAAGTGATGTTGGGCTCTTTTAAACAACTAGTTCTCCACCCTGATTGCTCATTAAGTCTAGGGAGACCAGATTTTATCTACTCTGTTGGAGTTCTTGGGGACTGAGGCTTACCCATGGTTTTTAGAGTAACTTACTCTGCAGGTGAGCCTCCTGTACATCCAGATTTCAAATCCTCGGGATTAGAATTTACCTTATGCTTGGACTATACTGTTCAACAATACATAAATGTCTTGGTTTTCTGATGAATGATCCTTAGGTTGAAGTTTGGGAAAAAATCATGGCATTTTAGTAGTCTTTTTATCTTTTTCTATGCATAAAATTAGGTTCTTTTTGTTTCCTGCAGAAATGTGAATCCAGAGACTGAATTCTCTAAAGGGCCTGTACAACGTAATAGATGTTGGTGGAAGCATTTAGTAAGTTTTATTTAATTTTCATGTTTCTGTTTTTTAAGTTTTCAATGACTTTGGAAATTTGAATAATTGAGTCAGTTGGAGAAATATAAAGGGATTTAGTGAAGCTCAAAGCAGTACTACAAAAAATAAAAACTATGGTTAGATGTGTGTGAAGTTGATTAAAATTTTGCTTATTGGTTTACTCCGTTTTTTTTTTTTGTTTTCTTAAACTGATAGAATGCAAAGTAATGTTTCTAACATTTCATCCTAGATCTGGGTATTGATAAACTATCTCCTGTGTTTGTAAATAAAGTTTTATTAGAACACAGCTACACTCTTTTATTTATACATTGTTTCCTTTGTCACTATAGCTGCAGAGTTGAGAATAATTGTAGCTAATGGTCACAAACCCTGAAAGGTTTATGCTATCTTGTTCTGTAAAGAAAGCTTACCTGTCCATGTCCTAGACCCATTTCTTGTGTCAACTTAATCCTTTCTATGTAGAACTTCAAAAAGAAGCTCTTGGGTTTTCTTTTGGTAACAGAACATTTTTTTTCATGAATTTCAATGTAAAAATTATAGTAAAGTAGTTCTGAACTTTGCTTAAACTTGAAAGCCCAACAAAAAGTTCTTTTCACACTGGAGTTATCTTTTGGTATTAGAAGACTTGGTTACTACTGTGAAATAGTTATTCTAACCCACAACATGAGGAAAAACTATAGAAATGAATTTGGCTGAATCCTCTAAAGGATTTATTTATTATGACAACTTTTGAGGTACGATAATTACATACCGGCTGTTTCATAAATACTTTTGAATCACATTTGAGAATGTAAATTCTAAATGATAATTTTGCTTCTAATTAGTACTTCAACTTAAATTATATAAATGGCTACTAGATCCTGCATAAGGGTGAAGTTCTGGGGTTTCGTTACATTTTGATGGGAATGGTAAGGGCAGAGATGAAAACTTTCCTAATGTACAATTACTGATCTCATGCCTCATATTTTATTTTATTTTATTTTATTTTATTTTATTTTATTTTATTTTATTTTATTTTTTCATGCCTCATATTTTAAAGAGATTAATTGCCTGACACATAGTGGATGCTCAGTAAATAAACTTGATTTTTGGTATATCATTTGTTAAACATTATTTATCAACTAGTGGTTTAGGTCTAATTGGAAAACAAAGTTAAATTTATTATTAAAATTTATATTTTAATGCATTAACTGTGTCTGAAAACTAAAACTTTGACTCCGTAAAGATTAAAAGGGATAAGAAACTACAACTTTCTGTCTCAACACGTACATTTTGTCAGACTATAAACTAATACAGTGACAGTGAGGAAGATTTGTTGGATTGTAAAGCCTTAGATGATTCTTTTTCTTAGTTACCATAATTGATCTTACTCTCTTAGGGATCAAATAATTTTGTAGTTAGTTTTTATTTAGGACCCAAACTTAATAATACATTGTAATCCTGTTGAGGATTCAAGCTACTTTTGGTAGTAAGACCATCTATGTAAGTTCACTATTAAATGTTTCCAAATTTAAAGACCAGAACAAGGAAGACTAAAATCTAGTCATAAGCACCAAGAATCTTAATTACATGATGGGAAGAATCAATTTCTACTCCTTATCATTATATTTGTCCTTTTGGTTTTGCAGTAAGTATTTGAGTTTTGAAGTGATATAAATTAACGTTAATGTTTTGTGGCATTATTAGAGCCACCTGCTTTAAAATTAAGAATCAAAAAAATAAAAAAAATAAAGAATCATTAATCATTTCTTACTCCTTGTAATCCTTCCTCCCTGTCCCCCACATTTTTTTTGCTATTAAAAAATGGGAGTTTGCTGGGAAGTAGAGGTAAGGAGATTGCTTATGCTTACTTTAGGGGACCCCCTCGTAAACCCAATGTAGTAATTGGATTGCTGAATTGCATTTCAACTGATTGCTTACTTTTCAGCTAACTTAATTTTACAATGTCCAGTGATTTTGGAACAAACTTAATGAATTCAAATTTTGAGAGATTTCCTTGCTCAATTTTCTATTCTTAAATTTCTGGATGTACAATATTTAGGGATTTTAAGAGATAGCTGTTAGTACCTTCTTATTCTTACCATAGAAACTTACTTTTGCTTTTGAGAATTTTCTTAGAACAAACAATTTTCCTTAAAAAGGAGATCTAAACTATAAACATCAGAGTGGAAAAATTTTACCTGTTCATCGAATGATCTTGAAGCCTGTATATAAAAACACAAAAGATCTAGGTCTATTTGATGATGGAATTCTAGATCAGACCATCTTTTCAGTATGTCTGCAGTAATTCACAAGTTATTGGAAAGATGTAGAGTAGTAGGGCTTTGATATCTGAACCCTACTCAGTTTTCTGTACTGACCTTATTTTAATGCAAGATTAAATTATCTTTTTAGAGCAGAAAATGTTTTAAATAATTGACCTCATTTATCCAGTGGATTTTTCAGAGATCTTGTTGCTATTGGAATATAAACTACTTTGATTAGTAAGGTTAGTTTGTAGATCTTCATGTACGTTGATCAGTGTGGTATATAGGAATAGTACCTAAATAACATTTATTGAGGTCTTTCTACGTGCCAGATAATGTAAAAGCTATAAATGTACTAATTTAATTCTCAGTACTGCCACATGAGGTAGGTACTATATTTCTATTTTACACATGAAGAACTGTGGATTTTGTTACTGAGAAAATACTCAGGCTCACAGAACTCATACCTACTTTCTTTTTTATTTTGTAACAAATTTGCATATTTGCAAATTTAGTTTTTGCAAAAATTAGGAATTCCATGACAATAAATGGCTTACTTATGAATGCCTCATTGGTGTTTTTAGAATTGTTGATAAGTTTTGAGCGCTTTGCCTGTTAACAAAATTCTCACTTTTGGCTTTCATTGGCTTTGTAGAAGTGCAGACTGACCATGACACTTTTAATGCTCTTGGTAGCATTTGCTTGCTTTCTATTTTTAAAGCCATCTTTAAATTTTTTTTTTTTAAAGATTTTATTTATTCATGAGAGATGTAGAGAGACAGAGACATAGACAGAGGGAGAAGCAGCCTCCCTGCGGGGAGCCCAAGGTGCAGTCATGACCTGAGCCAAAGGCAAATAAATGCTCAACCACTGACCCACGTAGGTGCCCCTTAAAGCTATCTTAAATATAATATGATAGAATGATCAGATTGCTAGTATTTTCTAATTTCTATTGTCACACCAACTAGTGCATTTTATTGAGTAATTTTATAATGATTTTAATGTCATCAGGTTTTCTTCTGAAAAATTTTAAAATAATGATTTTAAAGGGAAAATTTGATGTCCTGGATAAATTTTACCTCTTGTCCTGTGGCAAAATAATATAAAGCATTGAGTTTATCATTTAATGTTCTAATAAACTCAATAAATTGTACCTATAGCCATTTAAGTAATTATAATGTGTTAACAATACATTAATGTTGTTGATCCATAATATTGTTTACATCCCCCTCTTCATTTAGAGCTTGATCATACATTGTAACAATCGAGATTGGGGTTGAAATTGTTTTATAATTAACAGTGCAAGAAAAATGATGGTATTATCTTTATACTTTTGTCCCTTAGTTTTAAGTAATGAGTAGTTCAAATGGAAGGTACTTTATTGATAGGAAGAATGAATGAGTTATGTAGTTCTTATTTTAGGGCGGGGGGAAATCAGGAAGGTATGTTGAGGAGAAACATCTTGTATTTTATGTTTATTCCTGATGATGTGACACTCCTTTTTAGTCGTTTTTTGATATGAGTGGCAGTGTCTCTTGGTTGTCAAGTAGTTTACCAAGTAGATACTTATATTGTGTATGTAGATAGCAGTTTAGGAGTTAAGATTTAACTACCTAAAGAGCAAAACTGCCTTATACTTAAATCTCCTAGTCACCCAGACTTTGTCTCTACAAATTTAGTTTGAGAGTTGCAAAATTGATGGAGAAGAGAGAGTTAAAACTTATTTTTGCAATTATGTTTGCTAATGATGGATTGGGATCATTAATAGTAGAATATCCTGGCTTCCCACTTAATCCCCTTAGTTAAAATTATTTAAATAATGGATATGTTTGTGTATGAGGAACATTTGATATTTTGGCAATAGGAGTATTTTACTTGTATTTAATTTGAAATATGCTAGCAGTTCATGGCAAATATTAAATAGGCCAGGTAGATATTTTGCATTTTTGATCATTTTTTTCCCTGGTTGCTACTTATTTCCTGTATTCTCAAATAAGTAGCTGAAGATGCTACCATCTCTGTTGGCCATTTGTGTTATCTAAGCAAAATTAATTAACATCTGTTGGACTGGAAAACTATGCTGTTATCCACTGCTTTGGTTTTTTCTTTTTTTAATCTCAAAATTCATTTCCATAATTAGTTTTATTTGAAGAAGCTTGGAAAGTTTTCTGCACTGAAATTTAAAATCCATAGTGTTGCTGTAATTTAGCTTTCCAGGATTTTGAATTTGAATTTTTGTTTTTACTTCTCATATTGACAGTGTAACAACATTACGTATGTAAAATTTGAGTATTCACTGCCACTTTTTTATAGTTACATATGTATCTGTGACAGTAGAACTTTGTTACTTGTTTGCAGTCTTGCCATGATTCTCTGAGAAGTGTGTAGTACATACAACTTTAAACTTTAATACAGTTTCATAGTTTAAAGCTGTTACAGCATTAAACCTTTGTGTATGGTAAGAGTATCTTCAAGGTGGGTGGATGTTCTCTGTTTGAAGGAATAAGATCATTGGTATTCCAACAGCATTTTTTTCTTTTAATGTTTTCATCAAGCACCCAGTCAGCTTGAAGAGTCTCAAATGGATCCTACCACTGAGAAAACAAGATGGCAGTCCACTATGGGGAATTGAGGAAAATGGATTAATACCAGAGTGCTGTGATAATATACAACCAAGACAGGGTTCTTTTAACATGGATTTCATGAAATGAATGAAGACATAGGTTTCTTACCCAGCACAAATGGACAGTGGATTTGACTTTCCAAAGACTTTTTGTATCATTAAAACAAGTATATTTTTGACATTTGGAGAAGAAAGATGGCACGTTAACACAGATGTTAGTTTGTATGCCTGGAAGTTTTTGCAGTTTGATTTGTATGAGTATGACTTTGTGGAATGTTAACTTTAATAAAATTTCTAACACTTTAAAATTTCTCAGTTTGGGCTTTTTTTTTTTTTAAGCTGAAATTTCGTTAAATGTTCACTTACTGCCTTAACACTTTGACCTTTACAGTTCCCCAGGGGTAACGTGTACAGAATAAAGCTGGTAAAATGGAAATGGTGTGCTGGAAGATGTTTTACTGGGTTCATTAAGATTGGTCTTTTTTTCACAAAATTGTGGAAATTTATTTCAGCATTAAGAAATGGTCGTTTGGTTGAAAAGCTATTTTGTGCTTTCATGAAACATCTTGGAAAATAACTTACCAAGGGGTAATAATAGGAACTTTAATTTGCCATGAAGATTGTAATTAGCTTATAAAACAAAATGCCTTTTGCCTCAAAATTCAGAATGAGTGATAAAATATTTTTATAAGTTATTTTGTATTGGTGGAAAGGGTCTCTTTTACTTATGCTTTTTAATATTATAAATGTCTTAGAATATTCATCTGAACATTTAAACATATGCCTTCTGTTTTAATAGTTAATATTAATTAGGGAAAGAGATGTTGGATTTATATGAAAGTGTCCTTAGGGTATTCATAAAGGACTTAAAATTTTGGTGGCAGTAATGTCAGTGGTACATTTTATATAAATATGAAATAGGGCTATAATCTAGCTAGTATTTTTCTTACTCTGTTTAGGAATTTGGAATAAATCATACATGTCATGGATTACTGTTTGAGTTCTAGGCAAATGCTGCTGTTCCATTTATTGATAATTGACTAAATACCAGTTTTAGCAACTATTATAAAGATGGGGTAGACTTCATTTTGATACACCAAATGACTTGTTGATTCTGTTTTCCCATTATACAGATAACAAGGACTAGTTGAGCTTGAGTTTTTTTTTTTTTTTTTTTTCTTTTGGTGAGAATCATTTCTTGCGATCAGTGTCAAATACCATAATGCACACATCTCTGGTCAATACATGTGCAGTATTCTCATTGACTGATTTGAGGTGGTTGGTCGTCTAAATCAAAAGTGGAATTTTGAATTTTGATTTTGGTAGAAAATTTATGTTCTGTGGAAATTACAGAATTGAAACTAGGTTTCGGTTATGGATTTTACTACCTAGAGGCAACATTGTTACCTTTGTTAGGTATAAACCCAAAATAGTTTTTTTCAGTGAGGGGAGGATATTGTTCTGGCATAGTCTAATGTTATGTGAGGAAGGCTTATTTCTTTTTGGATTCATGAATGTCTTCTTGGGGTGCTTGTTGAGAGAAAAGTATTAAATAATTTGTTTTTGGCCTTCGTCATTTTGTTTACGTAGATCAAATGGTGTTGGTATTTAGAATTCACCCTGTGACAATACTTTGATAACTTGCTATCAGATAGGACCAATTGTTATTCATTTGCCATTGTCGAAATGAGGGTATATACTTAGAATTTGATTTGAAATACAAGGGAATGGCTGGGATATATGTGTTCTGTTGGTTTGGAGATGGAGTTTCTTGGGTTTGTTTCCTAAGGGTGCCCATAGTAGTTTCACGCTCTTGAATTTAAGAACTTTGTTTTGTCTGACTCTGTGTGAAGTAAATATATGGTGATTATGAGAGCTTTGGTGAAGTTTGCAAGGTTATATATAATGGGTTAAAGAATTTTATTAAAGGAAAATTGAGATTCTTAGATAAAAGCTAGTTGCCTTAATTTTTGCTCTAATGCAACTGAACACTAGGGAGGCGCTGTTGAGTTGTACCCCCGTTTTCCAGTTGGGATGGAAGATTCCCCCTTTAACTTTGTCTTTAGATAATTTTTGGCTTCACAAAGAAGGCAAGACTTGAATTTAATTTATGAAATAGAGGTTTTGCTTTTATTCAGAAACCATTTTACCCTTGGGGGGGTTAATTTTTTAAAAGATTAATACTTAAGCTAAGCTTTATATTCTCTAAGAATTATCCCTCTTTCAAAATGGCTTGATAAAACACCACTTCCTGTCCAGAGAGGAAGTTATTTTAGCTCAAGGACTGAAATATTTAGCAGATCTTTAGACAAAAGGAACAAATTACATTTCTCTCTGGCTTAAAAAGGGTGCTTGAGCCAGAGGGGGTTAAGAAACCCTCCCTCCTCCCCTTGATGGGGTGGTCTGGAGGGGCAGGGAGGTGTGGGGGTAGGGGTCCTCAGGCTCCCTGGGATGGAGGATCTTTTTTTTTTTTTTTTTTTTTTTTGGTGGAGATGAAGGGGTGGGTCTATGGTACATCACCTGAGTTGTGGGGTAAATGTAGAGAGTGTCAATCAAAGGCAGAGCTCTCAGAGCTGGGAAGGAGGCTCTAGATGGCGGCTGTGCCTTAGAGAGAGCGCGCTCTGCTCCCTGCCTTCGCCTCACTTTACGCAACTTTCCCTAACTTTCGGGCAGCCTCAGGGGGCCCCCGCAGCCCCCTGCCTCTCCTAGTGACTTACTGGGGTCGATTTGAACCTTTTTAAGGGAGAAAAGCAGCTTTTAGGAGCTTTCTTTTCGTGCCTTGTTGGAAAGAAGCAGCCGTACTGAGAGCCCAGGTCGTTGTTTTTTCCAGCTTAGAAGCCATGGCGCACCTCCATTTTTGTGCGCTCTCCTAATGAGGTTTTTTTTCTTCCGGACCCGTTTTAGTATTAATTATTGCTTTATTTTTTTGACCAGTTAACATATTGGAGGATTATTGTATTTATTTTTCGTTTTTGTAACGGAGGATTTTGTTTTTATTTTTAATTATTTGGGATCTGCTATTTTTCTACTACTAGATAGGACTCTTGCTCTGGACCTACTACATGGATCAGGTAAGTCCATGATCGTTAGTGATAATTTTAAAGATTTATATGAATAAGTTTGCTTTATTTTCTGTAAATATGAGAAATTCCTGGATGACGCAATAAGATACAGAGATTGTTATTTGTATCCAGTGTGTTACTTTGAGAAACTTTCCTTATTGATAGTGATGATTTCCTCTCTTCGGTTTATCCGTTTTTGGTTTTTTTTAAGGAAAAAATAGAAATGTTTTGTTTTTTGGTGCTTACCGCTGTTGTATTATAACAATATCGTTACATCGTCAGGACTTTGTTCCTGATAATAAAAACCATCGATAGAAGCTGGGACCTTACCTTTCTTTCAACTTTTGACAGTAAATACCTGGGCACAGGACTTCAAAGCAAACACAGATTCCCCCTCCCCCTTAATATTTAAGAATTAAAAGATGATGAGAAATAAGGACAAAAGCCAAGAGGAGGACAGTTCGCTACACAGCAATGCATCGAGGTATGAGCTATCAACTTTCTTCCTTTTTTCTTTTTTTTTGGGGGGGGGGAACCTCAGCTTACATTGTTTACCTTGACAGACAGGGAGAGCTGTCTGTTTTATTTTAGTATTTTACTAATTTGAATTCGTTTTTTAAAGCGTGACCTTGAGATTGCTAATATGCCACACCCTAATTTTTTGGTAGCAATTTATGAAAGTTGAGTTGTGACTTAAGGCCTCTTACAGCAGTCAAAAGGTAAGGTACCTTTATTCAAGGGGGCCTTTCCTGCAAACTACAGTTTTTCTGTCAATAAATTTCAGGTTTTAGGTTTTTGTGCTGTAGAAAAATGACCTTGTCGGTTTAGCCATTGCTGCATTGCACCATTTTACATACAAGGCAAATTTTTTCTTTGAAGAATCTAGGATACCCAAACTTGTAACTGAAGGCCATAGAGGAGCCTTGTGGTAGTAAATTATAGTAAATAGACGTTTGAGAAAGTTATATGAATGAAAAAATGTACATTTTAAAATGAAATTGCAAAAAGGACCCTTTGACTGATGCCTCTCAGTTTATATTTTTATTTGACTCTGTATTTCTTTTGATACTCTTGACATTTTAGGAAATTTTGGTAAGATTTATCAAAACCTTTACTCCATGGTTACAGTTCCTGCATTTATGAAATCAAACCTGTGATCACAGAAATCCTGGAATACTCTTAATATACTTCTCTTTTGTGTTTGTTACTGATTATACTTGTATCATTTTGCATTTAAAATATTTTAAGGTTTGCATTTATATACTTATATTCAGACAGTGCTTTTTGGTTGGTAGATGTGTAGTGTCTTATTTTTGCATTTTAGTTGTAGCTGCTTTAAATTTATTGATTTATTTTGACAGAGTCGCCTGGAATGCTTTATCTTCTGAAGCTTACAAATACACTGTTTGTTCAAATCACGATATGTTTCACATTTGTTGGAATATCTTATTAGTGACTAAGTAATAAAGCCTCTCAGATGTTTTGTTGTTACGATCTGTATATTAATTTTTTAAAAGTACATATGAATGCATTTCTTTGACATGTGCTCTTATAAATTGTCATGTTATGAATTTTAAATCCTACAGTTAAGGATGTGATTAATTATATGATTTTTTTCCCTCAATTTTGCTTTTACTTTTATAATTTTATAGAAGTAATATTAGGTTAGTGAATTTGAAAGTTTTGTTGAACTGGTTTATTACAGATGTTGAATTTTATTTATGTTTTATTATACTTAAAAATATTTTGACCCTTGCTTTTAAAAATACTTTTCCAAATTCTTTTGCAAATTAAGTTGTCACACAATTTGGATTGCTGTCTTTTGAAGTGAATTTGCTCTTGTAATTACCTAGATTTGATTTAGGACAGAAAACTTCTCTACTAAACCTAAACTGATTTTTTTCTGAAAAGTAACGGTAATTTGAAGAACTAGGAATCCCCAGGTGTATTTGACAAATTATTAAAGATTCAGTACCTAAAATTGTTGCTCCCTTGAGTATGTCTGATTTGCATAGTCTCACATAGGTTTTGGCTTTCTTATGTAGGGTTTGTGGTTAACATCATTGATGAGACTGCCTTCTAATTTAAAAAATTAAGCAGTGTTGCTCTTCTTTCTTTTAATAATTTATTTACCTAGAAAACTATTTGGAAGTTGTCATGCATCTGCCTGTTGGCAGTGGGAGATTACAGCTTAACAAGGAAGCATGTACTGTTCTTTCAATTGATTTTTGTCAGGTAGTTTGATTCACATACCTGATGAATGTTCAAAAATATCTGAGAGACTCCTTGGAGTTTTAAAATAGTTATCTGAAATTGCATACCTTAATACATGTACATAATTATGACATCACTTCCTTTTAAAATTGTAAAGCTTAATGGGATGCTAGTGGTGTTTATTGTGGTAGATGAATGTTAATTTTAGGAAGCTCAAGTTAAGGAGACTGTTCAGGTACTAGTACTTGGTTCCTTAATCTATCACAATTTCTTTGCAAGGACCTAGTTTCCATGGCACAAAGTCTAGTGTTCAGGGAATTCTACAAAAATCACTTTTACATCCTGAGCCACAAGAGAGGAAGGGAGGAGTTTGCAGGTCAAGTAAACTCTGTTCTGAGAATTAGTTTAGGATCTGAAAGGATTGAGTGCAAGTTTAGGTAAACCTGATACTTCACTGTTTTTGGAAATAATGCAGTGACTTTATAGTTTCTATATAAAGTTTGTTATTCCTGTATTCTTTTGTTAATGCTTTTAACTATGTTATATGTTGTATATCCTGATTTCTGAAGATTAAAAAGTTCACTTTCAAAAATATGATTTCAAAAATACTTGATCTATCTGTAAAGTTTCTAAATATTAAAAGAAAGTTTTAGTGATGGACATACAGAAACCATATACCACACACTTCTTTCCTAAATACTTGTCAGTGGGGTAACGAGTAGTATTGAAGCTTGGAAGCAGGAGACCAGGGAATGTGAATGGACCTGTGTGCACACAAAGGTTCTGTGTGTTCTAGGACGCTGCGTTTGCAGTTTTATCTAAAGAACTGAGACAGTTTATTAAATTTATCTCTGAATCGTCTGCCTTTGAACCAGATTTATTTTGACAACCTGCGGTGCGGCAAAAACCTTCTGCTTTTTAATCCTTTTAGCAGTTAGCCGAAAGACTGGGGCTAATTAGAAATGGCATAATGCAGTTGCTCGGGACTGAACAGGCAGTTTTTAAGTGGCAGCCATTTTATGATGCTGATAATTCTTAAGAATCGGGATTTTTGGGAAGACTCAAAATCGAATGTAAACTTGAAATACCAAAACTCCTTCCCCCCCGTCAGCCTTCCGTTTTTTTGGTTCTGTGGTGCTAAAATAAAGGGCAGCTTGGTATAGCGCGGGCAGCAGCTCTGTGAGCCCCTGGCATCTTGGTGCAGGTCCAGCTCAGTCACAAAATGGCTGTTCCTTTGTGCCGCAGCGCTGACAGACATACTGCATTGCACTGTGTACTCGCCAAACAGCAGGAAGTTGCCGTGCCGAGTTCAAAGGCCGGCCGGCGCCGGCGCCGGCTGCTGATTGGCTGTGCGCACGCCTGGTAACAGCGGGTCAACAGCGGCGGCCCCCGGCAGGCCCCGCCCCGCGACGTCAGGCGCGTCGTCTCGCCCCTGGGAGGGGCGAACGCAGTGACGTGCTGCGTGCGCCGCCGGGGTGCTTCCTGTCGGTCCAGCGAGCCCGCGGCCTTGGGGCGGAGGGTCGGAAGGGGAAGGGTGCGAGCTGCGGCAGGGGCCGGGCCCGGGGCCGGGGCTTTCCGGGGGCGGCCGCCTCCCGGCCGGTTCGCTTCGCCGGTCCTCTGCGCCCTCCCCTCTAGCCGTCCGCAGCCTGCGGCGTGTGTTCCTCGGCCCGTCCCTCGGAAGGGCGCTCCTTTCTTAGGAGCCGCTTCTACTTTGGGACAAAGTACAAGCCGCTGGTCGAAAAACCTGTGGGCTTTGACTTTTTTTTTTCCGCTTTCCTTTCTCCTATCCTAGCGGATTTTTTTTCTTTT
The DNA here is from genome assembly GCF_048418805.1 of Vulpes vulpes. Taxonomy (NCBI): domain Eukaryota; kingdom Metazoa; phylum Chordata; class Mammalia; order Carnivora; family Canidae; genus Vulpes; species Vulpes vulpes. The sequence continues at coordinate 95,283,987 of NC_132793.1, read as the reverse complement.
TCCTTTTTCTTTCTTTCTTTCTTTCTTTCTTTTTTTTTTTTTTTTTACCTTTTCCTGTTCAGTGAAGAGATTAGTGAGCTTAATCTTATCATCACTGACCAAAACCTTTTCTCTGTCAGAGGAAATATTTTTGTTGGAAGTGAGACGTCCCAGCGGGTGTTACAGCTGGTGTCTAATCATGGCTCATAAACACAGGGGCGGTTGTGTGAACTTGTCCCCGTGCATTTTTACTTGGTACCACACATTTTCTCAGTTGGCATTTGATGGAGGAACACTCAGGTCAGTATGTGCAAAGTGATTTATTTTTAAGATTACGGGATACGTAGAAACCAGTGTTAGGAGTTTCCACTTACCAAGACGATGTTAACTTCAAAAATGACAGAAGACAGCGTGTGAGGCACCCGTTAGTGTGCACACAAGTGTCAGGGAGAAAACCGCTCCTTCCAGGTCTTGGTCGCAGTTTGCCAAGGAGCCGCGACTCCCCGAAACTCAGTTGATGGAACGAAGCACTTGGAAGGCCTTGGAAACCTCTCAAGCCCCCCGTTCGTTCTTGGGTATTCTAACTCGGTCCTGGTAATTCTTAATAAAATGCTTTGCTTGTGTCCGGGCTGGTTGGGAAAGCTTTGGCAAGGATTTCTGGCTCTAAAAAAAAAAACAAAAAACAAAACAACCCCCCCCCCCCCCCCGCAAAACCCTAGTTTAGCAACGATTATTTCATGATTGAGTCACAAGTAATGAATTTAAGCACCAAGAGAAGGCTGTACTACGTTTTCCAGCTGTACCCTGAGGAAACGGTGTTGTTCCCCCTCCGCTGTCCGAGTGCTGTTAGCAGTCAGGGAGGGAGTCGTCGGGTCCTGGGCCGAATTTCAGAAGTTCCTTGCTGAGTGAGAGAGAGAGGCCGCCTCCAGAGAGAGGTGCATTGTAGGTAGACAGGTTTACCTGGGCATCTCTTACGTTTCCGAATGAAGTTTAAAAAAGTTAAAATTTGCCATAGTAGTTGGCTTTGTAGGTTCACACAATTTTGAAGCTTTTGGAAGAATCTTTTGAATAGCTTATAGAAACTTCAGGTGAAACTGGGATTTTGGTTCTATAGACTTGCCCATCAGGTTTAATAAGAGATTCTTAAATTATGTTCTCAGGTATAAATTACATATGCAAGAATTAGCTTTAGAGGTGAATACTTGTAGAACTTGACCATGTAACTGGAGCTTCACACCTCAGAAGTGCGTTTAAAGCAACAAGAAAGAACATTCTTCTTGTGTATTGAGGTTGAATTCTGGTTAGTTGTATAAATTTTTTACTATTTGCTGAATGTCTTTAAGTTCCTAAAAACTGGAAGAGAAGTAGTATTGCAGTCATGTTTGAAGATATAAACTACTTTGTTGAAGATGTTTTAACCCAAAATGATATTATTAATACGTGAGTTAAAATTTATATTATGATAACAGCAATTTATTTACAAACTGTTTGCATGCCACTTGGAGCCAGTGAACTTTTTAAAGAACCAGAGTAAGGTCTGTTCATTAAGACTTCTGAGCGTTTTTCCTTCTGTGCAGAGAATGGCAAAAAATGGCAAGAAAAATGTTGATTTAATCTCTTTTCTGTGGCTTATTTATTTTTTAAAAAAGATTTTATTTATTTATTCATGAGTGATGTGCAGAGAGAGGCTGACACACAGGCAGAGGGAGAAGCAGGCTCCTCACTGAGAGCCCGATGTAGGACCCGATCCCATGACCGGGATCATTGCCTGAGGCAAAGGCAGGTACATGCTCAACCACTGAGCCACCGAGCCATGCAGGGGTCCCTCTGTGGCTTCTTTTAAAACCTACATGGCACCTTGAAAATTAAAATCTGTAAAGATTAAGTCCTCACAGGAACATGGTTAAACAGTATTTGATGAATTTTGTGAAAGTTTTAGCAAGTTCTGGTTTGAGAGGTGAATCTGGAAGTTGAATTTTTTTCTGACAGTATCTGACACATTTTATTTTTTTCAGAGACAGTGTGGACAGGGGGAGGGGCAGAGGGAGAGGAAAGAATCTTAAGCAGGCTCCAGGTTCAGCTAGGATCCCAACTTGGGACTCAGTCTCATTACTCTGAGATCATGAGTCTGACACTCCGACTGACTGGGCCACCTGGGCACCTCTCAGATTTTATTTTTTAAAAGATTTTATCTATTCTGACAGAGAGGCAGAGACATAGGCAGAGGGAGAAGCAGGCTCCCTGTAGGGAGCCTGATGTGGAACTCTATCCCAGGACCCTGGGATTACAACCTGAGCCACCCAGTTGTCCCACCTCTCACAGATTTTCTAATTAGTTTACTCCTCTCCTTTCTCTCATATGGCAAATTCCTAATGACTGTGAGATACTTTTTGAGGCCTCTGGGATTTCCAAACTCCTATCCTTTCTCCCATAAAATGTGGTAGGGTAAACTTGTTCCTGACAAAAATTGAGTGTTCTGTGTGATACCTAGTAAATTTTTTCTGGTTATGACCTTTTAAAAAACAAAAAAGTTTTTAAGGCCCTTTAGGTTCTTCCTGCAAATCTTAGAACTCAAGAACTCAGTTGGCTTTCTTGAGGGGTGGTGGTGGGGGGGGTCACAAATATATTATTTGTTTACTTTTTAAAAAAAAAGTTTTATTTATTCGGGGATCCCTGGGTGGCTCAGTGGTTCAGCAGCGCCTGCCTTTGGCCCAGGGTGTGATCCTGGAGTCCCCGGATCGAGTCCTGCATCAGGCTCCCGGCATGGAGCCTGCTTCTCCCTCCGCCTGTGTCTCTGCCTCTCTCTCTCGTGCGTGCTCTCTCTGTCTCTGTCTCTCTCTCTCTCTGTCATGAACAAATAAATAAAATCTTTAAAAAAAAAAAAAACTTTTATTTATTTGACAGCAGAAGCAGAGGAGCAACAGAAGGAGAGGGAGAAGCAGGCTCTCTACTGAGCTCTTGCAGGACTCAATCCCAGGACCCTGGGATCATGATTTGAGCCAAAGGCAGACACTTAAGTGACTGAGCCACCCAGACGCCCCATGTTGGCCAATTTATGCTGAGTGCTTGTTATTCTAGCTGTTCAGTTGTCTCCTGCCTTCTAGCCCGCCCCCGGGCATTGAATTCAAATTTATACCTTAGCAAAATTGCTAATTGCTGCTGTTTTGGAACTTTAGTGTTAGTGTAAAGCCAGAACAATAGAAGTTGACTAAGTCATCATACCCATCAAACCAAATACCATCAGATAGACTTAAGGTCTATCCAATGTTTATTTTGTAATCAGTAACAGTTAGTACAGTGTGAGAACACATTGTTTATATGTCTGCTATGACCTTTTGACTTAAGTGTTTAAAGTTTAATTGATAGGGCAAGTCTGGGGACAGACTTTCTAAAAAGCTCGAGTGCAGTTTATGAGGTGAGGAACGAGCTTTTTGCTTTGTGAAATAAATCATGGAGAACCTAGGTGTATGGAAGCCTTTCATGGTACATTTTGAAACAGTTCCTATGTAGTATTTTAGTGTTAAGATACTTGGTTAGGGTTACCTTTTTTGGTTAATTCCGTGACCTTATCAGGATTATATTCCATACTGAAAAGAACTGTAAATTCCCTTTACCGGAGAGTTCCCGTAGTTTGGGGAAATGCTGCCGAGGAGCCTTGGCTAAGGTCCTGATTTTATGCTTTGGATTCAATATAATGAGTTATTTTGTTGTTTGTGGTGGGTTTAATTGTTAACTTCTGTGCCTGGCAAGAGCTGTGTACCTAATACACACCATTGTGATGTTTACTTCAGTACTGAAAGTTTTTTTCCCAATTTAGGCCCATGATGTCTACTGTTGGACTTGCAGAATTCTCACTTAAAAAATGTCGATAATGATAATCTTCTTGGGGTTATGAAGTCAAGTAACATAAAGCCTATAAAGTGTTTGTTAGCAAATAACCTGTTACATTGAAAGTGCTCTTTAAATGTAAGCAATGAGTACTATTTTACTTCTAATGCTTTATCTTACTTTCTTACCCCTCCCTCTGCACTTATTCCCTTGTTAAGAGTCGTACTGTTCCTGAGAGTAGAGGTTGGTGTCCTGGCCTCCCATAAGAGATCCATTAGGCCTAATCTAGGCCCCTTTCCCCTCCTGCTGATACAGGTATCTGTCTAAATCATTCTAAAATGATTTTAGAAGGCAAGTCCTCTTTTAGTTAGCTGAAACCTTAGGTGTATTTTGTAGTTAATCCTCTCTTAGAATTTTCTTCTGAGACAGCCAGCCTTTTGAAGGGAGTGTTTGATGCTTTCTGGACCAGAACAGCTTCTTGTTCTGTGCTTGTGAGTCACAGTGCAACTGTGGGCAGTCACTCTGAGTAGATACCTTACCTCACTTCCGGAGCAAGTGGTTATTGCCCTGGTTTACCCTCTCAAGCTGTGCAGGAGTGAATAATGAATACCAAGGAGCAATGCTGTTTGGATACAGATGTAACTGCAATAATACTTGAAACTAATGCCCAGTTGGCAGTCGCTTGCTCTTCCTAATCCACCTTCATCATAGCACCATATATCTGACTTAACATAATGCCCAAAGTCCAATATTATTCTGCTTTAGCTGTAGTCTAGGTTTAAGATTTCTGTATTGTTGGTCTTCTTAACGTTATTCATTTCCCATTCCTTATGGTTTGTGGGTTGAGTTCTATTATTTGTTCCTATAGCAGACCCTGGAGAGGGCATCTAAAAAGACTCAAGTCTAGCCCAGTTCTCTAGGATTGAGTTAATTTTCCAAAGCCCTCCATGCGTTTTAAATGTGCATGTATTTCCACAGGTTTGCATGTGTTTTGATTCTTTTGACAGAGAACCTCTTGTTGGATTCCTTTCTAACCCGTGGTGTTCCTGTTGCCTCTCATTTTTTTCTCCTTGTCCCTTTAGGGCAATTTTACCAGTAGCTTGCGTTTGGAGGTCTGGAAGGGAAAAGTGGGTGGGGTGCTGGTAAGGGTGGTTGTGTCTTGATGGAAGAGGGACATTTTCGGCACTAAATGTTATGTCAGATCCAGCAGTAGTGTATGGTGATAGAATTTTTCACCCCCAAGATTTTTGAATTCTTGTCCTAATTGCTTTAAATCCTAGTGCTGTCACTTCCTTACTATAATTCTCCACTTATGCCCTTTTTAGATCCTTCTAAAAGTTTGGATTCCAGAATTAACTTTGAATGCAGTGACATTCCATTCAGAATTCCCTTTCCCTCAAGCTGATACAAGTAACTGTCTAATCCAGTGTATGTGGGCTCTGCTGTTTGGAATAGGGTTTGTTACACATTGGTGGGTTGTGAATTGTCACCAGCATTAAAAAATAAAATAGGATAGAATATGATAATAAACCTTATGGAATGGCATGTGTATGGCTTATTTCTAAGTTCAGCAGTATCCATAATGTTGGTAATCTTTCATTTAGATTTTATCATAGGGAAAAGCAGTATGTAGTAAGAATTTTATGGGAAAATACTGGAGTAGATTTATGCTTTTTTGACTACTTGCTCTTGTGTCAGGCACAATTTTTTTTTTTTTTTTAAGATTTTATTCATTTATTCATGAGAGACACAGAGACACAGGCAGAGGGAAAAACAGGCTCCATGAGGGGAGCCCGATATGGGACTCCATCCCGGGACTCCAGGATCATGCCCTGGGTCGAAGGCAAGCACTAAACCACTGAGCCACCCAGGGATCCCCCTGTCAGGCACTATTTTAAGGTGTTTTTTTTTTTTTTTTTTTTTTTTTTTTTTTTTTTTTTGATGTGCCTTTTATTTCATGTGGTGGTTAGTGTAGCAGAAATGCTACTGACCTGCCACTGGTTAGCCAGTTCCCCAAATTAACTGTCCCAGAGCACTCTCCCTTTGAAGGCCTGTGGGTGGTCCGGCATCTTGCTGAGCTCTTTCATCCCATCCCATTGTGTACCTTCATTTGAGTCATATACATAAAAAAGGATTTACAGATTTTTCTCAAATTTGATTATGCTGGTTTTGCAGGTAATTTTGCATTTCAGTAACATACCAAACTAGTGGACTGAGGTAATTGTGAGAGAGAGATTTCAGTGAAAACTAAGTTGTTTGTTTTGGAAAAACACAGTAACTGTTATTTATAGTGCCTACTATGAGCCTGGAATTCGTTAGAACAAGTCCTTTATATGTGTTAATTTGGGTAATCTTCACAAGCCTATGAGGTAGATGTGATTAACCTCCCTATTTTGCCAATAGAAAACTCAGGCATTAGGGGGAAGGAGTAAATGGTAGAATTGGATTCAAACACTGGTAGTTTGGTTCCAGGGGTCACTTAATCATTTTGTCGAAAATTACCATCAAATTAGATGGCTAAGAGGAAACTGTATAGTAAGGGAAAATGTAAAAATTGAATTATTCTGTATGCTCTTTTCTCATAAAAACTGTGTTTTAAAGAAACCGAAAACTCAAAATCTCAATGCATTGTAGGGTTAATGGGCACCAGAAACTCAGTGCTGCTCAAAAGTCATTGTTTTGGATAAAGAATTTCTAGTTAAAATGTGGCTGCTTTAAGTGATTCCCATGGGGGTGGTTGGGGACTCGTGATAAAAGAAGGGTGGATGGGAGGGGGAGGTACTGGGAATCTCAGAAGATCTTTTTGCAGTCCTGACTCCCATTGCCCCCCACACGCTTTGGATTTGGCAACGGATTATGAAGGCTGGGTTTCTAATTTGTTGTCTTGTTCTAAACTTAGTTCTCCTACTTAACTTCCAAATACCCTTTGCATCAGAATCATTTGAGATTTTTTTTTTTTTTTAAACAGGCCCCAGGGGCACCTGCGGGGCTCAGTGGTTGAGCATCTGCCTTTGGCTCAGGGCAGTGATCTTGGGGTCCTGAACTCAAGTCCCTTTTCGGGCTCCCTGCAGGGAGCCTGCTTCTCCCTCTGCTTATGTCTCTGCCTCTCTCTCCGTGTCTCTCATGAATAAATAAAGTCTTAAAAAATAAAACAGGCCCCATACCTGATTGGATTTTAGGAGTTCCATATGTAGTAGGGCAGGGGCGATCATGGGCATTGTCATGGCATTCCAGGTGGGTGTATTAGGTAGCCAGGAATGGAAACCATTGTTCTCTAGACATGCCGTGAAAGGAAATAGCTCTAGTGTCTTCAGTTTCAGTAGAGGTTATTTGACATTCAAATAGAGACATTCAAATAGTGTCTGGCTGATAAGCTGTAATTTTGAGGAAGGTGAGTGATAGGTCAAATTCTCCATTTCGCTTGCTTGATTTACCAATAAAAATAAAAAATTGCTCCTTTTGAAGTTAGCTTTATAAAAGCATGTAAGTCCTCAGATTTACTTGTTAAGAGTCACTTGAGTGATTGTTAAACATATTCGCAGCCTTTCGCCTGGAAGTTTGAATTCAGTCAGGTCTGGGAGGTCCCAACCCAGGAACCTGTATGTTGAACACCAACCACGGTTGTTTCTTGTGCGGAGGCTTGAGGCTGGTTTGGGAAACAAGGGCTAATTAGGACAGAAATTTGGGTCTCTGTCCTGCTTTTTAGCTGTAAGATCTTGGGCGGAAACCTCTGAACTTGTTTCTTTATCCTTTAGAAAAGGAGAAAGGGTAGACTGTGTGTGTGTCTCTTAGGGAAGTTTAGAATGAGATAAAGCAGTAGTTTCCTACTTGGGACATCCCCCCTTCCTGACTTTTGGCAGTGTCTGGAGATATTTTTGGTTGGGGCTGGGGTGCACCTGGTATCTGCTTGGAGGAGGCTAGGGATGCTGCGTAAATGTCTTACAACATGTAAGGACAGCCTCCCACAACAGAAAATGAATTATCTGGCCCCAAATGTCAGTAATGCCATGCTTCAGAAACTGTGGTCTAAAACATTTGGCAAAATGCTTGCCACAGTGAATATTGATTGTTACTAAGAAAGTTGAGGGAGTCCTCCCCATTAGTATTGCTTTTTCTGTGGCTTGATTCAGGGACCCCACTTAGGTCCTATGACTTTGGGTAGAAGTAATTTGCTATTGAGGTTAGCATTCTGGCTTTTTAAGCCCTCTTTGAACGTTGAGTTGCTACCTTATGGAAGTCTAGAGATTTATAGCCTAGAAGTAAGGAAAGATGAGACTCAAAGGGCTGCAAGGAATTTGTGGTCAAACTAGTTCATCTGTCCTCAGGGCTCTAAAATATATCACTTGAGATGGTGGGTTATAGGAAGAGCTTTCTTTCTCCCCGCTTTAACTACTTGTCCTGTTCTTATATGATCCTTAGTGCATTAGCAGATCTGAATTGGGTAGATGTTCATAAAGTGGTTATTTGGTTTTTACCTCATCCGGGCTCCTTGCTCTAATTCACTTTTTCCTGGTGGTATATGTCCATGGATGCTTCCTGAACTGTTTATTTGATGCTTCTGGAGCTATTTAGGACTACTCAGTATTAATTGGTTATGGGGGAGCAGAGGTAGCATGATGAAGACAAGGTGACTTCTGGCACCAGTTGAAGATGTTAGGAGCATGCTTATTACAGGTGGATATTTTTCCCTTGTTAGCACTGAATTTCTGAATCTGAGAGACTTTGCCTTTTACCCCCTGAAACTGGAAGTAGCTTTTTGTGTGCTTTTTTTTTTTTTTTTTCCTTTTTGAATGTACACCTTTTTTCTGGAAAAAAGAGCCATGGTTTTAAAACAGTGTTTGAAGTAACTTCCAGGGAACCCTGGGTGGCTCAGTGGTTTAGCGCCTGCCTTCGGCCCAGGGCCTGATCCTGGAGTCCTGGGATCGAGTCTCACATCACGCTCCTTCCATGGAGCCTGCTTCTTCCTCTGCCTGTGCCTCTGGCTCTCTCTCTCTATCATGAATAAATAGATGAAATCTTAAAAAAAAAAAAAAAAAAAGTAACTTCCAGCACTGTCAGACCCCAGGAAGATCTGCTTCTGAATAGTGATTAGTTTTGCAAGTCTTTTTTGAGAAATTCAGAAAAGCTCAGAAAAATTCAAAGAATACAGTTTAAAGTTCTAAACAAATTAGATATGGCTAAAGTCCTGTTTACTATGCCTTCTCTTTAGTTACGGTCATGAACTTGACATATAAAAAACTTGGCATTTTAAAAATGGTTTGCATAATGGGTTTTGTGTTTTAAAAATCTAATAGTTTTGCAGTTGTTGTGTTGATGTTTGCATAATGGGTTTTGTGTTTTAAAAATCTAATAGTTTTGCAGTTGTTGTGTTGATGTTTATAGATCTAATCCATTCCTAGTCTAATTTGTTAATTGCAGAGTATGAATCTAGATTAGATTAATTCCTTTATTAAGGAATTAATGGTATTTATGAGCAGAGCTGTGAATTTTTATACTTCCACTTCTTGCACAAATTTAATAATGTGTCTGCTTTTATATACCCATAGATCAAATTGCATGATTCATATGCATATTTGGAGGTTTACTGGAAAATGGCAAGTTGCTTTGCAATGCCTCTGCCAATTGCTTTTTCAGTAATGGTGTATCATTACTATCTTGCCTATTGTCTCCACATCACTTAGTATTATCATACATTTTAATTTCTACAACGCAGATGGATGTAGAATAACCTGTTTTAATAATACATTTCTCAAATTACTCCTGAGGTTTAATTTCCTTTTCATAAGTTTCTTGGCCAGTTTCTTTTCTGTGGTTGATAATCCCTGTCCTTCCCCTGGTTATCTGTGGATTTTTCTTTGATCTGTAATTCTTCTTATGTTATTGAAATTTCTCTTCTCAATTGGTTGTCTTTTAACCTTGTTTATAATGTGGTGTATTCCTCATAATGGTAGGACTTGAACCAGGGGCAGGCAGTCCCAGGTCTCCAGGATCAGGCCCTGGGCTGAAGGCGGCACCAAACCGCTGAGCCACCCGGGCTGCCCTAATGCTGTTTTACCGAAGAATGTCTGCATGGCGGGGACAGCACTGTGAGTCCCATAGTTCATGCTGTGGGGCTCGGAGGGGTGACATCATGTATATGCACTTGGGCTAAGCCTCTTCTATAATGAGGGTAGTTTGTCTTGGTTTTTGTAAAGGTTTAGAGGAAAATTTTTGCATATGCTTGACACCTAAGCGCTTCATAAATATTAGCTACTGAATCATCGATAGAATTTAGTCTGAAAATGTTTTAAAAAAGGAATTTTAGTGTAGGTTGCTTTGTGTTAAAAGATTTTGCTTTCACCAACCAAAAAAAAGCATCCTCTGCCAAACAGTTCAGCCATTTTGTAAATTTCAGAAAAAATAAACACCCAAGTGCTGAAATGGCAGCTCCTGGGCAGAGCACCCACAGGCTTACTTTTTTCTCCTTGAAGTGTTGCTGTGCTGCCCTCTTGTGGCCATTTGGGAAACAGCGATAAAGAATTGAAACGGGAACTCTGGGTGGTGCAGCGGTTTGGCGCCTGCCTTTGGCCCAGGGCGCGATCCAGGAGACCGAGGATCGAATCCCACGTCGGGGTCCCGGTGCATGGAGCCTGCTTCTCCCTCTGCCTATGTCGCTGCCTCTCTCTCTCTCTCTCTCTCTCTCTGTGACTATCATAAATTAAAAAAAAAAAAAAAAAAAAAGAATTGAAACGGGAACAATAGCTCTTACAAGGCTGCTTGCTTTCAAAGCCCAGTTGTAAAATATACTTCATCACTCCATTTTTGCCAACTTCAGTTTTAAAAAATATTTTATTTATTTATTCATGAGAGACACACATGAAGAGAGAGGCAGAGACGCAGGCAGAGGGACAAGCAGGCTCCATGCAGGGAGCCCAATGTGGGACTCGATTCCAGGACCCCAGCATCACGCCCTGAGCCCAGGGCAGGCGCCAAACCACTGAGCCACCCAGGGATCCCCGATTTTTGCCAACTTCACAAAGGATTTTGAAGAGATACCAAATCCTTTTCTACCGACAAGTGAAAAGAGATGTTAAACTTTTTCATAAACATTTATTTTCAATTGGAATCCAGAAATCTGGTTTTGATGAGTCCCTTTCATTATTTTTGCATTGTATTTCCTGTGTAGTGATTTTTCAGACTCAAATTACAAGACTTGTTTGCAAATTAGATTTTGAGTGATTTTAGGATACACTTATTTTCCATAAGGATTCTGTGTGACAGATTCCTGAATATTCCATTTTTAATTGCTTTATCACCATTAATGTTGGAAGTCAGGTAATGTTATGACTTTGTTTAGGTGAGAGCTTATTTAAAGGACTCCCCCCTCTGCCCCAACTCCATTTGACCCATTTAGTCAAGTCTTGTGGATTTTCCACATCTCTGGGTCTAAATTGGCATTACAAGCTACAATTGAATATTGATAATGATTTAGTATTATTATAACTAGGCATTAATAGCAAGTCAGCAATAATAGTTAATCTTGTCTTTTGAAATAGATTGTCAGCGCTTTAAGTGTGGAAATATAGTTTTTTGGTTTGTAGATATTTCTTTTCTATTTTAACACTTAGAATCTTGCCCTCCTAAGAGAGAAGTATGCAAATTAATTGTTATGCCTTTATTAAGACTTTTTTTTCTTACAAAGAAAGTATATTTTTTCAGTTTTACTGAGGAAATAATTGGTATAAAACACTGTATAAATTCAAGGCATACAGGGTGGGAGTTTAATTTACATATACTAAAAAATGATTGCTACAGTAGCATCCATCCATCTATACAGTAACCTAAAGAAGAAAAATTCTTTTCTTGTAGTGAGAACGCATGGGATTTACTTTAACTTTCCCATATCTCCTACAGCAGTGTTGGCTGTAGTCATCATGTTGTATGTTACATCCCTAGTACTTACCTATCTTATAACTGAAAGTTTGTACCTTTTGTAAATACCTTTCTCCAGTTTTCTCTCCCACCACCATCTGTATCCAGTAACTCTTCAGTTTGATCTTTTTCTCTATGAGTTTTTTAAAAAGTTACTGTTTTATTTATTTCTTTTATTATTCTTTTAAAATTCTTTTATTTATTTCTTTAAAATAAAATTATTTATTTCTTCTTAAAATAAAATTCTTTTATTTTATTTATTTATTCTTTTATTTATTTCTTTTTTTAGATTCCACATCTAAGTAGGACCATTTGTCTTAGTTTGTTTCCATGTCTTGGCTATGTAAGTAATGCTGCCCTGAACATGTGAACATGGAGTTAGGTATCTTTTTGAATTAGTGTTTTTGTTGTTTTGGGTATATTCCCAGAAGTGGGATTACTGGATAGTTCTAGTTTTAATTTTTTGAGTATCCTCCATACTGTTTTCCTTTTTTTTTTTTTTCTTAATCCATACTGTTTTCCGTGGTGACTATACCAATTCACTCGCAGTGGACAAGAGTTTCCTTTTCTCCACATCCTTGCTAACTTGTTTAATCTCTTGTCTGTTTGATATGGCCATTCTAAATAGGTGTGAGGTAATATCTCATTGTGGCTTTAATTTGCATTTCCCTACTGACTAGTGATGTGTTGAGCATCTTCTCATATACTTGATTTTTTTGTATATCTTTGGAGAAATGTCTTTTGAGGTACTTTGCTCATTTTTTAATTTATTAATTTTTAAAAAAATATTTATTCGAGAGAAAGAGAGTGCATGTGCATGAAGAGGGAGCAGAGGGAAAGGGAGAAGCAGGCTTCCCACTGAGCAGAGCCTGATGTAGGGCTTGATCCCAGGAACCTGGGATTATGACCTGAGCCGAAGCCAGACTGAGTCACCCAGGTGCCCTATTAACTTGTTAATTTTCAATGTATTTGCTTTTTGCTATTGAGTTGTTAGGAGTTCTTTCTATATTTTAGATATTAACTACTTAATCAGATCTATAGTTTGCAGATGTTTTTCCATTCTGTAGGTTGTCTTTTCATTTTGTTTGTGGTTTCTTTTGCTGTGCGGAAGCTTTTTAGTTTGATGTGGTACCAGTTGAGTTTTTGATTTTCAATTTTTGATTTTGTTGTTGGTTCTTCAGATATCATATCCAAACAATCATTACCAAGACTGCTCTCAAGGAGCTTTATTTCTGTGTTTTTGTTTGGGAGTTTCATGGTCAGGACTTACATTCAAGTTTTTAATCCGTTTTGCATTAATTTTTGTGAGTGAGTGAGTAGGATATGGGTCCATTTTGATTCTTTTACATGTGGATTTATTCCAGCTATTACAGCACCATTTATTGAAGAGACAGTCTTTTCTCGGTTGAATTTTCTTGGTTTTTTTTTTTTTTTTTTTAAAGATTTTATTTATTTATTCATGAGAGACACAGAGAGATGCAGAGACACAGAGAGATGCAGAGACACAGGCAGAGGGAGAAGCAGGCTCCATGCAGGGAACCTGACCTGGGACTTGATGCCAGGTCTCCAGGATCACATCCTGGGTTGAAGACGACTCTAAACCGCTGAGCCACCCGGGCTGCCCTTTCTTGGATTTCTTGTCAAATATTTGTTGATTGGAGACACCTGGGTGGCTCAGTCGTTGAGCGTCTGCCTTTGGCTCAGGTCATGAACCCAGAGTTCATGGGGAGCCTGCTTTGCTTCTTCTGCCTGTCTCTGCCTCTCTCTCTGTCTCTCATGAATAAATAAATAAAATCTTTAAAAAGTATATATTAGTTGACTGTGTATGGCTGGGTTTATTTCTGGGCTCTTGATTCTGTTCCCCTGATTTATTTTTCTGTTTTAATGCCACTACCATCCTGTTTTGATGCCTGTAGCTTTATAGTATAGCTTGAAATTAGGAATTGTGATACCTCTTTTATTCTTTTTTTTTCTCAAGATTTTGGCTCTTGGGGTCTTTGGCAGTTTCATATAAATTTTAGGATTGCTTTTTCTCCTATTAAAAAATACCATTGAAATAATTGATATGGATTGTATTGAATCTAAAGCTAGCTTTTGGTAATAGTGATATTTTAACATTATTACATTATTCTTCCAACTTATGAACACGGGATACTTTTCCATTTGTGTTTTTTTTTTTTTTTTTTTTTTTAAGTTTTTACTTTTAAGTAATCTTAAAAATAATAATCTGCATCTACTGTGGGGCTTGAACTTAAAACCCTGAGATAGTCACAGGTTCCACTGACTGAACCTGCCAGGCATCTCCCCGTTTGTGTCATCTTTTATTTTTTTCATTAATGTCTTATAGTTTTCAGAGTGAGAGATCTTTCACCTCTTCAGTTAAATGTGGTCCTAAGTATTTTATGGTTGGTACTGCTATTGTAAATGGGATCAATTTCTTTCTTTTTTTTTTTCTGAAAATTTATTTTTAGTGTATAGAAATACTACTGATTTTTGCGTGTTAATTATGTATCTTGCAACTTTCCTAAATTCATTGATTAGACCTAACAGTGTTTTGGTTGAATTTTTAGGATTTTCTCCTTATAAAATCATGTCATATGCAAATAGAGACAAGTTACTTCTTTTTCAGTTAACTTGTATTTCCTTTTCTTGCCTGATTGTGCTCTAGCTAGGACTTACAGTACTGTGTTGAATCGGAGAGCTGGGAGTGGGCATACTTGTGCCTGATCAGATGGGAAAAGCTTTCAGCCTTTTCACTACTGAGTATGACATTAGCAGTGGGAAGCCTTTTTCTTTCCTTTTTTTTTTCTCCTGAATATTACTTTATTAAATATGACTTGCTGGTTTCAAAAATAATTAAAAAACACCTAGTCTTACTTTCATTCACATCTTTAGCTCATTTTGTGTTGGATTGGGGGTAATTTATCCCTTGCTTTGCATTTGATTCTTTTGTCTGGATTTATTATGAACCATTTTAAATGTTAAAAAGGCTAATACTTACATAATGAACAACTGTGAACTCGCCACTCCGCTTCAGTCCAATATCATTCTCTGATCACATCTGCCTCCTTCAACCCTAGAGGTAAGTACAATTGTGAATTTGGTGTTTATTTTTTTAGAGGTTTGATTTTCATACTAATTTATCTATATATATTTTTGAAATTATCTATATATATTTTTGAAATTACACAAGTAGTTCATTGTATCCGTTAGTATACTTCAAATAACTCATCAGGGATCCCTGGGTGGCGCAGCGGTTTGGCGCCTGCCTTTGGCCCAGGGCACGATCCTGGAGACCCGGGATCGAATCCCACATCAGGCTCCCGGTGCATGGAGCCTGCTTCTCCCTCCGCCTGTGTCTCTGCCTCTCTCTCTCTCTCTGTGACTATCATAAATAAATAAAAAATTAAAAAAAAAAAAAAAAAAAACAAAAAAAACAAATAACTCATCAAACAGAGTAAACCACTGTTAACAGTTTGGTGATTAAAATGTATCTGTGCATATAGATTAGGTGTTGATAGAAACATGATTGTGTTTTTTTTCTTAAAAGCTATTGTGTGCACTGTTAGATTTCTAGAGTCACTTTCCTACACAAACACAAATATACAGCTGCACAAGAAGCCTTATACAAGGATATTTATAGTCTATTACAGTGAGCAATTTGGAAAACTAAATATTCTAGTCAGATAAATATGGAAGTATATCAAGGATATTTGTAGCTTATTGGTTAAGATAATGGTTTAAGAATAGCCTAAATGTCTCATGAATAGGGGACGGATTAAATAAAATATAGAGCATCCATATTATCATTATAGAGGCTGTCAAAGGGAGTGAGGCATCCTATGTATACACGTACCCTTATTGTGGGTGCTGGCAGGGGATGTTTCCATCACGTCTCAGCACAAAACGCTCCCAGGATTTCCAGCTAACTGGACTGTCCTGGTATCTTCAGCAGATTAATGCTATTTGTGATTTTCTGTTTGAGAGTTGAATATTTTTTTTTTTAAAGATTTATTTATTCAGAGAGGGGGGGGGGGCAGAGACACAGACAGAGGGAGAAGCAGGCTCCATGCAGGGAGCCCAACGTGGGACTCGATCCTTTGTCTCCAGGATCACACCCCAGGCTGCAGGCAGTGCTAAACCGCTGCACCACCGGAGCTGCCCAAGAGTTGAATATTTTCTGTCTTGTTGCTGGAGTGTTCTGTATTTCATGGAACATCCTGTGATCTTGCGACAGTTTTAGCTGGTGATGATTGCCAAAATGGGATTCTTGCCTTAATCTCTTGTCTGGAGATACTGAAGCAGTATAGTAATTAGAAAACTAAACCATTCATTCCAAAAAGGTTGCAGAATGAATGCATATTCTAGCAAAGTCAGTGATTCCCCCTGTCCTCTTCTCCAGCATTCCAGGCCCAGGGAACATCAAAGAAGACAGTTTAGCTCTCAGGAGGTGGACACACGACCAAGTTACTTGTATAGGATGGGATATATGAGAGGCAAAGGAAGCCTAGATGTTAGCAACTGGGGCTTTGGAGCCTGTCCTCAAGGTTGAGATGTGTCATTGCTAAAAGTGAGAGCCAGTGGAGCGTGGTGGTTGAAACTCAGACCAAAATGAGCCTGCCCGTTTCAGTTCCCAGTGACAGTAACTGCTGTGGCAAAGTATCATGGAAGTACTTAATAGGCGCTGAGTTTAGGATTGGAGAGGGCACAGAGAATTTTCCTAGAGAAGGTAATGCCTGAGGCTTCAAGAATTGGAGAGGTGCCTCACCAGCAAAGATTGAAGGTGAACAGTACTCAGGCTTACTGTGTTGTGTGCTGTACAAGTGGTTCAGTAAGGCTGGACTGGTGGGGGTGAGGAGGGAAGGAAGGGTGAATACTAGATCTTGAGAACTTGGAGAGGGAGGCCAAGTTTTCTGGGGCATGCTGAGACTGGATGTTCCCAGGGACCAGGCCCGGGTGGCCCGGGGAGGTGGGCAGCCAGCTCTTCCTCCTCCAGGCCTCTCTAATCACTCAGCCCCTTTGGCTATGTAAATGCAGCCTCCAGGTACATTCCTAACACTTTTTTAAGTGGAAAGGAATTTCTTTCTAAATTCTTCTGGTGCAGAAATGCTGGAGCTGCCTCTGTACCTTTAAAACTGAGCAAATGATGGAGGCAAAGGTAATAAATTCCAACTAGTGCCATAAATTGTGTGGTACTGATTCACTAATGAGTGCTAGCTGGGGATAACTTTGTGTTAGAAGAGCTGGGAAGTGAAAATCTGGAAATCCTAATGTTTGGTAAGGCCTTGTCATTTATAGGTCCTGGTGTCCTATCTGCCCTCTGGTGCTCTCATAACCTTGCCAGGATGGCACGGTTTACAAAGTGCCATGGGGGAGAGATCTAGGACTAAGACCTGAGCCGTCGATGCTGAAGCCTGCACTTGTTGCTATACTGTCCAGCCTTCGTCTTTTTATTATTTGCCAGGTGACCCACCTTATGCTTGGTCACAGAGAATAAGTGATTTATGATGCCATAGTCAGCTGGATTAGTTGGCTTTTACTGTCTGGAGGGCCAGGGAATCAGTCTAATGAGACCTTAGCAGTGTTGAGTCACTTATTACTGGGGTGCCTGACTGGTTTTGGACATAGTATAACAGGGAAAAGTTTTACTTTCTGAGTCGCTAAAGTTTTGAACTCCTGTGATAGAATAAAGGATATGGGCATTAGAGCCAAGCTGGGGGCGGGCGGGGGGAATCCCAGCCCTGCTGTCTCATTTCTCTCGTCCTTTGCATGGGGATACTGATTCCTAATAGGGTTCTGGGTAATAAGCAAAATAATGCATATAAAGTCCTTCGAATATTGCTAGGTACCTGTTAGATGATTAGGCAATTAATATGTGGTTTTACCCTTCTTCCCCGCACCTCTCTGCCTCCAACACCCTTACCCCCTCTTCAGTGTCACTGATTAATTACTTCCTTATCTTTACTAAAAGGCTGCTGTGCTCTAATGTGCGTACTGTGGGTCACATGGCATTTGGGGAGTCAATCCCATTCCCCAATGTACTGTCTTACCCATTCTGTGGACATGTTTGTCAAGTGATAGGCCCTCATTTCTAGTTGGGAAGGTACAGTGGTGGTAAATTCAAAGCTTCCCTTCTTTACCCCCTTGGGTTTCATGCCACATGTCTTTTCTCTCCTGCTTCCTAAACACCAGGCCCCTTCTGTTAAGTGGCTATTAACCCTGGGTTCTGGGTTGCTACTTGCCTCCCTTCCTGTGCTCTGACTCTAAGCAGAAGAGTTCTGTGAACTGTCCAGGTCTTTTTTGTGGAGTCTACCCAGTTTAGGTCTTTCCCTTTAAAGTAACTTCACTATTACCAGTGTGCCCCTGAATTGCTTTTTTACTTTATGGGGAGGGTATATTGCCTACTTGGCTCCCAGGGTTGATACTCCCATCTTCCATCTCCTTCTGATATTTCTGTTTTGTGGCTTTTGCTATCATGTGCCTCCTTAGGTTGCTCTTTCTTGAGGGGTATTTGGAATGAGGAAGGGGTGGGATGTATGCTAGCCCATAGTGGGTCTTTATTGGATTCACATCAGACTCCGAATGCTCTTTGTGTTTATTTTTTTCTGTTAAGTCTACCAGGTCTGGAACTCCGTTGCCAGAGATTGCAAGGCAGGACCTCTGGTTGGGGTTAATGTGTGTGTGTTTTCATACTGCTCCCCAGATGAGTCTGATTTGAACCTGTTGTTGAGAACCAGTGATTGGATAATTGCAACCAGATTGCATTCTTACTCTTTGGGTAACTTTGCCTTGGTTTTGTTCTATGTTGGTTTTTTCCTTTGTGTGTGGGGGTAGAGTTGTCTTGAGGAGGAAGAGACTGATACAGAACAAATAAGACTTAGTGGATCCAGACTGATCTGGTTTCAAATCCTGCCTATGTCATTTTGGGAAACTTGCTTAATTATTTCTGAGCTTCATTTTGAGTTTTGTAAAAGATTTAATCTATATAAATTAAATGGTATATACCATCATCTAAGCACTCAGGAAATGGTAGCTACTAGGGATGTTGGGAATGATGGTGGTAACATTATTTGCAATATAAGAATATAAATCTGAATTTGAAGATTTTGATTTTGTGTTACCAGAATTATTCTTTGCTGTCATTTTACAGCTTTTTAAAAATAGATTTATGTGGAATTTTTTAAAAACAGATTTATATGGTGGATCTTAAGTCTTTTTTTTTTTTTTTTTTTTTAATTTAAGTCACTCAGCATCTGAAGAAGCTTCCGGTTCAGACTCAGGCAGCCAGTCGGAGAGTGAGCAGGGCAGCGATCCAGGAAGCGGACATGGCAGTGAGTCAAATAGCAGTTCTGAGTCTTCAGAGAGCCAATCGGAATCTGAAAGTGAGTCGGCGGGTTCTAAATCCCAGCCAGTCCTTCCAGAAGCCAAAGAGAAGCCTGCCTCTAAGAAGGAACGGATAGCTGATGTGAAGAAGGTATCTACTTTGCTGTACATTAAAAATGTGCTGCTAGCTAGGACCAGTTAGCAGACCTTTGTTTCCCATGGAAAACTCATTAGTGGATCTGGATAATGAAAACTATAGTCACCTTTTGTAATAATATACTGTCTGTGGGTATAAACAGAGATTGCATTCTCTCCTGCTATTTGATATAGTAGACACAAGGCCATAAGGAAAATTACATGATCTGTCAAATTACAAGGCAAAAGGACAAATTTTTATAATTTTGTTTTTTGTCTTTTTAGAGTGAATGGTAGGGGGAGGGGCAGAAAGAGAGGGAGAGAAAGAGAAAGAAAATCTTAAGCAGGCTCCATACCTAGCACGGAGCTGGACATGGAGCTTGATCTCATGACCCTGAGATCATGACCTGAGCTGAAATCAAGAGTTGGACGCTTAATGGACTGTGCCACCCAGGTGCCCCTATAGTTTGGTTTTTAACGTTTAAAAAAGGTAATAGTCAATACTGAAGAATACCAGAAAGAATCACTGACAGATGATTATGCAATGCAGTTGTAAAGCTTAGTGATGGATGATAATTTAAGAATAAGGGCAGTTTTTCTTATCTGAAGGATGGAAGAAAAATATTTCTCATAGGAAAAAAGTTATCTGCATTTAGGCAATGTAGGTATTGTTCACTTAACAAAAGAGTTCTCTCTCTCTCTTTTTTTTTTTTTTTTTAAGATTTTATTTATTTATTCATGAGAGACACAGAGGCAGAGGGAGAAGCAGGCTCCTCGAGGGGAGCCCGAGATGGGACTCGATCCCAGGACCCTGGGACCATGCCCTGAGCCGAAGGCAGATGCACAACCACTGAGCCACCCAGGCATCCCAACAGAAGAGTCTTCTAGCAAAGAATGCAAAGAGACAAAATTGAAATGCAGAGTGTGCTCTCATTGATGCACAAACTTTGGAGTGCATTCCTTTTGGTGAAAAACGAATGACTTGACCTAATTAATCACAAGAATACAGCTGATCTTTTAAAATTTTGTTGAGACCATTGCATTTGAATCACTGAAAATACAAAAGAATATTTTTTTAGGAATTTAAAAATAAAATGGCCTAATGAAATTAAAAGCTATTATGCTACATCAGTTTTATTCTTCTAAGATAGAAGTCTTCTGAGGTCTCAGATTTTTGTAGTAGTACAGACAATTTTAAATTACCTTGCAGGTTCTGTAGAATAGCTTCAACAGATGTGCTGTGAGGGGTAGGGAAATGAGAGCTCTCCTTGTTGCTTCACTCAACAGAGGAGTGACTTTCAGATACTAAAGTTATTGCACCGTGTTGTCTGCTCAGTGTGGGTGGACCTTTCACAGAATTCAAAAAGACCCTGCATGTAGAAGCACCACTTAGAGATTTTGCTCTGAGTATCACTAACCTCAGAGACTTATTACGCAGGCTTGTAGCAGAAGGCATTGCTTGTGTGATCTTCAGTGTGTCATGTGTCATGCTGGAGCCTGGTTTTCTCTGCATCTAGATCAAGTGTTCTTTTCAGAACACCACAATACACTTTTGAAGGAATGGTAAAGGAAGGAAAAAATCTGAATATAACTTTCATCTGTGCAGTGGAGTGTTCTTAACTTGCAGAGATTAAAGGAAAACAGACGCCATTACTTAACATAGTGCTTAAAACTTCACTGAAACTGTGTTGACCACCAGGATTCACAGCTGTTAAGTTTTAAGACCTTATATAACTTTATATAAAAAAATAAAAGGTAACTAAGAAAGAAGGGAAATCATTGCTAAGATCGATTTCAAAATAGAAAAATGGCTTCAGGCAGAAACATTCAGATAAACTTTCAAAATTAAAGTGATCAATTCCAAAAAGTTAGTAGTAAGATTAACAAATGGATGGATGTACTAACCAGTTAGAAGGATTAGATTGTGACTTTAATGATACTTTTCTAAAATGAGAATTTCTGAGGAAGGCTCTCTGTTTCCTATATACATGTCCCTTTACATGGTAGCTCTCTAATTGAAGGGTTGGATTAGATATTGTAGCCCTCAAAAGGACAGAGATGAACTCAGGATGATTTTAGTATGTGTATATTATAGTATCTCCTATAATACAGTCCCAGCCTGAATGCCTAATATCTTAAACGATAAAACTAGTTAATGTAGGGTTTTTTAAGTGATATAGCCGTCCCAGTTTATAAAAGCTTAAAATATCTGTTCTAAGTAATTTCATAGCTCTAGCAAAAGTCTGAAAAGGGGTCGAGGTTGGGGTTGGCATGGCTACAGTAAACTTTTTTGTCCTCTTCCTTTCTCTTCTAGATTTGTTCAGTGTTCTGCCTCTGTCGCCTACATTTTCTGCCACTTGATTATTCCTAACTCTTTCTGGTTGGACCTTTTGTCCTCTCCACTCTCAGATTATCTTAAGGCGATTATGGATTTGTCACTTTTATAAACTGAGAACACTGGATTACATAATTAAATTGGATTCTTTTTCTAAAATGACTTTTCCTGGAACATATTTCTTGTTTTCTTTGAAGGCCTTCTTCAAAGAAATGTTCAAAGAAATGTTTTCTTCAGCTTACTTGGCATTTTTTTTTTTTTTAAAGGTACTTTGGCAATATCCTCCCTTGCCTGAGTGACATTCTGTTTTTCTGGGTTGTCTTTCATCAGTTTTGTCTCTTTTGGGGTCCATTTTTCCACATACTTCATGAGTCTCAACCAGTGGTTTCTCCTCTGGCCTCACTTTGTAAATATTTTAATAATATATTAGCTGTCACCTGTATTTTGACAACAAACTCACATTTCTAATCTTGGCTATCAGGCATTTCTTCCATATTTTTTTAACATCTTCATTTCAGTGTTCCACAGCCCATCCAAATTCATGTTGGCTCCTTGTGACTGATTTCATTAAGAGAATACATGATACACTTGGTAGTAGTTATCTGTGGGAAGGAGAGTGAGATTTGGGGTTTATAGACTCTCATTGTTAGAGGTCTTTTTTACATTTTTTCTATAGATTTGTTGAGTCTTTTTATACAATGATTTGGTATATTGTGAAGAAAAAAAAACTTTTTCTCCAACTAATCTCTCCTTTCAACTTTATTTTTTTATTTTAAGGTTTTATTTTATTTAAGTAATCTTTGCATGCATGCAACAAGGGGCTTGAACTCAGATCCCTGAGATTAAGAGTTGCATGTGACTGAGTCAACCAGGGGTCCCTACTTTTTTTTTTTTTTTTTGATTGCTAGTGAGGATTGTTATTGAAAATCAAATCCTGAAGGCAAAGGGTAATTACTGTTGAAGAGTAAAACAGAGTGTTCCAGAGAATGAGGGGTGGTGGTGCTTATTCTGAGGACTTGTAGCTAAGTGTCAGAAATGACTATTATCCATGCTTCTGGCATGTTATGTATCCTGAGGATTTTAAAGAAATACACAAATGTCTGAGTTTTACTTAAAATTAGACATGTTGGGGCCCTGGTGGTTTTTTGAATTCTCAGATGGATCAATACACAGTCAAGAGCTGAAACTGGAAGGCATTAGGGAGTTAAAATTCATCAGTAAAGATTCGGTATTGTTTAACTGTATGTTTATATTTTAATGACGAGTAAGCAGTGTGCCATGTAGTTTAAGTTCGAACGAACTTCATTCAGTAACGAAGAGACATTGTTAAACTTTACTGTGTTCCAGGATAATACAGATGGTACTTTATTATCTTTAAACAGCTAGTAAGAAACAAGCCTTTTGATACTTAGTTATTTGAATTTTCTTAGATGGAAATACATGTTCTAGTGATGAAAATAGTTAATGGAGATCAAGAAAAAAGGATTCACACATGGTCTATTAATTTTACAGATGTGGGAAGAATATCCTGATGTTTATGGGGTTAGGCGGTCAAACCGAAGCAGACAAGAACCATCACGATTTAATATTAAGGAGGAGGTAAGAAAAATAAATGTTTTAAGGGGATACATTTAAACTCCTTATCTTACTTATCATTTTCAACTCTGGTTGTGTATGTTATCATTAACATGACTGAACATTATGCCTCAGTTAAGTGACTCTTATGTGAGGTTTTTCAACCTAGAACTGCGAGGAAAACCACAGGTGGCTTTTAAAGAAAGAACTTTCCCAGAAAGATTGTATTGTCATATAATATTTTAGGAGAGTGTTGGAGTATTCTACAGTATTGGTTTCACATTTGTATTTTCATTTTTTTTAATGTTTATGGATTTCAAGTGAAATTGATTATCTCAACAGGTTTACCTTTAAAATACCTAGTTTCTAAATCTATGTTTTGTTAGAGTCACTTGCGTAGTAAATGTGATAATGGACATACTTTCAGATCTATTTCTGAGAAGGGAAGGAGAGTTTGTTTAACTTAAGTAATGTGTTTTAACTAATTATTTAAGTTTACTTTCTGTTTTTAGTGTGTACTATATTTCACACATATTTACTCGGATATAATTGAGAGAGATTAAATAGATTGATGATTTTTTAAAAATTGGTATTATGTACTGGGTTCTGTGGTTTCTATAGCATCAGACTTTTCTCATCTTTCTCAGTTTGTGTGGTATTTTTTATCAGTTTTTACCTCTATATTTTATAGACCAGTCTGAAGAGATGCTCTTTTATGTCTCAGTGAAATACCCCCTTCCTGCATTCTTAGGACTTTGCTATTCTTAACTTTGTAACATCTTTCTGATGAAAGTTAAATATTAATATCCAGAGGTTAGTGAGTGGAGGTGGGTTTTGGTAAATGTACTTTACAGATCAACTGGACTGTTAACATCCACGTTGCATTCAAGGTGTTTTATTTTTGGTGACCTGTGAGCTGGTTTGCCTCAGCTTTCTTTTTCCATAGTGTCTAGGATTAGATTCCTGACCTATGTTTAACAACCAGTCGCATGGTTGTGTCAGTCTTTTCCTTTTTTGTGTGTAAATTAACAGGTTCTCGCTAGGACACAAGACTAACAGCAATAGGAATATTTGCCAGTTTGCCCAATTTGGGGGGAAAAGAGCTTTGAGATGTTTCTGACTAATGAACTTTCCTTAGCTTAGTGCTGTCATCAGAGCACTGTTGGCTGACGATTGAACATGCTCTTCAGTGAGTCTGAAATAGAGTAGATCAATAGGTCACCACCTTTAATGGTACACTAGATGTGGCATTTTCACATGATATTCTAGATCTGCAGTAATCCAGTACGGTTGCCACTAACATGTGGCTTTTTTTTTTTTTTTTTTAACATGTGGCTTTTAAAATTTGTATTAAAGTCCAGTAAAAGGAAAGATACCTTTCCTTAGTTGCACTAGACACATTCAGGGGCTCAGCAGTCACACGTGGCTGCTGGTCACTAGATTGAACCCTGCAGAGACAGAAAGAACATTTCCATTATCACAGAGCATTTTATCAGACTGTGCCTTGTAGAAGTCAAGCGGAGAGAAATATTTCCTGGTGTTAGAGGTAACCACATTGTAACAAATTAATTTTCAAAGGAAAATAAGAGTGAGAACCACCAAACACAGATTTCTTTTGTCTGAGAAGCTCATACTGAATAATGTTATTATTGAGTAAATTGTTGAACCAGGGGATTGTGTTGTCCCTAAGAACTGTGAATTAAAGTCTGTGATCGTTTTTCCCCCCCTCACACACTGAAGGCAAGTAGCGGGTCTGAGAGTGGGAGCCCAAAAAGAAGAGGCCAGAGGCAGCTGAAGAAACAGTAAGTTTTTTCATGGGGCACTTATTTCACCCAGGAGTTTCGAGAATGTCCACTTCTCTGGGGCTGTTATTGCTGTGTTGTAGTCCACCCAGGGTCCCAGAGCCCCCTGCTCCTCTTGTTGTCATGGGCTCTTGTCCCTGTGACCTGCTGCCTTGGCAGCCTCTGAAGCTCAGATTCCCTATCTCGTGTGTGTGCCACCTGGGTACCCCGTTAACCTGGTTGTTTTTCTTTAAATGTGCACAGATTCTCTTCTGGTTGAGCAAGGAACAAATTTAGATTTGCTGTTTTTCATTTGTTCTTTTTGTGGGTGTGGCAAATTTATATTGATTGGGCAAAGACACCCAATGTATTGTGAAATTTCATCTTGTTACCATATGATTTTAATACTGTAGTTCACAAGCTAGAAAATTCTAATTCTTGGGCTTATGTGAAATTCCTTTAGGACCTAGATTATATATAATTTTTAAATTTTACAAATTAAGGTGAAAAGTATTTTGCCTTTTTTGGGGGGGAGGGGGAATTTAAAAGTCCTATTTGGAGCGGGTATGGATCTCTGACAGTTTGAATTCTACAGCCTGTCTCCTCAGGGACTGCACTTGAAAATGTAGATATTAAAAACCTGGCAGATAGGGCAGCCCTGGTGACTCAGCGGTTTAATGCCGCCTTCAGCCCAGGGTGTGATCCTGAAGACCCGGGATCGAGTCCCACGTCAGGCTCCCTACATGGAGCCTGCTTCTCCCTCTGCCTGTGTCTCTGCCTCTC
The DNA here is from genome assembly GCF_048418805.1 of Vulpes vulpes. Taxonomy (NCBI): domain Eukaryota; kingdom Metazoa; phylum Chordata; class Mammalia; order Carnivora; family Canidae; genus Vulpes; species Vulpes vulpes. Next base: position 95,258,337 of record NC_132793.1, on the reverse strand, counting down.
TCTCTCCCTCTGTGTGTTTCTTATGAATAAATAAAATCTTAAAACAAAAACCAAACACCACCTGGCAGATAAATTCAGGGGTCTCTTGTGGTAAATAATTGTGGCATCTTAAAATAGAGCCCATTTATGTATATTCTCTGTCCTAAAATATTAGTTCTGCATAATAAGTATTTGGCCTAAGGCAAAGGAGTTTGAATTTTTTAAACTCTTTTTCTCATTTCTAAAATAGAGTAATACTTTTTCTGCCAACCTAACAGGGTTGTTGGAAACTATGGTAAGAAAAGACAAGTAGTTTTGCCATCCCCAGAACACCTGCAATTTTCAGTTGTGTTTTAAGTATTTAGTTAGATTTGGAGGAAAAACTGTAGGCAAGCCTGTATTTCTTGGCATCTTAGAAGAAAGCTTTTGTTCTACTCCAATCTCATGGCCTGTTTGGGGGACTTATTTTGGTCTAATGGCCTTTTGGAGCCTTTTGGGAAGTCCATGCATATGCTCTTTCCTCCACCATCTGGCTATGTTCTACTGGTCTCTTGGCTGGGATCTAAATGGTGCTGTGCTTGAAAATCTCCACATCCTGCTTTAATGGCCTTCTCTGGGTGTACAGAAAGCCGACTGGCCCCTGTACTTCTTTTCCTTCTGTCAATCCTAAGAGTTTTCTAAAGTTGATGGCCCTCAGAGACCTTCTTTCCCCTGAGTAGAACCTTAGTTCCTCCTAGGGAGGTGTATGTTCTGTAAGGCTGCTTCCCCACCCCAGGCCTTAGGAACTTAGTGGGAGCTGAGGAGTTCCTATTAGGCATATTTGTTGGGGCACTGGGCTAGCCTCCCTTCCTGCCATCATCTGGGCGGCAGGTTGGGAACTGGGGCTTATGGGGAGCTCTTCTGAGTCCGTTTAATTCGTAGAATTAGAGGAGGTGCTATAGGCATAGCACTACAAGGGGCCCTCTGTTACCTGAGCAAGCTTAACAGACAGAACCTAGTGTGTGGGCACAACGGATTTCAGAATTGAGAGACTGTAAGGGAGCGGAGATTCTGAAATATTAGCGCAGGGAAATGCTTTTCTGAAACCCTGCAGACTGTACCACAGTTTTTGAAGCTTTTTAAAAGGAGCTATTTTTGTTAACATTTTTGTTTTTTTGAAATTGTAACTTTATGAAAGTTCTAAGAATAAAAATAGTACAAGAAATGCCTGTGTACTTTGCGTAGAATTACACTGGTTAGCATTTTTGCCCCATTTGCTTTATTGTTGGTGCTTTCTTTGTGTGTGTGTGTGTGTGTGTGTATATATATATATATATATATGCGTATATATACATATATGCATGCCCATAATATTTTTTTCTGAACCATGTAAGACTAAAATTGACATACATTATGGCCTTTTATCTTTAAATACTGAAGTGTGGACTCCCTAAGAAGAATATTCTCTTTCATAAGCACAGAATAGTTTTAATATAGATTTAACTTTGCTAAAATTCTTTGTGTAATTCATATTCCCATTTTGTTAATTGAACCAATAATGTCTTTTTATAACATTTCAGGCTGCCACTGCAGCGTCTTGTCTGGGGTTAGATGTTGTGTATTATTGGTCATGTTTCCTTAGAGTACTTTCACAGTGCTTTCACACTTTGCTTTTATGACCTTGGCATTTTTGAAGAATAGAGTCATAGGGATTAACTCCCCAGAGTCATAATGTGAATTATCATTTTAAAAATGTAGAAGTAAAGCAGTATAATGCTTCTGTACAATATTGGGAACATTTTTAAAATTAGTTGGCAATGTTAAAAATTTGAGAAATGATGCTTAAGAATCCAGATTTCTAGCTGCTTCTGAGAAAATCTGTTAGTGATGACCCCCGTAACAGTGGTCTTTGTAACCTTCTGACGGACTTGGGGGTTCTCCATTTGACCCCATTTAGAGTCCTTACCTGGCCTCAGTGGGTATTTGAGATTATAACCCCTGACCTAGTCACATAAACCAATAAATTTTTAAATTTTATTTAACCTACTCCTGTTTTGATCACTGAACTCTCTTCCATGCAGTACTTTTTTAAAAAAATATTTATTTTTATTTATTTATTATAGACATAGAGAGAGAGAGAGAGAGAGGCAGAGACACAGGCAGAGGGAGAAGTAGGCTCCATGCCGGGAGCCCCATGCGGGACTCGATCCCGGGACTCCAGGATCGCGCCCGGGGCCAAAGGCAGGCACGAAACCGCTGAGCTACCCAGGGATCCCCTTCCATGCAGTACTTATTTAATGTTGTCCAAGTTTGTGAAGTGTTGTATAGGATTTTTGCTGACTCATTATGGTCCCTTCAGTGCTTCAGACTACTCTCTAGAATTGTTCTAGAATCTTCTCTCCAATTGGAATAAGAAAAAAATGTGTTAGCTATAAATCACTTGAAGTTTTTCTCCTGGAGAAAAGAGTTATTTTTTTCTCTCTAGTGCTTTGAATTGGAACTCTTTGACAAACGCATGACACAGTGGAGGAGAATCTGTTACCCCAGATTATCATTTTTCATTGGAACTTGCTCCTGAATGGGGTTCTCTCTGGGAAACTGTACTGAAAATAACGGAAATTTAAGCAGTTCTTTTCTTCTTTTCCTGATCTGCCTTCTAATGTAGAGGAGAAAGGAATCGCCTTCTTTGGGCTCTTACAGATAGTTACTAAGAAGCATCATTAATTCTTGGCCAGAGTTTAGGCCTGTTTTACTTACAAAGGAATTTTGTTCATTCCCTCCTTCACAACTGTTTATTTGTTTTTTTAAAATTTATTTATTCATAGAGACACAGCTAGGGAGAGAGGCAGAGACACAGGCAGAGGGAGAAGCAGGCACCATGCAGGGAGCCCGATGTGGGACACGATCCCGGGTCTCCAGGATCACGTCCCTGGCTGCAGGCGGTGCTAAACCGCTGTGCCACCGGGGCTGCCCGCACAACTGTTTAGATTTGATTTGTGTCTTAGGGTCTGTGTTCTGCCGAACACCTTTTTCCAATAAAGGAAGAAAACTATACCTAGTTAGCTTGGATTCTCACTTTTTTATGTCTATTTACATTGTCTTGGGGCCTCAGTGGCTAAATCTTAATATTTTTCTCCCCAATTCTGACAATTTTGGTAAAGAAAAAATTACAGTGATTCCCCTTTAGGGAATCTTAGGGAATCTCATGATGCTCTCTTAGAGCTGGGTCTGGCAATTCAAGTCTCCTTTGAAATACAAAAAAATTTTTAATTACAATATTGTATTTTGTTTTTTTTTTTTTTTTTCAGGGGGAGAGGCTGGTTTATTGGGGGCTGTGTCTCCCCATTAGGAGCCAGGTGTGCCAGCCCCTCCAAGGGTGGCAAGGTGGGCGGGGCAGCCCCACCCCCTGGGCCTGCTTCCCTCTGCTGAGCTCCTGTCCTTGCACAATGTGGCTTCTGTAGGGAGCGCACTGAGCTTGGGGTGGGGCTGCTGAGTCTGCATCTGACAGAGACAGGTCAGGGCCTGACTGGACGTCTCAGCCGTCATGGAGAGACGGGGTGGGCTTTCCACAGGTGCGCCCTACAATATTGTATTTTGGATAACTCCTCATTGTACTCTTACTTGTAGTGTATGGCATAGTCAAGGAGTCATCCTCATACATTTTTTTTTTAAGATTTTATTTATTCATGAGAGAGAGAGAGAGAGAGAGAGAGAGGCAGAGACACAGGCAGAGGGAGAAGCAGGCTCCACCCAGGGATCCTGATGTAGGACTCAATCCCGGGACTCCAGAATCATGCCCTGGGCTGAAGGCAGGTGCTAAACCTCTGAGCCATCCAGGGATCCCCATAACATTTGTATTAGGTATAAGAAACCAGTGATCTAGGAGAGCCCTTGACATCTACAAGGTTGAGAAGTAAATCGTTTTGTAACTGATCACTTTCCTCATCTCTTTATACAAAGTGACTTACCTAACTTACTTTTCCTCCTGTTCTTGAAAGTTAATAGAAAATTTAAAACAATCCAGCCAATTTCAAATATACGTGCAAACTAACCCAGTTAGGCCTTTTAAGCCTTTGAGTTCAGATCCTCCCAGAATGTGCAAGCCTGGTGTTTCCTGATTTCTGTGGTCTTCAGTGGGTTATGATGGAGAGAAAGATGGCTGGAGGTTTGACATGTTATGACAGACACCTTGTTTTCACTGGGCTTTGGTTTCCTTCTTTAAGAGGAATCCTTTGGGCCAGTTTATTTGCTCAGTTTTTGTACATTTCTCATACTGGAAGATTCTGAGTCTTCCTGATTGTCCATAAGTATATAAACCTGCAATTTTAAGTGGAAAACTCTAGCCTCAGCACGGATTCTGTCAAGTTGACTGCCATTTTAGTCTCTTAAAGTTGTAGAAGTGGACCTCCTTAGCTGCCCAGATTTAGATTCTCAGTTCCTGTGGAGTTATGTAAATTACAGTTAATATTTGACTGTGGATCTTTCCCATCTGACCTGTTCTCCCTTACATCTTAGTTGTTTATGTTCTCTCCAGGTTCTTTCCTGTGAAGTCACATCTCTACTTAGGCTATGTGAGCCCCTTCCTTTTTTTTTTTTTTTTGTGAGCCCCTTCCAAGAGGTTAACTGTTCTGGACTTGGTCTAAGGAAGATTGTAGCTGCATGTACCCATCCCCCAGCACCTGGAGACATCTTCCCTCCTTCCTTCCTAACCATCCCCTTCTATTCCTTAGCAAACATTTATTGTACTAAGTTCTAGAAAGGAGACTAAGACAGGTGCCCAGAGAGTAGTTAGACAGAAGGAGGTGTTTGTTTTTAAGAGAGATGGAAGGATATTAGGCAACATTAATAGGCCTCAGTGTCTTAGCAGTCTGCTTCCAAAGTACCTACCTGTCTGTTAGACTGATAGGGTTTATTTTTAAATTATTTCTTTATTTAACAGAGGAGTATCTCCCTCCATTTGTTTGCCTTTGTGGTAAGCTCTGGTACAAAGATGAGCAGAAGTGGGCCTGCCCAGAAGCAGTCCCCTACTCCCAGCGTAATGGGTATTAAACAAACATGCCAGTTGAACTTAGTGCTGTACATAGACATGCTCTACTGCTTTCTCACTCATCCTAGAGTCTCCATTCACTTAGGTGTAGGGTGGCTCAGGAGTTGGTACATAAGCCACCTTCTGGCAATAAACTTCCATTATTCCTTTGACCTATTCTCCTGTGAAGAATGACTTTGTGATTCTCTAATAGTTGTCTTTAGTATAAGCTTATTTCCTAGTCGCGGACCCAGAGGCACAGAGGTAATTGTTTTGGAAAATCTCAGGTACTAGGAAGCCCGGCAGGTACTTTATCGCCTGCCTTCAGCCCAGGGTGTGATCCTGGATTCCTGGGATTGAGTCTCACATCGGGCTCCCAGCATGGAGCCTGCTTCTCCCTCTGCCTGTGTCTCTGCCTCTCTCTCTCTCTCTCTCTGTGTCTCTCATGACTAAATAAGTAAAATCTTTTAAAAAACAAATAAACAAAAGAAACAAAAAAAAACAAAACAAAATCTCAGGTACTTGGCTTTGAGTTTCAGTGTCGTTTTTCTTTTGGGTATTTCATGCCCAGTGGCGATTATATGTTCCTTCTCTAGAAATGAGCTAAGTCCCACATTTGGTCTTTTAAGTAAACCTCAAAAACTGGGGTGGTAGGAAAGACCTATAAGGTATGGCTCTTGAATGCCCTCTGAGATCTCAAGGAGCAAAGGAACACCTGCTGTATCTAATAATTACTAAAAACTGCATTTTTAGCTGAACAGATTATTTAGTAGGTAGTAGGTTTACTAGTGAAAAATAATTTTAGAGACTGTTTAATCAAATATATTTTAAAGATGTTAAAATATGTAGCATGGTAGTTCTAGAATGAGTCTATAACCAGTATTAGCATCAGCTTTGAATTTGTTAAGATTCAAATTTTTAAGCCACTTATTAATGACGTACTGAATCAGAACCTGTGGCTGTGGTCCAGAAATTTGTTTAGTAAGTCCTTTAGGTGGTTCTGATCATCTTAATTTGAGAACCATTGGTCTAATTTATATTGCAGCTTCAATCTGTTCGAGAATAGTAGTAAATAAAAATAATAGTAAATAAAAGTAGAATATGAGAAATTTAACTGCTTCCCCCCCACCCAGAATAGTTTAAAAAATACTTCTTCAGTTTCCATTTTCATTTATTTTTGTTACCAGAGAAAAAAATAGGAAAAGATAATAACAGCCAGAATTTAAGTGGAGCTAGAATAAACTTTAGCTATAATACTAAAACATACATGTTCTGCCTTTTGGAGAGTACAGTTGAAATTAATTTTGTCAGATTCTTCAAACTATATTATCTTCAGGAGTTCTTTTAGAAAAAAACATTTTGCTTTGCTTTTGATCACAGAGAAAAATGGAAACGGGAGCCCTCAGAAGATGAACAGGAGCAAGGCACCAGTGCAGAGAGCGAAGCAGAGCAAAAAAAAGTGAAAGCCAGAAGACCTGTCCCCAGAAGGTGCAGTGTTTACTTGAAGATCTCTGCTTCTGGTGGCGCTTAATTTGCGTTAGATGGAGGATGATGCAGTGCTTAGAACGACAGCCTTAATGGATGGGATACATGTTACGATTCTGGGCTTTGGAAGTCTGGTTCACTTCTTGCTGGGCTACCTCGTTAGCAAGTGATTAGATGATGGGGATGTTACACTTGACTGGGTATTTGCATCGTATGTTGTGCAGGGCAAAGCTTCTGTTTCTTACCCCATGGCATACTGGTTATTAGGGGGTGGATATATCTTCTGCTTTTAAAAAGCCTCCCTGTGTATTTGTGTAGCATGCAGGTTCTTTTTGGGAGAAGACATTCCTAAGTTTAAAACACTGGCTGGTTGAACACATTCTTCACTATTTATTACCTTGTTCTTAGAATCTAGCATTAAGCAGAGAATCTGATTGTGCAGAGAAAGAAGTAGGCCGAGGTGGCAAGAGACTGGTAATTTTTGGTCAGATATCAGTAGCGGAGAGAGGTACTGCTGTTGGGAAAAGGAAGGTGGGAGGCAGATAAAAATAGGGAAATTTACCTCTCAGTATTGCTTTAGGATGGGGTTGACTAGCCAGATCCTATCACCACCTATTTCTGTAGGGCTTGCAAGTTAAGTATAGATTTTGTAAATAAACATTTATAGTTTGATGATAGGGAACACTAAATTTGAACCTCAGTTAAGTGAAATTAATTCAAAAAGAATTCTGTTCTTATTAGCTGTGTATCACAGTATGTGTACTGAGTGATGATTGAGTTTTGTTAATAAACATTGTGTGAAAACTTACTTTCCCTTGTTATGTAAGTACCTGTGTAGTGGCCTCAGTTTTGCCTCTTGTCTGGGAAAGCCAAAAATGTTTATTATGTGCTAGCCATTTGTGGCAAAACATTTGCCTACTTCTGACTTAGGATATTGTACACCAGTCCCACCCCAGCAGGGAAATTTGTCATCTGAGTTTGGTCTCTTTTGGTCCAAATTTAAGCTCACAGGACTAGGAAGCTACTTTAGCTTTCTCTTTTAGAGTTTACCTGTCATTTATTGAGTACTTGATCATCTGTCTCTGTAGTGTTGTTTGTGGAAGGTACAAGAGAAACAGGGTTTTGAGTTTCCATCTCCCTCTACCTCCTTTCACCTTTCTACCATGGGTAGAATATTTGGGAATTTCCTTCTGAGAGTATCTGGGCTGTGGCCCCCAATCCTGATTGTAAGTGGGAGTCACCTGTGGAGCGTCTCCTCAGCCTGTTCTGCTGGTCTGTGGAAGGGCACGCACTCTCAGGTTGTCTTTCAGGTATATTTTGTACACATGTAACACAAATACATGTGTAGTGATTTCTTTTGCTCCTTTTATATAGATAGAATTTCATGCATCTTGTTCTGCATTTTTCTTTCGTTCTCTTGGAAATCATTTCATATCAGTTCTTGGATTTTTTTTTTTTTTTTTTTTTTTTTTGTGGCTACCTAGTATTTCTGTTCAGTGAACTGATTCCCAGTTGATGAAGACTTAGAGATTTTCTAATCTTTTGTTATTGCAAACAGTACTACAGTGGATACCTTATTATGCCTGTAACTGTAAGATCAGTTCTCAGAAGTAAAATTGTTAACATTTGTGAGTTTGATAGATATTTTCAAATTGCCCACCAAAGAGATACCATCAGCAACATGTTGCTTATGTATTTTTATATCCAATAGCACTGAGGAATAGTTGAGAACCATTGCCTGAGAATCCACTGCATCTTCTGTATATGATTGGGGATTCTCAGCATTAGAATCACTTTTGTGTTGAAAATGCAGATTTTCTAGTCAGTTAGAATCTCAGCAAGTGGGACCCAGAAATACATATTTCTGACACTCCACAGGTTAATCTTATTTGTGTACTGCTACTCTGGGAAATTATAAAGATGTGAAACAGACACCAAGGGATAGAGTGAAAACTTTGCCATTTTTCTTTTCTGATTTTAGAACAGTGCCCAAACCTCGTGTTAAAAAGCAGCCTAAGACTCAGCGTGGCAAGAGAAAAAGACAGGATTCTTCTGATGATGATGATGAAGACGATGAAGCTCCTAAGAGGCAGACTCGGCGCAGAGCAGCTAAAAATGTTAGGTGGGTGATGGCTTCATGTGAGGGTGATAGTGTAGTTGGTTAGAGCTTGGTCCTGGTAAGTCCAGGATGTTGCATTTGAAAGGCAAAAGTAATGACCTGTATCTGGAGGTTGTGCTCAGAAATCTGATCAGAGTTCTTGCAGAAGGAATGGTGTGGACCAGTGGGAATATGGAAGAAATAGCAGTGACTTATTTCAGGCCTTCATTTGTGGAAAGAAAACTGCTTCAGGTTATGTTCTGTTGAGATGACTTAGTGATGCTCTCTTCATTTCATATCATCCTTTCTCAGGAAAGATGCTTGGATTGTATTCTCACTTCTAAATTGGTCCTTTAATCAGATTCTCCTGAGGGTCACCTTACATACTTGGGTGCCATAGTTTTATTAAGTTTTCTAATAGGGTATGAAACATTAGTAGGAAATAAAACACTGGAAGGGACACATGCAGGCATCAAGATTTTACTTTATAGTATAGGAGTCGAAGAGCATTTCATTTTCTTCTAGAGGATACACAGGTTTCTTCTGGTCTACTTAGAGATGGTGAAGCTAAGTCCTGGAGATCCTAACCTGTCCATGTGTCCAGGTATGATGCCACAGCTAGGGATTAGGTGCGGAGTATGCTGACATATAGTTAGCCCTTTTTCCTCCTGCACTTGTTGTACATTCAGGAGTGTTTTTCTCACATGTAACTCCCAAACCATTTGTTGCCTATTTATTGTAGGAGGTTACATTTTAATATTTTATTACCAGGAAGTATGTTAGTTGTAGTTTTCAACACTTTGAGAATACCTAAATTTCATATTCTGTTCACTGATAAAATACAGGGTTCATACATTCAGTCTTAGAAGTAACTGCTTCCTTTGTGCTTAATAAAAGAGTAACTTTTTTTCATTTATCATGCATTTTCTTTGTAGTTGTTCCCTCGTTTCTGTGGTCATGATCTCCTATCACAAAAGGAAAGCATAGCCGTGTCCTTGGAGTTGTGTGTATCTTACTTACACAAATCACTACAAAATGTAGTCTGGTTTTATTTTGAACTATGAGTGAGCCTTCCTGCAGTTCTTTGTGGACATGCATAACTACTTAAGTAGGAAAAAAGGAACTCTAAGCCCACTTTAACTGTGGCTGATCTTAAGACAACATGGAGCCAAAAGGGTATAGTTCTTTAATGGTGATATATTTAATGTTGTTTAAGTCTGAAACGGTAGCTTCTCATTTATTCGGCATTATTCCTCATGCAGTTACAAGGAAGATGATGACTTTGAGACCGACTCTGATGACCTCATTGAGATGACTGGAGAAGGAGCCGATGAGCAGCAGGATAACAGTGAAACTATTGAAAAGGTCTTAGATTCAAGGCTGGGAAAGAAAGGAGGTATGTGTCTTTGGGAAGCAAATTACTTCGTATATCTGCTCAGCGAGGTCCAAATCTTGTGTATTTTCAGCTCTGAGATGAATTTCAGTCCATGCTTACATTGGTGGTGAAATGTGGATTTTTTTTTATCAAGTCTTAATTTAAATTTTAATTAGTTAACATACAGTGTAATATTAGTGTCAGGTATACCATAGAGGATTCAGCACTTCCATGGATCATCTCATGCTCATCAGAAGTGCAGTCCTTCATTCTCATTAACTGTTTGACCCATCCCCGCCTACCTGCCTCCATTCTGGCAACCAACCATCAGCTTTTCTCTGTAGTCAGGAGTCTGTTTTTTTATTTGCATCTCCCCCCCGCCCCTTTCATCTGTTTTGTTTCTTAAACTCCACATAAGTGAAGTTATATGGTACTTGTCCCTCTCTGACTTATTTCACTGAGCGTAATACTCTCCGGATCCATCTATGTTGTTGCAGATGGCAAAATTTCATTCTTTTTTATGGCTGAGTAATATTCCATTGTGTATATGTACCATATCTTCTCTGTCCATTCATCTGTCAGTGGACATTTGGACTCCTTCCATAATTTGGCTGTTGTTGATAATGCTGCTGTAAACATTGAGGTACATGTGCGCCTTCAAATCCATATTTTTGTATCCTCTGGGTGAATACCTTGTAGTGCAGTTGCTGGATTGTAGGGTAGCTCTGTTTTTAACTTTCTGAGGAACTTCTGTATTGTTTTCCAGAGTGGCTGCACCAGTTTGCATGAAAATGGAAGTTTTTCTGACCCAGTCTCATGTTTCATTGCTGAGGATGTAGGGATATATGTGCTGTATGTCTTTGAGACTTGAAAATTAAGATAGTAAAGATATGTTAATCTCTTAAAAAGCAGTGATGTAGCAGAGATTCTTGCTCACAAACATTAAACAAATTTACCTTTAATTAGGGGTTTCTGAATCTCCTTGTGAAGTGTGTCAAACTGGCGAAATACATATGTGGATGACAGTGAAGATTTTTATTTTTATTTATTTTTTAAGTTTTGTTTATTTATTCATGAGAGACATGGAAAGAGAGAGAGGCAGAGACATAGGCAGAGAGGGAAGTAGACTTCATGCAGGGAGCCCGATGTGGGACTCGATCTCGGGACTCCAGAATTATGCCCTGGCCTGAAGGCAGGCGCTCATAAGTAAATGAAATCTTTATTAAAAAAAAAAAAAAAAGAAAGGCAGCTCAGGTGGCTCAACGGTTTAGTGCTGCCTTCAGCCCAGAGTGTGGTCCTGGAGGCCCAGGATCGAGTCCCACGTTGGGCTCCCTACATGGAGCCTGCTTCTCCCTCTGCCTCTGTGTGTCTCTGCCTCTCTGTCTCTGTCTCTGTCTCTCTCTCTCTCTGTGTGTGTGTGTGTCTCTCATGAATAAATAAATGAATTCTTAAAAAAAAATAAATGAAGGCAGGCGCTCAACTGCTGAGCCACTCAGGCATCCCAAGATTTTTTTTTAAATATCTAACTTGAGGTGTCTCCTAACTCTGTTTCTTTAAAGTAAGCTTCCATGTAGAAAATATGAAATATTGCCTAATTCTTTTTTCTTTGTCTTTTTTTTCATCCAGCCTCATTGGAGGTTGAGAGTTAACAGAGTACTTTGGGTGGATGGGTAATTGGACAGGGTGATGGTGGGGATTTTTGTTTTCTTAGATTTCTGGGAGAGACAGACTTGTTTTCTGAGTTAATAGGGACCAAACCAAAAGGATATTTCTCTTCCACCTTTACTTTGGATACAAGGATTTCTTTGATTTCATCAGCAAATTTTGGAAAACATTTTAAAGTTTAGAAATTGGGTTTGCACTTTGAAAATATTTGAAATTACAGATCTTGTTCATCCTGTATTGTTTGTGAATTTGTGCATATTTTTAAGTCAGGGTATTTTGTGCTTCATCCAAAAAGAGACTCTTCAGATGAATCCATACTTGAGAAGCTTTTTCAGAGTCTGGTTTAATACACTTTTCAAAGTTTATATGAATTGTTTTGCAGCCACCGGAGCTTCTACTACTGTATATGCGATTGAAGCTAATGGAGACCCTAGTGGTGACTTTGACACTGAAAAGGATGAAAGCGAAGTCCAGTACCTCATCAAGTGGAAGGGTTGGTCTTATATCCACAGCACATGGGAGAGTGAAGAATCCTTACAGCAGCAGAAAGTGAAAGGACTCAAAAAATTAGAGAACTTCAAGAAGAAAGAGGATGAAATCAAGCAATGGTACATTTTTAAAGTCATGGGATATTTGCAGCCTTCAGGGAAGGGAAGGTTTTTAAATAATGTGGGGAATGCACAGCTGTCTAGGAACTCAAATTTTGCCTTGATTATTGAGCACAGAGCCAGCCAAAATTCCGTTTTATAAAATTGTGACCTGAAGACAGTATATATTTCCATATATGGTCACCAAGTTTGTAGAGTTGAATAGTAATAAGTAGTTTATGGAGCATTTTGTGCACGTGATGTTTTTTTTAATCCTCACAATAAGCCCATGAGATTCTCCTTGTTGTATACATTTTGTAGGTGAAGGAGTGAGGCACAGAGCAGCTTTTCTGGGGGGACCCAGGTTTGGAACTCTGGCAGCCAGAGCTCCTAAACACTTTGTTATTTCTCATGTATGTTGGGGTTGCTTAGATGTCAGGAGCTAATATTCTAGAACTATCTGGGTTCTGGTGTACTTAACACTATTCTTAGTTTTACACCATTTGCAGAAATGGTGTGACAAAAACAGAACTCCTGAAGCTGTGTTAGACTGTTGTGCTTTTAGTTTTCTTATAACTTTGAATGTGATTGAGTTGCATATGAGAAATATGTGGGGGCTGTAGTACCCACAAACCTAAACTAATAATCAAGTTCAATCCTGAAGACACACCTGTTAGTGTAATGTGATCAGGTTTTTTTTTTGTGTTAGAAGTAGGGCCAGATGGGTTCTAGGTCCCCTTTCACTATTACCCACAGTATGGTCCTTTATTTTTCCTTTGAGTGTCCTGAAGATGGTGTAGGTTGTAAAGTGGTTAGAAATTTAAAGTCCTAAGAGGTACAGTAGCATTTCATTTCTGGTTACTGCTGTTATCCTTCTATAGAATTTTGATGCCAGGAATAACTGGTTTTTCATAAAAGCTACATTGAATCACTCCTAAACCTCATACCTATATGAAAAAAGGCATGTTTCCTTTTAAATATAGAAGATTGTTTTATTGTCCTATTCTTTTTTTTTTTTTTTAAGATTTTATTTATTCATTAGTGACACAGAGAGAGGAGTGAGAGGGAGAGCGAGAGAGAGAGAGGCAGAGACACAGGCAGAGGGAGAAGCAGGCTCCATGCAGGGAGCCTGATACGGGACTCAATCCTGGGTCTTTAGGATCACACCCTGGGCTGCAGGCGGTGCTAAACTGCTGCGCCACTGGGGCTGCACTTATTGTCCTATTCTGTTTAGATATATGAATTTATCATACAAAGTAGTTATTTTTAGGTTTCTCTATAAAGAAAGAACAATGGTGTGTCCTATGAGTCTTAAGAGTTTTTGAAAGTGTATTTTTTTGTAAAATATCTGGCCTTACTAGTAGTAAAAGATTTCCAAAGGGACAGATGGAAGTAAAGACTCCATTTCCTTTTCTCTTTTTGCCTTGACTTTGATAGATGTATATAGATTTTCCAAATATAACTGGTATGCATTTTTTTTTCTTCTGTGTAGGTTAGGAAAAGTTTCTCCTGAAGATGTGGAATATTTTAACTGCCAACAAGAGCTGGCCTCAGAGTTGAACAAACAGTATCAGATAGTCGAAAGAGTAATTGGTGAGCACACGGAAACTTACTTGAGCAGTGTTTGATCTCCATGAATAATGGCTTTTGGTTTTGGGTAATGTAAATGACAAAATGCATTTTGCGGGCTTACTCTTTGAGACTAGATATTTTGAAGGAGAAGTTAACAAGATTTGCTGGTAAATTATGATTTGGGGGATGAGAGATGGATGTTAGGGTGATATCAAGATTTTTGACCCAAGCAAATAGGAGAACAAATATTTACTGAAATGGAAAGATTAAGAGAAGAGCTGATTTTTGGAGTGAAAATCAAGAGCTTGGTTTGATATTTGTAAGTCTGCTTTACTTCTTAGTTGTCTAAGTGGGAATATTGTGAAGGCTGTAGCATATGTGAGCCTGGAGTTTCAATCTCTTAGTCTGTGCTGGGGATTTAAATTTGGAAATTTATCCGTGTATAAATAGTATGTAAAGCCTAAGATTTACTGAGAATATCAGAAATAGTATACATAGTGAGAATAGGAAGTCTGAGAACATTACAGGTTTTGGAAGACAGGGGGAAGCCCCAGGAGACAATAGCCAGTGAGATTGGAGTGGGTTTGGGGGAGTATATCCTGGAAGCCAAGTGATTCATGGGTTTGGGAAGGAGGAAATGCTGCTAGCCAAATGCCAGGAGGGCTAAGAGTTGATCCTTGAATTTGGCCCCAGGTGTGATGCTGGTGAAGTGGAACTGTGGAATGAATGGTAGGGATGATGCAGGCCTGACTGGGGCGGGGGGGGGGGGGGGCTTTAAGAGAGAATGAGGGGGTACAGTGAGTAGAAATAAGTCTCCTGGGGAGTTTTGAGGTAAAGGGGAACAGAGGAATGGGGTAATTGTGACACAGAGCTGTGGGAGGACTGTGGTTTTTTGTTTTGTTTTGTTTTGTTTTTTAATGCAATATTGTATATTTGTGTTCTTACTCATAGGACCTAAAATGTCACTCTTTGTTATAGTGATAATTTTTTTATCTTATTTTCCATTTCTTTAGCTGTGAAGACAAGCAAATCTACACTGGGTCAGACAGATTTTCCAGGTGAGCAAGGGTTCTGGTTAATAAATGTTATTGAGCATTTAAGAGCAGTTCATGTTTTGCAGAATATTTACTGTTTTGCCAGGTGGCTTTTCAATGGTTATATGTAAAACAGAATGTCACTCCTCCTCCTCCTTTAATGACAGTTGGTAATTTACCGATTTTTGTATATGAAATAGCTCACAGTCGGAAGCCGGCGCCTTCAAATGAACCTGAGTATCTATGCAAATGGATGGGACTGCCATATTCAGAGTGCAGCTGGGAAGATGAAGCCTTGATTGGCAAGAAGTTCCAGAGCTGCATTGACAGCTTCCATAGTCGGAACAACTCAAAAACCATCCCAACAAGAGAATGCAAGGTGTGGTGATTGCTGGCTTTTGATTTTCCAGGGGAAAGAGGTGTTAATAGAAAGGGTTGGTCACATAGATATTTTATTGGGAAGAGAAAATAGTACAAACCTAAATGATAGTTCCCGTTTTGAAGTGAAAGAAGTTGAATTAACCTCAACATCACAGTAAAAAAAAAACAGGGAGAGCATGAGTTGTATAATGGCTTTGCTGACCTCTTTATTCTTAAAATCCACACATCCAGGTAGGTCTAATTGGAAATCATGTACAGGATATTTGAAAAAGATTAAGCACTTTAAATAGAAGGGACAGGAATGAGGAGAGGATTTAAATTCTCAGAGCCTAAATAGATATGGTCCTTTATTTAGATTTATTTATTTAGATTGATCGCACGTATGCTTTCCCTTCATTGGAATCCATTCCACGTATTAAAAAATGTCCCTCCATAGTAAAAGTCTATTAAGACATGGGCTCTGTCTCTGAGAAGTTGACATCCAGTTCATGGCACCAAACCTCCATCTGTGAACTGCTGTGTGTAATTAAGGGGGCAGTGAGTGTAATAAATAATTGGTGTCAGAGAAGTAGAGAGGCAGAGTCACTGAGCTCCAGTAGTCCTTGAGGTTTTAAAGAGCTAAAGAGGAGGTTGTGGTACTTGAACTTTCCTGGTCCTTGAGGAATGGGTGAGTGCTGGACAGACAGACCAAAGGGGGCCCAGGTTATTACCCTCCCATGAAGGATGCAGGAGAAGGATACACTTTGGGTGGGAAGGGAGGAAGGTGATGTTGACGAGTGCATTTAAGTCGAGTGTGTATGTCTTGAATAACTTGAAAAGTAATTTGAACTTTATCCTGTGGGCATTGATGTGAGAAGAGCAGCTGCATAAAAAACGAGTTAGAAAGCTCCATCTCAAAGGAGTGTGCAGGAAACTCTGGAGGAGGCTCTTAGAAAAGCCAGAAGGTCCAGCCAAGAAGATGCCGTAGAAGTCCTCCATTAGGGAGGAATAGTGTAAGGATAAGGGAAGTGCCATGGGATGAAAGGATCAGATGGGAGAAGCATTATGGGGGAGACTTGGCAGAAGTGGATACAGTGTTCAGTGTATCGAGCACGAGGAGTCAGATTCGATTTGCTGCCTGGTGTCACAGAGGAGAGCTGTGATGATGAGTAATCACCTTATCAAACTGCTAGGATGACACTCCATGTAATAGCATGCGGATTCCACAGAGCCCTACTCTTCAGGGAAATACTCTCTGAAGAAAGACTTCATGGCCAAAGAACTTTGGAAAGCATTCCTAAATGAATTTTTCCTGTAAATTCACAATATGCACAAGCATTTTAGACATGGGAAAGGCACAAGTAATGAAATCAATGTAACCTATTACATTGTTTCCCACATGGATTTAGCCACAGAATCCATATTTTGTACAAACCATAGAGACGTGGCCTTACTAGACTGCATGGTTCTTCATGTCCTTTTCATTAGAAAAACCAAACTTGCACACTGGGGGTTCCAACTAGGTGGAGGCTGCTTTTCAGGATTTGCAAATGCTATCATGGTACAGTTCTGCTGGGTTTAGTGTATAGAGACTTTCCCAGAGGTGGTGTTTTGTACGGTTTAGAAGGAGATAATGTAAAAGTGATAGTATAGCGTTCCTTGTTGTATGATAGAGATGATATAAAACGAGTGCTGTGTAATTATGTTCATGGACTGATTTCAGGACCAGGAGCATGAGAACCAAAAACTATTTGGGATGCATCTGGCTTTGGGAATACAGACCACAACGGAAGGAGGTGGGGTAGGCTGGGTTGGGTGGTTGGTGATGCAGATATGAAATTTAAACATTTGTGCTATGGTTCAGAACACATAAATCACAGCTAGCATTTTATATAGGAATAGCAAGAAAGTCTTCTTCAGACCTGGACTTTGTTAATTTTTGTTTTTCAGGCCTTGAAGCAGAGACCACGATTTGTGGCTTTAAAGAAACAGCCGACATATTTAGGAGGGGAGAATCTGGAGCTCCGTGATTATCAGCTAGAAGGTCTCAACTGGCTTGCTCATTCCTGGTGCAAGTAGGTAGAAAAAGACGTTTGACATTTTCTTTACAGTTTCTGACTTCTTTATTGTTAAGTACAAATAATTACTTCTTTGTTTCTTTGTGTATTACAGAAACAAAAAGTATGTGATTGAGGGAAAGCTTTTCTAGGAGTTTATAGAAGTATGTAATAACCATTTTAATCTGAAGTAAATAGTACTTGGTTAATTAGTTAGTTGGGGCTAATTTGTCATAGCCAGAGACCTACATCATAACATGTTATTCATGGGTATAGATAGCAAGATAGTTTGCCCAGATCTTTAATGTAGAAGGAGAATGAAGAAAATGTCTGTTTTCCACTCATTTTCCTTCTAGGCCAGGGAAACCTTTGACTTAATGTCCTGTGGCCATGCTGAAGAATAGTGTGAAATTTGCTTTCCTGATATTGCTGTACATGCTGTCCCTTTTAGGGAAAAGTCTGGTTGAATCTATAAAATTATTCTTTCTTCTTTTAACAAAACCATCTTAATCTTAAAAAAGAAAAAGCTGTGATGATAGTGTTAGAAGTTTAAAGATACTTTGAGACAGTACTCATGAATTTCATTCATCAGTTCAGTTGCAATTCGTAGTCTCTGATTACTGTGTCTGAGGGGTCCCAGAGGTGTTTTCATTTCATTTCCCTGCTCTCACAGGGTATATACAATGTGAGAAGTACCTGAATGCCTGCCTACAAACTCATTCACCTACATGCAGCTCTTAATTTCTTCAGTGTTTTATAGTAAAGCAGAAATTCTTGTTTGAGAGTTAAACTGCAGCCTGAAAATAAAAACGTGTGAGCAGCTTTTCTCGATGCCAGAAAAGTGGTTTCTAGTTAGGGATAAATATACAGTGTCTGCTTCCCAATCCAACCACCTCTGTGTCCTATAAAACCTAATGCAGTATCTGACAGGAACATGAGAGCTCTTGAGATTCTGTTTGCATGACTAAGAATGTGTATCTCATAGAACTATTCTAAATTGTTTGAAAATGGGTTTGGTTTCAGAGAATAGTGAGACCTACTCTTCCTTTAGGATAGTTATAAGGCTAGGTGGAACCTCAAGCTATGTCTCCTGACCCTCTTATGAAGGCTCCTAGGAACGAAGATGTCATGTACCTGATTCATAGTTCTACTTGTTTCTGTGGAGTCCTTGGCTAGCTTTCTCTACTTCCATCTGAACAATTCAGAGTCAGCTGAACAGGCCCAAGAAGTCGTTGGGCCCTGGTCATAGGAACTTTATGTTAAATAGTATGCTGTATTAGCTTAGTTTTAGAAAAATGGGCAGATGATTTCAAATCTCTTATAACATGTATATACAAACAGTGGTAGCTTGCTAGGGAGAGGAAATGTTGGAGGAAATGAGGTTAGTTGCTCCCCGCCGGAAGGGTGAGAGAAAGAGGAGGGAAATTACTCAAAGGGACATACTATGTCTGAATAGTGCATAAAATTAGGTCAACCTGATTATAGAAAGGTATGGCTCCTCCTTTTCCCTTCCCCCAGTATATTTTTGACTTTGTTCTTTCCCTCTAAAATTAGCTATTCTGTGGAACATACAATGTAGTTTTAAAAATTTAATCTCTTCTTGGTAAATAGAATGTCTTGTTTTTCTAATCAGTTCTCTTTAACTTGCATATTACTTTCAGTTCTTTCTGGTTCATTGATTAAGCACTTGTTAGTATTTGTAAACCTTCATAGCCTGATTTTCAATAGTCTCTTAATGTTTGTAGCCTTTTGCCATATATCTATTCCTAATTCCATGCCAAATGGGTTGTTTTCTGTTTCCTGAACATACTTCCTACTCTGGCCATTGCTTGAGTGTTTTTCTTCTATCTGGAAAATCCTCTCCTGATAGTATCCAGTTGAAATCTAGACTGTCTCCTAGAGCAGTGTTTCTCAAAATGTAGTCCAAGGAATACATCTGCATCAGAATATCCAGAAGTATCTGTAAAAGTACAGATCCCTGAGCCCTTTCCCAGATATTTTCATTTGGTAGGTGTAAGTGGATTCAGAAATCTGATCTGTAGCCTGCCTACCTTTCCTGTAGACTGTCCTGTATCTAAAACAAGCTCCATGCCCTACAGCACATGTGCCTAGGGAGTTGCGTGTGTAGCATTAAACAGTCCAGTGGCATGTAGTGGAATGGGTGGATGATTTGGGCAGAGACACAGGACTGTCAGGCTGTAGGGTTCACCAGCAGTGGTGAATAGCCAGTTTGCTTCTGCTTTCTGTAATGCTGAAACCCAAGGTCCTGTTCCTGGACACCCCAATATAATAAAACCTGCCTGCTCTGTTACAAGGAAAGAAAGACCAAAATGCAAGGTAAAGAATATAGTCTGAATAAGGTCTCATAGTAATCCAAATTTGATTATACTCTGATCACTTGTTACTTTTCCTGTTGTATAGCTTCTGCTTTCTTCTTATGCAGGAGAGGAAATAAATTTGAGGCTTGGATGGAATCGGTGCCTTGATTGGTGAATTGTGAGGCATCAGCTTCTTTGCTGTGTGTGTGTGTGAACTAATGATTTTGTTTTGTTTTGTTTTGTTTTTTTCTCTTTCTGCAGAAGTAACAGTGTAATCCTTGCTGATGAAATGGGCCTAGGAAAGACCATCCAGACCATATCATTCCTCTCCTACCTGTTCCACCAACACCAGCTGTATGGCCCCTTTCTTATAGTCGTCCCTTTATCCACCCTCACCTCATGGCAGAGGGAGTTTGAAATCTGGGCACCAGAGATTAACGTAGTGGTTTACATAGGTGACCTGATGAGCAGAAATACGGTGTGTAAACAAAAAGAATTGGGATAGAATCTGTGTTATAAATGTATTTTGGAAATTGACCTGAAATCGTTATAGTCTTCAGTAACACTATGATTCTGACACTGTGCTATGTCCCCAATGTTGGGAGATTTATGTATCACAAAAGTGCAACTCAGATGTTCTTTAAAACATGCTGACTGCTTTAAAGGAAAGTTACGGCAGTACATAAATGGGAATCTCTTTTAGTTGGATTGCTGTAGTTTTTTCTTCTGTCTTTTGTATTTCTAAGACCACTTTATTTATAAATGAATAATGTAATGTATTTGTGGAAGGTTGATATTTTTGCTGTTTGAGCAGAGACCTACTACTAAAACCAAGTTCTTATAGTTGATTTCCCAGCCTTTTAAAATAGTGAGGTTGTAGAACTTGAAAGAATAAAGAGAAAGGAGAATGAGCCATTCTAGGGCTATAAAAATGAGAATTATTTGTCTGTTTTCAACCTTAACATGAGCTTCAGGAACTTAGAACATGGAAGGTTGAGTTGATCTCTGTTTAGCAAATCATTTCTTCATAATGACTGACTTATTCAAAAGCACCTGTTAATATGCGAGGACCTGTGCTGCGTGCTTTGTGTATATTAGCTGTAACCCTCGTGATTTTCCTCCAAGTAGATGGTGCTTTCTAACCAATTGATGAAGAAAAAGGACTCCGAGAGTTTAACACTTGTCCCCACCATCTAGGATGTGGCAGAGCTGGGGTCTGGACAGAGAAGTGTCTGGTCCCAGACCTTTGCTCTTTTGTTCTGTGTGAAGTTAGAGTAAACTGTTTCTAGTAGACTGCTTATCACAAGAGCAAACAATCAGGAATCCTCAGACCTTTAAAAGAGATGTTATATATTATGCTTGTTGAAATTTATTTTTTATTAAATATTTTCATTCAAATTGTCTAACCTAAACCTTGGCAGATTTCACTGCTCTAATTTTGAGTTTCTAAAAAAATTGCAGTTCTTAGCTGTGCTAATCCATTTGTTAGCCATTACAAAAGGAAAAAAACCTCAGATTATGCAAAATGGCTTCAAGCACTGCATTCACAGGTGAAGACAAAGTGAACTCTGAAAATTTGTAGAGTCAGGGTAGTTTCCTATGTGGACTCCTCCAAACCTCCTTTTCTTTGTTCTTTCTGCCCACTTGGTAGTGATCACCTGCACACACTCCTTGTCCTGTTCTCCAGTCCATACAAACTGCGGGAGCTTTTTCTTGGGCCATTGTGCTTGCTGGAGCTCATTACACTGCAGTATGAATGTGTTAGTTTTGTGTTCCTTTACATTGACATTATTTTCACTCATTAAATTGCATTTTCATCCTAAACCCTTCTTTCCCTTTTTCTTGGAGGCCACATCTTTCTGCTCTAGATTAATGACATTTCTGACTGAGCCAGAGGTTGGGATTTGTTCTACTTGTTAATAAAAGTATTGCCTTACCAAAGAGCAAAGAATAATAAAATATCCTTAAGAAAATTAACATTCAGGGAGATCACTAGATAAGTTCAAGTCACCAGGGTTTAGTTGTAGTTGCAGTGAGGTTTTTTGGTCAAACGTGTTGGGGCAGGGGTAGGGGTTGATGACAGTTTATTTGAATTCTCACAGTAAAGTTTTTGCTGCTCAGTGAGTGATCTTTTTATTCTCTACTGCTTAATATTTTGGTTGCCTAGGTCAATTTAGAATGTATAAAATATTCATTAAATTTTACTCAGGTTTATTTTTTATTTGGCATGTTTCTGTTGCATCTGTCACAAGACTGCTGGTGATCTAGAAAGGTAAAAGTAGAAATTGTATCTTAATTACTGGTTTCTCTTCTAGATACGGGAATATGAATGGATTCATTCTCAGACTAAAAGACTGAAGTTCAATGCACTTATAACAACATATGAGATCCTCTTAAAAGATAAGGTGTGTAATTTTGTAGTGTGACTTGTGGAAATGGTGGGGCCTGTGCTTCCCGCTTGCCATGTTACTTTTATTTATTTAAAAAAGCAAACCGTGAACAAGCAATCTGCAAAGAATATTAAGGTTGTAAATAAAAATCAGAACCTTACAGTTGAAGGGGACTTTAGATCACATCTAACAGGATGAAAGGGTATTGAGGCCAGTAATTTACCTGAGCGCCATCCTGGGCATTTCCCATCATATCATTGTCAAGCAATTTTCCCACAATAGATGATGTGAATGGTCTCTGTGAGGAGGACAGAAAAATGAAGGTTTTTACACCATCTCCTTTCTACAGTTACTAAGAAATGTATGTGGCAGGTGGTTCCATTGGTGACAATAAGTGTAAATGAGTTCAATTTGGTGGCTCTTAAGTGTTTCTGTGCTTCAGGGTTGGGGTGGAGAATAGGCAGAGAAGAATCTTATTTAAGGAGAGACTGCAAAATCATGGTTTGGTTTTTTTTTTTTTTTTTTTTTTTGTATTGTTTTTGCCCAGCATACCAATTTTTGTGTTCTTGCTGTGGGGCATGCAGCAACACTTGGCATAAAAGACTCCCTTTTCCCCCTGAATAACTCAAAAGTGATGGTGGTGATATGCTCTTCTGAGTAGACACCAATCTGGCCAAAAACAGAATAAACAGAGCAGTCCTAATATAATTTAAGTATGTGAAGAATAAATGTTTCTATGTATACCTTTGTGATGGTATTTGTACAGAGATAATTAACAGTTGAAAGTACTTTTGGGTTCCCTTCTGACCTGGTGGCTCGTTCTGTTTTGTTTTTACTTTAGACTGTGCTGGGCAGTATTAACTGGGCCTTTCTGGGAGTGGATGAAGCCCATCGGTTGAAGAATGATGACTCTTTATTGTATAAAACTCTGATTGATTTCAAGTCCCACC
Source organism: Vulpes vulpes (assembly GCF_048418805.1). Taxonomy (NCBI): domain Eukaryota; kingdom Metazoa; phylum Chordata; class Mammalia; order Carnivora; family Canidae; genus Vulpes; species Vulpes vulpes. The sequence continues at coordinate 95,235,462 of NC_132793.1, read as the reverse complement.
ATAGGCTCCTGATTACGGGGACCCCTCTTCAGAATTCCCTCAAAGAGCTCTGGTCCTTGCTGCACTTTATTATGCCGGAGAAGTAAGCTCCTTCCTGTGTATTTCGAAAGATGCAGAATGTCTGAAATGCCAATGCTTCTTAACTTTTTAAAAATAGACCTTAGGGAAAACAGATGGCATGATTTGGGGACAGCAAAACATTAAACTGGTGCAGGAACAAAATTAGTAAAATGTTCCATAATAAATGGTAGGAGGCACAGAATTGAGCATGTCAAGGAGGAAAGCCTGTTACCTAGCAGATGTAAATCAATCACTTAATGCTTTGAGGAAATAATTGGTAAATAGGTAACCTCAGACCTTCTCCCTATTCTTATAAGGTAATCAGTAATTGAAATGAAGTATATAAGATACACAGTCTGATAGCATTAATATCTTAAACCCAAAGCTTTGATAACAGAAGCCATCAGCATTGGGTATTATTCAGATCTTTAACTTATTAAGGAATCATGGAATGTCTTTTATTGAGAAGATTTTTATGGGAGAGATGATATGCACGTTTCTTAAAACTTACCCAATGGTATTCAGTGATCCTTGGAATGAATTCTAAATTTGTTACCTTAACTTGGAAGACCCTGCCCCATGTGGTCCTTCATAGTACTCTGACTCATCCCATCCCGCTTTGTTCACCACTCCTTCTGCTTCAGCCAGTCTGTCATCTCTCTGTACCTGTAGTGTGCCATGGCCCTGCCACTCTCTGTCTGCAATGTTCTCCCTCCTCCTCATCTTCACATGGCCGTCTTAACGTTTTTGCCTCAGCCTATATGACCACCTCCTTTTAGATGTCTCCTCAGACCACCTAACTGAAGCTGCCTGTGGGACAGGCATGTCACCCTACCCTGTTTATTTTCTTCACAGCACCTCCCTTTCCTCATTTCTTCCTCGTTCACCTCATGTCATTAAATTACATATCAGGGGGCAGCTCTGGTGGCTCAGAGGTTTAGTGCCACCTTCAGCCCAGGGCGTGATCCTGGAGTCCCAGGATCGAGTCCCACGTCAGGCTTCCTGCATGGAGCCTGCTTCTCCCTCTGCCTGTGTCTCTGCCTCTCTCTCTGTATCTCTCATGAATAAATAAATAAAATCTTAAAAAAATTTTTTTTTACGTATCAGAAGCATCAGGGATCTTGTTTACGTAATTCATTGACGGTCTCTGTGGCCTGCAGTAGTTTCTGGTATGCAGTAAACGGTCAAGGGTTGTCCAATTGACAGGGAAATGCTCCACAATTTTTTTATTTTAACTCAGAAAAGATTTGAGTGCGTACTATGTGCCATAAACTGAGCAAGGCATTTTGGATAGTGTAATTAAAACCATAAAGGAGGCCCCTTCCCCCATGTGTTGTTAACGTTTTATAAACACTGTTGAGATAGTTTACATACCATAAGATACATGACTGTGAGTATACAATTCAGTATTTTTTAGTAAATTTCTGGAGTTGTGCACCCATCATTATCTAGTTTTAGAATACTTTCTTCACCCAGAAAAGTTCCCTCTTGTCTGTAGTTAATTTCTGCTTCTACCTCTAGCCTTAGGCAATCACTAATTGACTTTCATCTCTAGAGATTTAACTTTTCTAGAAATTTCATATAAATGGAGTCCTAATACGTAGTCTTTTGTTTTTGGCTTGTTTCATTTAGCATAATATTTTTGAGATTTACCTGTGTCACAGAATTTATCAGGAGTTAGTCTCTTAAAGTTGAGTACTATTCTTTCATATGTTTGTCCAGTCACCAGTTGATGGACATTTTGGTTGCTTTAGTTTGGGCCTGTTGTGTCTGTGTGTGGACATGTGTTTTTATTTATCTTCATTAGAACTTTTGAAATTGCCGGTTGTTTGGAAAGTATGTGTTTAACTTAAGCTACCAGGCAAGGCTGTTTTCCTGTTGCCATTCCCACCATAAATGTCTGAATTTTTAGTTTCTCTGTATTATCACCAAAACTTGGTGTATTGTCAGTCTTTTGGATTTTGGTAATTCTGGTAGGAGTGTAGTGATACCTCATTGTGGCTTAGAATTGCATTTTTACAATGACTAATAATGTTGAACATTTTTTCATGTATTCATTCGCCATTTGTGTATCTTTGGTGAAATGTCTGTGTAATTAAATTATGTTGTTTCATGAGTTGAAGAGGTCCTTCCTTGTATTCCAGATTCAGTACTTTATGATTTGCAAGTATTTTGTTCCAATCTGGCTTGTCTCTTTTCTTAATGTTGTCTTTTGAAGAGCAAAAAGTCTGTTAATTTGATAAAGTATAATCTTACCAATCTTACCAGTTTTTTTAATGGATTCTGCTTAATGTCCTATAAAATAATATAAAAATATATATTATATATATTATATATTTATATATTATATTATTATAATATATATTATTATATATATTATATATTTATATATTTATATATATAAATATATATAATATAAAATAATATATTTGCTCAACCTACAGTTACAAAGACTTTATTCTTTATTTTCTTATAGGAATTTTAATTCTTATGCTTAGGTCTCTGTTCTGTTTTAGCATTATTTTTTGTTGATAGGGTAAAGTATGAGGACTTAAGGTCATTTTTTTGCAGTGGGATTTTGGAAGTTGTCCTAGTGCCATTTGTTGAAAATAACCTTTCTTTATTGAATTGCCTTGATACTGTTGTTGAAAATCAGTTGAGATCATGAATGTAAGGTTCTATTTGTGGTTTATCAGTTTTGATCTACTGATACGTATTTCTGCCCTTAATGCTGATGCCTCACTGTCTTGATTACTATGGCTGTATACTGTTTTTTTAAATGGTGAAATATAAATTCAATTTTGTTCCTCTTTACCAAAATTATTTTGGCTATTCTAGATCCTTTGTATTCCCAAAGGCATTTTAGGATCAGCTTGTTAATTTCGGAAAGGAAAAAAGTTCTGCTAGAATTTGGTAGGCATTGTGTTGAATAGAGATACTGATTTAGAGAGAATTATCATCTTAACAGTATTGAGCCTTCTAAGCTATCATCACAGAAAGTTTCCTGTTTATGTAGATCTTTTGTAATTTTTCTCAATAGTGTCTAATAGTTTTCAGTGTATAAGTCTTATATACTTCTTTTGTTAAATTTATTCCTACTTATTTTGATTTTAAGTGGAATTGTTTTTTTATCTAATGTTCAGATTGTAATAGAGTAACTGAGTTTTGTCTTTTTTAAAAAATATTTTATTTTTTTTATTCATGAGAGACAGAGAGAGGCAGAGACATAGGCAGAGGGAGAAGCAGGCTCCATGAAGGGAGCCCAATGTGGGATTCAATCCTGGGACTCTGGGATTGCGCTCCTGAGCCAAGGCAGACGCTCAACTGCTGAGCCACCCAGGCATCCCAAGTACCTGAGTGTTTATTAGCTATCTTATATCCTATGAACTTGCAAAAATTCAACTGTATTTGTTATTGTTTGTTTATTTCTTAGCGTTTTTTTGGATATAGGATCACACCTCCAAGTAAAAGAAGTTATGCTTCTTTTACAATGTGGATGGATGCTTCTTATTTCCTGGCCTGTGGTATTTATTCTCTGTAACATCCATGTTGAATACAGTTGGGAACAGGATGTTAGCTGTAGAATTTTTGTAAATACCTTTTTGGGCTGAGGACATTTTCTTCCAAGGTTTTGAGAGTTTTTATAATGAATAAGTGTTGGATTTTGTCACATGGTATTTTTTTTCCTGGGTCTATTAAAATGACTATGGTTTTTGTTCTTTCTTCTGCCTATATGGTATATTATATTAGTTACTTTATGGATTTTAAGACAACCTTTCATTCCTGTGATATATCTGACTTAGTCATGATGTTGTATCCTTTTAATGTGTTTCTAGATTCATTTTGCTACTGTTTTGTTAAAGACTGTTGGATCTGTGTGTGTGTTTAATACTTTATTGACCACTTAATCAAAGACAAGCATCTGTGTTTTTTGATGGATATTAGTCTCTAGTTCTATGCCTGCCTGTGTGATGTCTGCCTGGCTTTGGTATCAGGATAATAGAATGAATTGGAAAATGTTCATTCTTCCTTTATTTTCTGAAAGAATTCATTAGGATTGGTATTACTTCTTAAAATATTTGATAGGATTCACCTGTGTAGCCTTGTGGGCCCTATCTTTTCTTTGTGGGAAAACTGACTAATTCAGTTTCTAGTTACAGATCTATTCAGGTTTTCTGTCTGTTTCTTCATTTAGTTTTGTTAATCTGTGTCTCTAAGAATTTGTCCATTTTGTCTAAGTTGTCTGATTTATTGGCATAATGTCATAGTGTTTCTTCATGATCCTTTTACTTTTGAAGGATATATTGTGATCTCAGTAAGTTTTGATTGTGGTAATTTGTGTCTTGCCTTTTTTTCTTGGTCATTTCAGGTAAGAGTTTAACAATCTGAAGAAGGATATTTCAAAGAAACCAACTTTTGACTTTATTTTGTTTTGTTTTCTATTTCACAAATTTCTGTTCTCATCCTTATTATTGTCTTTTATTTAATGTTCTCATTTTCTTTTTTCTTTAGGTGGAAGCTTAGATTATTGATGTAAGGCTTTTTTTCCTTTTTCCTAATATAGGTGTTTAATGGTGTAGGTTACCTTCTCTGTGCTGCTTTAGCAGCATTCAGCGAATGTTGATACATGTGTTTTTGGCTTTCATTCAGTTTTCATCTGTTTTCTCTTGTGATTACTTCTTTGGTGCATGGGTTTGTTTTAAGTGTGTTGGTTAATTAAAAATATTTAGATACTTCCCAAATGATTCATAATTTTTTTTTTAAATGTTTTTTTTTTTATTTTTTTTTTTATTTTATTTATGATAGGCACACAGTGAGAGAGAGAGAGGCAGAGACACAGGCAGAGGGAGAAGCAGGCTCCATGCACCGGGAGCCTGACGTGGGATTCGATCCCGGGTCTCCAGGATCGCGCCCTGGGCGAAAGGCAGGCGCCAAACCGCTGCGCCACCCAGGGATCCCAAATGATTCATAATTTAATTTTGTCTTATTGAATGTGTTTTATTTTTTATTTTTATTTATTTATTTTTTGAACGTGTTTTAAATGAATTTACTGTTACTTGTTATATTGTCTGGTATGTTTCCTATTTTGGAGAATGTTCTTTGTGCACTTGAAAAGAAGAATATTTTGCTTTCCTAGGGTAGAATTTGTTATATTAACTTCGTTAATAAATAGTTTTACTCAAGTCTTACATACCTTTTTTAAAATTTATTTTTTACATGCCTTTGCTGACTTCATGTCTCGTTCTCTCTAATATTGACAGTTAAACATTTAGATATATAATTATAGTTGTTGAGTGATCTACTTCTTTCGGTTCTGTGAGATTTTCTTTCATGTATTTTGAGGGGTTTGTGTGTTAGGTTTGTGCACATTTGGAATTGTTCTATGTTTTTGATGTATTAATCTTTTTTCAGGAAATGTCTCTTTATCTCTAGTAATATTTCTTGTTCCTTAGATCTATTTTGTGTGATATGACAGCTCTTTAGTTCTCTTTTGGTAACTGTTTGCATGGTATACTGTTTTCCATCACTTTACTTTCAACTACTTTTAATGATTCTAGAATATGTCTCTTATAGACAGAATATAGTTGGATCTTCCTTTTTTAATATAGTTTGATAATCTCTGCCTTTTGATTAAAGGGTTTAGTTCATTCACATTTAATGTAATTATTGCAGTGATTGAATTTATGTCTAGTATTTTGCTCCCCCCCCATATGTCTTGTATCTTTTTTGTTTCTGTTTCTCCTTTACTGCCTTTTTTGTCTCAACGATTATTTTTAGTGTGTCATTTTAATTATGCTGTTAATTGATTTTGTTAAAAGTATTTTCTTACTGGTTGCTGGGGCTTTTAGTGTGCATCTCATCACAGTCTTCAGATTAATGCTGACCTACTTCTGGTAAAATAGAGCTTTTCTCCAGTATGGCTTCATGAAGTGTAAACTCAAGAATACAGTGATCAATTTATTGCTTTATTCAGGCTTGTTTTTTAAAGAAATTAAGAAAAGAGAAAAATGTACTTACATAGTCTTTCATATTGCACATTTATTTTATTATTTCCAGTGATCTTTATTTCTTCTTGTGGATTCAGCTTGCCATTAGGTATTATTTCTTTTTAGCCTAAATGACTTCTTTAGTATTTCTTGTAAGGCAGACCAACTAGCAACAAATTCTGTGTTTTCATTTGTTTGTGACTGTCCTTCTTTCACTTTTATTTTTCAAGGATAATTTAAGACTCTTCAGAAGATGGGTAGAGAAACTTGACCACTTTGACTGTGCTGGCCTCACTATAGCTGTTAGTAGAATAGGCTTAAACTATTTCCTGTGTTTGCAGGCATCCTGTTGATGGGGGTGTGCTTTTGGGAGTGGGGGGCCCCCTGGACACCCTTCCTTCCTCTGCCTTCTCTCAGAGCAGCGTTTCTCATTTCTCATCCTCAGCACTATTAACATTGAGCTGGATAATTCTTTTTTTGTCAGGGGCTGTCCTTTGTATTAGAAGGTGTTTAGCAGCATCCCTGGCCACTACTTCACATGCCAGTAGCTGCCCCCTTTCTCAGTTTCAGTAACCAAAAATGTCTCGAGGCCTTCCCAGGAGGCAGATTCATCACCAGTCAAGAAACACCGTTCTATAGGAGATTCCTTTTCCTGTGATGTTTCACCCATCCCCGTCTCATTGCTGCTGTCTTGTCTGTCCTGTTGCTCACCTGGGTCTTCTGTCCTTTCTGCAGAGCTCTGTGAGTGGATACTGCCTAAGGATGGAGGCAGTTGCCTTCTTTTTTTCTAATCTGATTTTTAGTTTCAGAGGTAGAACTTAGTGATTCATTAGTTGCATACAACACGCAGTGCTCATTACTTCAAGTGCTCTCAATTTAATGCTCATCATCCAATTACCCCATCCTCCCCACCGCCAGGCCCTCTTCTTTTTTTTAAACATTCTGCTGTACATTCTGTAATGAGTAACCTATTCATGATGTATTAGTAGAAGGCTGTGTTTTTATAAAGTGTGCTTTTCAAAGGTACAAGTGTTGTAAAACAGATAATGTATAAAAGTTCAGAACTAGTCAAGATTTTCAATTATTGGTTACATTTTTTTAAGAGTTTATTTATTCACGAGAGACAGAGAGAGAGAGGCACAGATACAGGCAGAAGGAGAAAGCAGGCTCCATGCAGGGAGCCCGACATGGGACTCGATCCGGAGTTGCCAGGATCATACCCTAGGCTGAAGGTAGTGCTAAACTGCTAAGCCACCTGGGCTACCTGGTTTTCAATTATTTGTTATTAATCTTTGTTTTCTGAAATGAAGAATTTTCATGTGTATTTAAATTTTTCATATTAGATCTTTTTGGTACACCGGAAGTACCATATATATGGAAGTACCAGTGGTTTAGCACCGCCTGCAGCCTGGGGTGTGATCTGGAGACCTGGGATCGAGTTCCGCGTCAGGCTTCCTGCATGGAGCCTGCTTCTTCCCATGCCTGTGTCTCTGCCTCTCTTTCTCTCTCTGAATAAATAAATAAATCTTAAAAAAAAAAAAAAAAAGAAATGCAAGTGTGTGTGTGTGTGTGTGTGTGTGTGTGTGTGTAAGAGAGCTTTTTCTCTTGAAAACTTTGTTTTTAAAATACTGTCATTTTCAAACATTTTTTAAAAGATTGTTTTCCACAAATGTGCATATAACTCCATTAGTTGAGTTAAGATTTAACCTTTGTTTCTGCTTGAGCTTTGCTGGGCGGGTGACCAAATCCTGTGCAGTATTTTCCCCATCCTTACCAGTAGTTTCTTAGGTTCCAGATGGTTTTGTGGCACCACTTAGTCCTTTCAAAGAAATGATCCATTGAAGAAGTATTAGTGGATAGAAAGGAATTAAGTTTGGTCAGATAACTTTTGAACCTTCACCTCCTTGATTATGACAGGCCATCATTTTTTAAATTCAGAAATTAGTTCTCATTTTAGCCAACTGAAATGCTGTTTCCTTTCCTGCATGGTGGCTTTGACCAGACTACCACCATTTTTATAAATTTGATCACTACCCTTATTGTAAATATATGCCAATCAATTAGTTTGTATGTACTATTTGGCAAAGCACAGGGCTTGGTAATAAAGGTAGAAAAAGATAAGGCAAGCCCGAAAAATTGAGTTTATAATCACTTGCAAAGTGTACTGCATACCCATTCCACAAAATAACTTGATAGAGCATATTTTAGAGATGTGACCGTTTCATGTAAGAAATGGTTTTTGTTTTGCTTTGCTTTGCTTTTGTTTCTGCTGTCTAGGCCAGTCTGATTTTTTTTTTTTTTGTACCTTTCCCTTCACATATTTATCACATGACTTCTAACATACAATTTTCACTGCTCTGATTTAATTTTCTTCTTTGTTATTCCTCAGTAGAGTGAACTTCTATTTTCTAAAACCCCAAAGTCTAGAAAATTGAAGTAACCAAAATTGCCCCTACTTTCGTGAGAGACCTATGTACGCAGGTTAACAACAGGGATATATCTAAAATAATCTCTAGGTCATGGCATGATGCCATTATTAAGTTCACTGCTGTAGCCCTATATCTTTTATGTATGTAGTATTTTAAGTTTGCAGTTCTATTGCAGGGAACAGCAAACTTTTTCATAAGGGACCTGATAAGAAAGATTTCTAGCTTGTAGGCATTATGGTCTCAGTTACAGCTACTCATCTCTGCTGTTTAGAGAGAAAGCAGCCATAGACCATTCATAAACCATTCAGCATGTATATAAAGAAATAGTGTGTCATATTAACTTTAAGTTTAGTAAGAATACACTAGGCAGGTGAAAGTATTTGTTGCCTGAAACAGTAGGGGAAGTAAATCTTGTAAATAAGGTTTGTATTTAAGTTTTTAGACTAATATAATAGTAATTCATGATAATGAGTGTTAAGTAAATTGAAACATTTTCTTGAAACTGTCTCCCAGCTTTTCAGAGAATAGCTTGATATAGTGATAGTCCCTGTTTTCCAGTCGTTTCATACATTTTGTGGGTGACCTGCCAACCCTAGCATTGAGATAGTTCAGTTGGCATTGTTCCTTTTAATCCTCTTACTATTTTTAATTCCTCACTTAGTTTTGTTCCTGGAGTATTTGCATAGCAGTGACAAAATACAACTTATGTTAACTTTATCAGGCTGTAAGCTTTGACGTTTTTAGATTCCTACCCTAAAAGTTCTTTTTGTCCACTTCCCTAAGGGTGGCTATTTTGCGTGTTACCAGGCGTTACTGAGGCTGGTGTAGACCTACCTCCCAGTACCTGATATAATGCAAGGCCATTTATCCGTTCAGAAATGGCAGCAGACTCTGTTGATGCCATTGTAGTCTCTGGCGGCACTGGCATCTGTGCTCTGACTTTCCATCTCCTCAGAGGGCAGATCCTTATTGAGTCCTCCAGAGCTCTAGATAATGTTGAGCTATTCTGTCTTCTGGGGTGTGATTGACATCAGCAGAGGAGGGCCACCTGGTGTCAGAAGGCAGACTGGGAAGCAGTGACTGATTGAGCTTTCAGTTCTAGCCTTCTTCCATGGCCTCTTCTCCCCTGTGGAGCATCCATCCTTATGCACATAGGACCCAGCTGGTTCTTCCAAGTGCTTCCCTGGCTTTCTAGTGGCAGAACAATGCACATTTTTTTTTTTCAATCCTCATGAAAGAAGTTTCTTTCTTTCTTTCTTTCTTTCTTTCTTTCTTTCTTTCTTTCTTTCTTTCTTTCTTTCTTTTTCTTTCTTTCTTTCTTTCTTTGTTTTGTTTTGTTTTGTTTTGTTTTGTTTTGTTTTTGAAAGAAATCTGTTCACAGTGTCCTATTCTGGACTTCTGCCATAGGTCTTTTAGTAAATCAGAGATGATTGAATTAAGATTTAAACAAGAGAAACCTTTGTCTATTGAGTTGAGGCAGAATTACTATGGTGACAGGTTTTAAAATTTATTAGTAAAACTTCTGTCCCCAAGTTCTAATGCTATTAAAGTGGCATCACTCATATTGCTATTCTTGTTTGGGGGCCATGGTCTTGTTTACTGTTATCATAATTCATTAATTTTTTTCATCTATAAACTGTGAAGATTATTGATGAAAATTATGTAATAAACTTTCACCTTTGAGTAGTGACAGCTGTAATATTGCCACTAATTCTCTTACCTCTGAATTTGTTTTCCCAAGAAATTGCAGCTTTACAGATAGCTTACAATTTTTTCTGCAGAATGTTACATGACAATAACTTGTCTATACTTATATACACATTGCATGTTCTTTTTTTTTTTTTTTAATTTTTTTTTTAAATTTTTTATTTATTTATGATAGTCACAGAGAGAGAGAGAGAGAGGCAGAGACACAGGCAGAGGGAGAAGCAGGCTCCATGCACCGGGAGCCTGATGTGGGATTCGATCCCGGGTCTCCAGGATCGCGCCCTGGGCCAAAGGCAGGCGCCAAACCGCTGCGCCACCCAGGGATCCCCACATTGCATGTTCCACTGAAATATCTTGTGACTTCTAGACCCAGTCTGAGAATTGGAAACTTAATGTTACCCAATACAGACAGATGGAATTGATTCAGGTGGTCCCTTTCCTTTGTGTTTTCCCGTCTCTTGTGTTCACGAGTTAGTGACTGGTAAAATTTATATTTCCTTATAGGAAAGAGTCTTTTTTAAAAAAATTTTTTTACGGATTTTTTTTTTCCCATTTAGTTAATTAAAATTATAGTTTGAAAAAAAAATTTTTTTTCCCCCTTCCTGGTTGCTTCTGTAACAATTGCTGTCCTGTTTTATTTCCAGGTTTGAATTCTGGGAAGATTTTGAAGAGGACCATGGGAAAGGGAGGGAGAATGGCTACCAGAGTCTCCATAAGGTGCTGGAGCCCTTCCTCCTCCGGAGAGTCAAAAAGGATGTGGAGAAATCCCTTCCTGCCAAAGTGGAACAGATCCTCAGGGTGGAGATGTCTGCTCTGCAGAAGCAGTATTACAAGTAAGCTGTGGGCTGGGTCACCCTGCAGTAGGATTAATACCCATACAAAGGGGCCCTGAGGGGGGATCCCTGGGTGACTCAGCTGTTTAGCGCTTGCCTTCAGCCCAGGGCCTGATCCTGGAGACCCAGGATTGAGTCCCACGTCTGGCTCCCGGCATGGAGCCTGCTTCTCTCTCTGCCTCTCTCTGTCTCTCTCTCTCTCTCTCCGTCTATCATAAAAAAATAAATCTTAAAACAAAACAAAACAAAAACAAAGGGGCCATGAGATAGACAGTTGACAAGCTGCTTTTTTCAGTGATGCCTAACAGATGTGAATAGCAATATATTCATGGTTAGAAAGAAGTTTTATTGTTTTTGCTTTTTTATTTGGATGAGAATTTGCACACAGCACTTTCCATTCTGTATGTGGTCTGAAGTATATGGTAAATCTTGGTGCTAATCCCCTCCAACAGGCAGGCGTATTTCACTCACTAATCCATTTCTTCTCCACTATTCTTTCAGTCATTTACCAAGATTCTGCAATGTGTCAGGCATTCTGCTAGATACTGAGAGTATGAAGATGAGTGGAATGTGTTTCTGCCAGAAGTGTTGCTTAAGAGGAAAGACAGAATAGAGACAAGGATTTAAAACAGTGTTGTTTAATAACCGAGGCGTATGCAGGACTCTGTGAAAGTTCAGAAGGAAAAGTTCTCCATTATGTGCTGGAAGGGGAAGATGCTCTCCTTTCTGGCACTCCCAAGTGGCCCAGGCAGGTTGTGGACTTGGTTTAGGTTATGATGGGCAAAATATTGGGTTTAGGACAGGGAGTGGTAAATAATGTGCTTTAGTTTTGATGATTTAAAGTTGAATCTGGAATGATTGGAAATAATTACATGCTGTGAACATTACGGTCTTTTACAGTTAAAACGTGGTAGCCTTTCTAATATTCCCTGCTTGTTCTAAATGCAACTGAATAAAAAAAACAAGATTGTAATTTTCAAAAATTACTGTCTGACCCTTTTGCCTAACACTATATTGACTTTAAAAAATCTTTTTCTTAGGGGAAATCTAAGATATGTACAAAAATGGAATAAGAAGTAGTTACATACCCATAGTCCAGCTTCAGTTATTGACATGGCCAGTCTCAGTTCACGTTGTCTTCTTTTGCATCCTCATGTCCACCCTTAGATCATTTAAAGCCTGTTTCAGGCACTTATCAATCAAATATTTCTGTATATCTCTAAAAGATGAACACTGTTTTATGAGTTAACAGTGGTAACAACAAAACTGAGCTAATAGGTACAGAGAACAGAAAAATGGTTGCCAGAGGCTGAAGTGAGGGTGGGGGTGAGAGAAATGAGTGAAGGGGGTCAAAAGGTATAGACTTCCAGTTATAAATGAGTCATTAGGATGTAACATGCAGCACGGAGGCTGTGGTGATAATACCGTTGCATATTTGTAAGTTGTTGAGAGAGATCTTTTTTTTTTTTTTTTTTTAAGATTTTATTTATTTATTCATGAGAGACACCGAGAGAGAGAGGCAGAGACATAGGCAGAGGGAGAAGTAGGTTTCATGCAAGGAGCCTGATGGACCCCAGGATCACGCCCTGAGCCAAAGGCGTATGCTCAACTGCTGAGCCACGCAGGTGTCCCCCGAGTCTGTGTTCTGTGGATATTTTTTACAGCCTGGACTTAGCTGATTCCAGCTTCATGGCATTATTTAACATTTTTCTCTGAACCCTTCATATTTACAGATAAATGTAGAGGCTTGATTAGACTCAGATTCAATATGAGTATTTCATAGAATGCAAAGGTACATTCTTTCACAATAGATTATTGTCTTTTTTTGATATTAGCAAGTAATAGTATGCATTGCCTAGGTCATTAATTCATTAGGGATTACAAACTGGTGATATTTAAATTTTATTACTCTCTGTTTATTAGCTGGAATACTACAAAAAGAAACTTTACCATATCAGGTGAGGAGCAGTTCATTTAGGAAAGACAGAATAAATGCATGATTCTTCTTGATTCTTGGCATTTAAAAATCTGTTATTTATTTTTTTTTTTAATTTTTATTTATTTATGATAGGCACACAGTGAGAGAGAGAGAGGCAGAGACACAGGCAGAGGGAGAAGCAGGCTCCATTCACCGGGAGCCCGACGTGGGACTCGATCCCGGGTCTCCAGGATCGCGCCCTGGGCCAAAGGCAGGCACTAAACCGCTGCGCCACCCAGGGATCCCAAAAATCTATTATTTTAAAATTATTTTTTTTTAAGATTTTATTCTTAAGTAATTTTTGCACTCAGCGTGGTGCTTGAACCTACAACCCCAAGATCAAGAGTTGCATGCTTTACCAACTAAGCCAGCCAGGTGCCTCTGTGGTTTTTAATTTTAATTTTTTCCTAAAGATTGGATTTATTTTTTGAGAGAGAGAGAAATAGCAAGAGGGAACACAAGCAGGGAGGAGAGGGAGAAGGAGCGGGAGAAGCAGCCTCCCTGCTTAGCAGGGAGGCTGATATGGGGTCTGATCCCAGACTCTAGGATCATGATGTGAGCGAAGGCAGATGCTTAACTGAATGAGCCACTCAGGTGCCCCACCTCACTTGTTTTTTAAATTGAGATGTATTTGACATATAATGTGAAAATGTAATGTGTACAACATGTTGCTCATATATGATACATTCATATGTAAGAAGATGATTGCCATTGTAGCGATAATTAAGCACCTCTATCCACATCACATTACACAATGACCCTTTCTTTTTAATGGTTGCGATCTTTAAGTTCTAGTGTCTTAGCAAGGTTGATGATGATAATACAATATTGTCTGTATTCACTATACTGTGCATTAGATCTCTAGGGATTATTTACAGATTGTAGGTTCATACCCTTAGTATCTGTCCCATTCCCCCATTTCCAGGTAACCACTATTTTACATTCTTTTTTTCTGAGTTTAGCTTTTTCAGATTCCACATATACGTGACATCATATAGTACTTGTCTTTCTCATTCTGACTTCTCTCACTTAGCATAATATGCTCAAGTCCATTCATGTTGGAGTTTTGACATCTTTAAAAGAAACAATAGGTTATATCTACCCTTCTTCAAAGGTTTCGACCAGTAAGATTTGTTTTGGTATGATTATGAATTCATTGATAAGCATATTCGTGTTTCATTCTGTGATTGTTATTCTTTTTATACTCTGTGACCGTTATTCTTGATAGCTCCTTTTTTAACCTGGAGGAGCTCATTCAAGTCCATTCTGAGTCCTTTTGACATAATCCTACTTGAAGCTCAGAGCTTTTTGCTTTCTGGAACAAATTGTTCACGTTCATCTTGTAGTACATTTGTGCCCCATAGCAGGAGTCAGCCATATATCCAACAAGCTCTGTGTACTGTTTTATTGGAAAGTGAAATTTGGAGGCCTCAGGCTGGGTACTGGAGCTGTGACTTGCAACCACACTGGATATCACCAGGCTTTTTCAGTGGACAGAATTTGGAAATTGTTTTTATTTTTATTTGTTTTAGGAAATCTGTTTTTAAAGATAATACATCTTTTTTTTTTTTTTTCAGTGAAACAGTGAAACATAGATATTTTATTTGACCTTAATGGTCTTATCCCCATACCAAAAATTCCATATCTCAACTCCACCAACTTAAATTAACATTGCACATATGGTCTTAGTAATGAATAATAGTGCCAGGATTACCATCAGCAGTGTGAATAACGAAAACAGGTTAAGGGTAAAATGATATTTTTTGGTTTGTTTTTAAAGGTATATTCCACTAGAAATGGATAAGAATCTTAAAGTACTTTGAGATAGTTTTCCTTTTTTTTTTTTTTTCAATATTTTATTTATTTGAGAGAGAGAGAGAGAGAGAGAACAAGTGAGGGAGGAGTAGAGGGAGAAATAGACTCCCTGCTCAGAGGAGTCTGGAGCCTGGTGTGGGACTCAATCCCAGGACTCTGGGATCATGACCTGAGCTGAAGGCATACACTTAACCAACTGAGCCACCCAGGTGCCCTCGAGATAGTTTTTCTTTTCTTTACTTGTGGTTACGTTACCAGCTAGATACAATGGTTTATTTATTTCATTTTAGTTTTATTTTTTAAAAGTTGGCTTTGCTTAATTTTGCTTCCTAATATTTTGCAATATTTGTAGAGTTCCAAAGGCAAAGCTACAAAGCCTGCTATTCTTTCCTTGTCCTCTCATTCTAGTCCACCTTTCCCTTAGGTAATAATAATTATCAATTTAAATGCTTACTTTTCCTTTATTTTTTAGTTTTTAAAATATAAGCAAGTACATTTTAACTTTTTTGCTGTTTCCTTCTCCTATATAGACAACATACTATACATGTTTTTCTTTACCTTACATTTTACACTTAATGATGGCTGAAGAACACTCTCATTGTTTATAAAGATATTCTTGTTTCCTTTTTACATATGTATAGTATTTCATTGTGGATCTGTATCATAGTTTATTCAACCAGCCCCCTGGTGGTGGACATTTAGAGTGTTTCAAATACTTTACTCTTAGAAATAGCACTTAAAATCCTTGAACATTCTACTTTGAGAGAGTCCTAAAATTGGGATTGCTAACAGTGTAAAGAAATTCCATTGTTCAGGACAAAAAGCACTTCTAATATTTTAGAGTGGTTAAAACTTACATGTGGATATATGTGAATACACATACATTTCTCCTTCCCTTTTGGAGATAAAACATAGTTACTGAGCATTTTATAGTGTAAAATGTCCTTTTATAGCAGTTTGTAAACGGGTACATAGCTTCCATCTGATGGTAATCTTAATGTAACTAATCCCTTATTAGCTTACTTCCATTTGTATGTTGTGATAAAGAATGCTTCAGTGACTCCTTGTATGACACGTGTGTGTGTGTGTGTGTGTGTGTATTTATTTCACTCTTGTTAGTTTCCTGTGTTCAGATTGCAGTGCCCAGTAGAGCAGTGTTTTCCCAGAGTCTAACATTTGAATCAGACCAAAGACATGAGTGGTCTCCTAGGTGGTGGGAGATGCAAAATACCATATCCCTCTGTGCCTTTTTAACGGTCTTAGGTCTTTTCTGCTTTGGTTTTTCTGTTTCCAGTAACACAGCTCTCTCTCACAATCTTCTGATACCTCTGATTCTCTGTTTCTTCAAATTGAATGACATCATTATTTTGATTTATAGGTGGATCCTGACCAGAAACTATAAGGCTCTTGCCAAAGGGACAAGAGGCAGCACATCTGGTTTCCTGAATATTGTGATGGAGTTGAAAAAGTGCTGTAACCACTGCTACCTGATCAAGCCCCCCGAGGAGAATGAGCGAGAGAACGGGCAGGAGGTTCTTCTGGTGCGTGGCCTCTGTATTTGTAATTAAATTCTCAAACACTGTGGTTTCTATAGATGCTCTTTTCTTTCCTCCTTTGATGACTCTTCAAGGAGTGTCAAAAGAAGCTTTGAAAAGAGGTGAGGAAAGTTCACTAGGAAAAATATGGAAAGAATGATGTCACAGATGCCAGGTAAAGAGCATTTTGGGTATTGTCAGCCAGATGGCAGGGGGCTTCACCAAGCTGAAAGATGATTGTCAAAGTAGGAACTCTTAGCAGTTTTAAGGGCAGATTGAAGTATGGGTTTGAGTGTAATGATCAGAATGTCTTTTCAATCTGCAGTCCCTGATCAGGAGCAGTGGGAAGCTGATTCTCTTAGATAAACTGTTGACAAGGCTTCGAGAAAGGGGCAACAGAGTCCTAATCTTCTCCCAGATGGTCAGAATGTTGGACATTCTGGCTGAGTACCTGACGATCAAGCACTACCCTTTCCAGGTAAGGATGTTCAGTGATTGGAATCCCTCCTGGCTCCCTCCCTGCAGTTGTATGCTTTGCTTGCAGAATCATCCTAATGTTAGGAAACAAGTTTTTCAGCTAGAAACAAATTGAGATGAAGGTTCCACGAGGGTCTTTGTGTTTACTTCCATACTTTTCAGTAACCTATAATAAAAGTGGTCATGTGAGGTCCTTCAGGTTTTCAGGGGGTGGTACGGAGGTGGGTGATAGAGGAAAAGCAGACAAGAGTAAAGGCTGTGAGATGGTATCTTCCAGCTCCAAAATCTTGGTTAACACTATAGAGGAAGGAGGTGTGGGCCTAATTCCAGAAGCCCAAATCCTAGGAAGAGAAAGGCAGTAGTTCTGTGCGGTCACCCTGGAGAAAGCTGACCCTGGCTGTGAGGCTGGGAACTCAGCAGAGTGGTGCATGTGAGAGCTTGCTGGGCCCTGAAAGGGGTGGTGATGGTCCCCTCATCTCTGTGAGATTGTTACTGTGGCTTTTCATCTTCACTCAGTTGTCTCCTACAAGATAAGGGGGAAATGAGTTTCTTCAACACAGTATTTTTCTGGGTGTTAGAGTGTGTGAAACTTTTTTTTCTGATCTGTTTATGGACGTATCTGCTATTTTTCTTGACTTTTGGCATAACATTTTTATAGTGACTTTTGACTTTTAAGATTGGCTTAATATTTTTTCTTTGAGTGGCTGGACTTATGAACCTACTTCTGTAATTGTCTGGTATTGAAGAAAGTGAGGTTAGTGATTGTACTGGGAGATGGCCAAGCTTTCAACTCACTAATATTGTCTTTCAAAAATGCCCTGAAAGACAGTGCTCTATCATAATATCTTTGTGTGGTCTTTCTGCAGCTATCTTAGAATATGGTTTGATACTGTGGTTATTTAAAAATGGACTAACAAAAGCCCAGCACACTGCAAAAAGATTATTGTCTCTCAATGCATCTGATCTCTGTGAGCTTTCAGGTCAAGCTAATCATTCGATACCACATAAAATAAGAATGCATTGGTTTTCTCTGTAGGGAATATTTGGCTGGGATCCACTAGAGTCTGTCATGTCTACTGTCTTCTATTAATGGGGATATTAAAAGGAAGGCATTTGGGTTTTCTGATATCAAATATAGGCTATGAATCTGCCATGTAAACATATCTTTGGGTTAAGGCTCTGAGTAGAGTTGGTAGTCAGAAAGAAGAGAGGGCGTTCCCAGGTGTGATTGACTTGTTTTTTTGGTAGCTCTGGGTCTGGTCAGCAGAGCTCTGAGCTGGGGAGATATAGGTTCTTCTACAGCCTGTGTCTCCATCACTGGGCAGCTGACCTCATCTCTCAGGTCAGTTTTGCCTTCTGTAAAATGAGGTATTTTGTTCATCTCAAGATGTGACTGTAAGGGGAAGATGTGAAAATATCTTTAAAGAGTAAGAAATAAACACTTTACATGTACAGCATACAGGTAGTGATTCTCAAGTGTCTATTTGACATGTGGTTTTCCCTGGTGATATTTGGAACCTAGAACTGACACATACTCAAAAGAGCTAGTAAATTCCAGAGGCTTTCTTAAATATGCACTTTGGCTACTTAAACACTTTGCTCTGATTTCAGAATGTAATTTTTGGAAAAGCTGGAATATATGACCAACTTAATTTTAACACTTTCAATGTTACGGCAGAATGTTTACAAACAAACTTGTACAAATGAATTTTTGGTTTGTGTAGCACTTAATAACTGTGGGACTTGTGGTCACATTATTTAAAAAGGATCATTTTCTGCACAAGCTAAAATGACCAGTGGTCTGGTGACCTAATCTCTTCAGGACCTACAGATGTAGAAGCAAACATAGCTTCTGAGCATAGCTTGGGTTGCCATCATTCTCATTAGAGGTTCTAGCAGTCGTTCTGATCCTTGGGTAGACCTAGATAGTTCTTTGAGTCAGAAGCTTTTGACCTTGGGTTTGTAACCAGAGAGCTTGGGCAAGTAGAATATGCTGCTTAAGCAATGTCCCTTGCCAGGATGTTGCCAGTGCATTCCGGTTATTTTTACTAAGTGGGTGTTGGAGTGATAAAGGTTGCAAGTCTGATGTTCTGAGAATAGCTGATCTGCCTACCTTATGATTTTCTTGTGGTTTATTTTTACAGCGTCTGGATGGTTCCATCAAGGGAGAAATCCGAAAACAGGCCCTGGACCACTTCAATGCAGATGGGTCTGAGGTACACCATATATGGCTTTGCTTTTTGGGCAGCGTGGGCTCTGTATCCAGGAGAAAGCCTTTCTGGCTTTAATGTATTTCATTTCAGAAACAGTTCACAGCAAAGTTCTCCTGCTTTGGGAAGGAAATGAGAAATCACTAATATAAAAGATGCCTCTTAATTTTGTTTGTTATTCCAGAAAAGCATATGCATGCTTGTTTATCTGCCCTGGTCTGGATTAGTGACAGAGCAGTTCTAATAGCAACTGCGTATTCCATAGTGGCTTCCAGACATCAGATTTCTGGACCTAGGAGAACAAACAGTAAGGCAAGAGTCAGGAAAGCTGGTCAGTAGAATTAATTTTGACATGTATGTTACATCAGAAGGTTCTGATCTGTTCTTTTTTGGTGACTGAGGCATGTAAAGTACATTTACTGTATCTCAAATGTGTTGGATTACTGGTATGATCAGTATAACTTATGGTCTATTGTCCAGCTTGGATTTGCATTCTAAAGTGATTTTAAGACATATATAGAAGGGGTGCTTAAAGAGAAGTGAGAAACCATGGTAAGATTGTAGTTCGTGCATATCAAGCTGTGAAGTGCTGTGGGATTTGAGAGAAGTGGGGGAGAAGAGGTTCAGCAGAGGTAACTGCAGCACCCTGTGTGGGTGAAGGCAGCAGTGGAGAGAGCCAGAACTAACTAGTGTTTTGGAGAGAACGCTAGTGCTTCTGAAGCCTGGGCCACTACTTCATATAGATGGAACAGACTTCATGTTCTGCTTTCTGAGGGGCTTTAAAAACTCTGTCTGTACAGTCTGTTACTCCAAAATGGTATGCCTTCTGCCTCTAGAAATGGATGTGGTCCCAGTTAGACTATAGCATTCTGGCTTCTTTACCCTAAAATGTTAGCTGTACTTGAGGAGCTTTGGGCGTGAATCTGGATAGAACTGAGGCTCTGAATGGTTCAGGAGAAGAGGAATTGGATTACTGAATACTGCTCACCCATTAATTCCCATTCCTTCTTTTTCTGTTTCCTCGAGTAAAATCATGATAATTTCAATACCTGCTTTGGAGATTAAATGCAAGCAGTAGGCTTGCATTTACTGCCTGGGGCATAGTGAGCACTCAGTAAATGCTAGGCTAGTGTATGATTTGGTATTTATTGAAACTAGTTTTGTGTTCCCTATTCTTAGTTTAAAAAATGGTATGAATGTTTCTTATTACCCTTTCTTAGAGAAACACTATTAAAGCTGCCTTTATAATTCTCAATTCTCCACCTCATGACTATATATAGAATACAGGTTCTCTATCATTATTCTGCACATCTGAGCCTTTTTTGTTAAGAAAAATTAAATACTTTATCATTGGGTGGAAATATATGCACCTTTAGAAAATTTAAAAGATAGTATAAAGAAGAAAAATCGCACAACCTACCCCCAAACAACTTGCTATTCTTATCATTTGGATGTATTTCCATTCATACTAGATAAAACCGATTATCTGTATGTTCACCTAATTTGGGATCATTCTGCATATAGTTTTGTCACTTTTCATTTAGAATTCTGTGATCATTTTTCCCATGTCATTAAGGATTAAAAAAAAATTTAGTTTCTAAAGTTTTCTCATAGTTGTACCATTATTATTTAACCCAATGATTAAACTTAATCACTTATTTTGTTGTTTTGGGGTGTTGAAAGCATACGAGCATTTTAAGAAAGGCTTTTCACATACTTTGTTAAATTTCCCAAAGCAGTTTATATCATTACTATTTGTGTATGCATATTCTATCTCACCCTGAGCAGCATTGCATGTCATCAAGTTTGTTTTTTCAGTCTGATAATAGACACAAATAACATCTTCTAATTCACATTATCTATGGTAAAGAGTGCTTGGTTGGCTCAGTTGGTTGAGTGTCCAACTCTTGGTTTTGGCTCAGGTCATGATCTCACGGTCCTGGGATTGAACCCCATGTTGGACTCTTGTGCTCAGTGGGGAGTCTGTTTAAGGATTCTCATTCATTTGGGGAATATAAATAATAGTGAAAGGAAGGGAAAAGAAATGTTGGGAAATATCAGGAAGGGAGACAGAACATAAAGACTCCTAACTCTGGGAAATGAACTAGGGGTGGTGGAAGGGGAGGAGGGTGGGTGTTGGAGGGGAATGGGTGACGGGCACTGAGGCGGACACTTGACGGGATGAGCACTGGGTGTTTTTCTGTATGTTGGTAAATTGAACACCAATAAAAATTAATTAAAAAAAAAAAAGGATTCTCTCCACCTCTCTCTGCCTCCTCGCCCCCCCTAATAAATAGATCTTTAAAAGAAAGTAGTGACAGGGGATCCCTGGGTGGCGCAGTGGTTTGGCGCCTGCCTTTGGCCCAGGGCGCGATCCTGGAGACCCGGGATCGAGTCCCACGTCGGGCTCCCGGTGCATGGAGCCTGCTTCTCCCTCTGCCTGTGTCTCTGGCTCTCTCTCTCTCTCTCTGTGTGACTATCATAAATAAAGAAAAAAAATATTAAAAAAAAAAAAAAGAAAGTAGTGACAGTGAAAATTATTTATGATTATTCAGATCCCAGATTTTATTTGGTTTAGGTATCTTGTTCTCAAGTCTCCAGCATTTACTTGCAGGCTTCTGCAAATTAGAGAGTGTGATGTCACTTGGTATTTCTATGGATCACAGAGCATATGTGCCTCAGCATTTGTTTAAAGTTCTGAGATCATTCTCCATTTTCATTTCTGTGGCAGGATGCTGGTGAGTGGGATTTAGTTAGAGTGTGGAGAGCCTTTCATTGTTTCTGTGTATAGTAAATACACCCATTGATCAAATATAACTCAGAACTATCAGCTTTTGAGCACCACTTGTGTGCCAAAAAGGTGTCAGCCTTTGACATACATGATCAAATGCCCTAAAGACAGAAATCTCTGTGGCTTTCTTTTCTTCTGGTTCATATAATTTAATTTTTGCCTCCTGCTCCATATTTTCTGTGCTCTCAGATGCAGGCAGGTATACCATGCTTGCTCAATCTCTTATTATTGCTGTGTAGAATATGTCAGAGCCTGTATCTTTCCCACACGTGGCTCTTCAGCGACATGTGCTTTGGTTTTCTTTTTGTGTACGCTGTGCTGATCGAGGACCCTGTGCTTCTGAGCAGTGCTGGTACCTGATCTGTTGATGCAGTGTTGTTCTATTCAGCCACTTCACTATAAAGTACCTTTGCTTATACCAACTACCTTATGTGGTATAATCCACCTTTACCTGAAAATGAGTGTGTGGGCAACTTGCTGGAATGATCCCCTTGCTAATTAAGTTTTTCTGGGTTTTGTTAATTGCTTATAATGCTAGTTTTAGCAGAGAGAACACTATTTCTTTTGTTCCAGTTGACTTACCAGAATCAGCTTTACTCCTTAGTTCTCTGCACTGATTCTTCCTGCTTAATGAAACGAAAATTCACTCTACCATCAAGTCCCTGGCCTTCTTGTAGCTTCCATAAAGTTTGTCCATCATATCTCACTTTTCTTCACACCTGCAGGGGTTTCCAGGTATAAGGGCTTATTGGACTGTGAAACTGTTTCTGAGAAGGCCACTGCATAAAGTAGTATATTGCATTGTGTACAGGACTTCTGTTTCCTGCTCTCGACAAGGGCTGGTGGCCTGGGAATCAATCTGGCTTCGGCGGACACAGTCGTCATCTTTGACTCTGACTGGAACCCCCAGAACGACTTGCAGGCACAAGCCCGAGCCCATAGAATTGGTCAGAAGAAGCAGGTCAGTGGAGTGAGACATCTGGATGTGGTTTGGGTGAGGTGGGAAAGAGAGGGGTGTTGTTTAGCCCTTTCAGGACATTTGTAAAATGCTTTTTTCCTGTTTTGCTCTCTTTTCCCCAAGGGTAGATGCCTGTCTTTTAACTAGTACAGAGGTGTCTTTGGGGCTCAGATGAACTTCTTAGGGAACTATTTTCTTGTGCTGTTTGAAAATTATGTCACCTGTAAGTTTCAGGTTTACCCTAAGAAAGAGATATGATGAATAGATTAAGAACTGGAATGTTTTTCTATTTGAATGTGGATAAATTGTTAAATTTACTTTTAACAGTAAAAATTTTAAATTGTTAAATTTTAATTGTTAAATTTACATTGGGAAAATACATGCTTGTTTTTTTCATGTGAGAATCTCAAACTCTGCTCTAGCATTGGGTAACTCTTAAGTTTCGCACTCGGCCAACAGTTCAGTTTGGTGAAACTTTCCATCAGCAAAACTATTTTTTAGCAAGATTTTTATCATTAGACTAGGCTGTAATAATTTTTAGAGGAAGTTTTATTTAAGATTACAATATGTTAGAGTAAAAATATTGCATCTACTTAAGCTGCCTGTTTGTATGAATTGCTTATAGTCATTTTTAGTAGAAGAGAATAAGTCTTTTTTACTTATCTTTTGGTTTTAGACAGGTAACTTTTTTTTTGCTGATCAAGTATAAACATAACATTTTGTTTTTCTATAGGTAAATATTTATCGCTTGGTTACAAAGGGGACTGTGGAGGAGGAGATCATTGAACGGGCCAAAAAGAAGATGGTATTGGACCATCTGGTGATTCAGCGCATGGATACTACTGGTCGGACAGTTCTGGAAAACAACTCGGGAAGGTCCAAGTAAGTTCTAGAAAGGTGGAGGAGGTGATCAGAACCAAACTGATTTTACATCAACATTTGATAGAATTTATCCTTTTAGTAGGATTTTCTATAATTGACGTTACCTATTAATTACCTAGAAAAGGCCAAGCCAAAACCACGAGAAGGTGTCATTTTCATTTTATCTTGTTTTCCCTGTTTTCTTTTTTACCTCTCAACCCTGTGCTACCTCTCTTTCTTATTCCCTCTCTTGCTTTTTTGGCTTTTTGTGACATATGACTGCAGCAGTGGCAGCTGTGTCCCTCAATTAGGCTTTCATCCCAACATAAAGTTGCCTTGAACATATTAGTAGTAAGAATCTGCCAGATGGAGTTGGCAGCTCTTTTCTTATTATTGGTAAAAATATTTGTATGGAGATTGTTACTTTTCCTATTGAAAACAGAAAGATGTAGAAGGAAAACAGTCAAGTTTCAGTTGACTTTTTTAGAAGCACAGCTATTTCTCTGAGTTTATATTTTGGCCAAATTGTTCAGTGTCTTCTGTGGCAATTGTGCAGTTTGTGTCACAGGTGGAAATCAAATGAGCCCTTCCCTAAATAGAATATTTTCAGATAATCTTCCATTCAAGAAGAACCTAAATGGGAAAGGCTTAGTTCTTTTATTTTAGACTGGAGATGAGAAGGTTGAAAATTGTTGGGGCGTGGGGGATAAATAAATAAAAAAGAAAATTCTTGGTGAATGATAACTGCCTGAGTCAAAAGACAAAGAGCAAAGAACTGTCTTCTTCACTGTTGCTAATTTTCTTGCTTAATCATGTAATAGATAAGGCATCAGGAAAATAATTCATTTTCTAGTCTTTTGCTAAGTTAGATTTATCATCACAGACTCATTCTAGGGATAAAAAAATGAAATCTTTGAGAGATCATTTTTCCTGGGGCAGAATTTATATTTTCAAAAGTAATTTCACCCCTTTGTGAAGGGTAGCTATTTTATAGTAGAACTTCATGGCGGTTACTTGACATTCCTAAGGGATTACAACTACATTTTACTTCTACAGCTCAAATCCTTTTAATAAAGAAGAGCTGACAGCTATTTTGAAATTTGGAGCAGAGGATCTCTTCAAAGAACTTGAAGGGGAGGAGTCAGAGCCTCAGGTAATTAACAATAAGGAAAAAACTTTTTTGACGAGTATTTGTAAGAGTCTAATTTTTCTGGAAGTAGATTTTTAGTCTGTGTTAGAAGCTTTTATAAAGAATAGTAATTGAAAGATCTAGCTTTTTAAATTATAGAGCTCAAAGCTCTTACTAAATAGAATTGGAAAGAATGAGAAAAATATTTGAGGATTTTATCTTTGGTCCTTTTAATTCTGGTTTTATTTTGTGTAATTTTTGAAATTCACCTTGTCGTTTGTATAAATAATAGTTTGAGACATTAGAGGTAAAGGATATAAACCCAAGTACTGTAAAGGTAAATGGGATCTGAGGAAAGAGATTTGGTTTATTCACACCAAGTGTTTTCAGTCTGTACTGATCACTGTTGCCTGTTTACCGTTATCATATTGTTGGTGTCCCTAAGGAAATGGACATAGATGAAATTTTGCGCTTGGCTGAAACTAGAGAGAATGAAGTGTCAACAAGTGCAACAGATGAACTTCTGTCACAGTTTAAGGTATGAAAATTATTGTGGGAGAGAGTCCTCAGCACTGATACATTATCTAATAATAACCAATGTCTGTGAGTACTTCCGTTGTGCAAGGTGCTTTACTTTCTCCTTTACCTAACTTGACTCCTTTCTGCTCCTGAGTTCCAGGTCCATTATGAGTGTAGGTTTAGTCTTCTGCATAGAGATAATCACTGATGTGGTCTCTCCTGCCCAGAGTCCGTGGATAGAGGAAAAGCCAGCAAAGAGGGCAGAATCTGTGTCAGTGGGATGGGTGGAGAACGGGATAATGTGGAGCTCCAGGAGGTGTGGAGGGCATTGTGGGAGAGACATTGATAGAATCAGAGAATGAGGAGAGGCAAAGGTATAAAGCAGAAGGTAACAGTTAGAAAGCCCTTGATGACTTGGTAAAAATATTAGACCACCTGGGCTTTTTTTTTTTTTTTTTAAGGGTGATGATTATGGGTGGTATCTGATAGAACAGAAAATTAAATGAGATCAGGACTAAGTGCAAAAGCTGGGCACCAGGTGAATAGGAGGTGGCAGCATTGAGTGGAGTTACTTTTAAAGCTTATAAAGAGTACAGTGAAGGTGATTTATGAGGTTAGAAGAGTCCAGCAAGGCAAGGGTTTTGAAAGATATTCTAATGTCTCCTGGTTGAAGGAAGAGCTTGAGAGTAGGGAGAGATGGAAGGCTCTAAGGAAAGAAGGAAAATTTGTTAGCACACTGCCTTAGAAGAGACTTAGAATGGATGTAATCAAAAACACTGGTGGTGCAATTGCCTTCAAAAGAAAAAGGAGACTTCAGGGAATGGGGAGGAGAGAAGAGGTGGGATACCTTTCTTTGTGATGGTAATTACCAGTAAGTTAGTAAAATAGAAATGATTTGGGACAGCCACAGGTGGGGCCAGGAAGGAGGAACTTGATAGTGAGTGAACTGAATTTGGAAGGTAAGACTTCACATTAGAGCTGGTCAACAGGGTCTTAGGATTTTCTCCAGCAGTACTTGAGGTCAGAGGGACTGGATCATTTTGTTGTCCTAAAGTGGGAGGTAGGCTTGGGAGACTAAGTCACAGTTGCAAAGGTTTCGCAATTCCAGGTGAGAACATGGGTAAAGGAATTGGCTTTGGGTTTGTGCCCTACAGGTTAGAGAAGCAGTGGCGACTCGAAGGTTCCAGTGATGGTTAAGTACAGTACATCTTGTGGGATTGAGGGAGATGTGGGCAGAGTGTTTAGAAGGAAGTAGTATTGTGTAATGAGGTCCACAGTTGGCCACAGGTAGAAGTTGTCTCAGCGAAAGAACACAAAAGGAGCTGACTAGACGAAAGAGCTCTAGAATCAGAGTAAGTGTGTTTGCAGTTGAAGGTGAATTATTACCGTTTCAGCTGGACTGCACTTCTTGCACTGCTGCTCTCTTTTAAAGAGAAGCAATCTTCATGACAATGTTTTGGTCAGAATAGTATATGATGATTTAGATATAAAAATTTCTGCATATTAACAGGTTAATCAAAAGTGGTTGGCTGGTGACTTTTGCCTTGCTTAAGTAAGCTCTTTTGGCTGTTATGTTCTAGCACCTGATCAAGTGATGTAATTAACAGTAGGAGTCTGTCTACCTGGAGGCTTTTTTATTTCTGGAATGCTTCAACTGAATTGACTTTGTTTTTCCCACTAATCTTCTCTTTCTCTCTCTCTCTCCCCCTTTCTCTATTAAACCCTAATTTAACATGTTGGAAACATAGCAAAGCTTTTTTTGAGATAATTTAAGATTATACTTTTCTTTAGTAATCATAACTGGTACTTGTATAACTCTTACTGTGTATGTCAAGCCCTTTTAGAACCTTAGAATGAATCAGATATTATTTTCTTGATTTATAGATAAAGAAACTGAGGCACAGGCATGCCAAGTAGATTCCTAAGGTCACAGATATGTGGAGTTGTGATTACGTCCTAGGCAGGTGGTCTGGCCTATATATAGCATGTGGCCCTTAGCCATAATGTGCCCTGGGAAAAGTTCAGTTCCCAACTGTGTGAACCACTAATGTATTTATTTGTCATTTTCATCTGGCTGTTTTAAAAGTCAGATCTAGGGACGCCTGGGTGGCTCAGCAACTGGGTGTCTGCCTTCAGCCCAGGGCATGATCCTGGAATCCTGGGATCGAGTCCCACATCGGGCTCCCTACATGGAGCCTGCTTCTCTCTCTGCCTGTGTTTCTCCCTCTCTCTGTGTCTCTCAGGAAAAAATAAATAAAATCTTAAAAAATAATAAAAGTCAGACCTAAAATAATTAGAAATAGGGGCATCTGGGTGGCTCAATTGGCTGAGCATCTGCCTTTGACCCAGGTCATGATCCCATGGTCCTGGAATTGAGCCCCATGTTGGGCTCCCTGCTCAGTGGGAGTCTGCTGCTCCCTCTGCCTCGGCTCCTCCTCCAACTTGTGCTCTCTCTCTCAAATAAATAAGTCTTAAAAAATAAAATAAAATAATTAGAAATAGTATTTAATTTAAGAGTTTGGTCAAATGACTCATTTCATAAAACAAACATTGATAAATTTTCACCCTAAGAAATTACACCTGTTATTTTTGTCTTAGAATTTAAAAAGTCTGATTGTGAAGATCACAGTATCTTTGGTGAAAATGATAATTAATTGGGCCAAAAGTCATGAACTTCTGACTTCACTGTCAGGTCCACATGGCTTTGAGGAATGGAACCTCTAAGAAACTCTTCTGGGGCACCCCCTGTGGCTCAGGGCAGCCCCGGTGGCTCAGTGGTTTAGTGCCGCCTTAGCCCAAGGCATGATCCTGGAGACTCGGGATCAAGTCCCACATTAGGCTCCCTGCATGGAGCCTGCTTCTCCCTCTGCCTGTGTCTCTCATGAATAAATAAATAAAAATCTTTAAAAACAAAAACAAACAAACAAAAAACCCAAAAAGCTCTTCTGTACTTGATTATAGCTTTAAAAGACTAGGTGAGAAGGAATAAAAAGGATGTGGAGCCCATGCCTGGGGCCTTCCCACCACTGCCCATAGCCTGGCCAGAGCTGATAGATATGTCTGTGTGTAGCCACAGGCTGCGACTTTGAATTGCATAGATATTTTGAATGCCAGATATGGAATATTCTTCTAGATTTGTTTGAATTTTTTGCATTTTATGTTCTCATTTTCATTTCATTTATGTTCTAAGAGTAGAGTGCACTTTTGAGTGTATGAGATCATTACATACCTTTAGTTTCTGTATTCAGCATTTGATCATCTGAGTAAAAAAATTTCTAATTAGTATCGTATTTATTAGAAAATGTGATAGACTTTTCATAAAACTTATATGACAATTTCTATCTTTCCATAAAACTTATAAGACAATTTATATCTTTATGTTTCCCTGTTTCTCAGTAATGTTTCTGATGAACTTGAGGGTTTGGCAAGGTGATTTACGGATAAGGGAGAGATTAGCAGAAAATTGATGGCCTGATTATATAAGATCACAGGAGTTCTGATATTACTCATAGCATCATATTTAGATTAAAAATGCTGGGTGAGATTAAAAATGATGGTGTTTGGGAAAGAGGGAAATGTCAGACAATGAGTTATTCATGTGTCTTAAGGTTGCCAACTTTGCAACAATGGAAGATGAAGAAGAGCTGGAAGAGCGTCCTCACAAGGACTGGGATGAGATCATTCCAGAGGAGCAAAGGAAAAAAGTAGAAGAGGAAGAGCGTCAGAAGGAGCTAGAAGAAATTTACATGTTGCCCCGAATTCGGAGTTCCACGAAAAAGGTGATTGAGTTAGATGAAAGATAAGAAAGGACTTCTTCTATTGTAAAGGCTAAGGAAGTGCTAATTATTCAAGGAAGAGGCTTTGCATTATTGTCTTGACGCGGAGGTAGTTATTTTATAGTGAACCTAGCAGAGGAAAACTGTGGAGTACCCCTGGGTTCACTTGTGAGACATTTGATCTTTGTAAATTGGCTTTTTGTGGCACCGGTGTAAATACTTAGTAAGAGATTATATAACTGTAAACAACATACACGTACTTCACATCTTATAGCACCATTACAAGCATGATCTAATATGATTTTTGCAACATCATTGAAATAGGTAGAATAAGTTTTATTATTACCCAGTTTATTGGACATAGATTTATCCAAGATTGTAGCAAATCAGTAAGTATTAGCTAATAGTAATAGCTACCATTGATTGAGCGCTAATTGTGTCCCAGGCATAGTTGTGTTGTTATATCTATCAACTCATTTAGTGTTCGTGAAAACCCAAATAAATAGGTATTTATCATCATTTTACAAATGGAAAGCCAAGACACAGAGGGGTAAAAAACTTACCTAAGCAAATAAATAAGAACCTACAATTCACGTATTTTTATTCTAGTTCATTTGTCATTACATTGCATTATGTCTCTGGAAATGTGACTTTTTCCCAAGCAGATCTTCTTCCTTTATGTGACGCCTGCCTCCTTATTTTCTTAAAGGAAAAAGGGCTTGTTGAATATGATGAAAAGTTTGAGTACTAAAGAATTGAGATGGGCTGGTTTTAGTCTTGACTTCTTGTGCCTGGCACTTGCTACAATGAGACTTTGCCTTTTCAGGCTCAGACAAATGACAGTGATTCTGACACTGAGTCCAAGAGGCAGGCCCAGAGATCCTCTGCTTCTGAGAGTGAGACAGATGACTCTGATGATGACAAGAAGCCAAAGCGCAGAGGGCGCCCCAGAAGCGTGCGGAAGGACCTTGTCGAGGGATTTACTGATGCAGAGATACGAAGGTTAGTGGAGGCTCTGCTCTCTCTCTCCGGAGTCTGTGTGGAGGGCATGCTATGAGCTGTGGGCTTATGGTATTCCTGACATTGAAGACAAGGTAGGCAGAGGCTGCAGTGTGCAAGGAAGGCGGGGGACAGAGTCATACCCCACAGATGGAGTCCTGCCCCAGAAGATTCTGCCCTCCAGGGTTTTCCTCACTTGAGGTCTCTTTTGTTGGTTGCTCAGCTCTTGTTTTCTTCCTGTTCTCTGGTTACTCTGAGCATTTTCACAAAGAAAGTCCAGCCAAGACAAAAACAGTTGGAGGCAAACTGGGACTGAGCGTTTTTTATTTTAAGAATAGGAATACATGTCCAAACATACATAGACACACACACAGGTCTATGCATATAAAAGAGATAGTATAAATATAAAAAGTTAAAATGGTACAGATAACGCTGCCCTCCTATCCCTTGTCTCCCCAATTCACTTCCTGACAGTATTAGTACTGATACCAGTTTGGTGGTGGTGGTGGTTTGGTTTGTTAGTAATACACCCAACATAGTCTTCTGTAGCTTTTTTTTTTTTCACCTGTAATTGATTTTAGATATCTTTCTATGTCTGTACTTATTGTACATTTGTTGGTATTTAATTCATACATCTGCCTTCCAATAAAAGAAATCTAAAATTGTTGCTTCTAAGTGATATTTCCCCACTTTGCATGCATTTTTTGTTTTAGGCTGAAGAAAATAGTATTTATAGTATTTACTTACAGTAGCTTTATGGTCTAATCCATATTATAATAATTATGTCACATATAGTTACACTAACTCTTTTAGGTTAGTATATTTTAAACCAAGTCTTTATTTTTCCCTAAATGTTATAACTCTTCTTTTTTTCTTCTCTTTAATTTATTATGGAAAAGTATAAATATATATAAACATTGATATATACCCTCCAGTACTTATCATGTTATCATCTTAACCATTTTGAATTTGTAGTCAGTCTTCTGTGTACATGCTATATCCTCTCACCTCCTACCCTCAGTATTGTTTTGAAAAGAATGTGTATTCTCCTGTAGGTAACACAGTGGTGTACAGATGTTTGTGAGGCCTCTCTGACTCTGAATTGTCTGAGTCTTACATTTCCTTACTCATCTTCTGCTTTAATTTTTAAAAATCTGTTATTAGTGTAGCCACTTCAGCTCTCTTTTGGGTACTGTATGCACATTATCTTTTTCTATCTTTTTTACTTCAGTATGCCTGTCTTTGAGTCTAGCTTGTGTCTCTTATAGACAGCATATTGTTCTATCAGTTTTTAAAAAATTTATTGTCAGTCTCTTCTTTTGGTTGGAGTCTTTAATCACATTTGTATTTCATGTAATTACTGATAAGTTAGAATTCATATCTGCATTTTGCTATTTGTTTTATGTCTTGTGTCTTTTTTGTTCCTTTATTCTCCCATTACTACTGTTATTTGTGTTATGTAGGTATTTTTTAATATAGCATTTTAATACCCTTGTTTTTGTTTTTTTGTGTTTCTCATTATTTTCCCATATAGTTTTTTACTATTTCAAAGTTATTTTCTTAGTAGTTGCCTTGGAGGTTATAATTAGTACCTTAATTTGGAACAGTTTAATTTAGATTATCATCAACTTAATTCCAATGGTAAAATAAATTGTACTCTAATATAACTTCATTCCTCTCCCCTTTTCTGTGTTCTTATTGTTGCAGAAGTTATATCTTTACACTTTATATGCCTGTCAACACCGTTTTGTAATTACTGTTTTTTAAAAAATCTAAAGAGTTACAAAAGTACATTTATGCTGTCTTTATATTTATTTACCTTTTTTTAAAATAAAGATTTTATTTATTTATTTGACAGAGACAGAGCCAGCACAAGTAGGGGGAGGGAGGGACAGAGAGGGGCCAAAACAGACTCCCCACTGAGCAGGAGC
This sequence comes from Vulpes vulpes, assembly GCF_048418805.1. Taxonomy (NCBI): domain Eukaryota; kingdom Metazoa; phylum Chordata; class Mammalia; order Carnivora; family Canidae; genus Vulpes; species Vulpes vulpes. Next base: position 95,203,467 of record NC_132793.1, on the reverse strand, counting down.
CCGATGCATGGCTTGCTATATCCCAGGACCCTGGGATTCTGACCTGAGCTGAAGGCAGAAACTTAACCGACTGAGCCACCTAGGTGCCCCTATTCAGTTACTCTTTGTGAGGCTCTTAATTCTGCCTGTTTAGTGGCTGCTGTGATGCTGCTTTGGACAACTACTGTAGTTACAAAGATGTTGATTTTTCAAGACTCATGGAGCATGCAGAGAGAGGAGCACGGGAATAGAGCAAGTTAAAATGCCAGAGCGCACTTTCAGTTTTTACTGACATCCAGCCATCTGCTTGAGTAAACGCTCCTGTGATAGTTGCAAGCATTTGGTTAATTTCCAGAGTTCTAACAAAGTTGATCTTGACTATATTGCTGGTGTTCTTCTTGCTTTTATGGAGGAACAACAGATTTTCAGAAGTCCTTTTCTTGACCATTCCAGAAATGCTTCCCTCTCCTAGTGTTATTTCAAAGTAATTCCCAAACGTCATATTCTTTTATACATAAATTATTTCAGTATATATGAATGGGAGAAAGGTAGAGTCGAAGAATAAGCTTCACATTCACTTTCCCCGTAATGCTTTCCTAGTCCTTGTGTTCATGCTGTTCATGTAGTATCATTTCTTAGCAACAGGCCTACTCATTCCCTCCCCCTTTTTCTTTAATTGCTGTGTTCTCTGTTTCCATTTATCCCTCCGTAGTGTCTCACCTTACACTGTTACCTAACGAGATGATTTTAGTAATGTGGTCGATGACAGTGATGACTATGATATATCGTAACATCTTGCTTCTTAGTGACAATGGTAGTGGTTAGTTGTAAGGAAGGAATAATAGTATAGGGTAGAGACTTGTGAAAGGATTGGTTGGATATTTGTTTGAAGACAGGGTCCGGTAGGCATAGTCAGCAGAGTTTCCAAAATAGATTTATCTAAGAAGTTTTAAATCACATTGCCTTATTCCCAGAAGTATTTGAGACAGTCTTAAAAATTTTACAGCTGTGTAATTGACCAGAAAATAATAAATATTACTGTTTAGAATCTATAGTAACAGTAACTGAGTAGAGCGGCTGACCATTTTGAGGTCTTATCACAGGAGTTAAATGGTGGTTAAATCATTTATTATGTATTGAACTCTATGAACTTGCACCTTCTAAAAGGGTAATATTAAAGTTAGGTCACTTTGCGGTTACATTCCTTAATGGTTTCTTGATTAGTATCTGAGAATAAATTTGACTGCATCTCTAACACTCACTATTTTAAGTGGACCAGTTTCGAAGACTCAGCATTCTTTGACTTAGTGGCAATTCCATGGTTTGGGCTCAGTCTATTTTGACAGTGTGCATGGCATGTTTTACCACTGAGCCAAAACCTCTGTTTTTTAATGTGTTTTAATGATCATGTTCACAGGTTCATCAAGGCATATAAGAAGTTTGGTCTCCCTCTTGAACGGTAAGCTTCTTATCCACCTGTTTTTCATTTTTATTACATAGCATGCTTTCTTTTTTTTCCTTGTATTATTTTCCACTTAGTACTAATGCTGGGAACATTTTTTTTTGTCCTGGAAACGTTCTTTTACAAATATTTATATATTGTGCAATTGTACATATGTTTTTGGGGAGGGATGACAAAGATGACCATCTGTACAGAGATTTTACTTGAGTGGAAAATGAAGCAAGTACATGCAAAACTACAATACAGAGAGAATTTCCAGAGGAGATGTTCAGATACTTCAATTTGAAAGAATGCACCTATTTACTATTTGCATCCTAGTTCTTATTTAGTAATAACAATTTGTGATTTTTGTAGCCTCTTACTTTTTTAGTAGAGTATCATGAAGATTAAACGCAAATAACACCTTGCCAGCAGCAACTTACCAAAGAGTTGGCTGTTGTTACTCTTTTACAGGCATTCAGGAAATGAACTCAGAAGTTGGATTTTAAGAAAAGACTATCTGAATCTGAACTAGTTCAGTATTTTGCTTTGTCCAGAATCAGCAGTATGTCCTATGAATAATAGTACTGACTTAATAGAAATAGCAGATGCCTTACTGTTCTTCCTAGTAAACTTCTGGAGTGGAAGAAAATTATAGTCTGTATGTTTTGTTCTGTCCTCTCCATTTAGAGAGGAAGCAGTGATGTGTAGCATTAGTGACGGTGAAACCGAGAAAGTCAGGTGCACCTTTTGGAGGTTGTTGCTGGCCACCCAGGATAAAATGTGTGTCTGTGAGCCAGTGACCATAAAAACCAGCAGGGTGAGGAAGAGTGCATCTGGCTGCTTCTGGCACACTGATTTTTAGACGTTAAGTATGTTTGCATGCTCCATATGAGATCACTGAAACATATTGTAGAAGTAACTGTACTTTGCTTCTAGGATAATGTGATGAATGAAAGTAGGCTGGAGGAAGAGAGGTGAACACAGAGGATCGGAGGAGTGCAGACAGTCGTTGGCACCTCACCTGCCACCATTGTCAGGCAGCCGTCTAGTTAGTAATAAAAACCTAGTAAGAAAAGCCGACTCCTAAAAAAATAAGGAAAAAAAAGAAAAAGAAAAGCCTACTCCTTTCCCTCTGTTCTTTGAAATTACTTTGTGGATTATTCCAAAGAGCAGTTCTTTATGATGGAAAATGAGTTACCTCTCAGTCACTGTTGTGGAGGCTTCTTGTTGGAGCCTTGGAATGATCAATAAAATTGAGGAAAATGTCTTTGCAGGAGCAAGTTTCTATGAGACCAGATAGTATCTCATGTGACATTAGAAAAATGGGCATAGGGCATTGACAAGTCTCCGTATTTTTCCTTCCTCAGGCTGGAGTGCATAGCACGGGATGCTGAGCTGGTGGATAAGTCTGTAGCAGATCTGAAACGACTGGGGGAACTGATTCACAACAGCTGTGTGTCAGCAATGCAGGAGTATGAAGAACAGCTGAAAGAAAATGCCAGCGAGGGTAAGTTCTCCCAAACCCAGTATTGTGGATTGAGAATACTGCTGCCAGGGGGTTTTGTTTTTGAGGAACAGACTCCTATCCCAGGCATCCCTCATCCTTTGAGGTGTGTATTCTGACCTGCCTTTATATGAGCTCAGTGTTGTAAGAACCCAGATATCTACTCCACAAAGTTGATTTGCAGCAAGTGGAGAGTAATGAGCAACATGAATGATTTCATCTTTTTTTTTTTTAAATAAAGATTTTATTTGAAAGAGCGTGCATGCATGAGTGGGGGAGGGGCAGAGGGAGAAGCAGGCTCCCCACTGAGCAGGGATACAGACTACCTGGGGCTGGATTCCAGGACCCTGGGATCATGACCTGAGCCAAAGGCAGACACTTAACTGACTGAGGCACCCAGGTGCCCCATGAATGGTTTCTTCTGATGTTATAGAAACCTTAGACTGGTTTGAATGATGTAAAGACCTGAGTGGGCAAAGCCTAGTGGATACATCTATATTTTGGCTGGAGGTGAGGACATTATAGACCACAAGCATCACTAGTCATCTTGGATATACAAATATGGATTGTAATATGGCAAACTTAAAGAATTTAGAGAATTAATTGGAATATATAAAATTTTGGATGAATATTATAAACATTTTTGTTACTATGCGATTTTCATGGTGCTAGAATTTCTTTTAATTGAGCTCAACAAGTTCTTCCCTCACAATGGTCTCATTTGCAGAGGGGAGTAACAGTGTCTGCCTCAGAGGCTGAGGGTGACTCCTGGCTCAGTCTGTTCATGGGAAGTGCATAGTGTGGTATCTGGCTTGCCCCATTCGCTGATACCAGGAAAGAAGTATTTGTGCTATAGATTTTCTTTTTAAAGATATTATTGAAGGTAGTATAATAATAAAGTATCTTAAGTATAGTCAAAAATTTATTTAGCTGTATTTTCCTATTTTGTAAAAGACATTGATGTGGTTAGGACAGTGATCCAAGTACATGCTTTTATATGTATGGCACTCAGAAAACACCCGAGTCAACTCTAAGTTTACCATGTTTTCATTTTTCATTGTAATTGTTCTGAATAAATTTTACATTCACATGGTTCCAAATTGAAAAACTGGTATCCCTCTTTCTTGTATCTTTCTAGAAATGAGAAAATATGTACTATGGAAAATGAATAAATCATGTTTTTTCTCCTAATACCACAAATGCAGCAAGCACACTATTCTGCACCTTGCTTTTTCCATCTCTCATAGGTCACTGTTTCTATTAATTTCAGGTGTTTATCTTTCCACTGTTTCTATGTAAGAATTTCAGTGTGTGTGCCCCTCTTATACAGAAGATAGCATAGTGCGTATTGTGTTCTGTATCAACATATTTTCACGTGTGGAGATCATGCCGCATGTTGTAGAAATCTCTTTCCTTTTGCAATTGCAGTGTTCTACTATGTTCGGTAGATGTTGATTCAGACTTTACTGTTTCTGAGCAATGAATATTTGGGTTGTTTTTAGTCTTTGGCTGTTACAAAGACAGCTGTAATGAATTCATAGTCTAAGGGAGATGCTGTGTTGTATCTCTACAATCATGTCTCCTGGATGGGTTTCTGGAAGTGGGACTGCTGGATCCTGGAGAAGCATGACTTGATTGGATTTTGCCAAATTCTCCAGCAGTCATACCATAACTTATAGTGCCACCCGCAGTGGATATTGGTACTGGTTACAGGTCTCACAAACAAAGGATATTGTCAGATGGTTGGGTTTTTGCCAAACTGATTGGTGAGAAATGGTATCTTGTTTTTCTTTTAATGAGTAAGATTGTTGAGTGTTTTTCTGATGAAAGTTGCTGTTTTTCACCTGTAGTTTGTGACTTGTCTTTTTACTCATGGCACTTTAAGAAAACTTAAATATTTTATATAATTAAATGTATGTCTTTTACCTTATTGTATTTAGATTTTGAGTCCGTTGAATACATTTCCTCTACTCCCAGTATAAACAGGAATTCGCTGTGACTTTTCTTCCTCTTATACTTGTGTGATTTCATTTACTTTTATATCTTTGATCCACTTGGAGTTTCTCCTGGTGTATCCAGTTTTATTTTTCTGTATGGTTATTATATGTTTCAGTGCCATTGAAAGTGGTTAGTTTTATCCAGCTGCCTGATTTTTGTTTTAAAGACTTGCATAATCTATTATGGATATACTATATGTTAAAGGACATTCAGCTATATGATCTTGCTTTACAGTATTGTGGTAGATAATTTTGTATGCACACCACTTTGCACTATACTCTCCCACTAAGCATTGAATAAGCATAGCTGTTTCCTCTTGGTCTCATCAACATAATGTTTTCAAATTTTTGAATTTTTCAACATGATAGAAATGTTAGAAATGGTATGTATATATATTTAATTTGCATTTCTCTGATTATGAGTGAGGTCAAGTATTTTTCAGATGTTGAGGAATCATTTATTTTTCCTTCTCTGAATTGTCTCTTTATCCTTTGCCCATATTTCTGTTGCAGTCTTTTTATTTTACAGATGAGGAGACTGAGACCCAGAGAGGTCAACAACTAGAAGTGAGAGGGGAAAAGGGAAAGGAACAAGGATACTTTGTGCAAATTTGGGAATAAATCCCAGATTTCTGATTTTGAGAAGTGCCTTTCCCATTTTCTCACATCCTGTTCCAGCTCTCTTCAGAATTGCTGGGAATAGCATTTGCAAATGAATTCTAGAGGATTACAGAAGAATATCTAAATAACTATATGATCATAGCACCATTTCATCAACTTGAATGTTAAAAAAAGAAACCGTTTCTTAGGCTCTGAGCCCTCTCCTCTCACAGACAAGTGTCATTATCTTGTGCCGCCATCTTCCCAATATCTGGCTAAGTTGACGGAGTTTGATCATCATTTTTATTTATTTATTTACTTATTTTTAAATTTATTCATGAGAGACTCAAAAAGGCAGAGACACAGGCAGAGGGAGAAGTAGGCTCCCTGTGGGGAACCTGATAGGGGACTCGATCCCAGGACCCTGGGATCACAACCTGAGCCAAAGGCAGATGCTCAACTACTGAGCCACTCAGGTACCCCTGGGTTTAATTTTTAATTCTAAGATTATTTTCATTTGGCACTAGGGCTAAGGAAATCTTTTCAGGACACCTTTTGTTCATTTCAAATGGTATTAACTTGATCCCCTATTTTTTCAGTAGAGAAAATCATCTTTAAGACACTTGAGTTTTCTTGAACTCTGTTAATAAGGTAGTTAGAAAACAAAAGAAAAAACTTCAGTATTACTATTAATCCTTTAGGATCTTTTTTACTTTTAATTTTAGAACCAAAGTATAAAAGATAGGAAGATTAAAATAGAAATAAATACTAGTGGATTAAAAAAATCCTCAATCTTAAAAAACTGAATTGTTTAGAGGTTATTTTATGCCTGTTAATTGGAAAGCTTTTTTGACTTTAGGTTATCTTAAAACTAACAATAAACCAGAGATACATATCAAGTGTGAATAAGCATTCAGGGTGTGCTGATAATGTTTTCTGTGGAACTGCAGCAAATTCTCACTTAACTGATGTGAAATTGGTATCCTTTAGGGAAAGGACCAGGGAAAAAAAGAGGCCCAACAATCAAAATATCGGGGGTTCAGGTTAACGTGAAATCCATTATACAACATGAGGAAGAGTTTGAGATGCTGCATAAATCTATCCCTGTGGACCCTGAAGAAAAAAAAAAGTGAGTCTATTCTGTGCATATGCATGAGTGGTTGTGCTGTCAGAAATGCGATTCCAAGTTAAGAGTTGTGTGTTATGTAGGGTTTTCATGGTCTTGTGTTTAACACATCACAATGCTTTGTCCATGTTCATTTTTGTTCCTTTCCAAATTCTAAAGGCCCCTCCTCATGTCCTCCTGTTTTTGAAATCCCTTTAGATACTGCTTAACCTGTCGAGTGAAAGCTGCACATTTTGATGTGGAGTGGGGGGTGGAGGATGATTCAAGACTACTGCTGGGAATTTATGAACATGGCTATGGAAACTGGGAGTTAATTAAGACGGATCCAGAGCTTAAGCTAACTGACAAAGTAAGTAAATCTGTGATGCTGGAGATTTCCAGAAGATTTGTTACATAATATTTTTATATTGATAACTTATTTTTAACTATTCTCTGGGGTTGGCGGATCACATTGGAAATTAGTACAGTAATAAATTCCTGGGATTTCTTTTGTTTTGGGGAATATTACCATCTTTAGTGGACTGTGGTACTGTTAGATGAAGATAATAGCCAGGTAAAATTTTGGGGAAATCACAGGAGAAATCTTAAAATTCTAATTCTTACTATACATCAAATCTTATTGCAACAAATACCAGGGTAAGATTATTAAGAATACAAGGATTCCTTGGCCTCAATCATTGGCCCTCTTGTTTAAAACAATATTTGAAGCAATTGTGTTTCAGTTCTCCAAAGAATGAGCTACACCTTGGTATTTTTTGTAATGGAATTAAATATTGGCTGTACTTCTCCCACAAAATCGAGCCTCCCACCCTATCTGTTGTAAATCAGGCTACCAAGTAGTAAGGCCGTACTCAGAGCTATAAGCAGGGAAAGCTGACTGGCTCAAATTTTAGTAGGATGCGCTCCATGTTGTGCTCCTGGCAGGGCTTTTCCTGGCACGTCAAACAATGCTCATCCCATGTGTGATGCTCTAAGAGGGTGACAGCACCCTGCCATAAGCACTGAGACCAAATCCAGCCTGGCCTGAGAGGTCCAGCTGTGGTAGCAGGGACGGATCATGTCCTGGCATAGCTCAGTGCTCTCCGGCAATGCTCTAAGAAGCATTTTCAATCTAAAACGAAGCTTTAACCTAGCTCCAGGGATTCCCTGCTCCTGGAAGGAGGAAATCCACGACGGCTGGGATGCTCTAGCAGATGAAGCCAACAAGCCCCTCCTACCTGAGTTGTTCTACCCTGTTAACAGCACAGGTAGGAGCCAGTGGGAGAGCTGGATTTCTCCATCCCATTTTGTAAAATGAGAACGGCTCATAAGGGATTTTCAGTGACTGGGAGCCATGGACATGAGATAGGATCTGAGGCTTTTTCTGTATTTTGGGTGGTTGGGGAGGGAAAGGACTGCTTAGTTCTTTGTTGACTGTATGTATCCTGATCCACTAACCGGGACATGGGTGGTGGCGGGTGCTTCTTTTCCTTTCCTGTTGAAGATTCTGCCTGTGGAGACAGATAAAAAGCCTCAGGGGAAGCAACTGCAGACCCGAGCGGACTACTTGCTGAAGCTGCTCAGGAAGAGTCTGGAGAAGAAGGGGGCTGTAACGGGCGGGGAGGAGGTGAGTGCAGCTGTCAGCAGAGCATCCTTCAGAGGGCTGAGGCTACCACCCTGCACAGTTAAGTAGGAGAAGGGATGCCTGCCTTCTCTGGGCACAGCACACAATGCAATCATCCCATAGTTAGGTGTTGCTTTTGAAGTTCCAATAATGATGGTTTGGTTGGTAATAAATAATAGGAATGTTCATTCAGTAATTGGCCTGAACATCTTGACAACTTTCTTACAAGCTCATTCTCCTCCAGTTCTGCCTCAGAATAGTCCTCACCTCTCCCAGTGCCACTGATCCAGACATATATGTTGCTGTTTTTTCAATTTTGGAGCTGCTTCCTCAATTTTGGACCACAGTTCTTGTTACTGTATGAATACCACCAAATTTAACTTGTATAACTGACCCTGGGCTACTTGTAACAGTGGGTCTCAGAGGTACAATGGATAGAATCCACAGTTAATGCAGAAGCTGGTTTTCAGTTCTGACTGCCTTACTTACTCTGTACCGAATACCAAAGAAGTTGCTTATGATCTCATTTGAACCTTATCTCCTTTTATTTTCCCAATTTTTCATTTCAAATTCAGGCCTAGAAAGCTGGCAATCACAGTGAGATGTTATATCTGGTACTAGTGGTCCTTGTTAGGTGTGTGTTCTCCATGCTCTGAGAGCTCTGCCATTTGCATATATTTCCATATATTATAAACAAAATGAATTTTAGGGAAAGAAAATCCCCATGATCCCACACCTTGTTTTTGTTTTTTTGTTTTTTTTTTTCATGTAATAGTGTTAAAAGTAGTGCCATTCTCCAGATAACATGTTGAGTATGAACTATATATGTTGGGTTCTGGAGGGACAGATTAGGTCCTGTTTATACTTGTTTTATATGTCTGTATCCTGTTTGAGGGGATCAACAGTATTTTAACCTTTCCCTTAATTTTTAGATAGAGCGTATGTCTAGATTTTTTAATGTTACTGCTAAGTCTCATGTGTTTATTTGTGTCTTTGTGCATAAATGTGCTTTTCCTTCTTTTGAATTCTATCTTTAGCATAAATTCTGAGCACTGGAATTAATACAGTCAAGGATATGGGTGCTTTTATGTGGTGTAGGGACATGTGTAGGGCTTACATTACTGTTTTCCTCTCCCCACCCCACCACCCACCCCCAGGTAAAATTGATGACAGCCTTTTGAAATAACTCTGAATTTTCTCATTTGAGTTAGTGGCTACTACTGCTCTAAAGAGTCCTAATGTTATTTGGTCTTCCTTTTTTAAGTTTGTGGTTTTATCATCATTTTCTCTCCTTTCCAGGCCAAATTAAAGAAGCGGAAGCCTCGAGTAAAGAAGGAAAACAAAGAACCCAGGCTGAAAGATGAGCATGGGGTTGAGTTTTCATCTCCTAGACACTCAGACAATCCATCAGAAGAGGGAGAAGTAAAGGTATGCAGCTGGATTTCAGTTGAGGGTTGCCTTTTAGGCTACATTTATTGTGCCAACTGGTATAAAACCATTTTGGTTTGGTTTATATGCAGAGTCAATAAAGTGAAAATAGAATATATATGTCTCTGCTTACCCAGTGAGAGAGCAATTTGTTCATTTAAGCCAGCCATCACAGATTCATGGGTAATGGAAGTAAATGAAGTGAACCATGCAAGGTGTAATGATCAGTGGCCTGTGACACCCAGTCTTGTGGTTGAAGAAGAAGATGGAGTAGTGGTGGGGACTGCAGCTCACCAGGAGCCTCATGCTTGAGGCAGGGGGGCAGGTGCTCTGCAGTTTAGTTTATTGTGGGCCAATAAGACACATCTGTGGGTCAGGTTTGGCCCAGGGCCTGCCAGTTTGTGACCTCTGGTTTAAGCAAAGTGAAAAAGTGGTAGCATTCAGTGTGTTGTTTCAGTGAGTGACAGCCTTATGGGATTTTATGTTGTTGCCCTTTGAGTGTGATTGTACTTTGAGATTAGCTCCAAGAGGATCAGCAGTGGGTACAGAAACTGGCATGAAATTGTCATGCACAAATGAACTCAAAAAGTTGTAGCAACCGTGACAATTACTTGGTGACAGGTATATCTCTGGTCCTCAGTTTTTTTCTATCTGTGAAAGGGCAATGATAATGCCTATGGTTGAAGGGTTGCTATGAGAATTTAAGAGAGGATATGAGTTGCAGAGCATCTGTTGCTACAGGCTTACCTGGTGATTACCGGAGAGCTTAGAATTGTGTGAGCGCCTGCATTAGGGCTGTGTGCTTGAAAACAAGCTTAGTGTGGATGCAGTGATGAACTACTGTGGACAGTGCTCCTGTCTCTAGAAAGTAGACCAGTAGATATAAAGTTTGTGGCAAAAGCTCACAGCCCTGTTTGTTTTCTAGGATGATGGCTTAGAAAAAAGTCCAATGAAAAAGAAACAGAAGAAGAAAGAGAACAAGGAGAACAAGGAGAAACAAATGAGTTCTAGGAAAGACAAAGAAGGGGACAAGGAAAGGAAGAAGTCAAAAGATAAGAAAGAGAAGGTATCAGCGTCCTTGTGCTTTACTGAGATTCCCATAGCCTCGGAGATTTCTGCTAGGACCTAGACAGAATGGGCCTGGAACGCCCTGAAGTAATCGTCTTTGTGGGCACATCCAAGAAGGAAGGCCTGGGCTGTCAGAGGGATACCTGCCCCTCTTCTTACAGAGAGGAAATGTGCAACTGTGGGGTATTTATAATACAGAAGGCCTTTAGTTGATCTCTTATTACTTATTTCAGAGGGGAAATTTTGAATGGATAGGACAGGTGAGAAATGTGCACTTACAAGTAATGACCTGAAATCTTCTCATTTTCACGGTACAAGAGTACAATCCATAGATGAATTTGAATATTTGAAAAGTTTAGGAGTCAGCCCAAACATACCAAGAGAAACTTTTGGAATAGAAATGGATGAAAAGCCCAACTATTATATAATCTTCCCTTTGGGACTTCTGTGAGGTGAATCCCAAACCACAGGATTCTGGTAGAGTGTTGCATGTATGCTTTCTGGCTTCTGATGAAATTATTTTGCATCTGTGTCTCTCATGAATAAATAAATAAAATATTTAAAAAAGGGGGGGGGCAGCCCTGGTGGCTCAGCGGTTTAGCACCGCCTTCAGCCCAGGGCCTAATCCTGGACACCTGGGATCGAGTCCCACGTCTGGTTCCCTGCATGGGGCCTGCTTCTCCCTCTGCCTGTGTCTTGGCCTCTCTCTCTCTCTCTCTCTCTCTCTCTCTCTCTCTCTGTGTCTCTCATGAATAAATAAATAAAATATTTTTTTAAAAAATTATTTTGCAGTTAACCCTTAATCCTGCTTTTATTCCACCCTCTATTGATAATCTCTAGTAGATTTTTTGATCTTTGGAACTTTTCTTATATATATATATATAAGTACAAAATGAAGATCAAATCAGATTCCTTGGGCAGCCTTTTCTCCCCACAGAAGCAGTATATCAGAAACAACTTTTCCAAGTGAATAAGTATTAAAATCACTTTGAATAAATAAAGAAGATTCTATTTATAACACCTTGGAAGCAGTGTACACTTACCATGCTGAAATCACTTTCAAATTTTTTTATGTTAGGAAGCTTGCTGTGCCAGATACATTTGCATTTGTACTCCAAATTCTTTTTTTAAGTGAAGTATTTCCAAAATATAAAAGTACAGGGAGCCATTTCCCATACATCCACTCATCCACCACCCAGATAGAACTGTGGCCAGCATTTTTTCACGTTTATTTGCAGTGCCTTTTGTTGAGCTGATATATTTTGTGTTTCGTGCACATTACAAATACTGTTGAAGCCCCTCTCCATTTCCTCTTTCCCAATTTCATTATTCTGCCTCCCTCTTTTCTCCTCTCCTGGTTTGAAACCTTCCTGCCCATGTTTTTTATACCTTTACTATATGTTATATACAATTGTAAACAAAGCATAGTATTATTTTTTTAAATGTTTATACCTGAAGTTATTATATATATATGTATCTCCATCCTTTCATGGATAAATGAGATTTATCCATGTGGCTTCATTACACATCAATCATTTACAGCACTGTAGTTAATACAGACTCCTAGATGAAACTGTATGATTGATTATAAAGCTCTTAATAAAATACGATACATGATACTGTTCAAGAGCTCTGCCAATTTACAGTCTTCACCTGTGGATGTTTTAGATGACTTTATTTTACCATTTGTGTGAACTGAGCCTGTCACATTTACTCTCTGGAGTGATGTGACATAGATAAGATGTCCAGCTTACAAGGCAGGATTGCACAAATGACAATGATTCCTTGTAACTCTTTTTTAAAAGCCTAAAGGTGGTGATGCCAAATCTTCAAGTAAATCAAAGCGATCTCAGGGTCCTGTCCATATTACAGCAGGAAGTGAACCTGTCCCCATTGGAGAGGATGAGGATGATGATCTGGACCAGGAGACATTCAGCATAGTAAGTCTTGGAGGGGTGCTGGTGTGTGGCCATAGTGCTTGCTGTGGCTCTGCCTTTCTCGGGCCCAGCCTCACAGCCTTAGCTGGCTTGATTGAGCATTAGTATGTTACTTTGGAATACATTGCTTCTACTAGCTAAAGAACTTTTGCTCAGGAAAGATAGGCAGGAAGAGATTTCCTTATGCTCTAGTGAGAAAGAAGTCTGGGGACTTGACTTCTTGTCTTGTGCTCCGAGTCAGAAAAGCTGCAGGGGAGGTGGGAGACTGGGTGGCTCAGTTGGTTAAGTGTCAGACTCTGGGTTTCAGCTTAGGTCATACTCTCACGGTTGTGGGATTGAGCCCTGTGTCAGGCTCCATACTGAGTGCAGAGTCTGCTTGAGATTCTCTGCTTTTTTCTCTCCCTCTCCCTCCACCCTGTGTATGCCCCCTCCCAAATAAATGAATAAATGAATACATACATACATTAAAAAAAAAAAACTTTTAAAAAAGAGAAAGGCTGCAGGAGCCCTTAGAGGCATTTGGGAAACAGACATGTTCATTGAGCTAACTTTTATTGAATACGCTCTGTGTGCTGACCCCAGAGTTACCTACGATGTTGCGAAGAGAACTGCTGTCACTGCAGACTTCACACTTGAGTAGGGGAGATAGTCGGATAGCCATACAGATGGAGCTTGTGCTACTGGGATGGGCTTTGGGAGAGGGATAGCAGATGCTCTGAAGATTCTGTGAGAAGGGGATCTGACCCAGGCAAGGGCTGTCGGGAAGGCAGCTTTAAGGAGTTGATGTGGACTTGGGTTCTGAAGGAAGAGGGAAAGGTCACAAGAGATGAGGGGAGGGAAGAACATGTCAAGGCCAGGCAATGGCATGTGCAAAGGCTGTGTGGCAGGGACTGCCTGTAGTGTAGCAAGGAGGTCACAGAAGGCCACTCTGGCTGGTGTGGTGAGAACCAGGGAACAGCACGACATGAGACGAGGCCAGAGTCCTGGCTGAGTGAGCTAGAGCAATGGTGTGCGCGAGCATGGTGTATCTTTCCTACTCCCACACCTCAGTGCTGGGGGCTAAGTCATGGCCAAGTTGTGGCCTAGGACACTGTCTCTTTCCTCCTGTGAGATGATAATGTGATAGGGAAAGGGAGTGCATGGACCAGGTTTCAAGTGGGAATGGAAATAGGCTAGCATGCCCTCAGGGACCCTGACCCTTCACCAGGGCTCCATGGTCCACATGTGCTGTGCTCTGTGATTCCTCCCACCTCCTCTGCCCAGAGGTGTGTAAATCACAGCTAACTGACCGTTACTTCAGTCTCAAAGAGAAGAGAACCTGATCTTCCAGATCAAGATACTCCTGCTGTGTGGCAGCAAAGGATAGGATATTGATCTCATCCTGTAAGGTAGTCTCCTCTCTCATTGCTCCTTTCTCCTTACTCTCAAAAATCTATATACATATGTATATATATATTTTTTCTTTGTACTTACCTAATTATTCTTAATTCTCTGTACTGTTCTGTTTTGAGCTGACGGCAAGTAGTGATTCTTATGTAAAGTATGTTTAGGTATTAGAAGTATGTCTAAAGAAATATTTTTAATGAAAAGGGTATATCAATGAATGTGTAAACTGACTGAATGAATAAATTCATTGTACAACCAGCATCTGATCTGCTGACCTTTTCCTGATTTTTCCTCAGTCCAATATTTATAAGAGAAAATCCTAACACAGTATTTCTAATAGTAACCATTTATTTTAAAAAATGTTTTCACCTATTGGCTTTTTTTATGTTTTAGTATTATGAAATCTTTAAAAACTATAGAAAATTTAAGGAATATAATAGTGATACAGGTACCACGAAACCTTGTCATATGTGAATTTTAAGACTCAGAGTAAAGTTGAAGGCCTGTTTCTTACTCTAAACCCACACTTTCTTACCTCTCACAAGTAAGGCTGGTTTCAGATTCAGTTACTGTTCGTGTTTGGTTTTAGCATTTTATGACTTCTGTTGGTCTGTAAAGACAATAATGACTCACATAAATAGCCAGGCACTGTGCATTTTTGTTTTTTTTTCTCCACAACAATCCTATGAGATAGGTAATTCTCTCCACTTTACTTACTAAAAAAATAAAGATGAAGAAGGTCACCTGGCTGGCTTACCAAGAGCATGACTTTTGATCTTAAGGTTGTGAGTTTGAGCCTCACATTGGGTGTGGAGATTACTTAAAAGTAAAATCTTTAGGGTCACTTGGGTGGCTGGCTCAGTTGGTGAAACATCCCAACTTTTGGTTTCAGCTCAGATCATGATCTCAGGGTTGTGGTCTCAAGCCCCGAGTTGGGCTCCATGTTCAGCAGGGAGCCGGATAAAGTTCTGTTTCTCCCTGTGCCTCTCTTCCCGCTCCCTGCTCATGTTCTCACTCACTCTTTTTCTAAAAAAATAAATAAATGAAAATAAAATCTTAAAAAAAATGAAGAGAGTTACATAAGTTATGTGTTAACACAGTAAAGATGTAGGGCAAAGGTTTGACCTAGATTGTGTGGCACGAGCACCTGGGTTCTTAACTGTTCTAGTGCACAGCCTCCCCTGTGTCCATACATAGCACACAGTATTGCTTTTCATGTTTAAAAACTTTATATAAATGCTACACTGTGCATATCCTGTAGCTTGATTTTCCTCCTACAGCATCTCTATTTTTGAGGTTTACCCATGTTGGTAATTTAAACTGTTTCAGGGGCTCCTGGCTGGCTTATTTGGGAGAGCATACCACTCTTGATCTCAGGGTTGTGAACTCAAGCTTCACCCTGGGCATAGAGCTTACTTAAAAAAAATTTTTTTTTTAAAGTTTATATTATTATTCTGTATCGTGACTTCCACAATTGATGGTTTCTCCTATAGATAACCTTAGGGTTTTCCAAATGTTTATTACTAAAAGTAGATGGCAGCAAAATTCTTGTAAATATTCTTAGTTATACATGTATGAGTGGTTTTCTAAGGTGTATAGCTTGCACAGAGCTCTGGGTCTTTCCTTGGGCACGCATGTCCACCACTTTACTAGGTACTATTAAATTATCCCTTCTAAGCTACTTGTGGAGATTTATACATTCCTAGCAGGGAATTTGAGTTCTGATTGCTTCCCAGTCTCAGAAACACTTGGTCATTTCTGATTTATTAATTTTTGCTAATCTGAGGGGTATGAAATTGATCAGTGGCATAGTTGAACATTTGTTTTTGTATCTGTTGGGCATTCATGTTTCCAGCAGATTGCCTGTTTGTATACTTCGCCTATTTTGGTAATTTGTTCTTAGCTTTTATTTTTTATTTTTTTAAATTTATTTTTATTTTTTTAATTTTTTTTTTGTTCTTAGCTTTTCTATAGAAATCCTTTATACATTCATGATACTAATCTCTTACCCATTATAGTCCTTAGAGACTCCTTCCAGGTTATGATACATCTTTTAATTTTGTGTCACTTTTGAAAATTGAAGTATAACTATGGAAAGTAAATGGAATTACCACAGATAGAAGCTTCAGGATTTTCTTGTGAAGCTTCATGGTCATCTTTAGTTTGTTGTACCAGAAGCCTTATGGTTGACAGCCATGCCCTATGGGTCTGAGAAGTTTTCCTGAATTATTGTATGGTGATTTCCTCCTGATTCTTAGTTTTAGCTTTATAGAAGTTTTTGTTTTTGGATATTGGACTCTGGGAGTGGTTCCCAATATTATTACTTCCTTTTTTTCATTTGTGCTTTTTAAATTCTGCTGTCTAGGAGATCCCCTCCACTTTATCTCACATTATTTCTTTTAAGCTTTTTATTTCTCTTGTTTCATTTCTAAGATTTCTCTCCTGTCCGTGGTTCTCTGAATGTTTTTTTATATTTCTCTTTAACTTGTTTTCCATCATTCATGTTAGATGCTTTTTCAGGTGATGGTGATTTAGAATTGTTGGTTGTCTGCACACACATTTGGGAGTAGGGGACTAACCATCCGACCAAAGCTCTGAGCATGTGAGTGGAGCTTGGTGGACTTCGTGTGATCACTGTTCGGTGATGTGGCTGGGTTGGTTCATTGGGAGACTGGCTGGCAGGGGGTAGTTCCTCCTCTTAGATGGTCAGATTTTGTGGACAAGGACCCTCCAGTCTCCTGAGTGAAGGGTGAAGGCCTGGCTTTCTTCATTCTGGAGTCTGGGAGGCAGAAGGCCAGGTGCTGACTCCTCTGGTATATGCATGGTCATTACTCCTGTTTCAGGAGTAATTACCCCTGCCTCTCCCCTGTGCCTGTGTTGCGCAGTTCAGAGACCTCTCCTTCATCCTCCTTAGATAATAACCTCTGTACCTTTTGCTGAGCAGAGTTGGAAGTTTGGGTTTCTCTTGTGAATCTGGGTATTTGTTACTTTTAAGTATTGTTGAAAAAACCAGTCCTTAGTTTTAACTCTCTCCTGCTTCAGAGATACATCACTCACCTCTGTGGGGGATGTTACAGTATAAACCAGGTTGGTTCTCATCTCCTGTCTCTTAAGTCATTTCCTTTGCTGCCAGTATTTTGTTACTCTTGTTTTCTCTGCATTTTCCCTTGGTTTGAGGGCCCATCTCTGTAAGACACTCCCTTTACTGTTGTTCAGTAGAGTTGGGCAGGGGGAGAAAACAGCTCTTGTTTACAGCTCACCATCTTTATCTGGAAGTTAGCATCTTACAAGCCCAAAGGACTTGTGAATATTTTATTCTGTAGTTTTAGATAGTTTATCTGGTGTTTCTAGGTTAGTTCCATAATCTTCTCATTTTATCTTCACAATGACCTCCTGAGGCATTATCATACCCCTCCTGCAGATAGGAAACACCATTTTGAGCTATAATGAAGGTATAGGAGTCGTTGCTCTAAGGGCTTCTTTTGGACCTGCACTTCAGGTTTTCTGACGTACATTTGTACTTGTTCCCGGAGCCTTAACCCATCCCTCCTCTAGCAGTAACATGGCATGAGGGTGAGCTGGGTTTTCTCTGGGAATTTAGGGCACAGAAAGACAAGATGTTTCTGCTGCATGTGTGTCATGTCTCTTCTCTGTTGTCCTGTTGCAGTGCAAAGAGAGGATGAGGCCTGTGAAAAAGGCACTGAAACAGTTGGACAAACCTGACAAGGGGCTCAATGTGCAGGAACAGCTGGAGCACACCCGAAACTGCCTCTTGAAAATTGGAGACCGGATAGCCGAGTGCCTTAAAGCCTACTCAGACCAGGAGCATATCAAACTGTGGAGGAGGTCAGTAACCTTGGCCTCAGATGGCCAGGAAACTGTGGGTGTGTGTTGGGGGAGGGAGGGGGTATGTTCTGTTTTTGTTTTATAAAAGGTTCAGAGTCACCTAATGAAAAAAAAATTTTCCCCCAATAAAAACCCATCTATTAGTAATATGCAGGCTTCAATTCCATTTTTCCTGTAATAGGCCATTCCACTGAGACCAGTCTTTTGAATAGTAGGTGGATGTCATTATTTCATAAGACAACAGCAGGAGTACCAGATTTACTGGCCTATTGTCAGAACACACACTTGGTCTGTAAACCTGGATCTAGTTTTATGACTTTACCTGCCTCAGGTTGATAGATACAATGTGATAACTATTTAAATAGTTCTCTCCTAACACATGACACGAAACAAAGACTAAAGTCACCAGAACTGTCATTTCTCCGTTTTCTCAGATAACTGAAGAACTCTGGTAGTAATTTGAGTTAATTCAGAACTGAAGAACTCTGGTAGTTAATTTGAGTTAATCCAGTTTAGTCCAGAACTTTAATTTGCATGGCTCATATATATTCATTTATGTATTTACTTTTGATATTTTAAGAAAATACAACTGAAATTTCTTTCTTAAAGATCACTGTAACATTAAGTCTCTTTCTGTAATCCAAAGTTATTTTGAACTCCTAAACTTTGTAGTTTATGTAATTATCTTGGTATAAGAGGCCCAATCTCAGTGGATTGGTTTTGAGTGAAAAGTGGCAGTTAAGAAAGCTTCTTTATGATGCTATCCACCACATGCTTCACACCCATTAAAAAAAAAAAAAAGCTTCAAAATGTTACTTTTGTTCCCCGTATACTGTTAACAACTTCCTCCTGCAGAAGAACAGGCAGGGAGGACACTCTTAGGAAAGGTGGACAGGTGTCTTTGAGCTGGGTGTGGAAGAGTAGGGCTCAGATGAGTTTTCAGGCTTTGGCAAAGGCTTAAAAGTAGGGCAGTGAACTGTGAGAGGTTTGTAGGGTTTCATAGGTTTGTAGGGTTTGTTAAGACCCAGGTCCGTTATAGAAGATCTTAGAAAGGGAAGTGGCTTTGCACACAATGCAGCAGGTTTACGACTTCAGGAGCCAGTATGGTTTCTGTGGGTGGCATGATGTGGCGATACTGTTTTCTACGAAGTGTGGAAGGAGATGAGACTCCTTTTCCAGCTCACCATGAGTTACTGCCTCCTTGTTCAAGATGCCCGTTAACGGTAATGCCTTGCTAGGATGAGTGCAGTGGTATCTCAGTGGAGGCACTTCTGGGAGTTTTAAGAAGTGATAGGCCTTGGTGGCGACAACTGGGAAGGAAGGAGGGTCAGCAACATGAGGGTACCTGAATGTATGTAGGTCCCAGCCTGGAAGATGGTGGTAATGATGGTTTTTGTGGCAGAGTCCAGGAGGTGTGAAATGTGCAGGAAGACTCTAGGACTTTCCTGGGTGCTGGTGTAAAGCAAGGGATTTTAGCTAGGAGACTCCTCGGTCAGATGCTGTTGACTCTGGCATCTAAAGATGTGTTATGTTAACGAAGCACAGACCTGAAGGAATGTTTCTGTCATTTAACTTTTACACTTGGGAGAATATCCATAGCAGAATTCAGTAGCTTGCCATCAATAGAGAGAACAAAAAGTCATTTAAAAAATTTTGTACTTTGGGCAGCCCGGGTGGCTCAGTGGTTTAGCACTGCCTTTGGCCCCGGGTGTGATCCTGGAGACCCGGGATCGAGTCCCATGTCGGACTCCCTGCTTAGAGCCTGCTTCTCCTGCTGCCTGTGTCTCTGCCCCTCTCTCTCTGTGTCTCTCATGAATGAGTAAATAAAATCTTAAAAAAAAAAAAATTCTGTAATTTATTAGAACTATATATTTTTTTATTTTAGGAACCTATGGATTTTTGTTTCCAAGTTTACAGAATTTGATGCTCGAAAATTGCATAAGTTATACAAGATGGCTCATAAGAAAAGGTCTCAAGAAGAGGAGGTAAAATACAAATTTAATCCTAATATATGAAGATAAAAACTGGTTCCATAGAAAAATTCCTTAATTACTGTTTTTTCTTGGGGAGATGATCATGGGATGATATTGTTAGTGCTAGAAGGGTCATTGGTTACAGAAGAAGATATAGGTCTAGCAGTGGGGAGGTGCCCACCATAGCCCTTCCTGCTGGCACAGTGTGCTCTTCAGCGATATTAGCTCTGTGCTCTCTTGGAATGCCACTGTAGTATGAAAGTAACAGTAAGATTTGACAGGTAAAATAGCCAACGTATTAAACCAAAGCGTGTTCGCATTCTGACAAGGACTTGTGACCCTGTGTTCTTATGTCCCAGAATCATTGATTCACAGTCTTGTTTTAGCTTATAAACGTGGCTCCTGGTAAACAACAGGGTTGTGGGCAGAAAATACTTTTTCTTTTCTTTTCTTTTCTTTTCTTTTTTCTTTTCTTTTCTTTTCTTTTCTTTCTTTTCTTAGCCATGTATACTTGGTGTCCTTCTAGCTATTGTATGTAGCACCCCAACTGCTCATGTCAAGGAGCAAATATGAGAAGGTGCCCAGAAGTGCCCTTCTTTGGCATAGAGAGGATGGGTACTTGAGTGACTTTGCTGATTCTGCAGGGGCAGTGCAGTGTTCCTTATGCTGGCATGCCCACTTTCAGATCTGCTGACTTGCCATGTAGGCCCTTCCCAAATCAGCCATTTAAGGCCAGTCTGTGAACATTTAACACCTCCTCCACTAACATGTCAGCTTTGTTGTGAAGGTGGAGATGTTATGTCTTTCATCCCTCTGCTTTGCCTGAAATGGTGTCAGACATGGGGCAGTACTCAGAAGTATTTGTTGCTTGAACTTACACTGTGCTTAGCATTGTCCAGGACTATAGAGTAGTAAGTACTTTTAACTACTTTATAATTTAATTTTATATGGAAGAGTATGATCTAGCAGTAACATACAGAAATAACATCTTAATGTCACTGAATGTTAATGCAAATTTTAAGTGTTATAAAAGTCTGAGAGAATAGTCCGGAAAAACTCCAGGAGGGAAAGACCCTCTAGTGGGGAGTGGAAGTTATACAGGATAAAGTTAGAAACATGATGGTAAAGGGCCACATTAGTCTTAAGTATCAGAAGTTAGCATCATTGAGTGAAAGTAGTGGTCCTAATTCGGGGGCTACACACTGTCACAGCCTTTCTGAAGGATAGTTCAGTCAGATTTGTCAATTAAGGATGTAAACATGTTTATAGGGGCACCTGGGTGGCTCAGTCAGTTGAGCATCTGCCTTTGGCTCAGGTCATGGCCTTGGGATCCTAGGATTGAGCCCCGCATCAGGCTCCCTGCTCAGTGGCGAGTCTACTTCTCCCCACTCCCTCCCTCTATCTGATCTCTGGCTCTCACTCTCTCTCAAATAAATAAATAAAATCTTAAAAATAAAATAAGCACATTTATAGTAGAAATGACTTAAATGTCCAACAATAAGGAATAGATTAAATAGATGATGATATATCCATGTTAGAAAGTATTATTCAGCCATAATAAAATGGTGCAAATAAGTGTTTACATGATAAAAATTTCACAGTACATTAAGTGAAGGAAGAATACCAAATAATATTTTCATTGTTGAAAAAATACAAGCTTAAAAGGACATGGACCAAACTACAGACAGTAATTCCCTTGGTGGTGAGATTTTAGGTCACTTTACGTTTATTTTTTTCTTACTGTATTTTGTTTTATTTTTATGTCACATTTTACTTGTGTGGTAAAGAAGTAAACATTTACATGTTTAGCTTGATGACTTTGGCATAAGAACTAGTTCCCACTGGGCTAGTCAGAGCTTGTTGGTTCTAGGAAAGGTGATGGTCCTAGTTTACATGGTCCAAGCTAAGTCTCTGAGTGAGAACAAGGACAGCCTGGGCACCTGTTTATGCATGCCCTATGTGGGGGCAGCCAGCAGTCCATGTGCACATGCTCACAAGGACTTGCCAGCAGAGGTGCTGCTCTAGGAAGCTGGCATGCTGTGGGAGCTTGGGGGAATTTACAAACATGTTTTGTTAAGAATGTAGTAGGTGGCAGGTGGGATGCCAAGACAGGCAGGAGGGGAATACTTAAAGGTGATGATCTCTGTACTGTTTTTGTGAAGTCAGCCTGGGGGCTTAAGAGTCTTTGGTTTCTTTTTATTCTCAGGAGCAAAAGAAGAAAGATGATGTAATTGGTGGTAAGAAGCCATTTCGACCAGAGGCCTCGGGCTCCAGCCGGGACTCCCTGATATCTCAGTCCCACACTCCACACAACCTTCACCCTCAGAAGCCTCACTTGCCTGCCTCCCATGGCCCACAGATGCATGGACACCCACGAGATAACTATAATCACCCCAACAAGAGACATTTTAGTAATGCAGGTAGGTCATTAAATGGAGTTTTAAAAAGAGATGCCAAAAGAATCATTTTATTTTCCAAAGGTAGCAGCTAAATGTTTGTGCTTTGTTCTCCTTTAGGACTTTATTGTTTCCTGTCTCAGACAGACCATGCAGTAAAGATCTAAAAGGCTGTTACTCTAGCTTGAAGAAGAACTTGGCCACCATAAACAAACAAGCTGAGAGAGGAGCAATTTATATTATATAGCACAGTGAAATGGTTAAAACTGCTAATACTGAAAGGGCCCTTGTAAATTGACAATAACAGGATAACCAAACAGAAAAATGGGCAGAGGTTAGCAAAAGAGAATTCATACAGAAGAGAAAACTCAAATGGCCAGCATGACAAGGTGACCAGCACTGCTTTTAGGGAAATGTAAATTAAGGCCACAGCAAGCTAACCAATATTTTTTTGCCCATGAAGATCAACAAAAATTAAAAGAGTGGAATACACAAAAATAGCTAAGAGAGTGAATTGCTACAGTTTCCAGAAATTAATCTGAAATATCTAAATACATAAGCTTTTTTTCTGTGTGTATGAGGATGTATCAGGATGCCATTCCAGTCTTACAGTGGCAAAAAACTGGAAATAACTTGGATATCCATTAACAGGAGAATCATGAGATAAATAGTAGGACATTGTTAGTCTATGTACTATCATCAGTTATTAAAAAGAATGAGTTGGCTTTAGAGATTAAAAAAATGAGAGAGAAACCAACAACAAAACCTGTATATGTCTATTGAGATTTTTTTTTTAAGATTTTATTTATTCAAGAGAGACACACAGAGAGAGGCAGAGACAGGCATAGGGAGAAGCAGGCTTCCTCCAGGGAGCTCGATGTGCGACTCGATCCTAGGACCCCAGGGTCATGCCCTGAGCCGAAGGCAGATGCTCAACCACTGGAGCCACCCAGGCATCCCTGTTTAGATTTATTGAGGTGACATTCACATAACATAAACTTTACCATTTTATTTTTTTTATTGTATTTTTTTTTTTTAAGATGTTATTTATTTGTGAGAGAGAAAGCATGAGAGAGCAAAGCAAGCAGGAGCAGGCGAGAGGGAGGGTCAGAGTGAGAGGTAGAAAAGCAGACTTCCTGCTGAGTAGGGAGCCTGCTGTGTGACTCGATCCCAGGACCCCAAGATCATGATCTGGGTGGAAGGCAGAGGCTTAACCAACAGAGCCACCTAGGTGCCCCAAACCTTGCCATTTTAAATACCCAGTTTGGTGGCATTTAGTACATTCACAGTGTGATGTAACCATTTCTCTTAATCACAGAACATTTCCATCAACTCAAATGGAAATCCCACACCTGTGAGGCAGTTTCTCCCCAGTCCCTGCCTGTAGCCCCCAGTGTGTATTCTGTCTATCTGGGTTCATGTGTTTGGGACCCTGCCTCTTAATGGAATCATACTATATGTGTCTGATTTCTTTCACTTGGCACAGTATTTTCAAGGTTTATCTATATTATAACGTGTATTAGGACTTCTTTCCTTTTTGTGACTGACTTATATGGACACAGGGCACAGTCTGTTTATTCTTTGATTGATGGACGTTTGGGTTGTTTCTATGTTTTGGCTATTGTGAATAGTACTGCTGTGAACAATCTGTGTGTAAGTTTTTGAGTATCTGTTTTCAACTCTTGGGTATATGTATATATCTGGCAGTGGAATTGCTGGGTTATATGGTAACTCTAATATTTTGAGGAACCACCAAACCGTTTTCCATATTATATGTTTGAATAAGCATCCAGAAAGATGTGAAGACATGCACAGTACCAGTGATCTCAGGATGCTGGGAATGGAAGGGTGATGGTAGAAAGTTAATTTCTCCATCTTCTGTTGCTTCACTGATTACAGTGAGCATGCATTTTAAAGATACAAGTAAGAAGAAAGGGAAAAAAGTGTATAGAATCAAAGCTAAAAGTATATACTATCTATATACTATCTATTTATCAAAGCTAAATATATGCTATTTATAGGTAAAGGATTTTACAAAGGATCAGGCATTCCATAATTATCAGAGTGAAGTATATATTTCTTTCTAACCTTCAGTTTTAGGATTTTCATTTGATTCTTTTTTTTTTTTTTAGATTTTATTCATTTATTTGAGAGAACAGACAGAGCAAGCATGAGCAGGGGGAGGGGCAGAGGCAGAGGGAGAAGCAGAAGCCAACTCTGCTGAGCAGGGAGCCTGAAGTGGGTCTCAGTCCCAGGACCCCCGGGATCATGACCCAAGCTGAAGGCAGATGCTCAACCAACTGAGCCACTCAGGCACCCTCCATTTGATTCTTTTGAAGAATACATGTCAGTCTTCTTGTAAAATTCTCAACTTTTAGAAAACTTGATTTTCCCCCATCATCCTCTTTTTTTGAACAGATGAATTATAGTTATTTAAAAATCTTTACCTGCTAACTTCAGTATCTGAATTATTGTGTGTCCTTTTCTATTGTTTTATATCTCTTGGTTTCAGTCTAAAGTCCTGTCTTTTGGCATACCTAGTTATTTTTTATGAAATGGGGGACCCTGTGGGGCACCTGGGTAGCTCAGTCAGTGAAGCATCTGCCTTCAGCTCAGGTCATGATCTCAGGGTCCTGGGATCCAACCCTGTGTTGGGCTCCTTGCTCAGCAGAGTCTGCTTCTCTCTCTGCCCCTCCCTGCCCCCTACCATTTGTGCTCTCGTGCACTGTGTTTTGCCCTCTCAAATGAATAAATAAAATCTTTAAAAAAAATAATAAATGGGGGAACCTATGTTTTAGAAATTATGGAAGCTCCAGGTATGTTGCTTTCCCTAGGGAGCATTCATTCTTTCCCTTCCTGGGCACACAAAGTGTGAGGCGATCATTCTAATCTAGTCTGCCTCTGGTCCCCCTGTTCTGGGGCTCAGCTCTTCCAAGTGCTCATCTGGTGGCCTGTACTAGCATTCTCTGATCCTCCCCTCCCACAGGCCTTAAACTCCAATCTGGGTTTTCTCAGCACTGCAAGACTGCCCCAGACTGCTCTGCTGTTCTGAGGGTTCCCGTTTAGGTTTTTAAGCCTTTTTGCTCCCTGCAGATTCAGCACATGTCCTAAGGGAAGACTGGTTGTGCATTTGAGCTCCTCAGCTCTGCTGTGTCCCTCTAGCCTAAAAGGACCTCCGAAGGCTCTGCTGGTGTCTTTGGTCCTGTGCTGGGAGGAGCTCAGATATTCAGCCTCTCTCACCTGGGCTCAGAATCACAGCACCCCCTCTCCGCCCAGTGGATACGGCAATCACCTCTTACCTCTCTGAGCTTTTCTGCTCTTTGGAGTCTTACTCCTTCTAGTCTTGGTGGCTCTGGCTGCTCTTTGATGTCTTCAGACAGGTAATTTTTGTTTACATGGCCTTTCTTACTGTTCTTGGTGAAGTATAGCTCTGCAGCAAGCTGCTCTATACTACCCAGAAGCAGAAGTTCCAGGTCTTCTAATCTTAAAAATCTAAGTAGTTCAGATTTCACTGATCACCATTTGATTGAGGGGGAGAAAGGTAATTACTATACAAGATGATTGGGTGGAGTTTCCATGTTCATAGATCTAATTGTATTATTTGTCCTGACTTTTTCCTGGGATCAGACTGGTTTTGTGTTATTTGTGTGACGTCACTGATTTTATATTCTGATCTTTTGAAAGAATGCTTCTTAGCTCACTGTAGTCTTTTATTTAAATCTTGGATTCTTCATCCATCTCCTTAATAGCTTAGCACTTCCTCACCAGCGACCTACCTCATGGAGGGTTCAAGAAGAAAGAAAAGCACTGTTTGGTTTCTCTGGAAGTAAATGGCTTGACTAAAGTTGTAAGCATCTGCACTATACCGCAAACACTGACACCCTGTTTGAAATATTACTTTCCATTTGGTGTGAAGCCATCTGCAAGTGTTTTGTTTTCATGTTGTGAAGGTGTTTCTTTTTGTTGTCTATGAAGTTATTAGGCTTAAAGAGTCAAAGTTTTCTACTTGTTGGTCCTTTGGCCTGACCCACTCTGGATTGGCAATGACTCTCAGTTGCTGGTCGACTGTGTTTTGCTTCGATGGTGTGGGATTTGAAGCTTCCATCATGGTATTAATACAAAAATGTTTAGAAGACCAGCAAATTAAGGGGCGCTTGCGTGGCTCCATAGTTAAGCGTCTGCCTTTGGTCATGATTCCTGGGTCCTAGAATCTAGTCCCACATTGGGCTTCCCCACAGGGAACCTGCTTCTAGCAGGCTCTGCCTTTGCTCTTCCTCTGCCTCTGTCTTTGCCTCTCTGTGTGTGTGTGTCTCATGAATAAATAAATAACATCTTAAAAAAAAAAAAAAAAGACGACGACCAGCAAATTGAGTAGAGAGACATTTACCTGGAGGCCTGTTAGTGTAGTTGTAGATGAAGAAGACGGATTTCCCTTGAGGCCACGTAGTTCTCTCTGGTTAAGCCCCTGTCCCAGTTTCCTGGAGCTACCTGTAACAAAGTGCCACATTCCGGGTGGCTTAAAACAACAGCAGTGTATTCTCTCACACTTATGGAGGCCATAAGTCTGAAATTAGGATAGCATTCACGTTCTTTCTGAGAGATGAGAGGGAGAATCTGTTCCCAGCCTTTCTCCTGGTGTATAGGGCTACCAGCAGTCTTTGGTGTTCCCAGACTTGTGGCTGCAGGCTGCATCATCCCCATCTCTGCCTTCATCTCTGTATGGCCTTCCTCCCTGTGTCTCTTTATCTCATCCCTCCCTCTGCGTTTCTCTTAGAAGAATATCTGTCTTTGGATCTAGGGCCCAATCTAAATCCAAGATGATCTCCTCTCAAAATCCTTAAGTATATCTGCAAAGACCCTATCTCTCAGTAAAGTCACACTTAACAGGTTCTGAGTGGACATACATTTTGGGGTCACACTTGAACCCACTGTAACCTCCATTCCTGGACTTTTGTGTGCTCGCTACCTTTTCTAATTCAAGTTAAGTGTGATTTTTCTCCTGGCAGGGGAAAAGAGAGACTAAAGAAGTGAAACCATTTCAGTTTGTCCCTGTCCTTGAGAGCACACTGATCCAAATCTAGAGTTAAAGGAATTCCTTTTTACTGGAGGGAGGTTTATCTCTTTGGTGTGGGCTGGAAAAGAGTAATAGAATGAGTATGTATAGTTTGGAAATATTTTCAGAGACCAGGCACAGCCTATGGTACCAGCAGGTAAATAAACTTTCAACGTGTAAACAGAAGATACCTTGTGACTGTGAAACTCAGCAAGTGCTGTTTTCTGAATTAATGATTTTTTTTTTTTTGAGTGAAATCTCATTGGAAGATAGAGAGGCTTAGAAAATAAAAAGCCATAGTTATTAGGATTTCCTAAGAGAAAGGCAGTGAATTTTTTTTTGCTTAAAATTTGAGGGAGAGAATGTGGGGACTCATTATTGGAATGTTTACCAGCAGCAGAAAGGCTATGAAGGAGGAAATTCAATGTCTATTTCTCTAACACATGCCAGCCTCTGAGTTTAAAACTTCAGTGGATGTGAAACTCAGCCATTTGTTGCAGTTGTGAAACTGTTCTTTCTTTTCCTGCAGATCGAGGAGACTGGCAGAGGGAAAGAAAGTTTAACTATGGTGGTGGCAACAATCCTCCATGGGGTAGTGACAGACACCATC
Organism: Vulpes vulpes; assembly: GCF_048418805.1. Taxonomy (NCBI): domain Eukaryota; kingdom Metazoa; phylum Chordata; class Mammalia; order Carnivora; family Canidae; genus Vulpes; species Vulpes vulpes. Next base: position 95,175,517 of record NC_132793.1, on the reverse strand, counting down.
AGTATGAGCAGCACTGGTATAAGGACCACCATTATGGGGACCGGCGACACATGGACGCCCACCGTTCTGGGAGCTATAGACCCAACAACCTGTCCAGAAAGAGACCTTATGAACAGTACAGCAGTGATCGAGACCACAGGGGACACAGAGATTATTATGACAGGTAGGCCGAAGGTCCTGAGGCACTAGTTTGACCTCTGCCAAGAGTTTTACTCTTCGAGGGGGAGAAGAGTGCATGGTCCCTGGTCATGTTTTTTGCCCTCAGGGCATCCTGGGAAGTGGGGGAAGAATCCCAGTATAGACAGCTGACACTGTGTACTGAGTGGATGGTTGAAAGTAGAGGCTTTTGAGTTTCCTGGGGGCTGAGGAAGAGGAGAGGTTCCTGATTCTTGCTTTGGGCTTGTAGAGTCTGCTAAGTGGAGAAATGGGAGTAGCTATCATAGGCCCAAGCCAACCGATGAACACAATGGCTAGAAAGGGGTTGAATGCCAAGTTACAGGTCTTAAGTTGTGTTCTTTGGGTCAGAGGGAGCTATTTGCAGTTGCATTTTTCCACTTGTACAGGAAAAGAATTTTCTTCCTTCCTCTGAGGAAATGTAAAGAAGTTATAGCCTTAAAATCTTAGAGTCTACAACCAAATTATTAAGCTTTGTGAGAGGCACTCAGAACACTAGGTGGCAGGATCCTGAGAGGGGTCCCAGCCTATAGTCCTTGTCTGCCACCAACCCACAGTTCAGGGGTCAAGGGCTTTTGAAGTCCTACTCTGTCTGCAAGTAAACAGTTTAGTACCATTATGAGCCAAGATAGTAACCTGTGAGAGTTACCAAGTACAGGAATGCCTGAAGAGGTTTTATTTATTCTTCCTAATTTTAGGACTTGACTGTATTTTAACCTCATGGTAGCTTTGGTTTTCCTTAGGCTAACAACATGCTTTGTTTGGACTTGAATTTAAATCTGGAAAATTTTGTATAAATATCTTCTTTTTTGGGGAGGATCTGGTAACACATTAGGACAGAGGGTCTTGCCAAGTAGCATCTGTCTCCTTTAGAGGGATCTGTGTCCGCCTCATTGCCCACCCTTCTGTATCGTCTTGTCTGGCTTCAGTGGGCATTTGCCCAGTATTTCTTTGTCTCGATCTGTATTTCCATTCAACGTGACTTTTTTTTTTTTCCCTGCCTGAAGGACTTTTCATTTTATAGGATGGGTCTGCTGGTGATAAATCCTTTCTGCATATCTGTGTCTGAGAAAGTCTTTAGTTTGCCTTCATGTATGGAAGATATCTGTGCTGGGTTTAAATCCTAGGTGAACGCTTTTAGTACTTTAAGGATGTTCCTTTTCTTCTACTTGAACTGTCTCTAATGAAAAGTGTCATCTTTTTCTTTCTCTTTATATAATGTGTGTTTTTTCCTATATTACTAGGTTTTAGCAGTTTAATTACAGCGCATCTTGCTGTATTTTTCCTCCTGTTTGTTTTGCTTAGAACTGTTGAGCTTCTTGGATCTGTGAGTTTATCTGATTTATCAAATTAGGATTTTTTTTTTAACCAGTATTTCTTCTGTTCTCCCTCTCTTGGCATTTCTAATTACACCTGTAATTAGGCTGTTTGCGTTGGTCTCCCAGCTCACTGATGCTCTGTTTTCTTTAATTTCGTTTTTTCTCTCTTTGTTGGATAGTTTTCTATTGTTGTGTCTACAAGTTCACTGAGGTTATTTTTTCAATATCTAACCTGCCTTGAGGCCCATTTAATATATTTTGTGTTTCATACATTGGTTTTATTTCTAGAAGCTGTACCCCTCCCCCCCTTTTTTCCAATTTAAATCTTTCTCTAACCTTTTGAAATCTGGAATACAGCCTGTAAGTATACATCCTTGTTGGCTAATTCTACCATTTGGGTTTGTTTCAGTTGATTAGCTTATTTCCTCACTACGGTCTTAGTTTCCTGGTTTTCTCCAGGCCTGGTAATTTTTGATTAGATGCCTCACGGGGTGCGTAGAGTGCTGGATGTTCTGTGTTCCTGTAAGTATTCCAGAGCTCTGCTGTGAGACACAGGTTACTGGCAAACAGTTGGATTCTTCCAGGTGTTGCTGTTAAAATTCTTTGGGCGGAACGGGAACAGTGCTCTGGCAAGGGCTGATTGTTCCAGCACGGAGGCAGGAGCGCTGCATGGTACTTGACTGCTGTCCCTTGAAGCCTGAGGTTTTTTGGTACGGCTGGTGAGTGCAGGGCACTCACACCTCTAATCTTCTGGGTGGTGATTTCCTGGTCCTGTGTGGTTTCTTCGCGGGCACGCCCTGGATCACTGAATCCCCCCCTTTGTAGGTCTTTGAACTTCTTTGTGTGTGCAGAGTAATTTTGTGTCCCATTGTTTGAACTCCAGCTGCCTCGGTTCTGCCCCGTCCTCTCAACTCTGGAAAGACGTCTCCCCTTCCCTGTGCTGAGGTCTGGGAACTGTCTGAAGGTGGCGGGGTGGGGTGGGGGGGTTATGATGAACTTCATCTCATTCTCCTTCCATCCCTCGGGAAGTCACTGTTCTTTGTTACTGACATCTCTGACATCTGGTGTCTTGAGAAGCCTGATTCTATACATTTTGTATTTTGTCCCTTCTTTGCTTGTTCAAGTAGCAGGGTGAGTCCAGTTGCCGGGACTCCACCTTGACTAGAAGTTGAAGTCACCTTCTCTCTCTCTCTCTCTCTCTCTCTCTCTCTCTCGTTTAATGAGGGGAAATTCACACAATACAAATTAACTATTTTAAAATATTTTAAAAGTGAACAATTCAGTGACAATTTAATACATTCACAATGTCATGCAACCATCACTGTTCCAGTTCCAAACCCTTTCATCACCATGTAGAAAACCCCATCATCATTAAGCAGTCACTGAATTCTGCTCCCTGCTCCTGATAATCCCAATCTGTATTTTGTTTTTATGGATTTGCATCTGTTGGATATTTTGTATAAATGGAATCATGCAAGATCTGGCCTTTTGTGACTGGCTTCTTTGAACATGTAGCATAATGTTTGAATCTCATCTACATTGTACCAGGTACCAGTACTTGTTTCTTTTCGAGGCTAATATTCCACTGTATCTGTGTGCCACATTTTGTTTATCCATTTATTTCTTGGGAAGACATTTGAATTGTTTTTACCTTTGGATCTTGTAAATAGTGCTGCTATGAACATGAGTGTAAAAGTATTTGTTTGAATATTGTTTGAATATCTGTTTTCAATTATTTTGCGTATATACCTGGGAGGGAATTGGGAGTTCCATTTGACTTCTTAGAAACCACCTAACTGTTTTCCGCAGTAGCTGAAACATTTTACATTCCTACTACAATGTGTGAGAATTCCTATTTTCTCTCATCTTTGCCAACACTTAACCTTCTGTGTGTGTTTAAACGTGACCATCCTAGGTGGGGGGTGAATCAGGGGTAGCTCATTATGGTTTTGATTTGCATTTCCCCGATGATTAATGTTTATTAAAGATGTTGAACATCTTCTCATGTGCTTAGTGGCCATTTGTAGATTTTCTTTGGAGAAATGTTTGCATCCTTTGCCCATTTTTGAATTGGATTGTTTCTTTTTGTTGTTGACTTGTACCAATTTTCTTCTAATAGGATAACAAGCAGTTTACTGTGGTGCTAATTTAAAAAATTTAATATTCTTCACATTGAGTCAATTTTTTAAAAGTTTAATTAACCCTTCACTTATTGTTGCCTATTTGGGTTGACTGTGGCTTTTGCTGTTACTAATAGCTTCTCAAATAATTTTTGTGGCTCTTTTTCTCCTGGGCCAGGTCAGAGAATATGAAATTGTTTGTAGATCTTGCCAGTTTTCCTGAAGGGAGTAAGGCTTTACAAAGCCACCAGTGATTCAAATGTGTACTTGTTTCATTGCAGACTTGAGGCTTATGTCATTTCATAGGATGTGTTTTGCCAATAGGTATAAAATAGCCCTTTGTTACTACTTTTGTGGGGTACCTTCCCCCAATTCCTGGTAATCATTTGCAAACTCTGAGTCCTTTGGAAGTGTCCTTGAATGTGAATGCATTAGGAAGAGCCAGTACATGACAAAGAAGGGGATGAGTTTGGTCTCTCTCGGCTAATCTTTGCATTTCCATTTCAGGCATCATCATGACTCTAAGCGGAGGAGATCTGATGAGTTTCGGCCTCAAAATTACCACCAGCAGGATTTCCGACGAATGTCTGACCACCGCCCCCCGATGGGCTATCATGGCCAAGGACCCTCAGACCATTACCGCTCTTTCCACACAGACAAATTGGGGGAGTATAAACAGCCCCTGCCCCCTCTGCACCCTGCAGTCTCAGACCCTCGCTCACCCCCTTCTCAGAAGTCTCCCCACGATTCCAAGTCACCCCTGGATCACAGGTCTCCTTTGGAGAGATCATTAGAACAGAAAAACAATCCAGATTATAACTGGAATGTTCGGAAAACATAAAGGACGACTGGGAAAGAAGGGCAGAGCAAGAGTCATTAAGCACCTGGATATTTTTGGTCTGATCCAGTAGGAGCCAGTTATCTAGACCAATAAGTGGAGTTTCTGGACATGCTGCTGTTGTCAGCTCGCCGGTGGAAGGAGCACCTCGAGGAGTGGAGGGCCTTTCACTCGGTCCAGCTTGGGTTTGGGTCACCACTCCTACACTTTGACACCCCATCCCATTCCAGCCTGGTTCTGGCCTGTCACTGCGATGGGTGCTAGGAGGAAGAGGTGACTTCTGTGTACCAGCTTTGTGAGCTGTGTGTCCCCAGAGAAGGAAGAAGGGATCTTAGAGTCATGAGTATTTTGTTGCCCTGAGCCTGGGTGCAGTGGGCTGGGTAGGAGCGTGTGTGTGTGTGTGTGTGCGCGCGTGCGCGTGCGAGCGTGTGTGTGTGTGCGTGTGTGCGTGCGCGCGCGCGCAGGCAGCCAGGACCTGCTGGACGGCACACGATTTGCTTCACTGTGACGTAACAGATGCTGCTGACAGGGAGTGGGGCATGGGTCTTGCCCCGTGGGACTTGAAGGGGAGCAGTATACTCCTCGGATGTGTTCTTGGGAGAAACCGTGCTGGGGCCTCAGCATGACACCTGTGGTGCAGGGGGGCTAGACAGAGGAAAACAGCTTCCACAGTGGCCCCTTCCCGACCAACACTAATTTTTCCCACACTATCTGTACATTTCAAAGGCTTGGTCTTCTGAGTGGGCCTCCTTTGCCCTGGTGCCAGGGAGAGTAGGGTCCGTCCAGCTGACTTCTGAGTACTGTGAGCTAGGCAGCATTGGAGTTGGCGTGGGTCTGCCTTTGTTGGGCATGGGCTGAAAGAGGGGCAGGGGCAGTGTGGCCAGGGACTCAGAGTCCCTCGGTGCATTTCTGATCCTGTGATAGGAAGTATTAAGTTCAGAGCCTGGGAAGGAGGGAGAAGCTTGCTGCTGGCAGGGGCCCAGGTGGGGGTGCAGGTGTTAAGCAGGTTTCCTGGGGTGGGGCTTCAGGAGTGCCAGGGAATGGGGGCTTTCGTGTTGTGCCAGGTCAGCATTTGCAGCTGCCTTGTAGTTAATTCTAGTTCCCTTTGCACAGCGTGAATAAGTAGATGACGCACAGCACACATCTCCTGACCCCGTGTGGCGGGTGGACAGGTGGAAACTCCGTTACTTATGGGGAACCCACACATTAGAATTGAACTGCTTATTATTATTATTATTATTTTTTTTTTTTTTAAGGATGAGATCAAAGTATAAACCTAAGTTAAAGTTTTTCCAAACTAGGATGCCTCCAAGGACAGGGGACTGAGCTGCAGACAGTAAGAGTCCTGGGGTTGAACGAGTCAGTGGTGGGAAGGCAGATTGGTTATACCAATTAATCAGGCTCCTTTCATTCTGCGGATCCTGGGCCTTCCATTTTACTCATTTTAAATATAGCTTGCCAGTATTGTTTGAGTATCCAAAGGCCTTTCTAGGTGGGATAATGGACTTGAACCTACAGCATGCCTTCACGTGTCCAGGCTCAGAGCAGGTAAAAACCTTCCCATTGGGCACGCCCAGGGTCAGCTCTCTGAACTAACCCGTGAGGACTTCATAAAATGATCATCACTTACTTGCCGGGACCCTGGGCAGCACCATTAATGCCTTTACTAAGGAATTCTCAAGTCCTGTCACCCTAGTGAAGAGATGTGGCTTTGGTGGTTCTTGCTGTCCCCAGTATCCTGGGGCCGGCCAGGTGTGCATCCCTCTAGAGGAGGGACTGGGTCCTCACAGCTTGTGTTGGGAGTTCAGTGGGCCTGCCCCCTCCTGATCTATCTCCTCATGGTACTGGGTAGTTCAGCGTGGGCTTGTACGTACCTGGTCAGCATGCCCTGGAGCATAGCCCAAAGAAATGCATAGGATCCCATGGCCACAGTCATCCCATTGGGACTGTTCTGTGAGAGAAGAGTGTATTTGCTTTGGCCACCACCAGTAGCTTCTTATGACAGTACTGAGACTACCCTGTGTGTCTGTTGCCCAGGCCAAAGAGGAAGGCTAGGTTGGTTTGCTTGTCCTTTGGGTTGGGAGGGGAGGGAAGCAGGAGCCCCCAGCATGTCTCTCCCTGTGGGAAGTCAGGCCGTGTCTTCTGGGAGGCATGGCAGGAGGCCCTGAATTTCAGTTCCCAGCCAGGGTGGTTTTCTCTGAAGTTGATAGGAGGTGTGAGTTATTCCCAAAGATATCTCATCATGAAGAAAAAGGAGCTTCCTTTTGTTTACATTCAGGACTTTTAGTGCCATATGATGTAGCAAAAGGCAATATTAGCCAGATCAGTGTTAAATTGATTATAAAATTACAGTATCCCCATAAAAGCGTCTATTTTAGTGTTGAAGTATGTTTGAAGAGTGAGTTGGGAAAAGGAGGCATTTCCTCATTGACCTAAATCAGTATAAATACTGTATGCTTTTGTCAAAAACGGATTTGCACAGGTAGGTATTCTCTCCCCGTGGGGATGGGATAAGCTGCCCCGGGAATCTGCAAGGGTGGTATTCCATGGAGCCTAGCTTTGAAGGATTTCATAATTGGGTAGAAACAGCAGGGTTGAGGAAGAGGGGAGTTAGCATCACCTGAGCTCTGGATATAAACAAGGATTAACGTGGTACACCACAGCCCTGGAAAAGGATGCCTAAAAGCCCAGGTCCAGCCCTGCGGTCTTTCCAGAGACAACTGGAGAGAAAAAGCCAGGCCCTCTGCAGAGCCCGAGCTGGTGGCCCCTGGGCCCCCTCTCTCTCCTTCTAGTCATTCCTTTAGCCCTTCCACGGGAAACCAGAACACTTCTCACATCGTGCCGCAGACATTTTAGCCTGATGCCTGAGAGCTGCATCAGGACGTGCGGTGCACATGCAATTCAATTACAAATTCACACAGGGACACTGGAATCCTACAGACCAAAATCCACTCGTCAGCAGGAGCGGTGGCCCTGGGCGGAGCACCAGTGGTTTTCTGGCTTGTCTGAGGGCTGCCGTGTGGGGCGAGGAGAGCCAGGCCAAGGGTCCAGGCTGCTGTAGTCCATCCGTACCCCATGCGTTTGGGGACAGATGGTTTTTCTTTATTGTAAAATTGTGGACTTTTAAAAACCTGTTGACTAAACAGTAATTAATTTATATTTGTGAAAAATGCCACTGTCCTAGTGATTTCTGATGTAAATACTGTTGTTTATATAGTATGTATTAAATTTTCCTACATTGTAAAACTGCTGTACTTTTGATTCTTGTATATTAAAAAGTGTCACTAAGGATTTTTAGAATTGGTCGAACACAGTTACATTGCGTTGGCGTGAACTCTGACTGGATATACCTCCGGTTCCCTCCCTTCCCTTGCTGGCTGGGTTGTTCAGATCGCTCGCTTGTGTGCTTGTGAAATGGAGCCTTTTAAAGTTGCACTGTTTTTCCTACCGGCACCGGTTGTGGTGTTGGGTCCAGAACCTTAACCACCACAGGTTTTGAGATTGTCCTTGAGCAGCCACTGGTGAGGGTAACAGCCCCGGGCCGAGCCACTGCAGTCCTTAGCCCTTGCCCCTGCGCCAGGCAGGGTGACCTGGAGGGGCTGCCACCACCGGTTGAGCGGAGCTATGCCTAGTTCCCCACACTGGTCGTGCCAAGGAAGGTGCGTGTGGAGAGACCTGTGTCGTCCAGATGGGGATCCTGCACACACACACACACACACACACACACACACACACCCCGCCTCCATCCAGAGGAAGCGAAAACACACTGTCTGCCAGCCCACAGCCTTGAGGGTAATTTAACAGTTGGGTTATATATTCATGAAGGGGGAAAAAGGCATTTTATAATGGAAACACTGACACAAATGTTAACTCTAGCAATTTGGCACAGGGGCCGGCCCAGCGCTCGCGAGGCCCAGACAGAGGAAGGGTGGCACAGCCTGCGGGTGGAGATCCGTCTGAGTAGGAGTTAGAGAAGTTTGCCAGACCCAAGGGGTTTTGCTAATACTTAGGGGACTGCAAAATCCACCTCCAATCTCCATGAAGCTCTTAATTCTTGATACCAAATAAACCCATATGTTGGCTCAGTTAACTCCCATGGCTGTCAACCCAGGAGGATTGGCTGCAGGAGGGGCCCCGGAAGGAGAGGCTGGGATTTTTAGCGCGAAGAACTCTTGAGTCAAAGACTCCCGAGTGGAGGGTTCTTCCTGCCGATAAACAACTCACAATCATGTTGCAACTCACAGCTCGGCTGGAACCTCTTTGGGAAACTTTAAAGCGCTGCAATAATCAGCTTATGATTTACAATAGCAACGCGGCTTCTAAACCGACTGCTGCCAAGAAGCCTGCCTTTTACTGGAAGGAGCAGGCCCCAGGCCCCCCTCCCTGCTCCCTGGCAGGGCCTCGCATGTCTGGAATCAAGGCAAGTCCTCCTCAATTAGCACCAACAGAAAGGTCACTTATTGAAACAAGGCCCCGTGGTTTGCCAGACCCGTCTGCGCTCCGGATTCCAACCTGTGGCTCTTAAAGGAGCAGGACGGTTTGCCGTAGAGGCCGGTCTTCCCCTCGGCCCTACACCCGCTTGGAGGCCGGGCCCAGCGGCCTGTGCTGCGTTCTGTTCCCAGCCTTGGGAAGGAGACAACTCTCTGCCCTGAAGAAATCTGGCCCCTTGTGGTGCTGGGGGTCCCCATCCTCGGCTTGGGGCCTGGGTGTCGTGCCTCCAGGTCAGTTCTGTGGCCGTGTGAGTCCATACCTCCAAAACAGGCAGATTATCTACTCTGGCCAGCTGGCCCCTGGACGGTTCGCACTTGGTATCTTTTCTTTAAATATGTTTCGTGACTCACAAGGGGATTGTCATTGCTACAGCCCGGTCCTTGCTGACCATGTGCCCCATAGTTCCCGTGGGGGGCGGGGCCTTGTCTCCATTTGGCTCCACCCTGCGTGTCAGGGGGCCTAGGGCATCTTCATTTGCACACGGAGGAGGCAGCTCTAGGTTTCAAATAGCGAGAGCCCAGTGAGAGGGAAAGGTTTGTAAACCCTGAGAGCCTACCCAGAGGGAGACAGTGTTCACCAGTCCTTGCTGGGAGTGGGGGTGGGGACAGCACCATTTGCCCAGGCTAGAGGGACGGCGGGCTGAACATTCTGCCACAGCAGCCTTCAGCCCAGAACCTCGAGCGACCAGCAGGGTTGCTGCTCTTTGGGGCCCAGCTCACTGGAGGGGCCCAGGGAGAGGTCTCTCTCTAGGGAGAGATGAGAGCCCAGTAGGAAGGCCCAGCAGGGAGCTCACGGTCCCATGGGGACTAGACAGTCACAGGAGAGTTTTTCCCTTGACCAAGATCTTGAGCACTTCCTGTGAGCCAGGCCCTGTTCTAGAAGCTGGGCTTGCACACAAGGTGAACACACAAGGTGACCAGGCCCCCACCCTCTGAGCCAAGGGTTGGCAAGGCACATGGGGACCAACCACAAGAGGACAAATATCACTTGAGTGCCAGTGAGGAAAGAGCCAGGTGATGGCGGGGAGCAGGGATGCTGGTAGGCGAGCCCTGGGGGTGGGGTTCAGGGAAGGTGTGGGTCTAGGAAGTGGACAGAGCTGGGTTTGAAGCAGCTGGCCTCCTCAGGCCTATTCTCTCCTCTGAGTCTCAATTGCAGAAGAGGGATAATGAGAGTTTGCCCGGCTGTGGTGGAATGAGTAAGGTCACTGAGGGTGGCTGAGATGGGCTCGGCACTTGTCATCACTCTCCAAGGGCCATGTCAAGACCCACTAAGGCTCATTGGAGACCACCCCTGTCACCAGAGCTGGGGCCTACCCTTGTGTTTGGAAAAGGAGCAAGATCCCATGCATTCCCTGACTTGAGGATCCTGAGTGAATGTGCTTCTAGAATCTTCCTGCAGGGGGCAGCAGATTTCCACAAACGGCCTGCCTTGCCGCCAACACTTAAATTTACAGAACCCCCCAGGGAAGCTCTCAGTCCTTCCTCTGCCCTGGCTTCCTTGGCTGCATAGTCCACACTGGAGCCAGAGATCAGGAGCCACCTCATCCCTGCAGGAAGTGTGACAGGATGGGGAAGAGGAGAGGCCGCAGGAAGAAGCCAGCCTCACCTGCTCCACTAGCAGGAGGCGCGGGAGGCCGAGGCCCGGGAGGCCCAGCCCTCTTAGGAGCCTTAGCCAGCTGGGTGGCTCTCTCTCTCCACACAGGCAGCCCCTGCATCACAGACGCGTCCAGCAGCCCTTCGGGGAGGCACAGGCTCCCACTCCTTCCGGGTGCAGCCTGTCCTCCCTCGCCTCTCCTGAGTCACAAGGCCCAGGGATCACTGCTGCTCCCCCTGACACCCTCCTTTGCTCTAACCTCCCTGGTTTGGGTCCGAAGCACCCTACGACCTGCCCTTGCTCGGACCGTCTCCGTCTCATGGACCTCTGTAACCGCAGCCAGCCAAACTGCTCTCGCAGCCTCTTGCAGATAGTCGAGGCAGAGCCTGGCCTCCGGGCTGCTGTCCCTCTACCCCCTCCATCACCTACAGCTGCCCGATGGATCTCATTCATCTTCCAGATTCAATTCAAGCTTGGTTTCCTCTGAGTAGCCTTCTTGGCCTCTGCTGTTCCCATTTCCATTTCCGTCTGTCCCTTCCCTGTGCCCACAGTAGCCATCAGAGAGAGCCCAGGCGTGCTCTGGTGCCTCCACGCTGTCACAGCTGTCTCCTCCCATGAGTCTGGCCACAGCCTGGGGCATATGGGTGCTGGGCTCAGAGCCCTGTCCTGTGAGATGCCCAGAGAAGGGGCCCTGGGGGCTGAGACCAGAGTTCACGTCACAACAGGCAGGGCTTCTTGCCCAGGGGGATGTTTCAAGCCCTTAGAAGCCAATTCTCTCTCCAACAGCTTCCCAAATGCTCCCTGGCATGCCAGACGATAACCCTTTGTTGGCCGGATCCAGGGAAGCTCCAGGGGCCTGCGGGGAGCTGACTGGAAGAACGGTGGGCTGCAGAGGCAGCTCACAAGCCCCTGTGGTACTATCCGGGGTGGTGGTGTCTGGGGGAGCTGAGCCGGGGCCGGCAGCTGGCTTCACGGCCCCAGCTGCCTCAGCCCAGGCCCTGGCCCAGGACTCCCTGTACCAGGCCCAAGGGTAAGGAGGCAGGAAGGGGTGGAGGCAGTGGCAGCAGGTATAGAGCAGAGTGGGCTCACGCAGGAGGGACCTCAGTCCCAGCAGGAGCCGCAGGGCTCTCACAGCAGCTGGGCCGAGAGCGTGGGGTCTGGAGAGACCATCTGCCTTCAAGTCAGGGTGCATCCCCGACTGCTGGGACCTGGCCACTTGTTAACCTCCGGAAGCGAAAGAGTCCCCCCCATACCTGATGGGGGAGCAGGGCCAGGCACATGCTAACGATGAGGCCAGGTGAGCCATCTGTACTGCGGCTGACCGCTCAAGGCTACTGGGCCTCGCTGTGGCCAGGCCAAAGCCTGGTGACCTGTGCTGAGGTCAAGCCCCCACCCTGACCCTCCCTGCCCTGGAGAACCTGGAGATGTAGCCTCTGTGGGCCTCCTTGGCTCCTTCTAGAGCCACCTCTTCCTGCGTTGTGGAATGCTGCTCTATCACCCACCACAGGGCCCATTTGTCTCCTCTGAACCCCATCCCACATGTCACCATGTCCTCACTGCCCTAGAGTGCTCGGTGCTTCCCTCACGTCCTCTCTGACGCCTGCTGTGACAGCGGGCGCACATAGTCATCAGATTAGCTAATTCCCACTCGACTGTGCCCTGGAAACCACTCAATGTTTCCCAAACTTGAGGCCGACAGATGTATGATGGGGAGGAGAAGTCTTAGAGATATCTGGAAGAATTTAAAATTTTTCTGTTTTCATTTTTATGAACATTTTAAAGAAGTAACCTATGCAAATCCTGGATCATTTGGAATGGTGAGAAGGTGAAAAGAACCCAGGGCTCTCAGGTCGTCTACTAGGTGCCAAGGGGTCAGTGCTTCTTACCCAGGTGGACAGGGGGGCACATGGTGACAGGTTTCACAGAGTCCAGAGTGAAAAGTAAAGGGGACCGGGATCACTCCCTGGCACCAGTGACAGGAGCCTGGACAACCCCACTTTCATCACACAGTTTTGTGTTTTTTTTTTTTTAATTAAAAAAAATATTTATGAGAGACACAGAGACACAGGCAGAGGGGGAAGCAGGCTCCCTTTGGGGAGCCTGATGCAGGATTCGATCCCAGGACCCCAGGATCATGCCCTGAACCGAAGGCAGATGTTTAACCACTGAGCAACCCAGGTGCCCTCAGTTTTGTGGTTTTTGTTTGGGCTTAATTAGTAACCGTGTCTGGGTTTCATAGTTGAAAGGAGCTATAATTACAACTTATTACAATTGAGAATTTATACCTAGACTCATGAATTATAAGAACTCCAGCCATGGAGGGAGGGCCTGGAGAAATATTGGCCCCTGGGAGGGGTCTGTATGTCAGGTATGTTTGGATACTCTGAGCTATTTGTTTTTTTTTTTTTAATTTTTATTTATTTATGATAATCACACACACACACAGAGAGAGAGAGAGAGAGAGAGAGAGAGAGAGAGAGGCAGAGGGAGAAGCAGGCTCCATGCACTGGGAGCCCGATGTGGGATTCGATCCTGGGTCTCCAGGATCGCGCCCTGGGCCAAAGGCAGGCACTAAACTGCTGCGCCACCCAGGGATCCCCTACTCTGAGCTATTTGTGGCCGAGACCTGAGAGTAAATGAAGCCGCCCATGGGATGCGCCTGTGAGCAGAGGCCACCATCTGCAGACGGCTACTGGGTGTCAGGCTCCGGGCCCGGCCTTTTACTGTATTGTAATAATCTCCTCCTCATGAAAATGCTAGGAGGTAGGATATATCCCCTTTCTCGGTTGAGGATCGTGAGGCCCCGAGACTTTAGGTAACGAGCCGAGATCACGTATCTAGGGAGTGGAGCAACTCACACTCCACCCCAGCTCCTCCCACCTCTCAAGGCCAGCTTGTCACTGCCTCCTTCCATGGCTCCTCTGCTGTCACCCAAGTAGAATCATCTTATTCCCACAAACTCTCATCCTTCCCCTCGTTGTGGATGAACAGGCTCAGAAGCCGCGTGTGACTGGCTCAAGGACCGAGAACCAGCAAGTGGGGACGGCCAGCATGCCGTCCCCCAGGTCCTTCTGCCTCCCTTCCCCTGCTCTGCTCACAGCGAACTAACCTGTGTGCTACCTGCCTCTCACTCCAAGAAGTTGGTCCCAGGGAGGCAGGCACGGTCATCTCCTGGCGTCACCGCTTTCTCCCCAACAATGAGTCAGGGCCTGACTCCTCCCAGGGTCTCTAGAATAAATAAACGGATTCCCCAAACCCAGGCTGTGGTGGGACACATAGAGGATGCTCCTAAAAATGTTTGTGCAAGGAAGGGAGGGGAGAGAGAAAGGAAAGGAGGAAAGACTTCGCTGCTGTGTTAGACCATCAGAATGGACACCCAGAAGGAGGAGGCCGTGGGCACTGGCCTTAAGGATTCATCCCCCGTCATTAGCAGGAACAAAAAGGTGTGTTAAGTCAACGTGGTGGATGCCGTGGTTGTCCTGTGATGCCCAGGCGACAGGGGTCCTGGCCCTTACTTTGGCATTTGGTTTCTGGTGGTCCAGGTCTGCAGCCTTGACCTGAAGGCCACCCAGGAGCTCTTTTGTGGATGGGGCCTGGGCTTTAAGCAACCTGAACTCCAGGAGGGAGGAATTGGAAGGGGGCACCACCATGATAAATCAGCACGGGGATCAAATACTTGGCAGGGTGCCGGACACATGGCAGGTGGCCAAAAAATGTAGCTGTCATGCTAGGGTGACTCCAGCCTCCATGTAAATGGGAGTGGAGTCTGTAGCAGCAGCTGGGTCATGTCTGGGATTGCTGAGAAGGCTTGTCTCTCACCTGGGGAAGCTGATGACCACCTCCAGACTATGGTGAGCCTTCCAAGAACCCACCGGCACCCTGGTGTCATCTCTCTCTGAAACCCTAAGCCTCTCCGACTTCAGATCTCTCCCATCCTTCTTCTCTTTGGGGTCCAGGTGTGAAGTCCATCTGCCCACCTAGCATCCCAGCAGGGGTCTGGCCCCACTCCCTGCTCACCCAGGACCAGAACTCCTGATGGCCTCCACAGAGCCCCACCTGCACAGGCAGGTGACATGGGTGTGGATGTTCATCTTGAAATGAGCAACAGCATCTACTTTCAGAAGTGTCACAAAAATTGTCAAAGCATCTGTGAGACTCAAAGTCAGGTTTGGTGTAGGTGGGTGCTCTGCAGGAGGATAGTGTGGGGGAGGTGGTGTCATTGTTGCCTCCTGGTTGAGGTGGCTGGGGCTGAGAATGAGGTCGCATCTCACCCCTGCCATGCGGTCAGGAGGTCTGAGCACCGCTTTAGACAAAGCAGACACATGAGGCCTGCCATGGGCTCTGGTTCCCAGGGGAGGGAGGAATGAACTGAGCAGGAATGTGTTCGAATGTGGAAAAATCTGTGAGCCATCCCAGTGATCTTCCGGGCAGGTGATCCTGGCCTTGGGATCTAGGCTGTCTGGGATTGTGGCCCCACAGATTCAGGGGGTGGCAGTTCCTTGGGGACAGCTGGTGCTTCCATGGCATTAGAGGTCCTTAGATGGCTGGTGGGGGTGTGCGGGGTTCCCACTGACCCCTGGCCAGGACACCAAGCTTCTCTAGCCCAAGCTCTTCAATTATTTCAAGATTTCGACAAGTAAGGCCCATCAGACCCAAGAGACATGATTTCTGGAGCACACCTAAGAGATGAACACATGGAACAAAATCAGGTCTCCACCCTTGGTGTCATGGGAGACACAGGCGTGGGAGACTAGAGGGTGGGACTCCCCAGATCTCAGTCCGCCTGGGAGCAAGCAGGGGCAGCGGCCTGCCTGGTGTGCTGGGGTTCCCTCCGGATGCTGGATCAGGCGGTGAGCCCACAAAGGTGGTGTGACTTGGGGGGGATGAGAAGGGACAGGGAGTGGACGCTTGCTGGGGTGCAGGCCTGCTCGGGGCATGCTCCCTATTTCTTGCCCTGGTCTTCCCAGGCATCCCTGCAGGAGGGCCGCCGCCTTCACTGTGCGGACAAGGATTCTGAAGTTCCCAGTCACACAGCCAGCAAGTGGCAGGTCCGTGAGTGAGCTGGGCCTCCTTGCAACTAGTAGCTGTGCCGAGTTGGTAACAAACGCCCCTCCCGGGGTTCCTTGCTATTCTTTGAATTTTCTGTTTTACAGTTTTAACACCCTTTTCATCATCAGGATCAGAACTTTGGTATTTGTGGTAAAGTCCTATCCTGGAAGCCCAGCTGTCTTTTCCTAAGCCTGTGGCCTGCCCCGCCCCTGACCTGTGGGGCTCCTGAGATTCCGTGCTGGAGCGTGGCCTTGGGACTAGCCACCAAGAGATGGCCCCTAGACTTTCTGCCAATCTTACCAACCACGGCATTGCGACCAGTTTGTTCAATGGGAACACCTCTTTGTTCTGGAAGTTCCTTTTATGAGCACTGTGCTCTGTAAACATTCACTCCTTGAAAGTGTACATCATTTAATTTAAAAATTAAAGACAATCCAGGGACTCCTGGGTGCCTCAGTCTGAAGGGCACGCAGCTTTTGGTTTAGGTTCAGGTCGTGACCTCAGGGCCATGGGCTCAAGCCCTGCATCAGGCTCCTCGCTTAGCTCTTTGCAGGCAGCCTGCCTGAGATTCCATCTCTGCCTCAGCCTCTGCCTCTCCCTACCCTCGAAATACATAAATAAAATCCTAAGAGAAAAATGAAAGACAGTTCGGCTGCATGTGTTTTCTAGTGGGGCCCAAAGTAAAATGTTCATTTTAGTGTCCCAAACCTGCCCCCCCACAGTGGCTAAGTGGTGCCACAGTAAGGGTTAGTAAATACACACATATTGGAATCATGGTGCTCTTCCTGAAGGGAATGGTCCCACAGAAAAAGCACAGGATACAGCACAACATAAGGGCACCTGTTACATATGAAGTGAGCAAAAACACACTGGCATTTTCTAATTGCATTATGAGGAAACCTGCATAGATTAGAGGGCCTTTCATGCTCATTTAAAAGTCAGGCAAGTTGTCTGTAATGCATTTTTCAAATAATTTGGAGAGCACTGCAATCCACTGTAGGATATGCTGATTAGTGTTGTCTTTGTTGGCATTGACAGTCTTATGTGGTCACATACCAATATTTTTGCTGTAGCTTTTGAGTAAAAGAGATTTAAATGCATTTAGACAATACATATCAAAAACTGTTTACATACACTAAAGCACTCAGAGCACTCACACCCAGGTCTCCTGCTTGCCAACCCCTGCCTGCAGCCCCCTCGTGTTGTACCCCCAAGGGGGACATTCATGGCACCTCCAGCACTGCCCCCACCACCCCACGCCTGACTAGCTTCGTGCGGAGCCCCCAACTCCCTTTCTCCCTCACCTCACGAAGCCTGGAACAATGCCTTTCTTTCTTTCTCTTTCTTTTTCTTTCTTTCTTTCTTTCTTTCTTTCTTTCTTTCTTTCTTTCTTTCTTTCTCTCTTTCTCTCTCTCTCTTCCTTCCTTCCTTCTCTTTCTTTCTTTCTTTCTTTCTTTCTTTCTTTCTTTCTTTCTTTCTTTCTTTTTCTTTCTTTCTCTCTTTCTCTCTCTCTCTTCCTTCCTTCCTTTTCTTTCTTTCTTTCTTTCTTTCTTTCTTTCTTTCTTTCTTTCTTCTTTCTTTCTCTCTTTCTCTCCCTTCCTTCCTTCCTTCCTTCTCTTTCTTTCTTTCTTTCTTTCTTTCTTTTTCTTTCTTTCTCTCTCTCTCTCTCTCTTCCTTCCTTCCTTCCTTCTCTTTCTTTCTTTCTTTCTTTCTTTCTTTCTTTCTTTCTTTCTTTTCTTTCTTTCTTTTTCTTTCTCTTTCTCTCTCTCTTCCTTCCTTCCTTCCTTCCTTCTCTTTCTTTCTTCTTTCTTTCTTTCTTTCTTTCTTTCTTTCTTTCTTTCTTTCTTTCTTTCTTTCTTTCTAAAAATATTTTATCTATTTATTCTTGAGAGACACACAGAAAGGGGCAGAGACACAGGCAGAGGGAGAAGCAGGCTCCCTGCAGGGAGCCCGATGTGGGACTGGATCCCAGGACCCTGGGATCACACCCTGAGCCGAAGGCAGATGCTCAACCACTGAGCCCCCCAGGTGCCCTGGAACTATGCCTTTAAAACCCAAGCTGGACACTTTTTGTACCTGGTCAAAAGCTGCAAATGGCTCCCTCTGGTAGCTAGAATAAAGCAGCAAGTCTCGCCTTACACACCTAGTTGAGGGTCTGCAGTGCTCCCTCCGGCCACTCTGCAGCCTCACCTGGACCCTGGGCCATTCACCCAGTGTGGCCTGTCCCATGATTTTCTGCTGCCTTGCCAACTGGGCCACCGTTGGGCCAGGCTCTTTGCCCTCATTGCCCTCTCTGCACAGAAGGCTCTCCCCAGCTCTTTGCCTAGCTCATCCCCCAAATCCATGCAGGTGATCTGGTCAGAGGTCTCCCTTGCTCCCCGCCCCCTGTGAAAGCTCCTCCCCACCCGCCTCCCATCCAGGTGGGTCTCTCTCAGATGAACCTGCTTCCCTTTCCTCTGTGGCGCTTGTCACCAGGGGATATCTGATTGTGTCACTGCCTATGGACTGGTCAGTCTGAGGACTCTGCTGTCTGCCTTCAGCGCAAGTGATCATGAAAGAATTATCGAATGAACACGTGAGGACACGCCACTGCAAGGGGAGGGGACTCATCCTTGTTGGCGGCCTCCCTGTGCTGCTTGGGGGCCCCTGTGCGAGGCCACTTATGAGCATTAGCTCGTTGGAGTTCTGTAATGACCTCGGGAGGTAGGTACTCATAATTCTGTTTTACAAATAAGAAATCTAAGCCTCCAAATATCCAAGGGAGACCACACAACTAGTGACAGGCAGTGCCAGGTTGGACGCCAAGTGGGCCTGCAGCCTGAGACCAAGTGCCACCACCCTGCTCTGTGCGGCTCCCAGGCATCACTCTGAGACCCGGTCATGCCTGGCTTGATGGCATCTCTGCCCAGAGGTCCCCATGATGTTTTCACCCCAGATCTTTGCCTCCTTATAAATGACCCTCCCTGATTTGTTTCTGGTTGCCCTTCCTCTCTTATGAATTTTGGTTCTCCACACTAAATCTCCAAGAGTTCTTGCCACACATCAGTGTGCAGGGGTGCAGTGAGGAGGGACGCACCCCCCCCCCCCCCCCATCTGCTAGTGCATTAACCTCCGGGCCGCCTGGCCTCCATCTCGCTGGCAGAGGAGGCCGCTCCAAACCCAGCCTGCGGTGCAAGATGAAGCCACTTCTTGGGGATCATTTTAGCTAAAGACTCTGTGTTCCATATTCATGATGAAATGCAAATTTCCATGTTCATGGGCAACCAGTAGCATGGTACTGGGAAAGAGTTCCAGCTGGTTAAATTTAGGGTCCTGAACAAATTCCAAACCAAGAATATTTTTTGGCAAGTGCCATAGCATTTTCATCTGATGGCGAACGGGATTTTTTTATTTTCAATCCTGTGCGCCCTGGCTTCTCAATAATCGGTTCTTCTGCAAGGGCCAAGTGCCAGTGGCTGTGCTGCCTCCATGGCGCCTCCCCTGTGAGTTATTCCATCCTGGCTGCTACAGAGAGAGAGAGCAAGAGAGAGAGCGAGAATGAGAGCAAGAGTGAGAGGTGCCTCTCGATCCTGACAGTTTGGGAAACGGGATAAGATGTGTACGTATGTTCCGACTCCTTTCATCCCCTCCAGTCTGGTTATTCCTCCCCATGCCCACAATGCCATGCCCTCTCTGGGAGCCTGTGTAAGAGCTGGGTTCTAGAAAATTCTCCCTGCCTTTAACCTTCTCCTTTGGCTTAGACTGGTTACATGCTCACCCTCTGGATTCCTCCGCTGGCTGGCCTTTCCGCTTACCTCCCTCCCAAGCTCCCAGAGTCTGTGTGACCCTCTCCCTTCTCATCCCGCCCACTGGCTCACTCAACCCATTCTGCTCTGGGAAAACAGGGCTACCAGCCCTGGACACTCCCTGTGTGCCAGGCCCCTTTCCAAGCCCTTTATAAGAAAAACTCATGGAATCTCCCAACAATCCTATGTGATAGGCACTCCCCACCTTATAGAGGAGCAATCAGAGGCTCAGAGACATTAAGTGACCTGCCCACGGTCACCGGGCTAGAGAAGGGGAGACCCCCGGGATGCGGCCTGACCTAATTAATGGTGCTGCTGTTCTGCTTCATGACATCTGGTGTTAAGAATAGGCACAGGGGAGGAGGGTGGGGGATGGGAGTGAATGGGTGACGGGCACTGGGGGTTATTCTGTATGTTGGTAAATTGAACACCAATAAAAAATAAGTTAAAAAAAAAAAGAAGAGGCACAGACAGGGCAAAACAAACCCAGGTGTACGGCTAAGCCCCGCCCTGCTAAGGACCCTAGGCAAATCAGATCATCACGCCAAGTGTCTGTTTCTTTGTCTGTAAAATGGGCATGAATTTGTTCCTCTCTCATTGGGTGGTTTTAAACGATGAAATGTGAGGACAGCTAGCAGTGAACCTGGCGCCACGCAAGTCTTGGTCCTCTTTGCAGAGCCATCAGTGTGGCCCTGGGCTGTGTGAGCAAGGGGCCTGCATGGAGGGTGGGCAGCCACATGGCAGCATCCTGGATCTGAGTCCAGTCCACCCAACCTCTCACCCCACACCCCTGTTTTCATGTCCCTCTGCCACATGGCCATCTGTTCCTGAAACTGTTCCGGCTTAGCCAAGGCAAGAAAACTTGGGAGGCCACAAGCCCCATAAGGAGAAAAAGCTGTTCTGGAGAAGTAGGAAGCTTGTGTTCAATGGCTTCACCCTCCACAAGCATCTGCGACGCCCCTTTCCACGGGCACGTGCGCACACGTGCGTGAGTTGCATCCAGGTGCACACACTGTAAGTGGACTCCCACGACCGAAGCCTATTCTCCACCTTTCCAAAGGGGCCAGTCTAATCAGAAAGCAAATTCCAACACGCAGTCCAAAAGAAAATAACAAAACAAAAAAAACCCCAAACTTTACTTGCATTTAGCCGTTAATAAATAATTTACAATATGTACATGCGGTGACACTCGACACAGGTCGCAGACACAAGGACGCAGTGAGGAGTCCCCACTTCCAAGCAGAACGCGATCAAACACAACCAAAATAAAGTGCTTCACTTTTTACTTCCAACATAGGGACCATCTAAAAACCAGCAGGGCGGGCGGGGGGGCCGCGCCTCCCACCTGCCGGCCCCTGCTGGGGCAGAGAGGGGACCTCTTGGAGGGGAGGCAGGGAGCCTCCTGGGCCAGTGTATGAGAGGTCCCTGGGGAACAGCAGGAGGGCTGCCAGGCTGGGGGGCCAGGTCGGTGTGGGGCTGTGGGAACCGCCCTCCTGGACCTTTGGGAGTGGAGCCCGAGCCGGCCTTGGCCCCTGGGCTCTCTGGAACAGCAGCAGAGGCAGGGACTGGCTCAGGGCTCCTCGGATGGGGGCCAGGGCTCTGGGTGGCAAGCGTCTCCGGGCTGTGTGGCCACGGGCTGGAGGGCGGGGACTAGGTGGGACCATCCGGGGATGCTCAGGGTGGAGAAGCTTGCAGACCCTGCTCCTCCGCCTCCCCAGCACGCAGACGTGGGTGGCCGGGTGGGGGGCGGGGCTTGGCGGGCAGGTGGGGAGAAGGGCGAGGATCAGGGCAGGCCAGCTGGCCCTGTCCACCGCGTCTCCCGCCCGCGCCCTGCGGGCCCAGCTCCCTGCCCAAGGGCTCTTGCCACCTGCTGGAGAGAAGGGAACAGGGATCAAGGGCTAGAAACGAGGACGTGAGCTCCCAAGCACAGTGGACAATGGGGGGCCGGCGAGGCCCGCCCGGGCCCACGAGTGGCGTCGCTCAGACCTCGTGCTGACAGCACCGCTGCCCCTGGGGAGCCTGCGGCCCGGGCCCTAAGCGGGGACCTGGGCGCGGACACAGGCCCCGGGCTGCGCGCGGCCGCTCTCCGGGCCCCGGCGGGCGCCACCTGCTGGTCAAAGGGGTTACAGCCCGCCGGGGGCGCCGAGCAGCTGCCGCCCCGGAGTCGTCCCAAAGCCCGAGGGGAAAGGAGGCCCTGCCTGGTGGGGGGGGGGGGGGGGGGGTCCAGCCTCGCGGAGGCCTGGGCACCTCGGCCTAGTGTGTGCGAGTGTGCTCGTGTGAGTGTGTGTGTGCGTGTGGCGGGCGCGGGCAGCAGTCAGCTGGGCCTGATTCAGTGCATCGCTGGGGTGGGGGAGGAGCTCGACTCTGATCGGTCCTGGGTCTCCCAGTGTCTCCGGGGGCGGGGCGGGCGTGGGGGGCTCGGGCCTGAGGGGCTGTTTTGCACATTCACACTGCGGGGCGGGTGGAGGGGAGCGGCTCCCCCCTCGCACAGCTCAACTGTCACGGACGGCACCGCACCAGGCCCCCCCCAGGCAGGGGGTGGGGAGCGGGGGCCCGGGGAGGTCACCCCGTCCACAGCCCCGCGGCCCGCCCGCCGGCCAGCGGCTCCGTCCGCCTCTGAGCTCCGCAGACGCTGCAGGGAGCCCCCGGCCCCCCCCCCCCCCCCCCGCAGCCGCCCCCCGCAGCCGCCCCGGGGCTGGGGCCAGGAGCGCGCCCTCGGGCCTAGGCGGCCACGGCCATGGCCACGGCCCGCAGGAAGGCGGCGAGCAGGGCCAGGAGCGCGAGGCTGCCCGGGCGCGGCCGGGGCGCGGCGGCCCGGCCCGGCGGCTCCCGCGTCCTCTCGTACAGGTGCAGCCTGTCCTTGTTGGAGTGCAGCATCTTGACGTCCTCCAGCGCGTAGTAGGCGGCCAGCGTGAAGTTGACGTCGCCCGTGGTGAGCAGGTCGAAGACGCAGGCCTGGTAGTAGAGGTCCTCCACCGGCAGCTTCTCCTTGCACTTGGCCGCCGCCGCCTCGTAGGGGAAGGTGTCCGCGGCGGCGGGCGCGGGGCTGCGGGCGCCGGGGCCCGGGAAGTCGATCTGCTGGTTGAGGGGGCAGCCCCGCAGGCAGAGGTAGAGGCCCTGGCCGTCGCGGTCCTCCACGGCGTGGACCACCTCCTCGGGCATGCGCACGGCGAACGTCAGGTAGCGGCCCACCTGGCGCACCACGATGGTGGTGCCGATGTACTTGGCCTGGATCTCCACGTGCTGGCCCGACACCTTCTCCGTGATCTTCAGGCTGTTGGCCCCGTGCTTGTCCCCGCCGTTCTTGGAGCCGTCGGCGAAGGCGGCCGGGAGCTCGTCCATCTCGGCCTGGTACACCTTCTGGTCCACACACTCCTGGAAGTTCTTGAAGATGATGGTGAGCTGGGGGGGAGGGGACGGAGACGGGGTTAGTGGTGCCGCAGGGCGTGTGCGGGGGCGGGACGGAGGAGCCCCCACCGTGCCCCAGGCCGCCGGCCCCTTTCGGTCACCTTTTGGTGCCACCGGCATTATTAAGCACTTAACAGCTTTCTCTAAAACAACGTGTTTTACTATAGGACAAAGGGAGTTAAAGGAGAGAAAGAACAAACCAAGAAACAGACTCTGAACCACGGAGAGCAGACTGACGACGACCAGACGGGAGTGGGGTGCGGGAATGGGGGGGACACGGGGAGGGGATGAAGATCATACTTGTGATGGGCACCGAGTGTGGTACAGGTTCAGGATACTGAGATGGAGAAGTTATCCTGGATTATTTGGGTGGGCCCTGCATACAAGCACACGTGTCCTCCTAAGATGGAGCCAGAAAGAGGTTGGACCGTCAAAGACGGAAGGAAGGCTCTTTCCATGGAGGCAGAGCCTGGAGGGGTAGACCATAGCCCAGGGATGCTGGCAACCACCAGAGGCTGGAAGAGCCCTGAACATACTCTCCTGGAAGCCAAAAGCACTGACCCTGTTAACACCTTCATGTTAGCCCTGAAAGACTCAGTGTAGATTTCTCACCTCCAGAGCTACAAGAGAAGACATTTCAGCCTGTTTGAAACACTGACTTCATGGTATTTGTTACAGCAGCAACAGGAAACTAATATGGTCCACAGCCATCTAACATGGGACTTACAGCTAAATGCCTTCAAAAGGACTGTAAGCCACTGGCTAAAGGTAACAGCAGGTGGAAGAGGAGATTTCGCGCCCCAGGAAAGAACAAGCAGGCAGAGGCCACTGTGGCCGGGCTGCCCTGAGGAGTCACCTGGCCAGGCCCTGGAGGGAAGCAGGGGGGAGGAGAGGAGAAAGGCACCAGTCAGAGAAAGGAAGACAGGGAACGGGGGTGGTGGGGGCTCCAGGCTGAGCACGCAGCCCTGGCCAGGGCAGGAGCAGGGAGGCCTATTTCTGCTGGTGGCTGCAGCCGGGGGTGAGGGCCTGGGTGAGCTGCTTGAGGAGAAGCAGATGGCTGGGCGGCTCCACTAGTAACCATCCTCCTGTGAACCACAGACACAGGCATCTTCTAGTTCTGTGTGGTGTGGCAGGGGAGGATGACATTACCTCCCATTTAGAGTGGAGAAAATTTAGGCTCAGAGAGGTCAAGTGACTTGCCCAAGGTCACACAGCCAGCAAGAGGTAGAGCTGGGTTTCATTCTCCTGGTTTCCAGCCCCGAGGCGCTTCTTGGCCACAAGCCCACAGAGTAGGAGGCCTGGGAGAAGGATGGGAGACAAATAGCCTGGGGAGTAAGCATGCTTCCCCTTGTTATCCTGGGTCAAGTGCCAGGCTGCTTTCTCCCCCCATCATCATAACTAGGAAGACTGCATGGGCTGGAGACAGGAGTCACATTTGGGAGAGAAACAACACCCTCCTTCATTTCTCTTCCCAGGTACCAGCTTTTTACCACTGGTGGCTTTAAGGTCCCTGCCCCCTGAGCCAAGGGCAGCTGGGACCTGAACTCCAGCCCAAAGCCAGGGAGGGAGGCTGTCTCATGGGGCAAGTAGTGCTCAGGCCCTTTGGGGCCCCCTGGCAAACCCCCACTCCTAACCCGTGCACTGCCCCCATCCCCTTGGCCACCATTCCTAGAACTTCTCCCTGCCCCCAGGAGGGGAGAGGCCTAGCCAGCTGTCTAATGGGACCCCTGAAGGGTACCCCACATCCTCAGAGAGTCTGCAGCCTGAGGCAGGTCCCAGATGTCCTGGCTGTGGCTGGATTTTGTGCCTGGGCACCCTGGGCGATGTGGCAGTTGGAGCAGCACAATGAAGGCCTGGGACAGCCCTCGGGGTAGAGAGGACTGGCGGTGCCACCAAGCATTAAAGGAGTTTCTGGCCAAAAGGCACAGGGTAAGACAAAGGCAAGGCCCAGGCCTGCTGGAGACTGCAAGTGGGTCCTGTAGGCAAAGGGAGCCTGGAGAGCCGTGAGGGACCTCAGCTCAGGCCCAGGGTCCAGAAAGGCTGGGGCCCAGGGTGGGGTGCATGGCCGGGCCACAGGCCAGGCAGTGTGGCTGCAATTCAGGGGGCTGCAGGGGTGGCCAGGGGCACAGACAGGAGGACGAGGGGGTAGCAGGCAGGAAGAAGCCTCAGCCTGGAGCCTCAACCATGGAGCTGAAGTTCTAGGCTGAGCAAACCAACGGGTCACCGAGGGCCCGGCTGCAGGTGTCCAGGGCTGTCTCGTCACTGATCTCGGGTCCCTCCATGCTGGTAAAGAGTCAGGGTGCACGAGGGGACTGGACCTTCAGGGAGAAACTCCCCCTTCTCACCCTGATACTCAAAAAGCTGAGGATGAGAGACAGACTGCAGCTGGGTTTTTGGGGACTCCAGGCTCTTCGGCCTTTGCAGGCCCCTTTCTCCATCAAAAATATTAAAACTACATTTTGTTGATTGCTTTGGTGCGAAGACTAATATAGTCGAGGTTGGATTATGCTGATTTTTTCCTTCTGACTGTAAAACAAATTAAGGTCTTTTCGTGGTTCCCTGAAAGTCTTGGGATCCCTGGTGCTGTGCCCGTGGGGCCACGTGAATGGTCAGGATGGACGGGGGCACATTCTGCTGTCCACACGGGACACGAGGAGCTGGTGCTCCCAAGCTGGAAGCCGGGGACCCTGCCAGGAGCCTGGGGGTGCTACACGGGAGGCCTGGCCTGCACAGGGCACCCTGGGCACTGGACTCCATTTCCCCATCCTTCCCTCTGGGGCCACTGCCTGGTCCCGGGTGGCCGGGCCCTTCTGGTTTGCTGTGGGATGTCACAGGTGGCCGCAGCCCCTCCATCCTGCCGCGACGCTGCCATCCCTGGCCTACAGAGATGGCCACTTATTAGTTCCACCTCCTGCTGCTCCCTTCTCTCCATCCCACAGCTCCCGCCCTGATGTGGAGGCTGCCTGCGGGGGGCGGGGGGGGTGCAGCCAGGGTGGTCTGGGCAGTGGGTGGTCCTGCCACTGGGGAGGGGGCGAGCGACGAGGGGCTCTGGTGTCCCTGCCTGGCGTGCTGGGGAGCGGGGCTGGGGGTGGGGGGTACTGCCTTCCAAGTGCATCAGTCTCCTGGAACAGGAAAGGCTGGTTTCCCTCTAACCGTCATCTCTCGTGGAGACAGGCTCCTGGAAGGCTGACAGCCTGCTAGACTCTTCTTGGCACCAGTGCCAGGGACTCAACCACAAGTAACAGCATGAAGGGGCCTGTCGAAAGCCGGGCGGCTGGCTGCCAGCACGGCCACGGGTGCGGCTGCCACTCCTGCCTTTGCTGCCCCCCGGCCCCCGCCCAGAGCGGCCTGAGGCCCAGCACCAGGGGCTGTATCTACACAAGGGGGCCAGAGTCCAAGACCCTTGTCCTCAAGGAGCTCACACTCCGGGAGTGGGGGTGACAGACCAAGGAGATGAGTCAGGCGGTGTGAACAGATGGGTGGTAATTTCTAGGCGGAACCAGCAAGGAGGTGGGGGAGGGGACGGCAGACACACGAATTCCTCTCCTCCCTGAGCCTCGGTCTTCCGATCTGTACAATGGGGTGCTCCCAGTACAGCTGGAAGGAGGGTGGTGGAGTGGGGGCTGAGCAAGAAGGAAGGCCCACGGCGGCGGGGAGCTGGCTAATGTTTCACCTTGGGCTGGAAAACAGGACATCTTGCTCATCTATGAGGACAGAAGGCTGGGCTGGGCTGGATGATGCCGGTTTCATGGAAAAGGAGCCGAGGCCCCCTCGGGTGAGGAGGGGGGTACACAGGGCAGTGGGTTCAAGTGGCCAGAAGGGGCTGGCAGAGGGCTCTGGCGGGGAGGCACGAAAG
The DNA here is from genome assembly GCF_048418805.1 of Vulpes vulpes. Lineage (NCBI taxonomy): Eukaryota > Metazoa > Chordata > Mammalia > Carnivora > Canidae > Vulpes > Vulpes vulpes. The sequence goes on along the minus strand of NC_132793.1, from coordinate 95,148,884 downwards.
CCCCTCAGAGATAACAGCCTCCTGGCTTCTTGTGCTTCCCCTGAGGCTCCAGGCGGCTCCCCCACGCCTGGCCTGGCTCTGCTGTCTCTCCCCTGGTCTTCTGCTCCCAAGGACTTGGGAGGAAGCCCTCCCCAGTGCTCTGGGCAGAGCATCCTGCACCCACCACAAGCACCCCTCTGCCTGCCTTCGTTCCCCATTATCAGCCTGGGAGCTGCCAGGAGGGAGGAAGCACCCAGCGCAGAGGCTGGCACAAAAGAGGTGTTTCGTAAATGTTTGTTGAATCAATGAATGAACAAAACCAACACACCTGCGCAGCAGAGGCCTAAAAGAACAGGTGTGGGCAGGCCAAGGGCGCTGGAAACCAGCCACTGGCGGTTCTCACCCGGGGAACCCAGGCTGCCCTGAGGCCGGAGACCGACTTGGCCACAGACCCACCCTGTCGCTGCTGGGTCTCCGGGGTCCAAGTCCCGTGCTGCCTCCTGGCCAATGGGGGTGTAAACGAAGGCCGCTGGGCAGGAAGGGGCTGGGTGGGTCAAACTCTGCAGCAGAGCCCCATGCTTTCTGGAACCTCCAGGCTGGGATGGGATGAGAGGGGCTCTCATCCCTGTGTGGGCACTTCCGCTGGCTGTGGCCCAGCAGCGAGCCTGGAGCAGAGTGGACATTTGAAGAACACAGACAAGTGACTGGATCATTAACCCATTTGGTTTTGGGACAGTGTCGCTGGGCTCAGGGTCCCAGTGCATGCCAGTGAAGAGCTGAGGTTGGTATCCAGGGGTTCTAAGCTCAGGCACGCTGCCCCAGCCTGCAGGACCGGATGGGATGGGGCCTAAAGGCTCGATCCCCCCTATCACCCCTGTACTCTTCTCCCCCTGGTCAGTGGGGGCAGCAGCCCAGCCCCGCTGGTCACAAGCCACACTCCCTCTCAAGTCTGTGCTCTGCTCTGTTATCACATCTGCTGCTCACAGCTCCCTGGGTGAAGAGGGGGCAGGGCTTCTAGAGTCCATGTCGCTCTCATACCCTCAGACTTGTCCGTGTGCCCCTGCCAGGGTGGACAGGGAGGCGGGGTCCCCTCCCGCAGTATGTTTGCTGCTGGATTTAGAAGCTGCAGCCTCAGGCTCCCGGCGTTCATTTATCTTGGCTCTAGGGAAGGAGGGAGGCGGGTAGGCTAAGGGCCCCAGGGAAGGCGGCTGGGTCTTTGACGTGGGCCCCCCTCATTCTGTGGAGTGCTGGGAGGGCGGACAGGGTGGAGAGCGTGCTGGCCATGATTCTGCTGCCCACTAGGCTTCATGGCCTGGTGCCAAGGGCCTGTAAGGGCGTCCATGGGGCCAAGACCCGTTTGTTTCTTATCCTGCAGTGGGGCCCAGAAAGAGACCCTCTGGAGGCATGCAGGGCCACCAGGGCAGAGGGAGATGGCGGGGTTTTCCTGGCTGCCAGGTCACCTCACTGTCCTACTCTGGGGTGTGGAGGGATAGGAAGGAACAGAAACAGCCTTGTGGACCAGTGTGGCGCTGCCGAATGTGCTGCCTTGCAACGTGCTTTTCCTAGGAAAACAGATGCACTGCCAACCCGGAAACCCAGGGGATCTGGTGGGCCAGACCCCGAGGAGGGCCATGCGTCCCCATCCTCTGCACCCTGAGAACCCACTGGCCTCCGGGGCTTGAGGCTGCGCCCTCTGGCTGAGTCTGAGTATGAGGTCAAGGGAGACCCTCCTGGAAGTAAGTGATGGTGAGGGGAAGATGGGGATGTCCAAGAGCCTGGGCCGCAGGCCACATCTGTGGCTGCCTCTGGCTGTAGCCCCATGAGCAGGACTTGAGTCCTGCCACCCAGAGACTGAGGCCTTCTGGGGTCAGAAGATGACCAGCTCTCAGTGGCCCCTGGGGCTCCAGAAGGCAAATGAGAACATGCCCGTCTCCACAGCCACCCAGCCCAGGTCAAATGCTAGCTCAGCATTCCCAGCCCACTGCACTTTGGGTGGAGAGGCACAGCCCACTTTTGGGATGTGTCAAAGGGAGCTGCCCCAGCCAGGCAGGGCTGGCCCAAGGGAGGAGGGAAAAGCTGCATGGGTGGCCCCTCGGAGGCTCAGTAAGCTGCTTCTCTATCCTCACTTGCTCCATCTCCTTCTGCCCCCAGACACCACAGCCCGCCTGCCTTGGGCTGCAGCCTGTCAGTATAGGCAAAGAGAGGGCAGGATGGTACCCTGCAGCCTTGCTGGTCCCATCAACATCCTACAGCCCTGGCATCTAAGCTGGTGTCCCTAACCCCTCCATGTGCCAGAATCACTGGGGGCTTAAAAAAAAAAAATCAAGACATGCTGACCCCACCCAGAGATCTGGTGTTATACCAGCCTGTAGGGAGGCCCAGGATCACTATCTAAAATCTATTCAGTTTGGGGTGTGTGGGTGGCTCAGATGGTTAAGCATCTGCCTTCAACTTAGGTCATGATCCTGGGGCCCTGGGATCAAGCCCCACATTGGGCTCCCTGCTCAGCGGGGAGCCTGCTTCTCCTTCTCCTTCTGCCTCCACTTCCCCTGCTCGTGCTTGCTCTCTCTGTTAAATAAATCAATACAATCTTTTAAAAAAGAAAAATAAAATCTGTTTAGTTTGTAAACGTACAACCATGTGAGAACCCCTGGATAGGACCGTCCCCTCCAGGGGCTGTCGAGTCCACTTGTCCACAGCGGATGGGGTTCGCCCTCCCTGAGGCAACGATGGGAGACATACCTGTAGAGAGGCTTCTCTTTTATCAAGTTTTAATACTGGAGTTCTACCAAACACAGTTTGGAGGCAAGAAAAGAATATTCCAAAAGCTTGAAACTGAGTGCCCTGGCAAATGTTTCTAAAATTTGCGGACAATAGTCCTAGTAAGAAATCCACTTTACACCTGGCCCCAGCATTCGCACAGCGATGCAAGCACACGTACGCGCATGCACACAACCCAAACTCACCCTTACCTTGCTGGTGGCGGTGGCGGCCGAGCCAGGCAGCACAGGTGTGTTGGTGACCTGCACGTTCAGGTAATTATTGTCGATGAGCGGCCAGGCGCCCTGCACCTTGCAGGTCTGGAAGCGGTCTGTGAAAGTCCTGAGGTGCGGGTCCCCAAAGAGGCCGCAGTGTGTGTAGTTGGGGGCCGCCGAGTGCTTGTGGAAGCTTTTCTCGTAGTGGCAGATCTCGGGGCTGTCGGAGCGCTCCTGGCTGTCGCTGGGCGGCGGGAGGGTGCGCAGGCGCGGCTGCGACGTGGGGCCATCCTTGGAGCAGTTGTACTGGCTCATGAGGTCCTCTATGCCATGGACGGCCGAGTGGTAGGCCAGGTCGCCCCGGCAGGTGCGGGCCGTGCGCCGCGTGCACAGGGCGTAGGTGCGCAGAGCAGCGCAGAACTCAGGGGCGTCGTCCGAGGCCGGGGAGTGGCTGCCCGCTGTGGCGCTCCAGAACTCAGAGTTGCACTTGAGGATCTTGCACGGGGACGTGGCTGTGGGGAGAGGAAGGGACACACGCTGTCAAGGGCAGCCAGCAGCTCAAGGCCTCCTGCCCCCGGGGGACATCTCGGCCCATGCTGCGGAGCTCCCCGAGTGGCACATTCACACCCTGATGGCAGGTAATCCCCACAGGTGGGAGGGCTGGGCTGCACCTGCCCTTCCCAGCCTTCTGCTCAGGGTGACCCCCCAGTGGGCATCGGGCACGCAGAGCCACCTGCTGCAAGGGCCAGGGGAGGCCCAGCCTACAGTTCTCAGCCTGTAAAGAGGACTGTCAGTGTTTCTGGGCAGCAGGACTCTGGGAGCTGGGGAACTACCCTTGGGTCTTTGACATCTGCTGACACTGACGGCTCTCCCCAAGTGTTTTGGCAAAAGTAACAGGCAGCAGCCTGGGAGTTAAAGTGTTTTGGCAAAAGCAACAGGCAGCAGCCTGGGAGTTAAGCCTCACTACTGGGTGATCTTGTACGAGTCACCAGACTTCTCTGTGCCTCATTAGATTTACCTCAAAAATGGGTAATAGGGACGCCTGAATGGCTCAGCGGTTTAGCACCTGCCTTCCGTCCACGGCATGATTTTGGGGTCCCGGGATCGAGTCTCACATCGGGCTCCCTGCATGGAGCCTGCTTTTCCCTCTGCCTGTATCTCTGCCTCTCTCTCTCTCTCTCTCTCTCTCTCTCTCATGAATAAATAAAAATAAAATCTTAGAAAAAAAAAGAAAATGGCTAATAGTAGTATGGGCCTTATGAGGTTGGTCAAAGTGTTAAGTAAAGGAGTAAGAATGGCACTGGTGTAGAGAACAAGGTCAGTGCACACAGGTTAGTGTGCTTACTCTATGAGCTTTGGTCACAGAAGGCCTAGTTCTGGTCACCTTGTCTGCAGAGCAAGGGCAGCAACTGAGAGCCATAACCTTGGATCTGCCTTAATTCGTTTTTTGTTTTTTTTTTTAAAGTCACTCACAAGCTTTGAGACATTAGTGACAATTAGCTACAAATGACCATGCCTGAAAACTGTGGCTCTGACACACCTGTGTCTTGTACCTGGACACGTGGAACCTACTCCTTCCTGGCCCCCTAGATTCTTTTGCACCGTTCCTAGTGACTTCAGTGGCCAGGCATGCAGATGGGTAATAGGAAGGAAAGTTCTACACAGGTTCCAGGAGCAAAGGGGCTGGCTGGCCAACCAGCTGGGAGGCCTGGCCTCTGGGGTCATAGCCCAATGCTGGAATCATCAACAGGAGGATGGGGCTATTGCTCTAGGCACTCCTGATTGGGCTGCCAGCTTGGCTCACAAACCCTTGGAAAAGTCAGTTTGCTTCTCTGGTGCTGCCTCTTTACCTTGAGTTTTACAAAATCAAGTTGCCAATAAAGCCAGGGACAGAAAGGGCAGGCAGAGGGAAGAAACATCTGAGCAGCTGCCCTGATCCTGGACACCTGGATGGCCTATCTCTTAGAGATCTGCCTCCTCGACAGACACCTGCCTGGACCTGAAGCTGACCTGCCAGGTCACACACCTGGGCACGGGGGAGAGCCAGCACTTGTCCAAAAATTCACACTCCTCCCCTAACTTCACCTGTATTTGTCACACTGCTGGCAAACCAGGTTGTTTCAGGTGGAATCTGGGTGGTCATTTTTTTCTTTTGAGACATTACGTATTTGCTTAAATGTGTATTAGGAAAAATAAGGAAAATTTGATAGAAGAGTTACAGACTTCCCATTTTAATAGCTTTAAGTTGAAGAAGCGTGTTGACATAAGCAGATCTGGTTAGTCATCGGTGATAATTGCCACAAAGAGAAACCTGGGGTGAACGTGGGAAGAGCACTAGGTGAGACGCTCCCCCTGCCCGCATGGTCTCCCTCCCACAGAAGCGTACTTCTAGGGGCAGGTGTCCCTGGAAAAGCAACTAAAAGATGCTCTGGCCCTTCTGTGTTCATATTTCACCAACCGACAGAAGACACCCAAGGCCCAACCCTCCTGTGGGTTGCAAAATGCTAATGTGGTCAGTGTGGGAGAAGGTAGAAGAGTCCCTCAGGGTGAGGTGAAGTGAGGTGGGGGGGTAGGTGTGCGTGGACGGGGTGCTGTGCAGAGGAACAAGGTACAAAGGCACTGGCTGGGAGGGGCAGGGACCACCAACTCCCCCTCTTTGGTCGGCTGACCCCCCCCCCCCCCCGCCCCCAGGCTGCTTGGGCGGCCTCACTAATTCCAGGTGCAAGGTGTGCAGACACGGGCCTGGGTGGAGTGGCAGCTACCTGGGCTCTGGGCTCTGCCCACCAGCCTCGGGAGCCCTGCCTGCAGCCAGGCTCGGTGTACCCAAAGGAGCGAAAGGCCACCACCTGGCCCTTTACAACCGGCTGCCACCCTCGCAGGAGCTGTGTTGGCCTGGGCTCTGCCAAAGCTGACCTGGGACAGCAGAAAGCAAAGTCCCAGCTCCTTGCTCCGTCTCGGGCTGGTGCCTCAGTTCAGCCAGCCCCAGGGCCAGGCACCACTGGCCTTCCCACTCCCTGCGGGGCAGAGCCAGGCTCGGCGTGGCTGCTTTTCTTCCCCAAAGTCTGGTGAAGAACCCGAAGCAGGATTTGTACCTGGCCTGTCAGACCTAAGAGTCCACGCCGTGGGCAGCTCCACGTCATTATACAATGAGCACATTCACAATTGCTTCTGCCAGCTGCTGAGGCTGCCTCTGTGGGACGGAGACCCTGCGGGGGTCTCACCTGGTGCTCTTCCCACATTCACCCCAGGTTTCTCTTTGTGGCAATTACTACCTATGATTAACCACATCTGCTTACGTCAGCACGCTTCTTCAACTTAAAGCTATCACAATGGGAAGTCTGTAACTCTGATATCAAATTTGCTTTATTTTCCTGAATACACATTTAAGTAAACATGGAACTTCTCAAAAGAAAAAAAGTCCAAGGGCACACCTCACCTCCAGTGAGTGACCTGCAGCCTCTCCCTGAGGACCCTGCCTGCAAGAGTTCCCCACCGGCTGGGAGGCCTGTGGTCCCTGGGCTCTCCAGGGCCTGGCCCCCAGCAGACCAGCACCCAGGGGCTGCTTTTCAGGGTAGGTAGGGGTCACGAAAGGGGCCTAGGGCAGGGCCAGCCTGCACACAGACAGTGGAGGGTATGCAGGGTGTTTCGCTCCTGACCCCCGTTTTTGGCTCCAGCCCCAACCATGGGTGACTCCCCAGGTGGTGAGAAGCATCTAATGTCTTCACAGCCTTAAAAGTGGCTCAGAGCAGTGTCCTGGCAGCAGAGCTCTCCAGTGTGTCTGGACTTCACAACCAAAATCCTACAGAGGCGCCCCAAAAAGGGGGTCCCTTGCGTGCTTTGAGGTCATCAAGTGGGATCTGCCAGCACAGGTGTGGCCCTTCAAAGGTCATTGTGCATATCGACCCCCTGGGCTGAGTCACCCGCCTCAGCAGGCCTGAGGCTCTACATTTCTAGGCCCCCAAGGGAGGCCCATGCTGCTGGTTTCAGAAGCCACGCCTTGGTAGAGTTGAGCCATTTTCTTTCCAATAGTCACAAAAGGGCCAAATTAGAACCTGCTGGAGCCCAGCCAGTGTGGAGTACGCGAATGGGGCATTTTCTCTGCAGTGGGAGGGTTGTAGAGGGGACAGCTCTCTCAGGGACCAAACCCATCAGGGACACAGCTGCAACCCTGAGCAGCCCTCAGCCCTTGGAGAACTAGGTCTTTCATCTCTCAGTTCAAACTCTGAGAGGAATCCATTACTTGTGCCCCCCTCCCCCAGCCTCCCAAGAGTGAACATGGCAGCTCTGTCACTCATCCCCAGGGGACAAGTGAGGTCATTCTGGGGCTGCCCTTGCACCCCAGGCAGGGTCCAGAGAGGGATGCACTCCTCTAGCCCTTCACTCCCCTGAAGTCCTGCTGATCCCATTTCTTGGCCATCTGAAGAATGTTCCTGATGGATGCTATGACCCAGAACTAGGGATAGAACTGGACAGGTGTGAGGATGACATGGGTCAGATGGGGTGACAGGCAGTGGGCACTGGAGAGAGAGTGTCTGATTCAAAGTCCCCTTCTTGTCCCCTACCAGTAGTTGTGTGAACTTGGCTCTGCCTCAGTTTCCTTATCTGTGAACTGGACGTAGCACCTACCTTAGAGAGTTGCTAAGGATTGGATGAGAAGATGCACGTAGTCTGCCTGGGACACAGCAGGTGCTCAACAAATGGGGGCCCTCACAAAGATCTGAGGGCGATAAACACCCTCATCTATGACAGAAGAGGTTAGCAGTCTCAGGCAGGGACAGGGGAGGGTCAGGAAGGGCACTGGACTGGGATGTGCTGTGTGTGCAGCTGCCTCAGTGCACTGACCACCCGCTCCTGCAGCGCACCTGGATCGATCCAGGACCACGACTGTCTTGGCACCACATTTCCCAAGGGCACCCGGGATAACCTCACCTACCACCTCACTCACTGTCTTTCACTGGGGAGGACACTGGTGGACTGAACACAATCACTGTGTTGAAGTCCCAACCCTTGCGTGAAGGTCCTTGGAAGTGGGGGAGGCTCTGGGAGATGAAGGTTCAGATGAGGTCATGAGGTGGATCCCCTGTGATGGGATTAGTGTCCTTCTAGGAAGAGCCACCAGAGCGCTGGCTCACACTCGGCCACGTGGGGACACAGCAAGAAGGCGACTGTGTACAAGCCAGGAAGAGAGCTGTCACCAGAGCCCAACCATGCTGGCACCCTCACTTTCAGCCTCGGGAACTATAGGCCTTGCCCCATCTCTTTTCCCCCTCCCAGACCCTCCCAAAACCCCCTGCAGAAGCCAGATCACTGCAGGTTCACTTGGCCAAGGGCCAGAAGACTGGGTGGACTCAGTTTCACCTGTTTCATTGTGCCTTCTCCCTAAAAGGACCTGTGGTCACGGAGGGGTGGCTCGGGCTGGGACGACTGTCAGGGCTCTTGAGTGGGGAGAGGGCATCAAGGAGGTGGTGAACCCAGCTCTGATCTCCTACTTGGTGCCCCTCCAACACGCCGGCCCGTGTGACCCAGTCTCTCCCTCTGGCCACCCCTTCCTCCCTACTTTCCCAGGCACCCTCACAGGCCTCTTCCATCTACATTTCCGGGAAGATGGTAGAATCAGAAACTTTGGGTACTAAAGCACAATTTCAACAAGGTCGCCTTTGCTCTTACTAACGAATAAAGGAACAGAGCTTGGGTTCCATGCTATAAAGAAAAATGAGAGCATTTGCAATTTCCCCACCCAGAGAGAACACCGGGTGAATTCAGTGTCAACAAGGCAGCTGGCGCCAGGTTTTGTGTCACCGGGCAATGGCACGCTGGAGATTCTCGGGAACTGGGGGACCTCACTTTAGGAGGCAGTGCTGACAGGGAGGGTTTAACGGTATGTGCTCTGGGGGTGGATGACTGAGGTCCAATTCCAGCCCTGGCGCTCAGTAGCTGTGTGGCTACGGGGCAAATCCACTGACCCCTGTGAGCTCAGGGTTGCTCTCTGTGCCACGGAGACACATCAGTACCTTCATCAGTACCTTCATCAGTACTTCAGGGACCAGCAGAGGCGATGCAAGCAAACCCTGAGAACAGAGGCACCTGGGTGGCTCAGTAGTTGAGCGTCTGCCTTTGGCTCAGGTCGTAATCCCAGGATCCTGGGATCGAGTCCCGCATCGGGCTCCCCGCAGAAAGCCTGCTTCTCCTTCTGTCTATGTCTCTGCCCCTCTCTCTGTGTTTCTCATGAATAAGTAAGCAAAATCTTAAAAAAAAAAAAAACCCTGAGAACATTGGAAGGAAGCTCAGTGGAAACCCATTTTGTGTTATCGAGGTTTGCTTAAATAGTGATTCCTGGGAGAGACTAAGCTGTACCTATCAGCTAACGTGTGCAGAGCATTTACTATGTGCAACACATTGTACGGGTATCCCCATTAACCCTATGACAGCCCTGGGACTATCTGTTACCCCCATTCAACAGACAGGCAAACTGAGGCCTACTGGGCTTACATAGGCCCCTCCCCCCATGTGCTCTGATGGAGGAGGGAGGCAAACTACAGCTCTCGGGCTCCAGGCTGCTTACCCGTCCTCGTTCACCTCCTACTTCCGTTTGGACTTCCTGTGTGGACTGCAAACTACTTGAATGCTAAATCCTCACTGCTACTCTGAATGGGTGGGCAAGAATTTTTGTCTTCATTTGATAGGGGCACACACGTCTGGCTCCCACAGCCAACAAGGCTTTGAGGCTCTTTCTATGCCTTTCAAAGTGCGTGTATCATACCTTTCTTGGGACCAGCTGGGGATGATCCAGGCCCTGAAATTCCCAAAAGCAAGATGTGTTTTCTCTGGCCATGCCAGGTCCTGACATGGGGCCATCACCACCCCTCTCTTCTCAGGGCAGTGGCCATCCTCTAAATGGACCATGAGCCCTTCTCTACAGAAAGGCCTGCATGGAGCCACCAGGGCCAAGTCCTGCTGCAAAATGACCCCTCCCTGATTTGCCCCAAACCCCTGAGGGAGCCGGAGTCTTTCATATCCTCTGATAGTTTAAGGTTCCCCTCCAAGCCCTCCCACCACAGATGGATGAGCCAGATCTCAGGGTACATGGGGGGTGGAGGCCAGTGACTGGCTGGGACCAGAATTGAGGGCTCCTGTCCCCCCTTGTCTTCTCTCCAGGCAGTCTGGAGAGAAAGCCGGGAGAGGGGAAAACCCACCACCTCCTGGGCCTGTCTGCCTAAAGTGGTCACGCATGAGCTGTCATTTCCTGGGGGTCACAAGGAAGGGCTTCGGGCATGCCAGAGCTGGAGAGTCCCCACGGCTGGAGAGCCAAGAGGCCCATGATCCCCCCCTGCTGGAGTCATCCTGCCGCCCCATGTCTACTCCACTAAATCATGGGCTGGAGGCCACCCCAGGTCAGGAACCTGAATGTAACCTGGCCCAACATCAAAAGGAAAGGCTCTTGGCTGTGGTGTCACCTGCCAAAGAAACCACAGAGGGGCTGATTTTTATGTACCGTATCTTAAAAAAAAAAAAAGAAAAAAAAAAAAAAAAAAAAAAAAGCAAAGCACGAGACTTTAATTCCAGGCAGGAAACCGTGGACTTTTTCTGATGTGAACGTCCAAGGGAGGAAGCAAGGAGAGGGAAGGGGTAAGAGTATGAAACAAATCTTACTGCAACTTATGCAGGGGGAGCCGCCCTTGGTGCTTTCCGGGTGACAGAAGGGCACAGCTGCCCCCTCCCTGCCTCGTTCCTGCAGATGGCAAAGTGGCCCCTTCCGGCTCTTTGGCTGATATGCCCAGAGCCAGGGGATCAGGAACCTGTTGGAAGTAAGTTCTCCTGAGCTCCATTTCCATCCTAGCCACTGTGTCCTTGGGCAGGGTGGCTCTGAGCCTCTGTTAAAGAAAGCCTCAGTACCTGGGGCCCCACCTCAGACATCCAGGGAAATGCAAAGGTGCCTCACAGAACTATGTTTCTTAGAAGCACATGATTTATGTCTGGTTTTGACCCAGGCCTCTGAGACTTAGAACTTCAGGATTAGCTAGCAGGGGACAAACAGAGGGGAATCCAGAAGCGAAGATGGTGACTAGCTGGGACTCATGACAGAAAGCCCCTGTCACCGAAATGACCCATGAAGTAGGTGATGGCTTTAAAGGTGGGACACAGGCAATGCCTAGGTGGTGGGGTGGGCCCTCGGTGCTCAGGTGGGGGTACCCCAGGAAACATTGGACCCATCTGCTCCTGACTCCTGCAACTGGGGCTGGAACTCTTGGCCTCTGTGTGCAATCTCCTTAATCAAGATCACTTTATCTAACAATCACTTTGTGACCAAACTATCTTGGCTTCTCAAGACACGCCCAAGTTTTAGAACTTGGGATCTGAGGGACGCCAAGGGTCACTGGTCACCAGTTTCCGCCTCCAGCTACCCTCTAAGGCAGAAAACCTCCCTATAACATCCCGGACTGGGGGGCATCCGGCCTCCACCACCACCAGAAGTCTGCCAAGACAGGGCTGGCCCTTGCTGCTCCAGGTATATCCCAGGGGTATCGGCTCTTCTCTAGAGCCACATAGAAAGAGCTCACAGGTGACCACCCTGCAAATACTAAAGATGACCCCTCGGCTCCCGTGGATCCCCTTCCTCAGCTTCTCCCTCTGGCTGCCGTGGGCCTCCCTGAAAGGTCTGTGACCTCCATTGACGCCCCAGCGGAGGGGTCACCTCCTGCCTGCAAATCCCCAGGGCTGGGGCCCTTCATCTTGCACACCCCACGCTCAAAGCATCTTAGCAGATTTGATGCCTTTTTAAAGCCCCCCCAACCAGTGCTCTGCTAGGTCTCTGGGGACTTTTGGGTGCCCCAGCCCCCCACATATGCAACATTGCACTTTTGGGGGGAGGTGGGCTCGCAGTGCCTCCTTTGTGGGCTGAGACGTGCCCGCGAGAGAAATCACAGCCTCACAACCCGCCTGACTTAATTCCTTTCAATAGCAACCCAGTGCCTCTTGGAAACAGCCAGACGGGGGCAGGGAGCTCGCAGCATCAGCCGTACCCACCCGGGCAGGAGGAAAATATTTATGCACCAGCGCGGCGTTAGCTGCTTTCAGGGACCTCCTTTGAACTGTTAATCAAGCCCAATCTTTCGGAATAATAGCCTGATTATTACCGCCCTGTTTGCATAACAAAGAAGCCCAATAAAACTTATTTCACATCGCGCAGAGGGGGTGTGAAGGATCGCCCTGAGAAATGAGTCTCAGGAATGCGGCGAGCTGCTCCACAGTCAGAGCCCAGGAATAAAGACAATGCAATTTGCCACCAAGAAAAGCCCAATAGACCAATAAATTACCCGCGTGCAAAGGGATTAGATCGGGTTTCAGTGGCTGTGTGGGAGGGGTGGGGTGAGCCGGGACAGGGGAAAACCTGCCTTCTCTTAAAGGGGTAAAGGCTCGTTTTGAATCCAAGCCCCGTGGCTGCGTCGGTTTGGTCCAGCTCTGGGGCTACCAGGGTAACTGCCTGAAATCATTTCCTTGCTGAAAGTTCTGGAATCATTCTGCTTCTGCCACCAGCCTCCGTGGGTTTCTCTGCTCAGGTGGAGTCACCTACCAGACTTCTGGAAGGCAGAACAAACATGTTTCATTGGAATCCCAGTCCCAAGAGAGATTGAAGCATGGAGGCACGCCTGGGTGGCTCAGTGGTGGAGCATCTGCCTTTGGCTCAGGTCGTGATCCTGGGGTCCTGGGATCGAGTCCTGCATCAGGCTCCCTGCGGCGAGCCTACTTCACCCCATCTAAGTCTTCGCCTCTTTCTGTGTCTCTCATGAATGAATAAATAAAATCTTTTATAAAAAGAAGCATGGAGGCAAGAGAAGGGATTTGGGACGTAGCGTTTCTGCCAGGTCTCAGAGGGCAAGTGCGATTTGGCAGGTGCACACCGGAAGGTTGGCTGGAGCTGACATGCTGGTTGGTTGCAGGTAGCAAGCGTCCAAAGCGCCCAAGTGCTTTCCTATGCTGCGTGATTGGGGGGCCTGGGGGCTCTCCTCTGGTCCCCCAGTTCTGTTAGATTCCTCCACAAGGGGGCGCTGGCCCCAGGCTGTTTCTATCACGGTGCCCAAGTTACCCTCCTGGGACACCTGCCTGCCCCCCAGCTCCTCTTCCCTGTCCCCCAAGCCCCAAGGGTGGAATGGGCTTCCTGCAGTTTATGTACCTCTGTCGTCCCCTGTGGACTTTTCGGTGCTCCCCAAAGCGCCCAACAATCCCCTGTATTAAAGTCCCTTTGTGGAAATACCCCAGCCAGTTTTGCTCTCTTGCCTGGACCTTGCCGTGCCAGCCTAAGGATTTCAGACTACGTGGCTGATCATGGGGAGCCCCCGGAAAATTTTTCAGTAAGTGCATGGCAGGAGCAGAATCCTATTTTTAGGAGGCGGTGGCTTTCGTCCGGGTGGAAGCAGTGAGAGCACACGCAGAATGGCTTAAAAGAGCAGTCACTACCCGGCCTCTGTGGAAAGGCATCCATCCACTGAAGCCCTGAGACCTCCTGTTCCCGTCCTGCACCCACTCTGGGCAGCAGGGGCACTGGGGCTCCCCTGTCATCATAAAACTCTATTGGGGGGCTTCTGAAGGAGGTAGGGAAGGCAGCACCAAGCCGGAGGGTCAGCCAGTCCCTGCAGCAGCAGGAACAGCAGGCCACTCCCCACCCTCCTCCGTCCCCTAGCACGGAATCAAGGACAGGGCAGCCAATGGATCTGGTGCCAGTATGTGGCAAACCCTGGCCTGGGCAGGGTCCCGGAGTCTCCTTGAGTTAGGAGTTGCCCGGAAACTGCCTGTTTGTGCCTGTCCTGCAGGAACTGCACTAGATCACCCTGGCGTCAACATCCAGGTGTTTGACATCAGATGCCTGTAGGAACACACCCAGGTGGGAGACTGGATATTCGGTCAGGTGCAGCCGACTCTACCTTACCTAACCTGCAAGAGGCCAGAGGTGATTACCTTTCCTAAAAAGCACTCCTGCCCTTGCAGCCCAAGATCAATTCCCAGGGAACCCACCTAGCCTGCCTCTCCCTTGAAGGCACAGGGACCTTTCTGGGAGCTTCCTCCAGGAGGTGGCCTCCAGGACAAAGAGCCGGGCAAGAGAAAGTTACAGAGACGCTCTCAGCTGATCGAGGAAGGGGAGGTGGGTAGGCTGGGGAGCTGGGGGGTGAACTCACTGTCCAGTGAGGAAAGAGGTGGCCGGATGCCACCCACTGAACTGAGGCAGGAGGCGCTGCCCCCCTCGTCACACCCAGCCAGGGCTGCTCTGCCCTGGTCACACATGCCAAGTTGCTGCAAGAAACCCTGCCGAATGCCAAGAAACAGGGCACACCTTGGCTTGCCAAACTGGACACCCCCCCTCCCTCACACTGGAGCCATGCGGAGCCAAATCAGTGGCAAACAGGACATTGACAAGGCACCTGTGTTCACCTCAGGCCCCAGGCCCCTAGCAGGCCTGGCAGTCAGGTGGGTGAAGAGGGACCCATGCGGCCGAGGGCTGAGCCTGGAGCAAGATTCCATACCAAGAGCATCTTGCCTTAGGGTACAGAACTAAGCTACCCCGGATTCCACAAGGTCCACGAGGAGGGTGGTAATGGGCAAAGGCATCACTTTTCTGATATAAACGAAGCTTTCAGGTGAGCAATTTGTTCTCCGTGCTTTGAGGCATAACCCCTTTTCCTGAGTCTAGGGCTTGGCTCTAGAAATGATAATTTTCCATCCTGGCTCTGCCTCCAGCAACCCTGGGCTCATCTGCTCAGCCGCTCCAGGTCCAAGTTCATTTGAAGTGGCTTTTTCTCCCTCACCGCCATCCGCAGCCCGGCCCCCCTCGCCGCCTGCCTCATGCAGTGGGAGGGCAAACGCACGCCAGCTGGGCACACGCCCGGCTGGCGCACACATGTGTGAGCCTGTGTTCATGGGACATTCCTTAGCATGGGGAGCTATAATGGGCTCCTTTCTGCAAGGACCTGGGTGCAGACGGATCACTTTAATAGGCGTCTCGGTATTCCGACTGCTTGGGTGAAATGGTGCATGAAATGAATAAATAAGCAAAACCCAAAAGACATAAATCTGACTTGGGAAAATTTGCACCATGACAGCCCTGCCAACTTGTTTTCCTGACCTATGGCTGGGTGGCATCTTCTTCTTTGAAATGCTCAGCCAGGGAGGGATAGGGAGCAGAGAGGGCCTTTGGGATGGGGGCAAACATGCTCGGTCTGCAGAAAATGTGGTCACTCTTCATTCTGCTATCTCCTATCTCTCCAAATTTTGTTCCTTGTTTTTAATTTTTTCCCCACTTTAAAGCCTTATATGCCACATAGCACAAACTCTCATATGCCACAAAGCAAACTTAATGAGCATGTTTACTCAAAATCCGGTGTATGGGAAAGGGGGTGGTCCTGTGTTCTCCCCCTGGCTCTGTAACTACTTAGCTTTGTAACATCAGGCAACCTCTCTGACCCTCTGTCTCCTCTTCAGGGCAGTGGGAGTGATGATGTTCGTGAAGAAGGTGTGGTGATCTCATGAGGTGTTGAATTTAAAGCATTTGGCAGAGCGCCTGGTATACTGTGTCTGCTCAATAAATGAAAAGAGCTTTCAAAATTATTGTTCCCCTTCAAATGATCAGACTTTGGAGAGAACAATATAAGGTATTATGTCTCAAAGGATGTGCATAATATTAGGTAGTGATGGCTGTCTGCGGGAGGTGGGAATTTGAGTTATTTTCATTTACTTATTTATCCTTTTTGGGTTTTAGATTTAAAAAATGAGTATTGCTTTTATAACCAAAAGCAAGTTTAGAAAAAGATTGGGGCAACTGGGGAAACCCCCCACCCCCTTGGTCTCCTGTCTCTTGAGAAAAAACAAAACAGAAATGCAAAAAGCCCAAGGGCCCTACAATTTCCAGATTGTGCCAGGTGTGTTCAGGGTGTGTAGCAAGGAGAACGGTATGAAGAAACAGAAAATGGGCTCTTTCCTTATAAGCAGAACTAGTGATTGAGGAGAAGACAAAAACCCAAGACCCACAAAATAATGAACCTGGGAGGAAGCAGAGGTGTCTGCAGCCAAGGGAACAGGTGTCTAGGTCATTGGAGAGATGGAACTGGACCCCCACAAATGGCTCTGAACCTAGGCTTTGATCAAGCGGGCATTCCCATTCCAAACCAGGGAGTGGCACGAGCAAGGAAGGCCTGGAGGTGGCCCACAGGGAAGGTGTGGTGGGGTGGTGGCAGAGTTGGGGGTGGGGCAGCAGTGACTTGGAGCCTGGGCATGTGCCAGAAGCCTGGGGAAAGTGGGTGGGGGGCAGAAGTCAGAGGGTCCTCCCCTTTTGGATGCTCCAAAGAGGACTATGAGGAGGCACAGGTTCCTGAGCAGGACTTTTAGGGCAATTCATTTGGAGGTGTGCACGGGGGTTGGGGGACTGAGAGGCAGGTCCCAGGGCTGGTCAACTGTTTGTAGCCAGGAGACAATGGGAACAGACAGGAAGGGGTGTAAGAAAGAAGCCCAGCCCCAGCAGCTGGCTTGAATGGACAGACCTGCCTCATGCTCAGGGCTTCACGGTTCTGGGCAGTCCCTAACAGACTCAAACCAGGCCCCTAGTCCTGGGGCCAGGATGGGGAGAATCTAAGGTGAGCAACAACCTTGGTGTGCCCAGGACTGAGAGGGTTTCCAAGGACACCAGACTTTCCAGCTTTAAAACTAGGAAAGTTGGGGGTATGCTAGGATGAATTGGTCACCCTAGAAGAAACAGTGCTTTCAGTTTTCCGCAGGTTGAATTCGGCCAAGCAGGAAAACGGCAAAGTAGCTAACCACTCAATGAAAACATAAAGTTGGGGTTCTCTGCCCAGTTCTGTGCAGGGCCTTGCATATTTCACTGAAGAGAGTTTTCGTAGGAACTGAATGACCCCCATTATATAAACTGGCCCCCACCCCATCCTCTTACCTCCAAAGGGTCCTGGGACCACCCCTCGTCTTCCCCATCTCACGGAGCATCCTCATCTGAGCCCATGGATCACCTGTCTCCACTTCTTCTTTGAGCTCTGGGGTGACTGCTAGCAATTGCTTAAACCTTACACACAGGTTTCCCTTCTTCACCCACAAGACCAGAGATCCTCTCCTTATTCTCCGCTCACGGGCTAAGGGGCAAGCCGTCCATAGGACTTTATGCGTTGCCCTCCCTGGGAGCTAAGGCCCTGCCCTGCAGACCCCTTGGTGTGTCACGTGCAGACCCACATGCTAGCTGGCTCTGCTGTCACCTGGCTCTTGCAACCAGACATCACTTCATTCTCTCCCTTTAGGACACCGAGTGCCACGGGGAGGACAAAAATGTGAGCAAACCAACTGGCTTGCACATTTCTAAATACCAGCTTTTTCTCATCTCTGCAATGACCCAGATGCGCTTGGACACCACAGAGAGCCTTGGTCTCCCCGAGCCTTAGCATCTCTCCTGAGGGCTAACATTCCTGTAACAGGCGCAGTTTCAAAGTTAAAGCAAAAGAAAGGAGTGGGGGGGGGGGGGGAAAGACAGGCAGTAATGGTCCTCCCACCTAAGCATGCATCAGAACCCCCTAGAGGGCCTCGTGGAGTAGGGACTGCAGGTCCCACCCCAGAGCACAGGCTTCAGTAGGTCTGGCCTCAGCCCAGAACGCATGTTTAGCCAGCTCCCAGGGGAGGCTGACGCTGCGGGTCCAGGGGCCACACTTTAAGAACCACTGCTAGAACACAGCATCCATATGATGTTAACGGGAGGCATGCCAACGTATCTACAACCCTTTGATGGGTTTCTCTTAGCAATCTGTTATTATTAAGTCACAATGCTTTCAAAGTTGAAGAAGTACCTATTAATTGTATTTTGAACAAGATGTTATTTGTGGAAGACTCCTCTAAGAAGTCTTTTTAGGCCTCCTCCCCAACCCCCCAAAACCAGCTAGACGTGGCTACTGGTCCATCCACATCCACTGTGGGCACAGCATCGTCCAAGCACACACCCTTGCGGTCTGGGGAACACTGCAGAGCCGTTTCCCATTTAGAGGCTGGGGATCTGCTGGCCGAGCTGGGAGGAAGGCCCCGAATGCCCATCACTGAGTCAGGAACACAGTAGGTGTGCCAGGGTGCCATATGCACTGAGTGAGTACATGTAAACACTCTCCAAAAACACAAACCCTCTCAGTCTACAGAGGTTAAGGCATCTTTCTTCACATCACCATGTCCAACTTAATTTGCACTCCTATGGGTTTACTCCTGGCAGCCACTCAAGTTAACTAGCGCTGAACAAACCTATTCTTTCACTGGGCTGCTCTAGCCAGATTCCACTTGTCTTCAGTGGGAGAGGCTGAGGCCTCGCAGGGCTCCTGGGGGTCTCCACGGCTTGCATTTGGCCAATGCTCTGCGTTTTCTCCAACACCCACCTGGCGCTCCCCACTCTCCATCAGCCCTGCCGCTTTCCTGCCATTGGGGTCTAAGAAGAGAACAGTCCATCTCTATGTGGCAAGAAGACAACCCATTTCATCTCTTCCTTAAGAAACTGTCTTTTGACCCTGATCTCTTGAGCACGCAAGGTTTTGGAGCTCCTCCCTTTTGGAGGTATTTCGTTTGGGGAGACTGGAAGCTCAGTTTTCAGTAAGGTGGGCAATTTTGACTAAATGCAGCTGTCAAGGCCTCATACTAGAAGAAACCCGAGCCAGTTGGCATGACAGTCCGGCGGCTATCCATTCCCTCTGCCAGGTTTTAGTTACCAGCCTTGAAGCCAAAAAACAAAATGGGCTTCTAGGAAACAAAAGTGATGGAATTCGCCCTGTGAATTATATAACCCACCAGCTTTCCTGGGGCAGCGGGGGGAATACTTTAAAATAAAGTTCTTCAGATGGAGACATGAAATGAGCAACAAAGAAAACACCACCACCCCAGGGGCTGGCAGCCGCCCCTCTGCCAGCCCTCCTTTTCCTCTCCCCAATTCAAGAAGTTAACAAGTGCTGCCCCTTTAAGAGCGGGAAGGTGTTGTTTTAAGGGCCTCTAAGCCCCCCTTCTCAATTTCAGCTCAGAGCTGAGATCACATCCCCCAAGGCAGCCAAGGGACAAAAGCTATTTATCAACCCATCTGATAAAACTTCCAATGGGCCGGATCTTTATCTAGACCGAACCGAGATGCACACGCAGAGCAAAGTCCTGCTTCACCAAAAGGTGGATTTCCTTTTAAGGAAGGCTGTCTTTTACGTTTTCATTTTATTTTTTTTGAGTTTTGGGAAGAGAATCAAATCAGCCTTTCGGGCGGACCGTTCGTTCCGTAGATGAGGAAACTGCCTTTTAAAAGGTGTGTGTGTGTGTGTGTGTGTGGTGGGAGGCGTAGGCCACCCTGCAGCGGGGCTCACTGCTCAGGGGTGTTCATATTACAGGCCGGGGGCGCGCGGGGCGCACGGGGCTCCGAGGGCTCGGTGGGTCGCTGACACCCCCGGCTGGTCCTCGGCCGGGGCCTCCCCGACGGAATCCGGAGCCGGGAGCAGGTTGCGGCTCTCCGGGACGCCCCGAGGGCGCGCAGCTGCCCAGGGAGCGGGGCTGGGGCGAGAAGGGAAACTGATCCCTGGCCGCCCGCCGCTGCCGGCACGGTCCGCGCGCCCGCAGCCCCAGCTCGCGGCCAGGCCCAGCCCCGGGCTGCCCGGTTCCGCCAGTCCCTGAAACCCAGTTGGCTGCGAAGCAAAACAAAACAACCCCCTCCCGGTCGGACCCAGCTCCTTCCCGGCCGAGGGCCGGCGTGCGCGGGGCCGCGGATTCGCGTCCCGCCGCCGCGCAGCCCCGGAGCTCGCGCTTCTGCAGAGGCACCTCGGCGCCCCGCAGCCCACGGGCCGGCCCGGGTCCCGCCTCGCACCGGGGACCATTCGGCCCGTGACACTGGGTTTATTTGTACTCGTAGCAGGAGTAAAATGGGTATAAAGGGTTTAACTGGCCTTTCCAGGCTGTGAGCAGCATATGGCCAAAATAAAATAAAGTTTTATGAAACATTATAAAGAAAACAG
This sequence comes from Vulpes vulpes, assembly GCF_048418805.1. NCBI lineage: Eukaryota > Metazoa > Chordata > Mammalia > Carnivora > Canidae > Vulpes > Vulpes vulpes. Next base: position 95,128,930 of record NC_132793.1, on the reverse strand, counting down.
ACCGGGGATTTAAGTTTCGTGCCTCCCCCCTCCCCCCGAAAGGGAGGGGGGGGAAAGTAAAGAAACTGGAGCGTTTGGGAAGGAACAAATGCTTCTCTGTGGAGCTGGTTTCCCTTCCCCCAACAAAAACAAGAGGTCCGGGCTCGGAGGAATTTGAAAGCAGCGATCTGCCAAAAACATTGTGAAAAACTATGGGGGATTCATTGGAAACAGATGGCTTTTTCAGCTTTAATTCTGAAATTCTCTCCCTTTCTGACACAATAAAAACAAACAGGGGGCGACGCGGAATGTTATCAAACAGGCACCCGAGCTCGCGTGAGCCGCGTGCGTGGGCTTCCCCGCGGGGGCGGGGGCGGGGGCGGGGGCGGGGGGCGGCTCCACCCCCGGGCACCCGCAGGGCCGCACGCCCCTGGGCGAGTAGCCCGGGAAAGTGCCCCCCGCCGCGAGCCCCCCTCCCTCGGGGCCCCTAAGGGGCGCGTCCCCAGGACCCCCTTCCTGGGAAGGAGGGAGGCGCGCCCGGCCCCCGCGACGCCCCCCGCCCCCCGCCTCGGCTCCCTCCCGGAGCCGCCCGGGCGGGGGCCTGCCCCTCGCCCCCCGCCCCCCGCCCCCCTCCCCGGGTCCCCGCGGGCATCCACCGCGCCGTCCGCGGGGCGCGGGAGAAACAAAGACCGGTGGGCGTGGGCGTGGGCGGCGGGGGCCCGGGGCTCGGGCGGACTCCAGGTGGACGCGCGCGGGCCCGGGGACTGCGGCCGGGCCGCGGGCAGCGCCTTACCTGCCGGGAGGCTGCAGAGAAGGAAGGCGAGGGTCGGCCAGAATCCCAGGGCTGAACGTCCTGCCCCTCTCCCCATACCCATCCATCCAGCTCGGCCTGTGACCACTAGCCTCTCCCTGGAAGAAGAGTTTAGAAGAAAAGAAGAGGAAAATAAATCTCGCTGCGGAGGAAGGGCAGCCTCGCTCCGCCGGCGGGAGCAGCGAGCCGGGAGGCTCGGTCCCCCTCGGCCGCGGGCGCCCGGCGCGCCCCCCCTCCCGCGCCCCTCCCCGCGCGCCCCTCCCTCCCGGGGCCCCTCCAATGTCTGCGCGGCCCGCCCCCTCGCACTCGGGTTTCAGCGCGGCCCGCGGGGGGTGGGGGGGCCCAGCTGGGCGGGGACCGAGGCGGCGGGGTTCCGACGCGGGCCTCGGGGGACTCGGGAGCCCGGGCCCGGGGAGGGGCGCAGGGCGCGCCCCGGCTCCCCGGTCCCCGCGGCGGCCCAGGCGGAGGGGGCCCAGCGCCCCGCCCCCCCCCCCGGACGGCCTGCAGAGGCCCCCAGAATCCGACCTGTAAACATCCAACCCGAGTAGAAACTGCGCTCGGAGACCGGCCCCGGGACCCCTTTCCACTCCGACTGCCGTCCCGAAGCCGCCACCCCCGCCCCCGGGTTCACTTCCCTGGCTCAGACGTGTCCCCAGGCAGGAGGCTGGAAAAGCCGCTTCGGAGATGCCCGGGGGTGTCGGGGTGGCCCGCTGGATCGCAGCAGCCAAGGCACCTCGCGGCTCCCTCCCCCGACACCCCAGGCCACCCACCCGGCCTGGGCTCCGAGCCTCCCGCACCCCCTTCAAGCGCCTCGCTGCTTCCCCAGTACTTGCCCGGGCTGCACTCCCGAGTTGGCGGCCTGTGAGCCTGACGGAGGCGGCAGGACGGCTGCCACCCCGGAGGAGGTGTGGACGCAGCCGTCTCTTCGGTGCGCCGGGGCCGGCCTCCTGGGGCTGCCACGGTAGGGCCACCAAGGCCGCTCTTGGGAGGGCATCAGGGTGGTGACTTCCCCTAACTTGGTCGCTTATTTTTCCAGGAGAAAAATGTCTCCTCCCCAAGGTTGCCTAGGACCTGGGGCTCTTCTGCCGCTGTTGGGATATTTAAGAGACTGGCAACTTTCCCCAAGAAACATCTTTTGGATGGAACACAAATAGGCCAGAGCAAGTGTTTTGAGTCGAACCAATTCCTCCCTTGGCCCCCCCTCACCTCTCCTCCAAGCCGACTCATCTGGTTCTTTGGAAAAAAAACCTGAATTTTTATCCAATTTTGATGTTTCTCTTAAGCACTATCGCAGTCCTCACTTGCCGAAAGGCCACACAGGCTGCGAGGCTGTGCCTGCACTCAGGACTCTGCCTGCCAGGAGGGAGTGTTGCTCTGGAGGCGCAAGCTTTGGGCAAGGGGAAGAAAGCCCCAGTTCCCGTGAATTCACAACCCAGGCACTAGTACTTCTCAATCTGGCTTCTGCAAAAAAACAGGTGAGAAAGGGAGCTCACTGTTTCAGCCAGCTGTGCCATGGGGCAAAAGGAAGCTGTTGTTTCCTTGGGGCAAGATGCCATGAAGGCAACTGCTCGCCTGTAAAGTTGCACCCCCACATCTCCCCCAAAGAGTTAGGTCTGGGCGCAATGGGCTGTAATTATCATTCCCCCAAACTGGGGTTCATTTTAAGCCCCGATTTGCAAAATGCTAGCCCAGGGCTCTACTGGTATTTCTCTGGAGCGTGGCCCCATCCTTGGGCCAGACCTAGGGGTTTATTCTCCGGAACAGCCCTGGCCGGCTGAGGCAGGCACGGAGCCAGTCTGCACAGTGGTACCTTTGAGGTCCATCCGTCAATTCACACCATTTGCTGGACTGTGCCCTTCATAGTTAGTTCTGAAGCTTCTTGCTAATGAGAGAGAGGGGATTCATCAGGATCCTCAGCAGCCCCAACAATGAGTCAACCATAGACACTGCTGTGGCATCTCCAGTGGGGAATGCGGCCCAGTGGGGAAGCCATGGAGGCTTCTGAAGACCTGAAAGCAGGCCTTTGCCATGCAGTCCTTGCCGGAGGTGGACCTCTGGAAGCAGGACTTGGAGCCCCTGTACCTCAATTTCTTCATCTGGAAGGGCAGACTGATAATATTGTCACTGCAAGACTGCAACAGTACAATTTGGGAGGGGCATTGACTGGGCCATGGGAATTCCCCAGAGTTCCTGCTACAGTATTGGGTGCCATTTTGTGAGGAGATCCAATTCTTAGGACATAAGCAAATGATTTAAGAAAGGGACACAGAAGGCTTTTTTTTTTCTCACGAGGAGAGACGTGTGAGGCTGAATTTGGACACCATCAAAATGGAGATTTGGCCTTTCTGTAGTTTAGACTATCAGGAGAAATCCAGCCCCCACAAAAAAGCAGTATGGGGTTGTGTTGGCCTTGAGCAATCTGTCTATATGGGCCAAACCAACCAGCTTATTCCAACTCCACAGGTCTTTGCAATAAGAAATCTTGGAACACTGGGCTATGGAACTCAGCAGTCCATTCGCCAAAGAAACTCACTTAACTCAAGGTGTAGCTGACTTCATATAAACAGTTCGCGTTATAGAGGATGACCCTTATGGGTTCTCCTCCAGGCTGTACTCTGAGCCTCAGGTTAGAGATCTTCCCTCGCATGGCTCCTGCTCCCTTCCCCCCAACCCTGGCTGTTGGGCCCAGCACTGAACCTTGGTCCCCTCCCCCTACCCCCTGACCCTCCCCCTTTAGGCAATGGGGCTGTGTGGTAGAGGGGCAGGGGGTTTCGGAAAGGCGAGGTTCTACATAAGGCTGAAGTCCTCCCAGGGGGTGAGGGGTGTCAGAGACTCTAGCTTTCCTTGCCTCTGGGTACAAACAGGGTGCTCCCAAATCCAGGGCCTGAGTCATCAGTCAATAAATGTATAATCAGGACTATTGCATGGTAGTCTCTGGGAGGACGAAAGACCTAACTAAGACAGCTCCTAGCTTTGAACTGCCAGTAGAAGCAGAGATTAGAGGAAGGTCAGGGAAGGCTTTTCCAAAAAGGTAGGGTGTCTCTTGAGGATCTTTTGAAGGATGCATTTCTCAGTAAGAGTGACTGTAATAATGGCAAATACTACAATGTGCTCTCACATTATGTCAAGTGCTAGCTAAGTATGTTTTTAGACAACTTGAAGCTAAGGTAGGTTCTACGATCATCCCCATTTTACAGATGCGAAACTGAGGCTGAGTAAAGTTAAGGATTCACCCAATGACTGGCTGACAAGCCTAGAGCTGAGCACACCAAGCACATGCCTGATGTGCAGTACGGGGCCACTCATTCCAGTGATTCAAGTCTGCACTGGGCTTTAAGTCAAGGCTAGACAGGTGACCATCGCTTTCAATAAAGCAGAACACAGACTCTGACAGTGGAGACATGAGAACACAGGCGCCAGGGGCCTTCAGCCCAGACTCCCCACAGGACGGGCAGGGGGAGTGTTCTCAGTGTGGAAGAGTTGGGGGGGGGTGAGAGCTAGGGGAGGGGGGAGGAGGAGCAGGGCAAGGATTCTAGGCAGAAGGCACAGTGAGTATAACACATCCCAAGGTGTGGCCTGCCTGTGGAGCTGGGAAAGCAGGAGGGTGGCTGTTGGAGATCAGGCCACAGGAAGACAGAGCAGGAGTTTGGGAAAGTGCTTGGAGGGCCAACAGTGCTCTGCTAGGGTGTCCATTCTTAGCACCTGGGAGCCCAACCAGAGATCTCAAGAACAGGAGGGATTTAGTCTTTGGGGACATCATTCTGAGGAAGTTTAGCAGGAATACTGCCCAGGACCCATTCCGGAGTGGCCGAATCTGAATCCCTGGGTAGGGCCTGGGCATCAGCATTTTTCATTAGCTCTCCCAGGTGACTAACAGGTAGGAATTTGCTAGGTTTAGAAGTCCTGCCACGCTTCATCAATCCTGGGTACATGTGAAGACTCAGGTTGAGTCTGTCAGTTTATCCTCTTGGACTTAAAAGTCAAGGTGAGACAGATAACTTAATAAGCACTTCCGATAAAGCCGTGACTGGTGCATGACCCAAGTGGACCAATCAGAGTCTGTCCTGAGACTTGCAGGGGGCGGGGGGGGGGGGGGGAGGGGCTGGCCTGGTCTCTGGTTCCTGCATAGGATAGGTCTGCAGGTAGCAACCTGAGGGAGAGTGTTGGCACCTGGAAGCTGTGTTGGTAGGGTCATACTGGTTTTACTAAAATTGCATTTTATCTGGTGAGCTTTGTCTGGAACTGGTGGAGATTTTCAGGGCTCCCTGCACCTCCTCCGAGCTCTGTGAGTACCCATTCCAGCTGTGGGAGCCAACAAAGTTCCTTATTCTGTTGAAACTGGCTTGATTTAGGATTCTCTCACATGTGTGCCCAGACTCCTGACAAGGAGGGAGCTAACGGTCCAACACTGGTCCCAAGAAATACTTTTACCAACCTCACGAGTACAGGGGTATGTTGCCAACAGCTCCTAAGCCATCAGTCATTTACTGGTAAAATTGCTTGCACTTACTCTCATCACCTTAACCCCCAAATTTTTGCTTATATACCATGTTTTGAGGAACTTACTTGCTTCAATTTGCAACTGAGGGTGGGACCCAATCCTCCTTAATCGAAATAAAACTTAGTTTCAAATTCCTCTTTCAAACTTCAGGGGCTCCCGTGGGTCTGGCTGTCTCAGATTTGATGAACCAGGCCTTGTTCACTCTCTCCGTAACTGTGTTGAGAAGCCGGAGCAGGTGTATTGCATTAGGAATATGCAGATTATGACCTGTGCGATGAGGGGGCACAAGCCCCCTACAAGGGGTCAGCATGGGGTTCCCTCAGCATCCAAGCTCCTACTTTGGGCAAGCGAGACCCACAGGGTGGTTTTGACTGAAGGCACAGTTTCGATAACCTACATAAGGGAACTGGAGTCACAAGCCTAATTACGTACAGATCTCAGAAAAAGTGGGGTTGGGGGGCATGAAGTGAGCTAGGTGAGGGGCAGCCCTCCATCCCAGGATCCCAGGTCAATTAAGAGCAGGAGACAGAGAGCGGGGTAGCAAGCACCTACTACTTGTAAGGCAGTGGGGGTGGAGGTCACTAACTTTTCTTGGGCTTAACTCTAAGGGTTAATTCAAAAGGTATCCTGGGAAAAGAAAAGCAGGAGCTACTGGAGAGAATGAACCCTAAACCTGAGTCCTGATCTAAATGTCCAGGCACTGGGTGCCAGCAGGGTTCTCACACTGTAAAATGCACAGGCAGCAACTTGGAAAAACTAAAGTTGTTTTTCTCATCATACTAACTTTAAAAAAAATAGATTTTATTTGAGAGAGAGAGAGAGAAAGCATGAGCAGAGGGGAGGGGAGGGGCAGAGGGAGAAGGAGAAGAACACTCCCTGCTGAGCAGGGAGCCGATGCAGGAGCCCCATCCGAGGACCCTGAGCTCATGACCTGAGCTGAAGGCAGATGCTCAACCACCTGAGCCACCCAGGTGCCCCTTCATCATAGTAACTTGCAAGGTTTTATAGACTTTGACCATATCATCTTTTTGGCTTCATCTTTCCACTCTAAAGAACAAAGCATATGGTTTCACTCATATGTGGAATGTAAGAAATAATGAAAGGGACCATAAGGGAAGGGGGGAAGCTGGGTGGGGAAAAATTAGAGAGGGAGACAAACCATGAGAGACTCCTAACTCTGGGAAAAAACCAAAGGGTTGCAGAAGGGGAGGGGGGTCGGGGGATGGGGGTAACTGCATGACAGGCACTAAGTAGGGCATGTGATGGGATGAGCACTGGGTGTTCTACTATGTGTCGGCAAACTGAATTTAAATAAAATAATAATAATAAAAAGAACAAAGCAGTCCAGCATCCCAGGAAAATTCTTGTACCTGGCTGATTACTTTACTTACCCTTCTATGGTATGAAGGTGTTTTTCTCCTAGGGGCAAGTCATAACACCGCCAGGTTTGGGTGGATCCCAGGGAGAATCCTATTTTTGGCTTAGCTTCCAATGCAGTTTCTGAAGGCTTTTTAGCACTTTCCGAACACTTGGTTGTGCACGGCTGTTAGCAAACAAACACTTTGCAAAGACCCCAAGATCCTGTCCCGGGCTGTAAACACGCTGGACAGAGTCCATTCTGTTACTAGTTGCACGATGTTCTCCGAAATGCACTGACGGAGACTTGTCCCCGCTAAAGCTTCAGTGTGCCCTTCCTTGCTAACTCATCAGCTTATCCTGCCAGTTATCCACCAGTGGTCTGCCATCTGTCTCCAGACCCTTCATTTCAACCGCAGGCCTGGAAGCATCTGAGCATTCTCTCCTTCAGATGATCTACGGACATTTAAACTAAGTTTGGGAGTACCAGTGATCCTTGGGGATCCCCACTGTTTATAATTCTTCATCCAGAAAAGTACCTGTTTACGCTATCTTTTGTTTCCTGTCTCTAAGGACAGTTCCAATCCATGGCGATTTACCCCCGCACATTCTAGAGCGACTCACTGTTGCAAATGACCCTTGGGGTGGGACTTTGTCAGGAGGAATTTTGAAAGTCTAAACATAATTCAGCCCTGGGTTTCTCCCTCGTCTCCAGGCCTGTTTCTCCCTCCTCAAAGAATGCTAATAGACTTCTCTGGTTTCATGTTCTCTTTCAGAAAGTGTGTTGTGCTATGTCCAGTTAATTGGGACTTCAGAATGTGCTTGATGATATTACTTTTTAGTATCTATTCCACAGAGGGGCTGTGAAGAGTAACCCTTCCTAGATGGCTGGGCTCCCTTTGTGGGCAGAGGATCCCAGGGTGTACACCCTTGGGTGGCAGGCCCGGTGTGGAAGGCCAGTGCACATTCTGGCCACCAGGACATGGCTGCCATCTCTAATTACCCCTGCTCCCTTCCCTCCAGATGGCTGGGGGTAGGGTCCGTAGAGTTTTCTTGAGCTGTTTGTTTCCATGAGATTGAGGGAGAGGGCCTCTCCCTGCTTCTCTTCTTCCAGAGCATTTATGAGTCTTGTCCTTAGTGTGGCACAAAGAACCCCTTCCCTGTAGATTTCAGAAAGCCTTAACGTGCTCCTCTTTTGGCCTATGTTGTTCTCTTAGCTCTTGCCAAAGGTTTCCTTTGTCTCTGTGTACACCCTATTCCGTGATGGATGCTTATTCTTAGTAATTGAAACGTGAGATTTTATTCCAATATTTTAATGATGTTTTGAAACACAGATTTCCCTGGCATTCCTAGCTCTCTGTAGAAACTGAAGAACTATCTCACTTTTTCTTTGAATTCTTTCATATGGATTTAAGACACATTAGCTGATTTTATTTACTCTTGACATGGCTTTAAATGTATGTGATCAGATCAGTCCATTGTTTTGCCCCACAGAAGACAGATTTCTTTCCATTTATTTACTGCATTTCTGTTTTACTCATTCAACGAGCACTCACCGAGTTCTGGAGCACTCAGCTCCAGAGGTTTTGGGGGTTCTCAGATGAGTAGCAGACAGTCCTCCCCCCCTCCACCACCCACCACCTCCTGGCAGCTCAGGGGAGCAGTCAGATGTCTGCTGTAGATTGAGACTCAATGTAGATTGAGTCTATTGTCTCAATAGAGACAAATGACTTCCGCACCACATGCTCAGTACTCTGAGATGCGTGTTTGTGTGGTGTCTCGGGAACCCTACATTTACTCTCCATCGTTGTTACTGTAAATCAACCTGGAACTCTACAAAATTGATGAGTGTCTCAGAGTTGGGGTGTGGTGGGGGGTCTCTGTAACTTCTTTGACAAATGGGACCACTGACGGTGAAGACTGGTGACAACTACATTCTGTCAACCTCACACTGTCTGGAACACCTTCCATCAAAATTTCACCTGTCGGGATACTACATCAGACTGCCGCCTGGGTTAGCACTCCTGCTCATGAGTCCACTTCCAGGAACAGAGGCTGTTGGCTCTCAGAGCCTGGTGAACTGGCTGGGCTTGGGACATTGGTATGAAGTACCCCCCACAGAACCTCTAGGAAACACACCCCTGATGGTGGGCATGGAAACATTTACTGTGCTGGGAAGATATAAAAGGGTTTGTTTGTTTTTTTAAAGGAAATGCCAGAGTAACAATTTTCTGCACTTTCCATGTCCTTCGGTCCAGCATAAAATTTATTTCTTAAAAATGGAAAGAGTAATAGATGCACATGTTAAAAAAAGTCAGCTTCTCATCAAGTGAAATTAGGTGACTCTCCCTGGAGGTAATAACTATCAAGAGTTTCATGTGCATCTCCCTAGACATTTCCATGGGCACATAGTCACATATAAAAAAGCAATCAATCTACCTCCGTAGCTATCACTTCACCCAAAATGATTAGCAACCTCCCAGTAGGCATTTCCTATTTTACTTTTCCTCTCTGTTTAATATTCCTGTGAACTCTTCCATCATGGTGGGAGCTAAGCAGTCAGAGAATTGAGCTCACAAAAGGGATTTACAGATATATGGACAGATTTCATCCTTTCCTCTTCTTGGATTTCCATTCCTCTTGAAAGATGCTTATTCCATCCTCTCTCATTTTGAAGTCAGACCACTTATGTTCAGCCCCACTTACACCACAGAAGGTCGGTAAGCCGCCAGAGGTCACCTGGACGGCTTGGTGGCAGAGTGGGGTACGGGTGACTCCTGGCGGTCACGCCACCTCTGATGAGCTCACCAACTCCTTCCCAGGCACAGAGATGTCAGGTCTTCCCTCTGCCTCTACTAATCCTACTTCCCCTCCTGTGCTCATCCTCTTGCTTAGACTCCCTTGGTGATCCCTGCCTACCGAGGCTGGGCTGGAGCCCTCCTTCCTGCTTACCTGCTAACAGTTTCTGGGGGCGCATTTCCATGGTGTTTGGATCTGAGCACCCCCTCCCACCTTGTCTCACCTCCCTTCTTGACTTCTGAGTTTCTCAGTAAACTCTTGAGGCAGCCTACACTTTTTCTTTTGAGGCTTCTCGCGTCTCTCCCTCTGGGGATTACAGACTAGCGTATAGTTGGAAGTTTCATATATTAAAGTGTCCCCTCACTTTTCTTGTGAGCCTCATGACTGTGACTCTGGAGCATACTTACCACCTGGTCTACAACTCACAAATTCTTCTGCCTACAAAGCCAGTATGAAAATGACAGTATCTGTGCATTGCTTAATTGTCAGTGTGGAGACTGAGACTTCTGAGACATTGCGGTGGATCTGGAGAAAGCAAGCGGCCCAGGCTTTGGGGCGGCTTCACCTCTGCATGCTCTGTCCTGTCTCTGGACCCTCAGCTCTGCACGTGGCAGAATCATGGCCCAGCTGCCCCCGGGGTCCCGGGAACCCCTGTTGGCTCTGTCACTAACTGGCTTTGCCCACACCTGACTCCAAGGAGCCATTCTGAGGCCTCATCTGGAACATTTCTGGGTTTTCCAGGTAAAAATGTGGCCGAGCTAGTAGGAAATGTTATTTGAAGAGTGACACTTTCATGTTTTAGTGTCACCATGAAATTCTTCAGCAAGGATCCTCAGCAGTACCACTGTACACCTGAAACCATGGCTTAAAAACATTTAATAATCTTTCTTTCTTTCTTTCTTTCTTTCTTTCTTTCTTTCTTTCTTTCTTTCTTTTTCTTCTTTCTCTTTCTTCCTTCCTTCCTTCCTTCCTTTCTCCTCCTCCTCCTCCTCCTCCTCCTCCTCCTCCTCCTCCTCCTCCTTCTTCTTCTTCTTCTTCTTCTTCTTCTTCTTCTTCTTCTTCTTCTTCATTTATTTTATTTGAGAGAAAGAGAGAGAGTGGGGGGAAGGGCAGAGGGAGAGAATCCCAAGCAGACTCCCTGCTGAGTGCAGAGCCGCACATGGGATTCAGTCCCACGACCCTGAGAATATGACCTGGGCTGAAACCAAGAGCTGGATGCTTAATCAACTGAGCCACCCAGGGGCCCCAGTACCTTCTTGTTTTAAAGAAACTTTTGGGTACCCATACCAAGACACACCAGGTTCCTGTAATGGAGAACAGACCACCCAGTGTTTACTTCTCCCCATTCCAGTAAGTACTGGGGAGAAGAACCAGCTTGGAACCATTTATCCACCAAATGGCAACTGTTTGAACTGACAGTGAGTCTGTCTCTCTCAACCAGCAGAAGGCTGGAGGATTTGGATTAATGAACAATTTGGTGCCAAGCACAAATACCATAGACATTTAGCAATAGAAACAGATAACCAAGTTATTCATCAAATTCAAAACTGTTTAGAATGGCTAATGCAAAGCTGAAATAAAGAGGATCGCTGGCTGATGGGAGGTGGGGAAAAATGCCAATGCAGAAACATTGAACAAATGTGTCGCTTTATGGGACATCCACCCCCCCGCCCCCAGCATTGTTTTCTCTTTTAAATCTGTCAGAGGCTTCACTTGGACACGAGAGAGTCAACACAGCATGCCGGCTAAGAACACGCAGTCTGAACACCGGCTCTCCTTAAATCTCAGTTATCTCATCTGTAAAGTGGTGATATGCTTTAGCTCCCTCCAAGTATTACTAGGAGGATTAGATGAGTTATTATATGCCCACACTTTTGAGAACACACACTTGGCATAAAGTGAGTGCTGGTAAGTAGCTGACAATATTAGTTTTACACCATGGGCAAGAATTGGTGTTTGGATTAGAACATAGTGTCTATTGTGCACCAGATTCTGCTGGAGCCTTTGTCTGTGTGGGCACAGAGGGGAAATCTGCAGAATTCTCCAGGGACTCCTGGATACCCCTGACTCCTGCGTGGGTTCTAAGTGCATTACCAGTGACACTCAAGTTCTCTTGAGTGGCCACTATGCGGCAGACTCCCATATAACTGTTGAGTTGTCTCAACTGTGTCATGGGAACAGCTGTCTTCATTTCATAAAGGAGGACATTGAAACTCTGGGAGATTAAGTGACTTGTTCAAGGTCACTAAAAAAAACAAAAACAAGAACAAGAACAAAAAACCAAGGGCAGGGAGAGCCTCACACCCTGGCCTTATGATGCTGAGTTTAGTGTTTTTCCCCACCAAACCACAGCTGCTTCTCATCTTCATCTGGGGTTTACTTTTTTCGGTTAATCAAATAATATTTCCCACTTGTAGAATAGCTGGTTTTGTGTTTGAAATGAGAATATAGGCGTGGGGAATGTGCACCTGCTGGCTCAGTTGGTACAGTATGTGACTCTTGATCTCACGGCTGTGAGGCTGAGCCCCACGTTGGAGTGTGGCCTACCTCAAAAACCAAAAAAGAATGCAAGAAATGAGGATGTATTTGGAGATAGCTGTTTTCCAGAAATAAACACAAATTTAAAAATGTTTTAAGAAAAGAACAACTTCCCTGAACAATCTCCTCCAGCCTCTTTAAGATTTAGGCAGTTGGAATAGTTATAGAATTCCTCTTCTTTCTTTGGGGTATTAAATGGTATTTTTAGGTCAAGTTTTCATAGAATGTTTACTTGGATGTAGCCTCTGAATGATGAAGTAAATATTACACAACAAGATGTTTAGGTAAAACTATCTGGAGTTATTAATTCATTGCTGTCCTTTCAAACCACAAGCCATTCGAACCCTGTCTCAAATTCAAAACTAGTGTGCTTCTGCCCCTAGAGATTGGTCACTGCCTCAGAAAGGGAAGGCTTGGGTGCCATCTTGGCGTGGGTGTGCTTTATCCTCATTGACTCCTGGCCCAGGCTCAGGAAAGGTAATATATTTCTAACTACGCCTGAAGTAGATTCTGCCAATAGCATCCATTTACTCATAAAGAAATCAGACACTTGGGAGCTTAGAGATCGCAGCAGAGAAAAATAAAAGCAAGCTAAAACCCTCACAGCCGAGGAAAGGGTGGCAGCTGGCTTTACCTTACCATATGCTCTTGAGATACTTAAAGACACATTTTGAACTCAGTATTCTGAAATGTGAATATCAAACTGCTTGGCTGCACTAAAGGATGTGAAGCAACATAAGTAATTAATGTCCCACGAATCCCTTGTTCTGGAACAAAATGACCTGCCAAACGTAACAGTGAGGGGTTACTGGCAGGTCCGGACCCGCTGAGGGGAGGCCATTGTGAACCTCATAGTGCCTACAGGTAAGCCTGGTCTCTAAACTCTACCTTTCTTGTTGCTTTGCCTCTCTTGCATAAATGGAAGCCAATCTGAGAAAATGTAATATTTATTTATTATTATTATAAATATAATAAATTATATTTATGCTCTACCTCTTTCCATATGGACATTAAATTAAATTTAACTGAAAGTATATTATATGCCCACACTTTCAAACAAACATTAATTCTTATTGTTTCCAAAGTACCAATTGTTTTGAGGAAACCCTATAGTGTTTATGATTCTGTGAAAGAGATATGCATTTCCATGTGTTTTTCTGTTATGAGACTCTGTCAAATTATCACTTGTTAAGGAGAGCACAGGGTGCTGGATGGTGAGCCATGGTTCAAAGGTAGACTACAGGAGAAATTGAAATAGAGAAGTTTATTATTAACAGATCCTAAAGGAAGAGCATGGCACACACTTGGAGGGACCCCATGGAGTCGGGGTCAAGGGAGAGTGCAGAGACAGGCTGGACCGGGGCTCAAGCCTTTATTAGGGTCCACGGGTAGAGCGTTTGAGGGTTTCTGTGCTAAGGCCAGATTGGTCAATTCAAAACAAAAGAGTGGGTTTTTGGTGAGCCCCATGAGGGTCTTTTCTAAGAGGCGCGTCAAGGGACAGCCCTGGGAGTCAGGGGAGACTCTTTATCACAAAGGCCATTGTGGAAGTCATTAGGACTTATATTTGCTTGGGACTCTGTGGCTGCTGTCCAGGGCATGCACTTGACCAAGGGGCTATGATCGATTTAAAATCCCCCCAACAAAACGGCTGCAGAGGTAGCAACACCATGGTGTAGCTTAAGCTCTCAGCAGCTCAAGGGAGATGTTCCTGTGAGAGCAGTCTCTTCTCCAGGATGCCAGCATTAGGCGCTGAAAATGCACACTGGCAGCAAATCTCAAAGTCACTTTTGCCCAGCAGGTGTTTTCTGAGCAAGCCTCCCAGATTGCCAAGTAATATGGCATCCATCCCATCAGGAGGTAACCAGCAACACCTTGTGATCGCAAAAGAGGATTAGACTTTGAGAGAGAGCATAGAACTTTGTGGAAGCACCTGGCACAATGAGGCATCGTGGTTTTTAAACAGCTAACTGGCTGGGCAGAGACACACCATGGCACAGATGAGCCAAATGTGTAAAAGTGGAGTGCCTGCCTTGTGGCCGACGACGCCTCTGACAGGAATGTTTAGGAGGCCATAATGGTAAGTCTTTGTATGCCGGTGTGCTTCCACCTGAGCTCCTTTCAAAAAGTCACCAAGCAAGACAAAAGTCCTCACCGTGCCAAAAGAGGGTGAAAAATTGTTTGGGCCCATCTTCAGAAGAATGGTGTGCTGAGAATAAAGAATAAATGGTACTGAGATGTTTCTTGAGGATGTGGCCAGGGTCTCTGTGTTCAGGAGGGCAGAAGAGCTGAGCATTATCAGGAAAGAGGGCAAATTGCTGCTATCAGCCAGGCAAGCTGCTGCAAAGACCTTGAGTAGGAGAGTTCCCGAGGATGGAAAAATAAAACCCAAGTTGCAGCCATGGGGGCTGGTAACCCCTAAACAATGCCTCCCAGATACAAATCAATACGTTTTAGGGCATTTTTACTCCTACCTGCTGATCTCTGCTCTGCCCTGTGGAGGCTGCGGAATCTATAGGCCTTGATGTACCCGACAGGCGATGGAATCTTTTGTTTCCAAGTTTTTGCCAGATTTTTCAGACTCTGGCAAATCTAGTATCCCGATTCTAGAAAGTTCTTCATCTTGCAGCGCTGCTTTAAACAGACAATTGATAAACAAGAAATAAACTCACTGGACTCTTTGTTTTTTTTTTTTTTTCCTGCATAAACAGTGTTTGCTACACTTTAATTCTTCACCCTCCTACTCTGGACGTGATAATAATTTTATAAGACAAGTAAGTACAGAGGGCATTTTTATATTCGTCAAAGTAGCAGTGACTTTAAATTTTTTAAATGAGGCTATGAAAGGTATTTGCATTTGCTTTGTTAATCTCTGCCCCAGTTTCAAAATGCCTTCTCACTGCCCTTAGAATTAGAAAAACTTTCACATGTCAGCAGGCATTCTTGCCTCAAGACCCCTCGGCTCTACTCATAGGGTCACACCTAGCTAAGAAACTGGGCATCCTTTTAAAACACGTTTATTCATCACCAAGGAAACTGACTTCGGCCTGACCTTGTATGCACAATCGAGTAAGGCAGTCCTTAGTTTTTCCACTGTCCTGTTCATTGCTCCTTCCTACCTCTATTGCTATGAAAGGATCGGAGGCTGAAATTCCACTGTCATTTGGTCAAAAAGGAGTCTGTCCTTTGCATAGAGCTGGATACCAGACAGGTGGGGGAGCCTGGAGCCTCCCTTCTTCGGGGCAAATTTATGTTATGTCCTTCGAATGAATAAACAATGGCTGTTGTTTGAAAGGCAACACCATTCTCCTTAAAGAGCCACAGAAACACCCAGAGTCGCTTAAAAGTTATTTGAAATGACCTCTGGGATATTATAAGTCAGGTTCTAGAACAATGATCTTTATGGAGTGGTGCCTTGTTTTCATAGAACCAAGAGATTCAAATGAGCCTGCACTGGTTTCCAGTGATCCCAGATCGTTTATGCTCAGTTTCACTTGGGTACATCCCCGTCTCTTTTCCCTGGATGGCAGACTTCTCAAGAGATTGGTGATCCTACCACTTAAGGCATGACCACATTTGGGGGCCACACTTGGTAACAGCAAGTGCTTTGAGTTTATTTTTTATTTATTAAAGATTTTATTTATTTATTCATGAGAGACACAGAGAGAGACAGAGAGAGAGGCAGAGACACAGGCAGAGGGAGAAGCAGGCTCCATGCAGGGAGCCTGACGTGGGACTCATCCTGGGTCTCCAGGATTGCGCCCTGGGCTGAAGGCGGCGCTAAACCGCTGAGCCACCTGGGCTGCCGAAGTGCTTTGAGTATAATTCATTTGGTAGCAAGGTCAAAGGGGAAACGGCACTTTTGACTTGCAGAACCTGAGCTATCCTGCTCTGGACATGAGTGTCTTTAGAGAAATGGAAATGCCAGCACCTGTTCTGGTGAGCAGCAGTGTGACAGTGGCTTGAAAAAACTTCCTGTCCCAATGTTAGGGATGTTGAGTACCTATTCATTTTACTTTGCATCTTCTCATCTAAGAATTCCTGTATTTGGCCCATCCCAGGGTGGCCAAAGGGCCAAGTCAAGGGTCCTGTCAAATAGGACCTGTTCCTGGCTCCATTCTGTGTTATGACACACCCTGGGGGGAAAGCAGTCATCATGCCTTGTAAGGGGTTTCTAAGCAAAGGTCAGAGAATAAGTCATCCTTGAATAAGATGCCAGGTTACCGCAAGACCCTTTTTGTTACAAATCTGGTTATTAAATAGACACTTGCAGGGGTAGAGACAACAACGGGGGAGGCAGATCCGCCACCCACCAATCCACATGTCTATATCCACAGATACCCAGGAGCTGTCTATCACCTGGGAGGGAAATGGTAGGCATGAGGCTATTGTTAAAAGGAATCTGGGACCTCCCTCACCACCACCACCACCACCACCACCACCACAGCAAAGAGGACTGCAAGGGGGCAATGGTCTTCACCACAAGGGGACCACCATGCTGCTCTCCAAGGAACCAGCGTATCCCTTAGTACTGGGAGAATCCGCTCATTGCTAATATCATCCTGCCTGGAAGGTGGCAGCAAAAACCAGCCACGGAGACTGTGGAGTCCGCCTGGATGGGTGTGTGCCCCACCCAGAGCCTTTGTCCGCTCTGCTTGTCACCCAGCAAAGTCATCCCCCCTCATCTTTTACTGGGGACCCCTAGCCCTCATAGAGGGGGCTTGCCTGGCACCTGCTATGGCAGTGGAACATCAGGAGACCCTTTATATGTGTTTAAAATTTTTCATTTTGGTGTACTGTCCTGTCCCTGCACAGATTGGCAGGAGGTCCTTTCCCAACTCGTCCTTCAGCTGCCCTTCACCGCAGATCTCTTTCCTAGGGGTCATGGCTCAAGATCTGCCTGAAAAATCACCCCTCTGTGATGCACTGGAGAAGAGAAAGAGGTCCATGCATCGTTTGTTTTTTTGTTTTGTTTTGTTTTGTTTTGTTTCTACAATAGATGGTCGAACGACGGGGATCCACTTAGCTGGCAGCTAACATTTTATGTTTTTGCTAGTGGCCCCTAAAGCCAGATGGAGAAGGTGATGGATCTCCTGCCCCGCAGTACAACCTGCAGTGCTGTCCCTTGAGCTTGGCGCGCTGAGCTGGGGGTGTCGGGCCGCTCCCGCTCAACCAGACTGTGGAGACCCTCAGGACGACTCTTCCCAGGAGGAGCGCATCCCGCCTCTCTACCTGGGGCTGGATGGAGCCTCCTCACTTTGAGGACACACAACTTCGTTGCCTAAAAGGGACGCGCGGCTCGCCATCCCCGCTAGATGGCGCGACTTCCCCTGCTCCGTCCGCGAGGCACCCGATTTATTAAATAAACACAATTCAACGCCTTCCGCAACCACGCCACATAATAGCAACTCGCAGGCTCCTATTAAAAATCTCAATCTGGGGGAACGGATTGTGCCTCCGAGCAAATCTAACGCAATTTCACGAGCGGGATGCAACCCAGAATTGCAACCTAGCGTCCCTTCCCTCCCGTCGGCCCTCCCCCTGAATGCACCTGTGCCCCGGCTTCAGCTGGTTCCCTGGCGGAGCCCCGGCGCGAGCCGGGCGTGGAGCCGCGTCCATGCCCCGCCCGCCACGCCGTCCCCTCAGGAGCGCCGGGGCCCCTCGGGGCTCCGATCCCCGAGCACACACCCAGGTCCCGGACCCTCCCGCGCTCCGGTGCGCGCGGTTCTAGGGACCGCTCCGACCCGGGTCCAGACCGAGCAGCGCCCAAGCCCCCGGGAGCAGGCGCTCGTCTCGCGACCGTGCTGCCGGGCAGGCTGCCAGGCGGGAGCAGGAGGAGGGGGCCCGGGGCGGCCGGGCCAGTGGGGGTGCACGGCGGGTCGGCCCTCGGCCCGCTCCGGCCCGCTCCGGCCCGCACACGGCCGCAGGGGCGCTCGCCGGCTCGCCCGAGCCCGAGCCCGAGCACGAGCACGCGCCGCCGGCGGCCCGCGGAGAGCATCTCAGGGAAACAGCGCAAATACTAAGCCACAGAAACTTTACTGCTGCCAAGAGCTGGAGCGGTCGAGGCGCAGCAAAGCTCCGAATCTGGGCGAGCGGCGAGCAGGACGCGAGCCAGACGGGAGCCAGACGGGACGCGGGGCTGGGGGCTCCGCACTGCCGTGGCCCCGCGGGTGCCGGGGCGCCTCGGGGACGTCGGAGCCGGGTCCGCCCCGCTCCCGGCCCGCGCTTACCTTGGCGGCTGCATGGGCCCCTGCGGCCCGCGGGGGGTGGCGCTGGCGGGGCTGCGCGCGGAGAGGGGGCGCGGGGCGCCGCCCGTGGGCCCCGGGGCAAGGTGGGAGGGGCTGGGCCGGCGCTGCTCCCCGCCGCCCCGGCCGGCTCAGCAGCGGCCCCGGGCGCGCCGCCTGCTCCCGGGCTGCATGCCTGCGAGCGCCTGGAGGAGCCGGCCCGGGAGCCAACGGCCCGCGCTTCCGCAGCCCAGAGGCTCGGGCGGCACAGCCCGCGCTCGGAGACAACTGCGGAGCCGGGCAGCTCGGGCCAGCCCCCTCCCTCGCCCGGCCCCCGCCGGCCCCCGCCCGGCCCCCGCCCGCCGCCGAGCGCGTCGCGAGGTTCGTTTGCGCGCGAGGGGAGGGGGCGGGCCGGGCGCCCCGGGCGCGGGCGGGGGGCGAGCGCGGGCGGGGCTGGGGGGAGGGGACGCGGGCGGGGGCGGGGGCGGGGGGTGGGGTGGGGTGGGGGCCGCGCTCTCAGGGCCCCGCCCCGCCCCGCCCCGCCCCGCCCCGCCGCGGCCGCACCTCCCGCACCCGCTCGGGTTGGGCGGCGGTTCGCGCGCGGTAAAGTCAAGACCTGCCCAGGTGCCCCGGCAAGGCGGGCGCGGACCGCGAGCGCGGCGACCCTCGGGGCGCCTCCAACTTTCCAAATTTCCCGCTGGGATGCTGCGGGGGGCACGTTTTCCACCTTCAGTTCTGGGCTGGTCAATCCGGAGTTACTCTGAGCTTTCTGCAATGGACAGTTCCATCCAGAAGAAACGCTTCTGCTCCCTGCGGAGAAGCACCTTTGTTCTGTTGAGATGTTAGTTTTGTTTATGATTTTTCTTGGAAGTAACACACACACACACACACACACACACACACACACATATATGCATTAAATACATATGCGTATTGAATGTGTCATACACCAGTACGTTCTTGCGTACGATTCTCCCCAACCCAGGCGTGTGTAGAGTAAGAAGACCGTATCACATCCCCTCCCCATTGCAGCAGCTCCCCAGAGGTAACCTTGGGTCAGACTGTGATCCTCTGCGGTTCTTGCGAGTCCTTGCTTTTCCGTGCAAGCGCACAGACTGCAAGTGGATTCTCACGGGCTTTTCAAGGCTTTCAGAAGAATGTTTCACCGCGCAGCGCAGGCACACACATCAGCGAGGACAGCGGTAAATCCCCAGAGGCTTCGGGCATCCAGGGAAAGATCCTCGCAGGGCAACAGTAAAAAGCCACCCAATCGCCATGTGCAAATCTGAAACCCCAGCTGGGGCGTGAAGTCAGCCTAAACACACAGCTCACGCCCAAATTAGCATTGCACGGTTAGAGAGATTTGCCAGTGCGTTTTAGACAGGGTTATGACCTTCCCGTTCTTACTGAAAACAAACTGTCTTGGATTTTGATATGATGAGAACTTGGATTTGCAAAATGAAGAGGTATCATCCACATTAAAACACGATCGTTATTTATGCTTGTGGTCTAGAAGGATGTGGTTTTAACTGAATATTCTGCGTTTTATTGGCCAAATGTATTGAAATAATCTACGGTGGGGATGTAAATAAAATCCATGTGATTTAGCAGGAAGGGATTAGATATTGGGATGGCCGGTTTCTATAATTAGCCCTGACCTTGGGCAAGACATGGAGCTCTGCTGGGCCTTAGGTTCTTCAGGAATAAATGGAGTTGTACTAAGTGTGTACGTGTGTGTGCATGTGCCGGCACCCCCAGCTGGCGTGTGTGTGTGTATGTGTGTGTATGGGGGGGGGGGCTCCAGACCTAAAAATGGGTGAATAACTAATCTCTCCCCACATTCATATTTCAGCCCAACTCCAATATCTCTTCTTTAGGGAATGGCTCTCCCAGCACCCCATGCTTTTCCTGCCAAACACTGATCTCACTTCTCAGTAATGTATTCCTTAGGCTGACCTTTCCATAAGTGTAGGCCTCTCCCACCAGACCATAAGCACCGTGAGGGCAGGTCCTCATTGCATCCCCAGCGTCTGGCATGTAATAGCATCTACAAGAATCTCTGATTATCACCCAGATGGTGGATTTCATACTGCTCTTCCAAATTGCTTGATGTTGGCAAAAGATCTGTTAAGTGGAAACATCTCGTTTTAAAATGAAGCCTTTGGAGAGCACCCAGCAGGGTTTTCCCACGTTGGGGGACCAGCAGTTCACTGACTCGATGAGGACAGACAATTCTTAACTCAACCACAGGCAGTAGAGGCAGCCAATATTTACCTCGATGAGCGTGGGCTCCTGTGGAGAAGACAACGAATATTAATGCTGCTCATTAAGTATTTGATTAAGTTGGAACTGTGCATAGGTAGTTGCAATACACACGAGTGCTCAGAGGTAAATGAGACCATGGGGTGTGTTTAGAGTGCAAATTAACAAATGTACATGCTTTCAACCAACAATCTAGCAGCATTCCTAATATAAAGCTCTGGGGAATGCTTGTCTTTCTTTACTGCAGAGGGCCTGAATTCTTTAGAAATAGGAATAGGAAATAGACTAACCTGGGTTCAAGTGTTAAGAAAAAAGGTAAGGCCATTGAGAAAAAAGGGGTGGGGGAACGAATGCCTAACGCAGTGCAAGAGCCATGTTCCTATTAGTTTCTCTATTGTCCTGCGCACAGACAAGGAAAAGGCCAAGGGAAAGGTTACAATCTGGCCTCACATTTGTATAGGAAAATGGGAGAGCTGGGGCTTCCACCCTGTCTTGGCCACTCTTTCCTTTTCTCTCTCTCTCTCTGTTTCTGTTTTTTTGTCAGGAATATGTGCAGTGGCTGGATCCCTCTCCACGCCCCTTCTGGAAGTCCTTACATTATGGGGCGAGCTTTAGCCTGGAGAGAAGGGCGCAGGGTCAGTGGGGCTGCTGGGCTCGATCTGTAGGAGGAGGCATCACACCCAGCGCAGAGGGAGCCGGTACTACCAGGGTATGGGGCAGTTTGCTGTCTCTGGCTGCTTCAGATGAGGGGTGGCGCCTGCTGGCCAGGCATGCACCCGCAGAAGGTGGATTCCTGGTGGAACTGTTTGAGGAATTCTCCCAGCAGATGGCACAATGAGAAGCCAATTGGCAGAACTCTTCACTTAGGGCTAGCAGTGGGGCTGTCCTTTTGGATTGGGGGGGGATCACCCCATTATGTTTTCCTGGGTAAGTGCAGGTTCAAAAGTAAAAGACAGCTTAAAGGAGAAGCAGGTCAGAAGGTCTCAGAGTAGCCTGTTAAAGAAGGAGGGGCTGTCTTATGTCCCACACTTGGCCTCAGTGAGACGCCACAAGGGAAAGGGTGCTGGAGACTTGCTTGTTTTGCACAGACAGAAAGAAGCTGCTCAGGTTGGAAGGCTCCCAGAGGCATTGTCTACTCTTACAAATCCGGCGTGCTTGGTGTCAAGAAGCTCCTCCACAGCCGGTGTTGTGCTGGACCCTGTAGCAGGCATTTACTTAAGTAACATAGCCTCCACCCTCAGGCAGTCCGGTGGGAGGGCTGCGTGGCGTGGGCGAGGGGGGTTGTTGTGTGTGCCTGAGCATGGACATGTAGGAGTCGACACTGCAAGGTAGAGGGGAACAAGAACAAAAAGAAAGTAAGTGCAAATACAAGGTCATGAGATTTAGGAGTTAGGTTGATTGCTAGTTGGAAGGAATACCTTGTGAAAGAGGTGTCCCTTGAGATGGTTTCTGATAGATGGATCTGAGTTTCATGTGTGGGTGAATGGGAAAGAAGGTGAGTATTCCAGGCAGAGGAATCACATGAAAAAGGCATTGAGATGGCAAAAGGTGGGTAAGTTCAATAAGGAGTGATTAAATCTAGTTGGAATGTGGATACTGGAGAAGAGATGTGATAGAGAAGGGAGTTTAGGGCCATACTGTGGAGGACTTTGGTTGCAGAATGAGCAATAGGGAGCCAGCGAGGGTTATTGAGCAGATGCAGAATGATTCAGCTAAAGCTGCACTTTTGGTAGGTCAATAGAAGATGGTTTGGAAAAATAGGAGGTGTGAGGCCAGCAGAAGACCCTAATAATCTTGGCACAATGTTATCGAGAGTGTAACTTAAGGTGCTAAGGGGATATGGGAAAGTAGGGACTGATGGAAGACCCAGATGCTTCATTGGGAGATAGGGGGGTATCAAAGTGTCAGAGGGAGTAAGTGCTCATTACAGAGACCAGGAGGTCATGAGGAGAAGCTTGGAAGGAGTAGGGGTGGATGAACATTGGACCAACCATCATAGTCTCAGCATGGGAGGGAGCCTCAAAAATGAAAACATTACTTGATTTTCCATTTGATATTATGTCCATGTGTTGAAGCTAAAAACACAGTGCCTGTGCCCATCATAAAAAGAAGGCCTAATTAATTCACTGGCCTTCTTTCCTCTAGGCCAGTCATTTGCTGTCTAATGGTAATGGTCATAATCAACACAAATGAAGGATTTTTTTTGTTTTGTTTTGTTTTTTGCTTTTTTTTGGTTTAATTTTTAAATTTTTGTTAAAGAAGTGAATTATTAGCATCAGGAATAAAAAGCAAATAAGGCAGTCCTTCACAGTCGTTTATGAATTTGGACAACAGAAGAAGGTGACTGGAAAGCAGACTTTTCCATGAGGCCTTGACTGTGCTTTGCTGGCTGCTTTAGCCATGAGAATAGTTGGAAGGTTTAGACAGCCACAGTTGCAGGAGAACAGCTGGAATGTGGTCAGCGAGCATATCTACCCACCCCACAACAGCACCCACAGAAGCCTGTCCTTGACAATTTAGAAACCTTGAGGCCAGCTGGCATGCTGTGTTCCTTCATGGCGACTTGGTGAAGAGGGCAGGCTTGCTGACTTCTTTATCTCGAGGCAGGATCAGCCTGGGTTTTGTTTTGCAGTCATTGACTGAGTCCCAAGCCTGCCAGAACATTCTCTATGTGTTTTAGGTGCTTCCTCAGTCCTCATAACACTCTATGGGGTGGGTATAAGTATCCATATTTTATAGGGAACTGAGGTTCAAAAAAGTTAAGCGAGTTGATGAGTGTATAGTAGAGTCAGGATTGGAATCCACATCCATCTGAATCCTAAACCAGTGCATTTCCCACTAAACATGTGGCCCCCTTTTACTTACTGTCCTTTCCCTACCTTTCCTGATGGGCTTATGCCAGAAATGCCTACACTTGCCACTCTGGGGAACAAGCTTGTGCTCCACTACCTATAGCGCTGTCAAAGCTGGTGGAGTATGACCTTCAGCCAAATGCACCCAGTGTCCACAGATTGTTTTCCTAGTGGACTTGGAGAGCTTTGTCAGTTTTGCGAACCACGGAGAAGTGTAGGGAGATCCTGGGCTTATTTCAGTATTCAGTGGAACTTACTATGAAGTAACTGAGTCACACATTTCTGGGGATCTTAAAATTGGTCTCTAAATTTGGACCTTTTGGGAAGTAAGCTCACAGGCTGATATAAACAAATTCTCATAGTAATCAACTAGGGTTTTTGGCTTGCTCCCTGACTAACCCACCACATTTAAAAAGTAATTGATTCATTAACATATGAGAGCCAGATCCCACAGACTGGCCTCTCTGGAACAAGCTCAATTCAATAATTACCCCCCCCCTAAAAAAAATCTTTTCCCAGCAGATCTAATATTAGATTGCATGATTTTAAAATTTTGCTCTATCAATTGTTAAACATTTATTAAGAAAGAGTATAAAACTTAAAATATTTTTATAAATAATGGCATGTAAAACAAAATCTTTCACACATGGTTGCAGTCTTGTTGATTTTGGTTTTCAACTTAAACTCAGTTTTAATTTTTTTTTAAAGATTTTATTTATTTATTCATGAGAGACACAGAGAGAGAGAGGCAGGCAGAGACATATGCAGAGGGAGAAGCAGGCTCCACACAGGGAACCCGATGCGAGACTCGATCCTGGGACTGTGGGATCACGCCCTGAGCCGAAGGCAGATGCCCAACCACCGAGACACCCAGGCATCCCTAATTTTTAATTTTAATTTTAATTTTTTAAAAAAGATTTTATTGGGATCCCTGGGTGGTGCAGCAGTTTAGCGCCTGCCTTTGGCCCAGGGCATGATCCTGGAGACCCGGAATTGAGTCCCACGTTGGGCTCCTGGTGCATGGAGCCTGCTTCTCCCTCTGCCTATGTCTCTGCCTCTCTCTCTCTCTGACTATCATAAATAAATAAAAATTAAAAAAAAATAAAAAAAGATTTTATTTATTCATGAAAGAGAGAGAGGCAGAGAGGTAGAGACATAGGCAGATGGAGAAGCAGGCTCCCTGTGGGGAGCCCAATGTGGGACTTGATCCCAGGACCAATCTGGTCACAATCTGAGCCAAAGGCAGATGCTCAACCATTGAGCTACCCGGATACTCCCTTAATTTTGAAATTTTTAAAATATTTATTTTAGAGAGAGAGAGTGTGTGTGTGCAAATGGGGATGAGGGGCAGACGGACAGAGAGAATCTCAAGCAGACTCCCTGATGAGCCTGGAGCCCAACATGGGGCTTGATCTCATGACCCCGAGATCATGATCTGAGCCAAAGTTAAGAATCAGATGCCCAATCAACTGAGCTACCCAGGCGCCCCTAAACTGGGTTTTGAAGGTATTGACTCTAGTCCACAGACTAGACAAATTCGACCATGGACCAGAGTGGGGAAACTCAAGCATCTATGTATTGTTTGGAGGTACTGTTTGAGGGGCTTAATTATTATTTAACAAAAGAAGCCACTGGTATTTAAAATATATGAATCATGTTGAGGTGATGTATTAGTTAAGGCAAGGCTGGACTGCTGTGTGAAGGGACCTGACAATAGCATGACTTGAAGATTAAAGTTGATATTTTTTCTCTCTCACATACCCAGGCCAGGTGAGCTTTCCAGACTGGTGGCAGACTTAGCACCACATGGTCATTCAGGGATTCAGGTTCCTTCTGAGTCATTGTTCCACAATCTCTCCAAAGCCTTATTGTGATTGGCATAATTGAAGCTGGCTTACTGCCAAGCCTGGCTTGCAGCCTGTAGGAAGGGGAAAGAGTGCAGAGGAGCCACGGCTTCTGCTTGCATCATCATTTCTTCTAATGTTCCACTGGAGAAAGTTGTATGTCCACACCTAGCTGCAAGGGAAGCTGGGAAATTAGTGTAGTTAGGCAGCCATTGTGCTCCTTCTGTGTTACAAAGGAGCTGACATTTCGGGGCTTACCTAGCCATATTTCTTACTCAACTAGCATTTGGGGATATGTTGGTAATCCAGCATGGCAGAGAGGAGGGCATACTGACTCTGGACCCTGAAGACCTGGGCTTGAGTCTCTGCCACTCTGAACTGGGCGGGCTACCTCATCCCTCTGAGCTTTGCTTGTTTCAACTGCTGTGCCATCCTGAAGGGCTGTGGGAGGATTGTAACACAGCAGGTGCTTGATGGCCTCAGTTGAGCTAGCAAGGAATGAAAACTAGCCGAGGTAGTTTGAGGAAAGGGAGATTTAGTTTATGGTGCCAGTCATCCCACAGAACCCAGAGGCAGGAGGTACAGATGAACCTTGGCAGGAAAGGACTGGAAGTGGAGCTGGAGGCATCTGAGGGGAACCAGAAGAATGAAGGTGAAGTCTTCAGAGTCATCCATCCATTAGCAAATACTGTTGGTACTAACTCCATTCTTGTGCTTTTATTTATTATTTATTTTTAAAAAAGATTTTATTTATTCATTCATGACACACACACACACACACACACACACACACACACACACACACACAGAGGCAGAGACACAGGAAGAGGGAGAAGCAGGCTCCATGCAGGGAGCCTGACATGGGACTTGATCCCAGGTCTCCAGGATCAGGCCCTGGGCCAAAGGCAGGCGCTAAACAGCTGAGCCACCCAGGGATCCCCCATTCTTGTCCTTTTAAATCTATTCTTTCTCACAGCAGCCAGAGTGAAGTTTAGTAACATTGATGCGATCATACTTCCTGTTTGAGACCTGGATTTCTTTCCATAGCACCTAGAATGACATCCCAGTTCCTTACTCTGGTTTACTAAACCCCACATGATCCAGCCCCTACCACCTCTCTGGCCTCATTGACCACTCTGCCTCTCTCTCACTTAGCTTTACCTACATGGTCTGGCTAGATCTAAACACGTCATCTAAAGCTTAGTCCTGCCTCAGGACCTTTGCACAAGCTGTTTTCTATGCCTGGACCACTCTACTTTATCCTTCTCTTATTCAGATTTCAGTTTAAAATTTGGAAACATCACTAGTATGTCAGCTACTCTAATTCCTTGCATAGCAGTTCTCACATTATGATAATTGTCTCACCAACTTATTTATTGTTATCCAATCCTCAGTCCCCATCATCCCAGTAAATGCAATCTTTATAAGAGTAGGAAATGATCCATCTTGATCTTTGATGCATTCTTCTTGCTTAGTAATATTTATTATTGAAATGATGAGTTAACACAAAAGAATGTACATTTACTATTCTTTCTTTAAAAGATTATTTATATGAGACAGAGAGAGATCACAAATGGGAGGAGGAGCAGAAGGAGAGGGACAAATAGATTCCATGCTGAGAATAGAGCCACACGCGGGGCTGGATCTCACCACCCTGAGCTGAAATCAAGAATCGGGTGCTCGGGATCCCTGGGTGGCGCAGTGGTTTGGCGCTTGCCTTTGGCCCAGGGCGCGATCCTGGAGACCAGGGATCGAATCCCACATCAGGCTCCTGGTGCATGGAGCCTGCTTCTCCCTCTGCCTATGTCTCTGCCTCTCTCTCTCTCTCTCTGTGACTATCATAAATAAATAAAAATTATTAAAAAAAAAAAAAAAGAATCGGGTGCTCAAACGACTGAGCCACCCAGGTGCCCCAACACTTCCTATGCTTGAAACTCTTTTATAACTTAACGGTATATTTTAAACTGCTTTCCCTTTCAACAAATGAACAGCTACCATATCATGTAAGCTTCCCCTGTTCCATCACTTAGGTATACCAAAGCAGATTTAATCAACTCCTGCTGTTGGGATATTTAGAGACCATCCTTACATAAAGATATCTCTGGACATTTTTCTTTTTTTTTATATGACATTTTTCATTATTTCCTAGAATACATTTATGCAGGTGAAGTATTGGAGGATATGCGGGTTCCTGAGGTTTGCCCTGTGAATTAAAACTGGCTTCCAGAAAAACAGCCATTGTTTCTGTTTCTCCTAAGGGGTGGGTTTCCTCAGAACTTAGGAAGCAAGATCTATTGTAACATTATTTTGCCAATTGGATGCACTAAAAGTGCGCTCACTGTATCACTCACCAAATCTCACTGTGTCAATTCACATTTTTAAAAAGTTACCAACGGTGCTAAATATTTTAGATCTATTTGCTGGCCCTTTGTATTTGTATTTATGTCTTTTGTCTGTTTCTGATGGCCTGTCCACCCGCTTGTCCCCTTTTCAAAATGAGCTTCACCTCCCTATGTTATTTCTTGGTGGTCAGTTTCCTCTTTCATCCTCAGAGGCACATATTCAGGTGAGAGAATATTGGCAGGCAGGAAGGAAATTGATTCTCGCCTTGCATGCCAGTCTCCCAAGAGGCCTCATCCTTCCTCCCATTAGAATTTAAATTGGTCAGGGC
Source organism: Vulpes vulpes (assembly GCF_048418805.1). Taxonomy (NCBI): domain Eukaryota; kingdom Metazoa; phylum Chordata; class Mammalia; order Carnivora; family Canidae; genus Vulpes; species Vulpes vulpes. The sequence continues at coordinate 95,101,096 of NC_132793.1, read as the reverse complement.
CCATGCTAGAAACGTGCATTTGTGAAGAAATTCAACTGTGACTAAGAGGCCAGTGTGATACAACTCTGGTCACAGGCAGGTTCCCCTTTCAAAGGCTTCCAATCCCTTACAAATTGCTTTGGGATGACAAAGCCCCTCACCGCCTGCCTAGCACAGAGTTGGAGCATCAGGATCTTCATCAGAAAGAAGGCATCCATTTCTCCATTCTGTAGATCTGTGTCAAGCCAACTACACTGCAATCCGAGGGGTATCCATTGAGCACTGAAGTTTTGGGGACTGGTCGAGGTCTTGAGATGCCGTGCTGGGTCTTTGTGGGGCATTTGGAGCAACGTAGGCCTTATGGTAAGATGAAAGCAGGAGGCCTTCCTTCCACGGCTGACACCCGAGCCAGCCACACCACAGGGCTAAGGCCAGGCCTCTGTCCCCATGGAAGTTAAAGCTTCAGGCGTACACCGGTCTGGGAAACCCACACTGAAGCGGTGCCCAACAACGGATGAGTAATGGCCACAAGATTTTGGTCATTAGTCTTTCATTTGTCTGCTTTTTCTCCAGGGAGGGGACGGCTTTCAGAGGAGTTGATTCCTTCTCATGGACGTTTCCCAGAGAAGTTCACAAGAAAACATTGGGACCCTCAAACTGTCTAATCTTCGCTGAGAGAAGATGGAGAGATAGGCTAGGTTCCCACACACAGCCAAGGGAGGGGAGACCCGAAGCTTCTACCCCAAACCAAGGCTTCTGGAACAGTGGTTGGCTTTTCAGAAAGCTTGAGGTTCATTGTCAACTCACGGGCTATGCTTTACTCTGGAGGGTTTCTCTTTCTCCATGTGTGTGCATGCACGTATGTGCCTGAGTTAAAGCATTCTTTCTTTAAAAATGTGCTAGTAGAAAGTAGTTGTTTCAAAAATATCCTTTCTTGGCACAATGAAGAGCTAGTGAATGTGTATTTTTCCTTTTTTTTTTTTTTCTCAAAAGATCTGTGAGCTTCCAAATTAAATCATTGGATCTACTGATTTCATGGATAGGCTCTCCATGTAATTGTGCCTATGATGGTCTGTTTTAATGGGGATCCCAGGGGACTTTTTGCAGTGAGCCCCAAAAGGGTGACATCAACTCATTTCAGTTGCCAAGAAGGTCTTTTCCTCACCCATAGTGAGGAGGCAGCAGTGCTCCCCACTTCTGGTGGGCCTCCTCTTGGCTCCTGGGCTGACATAGCTATGGGAGGTAGCATGGGGTGTGGGGGATGGTGGTGTGAAGTTCTCTGATCCCAGGCCTGAGAAGGTTCCGGAAGGAAAACCAAGTAGGCAAAGTAAGAGCAGAATCTCCTCAATGACTGTTTCTTTTTCTCTCCTTCCCTACCTCCCAGCTTCCTCAGATGGCTTCATTTTAGGAATCTCAGGGCCTCCAGGGAAATTTTAGGCAGCGGAAGTTAACTGGCCTGTTTTTAAATAACTGGGGTCTGGACATTGGATTTTTAATTTTAGAAAATGCTGAAAATAAGGCAAAAAAATAAATATAAGTAAATCGAATCTTCCCGATTTTTCCCGTCGTTGGAAAAGCATGACAGAGCTGTCGGAGTCAGCTGGAAAACATACAGAACCAGTTAAATGGATGCAGAACGATGGCAGACAGGGGTCCCCTTGTCGCTCTCCGTGTCATCATCCTTGCTAATTCTCAGCGCGGAGACGTTAGGGGTGTTATTACGAGATAAGAGGCCAGTCTCATATTTCTGGGAGAACAATCCCCTTGGGTCTGCAGTAAGATTTTGGATGTGACCTATGGCTTCTGTGTCACAAAGGATCAGTGATTGCAATTCAGTAATAGAACAGGTCAAGCCCATTTTTTCTTCCCTCCCTCCCTCCCTCCTTCCCTCTCAAAGATAACCTCAATTTCTTTGGAATTATATTTAATCTTATGAGATACGGGAGGCAAGGCTGGAATCCACAGTCACTGTGTTTCAGCCAACTTCCCCGTTTTCTGTGTTATACGTCGATAGGCACCGCCTGGTGCTCTGTGGCACTGAGTCCTATGGAGACCCCATGGTTTGCTTTTCTGCCCATCTTGGTGGCTTTGCTGGTTTTCATACTACAGAGCTGGGGGTGAAGGTAGGTGTGCGGGGCAGGTGTACTTTTGGAGATCAGAAGGTAATATTACAGTCTTCGTAAAGGTAACAAAGGAGACCTCACAGCAGTGCAGAAAGCTCCTGGGATGCGTGGCTGGCAGCATCTTTCCCAGAGGGCTGGGGGTTGGCAGTGCATGCCTCGCAGAGGGGGGTCCAGGCACAACTCAGAGGGGTCAGCCCTGGGGCAGGCGGGGTACTGCAAGGGGTAGACTGGGGAGGGAGATTCTCAAGTCCAACAGGAAGGTCTGCAGCCACCTGTTCCCTGCAGAGGAACAGGAAAGCCTGGGGGGCAGGTGAAGGGCAGGGAGTCGTCCAGGAAAGCAGGTGGAAGATTGCCTTCAGTGAAAGAATATCCAGGGGACCTGGGAGCTGGTGCTTCAGAGCCGTGGAGACCCCCGGTGTCTGGGAAGATGAACTATCCTGAAGTCACGGCTGCTTCAGCTGATTAAACATTCTGCACACTTTTATAGTTTGAGTGCTTTTATTATCCAAAAAATAGTCATAATGAAAAAATCTAAAATTAAATTCTTAAAATGATTTGTGAAAGTACAACCCAATCTACATATAACTGGAAAATAGCACTTAGGTGTGTGAGGTGTGTCATGTGCTCTGGGGAATGCTTGGTGTGTAGGTCCTCTGCCTCTGTCCCCAGATGCCCGGGGCCCACCGCCTGCCTACCAGGGCAACCAGTAGACTCGAAATTCAAAGACATCAGGCCCCTCCCCAGCTGGGTTCAGTGATGGAAATCGAGGAGCTTACAAATCCTTGTCTTCAGCCCAGATTCAGTCCTGATTTTGAACACTTACATCCAAATGCTCTGAGCTACATGGATATTTTGGAGGCAAAACTCAACATTTCCAGACCAAATTCTATTCTGGATTTCTTCCTCTTCTTCAGCAGGAAGTCACCTCCCCCTGTCCTGGTCACTACGTTTGGCCCATTTTACTTCTGAAAGCCTTTTTGGAATCCCCCATGCCCACCTTTCTCTGTCCTTTGGCTGTCATGTACTGGCTCAGGCCCCCAGTGGCCGTTATCAGGGACTATTGGAATCCCTTCCAAGAGCAACCTTTCGGAAGTGCCCATTTGCCACCCTACTCCTGTGCTTAACACCCTACCCCATGAAAAGATGGTCAACCTCCGTGGTCATTTGGGAAATGCACATCGGAATCACAAGACACCACTACACACCTATCAGGATGGGTAACACAAAAATAGTGACATCACCAAATGCTGGTGAGAATGCAGCCAACCTGGATCGCTCATACGTCGCGTTGGGGAATGTAGAATGGACCAGCTCTGAAAAACACACTCTGGAAAACCCTCTTGGAAATATTTGGGTAGTCTCTTAACAAACCAAACATGCTGGGGGGGAGGGGGGGCAGGGTGGCTCAGTGAGTTAAATGTCTGCCTTCAGCTCAGGTCATGATCCCAGAATCCTGGGATCAAGCCCTGCATCAGGCTCCTGGCTCAGTGGGGAGCCTGCTTCTCCCCCTCCTTCGGCCCCCTCCCCTCTGCTTGTGCTCTCTCTCTCTCAAATAAATAAATAAAATCTTTAATAAACAAACAAACAAACGTGCACTTACCAGAAAGCCCAGCAAATGCACTTCTGAGCATTTACTCTAGAAGAATAAAAACTCACCTTCACCCAGAAACCGATAAACAAACATCGAGAACAGCTTTATTTGTAATAGCCCCAAGTTGTCCTTCCATAGCTCAGGTGTCCTTCAAAAGGTGGTTAAAAAACTGGGACACATCTGTGCCATGGAGCACCACCCAGGAATAGTAAGGAGCCAACCACTTATACGTTTACCAGATTGGATGCATCTCTAGGAAATTTAGCTGAGTCTAAAAGGCCAAGCCAAGAAGCTGTGTATGAATGAGATGAAGGTACGATTCCATTTACATACCATTCTTGAAATGATAACATTTTATAAATGGAGGACTGGGGTTTGGGATGGAGAGCAGGGTTGGAGGGGTGTGGGCATTATCACAAAAGGGCAGCATGAAGGGTCCCTGTAGCATTGGGATTGTTGCATAGCTTGACTGTGGTGGTGGATACCAGAACCTACATAGGTGATAAGATTGCAGAGATGAACACACACACACACACACACACACACACACACACAAGTAAAACTGGGGAATCCAAGTATGTTGATTTTATTAGTGTTAATATTCTGACTATGATATTGTACTAGAGTCTTGCAAAAAAATTACCAGGGGAGAAACTTGGTAAAGTATAAGATTTTTTTTTTTTAATTTTTAAGTAATCTCTACACCTAATGTGGGGCTCGAACTCACAACGGAGATCAAGAGTTGTATGCTCTACTGACTGGAGCCAGCCAGGTGCCCCAGAAAATTTTCCATATTATTTCTTACAACTGTGAATCCATAATGATCTCAATTAAAAAATTGTTAAAATTTGAAAATGTACTGATACTAAAATTTATTTCGGTGTGGTGAAATATACATAACATGAAACTTATCACTGTAGCAGTTCATGAGTGTTCAGTCCTGGGGCATTGAGTACCTTCATGTTGTGTAACCATCACCACTGTAAATCTCCAGAGTTTTTTCATCTTCCCTAACTCATACTGTACCCACTAAATACTCACCTCCCATTCTCCCTTCTGCCATACATTTGAGAAAAACACCAAACCCTCTTGAGCATCTCATCACCCACAGAGCGAGCTTTGTCAGCATCCTCGATCTGTCCACAGTCCTTTGAACCCTGTCTTTCTTCATCCCATCCTTGTTGGGATACCTCCTCTCCACCTTGCAGATTCTGTTTCAGGGTCCTTTTAAGGACCAGGGGGAGACCAACATGTTCACATAGTCATAGGTTTTTGTAAATTTGCAAAAAATAAATTTTTTTTCACTGCAATCAGGAGTCTTGGTCATGTTCCCTGCTGCCCTTGACATGCCTAAAGTTGTTGACTACTTCCTTTGTTGAATCTGTTACATGTCTTCTTCTTCTTCCTCTTTTTTTTTTAAGATGTTATTTATTTATTCATAAGACACACAGAGAAAGAGAGACATAGAGGGAGAAACAGCTCCCTGCGGGAAACCCGATACGGGACTCGATCCCAGGACCCTGGGATTATGACCTGACCGAAAGGCAGACACTCAACCACTGAGCCACCCCAGATGTCTCTGTTACATGTCTTCTTTTCGGATTGGCCAAGTTTGGGTTTCTCTTTCAGGAGTTTAAGTGTCATGAGAACGTCTGCCCACGATGAAGCTGTTCGAGCTTTGCAGTATAGGATGTGTCAAGAGCCCTAAAAATATATTTTTGAAGACTTGGAAAAGGAGATTGAACATAAACGAAGGGCACAAAGCTTTCTCAAAACATTGACAAACCTTCAATATGCATTTTTCTTAGAATTTGGAGAGATGCTTTGGAACACTTCAATAAAAGTGAGAAATCACAGACTTCTAATTTGGATGAAAGTAAACGTATTGTGTCATCTTTAAATTTATTAAAGAACTGGGAGCAACAAAAGTATAGAGAAACTGGATCCTTATGCTGCACACCCGAAACTAATGTAACATCATGTATCAACTCTACTCAAAAGAACAAATAAAAAATGAAAATGCAAAACCAAGTCAAAAAAGAACTGAGAGCAAATTCAGGCAAACTTAATGGATTATATACAAAATATGATTACAAAAATGAAATCAATAGAAATCATCCTGACATTAAAAAATTGTAAAACTTTAAAAAAGATATGTCAAAGGCAGAAATTCATTAAGAGAAAGATATTCTGTTTTTAATGGAAGTGATGACTAAATCCTCAGATTTTTTTTTATAAACCTGTTAATAAGAGGAGTTAATCATTTGAACACACTGGGAAAAGATTTAAGTTTCTTACTGATTTGCCTCAAAATACTGACATCAACAATGTAATTTAAACTTACAACACATTATAATGAGGGAATCAACAGCAAACTGGTTAATAAGTTTCATCAATTCAGAGAATTTGAGGACTGCAAGATTAGTCATTGCCTAAGAATACTTGAAATATCCTGAAATCTCACAGCTCATATATAAACTTTCAGAGGTTTTCTCAGTTTTGACAAAAATCCTGAAATCTACATGACCACACCAGAAATTAGCGGGAAGTGCAAAGAATTTGTTCTAAACTGTTAAGAATAAAAATAAAATTTCGATCATCCATGTCAGAAGAAGGACTACATTATCCATTTTCTCTTTAAAAAAAAAAATAATAATTGCATTGTCATTGGATGAGGCAGCCAAAGAGTGGGCAGGACAAATATATAGGGATAAAAGTATTGTAGAAGTGGATCCGAAAAATTATGAAAGAAGTAATTCTCTTTCTTTCTTTCTTTCTTTCTTTCTTTCTTTCTTTCTTTCTTTCTTTCTTGATAGTGTAATGTTTGTAGTAGTTGATCAACTTTTAAAAATTTACGGTGTGGTGTTTTCTTGTGCTAAGTGACTATTCATTTTGGCACCTATATTTGTGTTCCTAACTTTGTATTTTAAAGGACACTCCCCAGATTACATTAGTGTCAGTTCTCACAAAATCTGAATTTACCCACGCCCAACTTCTCTGCTCACGTGTCTTAGCTTCATAACTGCCAGGCACGTTCTAAGACTCCTGTCTCATATTGTCCCTCCTAACACATTAATAAAGCAAAACCTGAAAGCCTTTGTATGTGCTTTTATTTTCCCTACTACAAACAGTATCATATGATGGACAAGAACATATACTCAGGCCCTTGCTGCCTGGGTTCAAATTCCAACAGCTGGCCTGATAGCTTTGTGACCTCAGGCAAATCCCCTATGTTCTACAGCTTACTATTTTCTTCTGGAAATCAGGGGCAATAGTTACATTCCTGAAAGTAGCATTGTGACAGTAGTGATTTTAAAAAGCCTGGCACATGTTGCCAGTACCTAGCAAGGTATTTGGCAGAAAACCTGGCATGCAGTAGGTGCTCAGTAAAGGTCGGGGGGCCTTGACTGTGTGGATTGGTTGCAGAGCAGCTGAGGCCCATGGCTTCACACGGTATGATCTTCAGTAAATTTCTCTCTCTAGTCCTGGATTTTATTGATATGAAAGAGTGGTTTCCAAATCAAATCTTCCTAGCTCCCCAAATCCTGTGGGTTAGTAAACATAAAATAATATGTGATTTTATTACTCACTAGAGTGAATATTCGGTGAAGCTCAATTTTAGTTCTCTTGACAATTTCTGGATTTTTGCTCTTGACTCTGATTCTTCAAATATTTTCTGTAAGTGAGCACGATATAAATAGCAACAACATCCCAACTCCAGACTTTGTGATTACAAGTTCATAGTAATCTTATTTTTAATAGTTGTCAGTCTTTAATATCCTTATTTCCCTCCCTTTTAGGAGTATCCATAGTAACTTGCATTTTTACAGATTTCTTGATTTGGGAGGTATGTGTTTATGATAGCTAATTTTGTGTGTCCACTTGGCTAGGTTATGGTGTCCAGTTTGGCCGAACACTAGTCTAGATGCTGTTGTGAAGGTATTTTTTAGATATGCTTAACATTTGCATTCAGTTGACTTTAAAGAATGTGTCTTCCGTGATGTGGGTGGACCTCATCCGACCTCCTTTCCTTTCATCGAGAGGAAAGATGGTTTAGGGATAAGAAGCTTTGCCTCAACACTGAAACAGAGAAACCCTGCTTGAGTTTCCAGCCTGTTGGCCTGCCTGGCAAAATTTTTTGCTAGCCCTCACAATCATGTGAGCCAATTTTTAAAAATAAATCTCTGCTTGTATATATCTGGTTTCATTTCTCTGGAGGACCGTGACTATTGCAGCACTCAAACAGGTCAGCTCAAGACATATGAGGAGTACGCATCCACTCATCGATTCATCTAGGCAGGAATAATATACGTATGTAGCATTCTGAAGGGCACTGGGCATGATTTGTAAAATATCACAGACCCCTACAGGATGGTTCCCTAAAAATGCCCTGTAGAATCTGATGAAGCAATAACGAAATAAGTATTATACAAGCTGGGATAATACATACTGCAGGTTTGGTTAGACAAAGTCCCCCTTTCTAGGAACTCCAGAGTCTACGCTCCTCATGGTTAGAAGATGAGATGTTGAGCAGAATGTTCCAAAAATGAGATCCTGACCCAGCATAGATGGACCCATAGATGGCCACTATGCTAAGTGAAATCAACCAGTCGCAAAAGGACAAATACTGTATGATTCCATGTGCATGAGGTAACTGGAGTAGCCAAATGCAACAGAGGGAGAAAGGATGCCAGATGCCAGGGGGTGGGGGAAGGGAGAGTGGGGAGCAGTTTGGGAGGATGAGAAAGTTCTGGAGACAGATGGTGGTGAAGTTTGCACAACAATGTGAACACACTTAATGCCACTGGACTGTATGCTTTGAAATGGCTAAAGTTGATAAATTAGGTAAAAATGGTAAATTGTATGTTATACGTATTTTATTACCAACCCCCTCCCCAAATTCGTTTTCTAGGGCAACGAATCTGGGAACTTAACATTGAGACTACTTCACCATCCCAAAAGCTTACTTTCCATTCTTTTACCCTAGCTTACCTTGCACCTGTCTCCCCAACATCACCATCTCAAGACATTCATTTAGACAGGAATGTGGCCACGACTAGGACAAACCCAATGGTGCCCAGAAGGACAAAAAAGTGCTGGAAGATGGAAAAGGTAAACCAGGAGAGCTGGTGGAGGGCCTTCCTTCAAGCCCCAGAGCCCCAGATCCTGTCTGGGGCAGGATCACAAGTAGTGCCTGGGGGAGGTGATCGCCAGACCTGCTTGGGTTTCTAAGACCACACTTCCCCATCAGCATAGGTGGGGCCCGGCCTTCTCTCTGCCACCTCCATCATCAGGCAGTTGGGATGACCATTCCTGGGGCGCCCCATTGTCACCTCCTTGGAGGACCAGAGGAAACCAGAGTTTGCAGCCTTCCTTCTGGGAGACAAAGTATGGTGGCCGTGAGAGATGGAAGGTTGAGAAGAAAAGGTAGGACAGGTTCCCAGGGACTTGCTGTCCTCTCGGCAGCCACATGCTGCTGGCTGGGGCTGCAGCCCCATTGTCCTACAGGCTTCTCACTTCTCCCAACTAGAAATGTTGCCCTTGCATCAACACAGTGGTTAAATACCTCTAAATAATTCATAGTTCTCTTGAACTGGTGTTCTCTGCCTGCTTCTGCTTTTCTGGTTGCTTTTGCTTGTCTTTTTCCTTTTTGATTCAAAGGTGGTATTAATAATTTATGAGCAAACGTGTGGTCACATACACTCATGCTGTCACGCGGAGGGAGAGGAGGCCCCCCCCTTTACTCTGCGTGTCAAAATCAATACGAGGGAAGTTAGAGCCTCCAACATCCGGCTCTTTCCTGCTCTTCTTGGAACAGAAAGGAGGGTCAAGTCTATGTATAGGTTTGGCCTGAATCAAGCTCAAGAGCTTTTTATTCTGTTCAGCAACGTTGACAGGCGCTGGGTCCCAGCAGACTTTAAATAGAGCAATCATACATTCTGTGACAAAGAGCACCGAGGGAGAGAAATTAGGAAATGGAAGATGGAATGTTATTTTTTTATTCAGCCAGGACTTCAAAAGATGAGGGAGTAAGGGAATCCAATAAGCTGGTATCAGGAAGAAGAGTGGCTGGAGAAGACTCTGGAATGTTTGGGGTCCTCGTTACTGAAGTAGGTGGCCCCAGAAAAATGGGAAACAAAGCAGGCTGGGACCAGGCACAGGGGATCACTGATGAACATTTTAGGTGCACCGATAAGGGACATCCTAAGGAAAAGAGGAGCAGAACTGCATGTGCAGAATGCCCCATTTATAGAATGTCTGCGGGGACAGGTGAAAAAATGATAAATGGGGTTGCACTGAAAAGGGCAGCAGGGACTGGAGACAGGACAGGCAGGAGATACACTTTTACCTAGAATGTTTCAGAATCTTAAATATTTGTGCCACTTGCATTTATTACTTCCCGCAAAAGCCAGGAAACGGAAAAATAAACACACAAGGACACGAATTGGGGGCAGATTTAAACATTTAAACAGGTTTTTTTTTTTTCCTGGTCTGTATATGTTTTGATAAAATAAGAGTTTCAAAGACGTAAAGCATAGTTCCATGATGCTGCACCATATCAAATGACTTTACCTGTAGGTCAAAGATAGCAGAATATCGGTGATTTCACGTGGTCACACCCAGGATGTCTCAATCTTGGCATTACTGACATTTCAATACCATTTTGTGGGGGTTGTACTATGAGTTCTAGGATGTTGAGTGGCATCCCTGGCCTTGACCCGCTAGGATGCCGGCCGCACCTCCCCACGTGTGACAATCTCTGATGTTTTCTATGTTTCCTGCAGGACTGGCAACACAATCTGTGGGGCCTGGTGCAAAACAGAAATGTGGGGCCTCTTGCATAAAAACTATTGAGAATTTCAAGATAGTGACAGCAGAGCATTAAGTCAAGTGTGGGGCTGGGGCCCTTCTATTTATGGTACCCCATTCGACTGTGCAACATATTCACCCACGAGGCTAACCCTGGTCTCCAGACATTGCCAAATTCGAGAACCACTGGTTTAATCGAATAGACTTTGGTCTGCTTAGACACACACTCAGAGTCATAGAGAAAATCCTTCATTGTTGGTTTTTTGGACAGTAAATGCACATTTATTATGAAATAATGTTTATTCTATGATAAGAGTAGAACAATAAGAGTGTGAGCTCCAAAAAGGTTTCAGAGCTTGGTCTCTGAGGACTGAGGTGAGAGGCTTTTGTGTCACTCTAGGAGCAGAGCATCCTGAGGCTCTCTGCTTCTGAGACAGGTGTGGTATGGCACATATGGGGAGCCTCCATGGTCCACACAAGATGCTCTGGCCTTGAGGATCAAAGAGAACTTGAGGACCGCAGGGAACTGGTTCTGACAAGGGCCGGGATAGGACAGCCTTGCTCCTCCCTGACACTGGAGTGAACAGTCTCTTAGACTGATGGTCTTGGTTAGGAAGATGATACCTGGTGGTGTCATGCTCAGTTTGTTGCCCAAATGTCTGTGCTAAGGAAAAGCTGCAACCTTTCAGGACAACTTGACCCATGAATTCTCTCTGGTGTGGATAAAGACCAGAAGTATCTGTGGTCTCAGCCCACTGAGGGCTACTGGTTGAAATTTTTGTACTTCTAGTCCTGTCCATACTGGAAAGAGTAGTCAGGGTGAGCACCTCAAGCAGCAGCTCTGAAACACAGAAGAGCGAGATGCTGTTCAGAATGGCTTCCAGGCAGCAGCAGATAATAGGAGGCCATCATGTCAGATGGGAAGGTTCAAGGCCATGCTAATACCAAGTGGCATCTTTAATTGGCAGCCATTTCCCTTTGTATCAAAAAATAGTCGAAATACTTCAATTCCAAGGTAAAGAAGCATCACCACACCTAGTACTATATTGGCCATTGGATATAGTAGCAGGAGAGCTTTATACAGAAATATGAAGAATTCCAGCAAGAAATGGGGTAGCATAATACCACCTGTTCAGAAAGAACAGGATTTCAAGTGGTGGAGGTGAACACCAGCCATTTCCCTCTGGAAACTCACCTCCTGGTGCCATCTTCAGTCCCCATGGAAACTACATAGGCCACTACAGTCTCTCCCAGAGCCTCTCTCTCCCTCTCTCTTTTTTAAAGAATAAAATTGGATGAAGTCTTAAGAAATGCAATAGAAGAACCTCAAGTACTAGAAAATTTGGATGGCAGCCAAATCTGGCCTGTTATCTGTTTTTGTAAATAAAGTTTTATTGAAACACAGCCATGTTCATTTGTTTACATACTCTCTGTGGCTGCTTTCTCCTAAGATAGCAGGGTTGAGAAGTTCCAACAGAGACCATATGGACTGCAAAGCCTAAACTATTTACTATTTATCCTTTTATAGGAAAAGTTTGCTGACCCTGTGCTAGATGATTGGGTTTTCAACCTGTGATGATAGTGGTGGTAGAACAGATGGAAGTAGCTAGAAGCCCATGGATGTGTGATTCTCTAGCTCCCATTATCAATGTGAGCTAGGGTAGTTAGGGTTCTTGTTGCAGAGACAGTAGAGAATTACTCTGGCTTAGGTAAGGGGAGGAGAATTTATAGGAAGGATATCAGGGGTGCTCAGAATCGGTGGGTGGCTTAATTGATACATAAAGTCACATGGAACACAGGAGAAATAATGCCTTGCTTTCTTTTGGTGTCCAATTCCCTCACTCAGTTGGTTCTCAGAATACACAGGGGAGGAGAGGAAATGATCAGGATGGAACTATTTGCACATTAGAGTTGCAGGCTGAGCAGATGTAGTAAGTCTAGGGTTAGTTTTTATTTTATCTGAACAGGTTCATTTCATTCCTAATAAATATTCTTTTACATTTCCGCCCCCCCCCCTTTTAGAAAATATTACATTTCTTGGAAGAAGCTTTGGCAAAAACAATCGAAAGGAAGGAGGCCTGATGGAATTCAAGTCGTTTTGCAGGAGTAATAATAATTATGTCGATAGGTTTCCTGCCTAAGCCTTCTCAGTGGGCAGTATTTGCAAATTAAACACACTATGAAATATTCAGCCCCTTGCCACATCTCAGTTGATTTGTATAATCCCCCTCCCTGGGCTCTGGGGTGAGTTATTCCCTAATTAATTATTAAATTCCCATCTGTACAGTGTGAACAGGATAATGAAATTCCAGCAGGCCCCAGGAAAAGCTGAGCACTGCCTTCTGGGGAAGGCTTCTGGCTTTCCCGGGTTTGGGTCCTTCTTCTAGCCAAGGGTCCCTTCCCCGTGCATCTCCCCCAAGGACTAATTGTAGATTTGGCTGGTGACCAAAGTAGTTCCGACCTTCCTATAACCCAGGATTCCATGATTCTGGTCTCAGCCCCATACCACCCACAGCTCGGCCACCAAGGAATCACCATATGGCTTTATAAGGACATTCTCAAACCCATCCTAGGCTTGCTTTATGGACAGCCCCTAAGGTTCATGGATATTCCCCTATTACTTCATTTTTGGGTGCATTTTTCCATGTGGCAAAAGATCAGTTTTTCTCTAGTTGTTCAGCAAGGAGTCTGAAAGCCATGACACCCTGTAGCTCTATGAAAAACAGACTCAGAACACTTGCCGAAGGTTCGATGGGTATGTTGGGTGTGTTGGGTAAAGGTTTGAGGCAGAGTAGCTGTGGCAGATGATGCTAAGGGCTGGGTGCAGGGCAATTGAGGGCTCAGGTTTAATTTGGGGCCCCCAAAAGTGCACTCACTCACCTGTAAACTGAGATTTCTGAGATATTTCATTGTGATGTCCTCAGGCTGTTCTTGCTTGGGAGCTGTGTCAGTGGGTAGATTTTTTTTTTTTTTAAACTAGCATTTTTGAGGCAGTTGGGTGGCTCAGTTGGTTAAGTGTCTGCCTTTGGCTCAGGTCATGATCCTAGGGTCCTGGGATCATGATGTGTGTCGGGCTCCCTGCTCAGCAGGGAGTCTGGTTCTCCCTATCCCCCCTGCTTGTGCTCTCTCTCTCAAATAAGTAAATAAAATCTTTTTTAAAAACTGGATAAATAAATCTTTAAAAAAAGGATGACATTGACTAGTGAATGCTTTTTTTTTTTTTAATTTTATTTATTTATTTGAGAGACAGAAAGAGTGGCAGTGGAGGGAGAAGGAGAGAATCTTCAAGCAGACTCCACATTGAGTGTGGAGCTCTATGTGGGGGTTGATCTCACCACCCTGAGATCATGCCTTGAGCCAAAACCAAGAGTTGGGCACTTTACTGAGCCACCCAGGCGCCTCTTCAATGTCATCTTTAGATACATGGAAGAGAATTATTCACAAAAATAGCTGACATTTGACATTTCTTGGGGTCATATAGCCCAGTTCTCAAACTTTCCAGGTGCACAGAAATCACTTGGCAATTTTGTTAATGTGCAGACTCTGATGCAGTGAGTCTGGCTGAGGCCAAGGACCCCACATTCCTGGGAAACCCCCAGCTGCTGCTATTGCTGCTCCATGGACCACACATTGAGTAGCAAGAGGCGTCGAGGCAAGAGCATACTTGTAAAGAGAGAAGAAATCAGACTCACCAATGAAGGGAAAGAGCCAACATGTTAAGCTCATGTGTACCTTTTTGTAGCTTTTTAATTAAAGGCATGATTAGTAGGGATTAGAGCAAAGCCAGCATTAAACTTTTTTCTTCTGTTTATTGTAGTCCTTTTTTTTTTTCATTTCAACTAAGCCTGTGTTAAAATTTAGAAGTGGATGGAGAACTGCTCCTTGGGTCTGAGCTTATTGTTGACCTGATGTAATCGTGAACTCTGCTTTTTTGCAGGTTGGGTGTGATGTTTAGGAAATCCGTAACCTCTCTGACCTCTTTTGCCGTCTGTAACATGGGGATAATCATAGCACCCATGGAGATTGTACAACTGGTGTCATTGGGGGTGGATTCTGGGATTTCTTTGACTTGGGTGCAACTCTTAGCTTTACTGTTTGAGTATTTTCCCCTTCTCTGGGCCTTGTTCTTCCCATCTATAGGAGAGGACAGGCTGGGGCCTGTCTTAGAGGATTGTTGGGAAGATTCTATGAGGATTAGGACATGGGGCGTGGCAGGTGCTTGGTGATGGTAGGACTAGCAGAAGCCATCTTTCCAAGTCTCAGCTTCCTTGTTTGTAAAGTGGAGGATTATCATCATGACTAACCGGGTGGTAAGTGACAGATCTTTGTGAACTCTAGAGGGTGCTGGGGATATAGAAAGCCTCTGTGTATGGTGCCTCTAGGCTGGTGAGGAAGGTGGCATATAAAATCATAACTGCTATTATAGAGATGTTCATGGCAGGGGGTGGGGGGAGGAGATGATTCAGCTTCAAGGTGAGAGGCAGTCAGATAGGGCTTCATGGAGGAGGTGATCAGCTGAATCTTGAAAGGAATATTTGGCTTTGCCAACATGACCAGGTCATCTAACACTTCTAATAACTACAATGCACAAGCTTCTAAGAGGGACGATTAGGAGGCAATTCCAGAGCCACAGACTGCCCACTAGCTGTGGGCGTAAGAGAGCTCTGGTCAACTTTCTGGAGAACCCCTCAGATATCCTGGTAGAAGCTGACCAGCTGAAGCTGGCTTGGAAGGTTCAAACTGATAGACTGACATTTCCCCCACCAAACCTCCTTTGTTCTTGGTGAGAAAGGAAAATGAGCATCTGGGAGAAAGTGCCTTTATGAGAAACTTCAGGCAATTGGTTGTGTGAGAGTCAAGACAGAGTTAAAAACAGGATTCTGTCCTCTTCCAACTGGAACCATCACTGTGCATTGATGGCTGGAGAAAATAATGTAATCTGATTGTTCCATTGGGTCATTTCTGGGAATATGAAGACATTTTTCCAACACTGGAAGTCCGTGTGCATTGGGAGAGTATCTCGATGCTTTGTCTTGCATCCTCCCTTCCGTGGCCCCCTGGTCTGTCCACAGCAGACACTAGTTCCCCCTGAAACTCAACTTAATTAGATGTGACCCAGTTTTTGCTACATTGAACTCTGTTGGGGTTGAAGATGCATTTGGCTGCCCAAGAAAACCCCAGCCTGCTTCTCCTCACTGCATTGCATTTGGCAAATGTCTTCTGTAGAAGGAATGCTGAGAATTTCCCTTTTCATCATGTCAGATCATCTGGTTTGGGCTGGCCCTTCCCCAAGAGCCCAGTGGACACAGCTGGAGCAGGGCGGGGCCCAGGCGGATTGCTGAGCTGGGAGCTGTGGCCTTCTCTTGGCTTGACGGCCACAGGGCTGACCAAGGCCAGTGTGTCCCACAGGCTTGGAGAAGGCACCCAGCCTGACACACCAGTGGAAGGAGGCTGGGCACAGGGAGGCCTCAGCCTGTGCCTCTGATCTAAACTTTAATCCTGAGATTATGACCTGTAAATTCCCCAAGAATGCCTCACCACTTGACTAGGAGATCCCTAAGAGAAGTTATTTCTACAGTGGAGGATCCAGGTTTTGGGTGGCCTGAAGTTCTAACAATTTTTGGAGTTCTTTTTGAGAAAACAAATTAATTATGAATACAGAATTAAGTACAGGGGCCCCTTGTATGGGAGGGGCCGTATGCATAAGCCATGTTAATGTCATGGTCAATCTGCCTTTTCAATTTCCATTCTAATAGGGAGGAAATGCAGATATAATCAGAAGACACTTGGGATTGGGCTTTGGTTATTGATTTATGAACCTGCCCTTGCTAGCCCACTGTCAGTCCGGGGAACCCTGACAGGTGTGAGAGGGTGGGCATGAGGCCTGGAGAGTCTAGTACTTCTAGGGACATCCACGGGAGGTAGTCCACACTGGGGAAAGTCAGGGGGACCAGTCCCATGTCAGCCAGCAAGGTCAACTGAAAGGCCAAGTGCAGAAGAGCAGGATGTTGTTCAGAGAGGCCAGACTTTTGTTGGCTAGATTTTGTACAATGGTTTAGAGGTCCAGAGTTATTTAAATCCAGGGCCTCACTGGCCTGGATTTAAATGTAGGCCCAGAAGCCTCTCTTTGCACAGGTGGCTAGAGCTTTTCTTCAGTTGTGGACATCGACTCCTGGAGGAATGCTTGCCTTTGAAAGCAAATAGTTTCCAATCCGGAGTCTGTTACTTCCCGGTGTTGAGCTTCATGTTTCTTCATCTCCAAGACTCCTATCATATATGTTTCTAAAGAGTTAGGATAAGCAAATAACTGACACAGATCAAGTCCAATTACTATAATATTAAGCACAATAAGATTTCAATGATTTCAATTTTCCTTAGAAACTAGATTAAATAGACACACAGTAGTAAGTATATGCCACTTACATGCTCCATCTAATAAGCATTAGACAGGACTCCATAAACAGAGACAATGCATGTTCTTGGGCCCACATGGGACATTTCCGTGGACTCATGGTATTCTAGGTCTCAAAGCCTTAAGCCTTAAAAATACATATTGTACTGACTGTATTCCTTGCAACAGCCTTGTATTCCTTGTATTCATGGCATAAACTCAGCAATGTTGCTGAACTCACTTATTGATCTACACTGTCAATACCCACAGTTCTTGAATACTCAATGTCAAATGAGAAAGTGAAGGGACAGAATAGAAATACAACTTGATACCAGTTATGTAAAATCTAAAACACAGTATTGTTTGTTTTTTTTATTTTATTATTTTTTATTTTTTTTATTTGTTTGTTTTTTTAAAGGAAATTTAGAAGAGTAAAAGCATGGAGAAGTGGAAGGATTTACCCAACTGTAGGTTAGTGTTTCAGAAGTTACCAAATTATATCAGAGATGTGTGTTTAGAAGATAAAAAGTCTGGGGCACCTGGGGGGCTCAGTGGTTGAGCATCTGCCTTTGGCTCAGGTCGTGATCCCAGGGTCCTGGGATTGGGTCCTGCCATCAGGCTCCCTGCAGGGAGCCTGCTTCTACCTCTGCCTGTGTCTCTGCCTCTCTCTGTGTGTCTCTAATGAATAAATAAAATCTTAAAAAAAGATAAAAAGGTCTGAATTAAATGTGACCAGTCTATATATGTTAAATCTAGCCTGTGTCTATCTAGAAGGTTGCCTGATGTCTTACTTCATATCCCTTTATGCTCAGAAATTAAAAAGTAAAGGGGTCAATGTGGCATATCAGTGGTCTTGAGCAAGTGTTAAGTTTTGTCTGGACCAGGCTTTAAGAGAGCATTCAATGAGCTAAGGTGGGTGAAAGTTCCCAGGGCAGGCACCTAGGATGGGTCTGGACCCTCCTTTTCTGACTTTGTGTTCTGCAGCCTCTCACCTGTAGGGCACCTGCTTTGGGGCCAGGCTCACTTCCCCTGCTCGCACAGCAGCAACAGAGCTGCTTCCACTGGTCTGCTCCCCCATGGGCTGTCTGGGTACCAGAAACATCAGAGAGATAGCAACCAGCCTCAGAGGCTGGGGAAACTGGGCATTAGTCCACAGCTGAGAGCCCTGTCTCTGCTTCCAATGGGACAGTGAGACACTCTATTGCCCAGCCCCACATATCACCCCTGCTTGGCAGGTCTGGGAGAGATGGGCACTTCTAGTTGCCCTGTTCATCCTTTTGCTGGGCATAGTACTCCTTACTACTCACCCGGATCTCCCCCGAGCCAGTGGGCTTTCTTACCTTTTTAGGATAATTAGCAAACCTATTATACAATGAAAACATGGCTTGGTTTCC
This sequence comes from Vulpes vulpes, assembly GCF_048418805.1. Taxonomy (NCBI): domain Eukaryota; kingdom Metazoa; phylum Chordata; class Mammalia; order Carnivora; family Canidae; genus Vulpes; species Vulpes vulpes. The sequence continues at coordinate 95,082,808 of NC_132793.1, read as the reverse complement.
ATGGTGATTTGCACATTCTGTCTCATGATGCTTTCTAAGGAGCCTATCTTAATCTCGTCAGCCCTATAGAGACTAGTCTCCACCGTATCTCATTACAGGGAAAGTTTCCTTAAGAAAACAATGTATTTCCTAATGCTTCTTCCACCAGGGCAAAAATCCCAAAGTACTGCATAGTAACTAGAGTTAACAATTTTGTACTACATATATTTGAAATTTGCTTAGAGAGTAGATATTAAATGCTCTCAACACACACACACACACACACACACACACACACACGTGTACACGATGCCAACTATTTGAGGTGATGGATGTGTTAACTGACTTTACTGTGGTGATCATTTCACGATCCAAATGTGTGTCAAATCATCACGTTTAACTTTATATCATTCGATGTGTCAATTATATCTCCATGAAGCTGGGAAAAAAAATTTGTACTTTGGAAGCAGAGACCTGTTGGATTCAAATTCACTGATTTGCCTCTCTCTAATGCATCCCATAGTTGAGAGTAACTTGTTTCTGGTTGTGAGCTGGTGTTATCATCAGGAGATAGTAAAGACTTAGCATACATGCTGTGAAGCAGCTTGATGACACTGGGGATGTGTGTCTGTGTGACTGCTGCACGGATCTATGCATCAAAACCTTGAAACCTGTGTTCAGAGACTGGCAAGAAATCCACGAGGGATTTCAATCTCCTCAAATGGCAAGTTTGCAGATGGGCAAAGCACCAAGAAATATCAGGTTGGTGGGAACAAATCAGTTTGAGTCAGACTCAGTGGGAGCCATGCAGTGTGGGCAACCTTTTAATGAATATAGGCTTGCACCATCCTGTGCATTATTTACCCAGCTGCGCCTATTACCATTTCAATAATTTAAGGCAATTTGTTACAGGGGTACCTTGATTGATGACAATCAATAAGCAAGAAGCCTAGAATCCAATCTCAACTGCATGAGGGCCCCAGCTGGTCATCTAGGGACACAACGCCTCTCTCTTAACCCTTTCTGTTCCTGGAACATCTCCAAAGTGGTCTTACCAAGTGCCTGTTGAAGAGTGCCTAGTGTCTTCCTGTCCAGCACTGGGATGCATTTGGCAGGTTCCTTTCATCATGCTACTCAGTGTGGTCCACAGATCAGTTGATTCCATTTTAGCATCAGTATCATCTGGCCCTTGTGAGGCCAGATGTAAATCCTGGGGCCCCACCCCAGAAGTACTGAGTTAGGAACTCTAAGATGAGGCCCAGGAAGCTGTGTCCTAATAAACGCTCTGGATGATTCTGATGCATGCTCACATTTGAGAACCCACTGGATGAGGGGAAAACTAGATGTGAAGAGCAGAAAGTGTAAGTAGAATTCAGTTTTAATAGCCAGCAAGTCTACTTTCTCCTGGCCCCCAGAATTATGGGTGGCAAGGCACCCATCTTTTCCTCCTACAGCCAGCAAGCCTCGCCTGCACCTGCTCCCTGTGTGTCCAGTGCCATCTCCACAGGGGAGGCCACCTCTCCCTGGCTCTGCCCCCCAGCTCCGCAGAGCACAGGGTCTCTTTCACACCCTGTGGGGAGAGTTCTGGCCTCGCACACATTGCAACTGCCAGAATTGACAGAAGTGACATTTATTATAAAACATGGATTTCATTTTATCCCATCTCCCCAACAACCAGCTGTGACATTCCTTTCCCCCTCCAGATAAATCTAGGAATAGAATGTGTTCAGCAAGTAGGTTTTGAAAGCAATATTTCTTGATTAGCCTCTGCCCTCCTGTGACAGAGGAGTGGCTCTTCAGTAATTGAATTAATAGTTGGCATTTCATCTATAATCACTTAGAGCTAATCCGGATCTATACCCCTCCCCATCCCCACCCTGCCAATAGAACAAGAACAAGAGCCTCAGCGCACTTAAAAAATATATGACTGCTTTTGTGAGATGTAATTCACATAACATGCTATTTACCCTTAAAGTAGACAATTCAATGATTTTTTAAAGTATATTCCCAAAGTTGCGCAGCTATCACCACCGTCAATTCTAGAACATTTTCATTCCCCTCAAAACACACCCTGGACCCTTTCATCATTCTCCCCACCACCCCCTCCAATTCCCCTCTCCCCCACAGCCCCAGGTAGGCACGAATCCACCTTCTGTCTCTGTGGATTTAGCTATTGTAACATTTCAATTATTTCACGTAAATGGGCTTATGTAGTATCTGGTCTTCTGTAGCTGCTTGTTACGCTTTGCATAACGTCCATGGGGCAGGGGGAGCAGGAATCAGCCTTCATTCCTCGTCATGGCCGAATCTCAGCCAGTTCTACTCCGCTACTCCCTCATCCTCGCCTTGTCACTCGTTGACTTGGAGTTCAGTTCCAGACGTGTGCATGCATACATTTATTTTATTTTTGAAAGAATCAATATTTATCATTAGTTTTAGCAATAGCACCTTCTCCCCTTCATCCCGCCCCCTCCCTCTCTCCTGCCTCCCCCCCCCCCCCCCCCCACTGTGGGGACCAGACTCTTACATTGAGTGATTATCGAGCCCTTTGGATCTTATGCCAGGCTCTGAGCTTAAGGAATCAGGATTTACTAGGTAATTTTTTTAAACCCTCCCCCGCTGGTGGGCTTCGTGGTGGCCTTGCCTACAACACAGATCATAGCCCACAAGCCGCAGGCTCGTGTGAACCGACTGCTTCCTTGACATGGTTATGCTGACATCTCAAACTTCAGACATGACTAACAGAAGACTCTGATGGACCCCTTCCCCAAAACGATTCCTCCCTGCACTCGTTCTGTCCATCTTATACATAGCACCACTGTTCCCCTTGCTGCTCAAGTGAGGAGGCATCTTTGATGCTTTTAAAAAAATTATTGTTGAAGTATAGCTGACATACAATATTACCTTATTACCTAGCTTTAGGTGTACAACATCGCGATTGGACAACACTTCCTCTTGCACCTGATGCTTGTCCTCCTCTCACATACCGCACTGCATTCACTGGCATTCCCCAAAGGTGCACCTGAAGTTCCTTCCCAAGCTGTGCATCTCCAGAGCCGCCCCCAGACTAACTCCCTTAGTTGCTGGATCTACAGTAACTCTTACCTGACCTTCTTGCATCTACTGTTGTCCTCCAACAACCCATTATTTCCCTAACTGCCTGGTGGCACATTCAAAGTATAAACTAGGGGACTCCTGGGTGGCTCAGCAGGTTAAATGTCTACCTTTGGCTCAGGTCAGGTCTCAAGGTCTTGGGATGGGGTCCTGAGTTGGGCTCCCAGCTTAGGGGGAAGTCTGGTTCTCCCTCTCCCTCTGCCCCTTTCCCCACACATGATCTCTCTCTCTCTCAAATAAGTAAATGAAATAAAAAAAAAAGTATAAACCAGAGAAAGTCACTTTCTAGCTTAAGAGCCCCTGACGACCTCTGGTTGCCCCTAGAATGAAATCTATATTCCTCTCGGCTTTAGGCACCTCCTAGTTTTGTCCACTGTCTGCCACCGCTCAGTAGAATCAAAGCAGGGACTCTTCTGACCCATGAGGCTCTGAGCCTCCAGGGCCTGCATGTAGTAGGAGCTTAGTAGCTATTGGTTGACTGATTGATCGTTTGGTTCTACTCCTGCCTCAGCCTCCCTGCTGCTCTCTCTGACCATCTGATTCTAAATTCACTGAAGGCCTTGGGTTGCCAGTGTTTTGAGTAAAGGCTGGTGGCATGTGGTGACTTCTGTAATGAATGCACTTATTTGAGAATATCATTTTAAAGTATGTGTGCTTTAGTTCAGCCCTACCTCTGGCTCTGCATTGGGTGTGAAGCCTGCTTAAGATGATTCTCTCTGCCCCTCCCCACTCTCCCTCTGTTAAAAAAAAAAAAAAAAGGAAGAAGTGTAAACTGGTATAGATTTTTGGAAGGGAAGGTAGATAGTAGTCTGCAAAATTTTAAGTGCTCATATGCCTTAAGTCAGAATCCCAAATCTAGAAATCTATAAAACAATAATATTCACACGAACACACAAGGATATATGGACAAGGATGTTTTTTTGTGGGCAATGCTTGTAGAAGCAAAACATAGGGAAAAAAACCTAAGTGATTGTCATTAAAGGAATTCTGAAGGCATATTAGAGGATGTAAATGCTTGTGGTTATATACACTGTATTCCATATATAATAAAGGTACTTATATATGATATATTTTATGGAATATTATGACTTCATTAAAAAGCAAAAAAGAACATATAACTTTATATATATTTGTATAGAAAGATCAAGGCATTCTACTAAGTAAAAAATCAATATGTGGAATAATGATTCATTTTATGTTAACTTGTTTTTTAAGATTTTATTTATTTATTCAGGAGAGAGGCAGAGACATAGACAGAGGGAGAAGCAGGCTTGCTGCAGGGAGCCTGATGTGGGACTCTGTCCCGGAACCTTGGGATCACGACATGAGCAAAAGGCAGACACTCAGCCACTGAGCCACCCAGGTGCTCCTTGTGTTAACTTTTAAAACAAACAAACAAAAAATCTATACAAATAATGTATGTTAATAAGCATAATTTTTTGGGAAGAACCGCATTCTATCATGTTGTTCTTTTCTGGTTTGTCCATTTTCTAGCCATGAATATTATTACTTTTGTTAATTTGAATATTATCAATAGATGGGAAGTATGAAAAAAAAGTATGTGTGCTTTATGATGCCTTTGGATGAGGTATCACTTGGTGTTTTGGAATCTGTTGAGAAGCATGGATTCTTGCTCTTCATCTCTTCCTTCATTTTCATCTGGGGACGAAGCTGTCTTGTGAGCTGGGGCTTCTGGGGTTTGAAGGCCACATCCTGGTGGCTTTTCCAGAGGACAGGCTGGGACTCTTGAACAGGCCATTCTGTAGATTACTTCCAGGTGAAGTGATCCTCTAAGAATGAAGTCAGGTCTTCAGGGTAAGTAGCCATTAACATTTCTGCATTTGAGAAGAACAGCAAGCATTAAATCATAACATGTTTCTGGACAATAGAATAGAAGGAAAAAGACCTTAACAGTAGCATTCCCTGCACTCATAAATACCGAGCAGGGTTTCTTTTTTTTTTTTTTTTTTTTAAATTTTTTTATTTTATTTTATTTTATGATAGTCACAGAGAGAGAGAGAGGCAGAGACATAGGCAGAGGGAGAAGCAGGCTCCATGCACCGGGAGCCTGATGTGGGATTCGATCCCGGGTCTCCAGGATCGCGCCCTGGGCCAAAGGCAGGCGCCAAACCGCTGCGCCACCCAGGGATCCCCCGAGCAGGGTTTCTAGGTGACCAGAGAGAATGAATGGGGATGGGAGGAGTTTTCTGGGGGGTATACTGGGCTTGCTGGGGGCTTGCATCATTTTCTCTTCCCCTAAAGGGCAGACTCCCCTGCTGTAAGCTTTTGGGGCACCTTCCTTCAGGCTGGCAATCTGAATTGCCCTAAGAGTTCTTGTTCACAGAGTCTATGCAAGTCTGGGGACCTAAAGACTGGAGGCATTTTAGGCCATTTCAGAGCCATCCTAAGAAGGGCAGCATTACTGATAAAGCAGAAACTCTCCTTCTGATCCTTAGTTGGAAGGGATTTTCTGAATGTTGCTTAGATGCTGGAGATCCACCCAGGGGTAAAGCACAGAGCTCACATTCCTAATGAGTGAGAGTGACCCAGAAGTGAAGGACCGCAAGGCACATAGCAGTGTATGCCATGTTAGAGGAAGGCTTGAGTAATGGGGGACCCAGAGGGTGGAGTGACCAACACTGAAGGTGGGGACAAGTGTCAGGGAAGGTGGCCCAGAGAAGGGCTTTCTGGAGGAGCAGACAGCCTGAATGAGGGCTGCAGGCATGAAATGTCTTGGGGAACTGCAGGTATATCTATCCGACTGGACCACCAGGTTTGGAAGTATCGTTTATGCTAGCAGGTCAGCACTGGGCAGACCGGGGCTAGATTTGCATTTTAGAGAAGATCACACTGGCTAGAGGGCAAAAGGTGGGTTGGGGGGGAAATGAGGGATCAGTTGGAAGGCTGTGGTTCTAGCCCAGCTGTCGGGATGGAGAAAAGTGAGTGACAGAGAGATGTCAAGCATCGAGCACACACAGGCTCTGGTGATGGCAGTTGGTCAAAGGAAGAGTTGAGAATGATTTTCAAGAATATGCTCACATGTGGTTCAGTAGACTGAAACAGGAGACATGGATTGATGATCAAGTTTGTGGGGAAGATACTGAATTCGGTTTTGCACAGACCAAGTCTGAGGTGTCTGCAGGTTATCTGAAAATGCTCTGAAGGTAGGGACCTGAAGTTTGGGGTTCAAAGATATTGTTACATCAGAGACATTCAGACCTGGGAACAGAGCTTCAGAGCAGAAATGGAATCCATGGGATCCCTGGGTGGCGCCGCGGTTTGGCGCCTGCCTTTGGCCCAGGGCACGATCCTGGAGACCCGGGATCGAATCCCACGTCGGGCTCCCGGTGCATGGAGCCTGCTTCTCCCTCTGCCTGTGTCTCTGCCTCTCTCTCTCTCTCTCTCTCTCTCTCTCTGTGTGACTATCATAAATAAATAAATAAAATTTAAAAAAAAAAAAAAAAAAAAAAGAAATGGAATCCATGGTGGATGAGATTGTCAGGGAGGTTACAGATCAATGGAGCCTCATTGGACAATAGCATTTGCATTTAACATTTCTCACACACATTGCCCTTATGGTGTTGAAAGAGGCAGCAGCATCCCTTGTACCGAGGAGAGAAGCTGTCTCAGTGTCAGTAAGGGTCAGTCCCTGGACTTGCATGGAAACTTTGCTGATGGGGTAAGATGCCTGTGTAAATTGGGCCATGGTTTCTGCGTAGATGGCTCAGGGTCTGAATTTGGTGTATTTAGTATCAGAGTGGCTGTTTGTGGGTTCAAGGAATACCTAAGCTGGAGATTGTGGTGGCTTGGTCTTGAGGTCGTGGGATGCAGATAATTTGAAACAAAGCATTTAAAAAATATTTTATTTATTTATTTATTCATGAAAGACACACAGAGAGAGGCAGAGACATAGGCATAGGGAGAAGGAGGCTTCCTGCAGGGACTGTGATGTGGGACTTGATCCCAGGACCCTGGGATCACACCCTGAGGCAAAGGCAGAGATGCTCAACCACCTTGCTACCCAGGCATCCCTGAAACAAAGCATTTAAAACAAGGAAAATCTGTTTTATGTGCCATGTAGCCAACTCCTGTTTCTTTCCCAGGGTGGGACCTGCCCCTGTTCTCTTGGAGCAGGGAAGGGGGTAAGTTCCTCAATACTCAGGAAGAGGCACTGATGAGCTATTGATATGCTGGGATCCAGCAGTGTGTCAACAATCAATAGTTTTTCTCACAAGTTAAATGTCCCTCATCGACTCTGCCTCAGATGCCTCTGCCGGGAGTGACAGGTGTAGTGGGCAAACAGGGCTGTGCATGCAGCAGTCATGGAAAAAAAAAAAACACATTGAAAAAATGTTCCTGTTTGTTTTGAGTGATTGTTTCATCCTTTCAGCCATCAGAGTCCAGGAAGACTGAGTTGGAGGGCTGGAAGAAGTGGCAATGTGGATCGTAAGAGGAGCGTGGTTGGATGAGGGCCCCAGGCATCTTGTGACAACAGCCCCTGGAGGATGCCCCCAATCCACAATGGCCTCGGAGGTAAGGTGCTGGGGACAAAGAACTGGGAAGCTGCTTGGGTAAAGAAGGACACTTATTCCCCTCTAAGGGGCATATGACCTCTAAGCAAGGTCAGGGAGAGTTGGAATCCAGCTGCTAGGAGGATTGGATTCATGGCCAGCTCAAACTGGTTTAAGGGAAGGAAAGTAATGTTGGCTCCTATTACTGAGAAGTCCGGGGGCAGGCCAGCATCAGGCGTGATGGGATACAGATGCTCCAATGTACCGAGATGTCTCCTGTCATCTCTTTTCTCTTTCCTTTGTGTGACCCCTTTGTGGGACAGGCTTTACTCATGCAGTGGCCACCAGCAGCTGTGGTTTCTTTCATGCAACCTAGCAATATCAGTTGGAAAAAAGTACTGGTTGACATCCCAGAACTGAATCTCATTTGGGTTAGAGGGCTGGATGCTCTGATTGATCTGGCTTGGGTAGGGTGTCTCCATGTTGAGATAGGGAGAGATGGAGACAGCCCTATCCCAATGATACGGAATGGGAATGGAAATGGTGGTGGTGGTGGTGATGGGGGGAAAATGTTCCTCCAAGAAATATTCTGAACCAGTTGAATCAGTAAAACAAAACAATAGGAGTCTTGCAATGAGGTAGAGCTCGGCAACAGAAGTTTTGGGTCACATTATAATTCTGGGCAATCTCTCCATTCGTGGTAGGGGCCTAGTATGATGAGAAGAGGAGACTGCCTGGGGCAGGTGGGGCCTCTGGGGCCCAGCTAGGTTCCTGGGGTTCAGTCAGGACACTGGTTTTAGAAAAGCCTGTGATAGCCCGAAGGATGCCCGTGCACCTTCAGTGGGTAGGAGGAGGTCAAGTCTCAAGCCCAGACTCAGGACAAAGGCAGTGGATTTTAAACTTGCTGCCACAGAGCCCTGTGGCTTGGCTTGGTGACATCTCAGGGTAGGAGTGGCTGCTCGGTGGGAAGGGGGGTGGATCTGGCAACTGTACCCAGCTTAATAAGAGGCTCTCATTTATTTTTATTTTTTATTTTTTAAACTTTGATATGACGAATTTAATTATCTATACACGTAACTAATTCAAAGGTTGTATTACAGTTGTTAAAGCCTCAGGTTTATATATTTACATATCTTACATTCATATCCATGAAAATGCTGAAGGGCGAAGGGATGAGGAGGAGCAGCCCTAGTTCAAGAGGGTCCCTACACAGCTGAGAGGCTCTCATTTATTTTATTTTATTTTTTTAAAGAATATACTTTTTTTTTTAAGATTGTATTTATTTATTCATAGAGACACAGAGAGAGAGACAGAGACACAGGCAGAGGGAGAAGCAGGCTCCATGCAGGGAGCCCCACGCAGGACTTGATCCCAGTTCTCCAGGATCATACCCCCGGCTGCAGGCGGCGCTAAACTGCCACAACACCCGGGCTGCCCAAGAGGCTCTCATTTAAAAAAAGGATTTCGTTGTCCTAAAAGTCTCAGAAAAATCTATTGGACAAGGGTGGTAGGAAATCCGCCTCTCAGATGCCAGACCCAGGCCTGCCTACCTCACAGAAGTGGTGTCATATCACTGTCATCATGACAGGCTCAGGCTGTGGGATAGCTCCTGAAGGAGTAACCAGCTGAGAAATAAGAGGCCTGAGAGATGAGCAGGGGCTGCTGCCATCTAAGGAGTGTCCCTAGCAGTGGGAGTGATGGTACATGGCTGTGTGCCTGTGTTGGTGTCCTCTGTGCTCTCGGATACACATGTTGGAGAACAAATGCTGTAGGTGGCCTCTCCTAATTGCAGAGGATTTGACAAGAATTGTAATTTTGAGCCAGGAAGGTCAGGGAAGGAGTTAGAAATTGGGACCCCAACCCCACGGCACAGAAGATGCTTGTCCAATAGCTGTTTTTTTTTTATTATTATCATTGTTATTATATTGTTATCTTACCTTTATTTATCTATTTTAAAAAGATCAGATCTATTTTAAAAAGATCTTTAAAGATCTTTTAAAAGATCTTTTAAGAGATCTTTAAATAGATCTTTAAAAAGATCTATTTAAAAAGTGACTCTGAAAAAAGATCCATCCATTTGTATATCCATTTATCCATCCAGCTACCCCTCCATTTCAAATGTGTTTACCACCAGGCTAGGTCTTGGGCACATAGCGATGACATATTTGGGCCCCCAAGCCTGACCCTCCACCACCCAGAGGGGAGACCAACGTGTTAGCAAACAGTTGCTGTGTGGTAAGATAAAGACAGTGATGATGGGGTTTAAAAACTGAGGGTTGCTGGAGAGGCGGTGAGTGGGGGAATGGGGTAACTGGGTGATGGGCATCAAGGAGGGCATATGATGTGTTGAGCACTGGGTGTCATATGCAATTAATAAATTACTGAACACTACATTGAAACAATGATGTACTAGATGTTGGCTAATTGAATTTAAATAAATACTTTAAAAAACCACCCTATCCTGGGAGTTTACCAAGCGAACCCATCTTACAACGTGAAGACTTGCAAAAAGCATCACATTTGAGTTCAGGCTAGCTGGAAGGAATGGGGGTAGGAAAGAGCCTCCTGGGTTTAGGGAATAGCAGTGCAAAATGGCTGAGGCCCCAGGAGGCAAACCTCACCAGAGAGCCTGAGTCCCTCCGCCAGGCTTTGGAGGGAAGAGGCTGAGGCTCACTTGTAAAATGCTTAGAAGTCAGGACTTCCTCCTGGAGTCCTTCCTTCACTTTCTTTCTCAGACAGTGGGCAGCCACTGAAGGTCTTGAAGCCAAGGAGTAGAACTGACTGGTAGAGAATAGGTTGTCTGGTGGCAGGAGGAGGGACTTGGGCAGAGAGTGTTGGCCTGGAAGTAGAGACAAGTCATGGGTTTAGAGATAATGAAGACTGGTCTTTCAATAGGGGGAAGTGGGTCCTAGATTCCAGAGATGGTCAGGAAGGATGTGCAATAAATAAATGCCATCAAAACCAAAAGGACAGAGGAGCAAACAGAGGGTTAGTGTTATTGAAGTCACTCAAGTGTGATCAACAGGGTATTACGATTGTCAACTCTACAGGACTTCAGCTCCCATAGCAAAGGGAAGAGCTCAGCTGCATCACTGATTTTTCCAAGCAGGCATTTGGGAATGATTGCAGACTCCTGAGCCTCTCCATGACCTCCTGGAGGATGAGGAAGATGCAGAGTCCTAAGGGGAGGGCTTGTGAGGTGGGTCTCCTTGAAGAGGGTCAAGAAGAGGTATGGGAGGACGGAGCTCTCCCTGTCTCAAGCCTGGCTGGAAAGGGCAGACCTCAGAGAGACGGGTGGAGATTCATCCTCCCCTGGATTTGAGGACACCGAGGACTGAGTTCTGAGTCCCGTCCCTGGAATTGTGGGGTGCAGGAGTGATGGCAGCTGGACAGCAGTGCCCAGACAACGTGACTAGGCCCTTCTCCCCTAACAGGCCTTGGCCTGGAGGGTCACCAACCAGACAGGACCCGGAGGAGGAGGGAAAGGCTGGACAAGGGGAAGAGGAAAGAAGGATCGTGCTTCCCTTCCTTCCTCCAGCCGGTCCAGCACCCGCAGGAGGGACTGGTGGCTCGGGGCTGCTTGCTGACACGTGAGGGGTGGGGCCTAGTCGCTCGGTGGGCGGGCCGCATGGCTCTGGAGGGAGGTGGTTCTAAGTGCTGGCGGAGAGGGTCTATCTAGGAGGAGGGCACCTGGAATCTGCATTTTAAAAAAAGCTTTTATTTATTTATTCATGAGAGACACAGAGAGAGGTGGAGGAGTAGGCCCTTCTCTGGAGGTTAATGTGGGACTCGATCCTAGGACCCCAGGATCACGCCCTGAGCCCAAAGCAGATAATAGCCCCCGAGCCACCCAGGTGTCCCGGAATCTGCATTTTGAATGCGCTCCTCTGGTGCTTCTTAGGTTCACTGGTTTTGGGTCCAGTGCCAAGAACAAAGTCAAGATTCTCTCTCGGCACATCCAAGACTCTCTCTGGAGCATCGTTCAGTCTCCTTCCCTGCAAATTAGAGCTCAATTCTTGCTCGGACATCTTGGGATCATGAAATGAGATTACGTGCATGAAATGCAGCGCATGCACAGTCAGACGTGTGGAAGGTACTACGTGATGGCAGCACCTCCATGCTGGTCATGGTGCTTGCAGTTTGCACGGCTCCTGGAAACACCAGCTCACAGAGTCTGTGGAGTAGACCTGCCGGTAGGTACCATTTGTGTCCTGGACTTGCGGGGTAAACCACTTATGCATGTTGCTTCTCCAGGTGTGATTCAGTGTGATCTCTGTATTCCTGTCTGCCGAGGCTCTCTGAACCCTGGGTTTCCCCTCTGCTGGGGCACTACCTGGCTCATAAGCAGAGGCTTTTCCCTCCGAAACAGCTCCAACTTCCAAAGTCATGCTGAGTCCTTTTTTTTTTTTTTTTTTAAGATTTTATTTTATTATTCATGAGAGACAGAGAGACAGAGAGAGAGGCAGAGACGTAGGCAGAGGGAGAAGCAGGCGTCCTGGGAGGAGCCTGATGCGGCACTCCATCCCAGGACCCCAGGATCACAACCTGAGCCAAAGGCGGATGCTCAACTGCTGAGCCGCCCAGGTGCCCCTCATGCTGAGTTCTGAGCACAGAAAGGACTCCTCTGAGCCTCACACTCAGTATCCAGGATGAACTGATGATTTGTGGCTAATCTTCCTTTGCCCCCTGCCCTGAGCCCCTATTTGTGCCCTGTCCTCTTCTCCTTTGCTCTGGCATCCAGGAGGCTGACCCCTAAGGACCATCTAGCCTTGTTGTTTTGCCTACTGGATTCCAGCTGGGTAGCTGTATGTGCTTGCTCAGTCCGCTGTTAATGACCCACCCGGACCAGGAGGCTTAGACCATGGAGTGATTTTCTCCCACAGTTCTGGAGGCTGGAGATCTGAGATCCAGGTGTCCACTGAGTGGACACCTACACAGTGTCTCTTGTTGGCCCACAGATGCTGCCTCTGTCTTCTCTTGTCTTCACATGGCTCCGCCCTCAGCCCCACATGTATTCCTGTGTACAAATCTCCTCTTGCTATCAGGACGCCAGTCCTATTGCACTAGGGCCCACCTAATGAACCCAGTTACCTTAATTACCTCTTTTGGCCCATCTCCAGACACAGTCCATTCTGCGGTGGTGCAGGTTAAGACTTCTACATATAAATTTTGTGGGAGAGGGGGGTAGGGTACAACTCAGCCCCCAGCAGTAGCCAATAGGAGCCATGGGCTGAGAACTGAGGGAGCAGGAAGGGCCCAGCCTGCTCTCCTCCCCTTCTGCATCTGCACCCAATGGGCAAAGGGAGCGTCTTTTCCTCCTCTGCTCCCCTCCCCCCCACAGATGGTAAGAGGGCCCCTCAGCCTGGCATTGGTATTTGCCTCTGGGTGCCTCAGCATCCCCAGTTTCTTCCCTAAACCCTACTAGAATCTCTGAAAACCTCCCTCAGTAGTCTCTTGATCTGATCTACTGAGTTGGATTCTGTTTTCTGCTGAAGTGCTGATGGGTACAGTTTGTTCATTCCTGATTTTTTTTTCAGGACTACTTGTCTTCTTATCCCAAGCACCCAGATACATCACTCCCCTCTAACAGAGGGATTGGGCCAATGATTTGGGATGCTGTGACAAATACAATCCTAAAGGAGAGAGAGATTTGTTTCCTTTTCTAGTGTGAAGGAGGGCTTCCTGGAGGTGGCACTGCAGCTATAAGGAGTGGGTGGGTTAGGGAGCAGAGCTTGGTGAGTGAAAAAGAGCCAGAGCCAGGAGCTTTCAAAGCAAATGCGGCTCTGCCCTTGCTGTGTGCACGGTGTCACCATCCACATGGTCACTGGGCTAGAAGCCTTGGCATGATCGTCAACCCTCCCTCTCCCCTCCCATGCCTGGTCTGTCCCTGAGTCTCCTTCTGACAGGTTCCTCCTTGGTTGGTCCTCTCTTCTGTGTCTTCTCTACCACTTCTGCATGGTAGCTGGCCTGTGGGGAGGGGGCTGGTGGGGGATCTTGTCTAGCCATTGCATGACCCAAGAAAATGCAAAGAGATGAACCTTTTATGGGTACCTACTTGATGCCTCACACTACGCTAAGTGGTTTAAGTATATTATGTTTAATTTTCATAACCTTCCCAGGAGGTAAGGCTGGGGACTCAGGAGTTAAGTAACCATGTGGTTCCCTCTGCTTTGAAGGTGTCTTTGAACTTTGACAGGGGTGGGGGAGAAAACGATGGGCCAGTGTCCCCGCTGCCCCATCTCTGGGTCTGGACTAGCAAGTTCCTGGGGCTGAGGCATTGCTCCACTGCTTAGAAACAGGGCTTCCACAAGGAGTGCCACACCGAGTTCTCCAGAGCTAGTGGGGAACAAAACCTTGCAGGAGGCCTGGAAGGTCTGTGAACGGAGGTTTTATTTCCCTAGGCCACTCTAGGTGCATTTTCAACCAGTGAGCTCCAGCAGGGAGACCAGAGCAGACTATATACATACATACATACATATATTTGTCCTCACTGCTGGTGAAATTGAGAATATTTTTAGTGGATTTGAAAGCTTGGGAGACAGATCTCATTCTTCAGTGCCCTGCTCATAGCAGGCACTCAATAAGCCTTTGTTGAATGTTGCTGAACATTACTCATTGGTACAAACGATCCTTCGGTGAGTGCCCACATTAGGGCATTTGATGAAGATGTCAGCCGGCCTGACCGTAAAAAGTAATCTTTACGATGCCATAAAAAGGAACATGGACAATAGCTCGAAAGTCATTCATGAACACGATAAATATTTCCCTGAAGTTCCTCTGCCCATCAGGAAACCGCATCACCTGCACTTCCAAAACCAGTGGCCCGTTTCAGCTCTGTGTAAAATGCCAGCTTTTTATGGGAGCTGATTGGGTTTGCAATTAACCAAAGTGCACAATAATTGTGTCCACCTAGATTGATTTACGGGGCAGAGAGTGTGCTTTAGAGAGTTATGGAAGGGATGGTGGGCCATCAGGATTTTAAGCACTACCAAATGCAGTCACTTTGGCTTTAGAATACCAGTGGCTGCATGGATTTACAAAAGGGACACATCTACTCTGGGAGGTGTGGTTGCTTTTTCCATCAGTCAGCCGGGCTTGTGGAGTGCCAGGCCTGGTGCAGAGTTGAGGAGACAACAGAGGTCCTACCCTTGGGGGCCCACAGGAGTGGGAGCAAAGTGTCATCAAGGCTTTGAGAGAGGCATGCCCAAGTCACTAGCAGAGAATGGGGAGGTAGCAACAAAATGCATCTTGAGCAGGCAAGGAGATGGCCAGAAAGACCGAAAGGCTGATTGGGGGGTTGCTGCAGAAAGCCGGGAGGGGGGCATGTTGGGAGCCTGGTGCTGGGGGCTAGAGGAAGGGAGGCTGGACTTGCTGAGAGTGGACGGGTAGCCAGGCGCTAGCTCAGAGTCTCTGACTGTAAAGGATCCTGCAGGGCACCGTCACCATTGTCTTGGGAACTCTGGTGGCTTGATCCCTCCTAATTCTGGGCATGATCCTTCATTACTTTAGGGGAAGTCTGAGTTGCTGATGACCCATAGGACCAATGGCAGCCTGATCACCGAAGCGTCCCTGCAAAGTCAGGCTCCGTGGCCACTAAACCAGAGCCATCACTTCCCAGGCACACGCCAAGTCCAGCTTCCTCCCAGCTGCTTCAGCTTCCTGAACGATCTCACCGTTCTACTGTGAAGAACAGAGAGAGACAAAGTTGTGCCGCTCTTCCTCGGGTCCTTTGCAATCGAGTCACCTGGGTGCATGTGACCCTGCCTGGAGAAGCCTGAGGGGCCTGGGGGGAGGAGGACTTCAGGGCCAAGCAGAGTCTCTTCCTTTTGTGCTGGAAGGTGGCCAGGGTCTGGTGGAGAGTTGTTTGTTGAGGGCTTTGAGGCCTGGCCTGGGGCTCTTATTTTCCCATGTGCTGATAAAGGAAGAGGGCCCCTGGGCCTCTCTGGGTCAAGCTTCTGATATGGCCCAGGGGCTACTCAGCAGGGCATGGTGAGCCTAGCTTCACTTCACAGAGGAGTGTTCCCAGCACCACTGGGTTTGGGCTTCTGTCCAGGCATGGGCATACTGGGTGGCCCCGTTGCCCATCTCTGGGGAGGAGGGCAAGTTTGCCTCCCAAACTTTTCCAAAGGCTTCCACTGCCTTCCCCTTGCCCCCATCATGCGCCATCTATCCCTGTGACCCCAAGCGAGCTTTTTTGGGATACCATATCCTACAAGCATATCAGAGTGAATATTTTAAATACACCGCCTCAGGTATGTGAGTTTGAGGTGATCTGAGGCCCCCACTATTTGCTGATGATGCCAGCTATGGCCTTGCCCTCCTCAGCTGGATTTAGCATTCAACAGCCAGCTGTAGGCCAGCCTGGTAGGCAGGAATCCTGGAACACTGGTGTTGGACAGACCACTGAGGCCATCCATTCTTTGGAAGCAGGTAATATGGCTTAGTATAGGACAATGGACTGGCAGCTGGTCTGTGCTGGGCTGCCCCAGTGGGTAGAAAATGTTCTCACATGGAACTGAAATCTGTCTCCCTGAGGTTAGAAATCAGTGACTTGTTGTGGTATCTGCGAAATCCCAGAACAAGCCCATCCTTTCTTCCATCATTACTATTATCGTTTATAGCTTACATTGGTATGGAGTCGATGGTTATGAAGGATACCTCTGTAGATATGTGCTAAGGGCCTAAGTCTTCCCTGGGTGAAACATCACAGCTTCCTCCACACATTCCTTAAATGGCAAACGTTTCCTTTCCATACGAACAGCAGGGGCAGTTTTCATCCCAAAATTTTCTGTTTATAAAAGTGATGTATGCTCATAACGGAAATTAGGAAAACACAGGCAATAAAAAAAAAAAAAAAAGAAAAGAAAAAATAAGACCAGTTTGTTGGGCACTTCTTTCAGGCAGACTCTGGGATTGTCTGGACCCACAGTGGCCTTCAGGTCCCTCTGAGTTACGGATAGTCAGCCTGGTTTCACACTTTAATTTCAAATTTAGTTTAAATCCTGCTGCTTTGCCTTCTTCGGGACAGACTCAATTGTGGACCTCTGGCTCTTGGACCTACTACTATCTCCCAGTGTCCCCTCCATTTCGAGGCAGCTCGTTCAGTGCATTGGGATGAGGAGCAGAGAGAAGACAGCAATCTTCCTTCTGTCATTTTAGTCCCTGTGTCTCTTTTTCCACCTGGCTCTCAGCGCTCCCTCTCTGGCAGGCATGAGAATCTTGGGCACACAGAGGAGTTATTCTGGGGGAACCTGGGGAGCCCCTGCCCTCTCGGGGTGCAGGAGGTGTCTGTGCCCTTGCTGTGGCAAATGGAAGAGTTTGTGCACCCTACCGTGTCTCCCCAGAAGCTGCCACTGTCTTTTGTTGTACGGTTGAATTCAACGTGCTAATATTGAATTAGGGTTTAATTAGAGTCTTTGTGTCTTTATTTCTTACTGAAATTAATCCATTCACTTTGCTGCTATATCCCTTTTCTGTTTTTAAAGGTTTTGTTCTTAAGGCTGTGCTAGACTTATAAAATAAATTGGATTGTTTTCCATCTTTTTCTGTACTTTGGAACCCTTTATATAACGTGAGAATTATCTGTTCCATGAGCATTTGAAAGAACACCCTGTGACAAAAGTCTGACCCCAAAGCCTTTTAGGGGGAGGCAGTTTCTTTGAAATTGATTTGGTTTCTTCCATGCTTTTTGGTCATTGCAGATTTTTTTAAAACTTCTTTTTGAGACAAATTTAGTAATTTGTGTTTTCTCAGAAAATGATTCATTTTACTTGAGACTTTCAAATACATTAGCACGAAGTTGTACCACTGTATTCTTACAGCCAAAAAAACCTTCCTTCATATCTGTTATGACATCGTATTTCCTAGTCCCCTGTTTTGTGTATGATTTCTCTCACTCTTTTCTTTCCTTTTCAATCTGTATTAGGGTTTTCAGACATTTCTCTATTGAAATGCATGTTTGTAAAAGCTGGTCTTAGAATTTTCAATCATTTCTGCTGGCTGTTAATTTCCTTGATTTCTGCTTTATCTTTATCATACCCTCTCATCTACCCTCCTTGGACTTAGAAGTTCTCAAATTGAATGTTAAGTTTCTGTATTATTTTAATTAATGGAAACATTGAAATCTGTGGCTTTATTCTGACTACAATCTTGTTCCTTTCAATTGTCCCTGGCTTTCAGCCGCAAAGCTTGCACAGTCTTGTAGATTTTCCCCAGACTCAGCTAAGCCATTCCCCCTTCCCAGACTACCAGCAGGCCCTCACTCTTGAATCTGCATCACTTTAATGACCAGCTTTGGGTGGCTACTGCTGCATCTGGTAGGTGGCCTTGGGTGTACGTGAACCGCCTCTGCTGCCTCTACTTCTCCAGTTGGCTCCTCCTGCAAGGAGCATACTTTCACTTTCACTGTCCCGGATTCTGTAGCAATACTGAGTGGAACTAAATTCTCAGAAGGTGGCACACACTCTAGAAAATCCCATTGTGAGATGGAAATAGCATTTCCAATTAATGCCCCAGCCTGGCTTTAACCATTGCACAGACCGTTGCTAATGACCTAACTATATGACCAGGCATCTGGGATTAGACCATTACGATCATCACTCAATGGAGGCAATTGCCTATGGAAATGAATGCAAGGAGCTGATCACAAACTTTATCTTTATGTTACTCATGTACACATTACACATGTTACTCAGGTATGTGAAACAACTAACTGTACCCAGAGCTTCAACATGTGAGACTACCGCCTCTACTCTAGCCCCCTGGATCCATGCTGGAATCCACTGGGGGAACAGAGGCCTCATCATGGACTGGGGTGCTGAAGGAGAGGCCAGTGTTCCCCACAGAGGTGGCTATATGTCAACTTTGCCAGCATCTCTAGTGACAACTTCCAAGAGCCTGCTTGTCCGACTGACTCTGGCAACTGCATACACCCCCTTTCTTTCAAACAGGACACATTTAAAGAAGAACCATGCCCTTTTCGCTTTACTTTCTTTACCTACTTTGGCCTCAGGAGATAGATGGTAATTTATGTTATGTCATCTGAGGGTTCATATTGGTCAGATTCAGGACATCCGAATAGACATGAACTTGAAACTGACTTTGCCTTGGGTGATTCTGCAATCCCCTCCCCAGTCCCTAAGATCACTTACTATGACAAAAGGTGGCACCTGGATCCTTATAGACTTTATCACTGGGAAGAAAGGAGAAACTGTCTGGCTCATCCCCTGAGCTAAGGAAGAGAGAACTTGATTAGAAAGATATGAGCATATTGTCCTGGGGAATTGTGTGAAGGGCTAATGGGGATCTATGAATAATTCTTGTTTTCCAGGCATGGATATGCACTGCCCCAAATGGCTTTGCCCCAGGCAAAGACTCAATGCCATCTGCTCATGAGTATGGCTATGTCCACCCTCCGTCTGACATTACTAAAGAAACCACTAATCCGGGTGTCAGCCAGAGCCTATGGAGGAGCATGTAGTTAATAAATCTCCAAGAGCCCAGGAGTGGACAGAAGGGAGACATGTCTGCACAGCGGGAGACTCATTTCCTCATTTCCCTTTTGGCTGCATAGCCCGCTTGCTTTAGCAATGGCAGAAGCGCTGGAGCCAGCCTCTGAATTTCAGGTACTGTCTGCTTTCTCTTGCCACATAGTTCCCAAAGTACCTACCTGTAGCTGCCCATGGCCCCATGAATATGGGGAGCATGTGGGAGGGGTTTCTCTCCTCCTGGAGCTGTGGTCTTGGGACATGCAGTCTGCCCTTGATTGACCCAGGCTGGGGAGACAGTTTGTGGGATCCCCTGTTCTCCACCACTTCTCCTGTTCCTAAATTCCCCCCAAAGAACCCCATGTGATATCTGCACCACATGGTGCTAGTGTGTGTTGTTTGATTGTTGCTGCCACCCCTGCATACTGATCCTACTCTCGTCGCTGCCTTTCTGGGACTGTGAGATTCAGTCTTAAATGGGTATATAATCTCTCACAGCAACAGCTCACAATTTACCATGCTTCTTGGAGCTTTATATGTATTAAGTCACTTAAGCAGATGGTTACAATTTTCTTTTCTCTGCATTTCCTTTCTTCCTTTTTTTTTTTTTAAAGGACACAGAAGCACAGAGAGGTTAATTGTCCAAGGTCACACAGCTATAAGTGGGGAGGTCAGAATTTAAACTCAGGTAGTCTGCCTCTTCTAGAGCTTATGCTATTTAAACTTTGTGCTGTTGATTTGCAGGTGGGCTGGAGGGAGGGTTTTGGGGGTAAAAATACAGTATTTTGGTTATCTTTGAAAATAGTCCCCCAGAATCCAAGATTGTTGTTCTGTTTTCTGATCCCTAGGAAAGATCTCCTTACCTTATCTTAATCCACAAACTGCTTCTAGTGCAGGACAAAGTCCTCTGCCTGCCACTGATTGGGTCCCCAAGACACCCCCAACACACCCTGATACCACTTCTTTCAAGATTTTAGTAGCAGGTCTGCTGTGCATTCCAGGCTCTTAGTGGTGCTATGGTTTCTGGATTTTTTGTTGGCTTGTTTGCTTTTCTGTGCGTTCCTAGATACATAAGTGGTAAGTGGGGTGGGGCAGCTCCTGCAGATAGCACTCCTGCATCCCTCCTGGGAGGCTGCTGAGCTGTAGGCTCTGTATTCACGTGGACTCCTTGCAGCTTGGCTCTGGCTAATGGATGCATCCCATGAGATGTGGAAGGAGAGGTTGACAGCATGATGCGTGGGCTGTGTTTGCACTTGCTTCTTCCTCATCCTGGAGGTGTTGGGCTTTCAATGATAGCCGCAGCAGAGGTCCCGGGGTCTAGCAGGTACATGGGAGGCTGAGTGGGATGTGAGGTGGCCCTGGTGCCAGCAGCTGAGACAGTGGCCTCCTCCTTACCCGGCTTCTTAGTCATGACTGGGGCAGCGGCTGCTTGTCCGGAATGGTTCCTGGAAGCTCAGCCCTGGGCCTGCTCCTCCAGCCCCACCACCAGTTTCATAAGGACCCGACTCCTTTTCCATGTCAACTAGGTAGAGTGTGTCATGTTTTCTGCAACTTGTTGCTGATATATCATGATGGATCTGTTTGTTTTTAAACACTATTGGTTCAGACTGAGCACACGAGGAGCTAAAGCCCTCATATTTCTTTTCCCATGAGTATTCTCAGGATAGGGACCCTCTGTTCTGGGTGTGTTGTGATCAATATAACTCCCTTCCACTGGGCCCATCAACCCAGCGGCTGAGGTTCTCTTGAGTCCCCGTCTCTATGGGAAGCCTGCCACCTGCACTATTTTCACTGCCCAGGCCTTGTCCTGTCGCTCCATGATGCTGTCTCCCACTAGATTTCTGCAAGGATTTTCTTGGCTTGTTCTCCGCTCTTGGGCAGGAACAACTTAATCCCTCTAATGCTGTGTTCACCATGGGAGCCCGTTGGTATGTCTTTTCTCTTTGTCTCTCAAGTGACCTTGGAGAGACTCCTCCCTTCCTCTGGAGATTCACATGCACCCTCTTTCTCCAGAGGCTGCCCTGCAGAGCCTTGCTGATGCCAAGTGGACAGAACCTCGAATTATAGTTCTGTTTGCATTTTCCCTCAAAATTCCTTTTGGAAAAAGGTGAATTTTCTAACCCTGAGACCTGTGTGTGTGTGTGAGTGTGTGCGCGTGCGTGTGTGTGTGAAGTTTCACTATCATCATATAATTTTTCACACTGCAACTTATGATCCTTAAATAGGATATAAAATTGATTTAGCCTATTGAACTGACACTGAATATAGAGTTCATTAGAAATAAGAAGAGTAAATATTGTCTTGAGTATCTTTTGCTTTAGTTTTACTTGTGCATATGTGTAGTGTTCAGGGTTCCACCAGAGAAAGAGAACCAGTAGGAAATAGATCTATATCTATATCTGTATTTATGTGTAGAATATTTATACACACACAGATCTGGGTGCATGAATATATATGTATATATCATCTACAGATCTGTATATATGAGAGAGAGAGAGAGAGAGAGAGAGAGAGAGAGAGAGAGAGAGAATGAAGGCTTTATTGGGAGGAATTGGTTTACGTAACTGTGGGGGCTGCCTAGGCAGATCCGTAGCACAGACCTGAAGGAAGAGTTGGCCAGACCTCTCAGGTCTTAAGCTGAAGTCTCTGTCTACAGGCAGAATTTTTTCTACTTTAGGGAAGCTTCAGCTCTGCTCGTAGAACCTTTCAACTGATCAGACCAGGCCCACCAGATTATCTAAAATAGTCTGCCTTATTTAAAGTAAACTGATTATGGGCACCTGGGTGGCTCAGTCGGTTGGGCATCTGCCTTCAGCTCAGGTCATAATCTCAGGGTCCTGGGATCGAGTCCTGCATTAGGCTCCCTGCTCCATGGTGAGCCTGCTTCTCCCTCTGTCTCTGCCTCCCTCTTCCTCTCTGTCTCTCATGAATAAATAAAATCATTAAAAAAATGATAAAGTAAACTGATTATAGTCTTTAATTACATCTCCAGAATGCATTCGTGGCAATACTTAGCTTTGTGTTTGAATCTCTGGGGACTGTAGGCTAGACATATTGACGCATCAAAATGACCATCAGAATAAGTGTGAGTATATACTGGATGGTGATTAAAAGTGAATTTCTTGGTGTAAAACATAATTTGAAGATGCAGGGGGAAAATCATCACCTTCTTCCCCAAAGACAGAGGGCAGATATATTCAGATCTGCCCCTTTCCTCTGTCACACACTCCAGGACTTTCGGGCCTTGGGAGAGAAGCACGTGGGCTGATGTTTATTTCAGCTGTGCTGGTCATGTCGGCCTACCTCTGAGGGCACGAGGTCAGCCACATGGAGTGAGGGCACCTGACACACAGGGAACTGCCTCCCTGGACTGTGGGCAAAGTGGAACTCAGTGAACACTCACATCCGAGCTCTAGGAAGGAGCCAAAGTGTGGTCGGTGCATGAAAGGAAAAATCTGATTCCTGTGTGTTCAGGGTGGATCCTGAAGTCCCAAGATTCTTAGTCTTGTGGAAGGAAATCGATGAGTGGTCCCTGGGTGGGGAAATTTGCAGTCACACAAAACTTGCCAATCCTGGTATGTCAGAAAGGGAAGCATCACTAGGGAAGCAGTTTGGGCACGATATCTATAGGACTGCTTCCCTTCCTGTGGTTTCTCATCTCCCCTGTGTTGTTTTATAAAGGAACAGCTTACTCATAGCTCCCAAGCCAAAGATACTTCTAAGGAAGGAATATATGACATCATGGATAAACACAGAAGTTCTAAGTTGTTAAAGGATCACAAGCAGGGGCTCTTTTGATTGTGTGTCTTCCTTAGGGACCAGTTCATCCTTCCATAGCATCGGTGGCCAGGCAGCAGGCAAGGCGCCAGGGCCACGTGGCTGCCCGGGACCAGCCTGCCAACGTCCCACGAGGAGGCAGACAGGGAGGCAGAATCACAGCACAGTGCAGCCCAGAGCTCTGGGGAGACGGGCACATGCTCAGGACGGGGGTGGCCCATGCCGGGCAGTGAGGGCGGGACACAGTGAACACCTGCCTGGGCCAGGCACTGTACTAGGTGCTGCCGGGGATTGAGTGGCAAGTAGGACAGAGATAAAGCTTAAGGTGCAGGTGGGGAGATGCTATGAGGCACCCAACTGATGGAAAGTGGCCCTGGCGCAGTCACACCCTCCCATGAGGCCATGCTTCGTGTCTAGCATGAGCCATCATGCCGAGGTTCCTAGTGTCACCTCGAATTCCCATTCTCTAGGGACCTACCAGTGCCCCCCAGACACTAACCTGATTAGGATCTTATCTGAGGGAGTAACAGTCCCCAGGTAATGTCTCCTGGTTAGGGACATTCCTCAGGTTTTCTTTGACAGTTGGTTCCTCAGGGTCCATGGGTTTAATCGATGAAGTTCGTGTGAACGAACCATTTCTGTGGGTTTTAGAAACACACCACTGATCTTTCTCTTCTTTGTCTCTCCAAAGAGCTTTCTTGGCCTATTGCATCTGAATACTTATTAGATTTTGCTTCTCAATCCTCCCTGCCCCCTGCCCCCCAACTGTCCTATTTATAACTTTCAGCTGTTGGCAGGTCTGCAGTGCTGGGCCTCTGGGGAGACATACGTAGGCCCAGATGCCTGTGAATTGTCTGGGAACACGGGTTGGGATGATGTAGACACCCAGGCCAGTCTTTTCTCTCAGAATTTATGGTGAAAACTTGGACTTGAGAGCCAGGGGTCTGTGATGGACAACAGTCCTGTGTCTGTAATGCAGGGAGGTGGGGAAGGCACATTCCATTTGTGCTGGAACTGGCTGAAAGCAGCTTTTCGACTCACCAGTTAGTCACTAACTTTCTAGCAAAAATCAGAGATCGTGGTTTCGGTTACAAGTTGCCTTAGCGAAAGCGACTTTGTTTTTTGAAATGCGAAGTGGGATATTTGGGACAACATTTGAATAAGCGTTTTGGGCAAGAGTGTTTTCTGGACAGAAGATGGAATCAAAATTGGGTCATTTTGTGGCATGTAAACGGGTTGGTGAGAAATGTGCATGGGCTGGGGGAGGGAGGAACAGTTAGCTTAGGGGAAGGGGAGACAGATGGATGTTTTGGGCTGGGTTTAGGTTTAAATCATCCACACTAGGCTGGCCTTGATTAGAGCATAAACACAGTAGTCTCCCCTGACCCCTGGTTTGCTTTCCATGTTCAGTCACCCGAGGTCAGGTGTGGTCTGGAAGCAGATGACCCGCCTTCTGACGTCAGAAGGTCACTAGTAGCCTAACCCTATGTCCCATTGCCTACGTCACTGTCCTCACTTCATCTCGCCACGTGGGCATTTTATTACCTCCCATCAGCCCAACAAGAAGAAGGGGGGGGAGTGCAGGGCAGTAAGATTTTTGAAAGAGAGAGAGAAAAGGCCGTATTCACATAACTTTTATTACAGTACATGGTTATGATTGTTCTATTTTATTTTCCACTGTTGTTGTTAACCTCTTCCTGTGCCTAATTTATAAATTAAACTTTATGAAAGGTATGTATGTATAGGGAAAACATAGTGTCTATGGGGTTCATAGCATCCATGGTTTCAGGCACCCCCTAGGGGTCTTGGAACATGGCCCCTGCAGATAAGGGGGGTGCTACTGTAATTCCAGCGTGACTTCTGATTTGTTCTCAGGCATTCAGAAAGCTACCTGCTCATTGTCAAGGCCCAAAATAAACACCCTTTGAGGGACACCTGGGTGGCTCAGTGGTTGAGCGTCTGACTTTGGCTCAGGTTGTGTGGTCCCGGGGTCATGGGATCAAGTCCTGCATTGGACTCCCCACAGGGAACCTGCTTCTCCCTCTGCCTGTGTCTCTGTGTTGCTCATGAATAAATAAATAAAACATTAAAAAAAAATAAGCACCCTTTGAGGACTTGTCTCCAAAAGTCTGATTTCCCTCATCTGAAAAGATGCTGGTAAAATCCTTCAAGTGTTTCATTCACAGTTCTAGCTGACAAGTCAACGTGAATCATGATTCTTTTTTTTGGACAATGAATGAAAAGATTCTAAGCATTATTATCCTAACTTTGGGATTTTTTTTTTTTTTAATTTCTGTTCTTGGGATTTATACTCAGGTTTTTTTTTTTTTTTTTTTCATTCCACGGAGTCTCAGATTGAAACATGTGTTTCTGATGCTCAGTATCTTGGCCCGTGAGGAGCCCACAGGGAAGCCTTTCTCCCCCAGATTTGTCTTCAGCTTTAGTACGTCAAAGCTAGTTGCTGTCAAAATCAGCAAAACCCCAGACCTCCAGTCTGGGAGAGCGGAGTGCGGAGTGTCGACTCATTTGGTGGGGAGCCCATGCACTACAGAGCAGCCTTAGTTCATAGATGGACCCGGGCAAAGCGCCTGAAGGTCAAAATATTGTATACCAAAAGCCTTGTTAAAATGGACCTGTGTTTACTGGAAAGGGAGAAGCGGCAAAGTTTTATCTGCAATGGTATAGGGTCCCTGATGTGAACAAGACAAGCATTTATTACTCCCTCTTTAGTGCTCTTTATTCATACAGCTTGGGTGAGTTTTCAACCCAGAGAGTCACAGCTAGTTTTTCTCTTCTGCTGGCTAATACTGGCCCCCAGAGTTCAGGGTGTATGTTTTAGGCCAATCCTCAGTTCCTGGCTGGTGAGTGAGGAATAGTTGGCATTGACAGATGGTTGTTGAATGACTGAGTGAGTACATACATGATGGTTAATTTTATGTGCCAACTTGACGGGGCTAAGGGATGCCCAGATATCTTTTTTTTAAAATTTTTATTTATTTATGAGATGCCCAGATATCTGGTAAGACATTTCTGGGTATGTTTGTGAGGGTGTTTCCAGAAGTGATTAGCATTAGTATCAGTAGAGTGAAGAAGATCACTATCACCAATGTAGGTGGGCATCATCCAATCCTTTGAAGACCTAAACAGAACAAAAAGGTGGAGGAAGGGTGAGTTTGCTCTCTCTACTCAGGCTAGGTCATCCATCTTCTCTTGCCCTTAGACATTGGTACTCTCGATTCTCTGACCTTCAGATTTGGGCTGAGTCTCATGCTATCTCTTCCCATCCTTTATTCTTGGGCATTTGGACTTGAACTTACACAATTGCTTCTTCCAGTTCTTAGGACTTTTGATTCTGACTGAAGTATACCACTAGCTTTCCTGGTTCTCCAGCTTGCAGATGGTAGATGATGGACCTTCTCAGCCTTCATAATGGCATGAACCAATTCCTATAATAAATATCCATTTGTCTATCCAATTAGTTGTGTTTCTCTGGAGAACTCAAACGGAGAGTCAATGATCTATCCCTGACCTGTGGGCCAAGGTCACTTTTATGCAGTTTTTCTCCCTTGAGACTTATCCCAAACCAGAGAGGTTCTAAGTGGGCTAGGCTTCAAGGTGCCAAGGGCACAGACACGGGGGTTTCTAGGAGTGCAGTGAGCGACATGTGCACTTCATCTTGACTTCATTTGTAAAAGGAGCTCATAGAAGATGATTTCACCAAATCCTAATACAGTGAGTTCTCTAAAGAGCTCATTAGCCATTTAATTTCTTTTTATAATATTCTTGTGAAGCTGAGAGAGAGAGAGAGAGAGAGAGAAATTATCCATCTATGCCCCGCAGTGGTGTATATGAGACAGTGGTGTTTGGCAAACCAGACAGGCAACCCTACCAGGCCAGCCTTCTCTTTCCATGGCAATCATGTTGCAATGCCTTGTCTACTCTGCTGAAATGAAATTCATAGTCTGTATTACCTATTTACCCGGATAATTAAAAAATATGGCTTTCACTGCCACCTGAAGGAGAAATAATGAGAAATATTTATAGGAGAATATTTTGTATTCAACAATGAAGTACAAAAGTTGCAGGAGACTGTATCTTGTTTGTTTGAAATATAAGATAATATCCAACTAAATAATTTAGAAACTTTAATAATATTTGACCTTTTGAAGTAAGGGGTTAATATGTGTATTTGTGGACTTTTCATAGGATTACTGTGAGTGTGGTTACTTCAGACTGTGGACCTGTTTCAAGTGTGTTTCCTGGTCATGGAGCTGCTGTGAATGGTGTTGCCAGAGGTGATAGCATTTTTCTAAAACATTTTAATGTTTTGGGATGCCTGGTGGCTCAGTGGCTGTACATCTGCCTTTGTTTGGCTCAGGTCATGATCCTGGGATCCTGGGATCGAGTCCCGCATTGGGATCCCCACGGGGAGCTTGCTTTTCCCTCTGCCTTTGTCTCTGCCTCTCTCATGAATAAATCAATAAAATCTTCTTAAAAAAATAAAACATTTTTACGTCTTAACATTTTAGTTTGAAACATTTTAAAATTTTCTAAAAAGTCTTAAAACACTTTTTATTATAGTTGTATTTTTGGAAAACTGTCTAAAAAATGACGTTGTTTTTATATCTAAACTGGAGTTAGATTTTGTTTTAGACTTTTTAAATTTTTAAAAGATTTTATTGATTTATGAGAGACACAGAAAGAGAGAAAGAGAGGCAGAGACACAGGCAGAGAGAGAAGCAGGCTCCATGCAGGGAGCTTGATGTGGGATACAGACAGAGAGAGAAGCAGGCCCCATGCAGGGAGCTTGATGTGGGACTTGATCCCGGGACTCCAGGATCACACCCTGGGCTGAAGGTGGCACTAAATTGCTGAGCCACCCAGGCTGCCCATAGACTTTAAAAATTTTTTTAAAAGCCATCTCTACACTTTGCATGCGGCTCAAACTCACAACCCCAAGATCAAGAGTCACACGCTCCACTGACTGAGCCAGCCAGGTGCCTCTAAACTGGAGTTAGGTTTTAAGTTCAGATATTTTAAGTAGATTTTTGACTCACACAAATATCCATAGGTACATTTGAAAGTTGTGCAAAAACAGTCCCTGCACTGAAATCTTTAACATCTCAGTCAGTCTCCTGGCCACTAAATCATAGATGATAGAAAACCTCCCACATTTCTAGGATTGTCTGCCCTGTTGAGAATATTTACTCTGGATGGGCACACAAAATGGTCTAGACAGGATTGATTATGGACTCAGGATCATCTGGAAAAGAAAGCAATAAAATCTCCTGGTGAGGGAAAGTAGATGAAAAGGATGAAGAATGAACAAGCAGCAAATTGTGAAGATTTTGATTGATGAACTATTATCAATTAGAATGCTTTGGGGGTACAAGTAAAAAAATTCACCTAGAGTCAGGATAAGCAATAAGGAAATGCATTAGCACATACTAGGGGACACAGAAAGCAAAGCATTGGCACCTGTGTGGTCGGCATATAGACCCTGGAGCCGGACTACCTGGGTTTGCACCCAGAACCAGGATTCATTTAGCTAGTGGTACTGCCTTTGACAAGTTTCCTGACTTTTCTCTTTTCTGTCATCTGTAAAATGGGCTCGGAATTGTAACTGCCTCGTCAGGTTAAGGGAGTTCATATAGGTAAGAGTGCAGAATAGGTGCTATTGATATCTGGTGCTATTATTTTTATATTATAATCAGCAGCAGCATCAAAGACAGTTGGCTTATTTAGAATCACTTTGATTTTAGCCTGGTAAGACCCAGAGCAGAATCCACCCCTAGTATATACCTAAAATGAGACATAATACATTGGTCTTCTAAGTTGCTAGATTTGTGGCAATTTGTTACACAGTGATAGGAAATGAATATAGATGTTTTCATGCTAAGGCTGTTCCTCAGGCGCTTGTAAGAGGGCTGCCAGGAGTTACTGGTGCCAAACGCACATCCAGGGGGAGAAAGAGTGACCCCCTTTACTCTCTGATCTCCCTTAAGGACAAGAATACTTCCCCGGAAGTCCCCCCAAAACATCTTCTCTCCCAGCTCAGGGAAAGAGTTGAGTCCATGTGCTTGCTCCTGAGCCAGCTGCCAGTGACAGGATGGGTCAGAGAAGATGACAAACCAAGATAAACAAACGGAAACAAACCAAGGTTTGTTATACAGTGTCAAGTCTTCAAATGAGACAATTAAAAATATACTTGAAATAAAAAAAAATTGGCGGTGAAGTAATAAGATGAAAAACTCAGGTATTTAAACCTCCTTGTGCATTCCACATTCCCATTAGTGGTCCACTTTCCGGGCATACACAATGTACCCAAATCCCATGAAATATGGATCTTTGGATTTAATGGATGTTTAAGATGTTGAAGAAGGTCTGACAAAAGCAGCTGCTTTGGGGGGGAGATCAGGGAGTAGGAGGAGAGATCAGGTTCCTGGCCAATTTTGTGTACATGGCATTCTGAGGCACTTAGGAGATATTGAGGCAAAAATAAGACACTGATTTATCTCTTATTTTTTCAAAATGTTTTTCAATCATATTTTTCTGTGTTTTTTTTTTCCTACAATAAATCTGAACTAGGTTAGTGTTTGTATCCCCATCTATAAACAAAGAAACGTGGAGAAATGTGAACTGAAGGTTCAGTGCACAGTTGGAAATATGAGTTATAAACCCAGTGGTGAATGTCAGAGATAGACTGGGAATCCCTTTGGGGCTCTCTTTTCAGAGATATTCTTTTTGTGTGTGTGTGCTGACCCCCCAGCTATATATCTGGGTTGGGGTATAGGCAGCTCTTGGGTAAAAGTACATCCTATGTTTGAAAGGTTGCATAAAACAGATTCAAGACATCTTTTAGAAGTCATATATGTACCCAGGATAAGGATATCCAATAATTTTGCAACAGCTAACATTTTTCTCTATTTCATACCTACCTTTAGGCCTGTGAACCAGTATTTTGTCTCTCACTGAGAGGAAGGTTTTGTTTCTAATAGAACAGGACAAAGTAGGTGCGGCTTGCAGATGATTTATGATATCTGTGTGCATCGTGTCTCAATCAGATTCCTGGCAAGGGGCAGATGGCATTTACCAAAAGGATGATTGGCAAGATTTAGTGGAAGGAGTATTTAAGTGTGGGCAGTGCTGAGAGAAACCAGTTGGGAATGGTTAAGTACTCTGGGGTTGGCGG
This sequence comes from Vulpes vulpes, assembly GCF_048418805.1. Taxonomy (NCBI): domain Eukaryota; kingdom Metazoa; phylum Chordata; class Mammalia; order Carnivora; family Canidae; genus Vulpes; species Vulpes vulpes. Next base: position 95,052,749 of record NC_132793.1, on the reverse strand, counting down.
CAGCAGGAAGCTTTTAGCACCCAGAGGACACGGGTACTGGGACTAGAGTTCTAGCTGTAGGACACATGCAGGGTGCCGGACGGCAAATGCTCTGACTTCTCTGATCTTTGACCTCTACTCTTAAGAAGATGTCCTTCGGAGTGATGCCATCTGTAGAGACCAGGCCCTGGGTATAGCACAGAAGGTGGAGAGTGGGTTTGGAAGGGCCAGAGAAGACTGTCCAACATAGTTTGTGCAAAACACATCTGTGCATACTCTTCTTTATGATTTTTTGACACAAAGACATTTATGGACTTTCTGTCTGTTCTCTATCTATCTATCTATCTATCTATCTATCTATCATCTGTATCTACCCACCCATCCACTTATATATTCATGTATTTATATATCATTTATATACATCCATCGTCTATGTATTTATATATACATATTATTGATATCTATATCCATCTATCCACTGTCTATATCCACGTATCCTATATCTTTTTAAAAATGGTAGCTTTCTGAAATAAAAGTCACATAAAATTACCATAGAATTTTCCCTTTTAAAATGTGTACAATTAAGTGATTTTTAGTATATACATAGTTTTCTTGATTTTTTTTTAAAGTAACAGATTGGTTCTATTTGATTGTGGAAATAGAAGTATTCAGGTTAAGGAAGTTTTTTTTTTTATTTATTGTGGAAAAAATACACACACATATGATTTGCCATTTTAACTGTAAATGTACACAAAGAAGATTTAAAAATTCCTGCTGTGTGCCCTGAAGCATGCAGGTAGGGCAGGGAAACAAATGAAGTGGGGGATACAGCACCACAGCAGCGGTTCTCAAACTGAGCACAATGATCAGTTTTCATATTTCCAAATGTTGGTGGAAGCTCTGAGGTCTCTAGTACATGGGACTGGTAACTGGTCGGACCATGTGCGCCTCCTCCACATGCGAGTTCAACGATGCCCACACTGGTCTACACCCTGTTCGACCAGCCAGGTCCATGGATCTCATGCTGGCAGCAAGCAGTTTCCCATTACTTTCCACGTTCCTCAATGCTCATTCTGTCTGGGGCCTGGCGAGAACAGGGCTCACGCCAGCACTGAGCCATGAATCACACTTCCAGTAACACCACACCAAAGACTTCCAGAGAATTTGCATCGATACAACTTTCTTCCTTGTTCTCCTTCTTATGTACAGATTATTTTCTCCCAGATGGTTCCCAAGTGCCTTAGTCCCTTCTTGGGCTCTGCTATGGCCCCGAGCTGCCCAGCAAAGCCACAGAAAGTTGCTTTTAGGAGGCAGGTCCTGAACCCTGATGGCCAGGGATGTAGAACTGGAGCTGGCCTGCAGCCGAAGCCTGCTCTGTGTCAACAGAGCCTGGCCCTCCTGCTCTGTGTTTCTCATCTGTGTAATCACTCATTCATTCTCAGATGCTCAGCAGGCTGCGAACTGGGGGAAGAAGCAGAGCAGGGAGCTTCCAGGCCCTCGGGCAGTAGTTAGAGGGCCGTGGTGAGATGAGGACAGCGGCCCAGTGCAAAATCGTACAATAATGGAGTACTGGAAAACCTTTATTGAGATGTAGTAGTCAAACCACAGTTGTTAAACGACCATAACTAGGTCTTAAATAATCAGTTCAGCTGGTCTCTATTTAATATAACAGCTGCCTATTAAACCTAAATTAAGTACAGAGTTAAATGTCTCTAGGATGCAGAAACCCCAAAGTGACTGCCAAACCCAGAACGAAACCTCTGGCTAGAACAGCTACGATCATGTCCGCCTGGTCTGGGTGTGCTCTGGTTTGGATAAAACAGGCGCCCCATCCCACTGCCCAGCTGTCTCTGCTTGAAGAATACTACTTCCCAGGGTTGGGGTGGGGTAGAGCTCAGGCTTTGCAATACATTTCAGTCCTGATTATGTCCCATAAATTTTTTAGTTTCATAGACATTCTCAAATATGCCAGAAATATAGAAATGCCTCCAAAGAGCACTGAAAGGCCTCTGTGGCCTCGAATAAGCCAGAATGATAGTACGTTCTGTGCCTCGTCTCCCCTCCCATTCCGCTGCCACAGACAGGTTCCTATCTTCTGCTCAGACCGCAGTAAGAGACTTCCAGCCCCATAACCTCCTTCCAAACCACTCTGCACCCTGCTACTCTTCCTCCTTTCCCCCTCCCTCACTTTCTCCTTTCCTTCCTTCCAGAAATACTTCGCACCTACTATGCACTAACATTTGGGTTGCAATGCGGTAGCAGCGAGCTACTATTTCAGCGGAAGAGGCAGCCGTTGATGAGAATGCTCTAAGAGGCCATCTGACCTCTGACTCTGGATTTTTCTCCCCAGTCTCTTAGCCTCCAGGAATACAAGGCTCTGCTTCCCTCTCTACTCTCATTTCCTATGGCTTCCTCCTTCCTCCCTGGAGGACAGCCAGGCACGCCCACTTAGTTTTGTTTCTTGAGCTCCTCTTGGAGACTACCTGCATAGAAATTATCTGGGATGATAGCTAAAAATGCATGTTCTCAGGTGTGTTTTTCCCCCCCATCCTCCGCACCCCATCCAGATATACAGAGCTGGCTTTTGATGTCATTGTTGTCATTAGGCCAGAGAAGCAGGCTTTAATTTTTAATCAAGCTCCCAGGTGACTTTGCTGCATGCTAAGACCAGCGATCCCCAGTTTTTGCTGCATTTCAGTCTCCTTCTGCTTGGATGTGCCCCCTGTCTGCTAGATCTGCCTGGGGACTCCCATATGTCAAGGTTCAACTCACTGCTACAATCTCTGTCTCTTTTCCTGACATCTCTCCCAGTGTCCTGCCCTGATTCCCTCCAATGTACAGAACTGCAGAGATGGTGGGCAGAGGACCATTGAGGCTTTAATTCGTGCAGAGCTATGTTCTGCGGAAGAAGAGGAGTTCCGCCAGCCTGGATCCTCCCTGCAGCCCCAAGCCTTCCCTTAGGTGGGAAAGGCCCACTAGCATCTCCTTTGGTTCACAGTTGAGCAAGGCAAGTATGTGGTAATGAAGAGAAGTGGTTCAAATCCTGGCTCCCCCACTCTGTGGCATTGGCCATGTAGCCTCTTAGAACCTGTTTCTCCAAATGGGGATAACCCACTTGACTTCTAGGGTTGTCTTGAGGGATCAGGAATAGATGCCTATAAGGTGTTCTCCAAATGAATGCCTTCAGACTTGAAAGTAGACATGAGCCACCTGGGTGTCTTGTGAAAATGCTGCCTCTGATTCAGCAAGTCGGAGGCAAGGCCTATGCTTCTGCCTCTCTGGCAGGTGACATCGTGCTGTTGCTGCGGGGACCCCACTTTGAGTAGCAGTGGCTCCAAAGGTTGGTTATTAGTAACCTATTGGTTATTGATATTAAAGGCAGTGGGTATATGAAAAAAGATAGTGAAGCTTGTCATTAAAATATAAAGAACCCAGTTTGGAAAGGGAAACCTAGAGAGGTCTGCCACAGGTCAGTTGGGCTCAGCCCAGGGGCCAACATATGGCTTTCATTTCCTGCCAGTAAGGCACCTCCAGACGTGTGACTGTTATGTCCTCTCTGCTCCCCTGGGGGAAGTGGGCTGAGAAAGTGGGAAAGGAACCTCTGTCTGCTGAAGACCGAGGACCCAGGACAGGGGTGCAGGGTGCAGGAGGCAGGATGCAGGGCTCAGCCATGCCACCCTCTGCATGCAGCTTTGCGCATGTATGGAAACTCCGGAATGGCCCAGATTTAAGCACAGTAGGAGGTATGGTTGAGGGTGCACTTACACCTTCATTTCCTTACTGCCCCTGTGCATACTATGGCGATATTGCTCCTGCCCCCATTACACTGTGGAAACAATGGAAACAGTTCCTACTAAAAGCATGAATGATCTGTCACTGTAAACACTGTGTTCTCTCTCTTGACAATTCCACAGTGTTGAGCAATGACGATCACTCCCTCTTGCTCGAAACACTCTCTTCATTTGACTATTGTGACACTTCCCCAGTTTTGCAGGACTGCCCTCCTCTAATTGGCATTAAATGTTGGGAGGTCCTTAAGTGCTGGATTCTTGGTGCTATTGCCATCTCTGTTTCTCTTAAACCGTGGGAGGTCTCCTTCATCCTAATGGTGTCTGGTACCATTTACATGAGGATGGCCCAGTCATTTGTATTTCAACTCAGACCCCTCTGTAGAAATCCTGACCAATCCTAACCACCTCTTGGTTCTAGTTCAGAATGCCCACAACCACAATTGTGATCTTTCTGCCTCAATCTATCCTTTTCCAAAATCAGTGACTGACCCCATTTCTATAGGTGGGCACCTACATGTCATCCTCAATGCTTCCATCTCGCTCACTTCCCACATCTTATGCATGCACACTCATGTTGATTTTTACCTCTTAAGTTTCTCTCAAATCTGTCCACTTCTCTTAATCTCCATCACCACCGCCTCACTAGGGCTGTGATTGTTATTTTGGTTTGAACATCACTTGGTTTCTCCTCTCCTGAAGGAGATTGGCCAAGTTAAATATCCTTCAAAGTCGAGGACCATGGATTTCATGGCCATGGATTTCATCATTTTTTCTATAAAGATAGTTTTATTAAGTATGGCAGGACTCCATTCTTGTGGAATGGCTTGGACCAATTAGTCCAAACTTGGTTTTCTTTTGTGGGATGAGATCGGGGCTCTTCACTTACAATGAGTCCTAAGTTTAGGCCTGGATGACCAGACTGCTAAGGATAGGAGTGAGAAATTAGCAGTGTTGGAGATATAATCAGTTTTTCTTTCCACATTTTAATAGCGAATTCATTTGCTCTATAGACTAGATTGAACCCATGTTTTCTTTGTTCATCCATTTACTCACTTGGGAAGATCTATTTGAGGGAGTAATTCTTGTTTTGTTGGGAAGATAATGTAATCTGCAGTGATAGCTTTTCCACCTTTATGCTTGTGCTGAAGACTGCATGAGGGTAGGAATTATGAAGGGAGAATGGCGGAGTTCACTCTCATCCTTGGCTCTGCCCCCCCACCTGAGGGGCTTTACGTGGAACAGGCGTCATCACCTCCCAACTCAACTGTGTGGGCTGAAACCCTGGGTTTTCCTTAGCATTTTGTTATAAATGCTTGATCCAAGGCACAATTTTTAGTCTGTAGTTTCCTTTAACTTAGCTGGAGGGAAGAGTCTTTGTGGTCCAATCACTTGGTTTCAAATACTAGCTGTGCTTCTTACTAGCTGTGCATTCTTGGACAAGTTACTTACCCTTTCTTTTCTGTCTCATCATATTACCTCCCTGTCAGTGTTGTGGTGAGGACTAAACAAGACAGTGTATGTTGTAAAACTTCATAAGACCCTGTCCTTGGTGGCTCTTCTTTTTTAACAATGCTTTCTTTGTTTTTTCTTGCTTCTTCCTTCTCATTGCCCTTTCTTAGCATTCTGCTTCTTCCCGCCCCTTGGCTTTCCTGAAGCTTCTTCTATCCTTAATTTGTATCCAGCCCCCCACCCCCCGCCACCCCATTCTACATGTCTATTTGGAGGTGATTTACTTTAATCTTGTGGTGTCAACTCTCTTATTCCTCACCATGACCCTTCAATCTGGGCCTCCAGAGATGCCTAGGGCAAAGTATAGGAGGAGGAGTGTGGAGTTACCATGCCCTCTCTGGGTGGGGTAGGGTGGGGGGGCACCAATCTCCCAGCACCTCCCATGTGTTTAGCAACAGGGAAGCTCTCTAAACCTTTCAGTTCAGATTTTTCTTAATGGGGGCTTCATTACATGGCATGATTGATTAAATCGTTGGTCATTAGTGATTAACTCAACCTTCAGCCCCTTCTCCTAGGAGGCTAGGGGGTGAGGCTGGAAGTTCTGCCCCTCTAATAACATTTTTGGTTTCCCTGGCCACCAGCCCCCTTCCTTCAAGAGTCACCTCCTAAGCATAAACTCAGGTGTGGTTGAAAGGGGCCTGTGAATAACAAAAGACATTCCTTGTACTCTTACCACTCAGGAATTCCAAGGGTTTTAGCAGTTCTGTCCAGGAACTGGGGATGAAAATCAAATATATATTTCTTTTTTTATATATATATTTCTTAATATATATCAATATCACACCTTTTTTGTATGCGAATTAAATAAAAACTCTTCACTATGACCTCTTATATGGTTTTATTCTATGGTCCTTTGTTGGTTGAGCATTGATAGATTCTATTGTTGAGTCATCCTAAGTGAAATAAGCAAATAAAGAAATTATTCTTTTCTCTAAAGAACGATGCCTTTCTGCCAAAAGTCAGAGCTTCCAAAGAGTTCACAACTGAGTACAGAGGCAAGAAATCACTGGCAATCAGAAGTCAAGGTTACTTCTGAAACTGGATAGAGGCAGAGATAAATAGAACCATGGATAATGTCAACATGCCTCATCTCTTAACTGATTTACATATCCAGTGAGTGAAGGGGATTCACAAAATTTCAGCTAGTGCTCTAATCCCTAATGTGAGAGTGAGAAGACTCTGAATTTTATCTTGGCTTTTCCTTGAACAAGCCACTTCTTACTCTTTGAACCTCAGTTTATACCTTTATAACAAATTGGATTGGGCTAAATACTGGTGCTCCTAGGGGACATTTTGGAAATTACAGGAACACTTCAGATTGTCACTGTGATGGGGAATGGTTCTACTGGCATTTAGTGGGTACAGACCAGGGAGTGATGGTATCCTATAGTGTACAAGGCATCCTGAGCCATGTCCCAAGCCCCTTTTCAAGTAGGTAAAAAAACTTGTTTGTGATCACCTGAGTCTCAAACCCAACTCTGTTTTACATATAAACTCACACCATTGTTTCATGGTTTTAATATGCACTGAATTTATGCAAGTAACATGTATATGGAAGAAGCATATACTTTGTTTGATTGTAGCTTTACCAAGAGTTGTTCACCATTTTGAAAAAATCATGTCACTGATGCTCATGCTATTCTTAGTGTTTAGGGTTCAATATAGTATTCTAACTCTGCGCCTTGTAGGCGTTGAATTCTTGGTGAGTCTATATCTGTTGTTAGTATATTTATTTAGCTCTTACTTCAAAATGTCAACTAGAAAGAATGAATGTGGGTAATACATCAAAAGTAGACATAAGCATCTGATTTATTCATTATGTCTTTTAAGTATATTTTTCATAAGCATTTGCATATTAAAATTCATCTTATCTTATTAGAAATTACTTTATTTCTCACTTATGTCATCTCTATTATGGGGCATTATATTTATTTTTTATTTTATTTTTTTCATTATATTTATTTTTAAAATTATGTGCTTGGGTCAGTTGTACATCTGTGATTCTATTTAAGAATAGCAAGGGAGATATTTGCAAAATATTGACTACAAAAATGGAATGTTGGGTCTAACAGAAGTAGGAACCCTGGATAGTTTTCAATCTGAATATTTTAGGAAATATTGCCATCAAGTAAGACAAATAAGACAAAAAGGAGTTCAGCCTGAACTCCTAACCAAAAGGATGAGCTGCGCGCTACCTAGAGATTGCTTATGCCCCTCGTAGGGGTAACTCCCCAGCCCCCCATTCAGACAAATACCAATTATTAATAGCCGTCCATCTATCTTCATCTCCAGTGGGTCTTGAGTCCACCCCCAAAATCTTGCCTGGCAACTGTTGCTAGGAAGATGCAGCCTCTCCAGCTGACCTTCCAAAGACTTGAAATCACAGCTGGTTGTTTCCTAGCTGCTGATGAGATCAAATTTGCTCAGACAAAGCAATGGAGAAACACATAAATGCACAAATAGCAACAATATGCAAAGGGGACTGAGGACAATATATAAGATGTGGTAAGTGGGAGCTGTTGGGCTCTTGCCTTTCCTTCCTGGAGGCTCACGATGGAAAAAGGATCATTAAAAACCTATCCATTGTACTTCCTTGTTATTCCAGGGATAGAGGCACTACAAGGCAATCTGCTATTCCAACCTCTTTCATTAAGTCTGTCTGCAATCCATGTCTTGCAGGCAGGCAGCATCCACATTTCACTCCTATTTTGGCTACTCCATTCTTTTGATACAGCTGAATAGTGATAATGATTAGGATAATGATAATAAGAGCCACTATTGGTTGATACTTGCTTTGTTCTTGGAATTGTCCTAAATGCTTTTCATGAATTCCCTCATTTGTTATTCATACAGCTCTTGGAGGGACATGTCACAAACTTACCTACTTTGTGCTCTATACTTTATTCACCAATTTTGATCATTCCATCTGACACATACAGATAGACGACAGCGCATGCAGCAAGATTCATTCATTCATTCATTCATTCACTCACCTACCACCCTATGTGGCCTAAGTGTATGTTTGCTGCCAAGCCTACTGGGAACTTGGGTGAGACCCCTCTCCCTCCCCCAGGAGACTGAGAGTCTGGTTTCATACAGAATTGAGCTTTGGCTGCACACTCATTCGTGGAAGCACATAGCCTCTTTGAACCTGTTGGCTCTGTGAGTGGTGGGGTTGGGGGAAGTACCTGGGTGCACCCTACGGTTTGTGGTAGGATGTTTGGCCATATAAGTGGTCATACAACATGAGTTCATTGCTTATATTCTACCTTCTACCATGGCTCCCACCCCAGGATGCAGATCTTAGGATCAAGGGGTCAAACAAAAGGCACAGTGACAAAAGTCAGCACCCAACACTTGCTAGGTGCTGCTTGGGGCTATGCATTGAGTTTCATTTCACTGAACCTGCAGAATGCTGTAGGCTCAGCAGCATAGACCTTGAGCTTGGGGCTTGGGAAGAAGACTTCCGCAGTACCTATTGTAACCTCTTTACACTCTACTTGGCCTCAGCTATAGGCATTCAACCCTGGTTGCTGATTCTGCCATGAACTTTTAGCTTCTTTTCTTCTTCTCTTTCCATTTGCTTCTGGTTAAAAGGATTTAGGAGTAACAGAAGAGAAACAGAAAGCTCAGGTGCATGTGGCTGAGCCCCTGCCTACAGATGTAGGGAGTTGCTTGACCAGACTGTGCAAAGGGCAGAGTCAGGTGCTGGAAGATGCCATTCTAGGCAAATAATGCCCAATCAACTTCTCCAGTAGGACTTCGGCCTCCACTTACACCCATGCTGGACTCAGAGAGACTTGCTCTTTAGACCGAGCAGGACTGAGCTGCCCACCCACCCATGTGGTGTAGGCTGTAGTGTTTATATTTTTCTCTTTTTCCTTTTGATATGGTTATTAAAAACTTTAAACAATTTTTATTTAAAATTTACATACAGTAAAATTAAATTTTTTGGTGTGCAATTTTGACCTATACCCCTATCAAGATAAAGAACAGTTCTATCACTCCCCATTGCCCAAAGTATCCTTCATGTCATCTTTTGTAGTTAATCCACCCCCCACTATACCCAGCACTTGACAACTATCCATACTCTGTCCCTATAGTTTTACCTTTTCTATGTTGTAATATAAATGGAATCCTAAAATAACCTGTTGGGTGTGACTACTCTCACTTAGAAAATACATTTAAAATTCATCCATGTTGCTTTTGTCAAATGTCCCCTTCTTTTTTATTGCTGAATAGTATTCCATTGTATGGATATGTGACAGATCCCTTGTCTATCCTCCAGGTAAATGGCATTTGGGCTGTTTCCAGTTTTGAGGGATTACTGATAAACATTTAGGTATAGGTTTTTATGTGAACATACATTTTTTAATATACAAATATCTATGAGCAGGATTATTGGGTCATATGGTAAATATGATCAACTTTATAAGAATTCCAAAGTGGCTGTATCATTTTGTATTCCCACCAACAAGGTATGAAAATTCCAGTTACCTCTTTTCCTCCCCAACACTTGGTATTGTCAGTTAAAAAAATATTGTTTCAGGGGCACTTGGCTGGCTCAGTTCATAGAGCATTTGATTCTTGATCTTGGGGCTGTAAGTTGAAACTCCATGTTTGTTTACTGAATAATGAAATCTTCAAAATAGTTATTTAAGCTGTTCTGATAGGTATGGAATGGTATCTTATTATGGTTTTAGTTTGCATTTCTGTAATGACTAATGATGTTGACTATGTCTTCATGTCATTATTTGCAATCCATATGTCTTCTTTGGTGAAGGGCCTTTAAATCTTTTACCCATTAAAACAATTGGGTTGTTTGTTTCCTTATTATTGGGTATTGAGAGTGTTAAAAAATATATTCTGGATTGGAGTCAGATATGTGATTTGCAGATATTCCTCCCTGCCCCCAGTCTGCCCTTGGCGTGCCATATGTTATCTCCACTTGAGATCTGTGGCCAGGTCTGGTCATGTGGTCAGATGCAGTGTAGGGGAGCTGGCAGGTGCAGTGCTAGCTGGTGCCTGGAAAAGCAGAGGACTGAAGATATTTGGTGAACAGAACGATGACCACCCCACACACTGCTCATACTATTTTAGAGTCTGCTTACCAATAGTTCAGGAAGTTTCTCCCACATTCACCAGCATTCCTCCTTAGTAGGGGTCAGCAGACTGCAGGACACAGGCCAAAACTGGCCTGCTGTCTGTTTTCCTTCAGCCTCTGAGCTAAGCATGCTTTTTTACACATGAACATTTGAAATCAATTTGACAATTAGAAAAGCTGACTTTGAACCTCAGTTAAGCACAATGTTATTAGTCTGAAGAAAATTAAATTATTCTCACTAGTAGGCCTGTATTACAAAATAATCATACTCAATCATTCTTCCATGTTGAATTTGTCAATGAAGGTCTGTGGGAATGTGTTTGCTCTCATTGAGATAAGTACTACATAGTATTCTTGATTTTGCTCTTGCCCCACAAAGCTGAAAATATTTACTCTCTGGCACTTGAAAGAAAATGCTGAATTCTATTACTTAGAATGGCTTTTCAGAGCAGCATAATATTCTCTATATGTGCATATAGTAACATTCTTCTGCTCATAATGTTCAACTGCATTGTTTCTAGATTTTTCCTATTTTGACGACACAGAGATATAGATCCTTGAACATATATCACAAAGACAAGAATTTTTTATTTGCTTAGGATATTTTCCTAGAAGCAGAACTGCTGAATCAAAAGATGGTACATTTTGCAGAATTTGATTCAATATTTCTTTTTCTTTTTTAATTTCTTTTTTTTTAAAAGATTTTATTTATTTACTTGAGAGAGAGAGAGAGAGAGAGCAGGATTGGGGGGCAGGCAGAGGGAGAGGGAGAAGCAGACTCCCCGTTGAGCAGGGAGCCCAGCATGGGTCTCTGTCCCAGGACCCCAGGATCATGACCTGAGCCAAACGCAGATGCTTAGCTGACTGAGCCACCAAGGCGCCCCTCAATATTTTTAAGTAATCTACCAGAATGGTACCATTTCATATTCCTGCCTTCAGTGGATAAAGATATAAAGATATTTGTTTATGTATCTTTTTTCAGAACTGTTGGTATAATTCTGTAGTATCGGTAGTCACTTGGTTGATGATAAAATGGTTACTTATGGTCATTTTAATGTACCTTTTAAAGATTATTGATGAAGTAATGTATCATGTTACATGTTCTAGAGCCATTTGTACCTCTTCTTTTTTAATTATCTTCTTTAGGTGCTTTGTCTATTTTTCTCTGGGATAATCTTAAGTTCTTTATTCAGCATGCAGCAGTGCCCTGGAAAGTTGCCAAAAAATCATTTGCAGAGCTGAATTATATCCAGTCCAGATATTTTTCAGGGGAGCCATCCAGCTACATTTTCTGACTAAAGACAAACTGAGTCACTTTCCTCTGTTATGTTCTTCTGTACCTTTATTTTATTTTATTTTATTATTTTATTTTATTTTATTTTAAAGAGAGAGAGAGACTGCAAGCACAAACAGGGGCAGAGGTAGAGGGAGAGAGAGAAGCAGGATCCCCACTGAGTAGGGAGCCCAATGTGGGACATGATCCCAGGACCCCAGAATCATGACCTGAACAGACACTTAACTGACTGAGCCACCCAGGTGCCCCTCTGTGCCATGATTTTAAAAGAGACTGTCCTACTTGGCCAGTGGATGGACATCTACTGCTTAGCAAGAAGGCACAGGCTCCGTTTGCCTCACTGGCCAAGACTTGGGGGTTGAAAACACAGCAGTAAGAACATAGAAAGGTGGTACAAAAAAATCTTCTGGTTTGGGATTCTTGAAGATTTTTTGGCTTGCAACCAGATCCAGCTTCTAACAGTGACAGTGGCAGGCACTGGTGGTTGGTGACAGGGAAGATTTTTGGGAACACCACCTGGCTATGAGAAGCTTAGGATAGTTCCCTATGGTTAGAGACACAATCCATCCATGTTTTCAAAAGTGGTGAGATACAGATAGGGGATAGAAGTGAGGATCCCTGTTGCATTGCTGAGGACTCTCCAATGCTTTTAGGGGTCAAAGATCATTAGTGAGTTGAAGAAGGAAACCAAAGGACATCTGGATGGCTCATTCACTTAAGTGTCAGACTCCTGATTTCTGCTCAGGTCATGATCTCAGGGTTGTGGGATTGAGCCCCGAGTAAGGCTCTGTGCTGAATGTAGAGCCTGCTTAAGATTTTCTCTCTCTCTCTCCCTCTGCCCCTCCTCTCCAACTCTCTCTCTAAAAAAAGAAGGAAGTCAAGTGTCTTTGAGCCAGGCTGGCTCAACAGTAACCAGACCACCCTGTTACTAGGGAAGCCAGAGTCACTGCAGAGAAGTCTCTTGTTTATGTTCTGATCTTTAGGTGATCCAATTCATCCTCTTTTATGTCCCTTTGTGTTTAAGGCCATGCATGAGGAGAAGACCTTTTCTGACATGCATCCTGGTCACCACTGATTTCTCGAATTAAATTAAAAAAAATTCCAGACAAAGGGGCACCTGGGTGGCTCAGTGGTTGAGAGCTTTCTTTTGGCTCAGGTCATGATCCCAGGGTCCTGGGATTGAGTCCTATATGGGGATACCCACAGGAACCTGCTTCTCCTTCTTTCCTTTTTTTTTTTTTTAAGATTTTATTTATTTATTCATGAGAGACACACAGAGAGAGAGAGAGAAAGAGAGGCAGAGACACAGGCAGAGGGAGAAGCAGGCTCCATGCAGGGAGCCCGACGTGGGGCTCGATCCCGGGTCTCCAGGATCAGGCCCTGGGCTGAAGGAGGCGCCAAACCACTGAGCCACCTGGGCTGCCCCTTCTCCCTCTTTCCTATATCTCTGTCTCTCTTTCTGTGTCTCTCAGGAATAAATAAATAAAATCTTTTAAAAAGTTTCCAGGCAAAACGTTGACCTTTGTTTTGAGCTATGTCCCCATCAATGCAATTCTTAACCTGCAACATTAGGATTCTGAATTATAAACATGTCCTTGACACCAGTTAGCAGGTTCGTCCCAGTTCCCTTGGGTTTGGTGACATGGAGGTATATGGAAAGAAGGCACATTGTTTTTAAGGTGCTCATAGTCATGTGTAGGGAACGTAGCTGAAGTAAGGCTTCCAGCACAGGATGAAAGGAGTCTAGAGATTTATGTCCAAGCTGTTCAGGCATCACTTAGAGGAAGTGGGAGAGGAGGCTGGTGGTAGAAGAAAGGCTTCCCAGAAAAGGGAAACATGAATTGAGTTTTAAAAAAACCAAACCGACAGGTAAGGAGGGGGACAGGTGGAAAGTGTAGGTAGAGTGGAGAGTGGATGTGGGCTTTCAGTGACTCAGTAACCAGCTAACCCAAGCATTTCACAAATTGTTACGGTGTTGCCCTCCATGCTATGTTACAACAATCTTCTCTAAATGAGACTCCGTTGAAATTGGTGGTGTCGCTCAGGCTTCTTGCTGCACCCTACCTCATACAAATTTCCTGGCTGGTGGCAATGGCATTTGTCAGAGAAGGGCACGATAAATTAAAAAAAAAAAAAATCCCTCCATTCCCAGTTTCCCTGGAAAGTTCCTCAGGAATAGACTGCCAGGCCCAGGACAATATACACATATGTGAGCAGAACATTCGCTGGCCCACTGAAATCAATGCACAGAGGCTTCTGTTAATAACACTCAATCACAGGCCAGGATTCGCGGCAGTGTATGGGCCTGCCTGACCCTCTTTCAGGGGAGTTCGTCACTGACCTCATTGCTACTTAAGTTTTCAGGAAGGGGCTTGAAGACAGAATGAGATTGGCTCTTGGACATTGCACTGGGACAGCTGGGAGCCACAGCTCTGCCCTGAAGGATGAAAGTTTGGTTATTCTAGAAAGATGCTCAAATGTCTCAGGAGAATAAAAAAAGGCTTATCTTTGCAGAGCTTTCAAACCAAGCCCTTCACCCTCATGGAGGCGCATGGAGATAAACTTCCCATTTATCTCACATTTGCAGGTATAGCAATTGGGGCTTGAGGAGGGCTCATGATTTGCTACTAAGGAGCCAGGACCTGAACCCAGGCCTCTGGTTCTGGACCTGCTCTTTCCCCTCCTTGCATCAGACTCACTGAAATCTCCAAAGATTATATGTTTTCTGTAAAACTTGATGGGACAATGTCTCTCCGGCTCATAAGAACTTTCAGTTCACTTAAGGGTAAAATGAGCTCTGGGTAAATATTGTCTTTTAAGGTTTGCCATTCAATTCAGAGGTAGAATTTAGTGATTCATCAGTTTCATATAACACTCAGTGCTCATTACATGAAGTGCCCTCCTTAATGCCCGTCACCCAGTTACCCGCCCCCCTCCAGTGACCCTCAGCGTGTTTCCTAGAATTTAGCGTCTTTTATGGTTTGCCTTTCCCTCAATTTTCATCTTATTTTTCCTTCCCTTCCCCTGTGTTCATCTGTTTCATTTCTTAAACTCCATGTATGAGTGAAATCATATGGTATTTGTCTTTCTCTGATTGACTTATCTCACTTAGCATAATACCCTCTAGTTCTATCCACATAGTTGCAAATGGCAAGATTGCATTCTTTTTGATGGTTGAGTAATATTCCTGTGTGTGTGTGTGTGTGTGTGTGTGTGTGTGTGTGTGTATACATCATCTTCTTTAACCAGTCATTTGTCTATGGTAGACATCTGGGCTCTTTCCATAGTTTGGCTATTGTGAACATTGCTGCTCTAAACATTGGGGTGCATGTGCCCCTTCGAATCACTATGTTTGTATCCTTTGGATAAATACCTAGTAGTGCATTTGCTGGGTCATAGATTAGCTCTATTTTGGACATTTTGAGGAACCTCCATAGTGTTTTCCAGAGTGGCTGCACCAGCTTACATTCCCACCAACAGGTTCCCTTTTTTCCACACTACTCCATTCTAGATACTTCTGTTCTAAATCCAACTTGGCTTTGCAATTAGGAGGCTTTCCTTGGTTCTTACAGTTTGTCCTCTGAATGTTGAGGGATCTCTTCAGGGTAACTTCAGGGCAAGGCAAGAAGAAGTTCTTGTATTGAGAAAATCTGTATTTTTGTCGTTCACTTTGGTTTCCCTGGGGCAAGATCTCAGGTACAACAGGAACCAAGAGATCAGGTCTTTGGAGCAGAAAGAAAGGTGGGGAGAAATGTGGGGGAGCTAGTAAGGAAGCCAGGTTGTGGATGGGGGCAGGACACGGACAGGACAAGGGCAGAGCCAGGAGAGAGAACGCGTGCATCGTTGCTCAGCTGGTCTCCTGGGGCCCACCCTGGAGCCTGGCTCAGTGATGCCAGGGAAGGCAACTCATCTGCAGTGACCCAGAGAATGAGGCTGAGGGGCTGGGGATGCTGAACGGTGATTCTGGAAGGCTCCAAGAGAGAAGTGCATCTGGAGGGCAGGGGCACTGTGGCTCACACAGTTGGCTTCTTAAGGTGCAAGTAGGGTGTAGAAAGGAAAGGAACCAACAGGCAGGTTCCAAAACTACCACCCCCACTGACATGCTCTCCACCATCTCTCCCTCCACCAACAGCATCCTCATCCCCCCACCCACCGCGAACCACATCCAGCTCTGCCATGTTTACGGCTGCTGGTTCTGCCCCTGCCTCCAACATGACCACTGCCAACACCATCAGCACCAGGGTCTCCCCTGTCACTGTGGTCACCATTTCTTAGGTCCTGTAACAGGCCAAACACCATGCAAATGGCTTTCCAGGGACTTCATCCTCACAATACTCCTCCTCAGTGAGAGTTATTTGTCTTGTTTTACAGTGGAGGGGACTGAGGTTCAGAGAAGTTAAGTAATTTGTTCAAGGTCACATAGCAGAAAGCTGTAGAACCAGGATTTCAACCCGGGCCTGCAAGTTCTTCCAATGGGCAAAGCATGGCAGCTTGGAAAGATTCACTGTCAGGCACAAGGCACATTCTTGAGGCTTCCTTTATGTACTATTGAGCCACAGGATTTGGGTCTGAGGGGCTCCTGGTGGGCTCCAAGCCTGACAATCTGCTCTTCCTTCCTTTTTCTGACTTTCTCTCATACATTGTGGATCATATGGGTTTTCAGGTCAGAACAAATAAAAATGTTTTATGCCCCCTCTTTTTTGGAGCTTTGGATGTTGCTGTTTGCACACAATTCTGGGAGCAGATGGAGTCGGAGAGAGATCCCAGATGATAACTCAGTTGTGAAAGCTCTTTGAAAACCCCCACTTAGCATAAATACCTCTGAGTATATGCGAGAAGGAGGAAACAGAGAGAGAGAGACAGAGAGAGAAACAGAGACACACACAGGGCCAGAGACAGAGACACACATCCAGAGACAGAAAGAGAGACAAGGGGAGAGAGAGTAAGAGCGAGAGTGAAAGAGAGCAAGAGCTCAAGCACATGGCTGATGGTACCATTCACTGTTTATGCTCTTGGGTCTAGTGGCGCCAGGACTACCCCTGGGTACCTGAGCCTGTGAAGTCCCAATGGTTTCTGTCCCTTGGTATACAGAAACAAAGCACTTAGCCCAGTGCCTGGCACCCAGTGATAGCTCAAAGGGCACCCATTCTTTGCACAAACAAAGCCCTGACTCTGCCTGGAGGGCACTGCTCCCTGCGACTCCTCACCTGGTTTTTGCCACCTCCCTGGAGGCTCCCTGGTGGCGGCAGCCACAGCTGCTCAGCACCCTCCGAGTGCCCAGCCTTCTCTTAGGGCGAACGGGACGTTGTCCCTCTGCAGGTCCGCGGCGATGTCAGAGTCAGGTGTGTTCACAAGGAGTCGAAGTGCGTTGCCTGGGGCTCAACGTGAACTTTGGGGACACCTGGGAGTGGGGAGTGGGAGGAGGAAGCATGCCCTGAAACAGTTTTATTTTATTTTTTAAAAAAGATTTTATTTATTTATTCATGAGAGATGCACAGAGAGAGGCAGAGACACAGGCAGAGGGAGAAGCAGGCTCTGGTGGGGAGTCCGATGCAGGACTCGATCCCAGGACTCTGGGATCACACCACTGAGCCACCCAGGTGCCCCTGAAACCGTTATTTCAACTCACTTCCCTGCTGCTTGTTGATGGCAGCTCAGAGCACTGGGCTGAAATCCCCCTGGTTCCGCTGAAATTGGAGCTGGGTTAGGGTTCTGAGCCACAATAAATCACCCAGGGAAGGGCTGTGCAGCTGCCTATTTGGACCTGGAGGGGAGGGCCCCAGCTGCCTTATTTTTCTGGAAGCATGTGGCTCTGGATCCGCCGTGACCGGTGGCGTGGAGACCTCGCTGTCCATACGTGGCTGGAGAAGGCACTGCCGGCAGGGCTACGTTTTCTGCTGTCCTCGCTCCGGATTTCCCTGCGGGCCTTGTCTCTCACCTCCCGTTCCATCCATTACTCTTTCCTTACTTCCTCCCCAGTCTGAGCTCTTTGGGGTGGCGGGTGGGGGGCCATGGGAGAAGGTGGTGGAGTTTAGAGGGGAGAACTGGAGTCGGCTTTTACCCCGCTTGCATCCACGTGACTGGAGCAGAGCCTCATCTGTAAAATGGGCACACTGGTAGCCTTTCTGCTTATCTCACAGGGCGGTTCGAAGGCCAGGAAGAAATATCAGGGTGGAAAGTGCTTCTCAAAGAGTAAAGCCCTATTCAAAAGTCAGGGGGTAATACTTCTGTTGTTTTTATGTGCGCTTGTTTTCGGGGGGGGGGGCGGAGGGGTGGCAGCAGCCGTTGGTAGAAACAGTGCCAGTGGCTCTTCTGTATGACCTTGACCTCTATGACCTTGGCCAAATTATCTAGAACCTAGATACCTTCGCCAGTAACATTGGGAAATAATACTGTCATTTTCAGTGCTTATGACCACATGCCGTCAGGATGCAAGGCAGGGTAGATGCAGGCTGTGAACCAGTGAACAAAAGCCACATTTGCAAGAGGGGCTGCTGCTCTCGGTGTGAGGGTGATCACGGGCTTTTAAACATTTGTTTATGTTGTACTTTCCAGATTTTCTGTAAAATTCCCATAAAGCATTAACTTTACAATTGGAAGAGTTAACAATCAAATTTGTGTCTGTAGCTGCTTTCCTAGTCTCTTGCCTACTTTTTAGGCACCTTCCCCAGCTCATCCTGGAGTCAGCCTAGCCAGTTCTGCCTTGGGGTCACTGAGGGAGGCCCAGCAGAGGAGGATCCAGAGGGCCCTGGTGTCTGCCTTCTAGGAGCACCACCCTGCAGGAGGGGCCAGGCTCTCAGCTGAGCTCCTGCCCTGCAGCAGCATCTCATTGAATTTTGTCAACAGTCCCGGGGATGGGGGTAAGGTGGGGGTGGTGAGGGTGAGGGGGTGGGGGGGTGGGCAGCCAGTTGCCACCAGCCCCACTGATTTTGCAGATGATGATATTGAGGCTCAGAGAAGTTAAGCAACTTCCCTAAGTCACACAGTCAATAAGGAACTGAGCAGGGATTTGAACCAGAAGGATTTGAACTCCACAAGGCCCAGCCTACCAGCAGGAACCTCTCAGGGGAGTGTTGCAGGAGAGATGCCTAGTGATTTGCACCAGGTGGAGGGAGTTTGTGAGGATGGAGGGGTGGAGGAAGGTCAAAGGCGGGAGCTTTTGAGGTGGGGAAGAACTACAGAACCCCCACTTTGATGATGCATCAGCAACACAATGTGTCTCCCCTCCTGGCTGCACGGAAGGAAAGTAGTCTAGTTTTCCGGGGAGGCAGGAGCAGGTGGGGGCTTAGCGGATCCTATAGCTTTGTGCCTTTCAAATCTCTTGCAGGAGAGAGTACCCACCGTTAGGGTAAAAATTTTATTAACAGATTAATATGTCTATATTTCCTGTCAGAAAGAGGATCTTATTGTTGAACCCAGAATGTGACAATGTGGTTTGGCTAATGAGTGGAAATGCAGAGCACAGATGTTGATGTGGAATGACCCAGATCCTACCTTCATGGGCAGCTCCCTGGGATGCCACCCCACACTGAGAAAGGCCTGTCGCGTGTGAGCACGAGTGCTCTTCCTTGGGCTGGTTTGGTCCCTATGAGATGGGATGGGGGAGGCAGCAGGCATTACAGAATCCCCACCAGGCACCAGAGCCTTCCACAGGCTCTGCTACCCCATCCTGACAGAAGCCAAGCCATGGTGGCCATGCTGTCCCCACTCCCCTCATGTAGCATCCCTTCTTTCTGGAGGAGGAAGGTTAGTGACATTTAAGACATAACGGCAGAGGATTTGAACCCACAGCTCTCTGGGCTCCAAACCACTTGGTGGTTCCATATCAGCTTGTTTCCCTAGGCAGGGCAGGCAGCCCCAGACAGGAGAAGTAGTCTTTCCAAAGTAAAAATAGCCCAAGGAGAGAATAGCCGAAGCATGAAGCCATGAAGGAGCCACCGTTTCCTTTGACCACACGCCTGGGATGCGTTCCTCTCTCCCTGCTCGGACAGGGCACCACAGGAGTCTGCCTCTGATTGGGACGGGCCACGGCCTGGTAGAGACAGGACACATACCTGTGGTCTGGGGCTTCTCTCACACCCCAAGAAATGCCATTTGCAGATGGGGAAGACGGAGAAAATGTGAGAAGACAGGAAGGAGAAAAATCAACAGACATATGGCAGGCGTCCTGGGAGGTAGGGTCACAGCCCGAGGAGAGAAAATAGGGCCTCAACCACGGGTCAGGGCGTAAACACAGAGGCACCAAGGCCTGATTTGTTGGAAGAAACCACGCTGGGCTGGGTCCTGGAGAAGAGGTTTGCCATCTGTGCCATAGAAGCTTCAGAGGGATCCTGACTGCTGAGAACCGGAGTTTCTGAGCTGAAAGCAAAGAAGAGTGAAACTTTCAGAGGGGGCCAGGCCCCCAGCGTCTCCCCATCACTGTGCTTCTTGGCTCTGGCCTCCTGCTGGGTGAAGCACAAGCCTCAGTGTGGGGGGAGCAGAGGCCTGTAAGAGGGTCAGGGGAGAACATTCTGGCTGCAAGTGACCATAGGAAGAGCTCCACGGGGTCCTGACAACCAGGGGGCAGTGAGTGCCTCACGTCACCTCTTTCTTCTCTGCCTTCTCTAGTAAAAACAACACTGTTGATCTGCTGATACTTTGAGCTGCCCGTGTGGGTGTGGAGATGGCGTCTCGTGGCTTCTTCCTAGGCCTTGGGACTGGTGGACTGTCTACCAGCTGCTACCTACTCAGTTCAAGGGCCGTGTTGGGTGCTGTGTGGGGAGAGGACAAGAGGACCTTCTGGGGGCTCACTCAGCCCTGAGGTAACCGTCCCCCCAGGTGTGAAGAGATGTCTCCTGCTGTGGCTGGAAATGGCCCTTCCCTGGTGAAGCTGTAGCCTCTCGGTCAGGAAGTGGGGGCTGAGGTGGGATGGATGATAATAACAGTAATCATCATCATAATCCTCTTACTGCTCTCCTTACAGCCTGGGCTGACTGTACGGCCAGAAGAGGTGACAAGTGTGATTCTTCCCCGTGCGCCCAGAACCATGATTCCCACGTGTCAGGCTGATTATGCCCCCTCAAATTTAGGTGCTGAAATCCTAAGCCCCAGCTTCAGAGGAGGAGGTTTCATGGAGAAGACCAACTCAACTTTGGTTTTCTAAACTGTACAGTCTTTGTCAGAGCTGTTGGGAAGACAAATGAGGGCATCCATGTAAAATAGGCCCAAAGGATACATGTGGTGAATTTCACTATAATTTTTACTATGAATATTATTGATGTGTGCCAAGGGCCGGGGGTGGAGAATGGAGTGTGGGGGAAAGGCATCAGGGAGGGGGCAGAGAGAAGCCCTGTTGGCCTGGGAAGGGCAGACCTCATATGGCCAGCCACGGAGAGTGGAGGGACAGGATTGGATTGTTATGGACATCGGGAGGGTGGTGATTATGAATGTATTTCTTGTCGTGTGAACAGAACTTCTCTCAAGACCAGTTTTAAATACTCCTATCTGATCCAATTCCCCAGTGCCAGAGTCACCCATAAAGACAGTAAGATCTCAAAAAGCAGTGAAAGAGGAAAGCCAGGCTCCGGGATTGGTAGTGTTGTATAGGGGCAGATCTTTAATGTCTCCTCATTTGAGACTCATCCGCCATTTTATATGAGGGTCAGAGGGCCATGCAGCCCATTCATCACTGGGCTGGCCTTATACCAGTTCCTTCCTTCCTTCCTTCCTTCCCTCTTCCTTCCTTCCTTCCTTCCTTCCTTCCTTCCTTCCTTCCTTCCTTCCTTCCCTCTTCTTCCTTCCTTCTTTCCTTCCTTCCTCTCTTCTCTCTCCTTCCTTTTCTCTCTCCTCCCTTCTCTCTTTTCCCTTTGTCCTCCCCTCCCCTCCTTCTTCCCCTTCCTTCCTTCCATCTCTCATGGATATTTCTTAGTTCTTCTATGCCCTGCACCTTTCAGCGATGTGCTGGAGATTGGACAGACAGATGTACAAGCTGGACACAGCTCCCTGTTTCAGGAGGCATTTATCTTACTTCGGTCTGTGGAGGAGTGTCCACCTGCCGTCTGGGTCCTCTGGCTGGGGGGATTCCCATACAGGGGCACGAGGAACAGAAAGTCTGTCTCACCCCCAGGCAACCCAGGCCCCAGGGCTGAGCTGCTGAACGTGCGCTCAGTAGGAGAGTAATGTTCTCCGTGGGCACTCAGTGAGGAGCTGTGAAGAAGAGGCTGTGAAAAACGTAAAGGCAGGTCTGGGATGGTTGCCATCAATAACACTCAGGCTTTTAATCCTGCTTTAATCTTAATGACTGCTGTGACAAAAGTTGCATGATGCAAGCTAATAATAGTATCTAATGGGAGCAGTATAGTTTGTTATGGTAAGACCTCTTGCCAGAAGCTGCAGGAGACTAAGATCGTACAGTCTGGAATGGCTGATGAAGCTCACCTTGGCCCTCTATCAGGGTCAGCAGATAAATATCAAGCATATCATTACTCTCATTCCTGCACCCATGGCCGGCAACACTAATCAACCTGCCAATTCATGATCTCTCTTAGGAAAACCACCACCTGCTGAAATTACCACAAGGATCAAGCTGATTTATTGTCTTCCCCGGGTGCTAGGGGCTTGTCTTAGTCTCTTTGGGCTGCTACAACAAAATATCACAGATCTGGGTTGCTTATAAATGGCAGAAATTTATTTTCCATGGTTATAGAGGCTGGGAAGTCCAAGATCAAATTGGTGGCATGGTTGTGTCCTGGCGAGAGCCCTCTTCCTCGTTCATAGCTTGCGTCTTCTTGCTGTATTCTCACATGGTGGAAGGCACTAGGGAGGCTCTTTGGGATCTCTTATAGAAGAACACTAATTCCCTTCATGGGGGCTCCACCTTCATGACTGAAGCACCTCCTACCTCCCAAAGGCCTCATCTCCTCATATCATGGCATTGGGGGTTAGGATCTCAACATAGGAGTTTTGGGATATGCAAAGCTTCATGCAAAGCTTTATGCTAACCCAGACCCAAGGTCCCAGGACCTCATTTCTCAACAAGTCTATCAGGGTCCTGGGAACTCATTAAGATGCAGATTCCTAGGACTGACCCTGGAGCTATGGAATCAGAATCTTTGGGGTTGGGATCTCAGAATTTTCATTTCACAGAAGCTGCTCAGGTGACTCTTCTATACATCCTACTAACCACCACCCTAGGGATCAGGACTTCTACTAGGCTTTTTGGCTATGTGCTGGATGGCAGGTGCTGGGTGATGCCAGAGAGTCTTCATGAGGCCCTCTGTACAAGGTTAGTTCTGGCAACACTTGTTCTCAGAGAATAGCTCTCATTCTTGCTGATCTAATAAATTGTTGACTCTTTACGGGTGTAAGGGGCAAGATCAAGTAGGAGTTAAGAGCAGAGGCTCTGGCTGCCTTCTGTCCAGGTTCAAATTTCTGCCCTGCCACTCACTAGTGGTGAAGCCCTGGGCAGTTTCCTTAGTTCCTTTTGCCTCAGTATCCTCATCTGTAAAGTGAGAATGTCCACAGTACTCACCACAGGCTGTTATGGGGATTAGATGGATCAATACATGTGAAGCACTTTGTTTTTTTTGTTTTTTGTTTTTTTTATATGAAACACTTTGAGTAGTATTCAACCTCACCTGAAAAATGGTAGCACCTCTTTTTTTCCTCCTCCTTTTTTATTTATTGTAGGCAGAGAGGGAGGGGGAGGGGCAGAGGGAGAGGAGGAGAGAGTCTTAAGCAGACTCCATACTGAGCTTGGAGTCCAACATGGTGCTCGATCTCATGACCTGAGATCGTGACCTGAGCTGAAGCCAACAGTTGGGCGTTTAACAGACTGTGCTCCCTAGAACCCCTAGTGTTAGCTGTCTTTAAAATTATGAGAAGGAAAGGCCTTTTGTTTTGTCCATTCTCCAGCTTCCAGGAAACCTACCACATAAAGCAAAATGTGCCAAAGTTAATAGCTTACATGGTCAGTACATTCTTACCTATTTCCGGTCAAAAATACTGCTTAAGAAAACATCCTTAAGGGAAACGGAGAACAGGGAGCTCTAGGCATGGTACGAACTCCCTTTACCTCAGTGGTTCTTAACCGTAGGTGATTTCATCCACCCGTGGACATTTGGCTGGGTCTAGAGACATTTTTGGTTGTCACAGCTCACAAGGGTGAGAGATACTACTGGCTGTTAGTGGGTAGAGGCCGGGGATGCTGCTGAACATCCTGCAGTGCACAGGGCAGCTTCCATAGCAAAGAATTATCTGGAGCCTAATATCAATAGTGCCACAGGTGAGAAATCCTGACACATCAACAGGAGGCAGTTTTTAGAGGGGAAAAGATGCAGGCTTTAGAGCCCATGAGTCAGGGGCTTGCCTTCTGACTCTTCATGTGCCCACTGTGCTCTGGATGTAAGTTGCCACCCCCATGGACACTGCATTACCTATAGGAAATCATTAAGATTGCTACAGCCTGCTTTGAGGCGTCACTGTAAGTTACGTGAGATAACAACGTACATACAATGCTAAACAGTGCTGAGCACGTGGAGCTCACTCAAGAAATTCCTCATTCCTTTCTTCAATGGCAAACAATTTCTTGTTCTCCCTTCCGTCTCTGACATCAGCAGGAAGATTCCTGGTGTGTGTGTCATCATTTATCTCATTTTTTAATTCTTTCATCATCATGCTAAATGCTGCCTAATTTTCTCACCTCCTCCTGTTGTGGACTTAGGTTCAGACCCTCAGGGCTAAGGAATGGGCAAAGAGAAAAACTCCTACTAGGACATTTATACACCTGTGTGTGCTTTCCAAATGGCAACCTCACCCTGCTGACACATCGTGATCTGAGCATCCCCCTGGGCTTTCCACCTGCTTCTCTCTTTATGCATTCCTTTCAGTTATACAAGTTCTTGGTCCCCTGGGTTTCATAATGAAAAATTATCAACAATTATTGATAAGGAGATAGAAATTTTTAAAAAAAGTTCAAGAGACAAGTGTAAATGCAGAGGCACAAGAAAGCTATGCTTAAAAGAAGAAAGACCCAGGGAAGCTTCTGGTAGTAAAGAGAAGAGAGCTAAATGAAGAGAGGAATATATAGGAAGTTCAAGGGCAACTTTGGGTGTCACTGACCAGCCTTTGACATACACTGGAGAAGAGATGTAATGATGAGACAAGGGAGTCCTGTGGCTGGGCAGGAATGCTAGTCCACGCTGGGGACTCACGGCCAGTGGGGCTCTGAGGTCTTGCTCCCTGGCATGAAGCCGTAGGACAGCATAGTCACCAGAGCTTGGGCTCTGTAATCAGCTAGACCTTGATTGGATCCAGGCTTCACCACTAACTGCACTGAATAACCAAGGACAAATTATGTCCTCCTTCAAGACTCTAATTTTGCAAGGGCGAATATACAAAATTGGCAGTAGTAATGACATCTCTTCCTAGGAGTGTGTTGTAAAGTCATGCATATAAAACACTGACTATAGGGCTAAACCCATTGTAAATGCTCAATAAATATTGATGGTGAAGAAAATGATGGTGACATGAATGCCTACTCATAAGTATCCTCTCTGGTTGTCTTGTCTGGTTATATGTATATATACACACACACACACACACAAGACTGCATGTATGTGAAAAGCTGAAATACATACAAATACATGTACACCTAGGCATGCATTTCCACATACACATATATGTATGTACACATATGTATATATTTTAGCCTTTCAGGCACATGCAGTTTTATCCTGGAGCTGGCTTATAGGCATCTCTTCTAACCTTTGGGGTTAGTGACATCATGTTAGTAGCTTGGCCATGGTGGGAGTATTTTATAGCGTGGAAATTGTCAAACCCATACATCAAGTGTTCTTCCCCCCATAGAGAGCCAATTTACTGGCATACCACTGTGTACATGTCCTTTGCATCTCCAATTAGATTCTGAATTCCTTTAGGGCTCGGGATGTGGTGCACTCACCCTTTGATCCCCACAGGGCCTTGTGTGTGTCTTTTGTACAGTTGGCTTCAAAGGATGGAATGAGTCAATAGGACGAAGGGTGAGTGGATGAAAGCAAAGGAGAGGATATAGCAGAAGTGGACTCCATAAAAGGGAAAGAAAGAGTGATTTCAGAAAAACTGGTAGATGAGCAGCCAGAAAGGGAGTGAGGATCAAGAGGGGGAGCATTTGAATGCATAAAATGGTTTTGTGACAGAAGGAATTTGGAAATTTAAAAAATCCAGAGAAAAAAATGAAATTTCAGTCAAGAGTGGGTGCCGCATGGCTTTAGACCACTGTTGGTAGTGCATCTTTTTGAGTCATGTTCTTTGAGATGAGTGACATTTGTTCAAAATGTTGAGACAATTAAGGAATTTTTCATAAGAGTGGGAAGTTGGAATCAATCTAATCTCCAAGAGGAGGGGATCGGTAAAGTAAATACAATACATTCATTTTATAAAATAATTTAAGGTCATAAAAAATGATGACAAGTCCCAGTAAAGTGCAGTCAGAGCAATGATAAGAAGCATCAAAAACTGGAATGATGTTATTCATGATGTTAAAGCAGATTAAAAACAGTGTGTGTGATCATACTTTTGTGTCAATATGTATGTCTGGAGGAGTGTCTGGAGGAGTGTACATTAGAACACTCAAGATAGTTACTTCTGGCAGGGTGATTTTTTTCTCCCCTTTTTGTTTATTGGAATTTTCTATTTTTTCCCAATGTATAATATTCTTTAATTTAAAAAGTTTAAAATGTGTTTTTTGAACATGAGAGACTCCTAACTCTGGGAAATGAGCAAGGGGTAGTGGAAAGGGAGGTGGGCGGGGGGATGGGGTGACTGGGCGACGGGCACTGAGGGGGCACTTGATGGGATGAGCACTGGGTGTTATGCTATATGTTGGCAAATAGAACTCCAATAAAAAATATACAAAAAAAATAAAGAGAGAACAGCTGAAGCCCTAAAAAAATTTGTTTTTCACTTTGCCTCCTATATATATATACATATTTATTTATTTATTTTATTTATATGTGTAAATAATACACACACTTATCCTTATTGATTTTCTTTTTATTAACACACATATTCCTTTAATTTTACTAAAAGAAATTTAAAACATACATTATTACCATTATGGTAATAAACCATATATATCCATTGTCCATCTTTGAAATTTAAAAACTTGGCCAATCATTTTTAAATTATAGGAATCTCTTATAGTCTTTCCATCTCTTCTTCTTCCTTATTGACTTTCAACGTCATGGCTTCCTTAAGATTGTTAGTCAAGTGACTAAGAAGAGATCTGTGGGCCAACAGAGGATTTTCTCTGACTTGAGAATTTATCTATATAAAATGCCTTATATTGATTTAACAAAACATAGTAGTAACTCTGGAACCCTTAGCAAATTGCTTTGATTGGGAAAAAGTCCCAATCTGGGACAGTCCCCAAACTGGGACTGTCCTAAAGAATTACTGAGTCTGCATCAGCACTGGGCATTTGATGGATGATGACTCCCCAGAGCAGCTGGAAAAGCTGGAGGCTTCCGTCAGAATGACAAGACAGTTCCAGACACACCAGCCTGCTGACCTCCAGATCCTGGGACAGCTCCACCGGATTCAGTGTGTAATGGATGGCAGGTGTGAGGACACAGGCCAGAGTTCCCCGTGGCAGATCCTGATTCAAAGTGGAAGAAGCATTTCTGCCCACAGGGAACTTGTTTAGTGGGAGGTAGACCAGTGAACTGTGATTTCCAGTAAACTGTGATCAGAGCCATGAATAAGCAGACACAGCAGAGAGAGCCTAGTGGGTTTCTCAGTCTGTCTTCTAGCAGAACAATGGAAGAATGGGAATTTCCTTCATATTCCATTATTCTGAAAGGCAGAATGGGGTAGTAGCAAAGAGCCTGGGATCTGGAGCTGGAGGGAAGGTGTTTAAATTCTGGCTCTGTGTGCATCTTGAGTGGGTTACTTAAATATTCTCTACCTCAATTTATCAATCTGTGAAATGGACATAGTAAAAGTCCTGATGTCATAGGCTTTGTGAGGATCAAAGGACACAATGTTCATAAGGCACTTAGAGTAATGCCTGGTACTCAGGAGGTGCCTTGGAAATGTTTGCTGTATGATTAATTCTTGAGCTTCTTCTCCTCCCTTCCCCCACCATTCTCTTTTCTTTTTTTGTTCCTCTCTTTCTACACCTTTCTGCCTCTTATCCTTCTCACCATGTTGATTCTATCATCACTAGATTAATCCCCACCTTCTGAAAGAAAATGGAATCTTTCTCTGAGATTGTTTCTTTCCAGCATAGGAGGTCACCTTTTGACATTGGTGCTGGCAGGGCCAGGTTGCTTCTTCATGCAATTTGCCAAGTGATTTTACTAGCAAAATATTGACCTGTGAAGTCAACCCCTATTTATTTTCCTTAGCCCCTTGCATATGCTAAGCATGAGACTGTTTGCTCAACAGTATTTCATGCCATCCCAGCCTCAGAGAGGTTTGGTGACCCAGTCGAGATCTAACAGGTATTGGTTCCTGCCGTTTGCAGTCATGGTGAGAGCTGGTGACACCGCTCTCTATGGGGCCAGATGACCTCCCTGCATTGCTGTGTGGACAAGCTCAAGGCTTTTTCTCTCAGAGCCCCTCAATGATGGCACAGTGGTGAGTGAGCATCCTGGCTTTCAGGGCTAGCCTATGTTGGTTTAGGGATTCACCAGCACATGAAGTAAGGAAAGAATATCCTCTTGAATTAGAAGAATCTTTTTTTTTTTTAACTGATCCATATATCATAAAAATAATCTAGCCAATGGAAACTCTATGTTGGCTATTAGATTATTTTTTAAAGATTTAAAAAATTTATTTACTCATGAGAAACACAGAGGCAGAGACATAGACAGAAGGAGAAGCAGGCTTCCTGCGGGGAGTCTGATGTGGGACTCCATCTCAGGATCCCCGGATCATGAGCTGAGCTGAAGGCAGATGCTCAACCACTGAGCAACCCAGATGTCCCTTGGCTATTAAATTATTAGCTAAGTGAAGGGGAATGTTATGTGTGCTGGGTAGGTGGTGGGTGAGTAGGGATGTCATGGGGCAGTGAATGTGTGTGTGTGATGGGTTTACACCCTGGGGATACATGACGACTGGTGTTGGACCTAGGGATTATTTATCTGAACCTGTGATGGATCCACAGGTTCAGATAAATTTCGTAATGTTGCTGATGATTTTGAGAGGGAGGGTTTGGCGGTGAGGAAGTGAAGAATTCCGGGAAAGGGATGCACCATAAGGTACACAGCCTTACTTTCCCCTTTCCTCTTCCCCTTCTTGTCTGTAACATTTCCTCTCATAAGTAGAAGAGGAAGGTCTGTATTCAGGTCCTAGAGACTCAGATCCTACCCTGAAAGGTTATTAGCAAAGCATTTACTGGCTGCTGTGACAGGAAGACGACGACAACAACAGCAAAAGGCACATTGTTATTGTATTTTTATAAAGCTTAGGAATTTATAAGGTATTTTTACATTTATCATTTGAGTCAACTATTAGGTGTTTTTAAAAAAGATGATCAGAGGGGCCTGGGTGGCTCAGTCGGTTAAGCGTCTACCTTCGGCTCAGGTTATAGTGCCTGGGATCGAGCCCTGTGTTGGACTCCCTGCTCAGTGGTGAGTCTGCTGCTCCCTTTCCCTCTGCTCCTACCCCTGTTTCTTCTCTCTCTCCCTTCCTCACTCTCTCTCAAATAAATAAATAAAATCTTAAAAAAAAGATGTTTAGAAATGTGTCTTGCTCAAGATCATGTTCTCAGTAGGTGAAATAGCATGTGCAATTTAAATTTTGATGCACTCAGGCAAAACGCCTTCCCCAAAGGCTGCACCAATTTTCTCTCCCATATCCAGGGTACCAATGTTCTCATTTTCTTATACACTGGAAACAAGGTCTTTAAGTTCTGCTGATTTGATGGATTAAAAATATCTCCCCATTTTAAATGACATTTCTCCATTTACTGGTGAGATCGGTTGTCTTTTCATCTACTTATCACCTACTTATATTTATTTTTTTGAATATCATTTGGCCATTTTCCTATTGATGTGCTAAATTGATATACTTTCATGTGCCATTTAAATTCCCTTGTTGCTTCTTTTGTCATGTATTTCTGAACTATTTTCTTAGAGGTTATCCTGGGCTTACCATTAACATCTTAATTTATAACAATGTAGTTCAGATTACTATCAGCTTAATGACAACACTGTCTAAAAATTGTGCTCTGTAATGTCTTCATTCCTTTTTCCTCTTTATGCTATTACCACAAATTATATATACTATATGACCATCAATGGAGCACATTTATAATTACTTTTTAAATAAAAATTTTTATGCTACTATAATTTATAAACTTCTTATATGCTTTTATAAACTCTTAATATACTTTTACAATTTATAAAAACATTTATAATTTATTTACACAGTTGCCTCTTAAATCCGTAGTGGGAGAAAAAGGACTTGCAAACAAAAAATAAATTTATATTGTTTTTTTTTTAATTTTTTTATTTTTTATTTTTAAATTAATTTTTATTGATGTTCAATTTACCAAAATACAGAAAAACACCCAGTGCTCATCCCGTCAAGTGTCCACCTCAGTGCCCGTCACCCATTCCCCTCCAACACCCGCCCTCCTCCCCTTCCACCACCCCTAGTTCGTTTCCCCGAGTTAGGAGTCTTTATGTTCTGTCTCCCTTCCTGATATTTCCCAACATTTCTTTTCCCTTCCTTTATATTCCCTTTCACTATTATTCATATTCCCCAAATGAATGAGAACATACACTGTTTGTCCTTCTCCGATTGACTTACTTCACTCAGCATAATACCCTCCAGTTCCATCCACGTTGAAGCAAATGGTGGGTATTTGTCGTTTCTAATGGCTGAGTAATATTCCATTGTATACATAAACCACATCTTCTTCATCCATTCATCTTTCGATGGACACCGAGGCTCCTTCCACAGTTTGGCTATTGTGGCCATTGCTGATAGAAACATCGGGGTGCAGGTGTCCCGACGTTTCATTGCATCTGAATCTTTGGGGTAAATCCCCAACAGTGCAATTGCTGGGTCATAGGGCAGGTCTATTTCTAACTCTTTGAGGAACCTCCACACAGTTTTCCAGAGTGGCTGCACCCGTTCACATTCCCACCAACAGTGTAAGAGGGTTCCCTTTTCTCCGCATCCTCTCCAACATTTGTTGTTTCCTGCCTTGTTAATTTTCCCCATTCTCACTGGTGTGAGGTGGTATCTCATTGTGGTTTTGATTTGTATTTCCCTGATGGCAAGTGATGCAGAGCATTTTCTCATGTGCATGTTGGCCATAAATTTATATTGTTATTTGTATTTGCCTACATATGTGCTTTTATCAGTATTCTATATTTCTTCATGTGGATTTGAATTACTATTTGGTGTTCTTCCATTTGAGCCTGAAGAACTCTCTTTGTTATTTCATTCAGGGCAAGTCTGCTAATGAAGAATTCTCTTAATTGTTGTTTATCTGAGAATGTCTTAATTTCTCTTTGTTTTTTTTTTTTTTTTCCAGATCAACCTCTGTGGCTTAATATAATGAAATCTCTATGGTGCAATATAATAAACGTTTACTTATTTTAGCATAATGAAAGTTAAAATTCCTATATGAATGTTTTGAGGAGGCAGCACTCTCACTACCTAGGTTCCCTTGTGGTTCAGAGCCTTAGATTCTTTTGACCTTGGGGTTCTATGTCTTCTTAGGCTGCTTTGCCATTTTGCCTCAGGCTACAATAGAAGAAAGACCATAGAATTCCCACCTGGGTTGGATCTGTGTTACTTCTGCTCATCCTCAGTTTGCCCATGCTCAGGTGCATGGCCCCATCTGACCACATGGAGGAGTGGGCACTGTTGTCTGGTTGTGTGCCCAGAAGAAAGGAGAGAGAGTATGGTGACCAGCTGGCCAGCCTCTGCCTCTTATAGCAGTAAATAGAGGGTTTGTCTTTTATTTTCTTGTGTTGGCAATGATAGACTTACAGAGAAGGGATATCTGATGGTGCCTTTTTCTCTTTTATTTTTGAAGGATAATTTTCCCAGATAAAGAATTCTTGGTTGACAGTTTTTTTTTTTCCTTTCAGCACTTTGGGTATCATTCCACTGTAGTCTGGCTTTGCTGGTTTCTGATAAGAAATCAGAGTTAATCTTATCGAGGGTCCCTTGTACATGATGAATCACTTTTATCTTTTGGGTTTCAAGACTTTTGTCTTTTTACTGCTTTATGAGTCTGAGTATGGATCTCTTGGAGTTTATCCCATGTGGAGTTCACTGAGTTTCTTAGATACATAGATTAATGTTTTTCATCAAATTCGGGAAGCTTCCAGTAATTATTTATCCAAATATTCTTTCTACTTCTTTCTCTTTCTTTCTGGGACTTTCATCATTCCTATGTTGTATGCTTGATAGTGTCCCATAGCTCTGTGAGGCTCTGTTTATTTGCCTTCATTTTTTTTTTTTCCTATTCCTTAGGTTGGATGAGTGGGACCTGTCTTCATGTTTGCTGATTCTTTTTTCTATCTGTTTAAATCTGATATTGACCCCTGTAGTGGATTTTGATTTTAGCTATTGTACTTTTCAAATCCAGAATTTCTATTTGGTTCCATTTTATGGTTTTTGTCTTTTTTAAAAAAACATATTTTATTTATTTATCTGTGAGAGTCACAGAGAGAGAGGCAATGACTTAGGCAGAGGGAGAAGCAGGCTCCCTGTGGGGAGCCCAATGCGGAACTCAATCCCAGGACCCCAGCATCATGACCTGAGCCAAAGCATATGCTCAACCACTGAGCCCACAGGTGTCCCTCTTTCTGTCTCTTAATTGATATTCTCTACTTGATGAGACACCATTATCATGCTTTCTTTTAGTTTTTTAGACATAATTTTCCTTAACTCTTTGAATATATTTAAAATAGCATATCCAAATCTTTATCATGTTAGTCCAACATATAGACTGCCTCAGGGACAGTTTCTGTTTCTTTTTCCCTCTTGTGAATGGGCCATATTGTTGGTTGGTTGGTTGGTTGGATGTTTTTTAAATTTTGTTTTGTTTT
Source organism: Vulpes vulpes (assembly GCF_048418805.1). Classification (NCBI taxonomy): domain Eukaryota; kingdom Metazoa; phylum Chordata; class Mammalia; order Carnivora; family Canidae; genus Vulpes; species Vulpes vulpes. The sequence continues at coordinate 95,020,016 of NC_132793.1, read as the reverse complement.
TGTTTTTTGTAATTTGCACGTTTTGTAATTTTTGGCTAAAAACTGGACATTTAAAATCATATAATGTGGCAATTTTGGAAATCAAATTCTCTCCCCTCCTTAGGATTTGTTATTTTTGCAACTTGTAATAGTAGTTGTTTGCTTATAAACTCTTCTGATACAAGTCTGCAAAGTCTGTTTTCTTTCTTACATGTGGCCACCAAAGTCTTGGACTCAGCTTAATGGTCAGATAATGGTTTGAATAGAGATTTCCATAAGTACTTGGAACGAATAAACCTTCCGTTATTTACCCAAGGGCTCTCTGTGTGCATTGAGAGCATGCTTTAATACTCAGGCAGGACGTTTACCACCCTGTCTTCATCTTCTACTTGTGAAGAGCCTCAGGGCCAGCCAGAGGTGAGAGCATGCTTAGGTATTACTGGACATGTGCATGACTCCACAGGTATGTGCCCAATCCTATGTATGCATGTGACCTTCCAGATTCCTGGGAATATATTAGGCTATTTCAAAGTCCCTATTGACATCTTATTCCTCAGTTTTTCTGTTTAATTTTTTAAAATTGATTTTGGCCAGGTGGTTGTTTACTCCAACTGTTATTACTACCTTGGGCAACTGGCAACCATAATGTTAAAAAATTGCTGCTGATGTTTTTGATAAAAGCTTAGGGGAATTCTATTTTCCTGGGCAAGCTCTGAGTCAAGTCAACTAAAGACAAACCCTGGGAGTGGGATTTACCAGGGAGGTATTAGATAGAACAAATTATGACAGTCTCTAGGAAAGGGCTTTGAGGAAGCTCCAATCTCATTCCATCTCTTCTAGTGGCTTGGGGCTACTGTGATTGCAGGCTGTTGGTCTTCAAGCCTGCAGCAGGGCTGGGGAGAGAAGGCTGGGAACAGGGCAAGTTGAAATGCTACATGGATCACCATTTGTACTGAGATTTAGCCATTTCTTCTTGAATAAACTCTCCATGGACTGTAAGCTGCAAGCCTTTGATATATTTTCAGAGTTCCAAAAAAGTGGATTTTGACAATTTTTTGCCAGGTTTTCATGTTTTTAATAGTGGAGAGGAACTCCAGAGATCCTCATTCCACAGTTTCTGCTGATGTCATTTCATATTAATTTTTAATTGTGTGTGTAGATATGAATAACTCTTATGCAAGTACACACATTCACATGCATGCACATACATATGCAGAGATATATATTTTCTCCTAAGAACTGCCATAGCTGCACCTCATGAATTTTGATATGCTGTGTCTTCATTATAATTTCTTAATAAATAATTTTTAATTTTCTTAATTGTTTTAATTTTATCACTCTCCTCATCTGCTTCCATCTTCTCCTGTATAATAATGATCAAGGGGGTTTATTATTTCTCTTCTTGAATTATGCTTCAGTATTTATGTAGACTAAGTTACAAGTTTTATCCATTTACTTGTTAACCATTATTCCTTAAGCCCCACATCTTTCTGTTCTTTATTTTTTCATCATTTTCAATATTCTTTTTTTTTAAAGATTTTATTTATTTATTAATGAGAGACACACACAGAGAGAGACAGAGAGAGAGAGACAGAGAGAGAGGCAGAGACACAGGCAGAGGGAGATGCGGCTCCATACAGGGAGCCCGATGTGGGACTCAATCCCGGGTCTCCAGAATCACGCCCTGGGCTGAAGGCAGGCACTAAACTGCTGAGCCATCGGGGCTGCCCCATTTTCAATATACTTGAATAACTCTTTAGTAAGAGCCTGAATAAAAACATTCTGAATTAATGATTAAAAAAGTCTTTATTTTATGGTATAGCCATTATTTTGCTGAATATATAATTCTAGGTTCAAAATAATTTTCTGTGATTTGGATGCTCTTTTCTTTCAAAGTCCAGTGTTGTTGAAGAAGAGTTTTATGTTGGTCTATTTCTTTTTTGTTTTTTTTTAAGATTTATTTTATTTGAGAAAGAGAAAGAGAGAGAGAAAGCAAGAGCAGGGGGAAGGGGAGGGGCAGGGGAAGAGGGAGAGCAATAATTCTCAAGCAGGCTCCCCACTGAGTCCAGAGCTCTATGGGGGGTTCCATCCCAGGATTCTGAGATCATGATCTGAGCTGAAATCAAGAGTTAGATGCTTAACTAATTGAAATACCCCAGAGATCAATATTTTTAAATTATTTACTCTGTTGCTCTCAGGGGGTTATTTTAATCTGAATACTCAGGCTTTTCTTCCATTGAGCATTTTTTCCATTTCCTAATTTTTCTCTGCCCATTTCTCTTTTTCCTCTCTGAGAACACAAGTTGGACTTTTCAGATAAACTCTCCAAGTGTTTTTTTCCTCTTGTATTAAAAAATGTATGTTTCTTTACGTACTGGGAAATTTTACTTTAATCTTCATCCTTCATATGATTGTTCGTCCTTCAGTGTCTAGGGATCTCATTTGCTTTCTATATTCCCAAAATTTCTTACTGTATTTAGTCTATGGATGGTGCCTTTCTATTTTCCAGAGATTTTATGAATTTATTCTAAAACCAACAACAAAAAATTAAAAAGCTGTTCTTTATGATTTAAAGAGATAAGAGCAAGAGTGTAAGTAGTTAATATCTTAAATCACCATTTTGACCACATCTCTTGCTTCTCCTCTTTCCCAAAGATAGTTTTGAGATGACTTTTGCTTTTTTCATGGATTCTGAAAGTCATGTTCTCTGTAGAAATTTTGTAAGATTAAAAGAAACACAAGTGAGAAATAAACATTGCTATTAATCCCACCACCATTCTAAAGATAATATTAACATTTTCTTGTTTATCCTTCCAGTGTTTTATGCATATGAGAAAGTAGAATCCTACTGTGCATTTGTTCTTGTAATGCGTTGTGTTTATGTTACATATATCGTGAATGTATTTACATACAAAACGTCTAAACATTATCTCTTAGTAAATGTATAGTATTACGTGTATGTACCAACATTTATTGACTCAATCCTTTCATTGTTGAAACATTTCTGTTTCATTAGTGCAACAATGTGCATCCTTATAGATAAATATTTGCACAAGTCAATGGCTATTTTCTTAGAATACATGCTGAAACCTCTTGCAGAGACTTTACCCTTATTATTCCAAAAGAATGTCCAGAGAAAGTCATATGAAATTACGATCCTATCAGCAATGAGGGCTGTGATTTAATATAAGAATTCCTTAACTTTGGTGGTAGATATGAGGAAGGAACACAACTTTACCCAGTACAATGCTTTCTAAGGCTGGTCAGTCACCAAAATCATCTGGGGTGCTTACTTAAACCACAGATTCTTGGACCCACCCTTGGAAATTCTGATTCACTAGGCCTAGTGCTGGCCCTAGGAATCTATATTTTTAACAGGCTCCCAGGTGATTCTAGTGATTAAATGAGTTTAGGAAACAGGATCTTATCCCCTGAAGAGCCAGGGGATGACGCAGGAGGGGCAGATGTTGGGGGGTGTCCTGGGTATTTCCCAGTAAGGGAGGCAGTGATGGTGAGAACAGAAAAAGGGCATTTTGAAAATAGGACTGACCCTTTTGGAGACTGTTCTGAAGTGAAGAGCAAAAGTACAAACTCTCACTGAGGACTTTTGGAGCATGTGACACTCAGGTGACCATGGATGTCATGTCACTGACTGCGGAATGAAGACAGCCCCAGAATTGAGACCTGGTTCCCATCCATCAGCTCTGCAAAAGTGTGCCACGTGAGGTTGGAAACTCTCTTTCTATCTCTGGTTAGTAAATGGAAAGGGCTTCATCATATCAGGGACTTTTCAAGCCATGGGATCCCAATTTCACAATGGTGGAGGGGTGGCCAAGTAGGGGAAAGTCCAGGCTTTGCCCCAACGCACCCTACCTCAGAGCCACCGACTCTATCTGCTTTATACTGGAGTCATGTTTAAGATTTTATTTAAAACAATGTCTTTTGCTGCCAAAATGTCTGAGAATCTCCAGACTAGATGACCTTTCAGTTCTAAAAAGCCATATAATTTTGTGAACCAAGGTCCGAGGGAGGAGGAACAGTCCGGAACATGGGATTGAATGAATCAGAAGGGCAATCAAGAATGAACATTCAATTTGCGGGGGGATGTCCCTCACTGCAGAGGACCCCAAAGCCCAGAGAAATCATGGAGGTTCCTCTGCTAATCTTTTGGTCCTGTCTTGCCGGTTTCACTTTTTTCACCAGTGGAGTATGTCTGACCTTCTTTCCGCCTCCTTTCAAGCTGGGAATTTAAGGTGTTCTGCTGAATTCTGAGCAAACAAAGCTTCAGCTAACTTGCTGCTTTGATCTCTGAGAATTCATAGGAGCAAGAAGGGAGGAGAAGAGCCAGGGGCCCTGGAGGAATTAACTGTGAAAACCTGGCCAGGCTTTGTTGGACCGGGAAGCTGGGGTGGGGTGTCGGGTGTCTGGGGAACAGATGTGAGTTTGACTTGATCTCCTGCAGCTGCAGACAGAGGTTTGCCAGAGGTGAATGCGAGTTCCCGCAGCGGCCAAATTTCCTCTTGGTGTTGTCCACCAGTGGTCTACCCTCCCACCCGAGCTGGAGTTCAGTGCAGGATTTTTGCAATTTGATTCCTGCAACGAACAGGTTGGATGGAGAAAGGGTTTCTTTTGAGAAGCCAGGGATTTGATGGGGTTTATCTCTGTGTTATTATATTCATTTCTAAACATTCCAGAGAGGTGATGGAGGGACGGGGACCAGCCTTCCTCAGTAACCTTTTATTGCTTTCTGATCTCAATTAAGATGATGGGCAGGGCAAGGTGGGGCCGAGTGAGAATGAGGTGCTTCCTCCAGAGCAGCATGTCCTTGGGTTTGTGACTCAGGATGCTACTCCTGAGAGGTGCTCCAAAAGGTTCGCGGTCAAATCGGTTTAGGACATTTCGCATGTTGTGTTTTCTCCTCTGGAGAGTCACAAAAATGTGAATACCTAAGGCTCTGAAATGTTCCACAGTCAAAAGTATTCTTTGACTTTATCAAACCGAGAACTTCTTGAACTTAATTGGCCAGAGAGTCATAACCTCTTCTTGGTGGGGGAAGAGGCAGCAATGAATATAAAGTGGATCATACTTCAGGAAGGCCGGTCTACAGATTGGGCTAAGAGGCAGAGGATTTGGCTTAGTACCACCAGAGTGGGACTTCCTGAAGCTTCTCCTTTTTTTTTTTTTTTTTTTTTTCCCATGGTAGCATCCTTTTTTTTTCTTTCCCATGGTGGCATCAACAATTCAGGAGTTCTTTCTTAGGAACTCACTATTCTGCATTGTTCTAGATAGAATAGCTCTGCTTTCCATTTCATTTGAAGAAAAAAAATCTATGAGCTGAAACAAGGTTGAGTCAAATTTTACATAGAGGAAGAAAAAATTTAGGGCTTAGAATGAGACAGTTTCTAATCCCCAGCTCCGTATGGTCTTCCTCCCAAAGGAGCCAGAAGTAGCAAAAATGTGGCATCCTCTTGGCCACAGGAAATGTTCAGTAATGGGCAGTTGACACATAAACCAATCAGACCCAAATAGGGCTTATCTCAGGACTTTTGGTTGAGCAACTTATAAATGAGCACCGTCTGTTTCACTGTACTTGGAGCTGTGAAGATGTGAGCCCATCGACACCCATCTGGCCACAAGACAAAGCCTGATGAAGGAACCAGCCAAGAGATGGAGAGTGGGTGCATCCCAATGAGTCATTTGAACGCCTGGATCCAGCCACACCTGAAGTCTATACTATTTGGTTTTGCCAATTTGAGTTGAATTTTCTATTATTGGAAATGTGAAGAGTCTTTACTGATATGCTCCTCATCAGAGACCTTCTTGGAATTTAAAATCTGAGAGGACAAGAATTCATTTCCACACTAAGAGCGGAGCAAGCAATATTTTAAAAAATTAAGCTATGATAATAATCATGGATGAATAAGAACTCCTTTTTATCTAGAAGTTACTTGAAAGTTTATCTGGTCCAAAGCCTCATCTGATCCCTTACCTACCTCTATCCACTATCTGCTATCTTCTACTCACTAAGAAGTTTTCTGGCTTCTGCTTAAATACTCTCAGGGTGGGACAGCCCAATTCTTCTTGAAGAAACATCTGCCATTCTCAGGCAGCTCTAATCAGGCTCATTTGAATCTGTCTGCTTGTCATTTTACTTTTGGGGCTTCGTTGGATGCAGATCAACTCGAATCCCTCCTCCATAGGAGAGACTTCCAACTTTCTGCAAATAGTGGAGCCGTCTCTCTGCCACAGCAAACACATCCCCAGCCTTACCCTATAGAGCCAGTTTTTGTCTTCCTCCCTGCTGCTCTGTGAACACACTCTACCTGGCTTAGAAGTTTGTTGGTTTCAACTTGGATTGCTTTTATGTATGATGTCTAACATGGTCCACATCCAGTGTAAAATGTCCAGAAAAGTAAGAAGAAAATGAAAACTATTTTGCTGACCTGCAGGGGATCACACCTGCAGCAGAGCTTCTGTGCCTTCCACCTCTAGGATTTAGACAGTGCAATGCTCAGAGCGCCAATCTGGCAGGTAAGAGAGGTCAAGGTGCTTATGTCCCCGATTCTTCCTGGTGATGTTGCCTGCGGCTGTTGTGCCCCTTGCCAGGTCACTGCTCCTTCCGGGACAGCCTACTCAACCCTTCTTTCTCTCCCTCTTGCCCACACTTCCTTCTGCCCTTGACCCTTTGCTATAAGCTCTGAGCTTCCGTGCTATCCTTTGCGGTCCCATGTTCCCACTTCTTTGTTCATAAACCATCTTCCAGTTGTTTTGAGTATGTCACCTATTGCCAGTGGGGAATTTGGCTGATAGAGTTATATTTTACAAATATGAAACATTCTTTGCAGGCTTGTTTATAATCTGCTCTGACTTTTTTTTAACATAACATTGAGAATTTATTTTATTTTATTATTTTTTAAAGATTTTATTTATTTATTCATGAAGACAGAGAGAGAGAAAGAGAGAGAGAGAGAGAGAGAGGCAGAGACATAGGCAGAGGGAGAAGCAGGCTCCATGCAGGGAGCCCGACGTGGGACTTGATCCCGGGATCATGCCCTGGGCTGAAGGCAGGCGCTAAACCACTGAGCCACCCAGGGATTCCCTGAGAATTTATTTTTGATTTCAACATTGAGGATTATAATATTGTTTTTTTCTCTAATTTTTTCTCCTGTTAATTTGGAAGTGAATACTCTTGTAGGTAAATCTTTGCATGCACTCACAATTACTTCCTTAGGATAATTTATAGAAATAAAATTTCTGGATTGTTAGAAATCAACATTTGAAAAACTTCTGCTCTAGGTTGCCAGCTTGCCCGCCAAAGAGTTTTATTACAATTTACAGCGTTTCCAGTGATGTGTAGGAGGATTTGTTTCTGCACTCTCTCTAACATTTAATATTATAGTAAAATAATACTATGTTTGCAGTGCAGTAGGCGGTCTGTGTTTCTTTTAAAGTAGTGAATATGCACACTAGAACAGAGAGGAACAAGATCATCACTTTCCTGGGCTTAATACATTTATTGGCATGGCCTAAGATGACAGTCACTATGATGGGCTGAATAATGATCCCTGGAGATGCTCTAATACCTGAAATCTGTGAATACATTACCTTGCATGTTAGAAGGGACTTTGTAGATGTGATTAAGTTAAGGAACTTGAAATGGAGGCAATTATCCTGGATTCTCCAAGCAGGTTCCACGCAGTCACAAGGGTCCTTATGAAAGAGAAAAAGATGATGTGCCAGTGGAAGCAGAGAGAGGCTGATGGAAGCTGAGAGAGGCTTGAAGATGCTCTCTGCTGGCTTTGAGGCTGGAAGCACGGATCATGGTGAAGAAGGCAGGTGGCCTCTCCATGCTGGAAAATGCAAGGAAGCAAACTCTTCCCATAGCCTCTAAAAGGTATGCAACCTGGCCAACACCTTGATTTTCAGCCTGTACCTCTAGAATAGTAAAAGAACAAATTTGTGTTGTTTTAATCCACTGAATTTGTGGCCATTTGTTGCAGCAGCAATAGCAAATTAATGCTGTCGCTTTTGTGTTTCTTGTTGGCTCATGGTGAGAAGAACATCTGAATCCAATGTTTTTTTGTTTGTTTGTTTTTTGCTTTTTTTCAACATATTCTACTGCAAAGCCATATCAACCCTCTCCTCCATTGCACCCTTGGTTCTAGGACCTTGGTGTGAAACGACCTTTGTTTCGGTGTTTGAAGTTAGGGGCATCAGAGCCATCCCATACACACGATATTGGCACAGATGGCTGCAGGGAGCCAGGTAGAGTGTGTTTCGGGAAATGGATTCCAATCTCTCTACTGCTGGAAGGAGGAGCCCTTGTCTGTAAAGCCTCTCAATTTTATTCCTAATCCATCTTTTCAAATCTATAATCTGAATTCCTTTCCCCCACTCTCATTCCTCTTCTCCATAATTTATTACTCTATTTGATCATCAGAATGAAACAAAATAATACAAGCCTCAATACTTGTAGAAGGATTTTCTATTTCCAAGTACTCTCCTGTAAATGACCTCATTGAATTTTCCCAGCCCAGTGCTTAGCAACTAGTAGGTGTTCATTAATGACAATGCCCCTTTCCTGCAGAGAGACATATATTTACTCACAGGATATTCCTATATATGACTCCAAGGCTCTTGGGATCAGTAAGAGCACCCATGTGCACACTCACACCCAGGAATATAGGCACATACCTGTGAGTCTTTTCACTTGGATGTGCACATTACATGTCACTTCTCTGGGCTCAGTTAATATTTTAGGAGAGATCCCTTCTACAAAGAGAGCCATCGCTTTTTGTAAGCCCTAGTACTGAAAGAGACGCAGCAAGTCCCTAATCTGTTGGTGACCTGATAAAGGAAATCACGAAGTATATCACCAGGACATGCACAGATCACATGTCCCCCCTGTGAGGGCTCAGGCTTAGCTTGGGTGAGTGTAGCCTGAGGCTGGCGGAGGCAGGGGCAGTCCAGCACCTGCAACCTTGGCCAGCTACAATCTCAGCATCCCAGATGCTGAGCATTTCCAAACCTCCTCTCAGCTCCTGGAGCTTCTGACTTGAACTCAGAGCCCAGAGCTGACAATATAAATGAGAGGAGCCCTGGGACCTGAATTTTCATCATCTCTACCTAAAGCAATGCCTAAAAGCTACATTTTACTTAGCTTGTCTTGGGAATCTCTGAGATTTCCATACCTTTGAATTTGGGAAACTGGACATTCATTAATGATGGTTCCAGAGGGCTTAATCCAAACCTGGACCTCCCCATGAGCACTGAGGAAGGACCTGCTGATGGATGCCTTACGACACCCTGTCATATTCAATTTTCTGTTTTGAAACAGCTTTGCTAAGGATGTCAAGAACTCTGTTCTCCAGCTTTATTTTTATTGGAATAATCCGGGAATCAGATAATAATGCCGTTGGGTCCCCAGCAGCCTAGAAAGGCTGAGCAATCTGTGCTTTTCTCATGAGCTACCCTTTGTGCGAGGCCTTGGCAAATAGACAGTGGGGGGGCCCACACCTATGTTCTATGTGCTTCCCCGGGGCCCCTTCACTGTGCGGGCTCTCCGCCAAGTCATGAGTTTTCAGAGGTGGAGAGGAGAGCAGCTTGCTGAATTTTCTGATACTCTTAACTGCTAAGCTGGCCAGACCTGTGGTCTGTTCAGAGAAGAGCCTTGCAGTTAAGTAAGAGCCAAGTACAACAGCTTTCTAACTAATAGGACTTTTTTTTCAGAGAAGTTGTATGATGAAATGGAAAGAATTCAAAATTTGGATTTGAAAGACCCTGAGTGCAACTGCTGTGTTCTCACCATGGTAGCTGTGTGATCTTGGGCAAGTGACTTTGTGCCATAGTGTCCTCACCTGTGAAATGGGTATAATAAAAAAAAAACTTATAAGGGTGTTTGGAGCCTCAAATGAAAGACTGAATCTGAAAGCATGTGGTGTCTGAGTTTCGGTTTCTACTAAGGTTTGCTTTTTGCAGGTAGACATATCCTGCTTTGACCAATTACTCTATGGAGCATCTAGTTGAGTGCTCGCACATGATCTCTCAGTGGGATTTTACTGACTCAAGAAAATTCCAGATTAATGCAAAACTGAACTTAGGAGTTGATTATTTGGGCATGAGTGTTTTCATTAAAGCTTCCCAGATGATTCTAAGTACAACCCCAGCTGGATGCTCTGAAAGATGACTTTGGGGCTAACTCATTGCAATGTGATGCTTGCTATTGGCTGAGGGACTCATGGAAACATGGGCAGGAATAAATTGGGAGAGAAGGCTCCTGGTACTTTTGTTTTTTTAAAAACTCCTCTCTCAGAACTCCAAACTTTTGAGATTTAGATTTTTATTAGTATTCTTACCAGGTGTGAGAACCATATCCATAGTGTCCCCTTGCTTTATTACTTTAGAAAAACAAAAGTAGTGTTTTGGTCACTATTAAGTTGTTGTGTTCTAATGGCTCTTCCGAAGAATGTGCTGTTGTTGTTTAAGTAAAAACATTTAGAGAAGCTTGCAGTACTGTGTTAATGTTTTTATCTGTACTTATTTGTCAATTGTGGGAGCCGAGTAGGATCTTGCATGCCAAAAATTACAGCACAGCTGTTTCTTACCAACCATATTGACATAATGGTGATCACTCTATCATGATTCACCACAGTTGATCAGCCTAATTGGTTTTAGCAACACGTCTGACCTAACTCCAGTTACATCACTGAGGCCAGGCTTGTTTGGGTGAGTTTCATGAAGATCTTTTGATTTCATGTCTGAATTTGCCAACTGGTTGTTTACATAAATCTGTCCTAATTTCGTAGTTGGGCATTTGTACTACTTTATCAGCTTACTCTCCTTATTTCCAGAAACTTAATGAATGATATTTGTTCATTTCACTTATTCAATCAACAAAACTATTGGGTGAAGCTACCCAGCCCCTGGCACCATGCTGAGTCTGATGAGCAATTAGGCTTCATTGTGCATGCCAACCCTGATTATTGATTGCATTGTGTTGAAAAGCATTCTGAATATCCTCCTAGGCTCAGTGGGGAAGAACATTGCAATCAATTAGTCATGTCTGCCATAGACATAGGAGGAGAGAACAGGGTCCCATGTGCAAGAAACTCAGGATAGAAATATAACTAGCATTTATTCCAGCAGAGTAGAGTCAAAAAAATTAGGAAATAATTTGATAAGCTGTATGAAATTGGTTTATAGAAAGTTCTATAGCACACAGAGGAGGAAGCAATTGATATAGCCTCAGAGGGTGGATGCAATAGTGGTAGGGGATGAGGGGAATTTGAAGACGTTGTCACAAAGGTAATATTTCCAGGGGATCAGGAATTGTAGGAATTCAGTAGAAAATGGGGAAGAGCAGCCTTTGTGTGTGTTTTTTCATACTTTGATATGTTGCTATCAAAGGAAGTGCAATTGATTAATGCTCTCAGTCAAGTTAGACACATCAAAAAGCATTGCACCTGATGTGAACAATCCAATCTGATGTCTGTTTATGAGAAATTCAAAGCACTTTGTGAATTCTGGTCCACTTTCATTGTCTTTTTTGTTTCCTTTTATTATATTGCTCTTCTTCTGCTCAAGTAACGAGGTTTATATATATAAACAGCACTGGGTGGCACCTCCTAGGCAATACATATGGGCTGAATCAATGAATGAATGCCTTTGTATTCATATTTGCATATTTCTAAGTAACTGAGATTCTACCTCATAGACAATTTTACATGAAAATTTAGATTCTGTGTATATTCTACATCATAAATGTTCTTTAACATAGTTTTTACTTATTATAACACTGTGACTAGTGAAGTTGCAGGAACGTGTTATGTAACCCCTACCACCTTTCTAGGTGCTTTCAATCCTTTGCTGTTTGAGTCTGTCATGAACCTTCTGTTCATAAGTTTTGCTTGTTTGTTTGTTCTCTATATTTCTGGAAGTGTCTTGCTGGATCAAAAGGCCTGAACAATTGAGTTCTGGATCTACATGTCAAACTAGTGGCGCTTGGGGCACTTGGTTAGTTCAGTGGTTAAGCATCTGCCCTTGGCTCAGTGCATGATCCTGGGGTCCTGGGATCGAGTCCCACATCAGGCTCCCCACAGGGAGTCTGTTTCTCCCTCTGTCTATATCTCTGTCTCTCTCTGTGTGTCTCTTATGAATGAATTATAAAATCTTTTTAAAAAATTAAAAAAAACCCAACTCTGTCCAAAGACCCCATTACTCAGTTTGCAGGTTTTGTCCCTGGGACCCCCAGAAAGATCCTGTTGGGATGGCAACAGTGGGGTACAGGCGGAGAGGGGATGGAGAAAGAAGGAAGCATTATCTTTTGGCTTAATTTTCTAGTTGAGTTCTGTGTGCGTTAGGTCAGTCTCTCATGAATAAATAAATAAAATCTTTAAAAACAAAACACACAGAAAAACAAACTGTGGAGCTTCATTTTGAGGTGAGATTGCTTTTTTTCTTGTCATTTTGCCTACTGAGGGGCATGGTCTCAGTTTTGGGGAAGCACAGAGCACATGGGAACAGCTAAGGGATGTACGACCAGCCACTGGGTATACTGGGGCTGGTGATTAGGATGTGGGCCTTGGGGCCACGAGATGATGGACAAGCATGTAGAGGGGTAGGAGAGAATGAAACAGTGGGCTGGGAAGACCTAATGGTAGTTCATTGTGCCCACGGAGAAGTGGCTTTGGGGTGGGGATGGGTACCAGGCATCTTGAAAACAGCATGGATGTGGATCAGCTCAGAATGCCTGGGTTCAAATCCTGCCCTCTCATTGACCAATGAGATCCTGAGCGAGGATACGAGTTGAGATCCTGAGTGAGGGATAATCTCTGTGAGCCCCAGTGTCCTCTCTGTGAGATGGCCCTGAGAACTGGGCATGGGAGAGGATTCCTTCATCATATTTGGCCCTGCCTATCTGAATAAAAGCCCCAGTTACGCTTCCTATCTTAGTCCATTCTGGCTGCTCTAAAAAATGCCACAGACTGGGTGGTTCATAAACAACATAAACGTTTTGCTCACAGTTCTAGGGTCTCGATAGAATAGGTTTCTAGTATGGTGGGGTTTTGGTGAAGGTCCTCTGCCAGGTTGTAAACTGCTGACTTCTTCCTGTGTCCTCATTCAGTGGAACAGATAGGGAGCTCTGTAGGGTTTCTTTCATAAGGGCACTAATCCCATTCATGAGGTCTTTATCCTCATGACCTAATCACTTCCCCCAAAGCCCCACAACCCTAATACCATCACCTTGGGCATTAGGGTTTTATCATATGAATTTGGGGGGCACACCAACATTCAGACCATCATGTTCCCTAACTAAGGAAGATCTATTTCCCAATTCTGTAGTTTGAAGATGAGTTTTAAGCCCGAATTCTTCATGTACTACATCTCTATATGTTAGTTGTAAATGCAAGCATCTCAGAAGAAAGGCCAAAGGTCCTGGATCCAGACTTCCTTGCTCTCTCCTTCTCTCTCTCCTGAGAGAGGACAGGTTTCTACACCTCCTTTTGGTGTCCTCACAGGCCCATGAAAAGTGGGGTGTAGGAAAGGCTGTGGGTCTGGCCAGTGTTTGAATGGTCAGCTTAAGGTCTGCAGGTGAACGTGGCCAATTGATCTCCCATGAGTCCCAGCATGTTAGGAGGCCTGCAGACGTGTTGATTACACTGGAAAACTGCTATTCTTAGTGGCAAGCTGTCATCCAGCCCTTTTGAAAAAGGAGAGAAACCACTCAGCCAGGATCTAAAAATACTTAGGGATTGACAACCAGCTCCAGCCAGCATTGGGCCTAGAGCCTGGTTTGGGGAAAACTGAGTAGACAAAGGTACTTACTTTGCTTATTAAAGCATATCAGTGGGACTTTGCAAGACCACAAAGGCCACAGCTTAAACAAGCAAACAAACAAACAAAAAAACCCAAACACTCTTCTGTATGGAATTTTAGTTATTATTTATCATAATTAAAAATAACATTTGTAAATATCTTACAGCGAGAATGATAATGAGAAAAGCTGCTTAGAGTATTTCCAATATGGTGGACGTTGTTTTAAGTTATGCACATTATATGAGTGAACCCTACAGTATTTCTGTGGGGTGGGCAGTATTATTATGGCTATTTGCTGTGAGGAAAGTGGGTCTCTCTACTTAGCCTGAAGACAGAATCTAATACATGGAGTGATCTGGAATTGGCCTTCAATTTCCATCCCTCCTTTTTGGCAGGGGTGAGTTGCTTGATATTGTTTTCCTAGTTGTTCATAAACTGCTCCCTTTCAACATCTCCAGGGAAGACCTTGGTTGCTGGACCTCTCAGGAAAAATGCTTGGTGCTGACTTGACTTTGGGTGCCTTTGTGGAATTTATGCCTCATGGTCAGTTTAGCACATTGGTCTGGTTTAATGAGGGCTGTTTCGATTTGCATAGAAATGATGCTCCCCTTCCACTGGCCAAGAAGAAAGACAAATGTCAGCTCTGTTCATGTGGATTGGCTCAGTGTCAGAAGGTACCATTCTCTGTGAGTATGTTTATAGGCTTTATCATAATTTGAGCCAATTAGTTTTCCCTTCCTGTATGCTAGGCCCCTAGCATGGTGGAAGCCTCAAAAGTTTTAGGACTAAGCTGACAAGGGTTCAATTCTAGCTCATTACTATGTCGGCATGTTCATGTCTGTCCTCATGCATTTCTATTTCAGAGATGTCTGGGAGGGACAGAGATAAGGAAGGCGTGGATCTCAGGCTGCCATCTTGAACTGGAAGCCTGTACTTCCCAATCCATCTATATTTGCTTGGCTCTGGTATTTTTATTTATAATTTCTGCTTTATGGTTTTCTTGCTGCCACCTCAAATTCTTAGTGGAAATTGCTGGGCACCAATTAAATAAATACTCCAACAAACACAAAAACGGCAACCATGGTTCCCGAGTTGAAAAAGCTGCCTGCCACATCCATGCTTCTTTTCTGGCAGGAAGAGGGAGGGGGGAGGGAAGCAAGGGAGAAATACTTCAAGAATATTGATGATATTGGCAAGCCAAAGTCTCCAAGGAAGCCCCCTTCTCAGTGTCTCAGTGTGAATAAGAGCCAAGGAGATAACACACAAAACAAGATGAAGCCATTGAGTTGGTGAATGGCATCCTGTTTGGACTACCTTCTGCACAGCTGCATTTCTGCCTTTTCTGGGGTGTGGACAGAGCCTTTGTTGACAGTGGCTTCAGTTGGTTCACCCTGTGCTCTTTTGGATTATATTTTGGCTAGAGGAAATGGACTGAAACCCAAAGTACTCCATGGTCATTCTCTGCAAATCAGCCCAGATGAATTCTTCATCAGCCCGATCCCTCAGTGGGGACCCATCAGCAGACCCTGAATAATTAAGATCAACCCATTAGGAAGGGGTTAGAGCTGAGAGGAGAGGACATACTTTCCTTGGGTCCAGCTACATCTGACGCCACAGGGCTGCCCTCTTTGGAATGCACATTTCTCCCTGAATTTCACCATCTGTAAATGCTTCTTCGGACAGGCTCTTATGTGCCTTGACCTCTTGCTTCTCAGAACTGTTAATAAACTAACTGCTTCAGAGGTGGGTTCCTAAGTGATGGCTCGGCCGAAGAGGACAGAGGTAGCCTAGCCTTTTCTTCTAGAAGAAAGAGAGGGCTATGGAGCAGACAAAGCCACCTCTCTGAAGTGTTGGCTAAAAGGGAAAGAAAGAATGCAGGCATCTTTCATAACCCCCAGATGTGTCAGCCACCAGAGAAAAATGACTGTTTCTGGGTGACTTTCAAAGTTTCTTTCCTAAGAAGTAGGAGAAGATTTCCAAAATAAAGAAGAAGTGAATCTTAAATAGTTTAAGTATCCACTGACCTCTTTCTTGTAGCAACCTATAGGTCCAGAATATAAAAAGCACTGATTAATTCAGGACATTTAGGCAATTGAAGGATGTTAGGATAGTTGGATATATGCACACAGTGATCATTCGGCATATCTATTCTCTTAGCATCTTCAAGTGCTTTCTGTGGTGGGACATAAGACAAGGCCGATGGGGAAGAAATGCAGCGAGCTGGTGATGACTCTGGTACTTCTTATGGCATCCCTGGTTACGGTATTCCTCCTCCCCCTCCCCCACCTCCCTTTTCTCCACCTCCTTCCCCCTCCTCTTTCTTTTTGTCCTTTTGTTTTATTCAAATGCTCAACCTGCCTTCCTCCTTTCACTATACTTTCTGCCCCTTCTGCATCTTGAGGAGACATTTAAAATCAGATTCAAACATCTTGGAGAAAGTTGGTTTACACTTGGCACATTGTTGCTTCCTAGGTCTAAGACAAAAGAAAAGAAGGCTTTAAAATGTCATAAAATGTCTGGGAAGGTTTTCTGGATGTCAAGTAGCTATTTCCTCACACCATGTGAATGAGTTAAGCATAGAAGAATCAGAAATAGACAGATTAAATTTCACTGAAACCCACATGTGTTGGTAAAATATGCTTGGGGCCAAACCTGATTTAGGATCAAAAGAGAATTCATACATGTTGGGGAAGATGGAAAAGTCCAGAGGCAGCTGGGTGTATCTGCTCATTCTTTACCAGGACTCTTGGGGTCACATGTCTTTCCTGGGATGACCAAAACCAGGCCCCGTTAAAAAAAAAAAAGGAATCACCCAGAATCACAGACCAGGAGAACTGAGGGACACTAGTGCCAGCCCTGTTCTAAACATGGTGCAAAGGAGAATAAGCCTGTGTCTGGGAACATTCTCGTCACATTGGCAAGACTAGCCCTGGGGCAGATGCATTCTTCCAAGTGTCCAGCCTAGTGCCATTAAATAGTTGAGGAATAGAGCCAGTCCTCAATGTTGTTATTCTGGGATCTCAGAGAATTCTTCTGGTGGCCCCACCATATGTGCAGAGCCCAAGCCAGGAGGAGCCTGGCAGTTGACCTTCATGCCTTTCTCTCTGCCTTCTCACCCATTCCAGAAGCTATTGTCTGGTTGATTGTACTTCCCAAAGGCCCAAGGCATCATCCCAGTTCCCATCCTCTCCACTACCACTCTTCTAGCTCAGGCCGCCATCATCTCTTACCAGACCACCAGCCCTCCCACCAACCTCACTTGCCTCTACCACATTTGCACATGCGATGAGCGTTCTACAACTCACACCAGCTCCTATCATCACCAACTTGAACCCCTTCAGGGGTTGCTTAGGTGCTTGCAAATTCCTTATATGATGTGTATGAGCCTTCATGATTTGGCCCCTGCCTTCTTTTATATCTCTGGACAACCCATGCCTACCCCCTCCTCCCTGCTGCCTCCCGGTGCACCCCCACCCGCAAAATACTGCTATCATTTTGAACTCTGTTCAGCCACGCACTGGTTATGGGATCTTGGGGAAGTCAGTTAACCTCTGCATGCCTCAGTTTCCTCTTTGGTAAAGTAGAGATAATAGTAGCATCTGCCCAGAGTTGCTGTGGACAAAATAATTAACACAGTCTTCTTGATTTGATTAGAGCCAGCCAGGCATGGAGCATGCCACCTTTCCTGGCATCTTTGTGGGTTTTTTTTTTTTTTTTTAGGATTTTATATATTTATTTGAGAGAGAGAGAGAGAGAGCACAAGTGGAGTGGAGGACAGAGGGAGAAGCAGACTCCCCACTGAGCAGGGAGCTCAATTCGGGGTTCGATCCCATGACCCTGGGATCATGACCTGAGCCAAAGGCAGATGCTTCACTGACTGAGCCACCCACGCATTTTTGTATGCACGAACTTTGTATCTTGAACTTCCTCCCACTTTCTCTCCCTCACTTCTGTTCGTTCTCGTGGTCTCAGCTAACCTGTCAATTCCATGAGAGGTAACCCCAGAAACCCACATCCACAACAGAGCCAGGATCCTGGGTGGCACAGTGATCACCGCTTCTGGAGAAAGAGTCACAGTCCACCTTCTGTCTCAATCACCTGCATTCTGGTTGTCCCTACACCAGGCTGAAAGCTCTCTGAGGGCAGGGACCATTTCTCAGGCACCTCAATAATATTGTGGCCCCTCAATAAATAAATATTTGCTGACATAAAGAGCAGAACTGGCTGACAGGGAGAGACTGGGACCACCTTCAGATAGATGTCGGTCGGCTCTGGGAGGGTCATTATTTCTTTTCATACATTCATAAATGGTTATTTTCTTGTAATGAGACAAAGGAAAGACAAATTTGCCAAGCAGGCATTTTAGCAAAAGCCACTTTGATATCTAAAGATGTTCCCAGTCCTGGAACTTAGAATGACCTCACACTTTAAAATGTCATTGTCAGGTTGCCTGTGATGTTTCCTTTTTGACTCTTGCCTCCTACCCCCACTACCACCATCCCCGCTCTCCCCTCACTTCCCATTTCCTGCCTCAGCCACTGTTCCTCCAGCGCACTTGAACTTTGGCTAGAAGGCCATGTTCCCTGCTCTCCAGTGGAGCCCCCGTGCTCCCCCCTGGGGAGCAGCTGGGCCAATGCACTCTGCATTTAGATCTCATGCAGTTGTGACCAAACACAGGGTGGTGGCCCTGGGAGGAGGCAGCTTCTGTCATCCTGGGCCAGCTGTGGCAGCATTTGACATGGCTGAAGGATTCCGTCACCTGGCTGGCCAAGGCTCATTAAAATGCTTGGGCTTGCTGGGGGCTGGTATTGCCATATCTCGGCTGCTCACAGGGCCATGGAAAGGGTAGGGTGGGTCCTTGCCAGTGTGTCTGAGTCGCCCGTGGTCCCAGGAGTTGGAGAGCAGAGGAGGGTATGTAATGCAGAGAGGTGCTTCTTGAGATTCTGCCCCTGGAACCTCCTCCTGGGAATATACAATCTCTTACCTTCCCTCATCCTGTAGGATTTACAAGAAAAACCCGTTCTGTCATTTTGGCATGTTAGGTATTCTAAAAATTGCATTTAGGAATTTTTAAGCATTGTTTTCTCATCTCATAAGCGATGCAGGCTGTTTAATTTACTTTAAATTAATTATGGAAGAAATATGATTTGTCAACAGGCACACTCACAAATTACATAGTTTATCATACTTGCTTGAGAAATACACGTTTAAAATGCAGATGGAAATTTAATTATGTATTAGCATTGAAAATAGGCAAAAGTGACTTTTGTGACCTCACGTGTGGACTTCCTGCATTTTTTAAAAAATAGCTTTTATTATTTATTTATTTATGTAGACTGAGCCTGAGCAGAGGAAGGGGCAGAGAAAGAGGGAGAGAGAGAGAGAGAGAGAGAATCCCAGGCAGATTCCCTGCTGAGCATGGAGCCCAACACGGGGCTCGATCCCAGGACCCTGAGATCAGGACCTGAGCCGGAATCAGGAGCCAGACGCTTAACTGACTGAGCCACCCAACTTCCCCCGGCTTCCTGCATTTTGATTTTAAAAATCAACTGGTTAATTAGTGTGAACTTTGATTTTTATATCGAAGTGTTGGCATAAAGGAGGCGACTAGGCCATTTGCCATCATTTCTCTTTATTTTCCCATTGCAGGAGTGGGTAGCTTCATTTCCAGTGAAGGAAGAAGCTAAAATGACCATAGGGCTCAGTATGTTTTTCTCACTGTAATGCTGGCTTCTGAAATGCTGGAGCTAGCATGAAGGACTATGGAGAGTTTTGACAAGATAAATCAAATTTAGAGATTAAGTTCAGAGAACTGTAGGAGAAAATTGGCAGAATTATCATTTTTAGGCTCCCTGTGTGGAAGGCAGCTCCTAAGAGGGTTCATTCCCCTGGACTATGGGCCAGACTCCGTGACTTACTTCTAGTGAAGAAAGAGATGAGACCCCACTACCAAGGTCAGGTTGTCAAGGACTGTGACTTCTCTTTTGCCCCCTCTCTTTCTCTTTTCTTCCTTATTCATGCTGATGAAGCAATCTGCCATGTTGTGAGGAAGCCCTCTACCCCCCATCCTCCAGGGCAGCCCCCCATCCTTCAGGGTGGCCCCCAGCCCTCAGCTGTGAAGAACTGACACCCTGAGTCCAATATCCCATGAGCAGCTGGATCCTGCCCACAATTACAGAATGAGCTTGGAAGTGGATCCCTTCCCACTTGAGCCTTTCGATGACTGCAGCCCTGTTCGGGACCTTACCTGTAGCAGGTGACCCATGTGGAGCAGAGAGGACTCAGCTAGGTTGGCCAGATTCCTGACTCTCAGAAATAATGGGGGATGATAAGCGTTTTGTTTTAATTCACTAGGGTTTGGGGTAATTCATTATGCTGCAATAGATAATTAATACACCTTGTTACTTGTTGAATTTCAACATCACCATTCCTTATGTTTCCTGTCTTTAATAGTGGATATACATTAAGGGGTACCTGGCAGCTTGCCTGGGCAGCTGAGCAGCAAATCACATGAGGGTCTGAAGCACAAATGTGTTCACCTGCTCTCTCAAACAATCACACTAAAAACGCACAGAGACTCTCACACAGCTTTGTTTGTTTTAAAGAGAAAACCTGATTATTTCCTTGCTTGACTTATTTTATTTTTAAAGACTTTATTTATTTATTTGAAAGAGAGAGAGAGAGAGAGAGAGAGAGGAAGCAAAAGAGGGGGAGCGGCAGAGGGAGAGGGAGAAGCAGGCTCCCCACTGAGCAGGGACTCTGATGACTTGGGGCTCCATCCCAGGACCCTGAGACCATGACCTGAGCAAAGGCAGACACTTAACCAACTGAGCCACCCAGACTCCCCTCCTTGCTTGATTAAAAAATGGTGCTATTCCAAGCACTCAGTGGATTGCCTGCGTCTCCCTCTCCTTCTACCCTTCCCCCAGCTTTCCCTCTGTTTCATGCTCTTTCCCTGTCTCTCAAATAAACAAAAAATCTTTTAAAAAAATATGCCATTGCCAACTTTCATGCTGTGAACCCAGGCTGAGGGGGAAAAGAAGCATCCACCTGGCAGCCAGGAAAAGACAGCATGGATGAGCCTAGGGGAGGTTTTATTTATTTATTTTTTAATTAATTAATTAATTAATTAATTAATTAATGAGAGAGAGAGAGAGAGAGAAAGGCAGAGACATAGGCAGAGGGAGAAGCAGGCTCCATGCACTGGGAGCCCGATGTGGGATTCGATCCCGGGTCTCCAGGATCGTGCCCTGGGCCAAAGGCAGGCGCCAAACCGCTGCGCCACCCAGGGATCCCTAGGGGAGGTTTTAATATAAGATCAGGACCAGTGGTGGCAAATATCCCCCCCTCGTCACTTTTGATTAGCAGAATTCAGTCACATGGCCACAAAACACTACAAGGGAAGTGGGGAAGTAATATTCCAGGGTCAGACCCAGAAGGTGGAGGAGATAGGTGTTAGCAACACATAGCAGTACCTGCCAGAATGATTAACTCTTAACTCTATTACATGAAGTTTCATTGAGCACCTGTGATGTGCAGACACTACACTAAGCACTACAGATATGGATGGTGGGGAAAAGTCTGGATCTCATTCTCAGAGACAGCAGAATCTAGCTAGAGGAGTGAGTTGAGAAAAGGTGGTCTGGAAGTAAAGTCTTAGGCCAGCTTCCACCATCCCCATACAAAAAACAGCAGCTACAGAATGTCCTGTTCACGGGCTAAAGGGTACAAGTTAATCCCCAAAGCCCAAAGGAGGCCACAAAACTACTCATCTCAAGATTCTCTTTGTTGGAAGCCGTGCACATGACAAAACCTCTCCTAGCCCTGGTGGAATGTTTGCAACTGTGAACCTCCATGTGGCATATGTGGGAGGTGATCTGGCCAGTGTCCCCAAACCCCAGAAAACTCTACTTGCAGGAATAACAGTCTCCGAGGTAGTTTTCAACAGTTCTGCCAAGAATTGGGGAATCAGAATGGAAGCTAGCACAAACTCTTTGGAAATGTAACCTGGGACTACAGACTGAAGTAAAAAAAAATGCACAACCTGCCACCGAGCAGTCTTCTGGCTGTGTGCCTCGGGGAATCTTTGATCCTGTACACCAACACATGAATGTTCATTTGCAGTGCTGTCTCGAATAGCGAAGAACTGGCGACATGACCAGCATCCCTCAATGGGAGAGCAAATTCTACTACAGCTGTACAATGGAATAGTATATGGTAGTGAGCATGTGTAAATTATAGCCTCATGCACCAACACTAGTAAATCTCTAAAATGCAATGCTGGGTGTGAAGAGCCAGCATATAAGAATATATAAGGATGATTTCATTTATATAAAGTTCAAACAGACCCACGAGAACAATGTATTGCTTAAGTATGTGTGGGTAGGGCTGGCGATTCCTGTTAGCACTCCCTTGTGCTTGAGAGTGTAAGAGGGCATGAGGGTGGCATGGGGAGATTAGGCCTGCATTACTCTGTCTCTGCCTGTTTCTGAACTTCTATCTGCGGAAGAATGAACTTTGTTGGTCATCCTCCTATTCCCCTTGCCAATCCCTGCATTACAGTATTGTCCCAGCCAAAGCTGGAAGACAGAGAGGAAGGGAAAGAGAAGAGATAGATAGATAGATAGATAGATATGTGTGTGTGTGTGTGTGTGTGTGTGTGTGTGTGTGTGTGTGTAGGATAATATGGTTTGAGAATGGAAGAGAGATCCAGGTTTACTGGCCCCACCTACATGTTAAAAAACGCATATGTGGATTGGTCTTTTGTTGAGCAATTACTGTGTCCCTCTCACTGTGCAAAGCAATTCCTCATATTTCCTCTCATTTCATCTTCATAGCAGCCCTGAAAATGCATATAGTTGTTCCCATTTTACAAATTAGTAATGTGAAGCTCTGGACTGGACAGTTAAGGGATTTACCCAAGGTCATTGTCATGGGGATGGGAACTTTGGTGTTCATGCTCAAAATATACAGGTGCAGAAGTTCAGGGACTGTGCTTGTAAAAATCTAGCAAGGTATGACTTCATCTAAACCATTGACTCTTTGAATACTGCTCTCTTGCCCTAGCAAACCCCTTCCCCATTTTAATTTAAATATTTTTTTGCTCCAGGGTGCATCAATCAGAGTGCAAACAAAGCATTAGCAGCATTCTCCCTGCATTGGTTCTGAGGCCCACGCCTTTAAGCAGGTGGCTTGGTGCTTGCAGATGTGGCCTAACTTGCACATCTGGCAAGCATTAGTTGGTGGGCAGAACATGCTATTACACAGCCCTAATGAAATTTGGGTCTGCTGCATTTTAATAAACCATTTAAGAAGCAAGATTCCTGGCATTTTGTTGGCAGTAAGGGCCTGGAAGAAATAGAAAAATTTCTACCATCATGATGGATTAGGTTATTTTCATCTTGTACAAAGTTACTCAGAGTTGAAAGGTTGGACAAGATAGCTCTTGATTTAATGAAACTTGTGTCTGACTAGTACATAAATTATGTAGTAGAGCAGCAGAAAAATCTGAGTGTGCTTTTATTAGCTCAGTCCTCATCATGGTTTAACTCAGACTAAAAGAAGCTTTTTTATCTTGCAGATATGTCAATGGCTACACAATTGAAACATTTCCTTGAAGGAATAGTCTAGTAGGAGACTGAGTTTTGGTAATGGGCATTATCTGCTTTGGTTTTTGCCACTTTCATCCTGGCAGTTGTACTGCTTTGTGTTGGGTTTATTAATCTATTAGTCCTGTCCCCTGTCATGCTTATATCCATGGGTCCTTTTTCCATATCTTATGGTTTATTTGTTTGGCTTGTGAGCCTGGGAATTGCTTTCCTCATGCTTCTATCCCATGCTTCTAGTCATATAGGAAGTGTAGAGTTTCCTTTCTCTCCACCAACCAGTGAGCTGGCTAATTTAAGCTGTGGGGGGACAACTCAGTCAGATGGAGCCAATTGCATTCTTTTTCCTGGGAATTTGAATTTAAAAGGTAATAGTAGTAAATAATGTAGTTCAAATATCCCTGGTTCTCTTCTGAACACATGGTAGGGCTGCATGTCTTAGTTCCATTGTGGTGAGAGAGAGCCTCTCAATAGTTTTAACCAAAGAGTTGTGAGCAGAGGCTAAGTGGGTTATTCCAGGGACATACAAGACCCTCAGAAATCTTTTTCCCTTTGGCATGGCAACCTGCTGGAGCTCCATAGCATGGGTGATGAGTAGAGTCCCTGCCAATACACCATAGGCAATAAAAAGGAGTAAGAAATGAAACTCTATGTTTCTAAAGCCTTTCAGATGGAATTGTTTGTTACTGCAGCGTAATCTAGTTTATAATAACTGATACACAGGGAGAAAAAGTATGAGTGAGCAAGAAAAAGAAGAGTGATTACAGAGTTCCTTTGATGCCTCTGTGCTGGAATTATAATATATGAACTTGGGAGTTGTGGTTGTCTATGCCTACACTACAGAACTTTTGAGTCTGATTTCTTTCACTGAACATAATGCATTTGCAACTTACATACGTTGCTGCATGTATCAGTAGTTTGTTTCTTTTTATTTCTAATTTGGAATAAGTAGCAGAGGAAACTACCCCACAGGAAGCTCAGAATCTTAGCATTGTCAAATTTTCCACCCTAACCACTTGCAACCCCAAGATAACACTGATACTTTATCTTGCTGTTGATAAAATTTATAATTTTCTTTTAAAAACCAGGAATCTAGAGGCTTCTGGGCAATCCATGGAGCATTGGACAGGATCTGTCATTTCCAGGAAGATTATGAGGATTAGTAAACATTGTAACTGTGTGTCTCAAACTGCAGTACATCTATTCATGTCAGGAGTTATCTGAAGCTCCCAGTGTATTTTCCTGGTGCACTTGACTTAAATACTTAGAATGAATGCTTAATAATTTTTTTATTAAAAATTTTAATTTGACATATAGAACATATATAGACAAGTGTTAAATCATAAGTGTACATACCACTGAGTTTTCAAAAACTGAACACGCCCTTGTAACATAGAACTCAGATGAGGAAACAGTTACTGCTCTCAAGAGAGACCACTACTCTGACTTCTGACACTGGAGCTTCGTTTTGCCTGTGTCTGTAGTTTATATGAATGAAATC
The DNA here is from genome assembly GCF_048418805.1 of Vulpes vulpes. NCBI lineage: Eukaryota > Metazoa > Chordata > Mammalia > Carnivora > Canidae > Vulpes > Vulpes vulpes. The sequence goes on along the minus strand of NC_132793.1, from coordinate 94,995,116 downwards.
ACACATATGTACTCTTTAGTGTCCATTTGTTTCACTCAATGTTGATTGTGGGATTCGTCCATTTTTAAAAAAGATTTTATTAATTGATTTGAGAGTGAGAGAGAGAGAGAGAGAGAGAGAGAATGAGCGAGAAGGGACAGAGGGAGAGGGAGAAGCAGATTCCCTGCTGAGCAGAAAGCCAGATGCGGGACTTGATTCCAGGACTCCGGGACCATGACCTGAGCTGAAGGCAGACGCCTATTGACTGAGCCACCCGGGTGCCCTGTATTTGTCCATGTTTTGCGTGTAGCTGTAGTTTGTCTGTTTGTATTGTTTTATAGTATTCCATTGTCCACTCATGCGCCTGTGGGTAGTTTCTGGGTTTTGGCTATGACACAGTGCTCCTCTAAACATTACAAAATTATATTCTTTTGGTGAAGATATGTAAGCATTTCTCTAGGTATCTGTATCTAAGAGTAAGAATGCTGGGTTGTAGGGTAGGCATATACTCACCCTTAGTGACTATGACCAAACAGTTTTCCAAAGGGATATGTTTTCATTATTTAAAAAATTTACACACATTACAATTATATGGATGTACAACAGTTTGTTTATTCATTTACATAATGAGGGATACTTTGGTTGATAACTTTTGGTGATTATGAATAATGCTGTTACAAACATCTGTATTTTTGTGTGAATGTAAGTTTTCATTTCTTAAAGATAAATACCTAGGGAGTGGGATTGCTGACATATATTCACCAAAAGAATATAAACATGTATTTAACTTTATAAGACATTATTTTCCAGAGTGGCCATATACATCTTATTTCTACCAGCAATATATGATTTAAACTGCACCAAATCCTCATGAGCAATTGGTAGTGTTAGTATTTAACTTTTAAAAACATGTCAGCCATTATTTTAGTGTGAAATGGCATCTCATTTTACTAATTTGCATTTCCCTAATGGCTAATGATTTTCAGTATCTACATGTGCTTATTTTTTACTTGTTTGTCTTCTTTGGTGAGGAATATTCAAGTCTTTTGCCCATTTTTATATTTGTTTCCTTATTATTGAATTTTGAGTTTTTAAATATATTCTGGATAGGATCTCTCTATCAGAAATATGTAGCATATTCTCTTCCAGTATATAATTTGTATTTTCATTCTCTTAAGACTGCCTTCGATGAAGTCCAATTTATCAATTCTTTTCTTCATCGTGCTCTCGGAGTCAAACCTAAAAATTCTGTTTTACTCAAGGTCACAAAAATGTTCTGCTACATTTTCCTCCAGAGTTTTGTAATTTTATATCTCACATTTAATCTAATCCATTTTAGTGTATTTTTATATATAGAAGTCATAGGTCAAGGCTGGCTAGCTGGCTTTCTTTCTTTCTTCTTTCTTTTTTTCCCCTATGGATGTCCATGTGTTTCAGGACCATTTGTTGAAAAAAGTATCCTTTCTTCTTTTTTTCATCTTTGTAAAAAAATCCACTGACTATATTTGTGTAGTTTTATTTTCTTTAAAGATTTTATTTATTCATGAGAGACACACACAGAGAGAGAGAGAGAGAGAGAGAGAGAGAGGCAGAAACACAGGTAGAGGGAGAAGCAGGCCCCATGCAGGGAGACTGACATGGGACTTGATCCTGGGTCTCCAGGATCATGCCCTGGGCTGAGGCAGCGCTAAACTGCTGAGCCACCCGGGCTACCCATATTTGTGTAGTTTTATATCTGTACTTTCCAGTCTGTTCCATTCATTTATATTTTACTAATTTTGCTAATGCACATTTTTTGGCTAATACATATCTTGATTACTATAGACACATAGTATCTTTTTATTTTTATTTTTTCTCATAGTAAATTTTTAAATTGGGTGGTGTGAATCCTCCAGGCTTGTTCTTTTTCCAAATCATTTTGACTATTCTAGCTCCTTTTCCTTTCCATATAAATTTTAGAATTGGCTTGTCTAAATGTATAAGAAAGTCCTTCTGGGATTTTGATTGTGGTTATATTAAATCTATAAGGTCAATTTGGGGAATATTGATAATTTCACTACTGAGTCTTCCCACCCGTGATATGACAAGACTTTCCATTTATTTACTTGACTTGGATTTCTTTCATCAGCATTTTTAAGTTTTTAGAATCCAGATTCTGTGCATATTGTTTTAGATGTATAGCTAAGTATTTCTTTTTTTCGAGGTATTGTGAATGGTTTTTAAAATTTTGGTTTCCAGTTGTTCTTTGCTACTGTATAGAAATACCATTGATTTATTGTATGTTGACTTTGCATCTTGCAACCTTGATAAACTCAGTAGTTATAGGAGGTCTTTTGTAGATTCCCTGAAATTTTCTTTGCCAATCTGGTTGGGAGTGTATCAATTTTACTGAGCTTTTGAAAGAAATGGTATTTGGTTTCATTGGTTTTCTATTTTAATTTTCTGTTTTCAGTATTGTTGGTTTTTGCTCTGTTTGTTATTTCCTTTCTTTGCTTACTTTGGGTCTATTTTGCTCTTCTTTATCTAAGTTTATAAGATGGAAGTTTAATAAAGTCAGGCCTTTCTTCTTTTTTAATAAATATATTACATAAAATTAATGCTATAATTTTCCCTGTTTGCACTGCTTTAACCGCATCTCTGAATTTTGATATATTGTAATTTCACTTTTAATTTATTTGCTGATTCTCCTTGAGATTTCCTCTTTTGACTCAAGAATTACTTAGAAGTATTTTATTGAATTTCCAAGTATTTGGGGGATTTTTCTCATGTCTTTATGATATTGTTTCTACTTTATTTCCATTATGGTCAGAGAACATACTTTGTATGACTTGAAATAGTAAGAAGTACAGAGAGGTCCTAGATACTCCTTCCATAGCCTTCCCGTCACCAATGTCCAGCACCAGAGAGGTACATTTGCTACAATCAATTAGCCTACATTGACCCGTCATTATCACTAAAAGTTCATGGTTTACATTAGGGTTCCTTCTTGGTCCATTCTATGGGATTTGACAAATGTGTGACGCAATGTACCCACCATAGGCATACCACAATAGTTTCTATGTATATGAGTTTAGTTGCCAAACGCCCAAATGCTAGTTGCACTACTTTGACCCTTCTCATTTATGTTCCTTCCAGGGACAAGTTCAAGACCTGAGTGATGACCTGAACCTTCATTCATTTCTCAAGGCCTTTGGTATCCTGTTTGAGCTCTGTCCACAGGGGCACAGTTAGAGATGGATGCAGAACTGTGTACACATCTTGTTGCGATCCATTTCTAAAAACTCCATCCTCTTCATGACTCCCCACAAACTCCCCTAGTCTCTGGATTCCCTTTCTTGCTTCTTGAGCCAGAAAGGTGAGATTCTAGCTTCCCAGCACTGTTGTGCATTTCCTATGCCTGGGTCTGGCCGCCGGGTGAAGCACCGAGAGGAAAGAGAGAAAACACCACAATCAGGATTCCCTCTTACTTTTTCATTGTTCGCTAACCATAAAAGTAGGTGCCATTATGGCTGCTGCTGCCACCATCACTGGAATACAGATTTGGGACATTTGCCTGGGAGCAGCACATAGAGAGAAACAAATAAAAAAAGCAAACAGTGGGCTTTCCTCATTCTGTTCTCTGGCCATAAAGAGGTGGCTTCTCTTGGGCTCTTTCCCCTCTGCCAATGCTGAGCTATTTTGGGATTTGACCTTTTTTCCAAGTATAAGCTGGGAGATATGGGAGCAAAGAAACAACCAGGGCACTCATTGCCATATCCATCTCTCGGAGTGTTTACTCTCCCTCCATCTGCCTGCTCTTATTTCCTTTTTAGACTTCTCTGATTATTGCATCATGAATCCTGTCGGGGGTTCTTGGTTGTAATCATTGGGAGAGATAGTGAAGTGTGCATGCTCCATTTAACCAGCTCTAGAAGCTGGCTTCATAGTTGAACTGGAAAGGAATTTTAGGCTTTATTTTCATACGAAAATATACAGAGTAAGACTCAAGATTGGCACGAACATTCCAGATAAAGCTTGAGACTTTGAGTACATTTAGCCTTGCAGGGGGTGTAGTCTCCTCTTCTTGGAGAGAAGACAAGCTGGAGAAAGGGTGCTGTCACTGGTACAGATCACAGGGCTCACCATGTGACCCACTGACCTTTCAGGGGCCTGTGGTTCCTTTTCCCCATAAAGAATTTTCTTTAGAGATTCCCTGTTTCTCTCCCTTTGTCTGATGACTGGTCCTGTCAGAAATTTTACCTGATTGACTGGTCCCAGAAAATACCCCTGCCTGCATGGAACATGACATTTGCTGGGACCGCTCCCCTCTCCCGGCATAACCATCTGAGAGACAGGTGTCGGCACGAACTCCATCTCTCTGACATCTTTGCCCCAGGCAGGGAGAGGATCTCTTGCCATAACAGTGCATTCAAATGATGTTTTCAGGTGCAATTTCTTAGGGAACATGTCATTTTGTTGTACAGATGCTTCTCGCCAAAAAGCAGGGAAGAGGTGGAGGATGCTAAGGGCTGACAGGTGCACCCTCAGGGCGGTAGCAGGAGTGACGGTACCTTGGTGACAGGTGACTTGGTGCTGAGACTGATGAGGGCAGAGGGAGAGGAAAGGACAGAGCAGAGGACACAGGGTAGATGAGGCGGCAGATGCCTCAGGGAAGCAGACTCTTAGGGACCCAGTGAAACACAAAACAACATGGTGAATGCTTTGCCTTGTCCACCAGTTTCCGAGACAACTGGTGACTGGCCACCAAGGAGCCTCTACCACCCGATGACCTTCACAAAACCAACCCAGTGTACCTTGAAGCAGAATAGGCTTTTCAGGAGTGAAGACTTTCCTAGTTTTCTTTTTTTTTTTTTTTAAATTTTTATTTATTTATGATAGTCACAGAGAGAGAGAGAGAGAGAGAGAGGCAGAGACACAGGCAGAGGGAGAAGCAGGCTCCATACACCGGGAGCCTGACGTGGGATTCGATCCCGGGTCTCCAGGATCGCGCCCTGGGCCAAAGGCAGGCGCCAAACCGCTGCGCCACCCAGGGATCCACTTTCCTAGTTTTCATTCTCATCTTATTGCATGTTTTTGAGGGGCTGGGGTGAGGTGAACGGACACCTGGATCGGTTCTCAGGCTACACTCAGCTTCTGGATATTACAGGAAAATCTTTGTCTCTCTTTTTCTTTTTTATGCCTGAAGTGCAGGGCTCAGAAAGACCCACGCCCTGCTGCTGCTCCCAGACCCTTCCTCAGGAGGCAACGACAGACAGCCACATGCACCTCATTTGCTCTGGTCGTTTGTGCGAGATGGCTATTCCTCAGCACCAGGGTTGTGATTTGAAATTGGATAATCTTAGGCGCTGGGCCTTTGGCTGCCTTTGGTATTTTGTGTTGTTTTGTGAACCCTCCAGGTGCGAGAATGTAAAGTTTGTCGCTGGTTTCTGTGTACAGCTTGCTCTACATCATCTTGCTGTTACTGTTCAAAAGCTGCTGTTTCTGTTCTTATCTCTAGATGTCAAATGATGCCTATCCCACAGCTCTCCATTTGTTGTGTCCTCCTCCTTTTCTCTGTCTTCATACCATCAGCATTCCTTCCATTTGTGTCATGTAGAAAGCCATGCACAGGGGAGGAGATGGCATTGGGAAGACAAGAGAAAGAAAAGTCAGCCCTTCTTTCATTCAATGCTTTTTAAAAAAAAGATTTATTTATTTATTTGAGAGAGAGAAAGAGAGAGAGAGAGAGAGAGAGAGAGAGAGAGGTTGAGAACAAGCAGGGGGAGAAGGAGAAGCAGACTCCCCGCTGAGCAGGAAGCCTGACGCAGGGCTCCATCCCAGGACCCTGATATCATGACCTGAGCTGAAGGCAGATGCTTAACCGATTGAGCCACCCAGGTACCTCTCAATGCTTCTTGTTGTAGAAACACTTGTACCGAAAGTTTGCCAAGAAACAAAAATGGTGGAGGAGAGGCCAGGAGATGGGGAGGAGCTGGCTCCCCTGAACCAGATAAGAAGACAGTCAGCTATAGGAGGAGGAGAGGATGTGGGGTGTGAGGTTTAGAGGGAGACCAAGTTAGATGTGGTTGGCTGGGATGAGCCTGGAGGAAGCAGGACGGGGATGGAGGGATTTTCCATAGTCCACAATAGCCTCTCTTGTGAGGGGTGAGGTAGGGATTGGCTGGTTTGTGGCCCGGGAGTCTGGACTTAGCAGTGGCCAGCAAGAAAAAGGAAAGATCGCTCAGAGACCTTAAGTGAGAGTTAATTTTAGCTGAGCATTTGACTAATGTGGGGGATCAAAAACAATTCCTGGGCTCTACCCTGGACCTCTGACATGCATTAGAATTATCTGGAGAGCTTGTTGAAATACAGATTCTGATAAATTAGGTCTCAGGTAGGGTCTGAAATGCTGTATGTCTAAGAAGCCCCAGTGATGCTGTTGCTACTCGTTCAAGGATCGTGCTTTGAGTAGCAAGGATCTAGAACAATTAAATCATAATCTCTTGGGGATGGATCCCAGCCATGGATGTTTTTAAAATTTCCCAGATTTTCAGGGTTGAGACCCATTGCCTGAGAGCCTAATAAAAGATAGGAATGCAGGAAGTTGGAGGGGCTGCCATGATTAAAGTTTGCCCTTCTGTGAGGACATGGCAGATGGTCTGAGAGTGAATTAGAAGGATCTGCAGGTTTGCTTGAAGAGTCACAGATAATTCATCACGGTAGATGGCATTGGCTTCTTTGGCAGAAGAGGTTCACTGTGTGGGCTCAGGGCAACCTCAGCTAAGTCCGTGTCAAGGACTTCTGAAATCAACATGTCTCTTGGTGGTGGGAGAGAGAGTCACAAATCTCCCCAAACTCTGAGTCCTCCTATTACTCTGGTTCTCTTTTAGAGATGACCCCAAAGGATTTTTTTTTTTTTTTTTTTTTTTTAAATTTTTATTTATTTATGATAGTCACAGAGAGAGAGAGAGAGAGAGAGGCACAGAGACACAGGCGGAGGGAGAAGCAGGCTCCATGCACCGGGAGCCTGATGTGGGATTCGATCCCGGGTCTCCAGGATCACGCCCTGGGCCAAAGGCAGGCGCCAAACCACTGCACCACCCAGGGATCCCCAAAGGATTTTTTTGAACTTCAAAGACTTCACTTTATTTTTAGAATTTATTTATTCATGAGACACACAGAGAGAAGCAGAGACATAGGCAGAGGGAGAAGCAGGCTCCCTGAAGGGAGCCTGATGCAGGACTCAATCCCAGGACCACATGATCATGACCTGAGCCAAAGGCAGATGCTCAACCACTGAGCCACCCAGGTGACCCCAAAGACTTCACTTTAATCCTCAAAATGGCCTAGTCAGGTCTCTGTCCTATGTATAAAATGGAAGAAGAAACTGTATGTAGAACTATCAACCTGGAACTTAGACTCAAAGGACAGTTGAAATAAAAACACTTTGGAAGGAAAGGAAGTAGACAATAACTAACCAGATGTGGCCATTTGGGGGTCAGTTGGTAGCCCACTGAATGTCCACCTAACTCCTTGGTCTGTCATCCATTTCTGGGTTAGTAACCCTATCATTATTCTTCAAGTAATTTAAACAACTGGCCTGAATATTATTTAATTTGCTGCATGGGCCTGATGTTGCTCCTCTAGAAGCCAGAATTTACCCACCCTCCCACCATATCCTCAGGCCCTATAATTCATTCTGATTTTGATTGCCCTGTCATTCTGTGAAGTTGGATAATAGGCCATTATTCTAGGAATTACCATTATATTTTATTAATAAGAGCCAGGAGAATTTATAGCAGTGAAACGTTGAAAGATTTCCAAGTGGAGCCCTCGTATCTCCTGTAAAATATGACTCCATTGGCCAGCACATGTGATGTATGAAGACAGTGCAAGCTACCTTCCTACCTCCCTCCCTTTGTGGCCAGATCCTGGCTCTGGGGACCTTTGACTGAGCCCGGCTCAGGGCCTGCCAAAAGAGGACATGTGTGGGATGGGAGTGTGACACAGAGGAATTAGTATGAAACTATGAGTGGCATGGCCACTCTCACCTGCGGGTGACGTCGTGGTCAAACTCCAAGCATGAGCCTATGAAGGAGAAGTCTATGCATATCTTCATAATTTTTTAATAGCTTTTTTAATAGCTTTCCCCCAGATGATCAAAGAAAAATCTGCTTATTGTAACAGACATTTGGAAAGTAGTGAAAAGTGAAGAGTTGAAGACATGTACTATTCCGAGGCAACCACAAAGCTCACATTTTGGCATATTTCCCTCTCATTTTATATTCTTGCACAGTATTTTCTTTATATAGTTAAGTTCATTCTATCCACACAATTCTATATACTCTTCTCTTTCATATGGCATTGCACTTACCCAAATCATTAAAGAAAACTCTTCCTAAATATCATTTTAAAGGTTTATTTATTTATTTTGAGAGAGAGAGAAAGAAAAAGAGAGAGCAGTGGGGAGGCGCAGAGGGAGAGAGAGAGAGAGAATCTCCAGCAGACTCCACACTGAGCATAGAGACCAACATTGGGCTTCATCTCATGACCCTGAGATCATGATTGGAGCCAAAATCAAGAGTTGGATGCTTAATTGACTGAGCCACCCAGGTGCCCCCTAAATATCATTTTAGACAGCTGCATTAGTGTGCTATCATAGGTTAAGTAATGGTTTATTTACCCCTGTGTATAGTCACCACCCGTCAGTTGGGACCTGTTTTCCACTGGGGGATTCCCCTACAGCACTGTGCTTGGGGAAATTCCATCAGTCCTCTTGATCAGACTTCCGCTTTGTCTTTTGCTAGATTTGTGGCCAAATTCCCCGTGTAACTCTGGGTAAAATGGGAGTCATAATAATTTGTGATGCAGAGTTGCTATATCTTTGAAAGAAGATCATTGCCATAAAGTATCCACACACAGCCAAGTACTCTTTAAATCAAATAAATCATTTGCCCCAGAACTTTGAGTGTCTTTGCACTTGGTGTTCCCTCTGTCTGGAATGCTTTTCCTCTGGAAATCTGTATAGAAATCTAGTTTGTGTCTTCATTGGAAAAGCTTCTCAGAACACTCAATAAACAGAAGTAATGTCCCCTCATTTCTAACTCTGCCATAAGTCTTACCACCACTCTGCAGGTTTACCCAGTTATGGCCTGTCTCCCCACCCTAGAGGTAGAGTGCCATGATAGCCTTTTTTTTTTTTAAAGATTTTATTTATTTTTTTCATGAGAGGCAGAGAGAGAGGCAGAGACATAAATGGAGGGAGAAGCAGGCTCCAATGCAGGACTCAATCCCAGGACCCCAGGATTACGACCTGAGCCAAAGGCAAATGCTCAACCACTGAGATCCCCAGATGCCCTGACAGCAGGGGTTTTGAGGACTTTTCTTATTGCTGTGTCCCTAGCATCTAGGATGATGCCTACGTGTAATAAGTGCTCAATAAACAGATGTGTAACAAATGAATAAGTTGCTTGGGTGCTGGGGATGAAAATGTGAAGTCTGGGCCTCAACTAGCCTTATCTCTGGGAATGTGACCCCCAAATCTGTTTTAAGAAACCCCATCCTGGAGATGTCTCTGCCCTCAGAAATCTGAGACCTCCCTTCTTGAATGACAATGTAGCTCCATCCCCAGTTTCTTATTTATTTATTTATTTATTTATTTATTTATTTATTTATTTATTTAAGACACAGAGAGAGAGGCAGAGACATAGGCAGAGGGGGAAGCAGGCTCTCTGTGTGCAGCCTGATGTGGGACTTGATCCCAGGACCCCAGATCACACCCGAGCCAAAGGCAGGTGCTCAAGCCCTGAGTCACCCAGGCATCCCTATCCCCAGCTTCTTTGACTGAAGGAACCTTTACATACTCTGACTTCATGTTCCTACTCTCCTTTCAAAACCTACTTGACTCTAAGTAGGTAACAGTAATTAAAATGACAATAATAACATTCCTCACCTATAACATGTTAAATATCTTGTCGTGTTTCCTACGCAGCTAATTTGCTGCAAAGATCGCAGTGACGAGATAGCCATGGCTTAGTGGTGAGGGGGACTCATGTGGGTTTTGTTCAGGGTGGTTACTCGGGATGGCCACGTTGTTTTGGCTCTTCAAAGGATAAAAATGTGAGGCCATCTTTTGTGTGACTTATGCAAACCTCTTCTCTTTCCTCTACTTGGCTCTCATTCCCTGACTGGCCCCTTCCTTCTTCCTCACACTTGGTACCAGCGCTACTTCCAGTGTGTTTTACTTTCTTGAGTGAATAGTCAGAAGAGCTAAGACTCCAGGCCCCCAGGCTGTGTGGACTCAGGCTCAGAGGTTAGGGCTGGGTTCAAACGGAAGGCCTGGTGCCCAGTGCTTGAGGGGACTGGCAGGGAGCTGAGCAGACCCAGGTCTTTTCGTTCCCAACTTCACAGCCTTGTGGCCTTTGCCTGCATTTATAAAAGAAGCACACTGTGAGAATGTTCCTCATAGCTTAACCTGAGGCTTGAGTCAGATCCAACAACTAGAAAGCTTCACTCTGTGTCTGCTCAGTGGAAACGTGTAATGAAAGAGAATGAGTCCTGTTTTCAAAAAGTGGTGACCCTAATTCTTCTTTCATCTTCTGGAAAAATCCGTCATGGAGCTTGTGTGGTTTCTGTGATTGCAAACATGTATGGCGGCCTTCTTGGGAATGAGCCTCGTGCTAGGTCCTGGGGGTACATGTCCTTGTTGCGGGACATGTTAGAATTTTTAATACAATGTATTATAACGTTATATTTCTATGGTTATAGTTTTTGAATACAGAGTTAAATCTTTCCATTTTTGGCTAACTGGGGAAGGACCCATCTGAATGATAGCATATTTCAGAGTAATCACTCTCATTACTTGACACATTATAGGAAATTCGATAAATGCAGATTTGAATTAAATTGAGCTTAATCTTCCTTAAATACATACTGGAGTTGAAACTAGGTTAACAAGTGTTATCTAATAAAGAGATCCTTGGTGAGAACCAGTTAAAATGACTATAATTAGTGATTGTTTATCATTGTCAATTTAAATCCTTGGTTATTCCTAAAGTACTTAGAGGGACTTAAAACATGTTTGCCCTCTTAAGAGGCTTTAGAAACATTTTCTCTACAATCTTGTTGACACAGTTAATTAACAGAACAATAGATACAAACGCTTTCTTCTCAGACTGTGCCGGGGTAAACCTGTCACAGCACAATTATTTCCAAAATTCCTGTGGGTGAAATGCAAGTGAGTGTGTGTTGTACATGGTCTTGGTTTGGGTTTGTAATGAGCTGAAAAAACTTTTACTTCATGTACCCCCCCTGCCCCTGCCCCGGCCTCACCCCTACCCTCCCACCCAGGTCTACCCAGTGATTTTTATTCAAAATGTTTTAGTTATCTCATTTCTTTTCTATCGAACTGCTTTTACATGGCAATCTCCATCCTGAAATGAACCATTAACTAGGGAGCTATGATTATTATTATTATTTTTTTGTGGCCTCTGTTCCTGACAAGGAAATCAGTTATGAGCTCAGATCTGTGGATTGGGATTTCAAAATATAAACAAACCTCACAGGCTGAAAATATTAATTATCTGGGTGGAACCAGCTGTAAATGATGCAAAATCTGTACCTTTTGTTTTCACACACCCGAATGTGCCTGAAGGATACGTGCAGATTTGTTCATAGCAGTTTGTTGATAGAAGCTGAAGGAAGAAGAAAGAATGGGGGAGAAGAGGGTTTTAAGTAGACTATAGGGCGTCTGAAAGTGAGACCCTGGGATCTTCTGGAAATCTCCAGGGTTGTGGGGAGGGCTGTGGTCTGCCTATTTCTCTCCAGGCAGCATTACATGCTTGGCTCTTTTCTGGACCTGAGTGAGTCAGGTGTGCTGGGATAGAAGTCAGCCTGCCAGACCCCTTTGCCACTTGGCTGACAATCTGTTTGGAGCCTTTGCCAACCCCCTGGGGAGACTGAGCTTTGCCACAGCTGGGCTCTTTCTCTCAGCAGGGAGATGGGAGGAAGGAGGCCCTTCTTACAGCTTGGGACAAACGCTGGATTCGAACTCTATAAATATAACCCTTTTATAAAAAGGAGGAAAAAAAAAGGAAAGAAAAGAAAAATAGAGAAGATAGTTGTCAGATTAAAAGAGGATTTGAATTGACTTTGACTCTTCCTTGCCCCCAGTGCACCCAATGGCCAGGGAGGGAGCCTGAGCAGTGGTAGCGGTCCTCAAGTGTGGTCCCTGGATCAGCATCGTCTGGGATCTTGACAGTAATGCATATCCTTGGGCTGCTCCACAGATGCTCCGGGGCTGAGGGCCAGTATCTGTGCTTACCAAGTCTCCCAGGTGGTGGGGATGTAGTGGAAATGAACCCTTGGTTTAGAAGAGTTTTGATATTTGGGTTTGAATATTCTTCTATTACACTCCAGCAGTGGGATCTTTATTTTATTTTATTATTTTAAAAAGATTTTATTTATTTATTCAGGAGAGACACACAGAGAGAGGCAGAGACATAGGCAGAGGGAGAAGCAGGCTCCCTGTGGGCAGCTCGATGGAGGACAGGATCCCAGGACCCTGGGATCATGACCTGAGCCGAAGGTAGACGCTCAACCACTGGGCCACCAAGGTGTCCTGGGATCTTTGTTTTAGAGTCTCAGCCTTCTCTCTACAAGGTGGAGGTGATGTTGACCATCCCTTAATTCAACAGATATGATTTGCACACCTACTAACCCCAGACAGTGTGCTCAATTTGGGGGCATGATCAAGCAAAGCCAGAAAGGACCTGAGATCAGAGAGCTTAGAGTCTGGTGGAAGAGACAGGTATTGAACAAATCATCACAAAATAAAAGAATAAGGGCCAACTGCACTAAGTGTCCTGGAAGACAGAGTCACCAGCTCTAAGTTTGGAATGGGGCACCAGACAGTTTGGTGGTTTGGAAAGACTTCCCTAGGACAGTGGGGTTTGAAGTGTCAGTTGATGGATGGGAAGCTACTATGGGAGGAGAGCGTTTTGTGGGTGGGCTGAGTGGTGCAGGCAGGAGGAAGACCATGTGTGAGATCCATGGGTGGGTGGGGAGAACACCACCAGGTAAGGAAACGGTGGTTCCCAAATTTGTCCTCCTAGAGTCACCCAGGGAACCTCAGAAGTATCGATGCCTGCGCCACACCCCTAGAGATTGTGATTTCGTTAAATTTTAAATATTGGGGTCATTCTAACATGGGACATGTTTGGGAACCACTGAACAGGGAAGAAGATGAGAGTATGTGGAGCCCAGAATGGGGAAGAGGGGTGGAGAGGAAGCGTGGGGCTGCCAGGCTGTGCCTCACGTGAAACATCTAATTTCTTCCTGAGGGCAGGGCTGGAGGGCTCTAAGCAGAAAGAAGACCCAAGAAGTTCTGTATGTGGGAGAGATCACTCCCTCTGGCACCTGGACAGGATATGAATGGGTCCGTTGGAGGAGGGGGGAGATGATGACAGATGTGAGATAATCGAGCCATCTCAGCACCAAGGACTAGCAATGGGGAATTCACGGTGGCCCTTGGTTCCTGACTTGCAGATATGTAAAGACTGGCAGAGGACCAAGTTTGGGGGAAATCACGCGTTTGGCTCTGCATATATTGAGTTGAGGGCAAGTGGCAGAAAAATGCAATAAACAGGGCTTAAACAAGTAAAGTGTTTGTGTGTCTTATGTAACAGGAGGGATGAGGTAGCAGGTCTGGGGCTGGAATGTTGGCTCCAAGACGCCTTTAAAAATTTTAAATCTTTGCACCTTTCTGCTCTGCCACCTCTGTGCTCAGGCTTGTGGCTTTGGGTCCCAGGTGCTGTACCCTTTAGCTCCTTATCCCCGCTGCAGGCAGGAAGAATCAGGAAGGGGAAAGTGGGGAAATAGAAGGCAGTGTCAGGGAAGCATGGGCTCTTCCCTACACCCTCTGCTTGTGTCTTCTTGGCCATAACTGTGCTCATGGCCAACCCTTCTGGATAGGCAATGTGGGGAGCACACGGCACCCCAGACAAAAATCAAGGTTCTGCTCATAAGGGATGAAGGTTATGGATACTGAGTAAGTAGCACAGTGTATATACCTCAGATGCTTCTTCCAGTCAAGATAAGATGTTATATAGATCGTCGCATATCTATTCCTCTAGCTCAAAGGTAGGTGAGGGAAGAAGCATTTTATGGTCATGATGATAGAAATAGCTTTTGTGTCTTTCCAGTGAAAAGAGGAAGTTTTATTTGTGTGTGACTCCTGCTGTTACCTTAGTGAAGACTGTTGAAGATAAACAAATCAGTAATCCTGATGTTGTAAGTTGTCTCGAGAATCATTTGATCCTTGGGCTTATATAAATGTCTGGCTACCTGACATTACTTGAATCTTACAGTAGAGGCAGTCATCAAAATAAATGTCTGAGTGTCTACAATGCTAAGCACTGCATTAAAGCTCTGAGCAGTGTGTGTGTGTGGTGTGTGTGTGTGTGGTGTGTACCTGCACATGCTCACTCCTGGGTATATGTGGTAGACTATAAAAAATGGCCCCCAATCTCCCCTGTCCTGGCACGTGACCTGTTTGTGATATGACTTCCCTGATCTTCCCATCAAGGAGAGGAGTCTCTTGAATCGGACCTGGGTCACATGATTCTTTTTTAAAAAGATTTTATTTATTTATTCATGAGAGACACAGACAGAGGCAGAGACATAGGCAGAAGGAGAAGCAGACTCCCTGCAGGGAGCCCGATGCGGGACTTGATCCCGGAACTCCCAGGATCGCGCCCTGAGTGGAAGGCAGATGCTCAACCACTGAGCCACCCAGGCGTCCCTGGACCATGTGGACAAATGTGATGTAGATAAAGGCTTACAAAACTGTGTATTGAGGCTTGCCCTCCTGTTGGAGATTCCTGGATCAGCCATGTGAACGAGTACAGGCCAGCCTGCCAGGTGTTGGGTTTGCTCATGTCACCCCAGTTAATATTAATCCAAAACCAGACCTGCAAATTAAGGTCATCCCTGGATCAGTCAATCTTGACCAAACCAGCCCGGCCCAGAAAAATCATCCAATGTACACACAGAATCATTGAGGAACAATAAATGTTGTGTTAGCTGCTAATGGGGGTTGGGGGTGGCTTGTTACAGGGCAGAAGCTAAGTGATACATGAGTTTCTCATGAATATTTTCTTTTATTGCATAGTTACCACTAAGAGGCAATGTTTGGTAGAAGCTATGCATATGGGTTTAAGGGGCTTAACTCTCTGGGCTTGAAGTCTGGCTTACACATCTCCTAACTGTGTGACTTGTTAACTCTGTGCCCATTTTTCCTCATCTGTTGGGTGGAAAAGTAAGTCTTGACCTCTTAGGTTGCTGGGAGGATTAAGGGAGTTGATGGGGTGACAAGCCCCCTGCACTAGATCTGACTCCTTCAGACATTCCACAATGTCTAGCACATCACCACGCTGTGCTAGTCATTAGCAGTGGCCTTGGTGTGTCCTGCTCAGTAGATACTCATGGTTGTATGGCTTTCTGCTCAGGGTTGATTCCAAGGTCAAGTTTTAAGTTATAGGTTCTAAAGTTCAGAACTCTGTTCTCTTCCTTTCACACATTCACAATTTATCTTGGGGAGAGTGTTCAGTCATGGACAAGGACATCAAAGGTAGCTGATGAGGAGAAAGAAGTTGCAAAAGAGAAAGGAAGGCCCGATCTGTGGGACCCATAGAATTTTCCATTCCTCCAGCTACTCAGGAGTCAATGAAGGACAGAATAATGTGAGTCAGACTCCCTCAGCAAATGGATGAGGAAACACAGCCAAGGAGGTGAATGAAGGGTCTTACAGAGGATGCTGGCAACCCCAGCGCTGGCTCCCAGGTGCCCCTTCTCCCCAGCCTGGCGCATGCTGTCCCCGAACCCTCTGCCCTTTGCTGGGCCATCTCCCCTTAAATTCCTAAAATCCATAAACCTTTATAGGCCATGAAGAATTACGCCGAATCTGCAGGCAAGGTCTGGCTGGGAGTGGAGGGTGGGGGTGGGTGGGTAGAGCTAATCAATCAAGTATTGCCATTGTGCACATTTCACTTCCAATGTGGCTCTTGGAAGCAGCTTCTGACAGGCCAGGCCATTTTTGCCCATTCATTCCACCCCATCTGGTGGGGCCTGAGACCTTCTCTGTGCCCCCCTGGCATTTGTTCCTGTCCTCTGACATTTTTTGTCTTAAGATTTTATTTATTTATTTCCCACCCTAAAGGCACAACTGCCAATGGACCCCGGGGCCAAAGATGGATCCCCCCCACCTCCAGGACAGCCCTTTCCACAGTGTTCTCAGGCCTGACTATTGGGGGGAGTCTGCTAGGGGGCGGGGTTCAAAAGATACAAGAGTCTGATCCCTCCTGGACCATTTAAAACAAATCCCTTGGGGCTGGGAGACCAGCTTCTGTATTCTTTGAAAGCTCCTCTGTTGGTATAAGATACTTGCATGTTTGAGAACCACTACCTTACATTCATACTTGAGGGCTCTTTAGATGACATAAAAGTATTTATGGGAAGACTTTTTTTCCTGGATTATTATTATTATTATTATTATTGGTGCGATTGTATTTATTTATTCATGAGAGACATAGAGAGGCAGAGACATAGGCAGAGGGAGAAGCAGGCTCCCTGTGGGGAGCCTGAAGTGGGACTCGATCCCAGGACCCTGGGATCACGACTTGAGCTAAAGGCAAGCACTCAGCCACTGAGCCACCCAAGCGTCCCAGGACGGCTTTTTAAAAATATTAACATAAACATAAAGATGGTTTTGATTCCTATGGGATCATTTGGTTGGCAACCATTGTTGAGCATGTACCAGCCAAACCCCAAAGATATAGAGGGGAACGGGACAGATGTGTCCCCAGCTCCTGTGGCTCTTGGTCTGGTGGTGGACAGACACCTGGACAGGAAAGATTACCTGAATACATAATTAAAAGCTGTGACAAGAGGCAAGGATGAAAGGCGCAAGGTGCTAAAAGCAGAGTTCTGCTCCAGAGGGCTGGGCAGGTGTGGAGTGGGGTCAGGGGTCACGGCCAGGGAAACATTCCTCAGGGGCTGGGAGAGGAGGATGAAATGACCAGATGGAGGAAGTTGCTGAGGTGTTCCAGGCAGAGGACACTGTATTGGAAACACCTGAGGGTCTAGGACACAAAAAGGGAGAGTGTTTGGGGATGAGGCCCAAGAGGAAGCCCGGATGAAGTTCCCCAGGCCCTTTTTGACACTGTCCTGGCCTGCAGAATGACTTTGGAGGATGTGCTGTCTGGGAAATTTACTCTGGCTAGAATAGGGAGAGCAGATGTGTGGGGACAGGAGTAGATGTTGCGGGGGACCTGCTTGGGGCAACTAGAATAGTCCAGGCATGAGGGAGTGATGTCTTAGGTCAGGACAGGAGAAGGAATTGGAAGCTCTTTAGGGGGTCAGATGGGCTCAAGATTTGGAAGCAGACCAGGGAGTGGGACTGATGTCAGTCATGGCTTCTGGGTGCAGAATCCTAGACGGGACGGGATGGGTACTGGTGCCACACGCTGAGGGAGGAACCCCTGGGGGGTGCGGTGGGCAGCAGAGTTGAGATGGAAAGGTGACCAAGGGTCTATCTATGACTCTTTACAAGGGCTTGTCTCTTTGTAGGGACTGATACGCATTAACTGCTCTTGTTGTTGGTAATAAGTGTATGAGGTTGGCCTTGGCCCAGCTCAGAGAGCCTGGAGGGATGGCTGATGGGTGAGAGCTGACCGTGTTGAGTTGGACTGGGGCTAGGCTCTCTTCTGTGTGTGGTGCTTGTATGAACTTGGTTACCCTTCCTGACCGTGAGGAAGGTGTCTCTCTTACCCCGCACCCCCCAACACACAAGTTACAGATGAGGACACTCAGGCACACAGAACTAGGACTTGGACCCCAACAGTCTGGCTCTAACAAGATGTTCCTAACTTCTATGTGGCGCTGCCTCTAAGTCAGGACAGCTGTTGTTCCTGAGCCCAGTCTGCTGTGGAGGAGAATTTGGGGTCCCAGGGCAGCAAAGGAGGTCCGTCTCCTTGGGAAAAGCTGACGGACACGAAAAACCACAAGACGCTTGCTCACTTTTCCGATGACCTCACGCTGAATGGAAGCGCATTGTGCTCTGTACAGAACAATTATTTCTGTCAGACAGGGATGGGTTAGCTGATAGAGGAATCCACGTTCCCTCCTCGATTTTCCCCGTGGTAGGCTTGGCCTTGTAATCCTGCCCTGCCCAGTAATTTAGAAGAATAGCAGTAATGATGACAACCAAAAGCCAGTTGGATCTGCAGGGAGAGTCCTAGGAGGCAAGCTATAATTATCCAAATTAGACTCTGAGGGGGACTTGGGTTTTACAACCTGATGATCTCTGCCACAGAAAGTACTGTTGCTAATGTCTCTTTTTGCGAAGGGTGTGGCTTGCAGCACCGTGCCTCATGGCTACCTTCCAGGTGATTCCTAAAACTGCTTTGTGTGCCAAAACCTAGTCAGGGAGTTCATTGTATCTTAGAATGGTGATGGTTGAGGGAGCAGCTTCTAGAAACTTCTGAGAGTTCCCATGGTTGTGAAGGACATATTTAGGCTTCCCCCTGAATTCTACTCCCATTTAGAAGCAAATAGTTATTGCATATCCTTATATCTTAAGTTAATTATTCCTTTAATATTCACACAAAGTGACTATTTTTTTCCCCTCACTGGACAGCACATTTCGTTTTCTTTCTTTTTTTTAAAGATTGTATTTATTTATTCATGAGAGACACAAGAGAGGCAGAGATGCAGGCAGAGGGAGAAGCAGGCTCTCTGCAGGGAGCCTGATGTGGGACTTGATCCCAGGATCTTAGGATTATGCCCTGAACTGAAGGCAGATGCTCAACCACTGAGCCACCCAGGCGCCCGTGGAGAGCACATTTCTACAAAGTGATTTCTTTTCTAATGGTTTTTAATGCCCCTTTCTCAGGAGTTACCACTATGTGAGGACCAGGAGAGATCCACTGTGCTGAGGGCAGCAGGGCAGCCTCATCTGCCTCTGTCCTGCTCATAAGCCTCCCCAGGCTCACCCCAAATCAGCACCTCAGCAAAAATTATAACTACCAACTGAAAACCTGAGTTGAACCTGGGCTTTGTAGTCTGGCAGGCTGGTGTTTAAGTCTAGGCTCTGCCTTGTTCATTGTACACCGATGTGCAAGCTCCCTAACCATTAAAGACATGAACCGAGGACTTCTACCTCCCACGCTGCACAAAGCCTGAACACCTGGCTTCCACCGGCAGTAGGTCGTTTCCCTAAAAGCGATCCCAGCCCCCGTGGTCATTTTTTGCTCAAGAAAGTACAATACAATCACATCACAAAACTTTTTTTGTCCCAACCCACTTTGCTAAACCATCTCCAGTAATTCTGCACTCACTCCCTTTCCGTAATTTTCCATTTTCTCCATGGCCCCATGGTCCCTCTTTTGCTTCCCCCATTGCATGTCCCCAAAACCCTTTTTCTGTTTCATGTCTGTCATTTCTTTACATTTCCTTTACCTTTGTCTTAGCTGGAGTTAAGCTTGCTTTATACAGGAGTCTCTCTCCACTAGAGAAGTAGTATGAATAAAATCTGTCTTATCGCTTTAATCATGTGTCTGGCACTGGTTTTCTTAGACAAAGGCTCAGCCTCTCAACCTGCAAAACAGAGATGTTAGTGTTGCCTCTTTTACTATACACTGCTCTCTGATTAGGATTATACTGACAGTGACATGTCACAGGCCACTAGGATTGCCTCCCAAAGTGGAAACCATGTTTGTTGAATGTGCAAGTATCAGTGGTGTACCGAGTAGGAAAAAAACCCAACCCAACTATTCAAAAGAGAAAGTAATAGTTAAAAGAATCTTCATAATTTGCCTGCTAAGAAGAACGATGAGGGTATCTTTAAAATGTGGACATTGTATGCAAGGCCGACTTGTGGATGGATGTAGGGGCTTACGTAGCAGAAGAGGTGGAGGGGGCCTGGGTGGCTCATTGGTTGAGTGTCTGCCTTTGGCTCAGGTCGTGATCCCGGGGGGGTCCTGGGATCGAGTCCTGCATTGGGCTCCCTGCAGGGAGCCTGCTTCTCCCTCTACCTATGTCTCTGTCTCTCTCTCTATGTCTCTCATGAATAAATAAACCAAATCTTAAAAAAAAAGAAAATGAAAAGAGGTGGAAAGGTTGAGATTAGGTTGTAAAGCAAGGGCCTTGCATACCAGAGTAATGTGCTTTGATTTCATCCTTGAGCCAACAGGAGAGCTGAAGGCACAGGGCAAGTTTTGCTTGTATATAGGACAGGACACTTGCAGTGGTGTAGGGGCAGCTGGGGTGTGGGGAGCAGATGGGGATATTAATAAAAATATTCTGAGGCACCCGAGTGGCTCAGTCAGTTAACCATCCTGCTCTTGATTTTAGCTCAGGTCACGATCTCAGGGTCATGGGATTGAGCTCAGAACACGGAGTCTGCTTGAGATTCTCTCTCTCTTCTTCTGCTCCTCCCTCCTGCTCGCACTCTCTCTCTTAAATAAAGAAATAAATCTTTTTTAAAAAAGAAGAGTCTGGTGGAAAGTACAAACCACAAGGCAAGAAAGAGATGGATCTGATTCCATCAAAGTGAAGTTCCTCTGGTCAAGTCGCCATGGACAAAGTTAACAGATGACAGAATGGGAGCTGTATCTAGGCTATGCAAGAAAATCCACAAATCCACAGGAAAAAGATAGCAACTTGTAACAAAATAGGAAAAGAATATGACAGCCAATTTTTAGAAGAATCCCCCCACTTCGGGTGATAAACATACAAAGAGGTACTTACTATCATTAGAATTGGTTAGATGAAAAATCAAACAGCACAACGTGTCCCTTTCTATCTCTATCAGAAAGTCGGATTAAGGCCTATGTGGTAGGACTGGGGAGTATGGGTGCCCCTGGGCGCCGTGACAAGGAGGTTAGCTGGGAGAGTAAGCAGTAGTACTGGAGTACTGTGGGAGCCAGCCTACACCTGGAGGTCTGAACGAAGATGCTCGTCGCAGTGTTATTTGCTGTGTGTAGGGAGCGCCCATCAAGCTGGAAGACCAGACTGGCCTCGTGCTGTGGATGCACATGAAGGACAAGGCCACAGTTAGAGGGGACAGACAGGCACATACCGGCCCCACAGCTGGATCTTAAATTTACTGAGTATCTGGGATGCAGAACAAAACTTTGAGACCACTTACGATAAATAAAAATACATATGTGCAAATACATATAGCTTTTAAGGAATATGTACAAAAGGCTATATATCAAACAGATTAAAATAGTTGCTCATGAGCAGGGAGGGGCAAAGAGGGGTGGGGAGTAGGGCTAAAGGGACATAAATCAGTAATAGGAGTGGACACTTGCGTGGGCCATGCTGATCACATTCCCTGGGCTGAGGAATGTGAACATTTCAGCACACCTGAGGTTCACACGAACAAAATAGATTGTGTTTTTGAGGGAAAGGGTTACTTTTTGTTCAATATGTGCTTTAGTGGGGCCTGACTGGGTGCCAGCATGAGCTTTGATTAATCGTGCCCTATAACGTTTATAGTGTTTTAAAAACTCTTACGCATAGACCAGCACATTGGAGTGTTAGGACACTATATAGGACTATATAAAGTAGTTGAGGGCTGGAGCTATTTTTAGGAAATGAGGAGACCAAGGCTCAGATGGGTAAAGGGACTTGCCTGGAGTTACACAGCTGGGACGTGGCACACTCTGTGAGTCAGACCTAGGACTCTTGACCTGGGTGCTCCGTCTCAGGTCCCTGGGGAGCATGACTGCACCAAATGGGAGATCTTGGCTTCTTTGAGGAAATAAGAATGTAAAATGTCACTTGGCTGGGGTATATATATTTTTTTCATGTGTACTTTTCTGTTTCCACTGATTTCTTTTAATTTAGATTTTATTTTTGTTGTTGAGGGAGAATTTTCTTATTCTCTAGACAATCCTAAATCAATAGCTGTTAGTTCCCACCAACATGGTGTAGTGAGCTTAATAGAACCAGTAGGAGATATTTTAAATTAAGAAGTATGTTTACTATTTTTTTTTCTTATTTCAAAAATGATTTCTGCTCCAGTGACATCCTTCTTTATCCTCCTACCCAGGGATTATCACTGTTAAGTGACTTAAATTCTCCTAAACCCTGCTCCCCGCCAAAATTGAAAGTTGAATTTCCTTCTTCAGGAAAGTAGGAAAAGAAGTAAAATCTGTAAGTAGGTTAGAATCTTGGGAGTGGTATTTCTGAGAAGATAGGTCTGGTTTAGCCAAGTGGGAGGGTATGCCTCCTGAGGCTGGAGATTCAGAAATTGTTGATTTTGTCTTCACAAAGCGACTCTACATTTTTAGATGCAGCTGGGCTCTAAGACCGGAAGTTCGATTCCCTGGAGGGCAGGGCTCTCCATATCTTAGACATATGTGAAGCCAGAACAGTTGGGGAGGCTGAGAGTTTGCCTGAAGAGAATTGCAGTCTTCAGACTTGTTACAAATTTAGCTCAGCTTCTAAGAAGCATTCCCATCAAAGAGAGAGATTTCCTGGCTGCTGTCGGATTGGGTTCACTGTGGGATTTCTCATGTGCAGTTAACTAGGTATAGTTGTTTCTAGGCAGTGGGACCACAGATTTGCCTAAGATCTCTGTTTTGACGATTTGAGGACTGGTGACTTATGTGGTATTAGGAACATCTGTTGGCTTTGGATTTTGCCTGCCGAGCATCCGCACCCTATCTTTTCTGGTATTCATACCCTGTTTTTCTTCTGGTTTACCATCTGTACCAGGTTGATTTAGGTATCCCCCCATCCTCCACTCCCCATCACGTCTACTTAGAAACTCAGAATGTGACTTTATGTGGAGATAGGGTCTTTGCAGATGTAATTCATTAAGATGAGGTCATACTGGGTTAGGGTGGGCTCTCCATCCAATGACAGGTGTTAGTGTGAGGCAGCCATGTGAAGACACAAGGGAAACAAATAGAATAAGATGGAGGTAGAGATTGGCTGGAAATGCAGAATCTAGGAGAAAGGCATGGAACAGATAGATCATCCTCAGAGCTCCCACTAGGAACCAATCCTGCTGACACCTTGACTTTGGACTTCTGGCCTTCAGAAGTGTGAAAGAATAGATTCTGTTGTCCAAGCCACTCAGTTTGTGGTACTTTGCTATGACAGCTCTGGGACACTAATATACCACTGGGTCAGAGGACTGGGGGGCTGAGCTGCATCCTTGCCTCCAGAATGGCACGTAACACGGGACTGAACAGGGCATAGTAATTCCCTCAGGGACAGATGCATCACTTTATCTAGATCAATAAGAATCAGGTGTGGGAATTTTTCTAGATTATTCAGGAAAGAGGATCTCTTTTCCTTCCAGGTTTGTCAACCTAGAGCTCCTGGAGGTCTACTCAAGAATGAAGCTAGTACTGAGGAAAGCAGAATAAAGATAGAGACAAATTCAGGGCAATGTCACTTGAGCACCTAGATCTGGCTATACCTGATTCCCACTAGACTGTTCAGTCAAGGCAGTTTTAATATCTTCAAAGGCCACTTTGAGCTGGAGTTCTTGTCACTTATAACCAAAGGATCCAGGCTAATAAGTATGATTTAGAGACAAGCATTCATGATCACGATCTTTAAATGACTTTCTATAAAAGACCTGGTTGACCATGTTGGTTTGTTTTCACAGTTTCTTTGAGAAGATAGGAAAAGGAAAGCAATACAGGAAAAAGAAAACTTTTATTGAGTGCCTCCTACCTGCTATGCCCTGTGTGAAGACCTTTAAAAGACTTAAAAAAAAAAAAAAAACACCCTAACAACAAAACCTACTTAAGACTTGTTGCTTATAAGTTACAGAGGCTTTTAGGTCTGTTTGGCCCATGCTGTCACATGGCCTCTTGGAAGTAGTATCACTGGGCTCTAAAGCCTCTTTGAACATCCTTGTGGGATCTTTTTTTTTTTTTTTTTTTGAGATTTTATTTATTTATTCATGAAAGACACAGAGAGTGGCAAAGACATAGGCAGAGGGAGAAGCAGGCCCCTGCAGGACTCGATCCCAGGACCCCGGGATCATGACCTGAGCCAAAGGTAGATGCTCAACCACTGAGTCACCCAGGTGCCCCCCTTCTGGTATCTTTATCTTCCTTTACTGAAGACAGAGCCTGGGGTTGTGCCCTGGCTCCTCCCCTCCCTCACTGGGGAGCTCCGGGTGCTCCCACCCTATGAGGTAGCTGCTGAATTTCATCCCATCTTGCAGATGAAGAAACAGAGGCTGAGTGAAATACTAGGCTCTGTGCCACCCAATCAGAAATGGTCAAGGGAAGTATTTAAAACTAGGTGTGCTGTGTCCTTGGTATTCAAAGGTCTGTGGACCAGAACCTAAATGATGACGTGGAAGCTTATCACGCAGAACCTTGTCTCTGCCCCTCCCTTGTAGCCATTCTGATTCACTGCACCAAAGGCTCTAGGGGAGCCCTGCAGGTGAGAACACTCTGTGTGCCCAGAAGGGCCAGCTTCCCCCATACCAGCTGGTCTGTATCAATGAAGGGAACAGAGTCTCCTCCTAGTGCCTAAGGCTAGCCCACTGCCAGCACAGCCCGGGCAGAGAACTGGCGAGCCCTTAGCCTCTCTCCATGTGGCTGGGAGAGTGGAGGCTTCTGCTGCTGAGCTGGCCATGCTGAAGGCCAACAGAACACCCTTTTCTCTTCCGCCACGGGTTCATCTCAGCCCACCTCGGCCTGTGTCCTCGCCACCTGGGTCCAGCTGGAGAGCCAGCTGCTTTTTGCACCAGGGATTATGCCCAGAGAACTTCCCACAGCAGCTCTGAGGATTCCTTGCTAAGCTGTTCTGGGAACAAAGGGCCTGCAGAATATCCCCAGGATGGAGGGGCGGGGGATAAAAGCGAGAGCCACATCTGTCACAAGGAACGTGGGAATAGCTCTTTGCCAGGAGAGATGGGAATACTCTGTCCCTGACTGGCTTTGGTACTCCACGGTTGAAATGCTTTCCTAGTCCATGGGGTCAATAGCTGCTGTTTGCTGAAGTCTACTGTGTAGGGGCTCTGGCCTCCAGATTGGCATGTGGGCAGCAGGCCACCTGAAGAGGTGCAGTATGGTGCTGGTATTCATCTGGCCTGGAACAGGTAGGGGACACTAGGTTAGAGCACTGATGTGATGGCCACACAGGCTGGGGTTCACACCCCGGACATCTGGCCCCAGTCTCTTGCTTCTTCTGTTCAGAGACATTATCTGATGTCATGGAGCGGCTGGTCAGCCAAGCAAAAAGGGCAGTTCCCTGGATAGTGACATTTTTGTGGATGACGAGGAGGGTCAAATAATTTTATTAAAGAAATCTGTGATCTATTTTTTAAAAAAAGACTTTATTTATATATTCATGAGAGACACACAGAGAGAAGCAGAGACATAGGCAGAGGGAGAAATAGGCTCCCTGCAGGGAACCCAATGCAGAACTCAATTCCAGGACCCTGGGATCATTCCCTGAGCTGAAGGCAGATATTCAACCACTGAGCCACTCAGGCGTGTGATCTATTTCTAAGAAGCTTCCAGGAAAAGCTGTTCTTGTCAGGGGACCATGCTTCAGGAAGTGAGGGGACAGGCCAAAGCATGCATTTAACTGTATGGCCCTGGCAAAGTTCACTTACCTCTCTGGGCCTTTCTTTCCTTGCTTGTCAGATGGATGACAGTAATATCCCTGGGAGGGATCATGTTGTAGCTATTCCAAATGAACAGTGGCTCTCTCGTGCCCTAAATCTTTGGTACTCAACCTGGCTGCACACTCGGATCCTCTGTGGAAATACAGAAACTACTAAGGCCTGGATCCCTCCTCCTAAAGACATTCTGATATAACTGTGCAAGGTGGTGTGAGCATGGAGATGGTTGAAGCTCCTTGGCGATTTCTCTCTCTCTCTCTCTCTCTCTCTCTCTCTTTTTAAAGATTTTATTTATTTATTCATGAGAGACACACAGAGAGAGGCAGAGACACAGGCAGAGGGAGAAGCAGGCTCCATGCAGGGAGCCTGATGTGGGATGCGATCCCGGGACCCCAGGATCACACCCTGAGCCAAAGGCAGACGCTCAACTGCTGAGCCACCCAGGTATCCCTCCTTGGCGATTTCTATGTGCAGTTGAGAACCGCGGTTCCCAAGGCAGGTCTGGGGGAGGACATGGCAAAAATCCCCATCATTTTTGAAGGTTGGTTCTCCTCTAACCATGGCCTATGGATCTGTGCTGCTTGCAAGCTACTTGTAATTGGTTGGCAAGAGAACTGCAGACACTAAGTGTTAGGAGCTCCTGTGGCCTCTCCATACCTCCACGCTGTAAATTCTTAGGACTTAGCCCAGCCTTTTGGAGCCAGAATCATTTGAATAAGATTTCCGGTGACTCATCTGCACATTAATGTTTGAAAAGTGATGCTCTAAGTCATTTTCCTGACGAATTAATTTAAATGGAGCCACCAGACAAATTTTTATTTATTTATTTATTTTTAAAGATTTATTTATTTATTTATTTATTTATTTATTTATTTATTTATTTTAGAGAGAGAGACAGAAGGCAAGGGTGGGGAGGGGCAGAGGGAGAGGGAGAGAGTCCTCAAGCAGATTCCCTGCTGAGTGCAGAAGCTGATGTGGGGCTCAATCCCAGGACCCTGTCATCATGACCTGAGCTGAAATCAAGAGGCAGGTGCTTAACTGACTGAGCCACCTAGGCACCCAGACAAATTTATATTTAAAGACTTCTCTTGACAAAGGAATCTGTACATGTCCTACTTTAGGTTAAGGTTGGCGATCCTTCAAAACCTTGCTCAGTTATCTCTTATCTCCCTCTTGTTTGTCCCTCTCCTGATCCTCCCAGATAATCACTCTTTCCTCTTTGCTACTTCATCACAAACAAACTTCTTTTCTTTTTCATCACGTACAAACTTCTAATATTGCCTTATAAGCATCTGCTTACAGGCTAGTCTCCTTGATGGCAGAACTGCATGGTCACCGTCTTGAACCACCTGCACCTGGTTCTCTGCCTGGTACAGTTAAGTCCTCAGAAAGTTTGAGCTGAACTGATAGGTAGGGGAAAAAAAACAAGCTTCATTTTTGCTTCTCTCATGGCCACAATGGGAGAAGCACAGAGAACATGTTGGCATGCTTTATTATTTTCAGAATATTCTCCCCACCTGCTTCCGTGCTATGGGAACGCCTCTCCCAGTTATCACACGGAATGTGCATGCCTGTTCTCCCCACTTTTCCCTGCAAAGAACCAGTGGGTACTATGGGCTGCTCACCCTAGTGTGAAAGCCATCTTGGGGTAGACCTAATTCTAATGCAGATGAAAAACAGCTTCAAATTTTCATGGAAAATGTGAGGCAAGAATAAAATTTAGGTATTTCTTTTAACCATCAAAAATATGTTTTTGTCTTCTTTTTTCTCTCTTGCTGTCTTTCTTTCTTTCCTCTGTGGGAGGTGTGCCAGGTAGCATCTCTAGCGTTGACTAGAGTCTCTGCCACATTTGCAGGTTTAGAGGCCACTTCCTGTCGGGCTTTTGGACCAGAGAAGACCCCCTAAGGGTCAAGGTTGAGGAAGAGACAGAGCTCTGGAGTAAAGAATATTGTTGTGTCTATGGAAACAACTCATTTTTCTTTCTTTCTCAGATGTTTTCATTCATCAACTATTACGGATTTCTGTGAATATTTCTTAAACAATTATTATGTACCCGCTCGAGGGGTCAATTCGAAGGGGCTTCACACAGGGAGGGATACCTCAGTGGCGGCTTCAGTCATGACCACAAGTTCACCAGGTGGAGGACTGGAAGGAAGAGTTCCCAGCAGGGAGAACAGCTATGCGAAGCCTCAGAGGCATGAAATCCTATGGCTGTTGTACCAGATTTACGTTTAGCTGTCTAAAAGAGAAAACCAAGTAAGTAGCTTCAGTTAAATGAAGGCTACTTCTCTCTCATAAAGAAGCCCCAAAGCAGGCAGTTTAGGGGTGATCTGGAGGCAACTTCTCGATCTCTGCTTTGGCCATCCTTGGCGTGTGACTTCTATCCTCAAGGTCACGAGATGGCTGCTGGAGCTCCAGCTAGGATGTCTATGTTCTAAGTGGAGAGAAAAAGAAGGGGAGAGGGGCAAAACTTATTCCTTCCATCTGAATCAGCCCCTTAGAGAAAGACTTCTCAGTCTCTGCCTAGAATCAAAGGAGGCAGTAGAATGTAGTCTTTTCACTGAGCACATTGCAGCCTTGAATAAATCCTAAAGTCTGTTATTACAGAGGAAGAAGCGAATGGGTACTGGGTAGGCTGCCATGGTATGCCTGGAGGGACGTCAAGTTCTTGGTTCTTGATATTGCCAGAGCCTACGGTGCAGAGGGCATGTGGTGAGAGGAACATGGTGCTAGCTTGTCGGGCAGCAGGAGGTCGGGGCAATGGAAGGCACTGGCAAATCCTCATGGCTGAAGTGGGAAGAGAAAGTTCAGGGAAGTGACAGCTCTTGGACTGAGCCTGAAATGTGAACTTGCCTGGCACAGTCCATGGGACTGGAGTGCCCCAGTGTCCCCCCTCCCTCCATCCCCATCCCTGGCTGCCTCCTTTCCTCCCTCCTTCTTTCTCTTCTCTCTGCCATTCCCCACTTCACATTGCCTTCTTTCTTATCCTTTCCCCTCTCTCCTGGCAGGGTCTGCAGGATTTGGGTAGATCAGCAAGAGAAGAGGTGAAAACTTTGTAGCAAGGGATGGGGAGGAGCCCGAGGGCATGCCAGGAGGGCTATAGTGGGAGTTTCCATGGATAGAGAAAGCCTAGGATCCAGGCTAGAGATACTCACGTAGAAGTAGGGAACAGAGCAACGTCATTGGTCAGTGGAGTAACATGATAAATGCAGATTTAAGAAAAGTAAGTCTGTTGGGAATGGTGCCTTCTCTAAATGGCAATTTAATTTTATATTCTTGGCTCAGAGGGAAGAAACCACCATATAAAGCTGCTAGTGCATCTTTAGGGAGTGATACTGCTGAGGACTTTGTGCCTAGCATCTCTCATTATCCCTGCATGAAATCCCAAAAGGGTCATTCATTTCTTGATGTAGAAATGGGAAAGAACAGCTTTCTTGGCGAAGTGCATGACTTTCTTTTCCATTAATGAAATTTACCTAACACTTCCTTTATATTGTGGATTCCAGGAATATCGAGGGAAGTGGCTGGGTTGCTAGTGTTTCCCTTTTCTTCAGTTTGCATTTTCAATCTCTGCTAGTATTCAAATGCTTCACTGGATGTGTTTCTGTGTGTGAAGCATGGCAGGAAACACAGTTATGTTTTAAACAGGTGAGAAGAGAGGCACATGCAGTGTAGCTGAGCAGATGGGTGCCAAGGAGTCCTGGCAGGGTGGGGACCCAGAGATGGTCATAGTCCAGGTGGGACATGGAGTGATCACATCAGAAGGAAAGTTTGGGTGAATCCCAGGGAAGTTGCAGAGAGCCCATAGCATGACACCTGGCTGTGTCAGTTTCACAAGGATGATGGTGGCAGGTGGCTCAGCACATCCAGAGGTATGTGTATGCCAACTTGTATAGCTATTGATTTAGGGCCAGGATAGAGGCTTTAGGCACCCAAGCTAGGCTGTTTTTTGAATTCTTTTGATTTTTACCACTGGTATATTCTGTCTATAGCTACACTCTTTGACAAGATATTTACTTCCATTTATTCTAAACTAATCCCAAAACTGCTTTGCTGGACAGTTATTGGTCACTGTATCACCTTCCAGGAAACATATGTACCAAAGAGTGCTGGATGGGGACAATGCTTTGACCTAAAATAATGACCATGGCCATTATTTTATCATGGCCATGGATACATGGAAAAAAAGCATTTTAGTCAAGTGAAGTTTCATGACCCCAGGACCAGATGAACTCACACCCACTCATGGTGTGTCTGATTGATTCTCCATGGCTAACACCAGCCTCACCTCCTGCTTGACTCCATCCTTCATGGACCCACCTAACCATCTAATCAGGCAACCAGTTACTTCAATGCATATCCATTCAGGTCCAATGTTCAATGCTAAGAAGTATAGAAAAAGAGTTTTATGTATTCTAGGGGCAGGGATTTGGTTTCTTCTAGTTCTGGGCCAGGTTTCCATTCTTATTCTGGCCACTCATCCATTCTTTCACCCTTTCACATAATTATTCACTTCTTATACATTTATTCAACACAGCAATACATTACCAAGCATCTCTGATGTGCCAGACTTTGGGTTGATGTTGGAGAGAAGAAAAGAGACATCATTTCTGTCTTCATGAAGCTCATGTTCTAGTCTAGCATTTTTCTATTATAATTTTTGAGTAAAGATAATTTACTGGGATGGCGTATGCATCATGGGACATTTAGCATCACTAGTCTCACCCTCTAAATGCTAGCAGCATGCCCTCATCCCATTTTGACGACAAAAAATGCACCCACATGTTTCTGATCTTCATTGAGAGTCTGTTGTTAAGATAAAGTGCGGTGGATTTTGTGATGGGCTCCTCGAATCTTACTCCTTGTATTATTGTGGCTAGAAAGCTGCAAAGCAAGTTTCCCAGATTCCCTTGCACACAGAGTGTATTAGTTGGTAAAGCCTGTCATAATAAAATGCCACAAACTGGATGACTCAAACAATAAGAGTTGATTTTCTCTCAGTTCTGGAGGCTAGAAGAACAAGGTCTAGGAGTCAGCAGGTTTTCTTTCTTCTGTAGCCTGTAGATAGCTGTCTTCATGCCATGTCCCCACATGACCCTTTCCCTGAATGCACATATTCCTGGTGTCTTTTCTTCTTCTTCCATGAACACTGATCATATTGTATTAGGATCCTCTCCTTGTGACCTCACTGAATCTTTTTTTTTTTTTTTTGAGAGAGAGAGATTTAGTTAGATAGGTATAGGGGAGGGGAGAGGCAGAGGGAGAGAGAGAGAGAGAGAGAGAGAGAGAGAACTGCAGGCAGACTCTGAACTGAGCACAGAGTCCAATTCTGGGCTTGATCTCACAACCCTGAGATCATGACTTGAACTGAAACCAAGAATCAGACACTTACCCAACTCAGCCACCAGGCTCCCTGTGACCTCATTGAATCTTAATTACTACTTTAAAGGCTCTATCTTCATTTCTAGTCACGTTGGGGGTTAAGGCTTCAAACCTATGAATTTGGGGGGAACACAATTTAGTCTGTAACGCTGAGGGAAGCATGCGACCTCACTTTGCCTGGCAGATGCTTCTGCTTGAGATCCGGATGCTGAAGTGAGCAAGGTGTCTGCGTGAACTTCTGCACGTGACAAGTATGGTGGTGGAGGTATCTATTCTAGGACCACTGTGAGTTTTTAGATCCCAACTAGTATTTTCAGGCATTGAATGGGGGATGGTAGTGGCAGTGCAGTTTCTCTAGAACAGACCCAGGGTGTGGTTGGGTGTTCCTCCTGGCTCTGTTACCCCTGTCATGCTGCATTCAATGTCATCTCAATCATATTCTTTCCCTCTGAAGATTCCATGCACTATTATATAAATCATCTTTTTGCTTAAACTAGTTAGAATAGTTTCTGTTGTTTGCAACTATGAAACTCTAGTACAAGGAGAAGATCCCCAAATAGACCAAATAATAATGTAGAGTTCTGTCCAGGATTTTATGGGAACTTAGAAAAAAAATAACTTATCCTTTGAACTGTTATCCATTCATCCCCTAACATTTAACCCTACCTCCTACCACTTGGGTGCTGCTGTCTCTTCGTTAAGAAGTTTCTTGCTAGATCTATCTAGTGATCCACTGATCCAAGAATGATACTCCAATTTAGGAACCAATAACTAGTGACTTTAGTAACTCATTAGCTAATCAACTAGTAAATCCATTTATTTATACATGAGAAGCTATTCCCATTACTGTGGTCTGAGACTTAGGACAACAGACGTCTAGAGAGAGCTCCACGTCTCTCTAGTTTCCTCACCTTAAGCTGGTGGCTTTTGCTCCATAGGTCACACTTTCCTCAATGGTAATGTAAGAATCAAGCAATCCCAGAGGTCCTTCTCGGCATCACCATACTATGTGACATAGCATTTCTCTAGTGGAAGCCAAAGCACATTTATCTGCATGTAGGGATGGAGGAAAACTGCTGAGAGTGTGACCTGTAGTAAGAGTGGACGTCAATTCACTGTCTTAGAAGCACAAGTGTCTGGAGACTGCTCTGCTTTCTTGGTGAGGGAGAGTGAGGAAGAGAGAAGCCACAACTAAAAAGACCTTTCCAAAATGTGTTCTTCAGTGCACTCAGCCCCATGGATTCCATGGTGAACCAACATTGGGAAATTGCCATCCTGGATGTTCAGAGTGACTGCTGGTAGGTTGAGGCCCAAAGGAGACGTGCAGTGAGAAAACCCATTTATCAATCATTTTCCAAATCTGTTTGACCATGATACCCTTTGTTTTCCCTATAGCACCAACTAGCATCCTGGGCAACCCCACTTTTGGGGCAACAGTGAACTGAGGTGATCTTGAAGTCTTCCAGACTAAGTACAGACCCTGAGAGGCCCTGTTTGGGAGGATGAGTCCTATCTGTGGCTTCCCTTGATTCTGACTAAACCAGGGCCCCTCAGTGTTCTCCAAAGCAGGAGGCAATGTTAGAGTCCCATATGTGTGGGGGCCACATGGTAGTGGTGAGTCATGAGGGCCCACATTTGAGGCATGACTTTTAGACATGAGTCATGACCATATGGAAACCTTATTCACATCTACCTTCCTTTGGTCTCTAATCCTTTGTAATGCCCTGGTTTCATGATGTAACTTCAGGGGAATTAAGCTTGGACAGCAAAATGATGTAATTAATTTAACTCAGCTTCAATTAAAGTCTTCCGCTAGCATGACATCTGACCGTGTCAGTTTCACAGGCAATGGTAGCAGGTGGCTGGGCATGTCCAGACTTGTGTATATGCAAACTGGGGACTAAATCTGCCACATGGGTTTCATCGGGGGGGGGGGGGGGGGGGTTTAGCCTAGTCTCTGGTGTTGAGTGTGCAGGGCTTCCCTGAAGATACACTTTTCTAACAATTCTTGTGGTAGTAATAGCCCAGTTACTAACAAGAACCAGCAATCTGCAGCCCAGCTACTAATTTAGGACCAGTATGGATATTTTATGCCCCAGAGCCAGGCTGTTTTCTGAAGTCTTTTGAATCCCACAACTGGTCCTTTCTAGCTTCAGAAAGGAATCACCTTTTATTAATTCAAAAGTAATAAAAGAAAAACAAAACCCTGTTTCTATGGACAGTTATTGGTCACTGTATCACCTTTCAGGGACCTTGCTAACCTATGAAGAGGGTTTAGTGGGTGCAGTGCTTTGATCCAAAGGAGTGGTATAAATAGTGGAGCTTGGGAGAGCACAATAGAGTATCCTCAAAGTTGTTGGTAAAAGTAAGCTATTTCTGTGACTTTTGGGGCCTCCAGGCCCACACATTTTCTTATCTCTTTTGTCTTCAAATTTACAATGAAAGAACCTTCTGGAATAGAGAAACATCTCCTGATCCAGCCATCCCTGCGCTCTGTCCAGCTGGTTTCCCTTTGTCACCCCTGGCCATCTCCTTCCAAGTCTTCAGCCAGCCTGCCTCCTGTGGCTGCTGACCCTGTCTCTAGCTGGGGAGCTGGACAGCTCTGGTCTGGCTGGGGCCACACAGAGCTGGAGCTAACACCACTGAGGTTTGAGCTGGGGGTGTGTGTGTGTGTGTGTGTGTGTGTGTGTGTATGTCCTGCTTGCCCCCGGCTGTCTTTGAAGACTCGAAATGGCAAAAGCAGCATCAACTTGTAACCATGAGTTAAAGTGAGGGGCCCTGGGGCCAGCTCTGCCTTCCTGTCTGGCTGGCTGGGGACACTTTCTGGGTTGTACCAGAGGGCTCAGTGGGGGCATTCTGATCCATTCTTCCCTAAATATTGTAGCTTCACATCACCACCCCTCAGCATTATTCACTGGAGCCTACTTATTCCTTCTTTTTTTTTTTTTTAAGATTTTATTTATTTATCCAAGAGAGACACAGAAAGAGAGGCAGAGACATAGGCAGAGGGAGAAGCAGGCTTCCCACAGGGAGCCTGATGTGGGACTCGATCCCAGGATCCCCAGGCCCACACCCTGAGCCTAAGGCAGATGCTCAACCACTGAGCCACCCAGGTGTCCCTTATTCCTTCTTTTATAACTGACACCATCCATTTCTGAGCTTCCCAGAAAGCTAGGAGAATAGCTAATGAGAATTGCTAACTGGTACTGGGCCATGTTGGGCCAGGCCCGAAATTATCTGATGTTGATGTTCTCCTTAATTCAACAATCTGAGGAGGAGTCATTATCATCTCCAGTGTAAACATGGGGCAGTTGATGCCTCAGGAGGAGGCATACCTAAGCTATAGTGTCCCTGCTGATAAGCTGTGGAACGAGCCTTGCTCACTCAATGAACCATTTGTAGAACACCTACTCAGGCTGAGGCATGGAATGGGCTTCAGGGATAGAGACTGAGTACAAGCAAAGAGGGAACTTTAGTGGGAAAATAAGACCAAAGAATCAAGGATGGAAGAAAACAAAATGAGCACTGGGTTGGAGAGCCCATGGGTGCAGCTCAGAGCCACGGGGGTGAGTCTGGGCAGGTGGGTGACCAGATTCCAGTTTAAGGAGACTCTTATGGGAAGGACACACAGCATAGCCCTGGAGGAGGAGGAGGAGTGAGAAAGCTATGAAGGAGGGCAGACGGGAGGACATGTGCAAAGAAACAAAAGTGGAGAGTGAGATAGGACATTCACAAAAGCACTGTGTCTCGTACAGAGTGAATTCTGGCTAATGTTCATGCAGTGAAAGAGCAGATGCCTGGCCAGATCTCTCATCCTATCTCCAGCTCCTCAAGGGCAGGATCTTTGAAGGGCATCAAGGAGGGGAAGGCACACTCAGATTTGGAGTTTGGAAAGATCACTGTGGCAGGATGGAGGAGAATGAGTGGGACTGGCCAGGGAGGTAGCACACCCCAAATGAGTCTTTCTTCTCTTGCTGGGCAAAAAGACTGTGCTTTTCAAGAGTCCTCTTCACCAGAGTTCTAAAGTTGGAAGGAATTCAGGGATCTGTTGTGAAAAAAATGGAAAGTTCTAGGATACCAAAAGTGATTTTCTGATTTTGGAATAGAAAATGTCACAGTAACGATGTAGAGAAAAGGGAACCTTTGCACACTGTTGGCGAGAATGTAATTTGGTATAACCACTATGGAAAATGGTAAGTAGGCTCCTCCAAAAATTAAAAATAGAAATATCATATGATCCAGCAATCTGCTTCTGGGAATCTATCTGAAGCAAATGAAAACACTAGCTCCAAAAGATATATGCACCCCTATGTTCATTGCAAAATTATTTACAATAGCCAAGACGTGGAAATAATAATCTAAGTGTCTACCAAGAGATGAATGGATAAAGAAAATGTGAGATATATACACATATACACATGTATATACACGTGTACATATACATATATACACACATATGTATATGTCTCTAATGGAGTATTATCTAGCCATCAAGAGAAGGAAATCTTGCTATTAGTGACAATAATGATGGGCTTTGAGGTATTATGCTAAGTGAAATAAGAAATAAGACAGAGAAGTCTAAAACGAAACAAAACAAAACAAAAAACTGAGTCCATACGTACAGAAAACAGACTGACGGTTGCCAGAGTTAGGGTCGGGGAAGGTGGATTGGGTGAAGGGGATCAAAAGGTACAATTTAGCTGTTATAAAATAAGTCGTGGGCTATAAACGTACAGCACGGCAACTATAATTAATAATACTGTACTGCATATTTGAAAATAGCTAAGAGAGCAGATCTTAAAAATTGTCATCACAAAATAAAATGTTATGACCATATGTGGTGATGAATGTTAACTAGACTTACTGTGGTGACCATTTCACAATACATACGAATATTGAATTATTTTGTTGTACACCTGAAATTGGTTGACATTATATGTCACTTTTATCTCAAAACGTGTGAATAGAGAGAAGAAACAGAAATGCTCTCCATATCTCATCCTTCAGTAAAGAGAAGTAATTAGTTTTGGAGTGTCCATTGGGCTGATAAAAAATCCTGAGACAGTATCTACATGACTAGCGCATTCAAAATGGTAGATTTCTGATATCTCATCATATTATATGGGTTTGGATTCAGGAGTTTACCAACCTGGAAAATGTTGCAGATTATGGACACGGTGGTTGGTTGTGGGGAGTAGAGCCACTGGGAGGCTCCAGGTGAAGGGCACTGACCCTTACACATCAAGGTGCATTAGGTCCTTGCTGTAGGGTTGGGAGCCTGGATTGGAATGAAGCCCAGGCTTTGGAGTCAGACCAACCAGAGTCTCTATATTCCTGCTTGTTAATCATGTGGTGTGGGCAAGGCCCTCAGCTTCTCTGAGTTTGTTTCTAATCTATGAAATGGAGATAAAATTAGTATCTTCTTTATAAGCAGTCATATGAGAAAGATATGAAACAGTGCTCATAGAACTTATGGTCCCTTATATTAGTCAGGATTCTCCAGAGAAGCAGAACCGATAGGAGATAGGTAGGTAGATAGACAGATAGACAGACAGATAGATAGGAGAGGAAATTTGTTATGAGGGGGTGGGGGGGATTGGCCAGTCAGTTATGGAGACTGAGCCATCCCATGATCTGCTGTCTGAAAGCTGGAGAATGCACACAGCCAGTAGTGTAATTCTCTGAAGGTCTAAGAACTAGGGAACCACTGGTGAAAATTCTGGACTAGAAAGGCCCTGGATGCTGGAGAAAATGAATATTGGAGTTCTGAAAACAGAGAAAACTCCCTTTTTTCTGACTTCTTATTCTGTTTGCCCTCAGAATTGGATGGGTGAAGGTGGATCTTTTTCTCACAGTGTACTAATTGAAATGCTAATCTCTTTGGGAAACACACTCGTGGACAGACACATCCAAAAATAATGTTTTACAAGCTAGTGGGGCATCCTGTAGCCCAGTCAAGTTGACACATAAAATAAATCATCAGAAGTCCACCCGTTGTCAACTTGACAGCTATATATATCTCCTTAAACCATACTTACTCTTCAAATAAAGACAATAAAAAGATAAAAATTCCACTGTACGTGATACAACCATCCTGTGTATCACTAAAAGCACACTAATCCCTTGCTGGGAAGAGGAAGTAGAGTCCTCAAATAGTATTTACTCCTCTCCTGATAACCGGTACACCTGAATAGTATGATGTAAAATTAGCAATACTTAGATACTGATTTGAAGTCAATGCAGCTTATGTTACATAATAAGGGAATAAGAGAGGAAAGAAAACGAAGATAGTTGCTTACTATCTGTGTATACACCCACAAACATAGTCATGACAAAATAAAGAGGAAATATCCATAACAATTACAGTCATTGTCACCGTATAGCTGGCCAGGTAGTCACAGCTGGTATTTATCACTACCTTCTTCTCCTCCCCATCCTGTATTCCCTTTGCCCTCAGCAAGCACCTCAGCTTGTGGTGGTTCTTTACCTAGTGGGGTGACCCAACACTTCATTCCTGAGCATCTGGGCCTGGGTTGGGTTGTGTGGTTTTCCAATGACCTTAATCACAGGACATGGTAACATGACTCCCTGAGGGATCTCTGTATTCAATAACTTCCTTACTCCATTAGGGGGTAGCAGTCCAATTCCCCCTTGGTGGTCAGGATCAATGATGCCAGCCAACAGATGCATCCCTGCTGGCCTGTGGATTCAGAGGTGCAATGGGTGCAAAATGGCTCCGTGATAGTCTTAACTTCCAGTTCAATGGGATCAGTGTTGTATCTCCAGGTGGAAGCATTCTTCTGTCTGGAACTAAGATCCTTACGCCAGTACAACATCAAGTGGAGGGAACAAGAAGCCAAAATTTTGCTAGTGGGTCACTACGGATAATAGTGAGTGGTACCACTCTTACATCGTTTCAGCTTCTCTGAGATTGTTTCTTATGTATAAAATGGAGATAAAATCAGTACTCACCTCAAAGATGGTGGCATGAGAAGGAAATTGAATAAAGCCCATAGGTCTAGCTTCTGGCCCATAGAAAGTGCTGGATGCATGTAAACCCTTAATATAGGCATGTCAGTGGAAAGTGGGGCTCAGAGGGGTTGAGGGCTTGACCCTGGTTTTGGGTTAAGTGGTAGAGGAGACTGGATGTGTCAAGAACAAGACAAAGGCACTTGGAGCCATGTGTCCTGAGTAGTGTTTGATTGCTGTGGTGGACAGCTTGGTGGTCCAGCTTCTTTTTTTTTTATTTTTAAAAATTTTTTTATTTATTCATGATAGACATAGAGAGAGAGAGAGGCAGAGACACAGGCAGAGGGAGAAGCAGGCTCCATGCTGGGAGCCCGACACGGGACCCGATCCCGGGACTCGAGGATCGCACCCTGGGCCAAAGGCAGGCGCTAAACTACTAAGCCACCCAGGGATCCCCGGTGGTCCAACTTCTTCCTGCCAATTTTTGTCTCTCTCTTATGGATGCGATCATTCCTTTATTAATTGAGAGCTGACCTATTTATAAAAAAATAAAGAATTGGAGGTGACAAAGAGTTATGGGTGGAAAGACAATAAAATGATAAAGGAACGATGATATGAGAACAAGGACCAAGTGTTAGTAAGGGTAACTATCAAAATTCTTAACCAAGCAATTAGCTTTGAACTCTCAGAAGTGAAGACAAAAGGGGTACACAGCAGTTTACCTCCACTTGGGGGGAGTTGTGTTTTAGGCTACTCAACATTTGAAGCCTTTGTTTGGGGAATTCTGTATCTCATGGGACCTGGAGGATCATAGAAATTGGAATGGCTCATACTCTTATCTCGGCTTCCTTTGCATGCTGAGAGCATTACACAATTAGACTCACCTACCCCTGGGCATGGCCCAGGAGCAACACTGTGACATGTAGCTATGACAAGATCAGGCTCTTATGCCTGCAGTTACAGGGGTGCTAGTGGCAGTGACAGGTGACCAGTGCTGGTGGGGCTGGTGGCAGAAGGCAGGTTGCTCTGGCTGACACAATGTCCCCCCACCCCGACCCTCCTGCATCAAGACTGAGGGTGTTGATCCATTCACTCAATAGAGCTTTTTATTTATTTATTTATTTAAATTATTTACTTATTTAAGAGAGAGAATGGGAAGGAGAGGGAGAAAGAATTTGAAGCAGACTCCATGATGCATGCAGAACTTGACAGGAGGCTGGATCCCACGACCTCGAGGTCATGACTTAAGCCTTAACCAACTGAGCCACCCATGCACCTCTCCACAGAGCTTTTATTCCTTCCGACTTTTAATTTTGAAAAATTTCAAATCCACAATGAAATTGGAAGAACACAACAGGTATCTTTATTCAGACCCCACAGTGCCGTGTTTCCACATTCAGTTTTAACATTTCATTATTTATTTATTTTTAAATATTTTATTTATTTATTTATTTATTTATTTATTTATTTATTTATTTATTTATTTATGAGAGACTTAGAGAGAGAGGCGGAGACATAGGCAGAGGGAGATGCAGGCTCCATGCAGGGAGCCCGATGTGGGACTCGATCCTGGGACTCTGGGATCACACTCTGAGCCAAAGGCAGATGCTTAACTGCTAAACCACTCAGGCATCCCCAGTTTTAACATTTCAACATTTATGGTCACATACTCTCTCTCCACATACAAAACACATATGTTGAACCATTTGAAACTAGATTGCCCATATCACACTCCTCCCCCTCTAAATACTTCAGCATGTGTCTTCTAAGGACATTCTCTATGTACATAATTCCATTCCCACTCTTAAAAAAATTAACACTTCCCTAATATCATGTAATACCCAGTGCTTATTCAAATTTCTGCATTTCCCCAAAACATCTCATGTCTTCACTTCTTTAATATTTGAACAGCCATGCCCCCTTCTAGCCATTTTGTGTGTCTGGTGCATTTTTTCAAATACTTTTAATTGCAGATACTTTTGATAAGTTTTTTTTTTTTTTTCCTCAAACCAAGTCTCTTTCTGTCCTGACTTAAATCTGGTCTGGTCCACACAGCTCTCCTTACTCTCCACACACATGCACAGGAAGATGGTCTTCCCACACGCGCCAAAAGGAGTAGTGGCTCAGAGAATGGGCTTTGGAGTCAGGCTTGGAAATGAGCCCCACCACTAATTGGTTGAGTTAGGGCAAGCTACTTAACCACTGGAGGATCAGCTTCCCAAACTGTGAAAACACAAAATAATAATAATCTCTACTGAGTGGTTGGTTGGGAGGATTATTCAAGTTCATAGTTGCCAAGGGCACTGAACCATTGTCTGGATACACTGTAAGCACTGTGTAAGAGCTCTTCTCACTAATGCAACCTCTTCCCAGTAAGTTCTCCCAAGTCCTTGCTCTCTGGGTCACTAGTCTCCTTGGAAGGTAGCCCCTCATGAGAGACATTACTCTAAGACCTATTTTCCACTCTAGGATGATAGTACCAACTGTCTTCCTCATGAATGGTGGCTTAGAATTTTTATTAAGAAGGAAAAGCAGGTTGTTTTTTTAAATTTTAAATATTTTATTTATTTACTCATGAGAGACACACAGAGAGAGGCAGAGACATAGGCAGAGGGAGAAGCAGGCTTCTCAAGGGGAGCCTGATGTGGGACCCAATCCCAGTACCCTGGGATCATGCTCTGAGCCGAAGGCAGGGGCTCAACCACTGAGCCATCCAGGCACCCCAGCAGATTCTGTAGAATGGTACACTTGGAAAGAACTTCCCCAACCTTTAAACATACCAGTAGCTATCATTTACTTAGTGTCTACCTTAGCCAGAGCCGGCGTGCCTATCTATACTCCTTGCTACCACTATAGAAAGTGGCCACGATCATCACCATTCTATACACTCAGAAACCCAGGCAATTAGTAAGTACTGGTGTTGGCATTAAAACTTCAATCTGGCTGCCAAGTAAAGTTCTTTCCAATAAACCATGTGACTCTCTGCCCAAGGGTGAGTGGGTTCTATTGCATTTGGCTAATTGCTCCCCAAATCATCTATTAAAAAGTGTGAATATAGCAGGGGATTTTCTCTGTAGACAGGAAAACTGAGACCTCATTAGCTTTAATTGGGGCAGCATCAGATCTTCTTTTAGAAAGAGACAGGAGAGGTAATTCCCAGGATAATACTGAGCTGGCTCTTTGGGCTGCATCATCCTAAATCTGGCACTTCGGAAGATCATGGTGACTAGTAATTGGGAGGGATTACTGTTGCCTGATGACACGTGGGTTTGCATGGAGACTTCTGAGTAAGGGGGAGAGGTTTTTTTTTACCTATTGTGTGTGCTACTCATGTCACTTGACTCAATAGGAAATGAGATCAAGCAAGCCAAGGGCCTGTGAGAGAGGCAGCTCTTCACATGCACATAAAATGCAGGGGCACATCTGGACTAGCAGGTTTCAGACCTGAAGGTGGCCTTCCCTTTGACCCAGTGTTTTCTCCCAGGAAAAGCAGAGGAAACACAGAAGTGTTCCGACAGGATATTCCTTTCCCTTTTTAAAAATGAGATTTAAATGAGAAATTTGTTACCTTGTAATAAGGTTGTTAGAAGTTAGGAAATTGGAAGTGATAGTGGCATTCACAGTCAACTGAGGCAAAAATGCCTTCTCTTTCAGAATGTTTTAAGTTTCTTTTTTATAAGTAAAATTATTCCCTCCCCTTGCTCCAATCCACTTTATATGGATACTCAGAATAAAAGCCTTTGACAGTGGGGCTGTTCTGCATGATATGAAAAAGACTGGAGCCCTGCTCCCTGCCTTCCTTTTCCAGAAACCCTTACAATTCCTTCCTGGGATCCTATGGCTTTGTGGAACACAGTTTGGGAACTCCTGATATATTCTATTGTCTCTTTCTTTAAAAATGCAGATGGTAAACTAGTCATTTCAGTCTACATTTAAAAAATGATCTATTCCACATCTTCTATGCTGAAGAATTCTAAGTAATATATGTAGATACACTGTGTTCTTTTTCTTTTCTTTTCTTTTTTTTTGGTGCACTGTGCTCTTAATGAGGTGCGCCCTATCATCCCACTCCTGAAATGTATGTTGTATGTGGTGATTTCTTTCCAAGGAGGAGAGGAAGAAAGAGTAACTTCGCAGTAGAGAGACCTGACCAACATGACCTCAGCCAGGTGATCAAGGTCAGCACCAACAGTGGTAAGTCATACTGGTCGGATCTACCCTTGGTGTGATTATCCCTCAACTGAGGGATAATCCACAAAATACCTGATCAATATCGTTCGAATTCATCAAGATCATCATAAAGAAGGAAAATCTGGGAAACTGTCAGAGTCAGGGGGAGGAGCCTCAGGAGACATGACAGCTCCATGGGATGTGGTGATCTGAGTGAGATCTCTGGACTGAAAGAGGACATGGGGCGCTCAGGTGGCTCGGTCGGTTAAGCATCCAACTCTTGATTTCTGCTCAAGTCATGATATCAGGGTTATGGGATCGAACCCCATGCTGGACTCTGTGCTGGGTGTGCAGTCTGCATGAGAGTCTCTCTCCCTCTGCATCGCCCCTCTTTGCTCTCTACCTTAAAAAAAAAAAAAGGAGAATTGAGTGAGGGGGTATTCTGTACTATCATTGGCAATGAAAGACTATCCAAACCATTCTAACCTTAAATTTATTGAAAAAAAGAGGTCCATTCCATTACATAATATTTTCTACTGTAGGAGCGGGGTATTTTGATTCGGTCTAGTCCTTTCTGGTCATACAGGGAGGCTAAAGGGATTTAAAATAGCATGACAAGGGTCTAGACATTAACTTGTATAATCCATGTCTCACTTCACCAGCTTGGGGTACAGAATAAGGTCACATCTTTTTCAGCTTATGTGTTAATGGGCTCCCATCCCCCTCTGGCTGGCTGGAGAATCTTGTTGTCCCATGCTTGGCCACCTGCTGTCCTCCCCAGATGGGGGCCCTGCCTCCTCCAGCCCCTGAGAGAGCCTGGGAGAAGCACCCTGCCTGTGACATCTGTGTGGCTCAGCTTCAGGCCTGGGTCCCTAGTGACCTGAGTCCCTAATGCTCTGGGTCCCTAATTCCTGGGACTCCTCCAGTTACCCAGTTCTTCAGGCCGTGAAAACACAGGCAAGTCTCCCCACCCAGGGTCGTCAGGATTCCTGGTGGCGGTGAGGTCATGAAACCTCTCCAGCCTCAGTCATCAGAAAGCCTCGAGGACTGCAAAATGAAAATATTATCCTTTCCCCTTAATTTCAATCCTGCTCATTTCCCGCTCCAGCATAAGCGGTATTCCTGCCCCTCCTTCCCCCAGGGGAGCACTTCACTAGATTTCCCTGCTATTTTTGTTCTGTCGTGGGTGGAGAAAGCCACTGCGGCCCGGTGGCTCTGTGACTTAGAGAGATGTGGCTCCATCTCTCTCAGCGGACCTGAGAGGAGGCAGCAAGATGGGGTGCTCCTTGCTTAGAAGAGAAAGGACTTGGGTTCGGGGCCTGGTTCACCCAGCTCTGTGAGTTTATCATATTTCATCTTCCTGGACCTCAGTTTTCTCATCTGCAAATTGGGGAGAGCACAGGAAGAATGGGAAGAATCAATTGTGGTTGTTAAGTGTGTCCTCTGTTGGAGTCCAGGTTCTGGGGCTCAGGGCTAAATTCCCTGGGTGGGGAGATGCCCACTGAGCCTCGGAGATCAGAGATCGGTGGGGGCAAGCCAGCCTGGCTATGACCCCACCTTAACCCTAACACCCATTCCAAGGCTTTGTTGCTATTGTTCTTGGAAGTCCGCTTGGGAAAGAGCACTGTTCCTTAGATGCGCTGAGATCCTTTCCAAGGAACAAGGGGTCCCCTCCCCCACCAGAGAGCACATTCACTAGATGAGGTTAGAATTTACTTTTTTGTTTGCAAAATCCAAGTCTTTTCACTTTTCCCTTGCAAAGGGATGAAAAGGAATCCGGTGCCGGGCAAGTCCCAAGGAAGATGAAAGCAGCTTTCCTGAGGTTCAATTCTTCCAGAAACAATCTTCCTCTTCCCTCCTCCCCCCTACTCCTCCCCAACTTTCAATAAGCCCAAGTGTATATTGTTTTTAAATGTCAAAGAGAAAAAGAAAAAATAAAAAGAGAGAGGGAGGGGAAAACCCTCTTGCTCCTGAATGTCACATTCTGGGGAGAAAAGAAGGGAGAAAGAACATGTGGCAGAATTAAAGAGATGCAGATTCTTTTTTTTTTTTTTTTT
The DNA here is from genome assembly GCF_048418805.1 of Vulpes vulpes. Lineage (NCBI taxonomy): Eukaryota > Metazoa > Chordata > Mammalia > Carnivora > Canidae > Vulpes > Vulpes vulpes. The sequence goes on along the minus strand of NC_132793.1, from coordinate 94,950,914 downwards.
TTTGTTTCCTGGTCCCTATTCAGGTCTCTCCTTATCCCTCCCACTCCCCTCCCCGGGTCTCATTGAAATGTCAATGCAGAAGTTTGCAGCTGAAAGGGGGGGTCCCTGGTGGGAACAGACTGCCCTTCTAACCTGCAGGTCTGCTCTGTTCCCTTCTGCCCTCCTATTTGCTTTTGCCCTGCTTTTTCTCTTTCTTCCTGGAGGCTTTCTGCAGCAGATGTTGTTTGAGAAGGAGGAGGCGCAGCTGGGAGCACTGTGCCTGCCACCTGGGGGTGTGGAGGAGGCAGACTAGGACACCCTGGGCCCCTTCTTCCCCGGACCCTAGTTCCTCCAACTTCCAGCTGGCACTCAAAGACATCCTTTCCTGGGAGGGCAAAAGCGGGGTTCATTTTCCCTCCTGGAACAGAAAGAATGGGCAGAGATGCTCTGCATACCCAGATACCTGGCGCCGTCTGGTCCTTTCTGCCCAGGCATGTTGGAGGTCGAGACACAGCAGAACGGTGATATGCTTTGTTGAAAATGTGTAAACTAAAGCTGAGATGCTTTACATTACTCAGAGTTGGTGAGGGTGTGGGGAATGGGTGTTTCTCTGAATTACTAGGGCGGAGTGGTGAGGTCGGGGTTCTGGTGATCAGCAACCTTACAGAAAGTGCAGGTGCTAGACTGGGTAATTCCACTTCCAGGGATTTTTCCAAGAAAACTAATAAGTACGTGAGGAAAGAACGCAGGGATATCTGTCCCAGGAATGCTTACAACACAGCATGATTGAAAAACATCCTGCCTGACTTTCTCTCTGTAGGATTAAAAACAAAATGTTGGCACACCACTTAGTGGAATAGTATAGAGCCGTTAAAAATGATCGCGTGGATTTATATTTGCTGATGTGGAAAGATAGCCACAGAAAAACAAAAGGAAATAATAACAGGTTATAAAATATTATGGGTAGTTCTTTCTTATTTCTTTATATCAAATGATAAAGGTGAGTAGAAAAAAGTCTGTAATGATTGGCACCCAGATTGTATGTCTGGGGTGGTAGGATTATGGATGCTATTTATCATCTTGAAAATTTCTAGTGGTTTCTGATTTTTCAACATCCCTGTTATAAGTGTTCTTGTTATAATCAGAAAAAAAAATAACAGTTATTTTTTCAAGTCTAAACGAACTTTTTCCCCTAAGGCACTGTAATCCTATTTTTTTCTTTATGTTGTACAAACAAAAATTTTTTTAGTAATTAAAATGCTTGCATTATAAGCCACAAGCAGAAATTCAGTGTTTTTGGCACCTCAGAAGCAAAGCAACAGGTAACTAATAGGTTGTAAAATACAGTAAAGCTTATAATTTTTTCTCTGATCACCTGTTTAAACCTGATGGCTCATTAAGTAAAGAATGATCATTCTCTCTCTTGTGCTCCAAGCTAGACTATACCCACTTACCCAACTTCTAGCTGGTAGTCAGCCTTTCTGCTGATTTGCTTTACAACCACCTCCAAACTCCATAGTAGGATATATCACTCCATCTGTTTAAAAGGAGACTGACCTGGATAACCCAGGACACGTGGACATTGCAGCCAAACATATCCTTTTTGAATATTGAGAGATTTCTATAAGCTTCCCAGCTTCTCCTACCCAACATTGCTTCCCCAATGCACTAAAAGTTATTTTTTGAATTTATGCAATTTTTGCTAAAGGGTTAATACTCGGTCCCTCTCCTTACATGTCTCATAGTAAGGTAAGGTCTCTGCTTTGGATATCATATATCATGCAGGTCAAAGTCCTGACTCTTCTCTTCTAAATATAAATTGGTATTTCTGGGAAACATGCTGTCGGATTGACATGGCATTTCCAATTTGTGCTCAAGTGGGAGTGGCTAGAGGAAATAAGAGAAGAAATTCAAGCAAGGTCAGCACTCAGGATCTTAGCTGCTACCTTGGAACATTGGAGGCATGGCTTAAATAAATGGGGCTGACTCTTGGAGCTCATGCTCCTGCCAACCTTGAGCTGGGCAGTAGTTAAAGTGGTAAAAAACACATTCCATCCCGGAACTCTTGCAATAGGGGGAAAGAGAATTCAGTCGAGAACAGGGCTCAGTTCTGAATACAGCATGGGCAAGTGGGGATTTATAGTCAATGAGCAGAGCAGGGGTTAGTGGATGGAAAGTCACTGAGCAGAAATATCAAGGTTAAGGAGGAATTCTTCCTGAAGGTGGGCCAGGATGATGAGATAGCTGCAGTGATCAGTTATTGAGGGTGCGGGATTTTGGCTAAACCAATTTACAGGTTTCTTGCTGGGCAATAGCAAGGCCAACACGGAGTCCAAAAGTCAAGGTCTAGATGAGAAGAAGATTGAGAGGAACCTGGCTAGAGTTTGATCAAGAAGAGCTTCTCTGTCATCCTTGCTGGTCTGGCCGTCTAAAGACTAACTTCTCATAGATGGGGAGAGAGGAGAGGGAGAAAGAAGAAAAGGGAAAGGCAGGCTGCATTTGTGCTTATTCTTCTGCTGGGGTGCATATCAGGGAGGGTTGTAGAACCATTCGGGTGACTTTAGCTGCCGTTGGCATGCAACTCTGCCCCCGTGCCGGCCATCACTTGCACAGAGCGGTGTGTGTGCTTCAGCCCTTGCTAGGGCAATGTTCCCTGAGGGCCACGGAATGGAAAGTGTAACCAAGGAAAAGTTCTTCATCTCTTGCAAGGATGCTCATGGCTGTGACCCATTCAGGGCTCGGGATGATCCAAGGTCAACCAGCCTCCAGAGTGTCTCCCTGGTACCAGTACCAAGATTTGCCTGGTAATGCAGATACAGTTCGGTATGTGTAGTGGGGAGACAAGAGCTTGTGGTGGGAGAGTGAGGGGCTGCTGCTTCCCTGGCAAAGAATAGCTTTGGGGAAATGAAAAACAGCTGGGTAGGAAACAGCAAGGCGCTTCTATGGACACTTTCACTTGTTAACACAGGCCATGCTAAGCAACAACTAGAAGAAGCCTTGGGCATCCGTATCTGGCCAGAGAACAATTCTTTGTCTTTCACCATAAATAAGGGACCTTTTTCTAGGACTGAGATGTTTTCTTAAAATTTGTCTTTTGTTAGGGCTTTCAGTTGTCTTTTCTGATTCTCTGAGGTTCTTAGGTCTTTATAGTCCTGCAGATTGAGGAAAATCATAGCTGAAAAAAAAAAAACCAACCTATTTCTAGTGATTGCAAAATATCTAGCTTCAGATCCTCAAACTTTGCCTGTCTTATGTTTTATTCGTTTTTCATATGGACTATAATACCTTTCTTAGGGGGTCATGGGGTTCCTGTGGCTGATTATAAATGACGTGGTCCTGACTACCATTCTAACTCTATGTCATTTCCCCCAGCATCTCAAGCCACAGGCTTGTTCACACCTTTGTACCTCTACACCTCTTCACTTTTCTGTCTGTTCACTCCCTGACTTGCTTACGTCTCAAGCACTTCATCCTTCAATGGTTATCACAGATTGTGGTCTCCTTGGTGGGATGTGTCTGCCTCTCTTCACCCCTGCTGGAACTTATCATAGTCTCTGTTTTTTTGTTGGAAAGCTTTTCTGAAAATTGTCCCTCTCCTGGACTAGTCTCTGAACTTCTCAAGGATGTGGAATATTTATTGCCGAATGGATCAACAGATTATTTAAATGCAGTATGAATGGTACCTGCTGTCTTTCTCTTTTTCTGCTTTTCTCCTGTCCCCATGCTAAAGAGTCCTTAATCCCCAGTGAAATAAAATGATGTGACCACATTCTCATAAAATGATTCGATCAGGAGTAGGTGGTCTGACTCCCTGTCTCCTGCTTCTAATAAAGCCCCTAGATCAGTGATCTCCAGAGTTCTTCAGGCGGAACGTTGGGAAGTTACTGTATTCTTTGATGGTGGTGGGACAATAGGAAATATTAATATACTTGTGTTCATTATGTAAACTAGAAATAACTGATTAAGGGGATATATGATGAATATAAAGCTATGTAAAATTGCACCCAAGGGCATGTATGTGTGTCTATAAGAAACAAGCAAAGAGCAAATTCACCAAAATCAAAGCCTTTGAATGAATCCTAAGTGTATTCCTCCAATTTTAAAAAAATAATATTTATATGCTGATTATCTATTCATTTGATCTGTAAGTACTCATTAGTAAAGAAGCAAAAATAGGTGATGAGGGGCACCTGGGTGGCTCAGTGGTTGAGCGTCTGCTTTTGACTCAGGTCATGATCCTGGTGTCCTGGGATCGAGTCCTGCATCGGGCTCCCCTCAGGGAGCCTGCTTCTCCCTCTGCCTGTGTCTCTGCTTCTCTCTCTGTGTCTCTCATGAATAAATGAATAAAATCTTTTTTTAAAAAAATAGGTGCTAAGTCTTTAAGAAAAAAATTTTTTGAGGACAACTTAAAATCGAGAACATTCTATCCATTAATCATTACTCAATTCGGACAGCTTAATAGTCTTGCTTTGTGATGTGCTGGACACTGTGCAAAGGGCTTTGCATGGATTATTCCATTTATCCTCACTCCCTGCCCCCCACCCCCGATGAAATGGGCATTTTCTTATTTTCATCATCCTGACGAAGAGGTGGAGAATTGGTGTTAAAGGTTTCAGAAAATAAAATCATGTCTTGCATATAAAATGAACACATGTCAAAGATTTTATTGAACTCATTAATTAATGAGAGAAGCAGTAAGAGGTTACAGTGGGTTCAAAGGAGAATCCACAGACCAGCGCACGCACTGGCGGTCAGGAAGGCTGGAACACTTGTCAACTCGTCAATATCCATGGGGCAATAATCAATCAGTTGCCTTTCCACAGGACACATCTGCGGTTCAGTAGAAAACTTACAGTAATAAGCACAGGCTTGTCAAGTAGCTGTGAGTCAATGCAAGGCATCAGGATGTAACTCAGGGGATACACCCAGTTAGTTATCTTTTTCTGTTCGTTCAAAGTCTTTCTCCGGTTTTCAGGGGGTTACAAAAAGGAAGGGATTAGTTTAAGGTCTCATGGTGAGGATGCAAATCCCAGCAATCCAGAGTCTCACAACTGCCCTGTTGCCACAAAAGTTTAAGAACAAAGATTAGCTTTTTTTTTTTTTTTTTGTGGAGTTGTTATTCTGCTCGTTTGATTTCTCTCATGTACATATTCTTCTGCATAAAAACATTGCATTGTATATGTTTAAATTTTAGGAAATACAAGGAGCTCGCAAGTATCGAGTTGTTAATGGGTGCCACATATCATGGCAAGTGCCCGAAGTCCAAGATCTCACTTTACCTTAGCAACAGCCACATTAGGGAGGTATTAGTAACCCTCATTTTACAGATGAGCAAATAGGTTGAGGTAGACTCTCAAAGTGGCAAGGCTAGCATTGTGGAGCTGTGATTCAAACCCATGCCCCTTCCAACCAAGGCCCATACTCTTTTGAGCTGAGTCAGTCACTTACTATTCTAACAGAAGGAATTTGCATCGTCCCCATCTTTTGGAGGCTACATGGTTTGGTGTGGGGGTGTTGTGCTGTGGCCTGGGGGATGCTTCCAAAGAAGACAGCACTGAAAACAAACCACTTTTTTTTTTTTTTTTTGGTCCTCTGCTCAGGAGACCCAAATTTGTCTGTGTTCAGCAATCTCAAAGTGACACATGTTCTGCGCCCAGCCCTGACTCATGCCAATCCTCAGATATCGAGTAGGACATTGATTTTGGAATGGCAGTGTGTTTTCTCAGCTGCACACAGGCTGGTTTAGCAGGACAAAGTAATTCTCTTAAGGCATTAGGAGTATTCTTAAAATGCTGTGGGCTGCTGAATTGACTGCCCGACATCAGCTATAAGTTATCCCCCTTTCCCCACCAAGGAAATCATGCAGTATTTTCCAGCACTCACTATGCCATACCCTGGGGCTAACATTTATGAACCTGCACGTGGTTACTTCCTTCGGGTTCTCCAAGCATCTCCCTTCATCACCGGAATGACCCGATGTTTGTATAAAATGCAGTTTTGTCAACAGCACTAGAGACTTAATGAATCAGAAACACAAGGAGGTGAGGGCTGAAAGTGTCTATTTTTAAGATCCATCCTAAGGGATTTTGGAGACCCCACAAGTATAAATTCTTGGGCTTTGGATTCAGACAGGCCTGAATGTGATACTGGCCACACTGTGTGATATTGGGCAAGTTAATTCAGTGCTTGGAGACCTGCTTTTCTCATTTGAAAAATGGGGATAATTATAGTGGTGAAGAGTGAATGAGATAATCCACAGGAAGCATTTGGCACAGGGCCTGGCACCGGCTATGTTCCCAGTAAGTGTCAGCTATTAATGTATTTCATTGATTCTAAGACGCTCTACACCCCCCACCCCAATATTAACATCTCTGAAATCAGTCTGCTTCTTAAAATTGATGGCATGTCATGGTCTCAATGGTGGCATTTTTTCCTTCTTAGTGGTCTCTAAAACAATGGTGTATCTTACAATAGATGATGTCTCAGACCATGCAAATACAGAGTATCTAAGGGCTCCTGGGGCACTGCGTTGTGATCACAAGGTCTCCTGGAGGAGTGCTGGAATTTGGGGAATCTCGGGGCTCTGTAAGCTCTGCTCATCTTCCCATTGGCTCTTGAGCAGGAACAAGTCAAATGACAGCTGAATAAAAATGGCGGGCGGGTCCACCCTGCTCTGGAGGATCTCCCTGGTTTCAAGTGGTCTTGTTCAGTCTCCCCTCTTGAGGTCATGTTTCCTTTTAGGACACTTGGAAGCAGGACAGCTTGAACTGGGTGGGGCTGGGCGGGTGGGGGCACTGCTCACCTGGTTCATCCCCTCCCTGTTTCCAAATCTGTCTTGTTGGATTTCTCTGGGCCTCTTGGCTTCCACAGCCTGCCTTTTCCTTTTCCTTTGGGTCCTCTTTTCAGAAAAGGATTTTTGAGACTGAACCCAGGGTGCCAAAGGAGCCAACAAAATCTAGACCACTGCTTGATCCAAGATAGCAAATCAGGGAGAAAGCCACTCCCCTCCTCCCAATGACCCCCTACTTTGCTCATGGTTCTCATGCTCTCATCTGTGTGATCAAAATGGGATTTGGCAGCACGATACTGGGGCAGTGGGGCGGGGGGGGGAGAATGTTTGCTTGGTGTTGTCTATAAGGTGATCTATGCAAAGGAATAGGCTTGAGGAGTGGTTGGCTTCCTTAGAAAAAGTACCATCTGGGTTTAGATTTCATCTTTACTATTTAAAACCCTTTAGATGAGATCCCTCCCTGGGGTTTCCCAGGCCTGCCTAGGGGAGTCTGTCTTCAAGCTTCTCTTCCTTTCTTTTCCAAACCCTGGGACAAATGTTTGTTTTTCTCACATATTCATCCAGGCCCACGGCCTTCAGAAAGTACCCAGGGGCTCAGTAGTGGCATGGGAACCTGGTGCCTGCTTAGGGCGGGGGGTGTTTCACTGAGAACAGTGCTTGGCAGGCGCGCTTCCTGCCCCACACAGGCATTCACCATGGAAAGCTGGGGAGGGTGGTCTTGGCACATTTGCCAAGCCCACTGGAAGCCCTCAATTTTGAGAGGGAAAGGGACTTTCTCATGGCTTTTCCGCTCCAAGGGTATCAATCAGCCTCAGAGAAACACAAGCGAGGCAAGAAGTGGTTTCCTAGCAGGAACAGTGATTACAAAGGCCACCGGCTGGCTTTGTGTCTTTTGTTCCTGCTGGCGCCTTACTCAGAATTTCGGGGCCGCCCAAGTGCAGCCTTTGCTTGCGCGGGTCTGGGGATCCTGGGGGTCAGGCGGGAGACAGAGGAAGGAAAAGGGGCCTGCGTAGCCCCGCGAGCCCAGCTCCGCAGCCTGTGCTGGGGCTCCTCTCCCTCTCTCCTGTCGGATGGCCGGCTTTCCGCACATCTCTGGGCTGCTGATTCTTGGCGTGTCAACGCGGAACCATCAGACCCTTCTCGCAGGGTTGTGAAATGTACATGGGTGTCACAGCAACCTGCAGGGCACTTAGCAGGGGGGCCCCCTAAACATCACTCTGCCTGCACTTCTACCTTCCTTCTTTCCTTGGAGGGTGGAATTCTTATCTCATGTCATTTACATGATTTTTGAAATGGTGGTGGAAGCAGGGGAGTGGAGGAGGATTTAAATAAGGAGGAACAAAGTAACGTCATCCCCTACCCTCCCCCCACCTGTTTACACTTTGCTGGTATTATTGGGCAGAACGTGCACAGCTGTGGCTGGTTGCATTTCCTTGCCTGGAGCCGCTTCCCCTGGACCCCGCCCTGCTGGTCTGTTTTTTGCTCCAAGTTGCTGTGGGGTGTGGGGTTGAAGGCCCCTTGCCAAAGTGAAGAGTTTTATCTGGCTTCCTGACAACTGTGAGAAATCCTGATTGACAACAGGGCAGGATCCAGGCAGGGAGCTGGGAGGATGGCACAATGTGAAGAAGCCCTCAGGCGGGGGACAGGTCCCCGCGTGTGAGTTTTGAGAGGCATTATTGGTTTCAGATAGATTTCATTCCCATCTTAGAAAGGAGTGCTTCTTTAATATGGGGTCAAAAAATATCTAAGACTCTAATGAAGGGCAGGTGCTCCAGGGCAGAGAATGGTCTGTATAGAGATGATGACCCAACTGCTGGGTGGAATACGTGGACTTTGTGCTAATAACAGTAGGTGAATTTATAGCAAGAGCTTCTGGGGAAGAGGTGCAAAAGGGTTTCTAATATGCAAATGAACCTGGGTCTGAAGCCCCCAGGATACAAAAGTCACTTGAACCTCATTCATCATCTTTATACAGGTGAGTTCCTAGACTGATTTTGAGATTTCATCAGTGTGCAAATTAATTAAGCTATTAAAAGGTGATGCTGAAGCATGCACAGGCATCTTTGGCCTTCTCTGACAAGGAGCAAACTGCTCTGGGCCTAATTGTCAGAATAATTATTTTCTCCCCTGCAAACTACTGGCGGAAAATTCAGCACAGTGCACTGGTGTGCTTTTAATTATCCACAGGATCTGAGGATAGGGGGCTACATGGGATATATTTTTATGAACGATCTAGATTTGTATAGTGTAAAAATACCTATTAATCCCTCCCAGCTGGATTCATTTATTTTAAACAAATCACGGTGGCCGGATATAGGCTTGGGGCTTGGGGGTTCCGACCAGGGATATTTACCTTCATGGTATGTGGATTTCATCTTAATTTGCCTGAGTGATATAAAAAAAAAATGTCAGCTTTTCTCAAACTGCACTCACTGCTGCAAGCCAGATTTGTGGTGGGCATTGTTGTCATAATTGACATTAACAAGACGCTTCAAAATATAGGCCAAGGGCCAAAAGAGAGCAATTGAAGAAAATTAATCTATTCTGTAGAAGCAAAAACCATTTGGACTAAGTATGTAAGGGGTATTTTAAACTGAAAACAACACAGGTGGCAAGCATTTATTAACTTGGTAAATTGTTGGTGGCTAGGTACTGGGGAATCTAGGGTAAAGTGTTGTCACGGGAACAGCTGGATAAGTATTTGTTCAAATGGCTGGGCATCCACAGTACAGAGTGCAATGAAAGGAGACCCAATGTGGATGGGCAGAGGTGTTTCTGGTTGACCCAGAAAATGGGTCCCTCAATGGTAGGAATTAACCAGAGGAAGTGTGTGTGCACACACGTGTGTGTATGCATGGTCGTGGTGCTAGTGGTATTGACATGGAAAGTGTATACTGGGATCCTGGGGTCGAAAGGTGATTACTACATGTATTAGTTTGGTAAGGCTTTCATAACAAAGTGCCACAGACAGGGTGGCTTAAACAGCAGATAGTTGCTGTCTCACTGGAGGCTAAAAATCTGAGATCGCGGTGTTGCTAGCACTGGTTTCTTCTAAGGCTTCTCCCATTGGCTTGTAGATGCCATCTTCTCTGTCTTCACACAGACTTTCCTCTGTGCGTGTCTGTGTCTACATTTTCTCGTCTTATAAGAACGCCAGTCATATTGGATTAGGGCCCACCCTCATGGTCTTATTTTAACTTAATTACTTCTTAAAATATCTTATCTCCAAATATGGCTACATTCAGGGCTCCTTGGGGTTGAGACTTCAACATATGAATTTTGAGGGGGACACAAGTCAACCCATAACACTCTATGAGGAAACAAACTTCTGAGATTCAAAATCAAATGCTATTAACAGATGTAATATGTGAGAGGGATTACAGAGTTTAAAGAAATTTAACCCTACCCACCATGAGTTATTATGAATGGGCTGCAAATTCCAGCTCTAACAGAGAAACCGTGGAAGGAAGAAGAAACTGAGGTCATCTCCTGCTTACTGAGGGAAATGCAAACTTCGAAAGATTCATAAAATGAAAATCTTCCTGCTAAAAACTTAAAGGAATAGACATGCACAACATTGCCAATGCACTAAATTGTTACTGAATTGTTTCCTTTAATTTTTAAAAAAGATTTTATTTATTTACTCATGAGAAACACAGAGGGGGGAGGCAAAGACAGAGATGGAAGCAGGCTTCAAGCAGGGAGCCCAATGTGGGACTTGATCCTGGGACTATGGGATCACACCCTGAGCTAGAGGCAGATGCTTAACCACTGAGCCACCTGGGCATCCCTGAATTATTCCCTTTAAAATGATCATTTCATGTTGTGTGAATTTCACCTCAATAAATAAAAAAGAAAAACAAGAACTAAACAAAGTTAAAGGCAGCCATTGATAGAATTTTTTTTAGAATTTTTTAAAATTTAAATTCAATTAGTTAACATTAGATAGCACATTATCAGTTTTAGATGTAGAGTTCAATCATTCATCGTGGTAGAATTTATTAAATGATGAATATAACGTTCACAACTCTAGAGTAGATTAAAAGACAAAACAAAATTGACCATAAAAGCAAATGAGAGCAAATAAATAGAGCATGACAACCTCACAGCCAAAATGCACAAAATGATTTGACAGACACAAGACAACTATGAGCTAAGATGATAAATATAAATGATTTACACTATTTACAAAGGCTTTCAAACTGTATTTAAAAAATCAGTGAGTGATACTCTGTTGACACAATATATCTATAATTCAAGACCGTGGTGAGATTGGAAATACAATAACAAATGAAAGTTGGATAAGCAACACCGATTTAAAGAGAGCAGGATTGGCAACACTACTTTCACAAAAGTGATCCTTAAGGCAAGAAGCATTGAATGGGAAACAGAGTCAGAGTCATGTTATGTTGCTAAGTTGTACTTTCTACAATAGATGTACTTTCGGAGTGCACACAGTATCCCAATTACTATGCTGGGCACGCGTCATGCATTATTTCTTGACAATCCTTTGAGGTATGTGCTGTTACTATCCTCATGTCAGATGAAGGGTAACCAGGTTTAGAGCATTTCACAACTAATCGGAGATAGACTAGGAATCTGATCTCAGAGACTGATGCTTTGCCATCACAGCCCACTTCATGCACTCAGGAGCCTCACAGAATATGTATCAACCAAATGTTTAAAATAGAGGTTAATGGTAAAGTAGCATAATGCTTTTCACCATCTTTACCAACCTTTGTCAAGAGTGATTAAAACGTATGTGGCCACAAAGGAAATATCAGCAGATTCCAAATTGATTGTGGAAACTGTCCAGGCCACATTCTCTGACTCCAAAGCGATAAAAATCGAAGCTACTAATAAAAACAAAACAAAAATATCCATCCAGCCAGCCACTTAAGAAATAAAACAATAAGACCTTCAAACCTCTCCAAAACTCAATCCCATTTTCTTAATAGTTTATTTGGAAATTAAAGGAAAAGGAATGCTTATATCAAAAACATATGAAATGTAGCTAAAGTTGTACTTAGAGGGCACATGATACCAACAAATGATTTCATTTTTTAAAAAGAAAGAATATAAAGAAATAGATGGCATACTCATCCCAGGAAAACAGGTAAGATAACAAGACTGCAAGTCAGTTGAAAAGAAAAGGTAATTCAATGAGAAATTCTGATTTTAAAAGGGGGGAGCTCCTCCCCCTACATCCAGTGTAATTGACTAATAAATCTAAGAGCTGGTCTTCTGGTTGAAATTTCCGGAAAACTTGAGAAAACAAAAGAGAAACGGAAATTCAGAAAAATAAGCAGCTACAATCATAGATTTGGAGGAGGTTTTAAAATTGTAAGAGAATTAATACTATGGAAAAAATGGAAAATTTCAATGAAACGGATGATGGATATTTTTCTGGAAAAATAAAAATTGATCTAAGAAAAAAAAACTTCAAACAAATCATTGTACTTGGAAGAAATGTAAAAATAAAGGATTTATTCTGAAATTTATCCTAGGGCCAGACAAGTTTCTGTTGCTATTTAAACTTTTAAGGAAGAGCTAATTTCTGTGCTGAAAAAAAAATCTCAAATAGGAAAATTATAAATGCATATTCTATATGATGTGGATGCAAAATTTGAAATCATGAAGGGTAAATTCAAAACTGGGATTTATGTAAAGAATTCAAGCAGTTTTGTATGTGGAAATTTTTCTCATTAGTTATGCCATGTGAGCTCAAACCAACCTGATATATCAATTAATGCTGAAACATGATTGATAAAACTCAGCATACACAGTTATGATTTTAAAACCCTAGTCCCATAAAATATACTAAAATAAATAGCCAGCTTTGCCATATATATGTGGTCAAACAATAGGGAAAATGTATTAAAATAGCAACAAAAACCATAGTAATACTATCAAGAAATGTGTGGAGCCTTTATATGAAAACTCCCAAATTTTATTAAAAAATAATAAAGGGGGCCCCTGGGTGGCTCAGTTGGTTGAGTGTCTGACTCTTGGTTTTGACTCAAGTCATGATCTCATCGTCCTGGGATGGAGCCCTGCATTGGGCTCTGCCCTTAGTAGGGATTCTGCTGGAGATTTTCTCTCTCCCTCTGCCACTGCCCCTCCCCCTTTCTCTCTTTTTCTTTCTCTCTCTCTCTCTCTCTCTCTCAAATAAATAAATCTTTAAACTAACAGATTATAAAGGACATTTAAATGATAAGGAGATCTATCATTTTACATGACTTAATGATGCCAAGATATTAGTTTGTCCCAAGTTAACTATGGGCTTAATAAATATTGGTCACAATTCTCACTGTAATTTTTTTTTTTTTGGAGGAATTTGACAAATAAGTCTAAAGAAGTACATGGGCTGAGGAATACAGGAATAAAAAAAGGATGACCACTTATATAAAATGGTCGAACTAGGAGACCTGCTAGTGATAGGCTGAGTGGTTAGTCTTTAAACTCAAATCTGTGTAAGAGCTTAGTGTATAAGCAAGGACAACATACTATAACGGGAAATAGATTGAATCTTTCAACAAATGGTATTGGTTCTTTGTGGGAAAAATCAAGTCAGAGTTGTTCCTTACTTCAAACACCAAAATAAATTCCAGATGGAATCAAGATTTAAATGCAAAAATATTCTGCTGCTTTTAGTAATCAAGCAATGCAAATTAAAATGAAATGTTAGTTTCTTTTTCTGTGATATTGGCGATGATTTTAAACACACACACACACACACACACACACACACACACACACACACAAACACTTGATTTTGTGAGAGTGTGGTGGGGAGGGCCCTTCACAGACTTCTGGTCTGAATTGAAAAGAATTCAGCTCTTCTGAAGAGGGATATTTATTAAAAACCTCTAAAAAAGTTCAAGCTCTGTAACCTACAGATTCTATGTCTTGGCATGTATCCCAAGGAAAAAGATAGATGATAGACAGGTAGATAGGTAGATAGATAGATAGATATGGAGACAGAGATTTACCTACAACTATTTTTATTTTAGTCATATTTGTAATAAGGTCCAGTAACTGGGAATTTGTTAAATATCATATAGTCCCCAGGGTAAAATATTTATTTCTATTTTTATAAATAAAAATTTTGAAGACTATGTAATGACACAATAAGATACTTATGACGTAATGTTAAACAAAAGGGATGACACAGGCTCTATGTATCTATATAGGCACATATAAAACAAACTCAATTTTATTAAAAACATATAAAAGTATAAAAAATTGCAAATATGTACAGGAAAATATTAGCAGTGGTCATCTGGTGTGTGAGATTATAAAGATTTTTATTGTGATCATATTTTTCAAATTTTCTAAATTGAAAATTCAGTAATTTTGTGAATAGAGAAACAGTTATTAAAAAACATCAAGTCAAACAATAAAAAAGAGTTAAAGGTAAAGAAATGAAGTAAAAACAAGTGGAAGAGGGAGAAATAAATGTTTAACTCTTAAGGCATGCAGAATAATTTGAAGATCAAAAAGAAGGAGAAAAATCATAAATACAATTGTTCAGGGCAGCCCAGTGGCTCAGAGGTTTAGCATCGCCTTTGGCCCAGGTCATGATCTTGGAGACCCGGGATCAAGTCCCACATCGGGCTCCCTCCTTGGAGCCTACTTCTCCCTCTGCCTGTGTCTGCCTCTCTCTCTCTCTCTGTCTCTCATGAATGAATAAATAAAATCTTAAAAATAAAATTGTTCATAGATATTATGTTTATAAATTAAAAGCTAATTGTCTGAAAATCTAGACCAAATTAAAAAGCTAGCACCAAGCTGAAAAAAATACCTGTGGCAAAATTGACAAGATTACAATAAATAAGAAAAAACAAACCCCAACTCACTTTTAAATATAGAAATGCTCAAATTATGTTAACAGATAATTTGATAGTAGAAAAAAATCAAAATCAAAATGTTTAGTATGCACAGGAAAAAAATGTTCCCAGAAATCAAAGAAATATGTATTGAAACTAGATGGAAATATTATATCTACAAATATTTACAACATTGTATTGAGAATGAAAAGGTGGATGAACTATGTGGCTCGATTTATGAAAATAAATGAATTATAAAATGGATGGAAGGAAATATACCAGATATAATAACAATGGCTATTTTTAGTTAAGTGTATTAGAGGTTATTTTGAATTTCTTCTTTAATGAGGTTCTAATGGCTAGAACCTCTAATGAGGTTCTTACATAGCAAATATTACTTTAGAAGCAATTATGAACAAAGAATTTGGTCTTCTACAAATGTGTCCATGATCACTGTCTTTCATGGGAAGGACACCTCCTGAATTATGGACAGGCCTTCTAGAGAATAGAGCATCCACTCTTCTCACAAGTCTATCCTGTTAGAAATCTGCACCAACTGGGAACAAAGAATGGTTGACAAGCATTTACCACTGGCCTAAATTTTCGCTCTTCAACAGGGCTTCCTGACATCCTTGCTGCTCAGTGGGGTTTCCCTGGGGGAACCGGGATGTAAAGGGAGCCCCACATGGACCTCCTCCACCTCTCCCTCCCTCTTGTTTCTTCCCTCTCCATCCCTCCTCCAACCTCTTTCCCAGATCACCATCACTATGTGATGAGCACTGGGTGTTATACTCTAAGTCGGCAGATTGAATTTAAATTAGAGAGAGAGAGAGAAAGATGAACGTTAAAAAAATCTTTTAAGAAATGGGGTTCCTGAACATTTAAAGAGAGGATCTGGAGCACCTACCGGTTTCTTTCCCCTTGGCAAGAATCTAAAATATCCCTAATGTGGATGTTTACTTTTTTCTTGGCCTCTTCTGGAAGCTTCACTTCTTCTCATCCCATTATTCTACATCTCTGTTGGTAGAAATGAGCCGAGCCACTCACTAATATGTATAGCATCAGTCCTAGCCCATGGAAACCCACTGAACAAACTTAATCCCTTTCCTCTTTCTTCTTTTTTAAAATCAATCCTTTATTTTAAAAAATACTTTTTACTTATTTAATTGAGACAGAAAGAGGGAGAGAGAGAGAGAGAGAGAGAGAGAGCACGAGCAGGAGCAGAGGCAGAGGGAGAGGGAGAGGGAGAGGGAAAAGCAGACTCCCCACTGAGCAGGGAGCCTGACATGGAGCTTGATTCCAGGACCCTGGAATCATGACCTGAGCTGAAGGCAGACTCTCAACGGACTGAGCCACCCAGGCACCCACCCCCATTTCATGTTAGAACCTATTTATCATAGAAAAATACAGATAAACAAAAGGAAGAGAATAAGAACTAGTTGGAATCCAGCCATCCAAATATAACTCAGGTTAACATCTCTGGGTAGGCACACTTTCATGTTTGTACTTTGTACAATTCCACATAGGCTTTTCAAAAAATGAAAGAATGGGGAATATACTTTTTTTTTTTTTAAATTAAATTCAAGGCGCACTTGGGTGGCTCAGTTGGTTGAGCATCTGCCTACAGCTCAGGTCATGATCCCAGGGTGCTGGGATCAAGCCCCACATTGGGCTCCCTGCTCAGTGGGAGAGTCTGCTTCTTCCTCTCCCTCTGCCACTCCCCCCAGCTCATTCTCTCTCTCTCTCCCCCTCTCTTGCTCTGCTATCTCTGTTTCTCTCTCAAATAAATAAAATCTTTTTAAAAATTAAATTCAATTAACTAACATATTATTAGTCTCAGAGGTAGAGTTCAGTGATGGTGAATATACTTGTTTAAACTTCATTTTTTTAAACTTGGCAATACACAGACATCTCCCACTAAACTTCAGTTATTGCCTAGTGAAAATCTGAAGTTCTGTATGAAAATGCTAATCAGGGGTCTATTCCTCATTACCTTCAAAGGGAAAAGTGGTACTGGTTATAGATCAGTGGCAAACTTTCAGTCTATCCCCAGGGCTGTTGTGAGGATCACTAACAACTATTGTGATAAGCATGAGGGATAGCGGAGTGAGATCAGTGCCCATTGGTAAGGTTTGTTTGGTTAAGGTTTGCCCTTGTTGCTTACACTTCTAAGGGAGAATGAGGCAAAATGCTTGCTCATCCATGGAGAGAGTCATGAGTTCTACAAGACCAAGCTGGTTTTCTCTAGCATGAAAGTGGGAAGTCTTGCCTTGTCCCTTCTTTTGTGACATGCCTTCCCCCAGCCCCTCAGGTGTTCACAGGTAAAAGTTTCCTCTCATCTTGCACAGATGGTTCTGAGCACAGGCCATGACTCCAGGGGCCGGCGTGTGTTAAGTCCAATAGAAATGATAATAAATAATTTCCCAGTGTCTTGATAGTCCTCTCTATTATTGATACCTACTGAGAAAGGAGTATTGCTGCTAAGGAATGAGTAAAAGGAGGGGAATATTGCCACACTCATGTATTTCTGCAGTCCTGTGGATTTAGAAATTCTACTCGTAAAGCCCCGCTGTGATATTCAGTCAGAAAGTCAAGAAGAGCAGGAACCAGGCCTAGCAGGCTGGCAGGAAAGCCAGGTTCCCATGGGTTTTTATAACATGGGTGATAAACAATGCTGGCAGGCACCTGGCCCTCCTGGTGAAACACGCTTATTGTGTAAGCCGTGTGGGTGGTGGTGTGCTGTGAGAAGCAGCAGCTGCGGTGTGCTCGCATGGAATGCTCTTCCTGGCCAGGTCTGAGTCATCGCTTGAAACCATCTGAGGCTACCCAGGGGGACAAAAGGCACAAACTGTGGCACATGCTCAGCTAAGTCATTGCCACCAGCTGAGGTCCTATGAGTTTTAAGGAAGGGAGAGTCTGTGGGAGGGCCTGGCTGGTGGCTGGCTGGGAGGCCACTTGTCAGTGTGAGCATCAGAAGACATGTCACTCTCCTGGGAGCACATTGGGCCAATGCTTTGGGTGGAATCTAGCCTGATTTTTTTTTAAAGATTTATTTATTTATTCATGAGAGACAGAGAGAGAGAGAGAGAGAGAGAGAAGAGAGGCAGAGACATAGGTAGAGGGAGAAGCAGTCTCCCCACAGGGAGCCTGACCCAGAACTCGATCCCAGGACCCCGGGACCATGACCTGAGCCAAAGGCAGAGGCTCAACCATTGAGCCACCCAGGTGCCCCCTAACCTGATTTTTAAGGTGAAGTTTGCAAAGCTTGAGTTGAGACTTTAATGAATCATCTCTGTAGCTCTGGTTGCCCGCTATATTACACGTTTTGTGTCCGCCCTGTTATAGAGGGTTGGCTTAAGAAGCAATGACTCTGCATCTGATGGTTGGAAAAGGCCCAAAGCAGCCATCAAGTGAGTCCGTTGGTCTCTGCACAGCCCTGCCCTCAGCATCCCAGCCAAATGTGCAGAGAGGACTTGCTTGGCAGTGATTCCCAACATTGGGCCCTAGGAGAACAATACTGAAGCCAAAGGCTACTGAGGGCTTGCTGGGTGTCGGGTACCCAGGCAGACATTTACATGAATGACAAATGTCTCACCATAGGATGTAGCATCAGACTGCTTCGATTCAGATCTGACTCTCCTGTTCACTGTTGGGTGATGGTGGGCATGTTGTGCCTCTATTTCCTTTCCTGTGCAGTGTGTGTATTGTGTGTGTATGTGTGTAATAGGGGTAATCACATCACACACTTGTCATCGGATTTAAATGGAATACACAAGGAGGATGCTTTGAATAGTGACCATAATGCCTTAAACACTGAGTCTTCTAGAACCTCATTCCAGCAACAATATGAGGGAGTGCCCGCCAGTGCTGTGACTCTCACGTGGTGGGTGAAGCTGCGACATGGGCAGCTCGTGCCCTGACCTAACATCAGGCATCTTGTAAGTGCTGGAAGCAGAATTTAAATCTGAGCAGTACAGCACTGTGTGAAAATAAGCTCCCGTCCTCTCTAGCCTAACTGAATTGAATTGATTTAACCTCGGTCATGCTTTCTATTATGATTGATGTTTAAATTCAGTATTTCTTACTATAATTTAAGACCTTTGTCACTCATCTTGCCCTTAATGGATTTAAAAAAAAAAAAAGGAGTCTGTTTGGGATTAATTATCCCATATTTTATTCTCGTGGAGAGTTTAATAAGGTTTAAACTTAACATTTCCTACCTCTGATACAGAGGGTTTGAGCTCTCTGAGCTGGTCTGGGAAACAGACTTCTCCACTCGCAGCCACCTTGCCTACTACCTCCCCATTGTCTATCACTATGCAGGAGAGAAATACCTGCCAGTAGCAAATGTGCTTGTGTGATACCTGGGGATGCCCCTTCCCACACAAATGCAACAGGGAGGGATTCCATAGGCAGGGTCCACCTAATTTGGCTTGCTATCTGATTTTTATCTGGTTCAACCTGATTCACTCAGGCTTGGGAAAGAGGGCTAGTCTTTATGTATTTTATTGTGGTCTTTGGTCTTTCAGGGCCTTTCCCTCCTATCACAAGGCTCTTAGCTGTGGTTTCTATACACCTGAGTTCTCTGTGTCAGACCTCAACTCAAATTTGGATGCAGGTACTCCAAATCTGGGCTGACACTGAGCATATAGGCAGGCACCTCACTATGTAATGGCAAGGCTTCGGACACGCTAGCCTCCTTACCTCCAGCAGGATGTTGCTGAGTCCCTTACAGGCAGTGGGAGTGTGTTAGGATCTCCCAGGATGACTCTAAAGTTCCTCTGGCTGGGAAAAAACCAGATGGCTATTTTTTCTCCATGCACATGATCTTGAGAATGCCCCCAGTCGAAACTTACTTACAGATTCTTCCTTCTGCAGCTGGAAAATTGATACTTGGTTTTGGCTGCATTTATCAAGATGCTAGAATTAATTAAATCTGTTCATTCAGCATAGACCAGTCCTGTCAGCAGTCAGTGATGAGAGGCCCTTGGGAAGTCTCCGACCATGATGGGGGAGCAAGTAGAGGAGAAAGCACAACAGAGTGCTGACCCCCAAATTTGAGACCTAGGTTCTAGGTTCTTGCCAGTCACCTGTCAGATGTGTATTCTTGGTCAAGTCTGCTCATTGTCTTGGGCCTTGGCTGAACATGATGATTAATTAGAAAGGTCCTTTCCAGCTGTAAAAGGCCACACGTCTAGGATTTGGGAAGAACCACATTTTCCACTGGTCATGGTTTTTGAGACAGAGCTTGGCTCTAATCTAGCTTAGCCTCTCTCTGCTTTTGTGCCTCTGGGCTCTTGATGCTTCATCTTTCATGTGGGGATAGTGATGCTTATTTTGCAGAATTGTTGGAGGACCATGCTCATGCACAAAAAAGAATCTTGCACAGACTCAGCATATTGCAGACACCCAGTGCATTTGAGGGCTTCTGTTCCAGTGTGGTGTCCACCTGGCAACCCATTTGTATCTACAAATGCCCAGCAGCACAGGAGGCAGAGTGGCCAGTGGTGATAGAGACACAGAGGCAACTTTAGAAAGAAAAAGAAAAGATTGTTCTCAGTGCCTTCCCATGGGACTCCTTAATCAAAGTTGGCCACTTTCTCCCACGTGTGCTGTTGTTGGGTAATTAGTGTCTCAGGCAAAGCCAAGGCCAGGGCACACTGAGTGCCTTTGTTTTAGTCTTGTAAATTTCAACACAGGTTGGAAGGAACAAAACCCCAATTCATTTGAGAGATACTCTGAATCTGGTTCCATGCACTGAGCCAAGGGAGAAACTGCCTGGCAGCCCCAGGAGTGGATGTGGGGTTGGGCAGCTCTGGCAATAGAAGGACCTTGAGGACACTAAGAGATGCAGAAAGGTTGCCTTTTGACTATAATTGGCAGATGCTGGCCAGTGTCAGTGTCCTGACAATGTGGTCTGAACCCTGTTCTAAAATAGGCCCAAGTGCAATACTTTTTTTGGTTCCCCTGGACTCTTGCTATCTTTCAATCTGAATGCTTTGAGAGTCGTTGACTTGAATTTTACAAACACTGCAGGTCTGTTTCTCATGTCAATCCTGGAAGGTACAGAGCTGAATCTCACATCTTGATGGATGGGCAGGAATTTGCAAGGTGAAAGTGTTAGGTTGCAAAAGAGAGTTCTAGTAAAGACAGCAGTGTATGAAAAATTCAGAAGTTTGGGACCTGTGAGGTGGCACATATGTATGAGGATGGCATTCTCTGTCCTCATGGATGGAATGAGCCAGTATGACTGGATCACAGATTGCAAGCAGAGGGGTAAGGAGGGAAGAAATTTGCCTTCAGTATATGTGTTTGGCTGGATATCAAGTTGAGAGTCCCTGCTCAAGATGAGGCTGGACCACTGGGGTTCACAAATGCCTGGGATGCCCGACAAGCTGGTGAGTAGGTCCGTTAGAAGTATATTTGCAAGAGGATTGAGGGACCTTCTAGGCGATACTTTACCTTAAAGGAAGAGGGAGTCAGAAATGACAAATGTAATTGGAAAAAGAACCTTGATTATTGAATTCAGAAGGCAATTCTGAGCACAGGGTAGTTTGTTACTCAGATTACATCCTGGTCAAGTCCTGCAAGGAGTAATACCTATGTTCTATGGATATTCTATAGAATATCCCTCCCTGGGCAAGAGGATATGACAAATAAAATATGAAAGTTAGCTCTTTTAATAAATCCCGATGCTTCCCTGGGAGCCAAGCAGCATTGCCTTGCTGTCTTCCCAATAGACAGAAGAACATTCTCCTTGTGTTACAACTGTCCATTAAGCATGGACTCTGGAGGCAGGTACAGAATTACTTGGCAGAACTGGTGGCAGTGGCCAGCAGGACCCTGGAGCCCAGCAGGAGAAAGCTACAGATGTCACTGGTGACTCACTGCACTTGTCTATAAACCCATGGGAATTGCTTCCTGGAGATTCCCATAATTATTCAGGGACACATTTTCAGAAAACTGATTCTGTATTTGCATGTGGGGAGAAAAAGTAGCAAAAGCCAGATTATACTTGATTTTGATGTTTGAGGAATTTGTTTTCTGCAGTGTAGTAGGCATTGTAGACTGTTTCCTTAGTATCCATTTCCTGCTTCCTCACTTGTAACAAAATCCTGATTTTGTTCTGGTATCTTCCCTTCATGAATGGGAGGTAATCCCATTCATAGAGATTAAGGGTGAGCCTGGTTGGTTTAAGAGTCATTTCATTTCCATCCCCAATGGTTGGCTAGTGTTGATCACATAATTCAGTTTGGTCTAATAAATGTGGAGGCAGGCTAGCTATGCACATTTGAAAAATTCATTTATCTGCATTCTCCCAGGACAGTGTCTAGAAGCATCCCACTCTTTTTTTCCTCTGGAAATAGTCATAGACCAACAGGGGGGCCAGACCAGCTGCCGTGCTTTCTATCTAGCAAAGAGGTAAGGGGAACAGGGCAGAGAATGGTTGGAAAATGTATGCAGAACCTCTGACTTAAGCCAACTCTCAAGATTGCTATTCTTTTGTAACTTCCAGGTATATGTGTCAATAAATTTTCTGTGTTGTTTATGGCAATTTGACTTGAGCTTTCTATTATTTGCATCTGAAAATGTTTCCTAATAAATGTGGTTTGGTAGATGTCTTTAGGGTTCCAGGAGAGATGTCCTGGACCAAAGGGACAGTTTCTTCTAGTCAAGGATATATATATTCTAACTGAGAAGATCCCTCCCTGTCACTCTTATGTAGGATGTTTCATTTCTCCCCTCAGAGCTTGGCATGGATAGGTCCCATGTTTGGGATAATCAGCTGTCTCTGTCCATACCCATGCTTCCCATTGAGACATGGGGTTTATGTTCCCTCTTTTTGAATCTGGGTTGACTTTAATGATTTGGTTTTGATCAACACAATACAGTATAAATAATGCTATATCACTTCTGAGGTTAGGTCAGAAAAGGCAATGCAGCTTCCACTTTGTTCTTGGGATGCTTGCTCTGGGGGAAGCAGCTGCCATATTAGAAGTCCAGTTACCCGAGGTGGCCATGCTGGAGGCGCCAGGTGTAGGTGCTTTGTTTGAAAGCCCCAGCTGAGCTCCCAATGGGTGGCCTGCATCGACCACCAGCCATGTGAGTGAGCCATCTTGCATGTCCACACCAGTGACGCTGGATTATGGTCATGTGATTGTAGCCCCCACACACATCTAGCTGCAATAGCATGCGAATCCTCAAATGAGAACTGCCTGGCTGATCTTTACCTAGATTCCACAAAATTGTGAGCAAAATAAAATGGTTGTTTTAAGATACTAAGTTTTTGGATAATTTGTTACAGCAAAGTAACCATAATACAAGCTGCTCATTATTTTGTTTTATTTTGATTTTGATTTGTGTTATTAGCTTCTCAATAATTATGTGGAAAGGATTTCTTCTTTTCTCTCTCTCAGTGGTAGAAATACAGAGCATTAGCCCCAGAATTCCATCTTATTCCAGCCTCTCTTCATTGCAAAATAGAACAATGTAGAGTAAAACTTGCCAAATAGCTTAAGTAAGAAAGGAATATGTGTTGGGACAATACAGAGTCTCCAGAGTCCCAAAGGCTAGTAGTTAGTCTGTTTCTTATCTTTGGGGAATGTCCTCCCACACTGCACCAAGGTTGGTCTGTGTGGCAGCCCTAATGGCATGTCATTCCAATGTTAGGGTTGCTGTCTAACATGATAACATGCTTTTGTTTTCGGCTCTCTCTCTTTCTCTTGGATCATCCACTCTGGGTGGGGGGCGTTGGGGAGCCGTGTCACCAGCAGCCCTCTGGAGAGGCCTGTCTGAAAGACAAGGAAGTGAATCCTCCTGCCCCAGTCAAGCCTTCAGATAACTGCTACGCAGCCCAACATCCTCACGGTAGATCCAAAGCCCCCCCCCCCGCCCCCCCCAGCTAAGCCCTTCTGAATTCCTGATCCTCAGAAAGCTGGGAGAGGTACAAAATGTTTTTATTTTCATTGTTCTGTTTTGGGGGATATTTTGTTATGCAGTCACAAGGTGCAGTGGTACAAAGTCTTACAACCCTTTCTGTCTGGCAAGGAAAAAGATATGGAAATCCCGAAAGGAGTTTCATCTGATGACTTTTATTCAGCTCCCAGTACAGTTAAATGGTGGAGAAAAGGAAATCTGTTACTTTCCTCACCTTGTCCTAGGTAGTGTTCTTCAACCCAATTGCATCCCCTTTACCCCCATACATGCTCTAGATAGAGAATTCCATTGCAGGCAGGTATGTGTTCCCACTCCCCATGTAGGGTATATATTGTTACATATTTTGGTGCCTGTCTGTGTGTGTGGCTTTTTTTTTTTTTTACAGGGGAAGTCATGGAATGAAAAACATTAATTTATTCTTTTTATGTATCAAGCAGCATGATAGATACTTTGTGTACTTTAATGCAAAGAAAAAGGCAAATCAACCCCAAACCTGCTGATGATAGTCCTTTTGTCTTCTAAAGGCAAGGTGGTGATATAATTTATATCAGTGGGACACTGAACATATGTTTAGACATTGCTGGGGCAAGGAGAAAGTATGTTGGAAGCTCTGACAATTGTTCTGGGATCCTAAGGGTAAGACACATAGCAAGGGGCCTTTTGTTTAAACAAAAGCATGGAGTCTATGACTTTGGAACTGTAGGTGTCAGAGTGGCAAACTAGATTGTCCTGCATCATATGTAAGTGAATATTGAACTTCTGGGGGTATCTTGTAGATGAAGGATTCCAGAAAATACAGAAGCAGGGAGATGTGAGGAGAATGACAAGAAGGGATAGGTACCTATGGAGGGGTGGGTGGGCATGCAGAAGGTTTCGCACCTACAGGGAAGGTGGCCAGTGGGAGATTGCTGGTGGTGGGTCAGCCATGAGACTATGGAAATGAGAGAAGCTGGATGTTCATTTTAAAATTATTTGGGTTGGGACGCCTGGATGGCTTAGTGGTTAAGCATCTGCCTTAGGTTCAGGGCGTGATCCTGGAGTCCCGGGGTCCAGTCCCACATCGGCCTCCCTGCATGTAGCCTATTTCTCCCTCTGTCTATGTCTCTGCTTCTCTCTCTCTCTCTCTGTCTCTCATGAATGAATGAATGGATGAACGAATGAATGAATGAATAAATAAATAAACAAATAAATAAATAAATAAAACTTAAAAAAATTTATTTCGGTTGTAGCCATGTCTTCCCCTTCCCATGGCCCCAAGCCAGTAGCGAAACCTGCTTCTCATACAATGCCTTCTGTGACTTTGTTCTGAGGGAGAGCTAGCTGAGCTACAAAGTCTTGATTGGCACAAAGCAGCAATAGCAGCTAAGGAAAGGAAAGATGAGCAAGATCAGAGTTTGGAAAGAGTTGGAATTTTAAGGCACAGTGACCAAGAGAATGAAAGGCTCTGGAAGTATTGAAGAGGACATGGGACTTTGCCAGGACATGGGGTTGAATTGAACCAATGTTATCTGAATCTGAGAGGTCAGGATGATCTCAGCTGATATGCTGTTGGGTTTCAATGATACTGTTTCAATAAACGTGATCTCTGTTTTACAGATGAGGGAATCAAAGTATGGAGATATTCATAAATTGTCCCAGGTCACAGCTCTTTAAGTGGTGGTCCTGGGCTGGAGTGTTTCAGTATTTGTGTGGGCAAAGTGGAGGACCTTATAGAGCTACCAATGCACATTGTCAAAGACTTACTTTCATGACGAAGGGTTGGGAGCCTTTCTTTTGTCAAGGGCCAGGCAGTAAGTGTTCTAGGCTTTGCAGACCATGCTATGCCCATTGCGTCTATTTGACTCCACTGCTGTAGCATGAAAGCAGCCTTAGACCACATGTGAATGCACGGTGTGGCTGTGTTCCTGTCAAACTTTATTTGTGGATATCAACATTGAATTTCATGTACTTTTCATGTGTTTTGAAACATTACTCTTTTTTTAAAAAAAGATTTTATTTATTCATGAGAGACAGAGAGAGAGAGAGAGAGAGAGAGAGAGAGAGAGAGGCAGAGACACAGGCAGAGGGAGAATCAGGCTCCATGCAGGGAGCCTGATGTGGGACTCAATCCCAGGTCTCCAGGATCACGCCCTGGGCTGAAGGCAGGCGCTAAACCGCTGAGCCACCCGGGCTGCCCTGAAACATTACTCTTAAATTTTTTTTCAACCCTTAAAAAGAGTAAAAACCATTCTTCACTTGTGGTTCATACCAAACCAGGCAGTGGGTTGGATTTCACCCATGGACAGACCCTTACACTACACCATTTGGTTATTTATCAGTTTGTAAATGAATAGACAGATCAACAAGAGAGCTTTAGGGAGGAAAGAGGAATGATAAGTATTGACTAGATAATGAGTTAATTTTTCTTTTGAGATGTTTGCTGAAATTCACACAAGGTTCTTCCAGGTATGTGAACACATTGTAGTCCCCACTCCTTTTAACCTATAGGTCTAAATGAAGCATCCGTTCCCTTGGACAATTTATACTTTCTCTCTTGATCTCATTTGCTCTGTATGTGTACGTGTGTGTACATACGTACGTGTGTGTGGGTCTGTATATGGGCATGTGTCTGTATACATGTGCACATATGTATGTGTCTGCATAGGTATGTATGTCTTTATGTGTGTGTATATATGTGTATGTGTATATGGATATGGCTGTAGGTGTATGGGTGTATGTGTCTCTGTGTGTGTATGTGTATGTAGTGTGTATACATGTCTATATGCGTGTATATGTGGTTGTGTATACATTATGTATGTATGTGTGTTTAATGAGAAGCTGTGACTAAGTATGTTCAAAATTGCTTCTTCTTCTTCTTTTTTGTTTTTTAAAGCAGACTCCCTACTGAGTGTGAACCCTGCATGAAAACTCTCTGAAAACTCTCAGATTTCATAAAAACATAGCTGGTTTTTTAGGGGAGATTTTCTTGCTCTCTCCTGCCCCCTTGTTCTCTTCAATTCTGTGAAAATCCACTCCCCACCCCCACCCCCACCCGCTTTGACCCTCCTCCTCCTTGATACTCTATTTCAAGTCTGGTGGGATTATCCTATCCAAAAGCATCCCAGGGAAAAACAGTCTGAATATCAAGGATAATAGAACAAGCCTTCAAGAGGTGAAGGGGTGTGTCACTGGGCTCTTTGTCTCGACCCTTAAAGCTGCATGCTTCAACCATCTCACCATGACAGGGATTTTCCTGTTTTCTGAAAAGCTGATGTAACACCCTCATGTTTTCCTTTTTTTTTCTTCCTTCTGGGAAAAAAATAAGAATTCATTTTCATTGGGATTAACAAATCTTTCTTCTCCTTTTATGTTGGCAACACGAGGTCTTAGCAGATCTCTGATCTGGTGCTGAATAAAAAATATAGCATTACAATGGAGCACCCAGGCTGGGGGCTTGAACCCAATTTGGATTATCATGCACAGCAGCTGGCATTCTGTAACTAATGGGGGTGGGTGCCTTTGGAGCTGGTCTGAGGGACAGTCCCCAGGGACCAAGCCCCACACGCCCTGCCTATTGTTCCACTCTAATCTGGGGCCAGTCCTGGGGAGGCTGAGCCTACAATCAGATGCTTGGAGCACTGGGCTTGCTGCAAACTGTCAGCCCAGGTGGATACGAGGCTCTGTTGTGCAAAAACAGGATTGGCATTAAGCCAGGAGATTTAAGAAAGTTGGGGCATTGGTGAAGGCATTTAACCTCTCCAGTCTCAGTTTCTCTCTCTCTGTAAACTTGGGTAGATCATTTAGACCCCAAGGCCTCACTAACCTAGAGGTACAGAAGGGATCGTGGCTAGCCTGTGGGGTGGAAGGAGAAGGGTTGCCCCAGGGCTGGGGATATCACAGAGACTCCAAGGGCAGAGGAGAGAAATGATAAAGAGAAATGGGAGGTGGAGTGGGCTAGAAGGTGGGAGGTGGGGGGAAGGGGAGCATGGCCATCGTCTCTCAGAGAGCCACTTTTTCTCAGATGCTAGAAGCCACCTGTGTCAGAATGATTCAGGGTGATAGTTTATGATTATTTGGAGAGCTAGTTTAGAAATATGCCCATGGCAGGCAATAAGGCATTAAGGGGAGATAATAATTCCTACAATGAGGGGCACCTGCCTGGCTGAGTCAGAGGAACACATGCCTCTTGATCTCAGGGTTGTGAGTTCGAGTCCCACATTGGGTATAGAGATTGCTTAAATAAATAAAAACTTAATAATAATATAATAAATAATAATAATTATTATTATTCCTACATTACAGGCCTGTTGTGAGAATCAGAGGACAGAGAACAGTGTGTCTGGTACAATGAAGATGGCGATGGCGATGCCAACTCTTTTTTCGGTATCTTCTTACTGTGGTTCTACCTCCTTCATTCCCAATTCCACTGTATTTCTTAAAATCTGAAGGAAATCTGGAACGCCTAGGTCACTCAGTGGTTGAATGTCTGCCATCAGCTCAGATTGTGATCCCGGGGTCCTGGGATCAAGTCCTGTATCAGGCTCCCCGCAGGGAGTCTGCTTTTCCCTCTGCCCGTGTCTCTTTCTCTCTCTCAGTGTCTCTCATGAATAAATAAATAAAATCTTAAAAAGAAAAAGGAAGACCTACCCCCGAATTCTGTCTTTATTGGTCAATAGCTGCAAGTGTATTTTCCCTAAATGGATGCAAGTAGAAAGTGGCTGTGCAGGCCTGTTTCATTCTGAAATCCTGGGAAATACTGTTCATTTCACCAATATTTATCTTCTGTCTCTGAGTGCACTGACTGGAAGTTAAATGTGACATGATTATGGTCAAACTGGACAAAGACCCAACCACTGCATGCCAGCAGCCCCTGAACTCACTGCCCAGCTGCTGAGGAGAGGTGTGGGGCCTGGGACAGATGGGAAAAACCGAATCACCCTTGGAAGTCAGGTCATCTCCTAAAAAGGTTGATGACGTTTGTTCCAAATGTCTATAAGATACTGGTATTGGTTAGACCCACCCAACTCCTCCAGAGAGCCGGAGAGCTGCAGCCCACTGGAAGCCCAAAGTGGGCACAGTGCCATGAGCCCATGTTTGCCTTGGTCATCCAAGCACAAGTGGCCCCTGTGCTGTGTCCTGGGTTTCAGGCTGTGCTGTCAAGTGTCGGGAAGTGATGGTTACATGTAGGCCAATGGGATATCTCAAGAACACTCTGATTTCCAGCAGCAGAGTGGCCCGGCAGGCACAAACTGGGGGCCAGTGGCTTTGTCTGGTGGACCTTTATGACTTGCTTGGTTGGCACCCCCTGTAAATGTTTGAATGGATGGACTATTCAAACAGCTATACTCCCACTTGCTTGAGAAAGACTAAAATATAGGTCAGGAGTGGAAAGCTGAGTGTATAATGAGCATGTAAGTGTGTGTGTAGATATGGAGGGAATGAAGAGGCGGGCAAGTGCACCACCACTTTGACCAGGCCTGCTGTCAGCCCCGATGTGGTGTACAGTTTTTCTCACTAATCACCCTCAGCAAGCCTCCGTGGTGGGGGTTACATTGTGCATCTTCCAGGTGGAAGTAAGATTCAGGGAGATGAAGTGTGCTGCTCAAGGTCATTCTAGCAAGTGGTGGAGCTGAGCCTCGACCCCGCCGTCACTAACACTGGCCACCTCCTCATCATATGGTGCTGATGGGCTCCGTGAGACAGGCCAGGGCCTGACAGCGTCCAGGGGGAAGAAACTGGGACATAATGTCCAAGGAGGGCCTGAGCTGTATTCCTCCTGCCTGGTCTTAGGGGAGGAAGTGGGTATGGGGAGGGAAGCCACTGGGCGGGGCGTGTCTGGAAGACAGGGGTTTTGGGGAGGGCACAAAGCTCAAACCTTAGGCCCGTGTGTGAGCACTGCTAGGAGAATCAGGACATTGAGAGAGGAACACGTTCAGCCTGCAACATAGAGGAAGGCTTTGGTGGCTGGAAATTTCCATGAATGCTTAGGCCTTAGTGTCTGGCATCAGAGGGAAATAAATTTAAATCCCCTCCTCTCAGCCACACCTGTACCTCCTGGTTACTCCCCTTCTCCAGCCTCCTTTGAGTGAGACTCAGAATGGAAGGTCTTCAACCTGGAGCAAGTTAAGTGAAAAGAGGCACGTCTGTAAAGCGCAAAGTGAAGCCTTTGCCCTTTCCTGTCTAAAATCCCAGTATCCATGACAACTGGACAGGGTGAAGAATATGGCTGTCTCCTCCCCATTTCATTAACTTGCAGTTGCTCCAGCAACTGAAGATCCTGGCCGGCCAGATTCTTGGGCCCTTCCTTGTTTCTCAGTCTCCTTTATGGTGGGGCCTCATCGTTGGTGCCAGCTTTGCTTTGTCCTGCGTTGGAGAAATCTGTGAGAACCAGGATGGGCAAAGTGTCAGGCTCTTGGTGCTGTTGAAAATCCTTTGAGATGGTTGAAGTCGCTGGAACAAAGGGGAAGGAGAACAAAAAGCCCCGAAATGCTTGGCCCCTGCCTCTCAGGGTCTTTATCATTTGAAACCCTGGGATTTGAGAGTGACTTGGCCTCTCCCAGGGATGGTTTGGCAGGGTTACAGATGCAGGGGGAGTTAGGACACTGGTTGGACAGCCAGCTCAGCAGAGAGAACTTCTCAGGCCCACAAAGCCTTGTTCATTTGCTTGGTGGTCTTTCTCTTCCCATCTTTGCCTCTCTTTCCTTCCCTCCCTCCCCCTCTCTTCTACCCTCCTTCCCTGGCATAGGCTACTGGTTAGTACTCTCCTACTTGCAGCAGCTCTATACAAAGAGGTAGAGCCTCATAATCTTTGAGCAAACAGTTCCTTCCAATAATTTGTCTTCAGGGTATTTGCATAGAGAATCCTCTGGGATGCCTTGCAGTGTTGCTACATTTGTGAAACAATGGAAAAAGTAGCTGTGGCCAGAAATAAGATTGGTCAATTACATTAGGGCTTGTTTGTACAATGGATTGGTTTTTATTCATTCATTCATCCATTCATTCACTCACCCTGTGCTGGTTGCTGGAGATCAATGGGGCATCAAAAAAGATATGACCCCTGCCCTAGTAAAGCGAAAAGGTATATAGTCAGAGAATGCAGAAAGAAATTCAGATGACAAATCATGACAAGTGCCATATGGAAAATGATGGGATGTGATAAGATACGAAGACAGGGTGTTATAGATGACACTTAATCTCATTCAGGGACAGGGGAAGATTTCTTTGAAAGCTAATGGATCTCTGAACTGTGATCCAAAGGACAAGCCAAAGAAGCATGGCGGATGGATGGAGTGAGGGAAATGCAGGCCAGGCAAAGGGACTGCCATGCTTCTTATAAGCTCCAGTTCCGGGAAGAGCATGGCATGTTCAGAAAGCAAAGAGGAAGTGGGCAGCAAGAATGGAGAGAGGGAGACCAGGGCAGGAGAAAAAGTCAGGGCCAGGGCCTGGAGGCCTTCTGGATTATGTCAGGAGTCTGCTCTCTACCCTAAAAGCAATGGGCAGTTTCAGTGTGGCCAGGAGTGAGAAGGCAAGGGGTTATAGGGCTGTGAGACAAAGTCAGATTTGCAAATAAATCCCTGTGGCTACAGCATGGTGCAAAGTTTATAGGAGGCTGGGGGGTGTGCAGAGGCCAGTTAGGGGGTGGTTAGTTCAAGAGTGACAAGGGGCATTTGGACCGGTGGTGGGGATGGAGATTGTAAGAGGTGGGTGGATTGGAGATATTTAGGAGGCAAAAGTGATGGGACATGGTGATGAATTGGATATTGTTGGGGGAAGGGGACAGTCTAAGAGGGAATGAAGGGTCTGGAACTATGTATTAGGTTCCGAGGGCAGCTGTAACAAAACATCACAAACGGGGTGGCTTAAAACAACAGAAATGTGTTGTTTCACAATTCTGGAGGGCAGAAGTCCAAAATTAAGGTGTTGGCCAAGTTGGTTTCTGGTGAGATCTCTGAAGGAAAACCTGGTCCAGGCCTCTCTTCTAGCTTCTGGTGATTTGCTGCCAATCTTTGGCATTCTCTGCCTGTAGAAGCATCACCCAGATCACTGCCTTCATGTTTCCATGGCCCTCTTCCTGTGCCCAAATTTAAATGTATGTACCTCCATCTCCATGTCCCCCCCTTTTAAATTTTTTTTATTTATTTAAGAGAAAGAGAGAGAGAGAGAGAGAGAGAGAGAGATTGAGAGAGTGCATGAGCAGAGGGAGCAGCAAAGGGGAAGGAGGAGCAGACTCCCTGACAAGCAGGAAGCCCAACATGTGGCTCGACCCCAGGACCCTGGGATCATGATCTGAGCCAAAGACAGATGAGTAATGGACTGAGCCACCCAGGTACCCCTCCATGCCCCTTTATAAATTGATGGTCACATTGGATCAAGGGCCTACCTAGTATGACCTACTCCAGAATGACCTCATCTGAACTAATCATACCTGCGATGACCCTGTTTCTAAATAAGGTCACATTCTGAGATATTGCGGGTTATGCATCAACATAACCTTTCTGAGGGGGACACGATTCAATCCATAACAGACTCCTTCTGGGCTTTGGACCATACTACCAGGTAGATGGTAGTGCTACTCTGTGAGAGTGGAGACACTGGATAGAAGCCACATTTTGGGGAGAAGTTGTGGAGTTGAGTCTTAGATCTTTTGAGTTTGAAGTACTTTTAACTCATTCATTTATCCTTAAGTGTTTAATAAGTGGTACCAGGCACCAGGCTAAGTACTGGGGACATAGATAGGAACAAATCAAACTCCTGCCCTTGAGGAGCTCAGGATCTAGTGGGGATAGACTTTAAACACACAAACAAGTATAAAGTTGCAAGTGTCACATGTGTTATGAGTGAGAAACTGTGAGAGACCACAACAGAGAGATTCAGCCCAGGAAGAGAGATTAAGAAAGGATTTCTTGAGAAAGAGATACTTAAAGAGAGGTGACTAGAAAAAAGGAGAGCAAGAATCTTCTAGATAGGGAGAACAGGTGAGTCTGAGCAGAAAAAGTATGAGGCATGGAAATGGCTAGTGCAGGGGATGCAGAGAGATGAAGCAATGTAGGGTCTGGTGAGCATCTGCCAGGCTTTGCAGGGGCTGTGGAAGCCAGTTTGAAGGGCTTTATTTATCCTAAGAGCCTGGGGAGCCGCTAAAGCTTTGAGCCCTTCAAGGAATGGCATGCTTTAGCAGATGAAAAAGACCTTGCAGCCTGTAGTTTGGGGAGTGGCGAGGAGAAAGCTGCTGTGGGTGAGGGAAGACCAGTTAGGCTTACGAGTCCCTGGTAAGAGACAGGGAGGCGGTGGTAATGGAGACTGACCTAAGTAGACACATTCAGGAGATCTCTGGAAAAGAGATGTGAATGGACTGTAATCAACCGGACACGTCTGAAGGAGAGAAAAGCATGAGGCTGGCTTTTGGGTCTCCTGCATCTGCGACTACAAGCAGAGGACACTGAATGATTGCCAGGCTCAGGGAGAAGTCGTGGGTTTGCTTTGGGAATGTGGGCTTTGAGGTACATTTGAGCCTTTCAGGAGAAGAGGCTGGGAGGCTGCTGGATCTTTCCACCAAGAGCTTAGGGGAGAGTTTGGCCAGGTCGGGGAAGGTGGAACCCAAAGTAGATTCCAGAAGACCAAGTCAAGCTAGCAAAAGATGGGCTTCTCTATCATAGCAAAGGGAAGCATGAGAATGTGTGTGTGGCTGTGTGTGTGTGTGTGTGGGGGGGGGGGGTTGCAGGTTTAGTAATCGGAAAGTCAGGGAGTTTCTTCTTTCTGATGGTTTCTATTTTTTTCTGAGAAGGAAGAGGTGAGGCTGGTTGCTTCATGTGGGAAGAGAGGAGGTAGGATGGGAGGCTGGTGAGGGATTGGCAGAGAAGGTATGAAAATGATGCAGGAGAAGAGTAAAATGGGGAAAAGTCTGCAATATATTAAATGCAAAACAAATTGCAAAATAGATTGTATGCCTGACTTCCATTTGGGGCAGAAAATAAAATAGTAACACATATACACACTTCCTGATTAGTTGGATGACCAGTCATTTAGAATTCTTTGTGCTTTTCTGTACTTTCCAAATGTACTGAGATCCACACGTCTTGCTTCTGCAATCAGAAGAACTATTTTTGAAAAGGTTATGAGAATCCTTTGCCTTTATTCTTTTCCTTAAGAAGAGGCTTGGAGCTATTAACTTGAAAACTCCCTGTTAAACCTTTCATAAGCTTAAAACCACAAAACGCATTTGTTGACAAGAAATGTCCTTAGCTTAAGGTAGAAGAGCAGAGGCTGTGTTAATTGTAAGGAAGCATCATCTTTACCTGAAGTTTCACCTTCTCTGCGTGTTGGTCCATGATGGCAAAGTCTTGGCTTCCAGGTGCTGATCCTGTCAAGGGCGTGAAAGCAGTGCAGCCCGAGGGCAGCAAGCAATCCTAGGCCTGCTCAGAGGGTGATGTTTCAAGCACCCCACTGGCATCTGTGATAACTCTGATGTCTTTGATTAGTAAGATAATTCCTTCAAAATTGTCCAGGTTCCCACTCATTATGTTCTTTGATGATATTCAGTAGTAGTAAGTTATTAAATATTGTAAACATTTTTTTTTCTGGTTTTTAGTTTCAATACCTTTATGTCTTCAAATGAGTCAATTCATGGGTGTGGGGGAAAAAAATCCTTTGCTGTAGCTTGGCATATTGGCTGTGTGAGGATAATGCTAGATGCAAGAGCAGAGATCCCACCACCCCCCAAATTTTGGACCCACTTGAATTACTTAAAGTGATACAGGGAAGTTTAATAACTCGCTCAAGGTCACACGACTGAGAACTTAAAGTGCCAGCACTTTCAATCCAGGAACACCTGCACTTTTCATCTCTTGTGTTGCCATCCAACGAGCTAGGACATCTTTGCAATGTTATTTCCTCAGATGTGGGAGGGAAATCTGTCTGTATTCTTGCTGCAGTGCGCACCTAACTGGGGATGTGGAGGTGGTGGCTATATTACATGTTATACGTCAGATACCACATTATATAGATGGCTATGAAATGAGTCTTGTCCTAAGCAATGTCCATGAAATTACAGGTTAGCTGGGATACGCATCACTAATATGCATTACAATAAATACACAAACTGCCATTAACCATGTTTCCATTTGTACCGCCCCAAATCGCCTCATGTGTGACATGCGTAGGGAGGCGAGGCATTAAATCTAGAGGCTGGGCCATGGGTGTACCCAGAGGGTGCTCTAGAGCCCTCCTCTGGGCAGGCACGCAGGCTCATTTTAGGCACAGGCTGCTTCTCTCAAAGAAGGCACAGGGTGGGTGGACCTCACAGAGGTTCTCCAGAGCAGCACAGGGTGACCAGGGAGCCCTGCTGGAAGGGAATCTCTAACTACACCTCCCTGGGATGCCCCAGCCAAGCAGCAGAGGTGGAAAGAAGAGAAGAAGAGAAGATCCACTCTTCTTGAGATGGCATGGGTAAAACAAAACAATGAGCTCTGTCATGATTGCCCTGGGCGGGAGGCGTCCTGGTGGAGGTAAAGCTTAGAATTGCATTTCATCCCTACAGAGGCCACATAAAGGGTGATAGATGCCCAGGCCTGATGCAGGCCTGAGCCTGGGACCACAGGCAGACCCAGTCTGGAATGGCTTTGTCACTTTGTAGCCGTATGCCATTGGCTACAAATTTCCATAACCCCAGGATGACTGGGTGGCTCAGTGGTTGAGCCTTTTATAAACTCAGGCCATGATCCTGGGGTCCAGGGATTGAGTCCACATTGGGCTCCCCACAGGAAGCCTGCTTCTCCCTCTGCCTGTGTCTCTGCCTCTGTGTGTCTCTCATGAATAAATAAATAAAATCTTAAAAAAAAACCAGATTTCCAAAACCCCAATTTCCTAATAAGTTAGATGGGGCTAGAAACACCACATGTGCATGGTTCTGTGTCTAGCACTCCTGTCTCCAGACCCAGAATTTATTTGAAAGTAATGAAGAAGTGAGAATGAGTCAAATCATTCCACAACCCCGTGGTTTTATCCAACATTCTATTACCAAGTTAAAAAATGCTCACGCAGGAAGGTTTTCTGACTTTGGCAAGTGTGCTGACTGGGCTCACATTCTAGAGTGTTCCCATTTACAGAACACTTACCCGATGTCAGAGCTCTTTCCCTTAAACCATCTCATAAAATAAGTCTATCATAGGAAGAATTCTTCTGTTGTTTACAAACCGCCCAGCCACAGACTAACCGCCCTCTTCCCACCCCTCCCAGTGGCACCTACTGCACACGGACATTCATACCCAGGGTCCTATACACCCAATGAACACCAAGCCCCTCCCTCTTGCTCCTGTTTCCCCCAACTGAGTTACAAAGGGAGGCAGTGAAAGTATTGAAATGGGGGAAGGACGCCACTTATCAGGTGGGTCCTAAAAGAATTCCAGGACCCAGGAGGAGGAGGGATTAGTGCAAGCTGGAAGCGCAGCCCCAAGGAGACAACTGTGTGCTATCACCCCAGCTTGATGGATGGCATCTGATTCACTGCCTGCCCAGTCCCCGAGGCTCACCAGGGGCTGACATCTTCAGCAAATCATGGAAGGTTCCTTGTTCCTTTCTTACAGGAAGCACGTGGGCCGAGAAATCCTTTGACAGTAAGGATGCGCTAAGCTGCTCTAATTTCTTTCCAAACGTAATAGATGGGGGAAAATACAATTACTTGCCCGTATTTGATTTCGTACCTAACTGAACTAGAGCATTTGTAATGAAGATCATTTTAAGTGGATCCAATAAATTATTAAAAGTTAGGGCCAGTGAAGCGATTTTGTGATCACTGGTAACTAGAACTACTTAACCAGGAGCTCCTGGGCTCCTCTTGGGAGGGTGTGAGATGGAAAAAAAAGAATCTTACTTTGTGTGAGGCTTAAATTCCTTTGGCCCCTGCGGCTAAGGAAACCTGGTAGACAGGAAATGGAAGTGGGGGCACTTGGGGTTCCCTGAGTCTTAATAAGAGAGGGGGATCTTGCTGAGGGCTCCCGGTGTGCTGGGCTCTGGCCTCAGCACTTATAAGGCAGGAGTTCACTGATTCTCAGGGCAGCCTCATAAAGAAGGTGCTATTACCCATTTTCCAGATGAGGAAACTGAGCTACATGGCAAGAAGATTGGACCCAGGCAGCCTGGCTCCATGCACCGGAACACTCTACGCTTTGCCCTTCTGTATCTAGTAGCTGGAAGGCAGGCAGTTTACATAGGAGAAAGGCTGGGTCTGAATCATGACTCCGGTGAAATGGCCAGAGGGTCGTGAATGCCACGTCCAACTGAGAACACAGGGACCTGGGCTTCTAGGCCATAGACAATGTTGCCTATACCGACACACAGTGGATTCTCAATAAATGTGAACTGAAATCAAGCCGAATTACAGGAGCTGCTCATCCTGTCTCCCCAGTTCACCCCAATTTTTCTTATTTCTTCGATTTTCTTCAACCAGGGAAACTTCAGAAAATGCGCTTTCCTTAAAAAAAGATCATCCAGGGGGCACCTGGGTGGCTCAGTGGTTGAGCATCTGCCTTTGGCTCAGGGCGTGATCCCGGGGTCCAGGAATGAGTCCCGCATTGGGCTCCCCACAGGGAGCCTGCTTCTCCCTCTGCCTATGTCTCTGCCCCTCTTTCTCTGTGTTTCTCATGAATAAAGAAATAAAATCTTAAAAAAGAGAAAAATCATCTG
The DNA here is from genome assembly GCF_048418805.1 of Vulpes vulpes. NCBI lineage: Eukaryota > Metazoa > Chordata > Mammalia > Carnivora > Canidae > Vulpes > Vulpes vulpes. Next base: position 94,913,723 of record NC_132793.1, on the reverse strand, counting down.
GTTCGTGGAGAAAGACAGCTAGACATGTGGGAAGCACCCTTGCTGGGTTTCAGTGGAAACCCCGAGGGGTGCTTGCTCAGAGGCTGGCCCTGGGCACTGTGGCTGGTCTCCTGAGCTCATTGAAGGAGCGCCCTCCCCTCCACCACTGCCCATCCTGTCCTGACCCCCCCCCTCGCTATCCCTTCCACCTTGGGTGGAGCAGGAATATTTTTATGGTGAGGGGTGGTCTCACTGTGGCACTGCCCACAAAATACACAAGATTCCGGTGAGCAAATAGCCTGCCCAGCTATAGTCGACCCACCACCGGCCACAGGTATGCCAGCAGGAAGTCAGGGTGGTGGTGCTGGCCTCACAGGCATTCCAGAGGGGGGCCGCTGCTGGCCACGTTACTTACAATCTTCTGTTTTCCCAGCGTCTCCATCCCCCCGTCACCCGGCTGTGGTCCAAGCATGGTCAGGGCAGCCTGAACTTGAGATGGAGCCGTGGCTCCAGTTGCCTTGTGCAAAGGTGAGCTGCGTTCCCGGCTACTCTCACCTTCCTGGTACATTCGGTGGATGCTTGGCCCATGAGTGCACGGACTATGTTCGGTTCTCTTTTCCTTGGTCTCAGGGAAAGAGGTGGGTGCCTTGGAGTGCTGACAACCCTCCCAGCAGAGAATTTCTTTCTCTTGCTTGCCCTCACTGTCATTGCTACCAGAATATGCCTCCTTCAAAAAGACAGCTTGTCTGAGAGTTAGGCTTTGATTTCTGAGCCCTGTAGACACAGACTACACAGATGTGCTGGAACTGGGGCCCCTTGAGTCATACCAGTTCCACCAGCGCTCATACCTGCAGGCTTGTCGCTGCGCCATCAGGCAGATTGGCCCATAGGAGGTGGACAAGTTTTGCACATTGGTCAGTGCTCCTGGTGTTCAGCATCTGCATATTCCCACCTTAGCTTGAGCTTGGTCAGTCGTTCCCACAGCCTGTAGGACGAAGGTCAGCCTGCCACCTGTGGCATCCAAGCCCCTCAGTGCCCTGGCCTTGCTAAGTCCTCTTCTCCAGGGCTCCCTTCTCTCCTTACACCCCACGTTCCAGCTGTGCCGAGTGACATGCTGCTCTTCGACAGTGATCTAAGTGGCCCTGGGGCTCCACAGATGGGCCGCCTCTGCTTGGATGCCCTTCCCTGGTTTCTTCTCATTCACTTGTCCTCATCCTCAGGGCTGGCATAGCCATCCCTCCATCTGAAAATCCATCCCTGACCTCGCAGGCTAGATCTGCCCCCTCCGCTTCCACTTGTGGGGCTTGTGGAGGTCGAGAGTCCTGAGAAAGAGGCATTAAGACATCAGACAGACCAGGGTTCAAATCCAAGCTCATGTCGTCTTGGGCAAGTTATTAACCTCTTGGAGCCTTAGTTCCAGCGTGTGTGAAATGAGGATATTAAGGGCGCCTGCCTTACGGGGTCGTTTTGAGGATTAGGTGAGCTGAAGTACATCAAGTGCTGTAGTTGAACTGTGACCCTCTGAAGGTATGTCTACCCGGAACCTCAAGTTACCTTGCAAGGTAGAAGACCTCAAGGTCTTTGCAAAGGTAATTAAGGATCTCAAGACGAGATCACCTGGGATTTAGACTGGAACCTCAATCCAGTGGCAGGTTCCTTGTAGGAGCAAGGCAGAGGGAGATGTGAGACATATCAAGGGAAGGCCACATGAAGTCAGAGGTAGAGACGAGTGATGTGGCCACAAGTTAAGGCAGGCCTGGAGCCACCAGAAGCTGGGAGAGGCAAGAGGAAGGATCCCTCCCAGCACCTTCAGATGGAGCACGGCCCTGCTGACACCCTGATTTTGGACTTGTGGCCTTGAGAACCATGAGAGAATGCATTGCTGTGGTTTGAAGCCACTAGGTGTGTGGCGATCTGTTACAGGAGCCCCACGGAACAGCGTTTAGCATGCTCTATGGCACGTTGTAATGCTCCAGCAGCAGGGCCTGCTTTTGTTACTACTGTTTTGAGGACCAGCGAAAGGGGCCCAGTGTGAAGGGCATCATGAGACAGAATTGTTTTGTTTCTGAATTGTTCTCAATCTTCGTTTGCCAGAGTTGGTTCCTTCTGAGAAAGAACTTTCTCCCAGCTTCTGGTGCCTCATTGGAGGTCTTTGCTATTCCTTGGCTTATAGGGCATCACTGTTGGTCTCTGCCTTCATCTTTATGTAGCCTTCTCCTCAAGTGGGTGTCTGTGTCCAAATATAAGGACACTGTTCATATTGGATTGGGGGGCTCTCCTACCCCAGGATGGCCTCTTCTGAACCAGTTACATCTGCAACAACCCTATTTCCAAAGAAGGTCACATACTGAAGTGGAGACCTGGGTGGCATGGGAAGGGCTTCCACGTAGGACTTTGGTATAGGGGAGGCGCACTTCAACTCATCATAGCTGATATAAAATTTTTTTTTGTGAACTGCATCATGTGCAAGGACTTGAACTTCAGGGATTTTGGTCTTGTTTTCTCCATTTTAGAAAGGACTTTTTTTTTTTTTTTTTTAGCCATGAAATCAACACCCTAGTTTCGGAGCTTTGGGCAAATCATAACTTACGCAAAGGAACTCCGGGGATGTTGACAAAATTGGAAAAACAGATGTCTCTAGCCGACTAGAGATCAATCTGAGCCGAGCGGAAGCTTGGAATTGCAGGTGAACAATCCATAAATAATTGGTCTTGGTTGTTCTTTCACTTGCTGTCTGCTCTAACTGCTTTAATTCACTGCTGATGCTTTTGGCAGACTTCATGGCCTGAGATTTCACAAGTGAACGCTCTCCGGATCATGGCGAGGCAAAGAGATGATTTAAAAGAACCATATACATGCTCCTGACAAATTGTATGGGATTTCGGATTTCATCTTCCCTCCCTCTCACCCCCCTTCCTTCCCTCTCTCCCTCCCTCCCTCCCTCCCTCCCTCCCAACCTTCTTTCCTCCCTTCCACTTTCATTTTTTGTTGTTTCTGGGCTCAACGGTTTGTGCCTGCCTTTGCTTGTTAATTGTTCTTTTGTGATCTTGATTGTAGTAGTGGTTTGGGAATTCGCTGCCCAGCCTCCCCAGGGGAAGAGTGTCTCCCTTAACTCCAGTGATGGCCCCCCTGGAGGGGTTGCCTGTTGCGGTGGCAGCGCGGAGCGCTTCCTGGCGGCGGCGGCCTCTGCTCACGCCGGCACCTGGCCTCCCGCCTTCCCCTCTGAAGGCAGCTGCGAGCAGGGCTGAGGGACGCGGGGGGGGGGGGGGGGGGGGGGGGGGGGGGCGGGGGGGGGGGAGGCTGCTCCTGCCCTTCCTGACTCCCTCCCGACCCGCCGGGCCCCTGGGGGCGCATTTCCGCGCTGGAATCTGGACAGCGTTATCCCAGACAATTCAGTCCCTGCCAGAAAGGTATTGTCTCCCCAAAGGTTGTCTGTCTGCCTTTTTTCCTTTTTTTTGGGGGGGGGGGGGGCAAAGGGACTTGCGGGAATTTTCAGTTTTTTTTTTAAATATAGTTTATGTTTCAAATGGGAACACCTGTATCTCTTGTCAAAACAAAAGTTAAAAAAAAAAAAAAAAAAGAAAGAAAAGAAAAAAGAAAAGAAAAGACAAAACACACTAAAAGAAAGCCCAAAGCCAAAAACACATGGATTGGCCTCCCTAAGATTCTCCATCTGTCCTGTCTCCTTCCCCCCCTTTCCTTCCCCCCTTCCCCCAAATAAACCCTTTACAGACTTGAAATAAAACCCAGGTGGGGATCTCCAACTGACAATAGCTACCCCCTGATCTTACCCACTGGCATCAGCATGGAGGAAAAGCCGCACAGTGTTTGGAATCCATTGTTCCCAGAAGCTGAGCTTCTGGGGAGAAATAAAAGGGTCTCAAGTTAGGATTTTGCTATTTCATTTTTCCAGTCTTGACTCCTCTTCCTCCTGTATCTTTGATTTGACATTTGCCTCCAAGGGACCGGAAGACTTTGTGACGCTCTTCTTGGGTTGGATCTGGTGACAGATCCAACTGGCTGGATTGAACTTGGAGCCCCCTGAAAATAGTGAGAGCCAGCCCAGCCCTGAGGTCAGCCCAGTGTGGATTCAGAAGTTCAGATTCTTGTGTGGGGTTCTTCAAGTGCTCCCAGTAGTAGTGTGAATACCTGAAACAAGTCAACTTCTAACCCTTATGCCATGCCTCCCCAGCCCGAAGATCTGGGGAGGGGACAGTCCTACAAGTGGTTCAGGTAAGGTGTGACTTTTATTCAGAATTATTATTATTTTTTTAATTTAAAAAATTATTGTGAGTTTGGCACTCTGCTCCCTGATATATCCATTTTGGTTTTAGGGGTAAGAGTGACCTTTTTTTTCCCACCGGATTTCAATTGATACTCCCATGCAGACAGTCCTGTTTCTCCTAAGACCTGGAGATAGGCAGGTGTTTGGTGCTGACCAAGAGTTTGAATTATCATCAAATCTGGGCTGCTTCATGGAAGGGGCTCAAGAACCCTTTGGTAGCCCTCAAGATGTGTCAGATGCTCCTGTCTTGACATCCAATTTATGGGGGAGAGTGTTTTGGTGAGGCTCCTGGTGGGTCCCCACCCCTGGGCACTGTAGACTCTTCTTCTTCAGACATAGGGGACAGTTCTGTGACTACCTGGCTTCATAGTGAAGACTCAGTCTACCTGGCCCTGAGTTTGCCTTGTTCTTCTTACCTCACTCTTGGAGTCTTGGAATAGGGTTCTTGAAATTGAAGAGCCTCTCCTCCCTCTGGCCAGCAGGCATCATTGAATATCTAAGGAGAGACTAGCAAGCTCCTGACCTTAGTTCCTCAAGAAAACTTAAGTGTTTGTTGATGATGCAAGCTCCTAGGGACAAATGGAGGATTGTCAAGGTCTTGGGAAGAGTAAATTGTCTCTATGTATGTACTCCCCTAAATCTCTTACAGTTCAGGGGGCTGGAATGGTTTCCTTCTGTGAAGTAATACAATGAGTGGGGGGGGGGGTCACCACAGATTCGTAGACACCTGGTTGACTTACTGGGGTCACCATGAAACTAGAGGGAGAGAGGCACTCTGCCAGGAAATCTTGAACAAGCAACTCAGTGCAATCTTTTGTCCCGCCACCCCTCCCCCCCAAGTTCCAACCTTCCTTATAGGAAGATGCTTCAGGTTCCCACAAACTCCTTTCCAGACTCAGTTTCTTCCTTTTGCTTCCTCTATAATTCCTGCTTCTTCATGGAGACAGATTCCTCTTGCTGACTGAGTTATGATCTTTAAATTCTTCTTCCTTAGCCCACTTCATTTCTCCCCAAAATAATCATAAACAAAATGCTTCCAAATGCATGTCTCTCTCCAGTACCATTTATGTATATATGTGTGTATGTATTTATTTTAAAGATTTTATTCATTTATTTGAAAGAGAGAGAGGGAGCACAAGTAGGGGGAGGGGCAGAGGGCAAAGGACAAGTAGATTCCCTGCTGAGCAGGGGCCACCCCCAATACCTGGCGGCCTAGATCCCAGGACCCAGAGATCATGACTTAAGTTGAAATCAGATGTTAGGGACACCTGGGTGGCTCAGTGGTTGGGCATCTGCCTTTGGCTCAGGGCATGATCCCAGGGTCCCAGGATAGAGTCTCACATTGGGCTCCCTGCATGGTGTCTGCTTCTCTCTCTGCCTGTGTCACTGCTCTCTCTCTCTTTCTCTCTGTGACTCTCATGAATAAATAAATAAAACATCTTAAAAAAAAGAAAAAGAAAAAGAAAAAGAAATACTGGGACGCCTGGGTGGCTCAGCAGTTGAGTGTCTGCCTTCAGCTCAAGGTGTGATCCTGGAGTTCTGGGATCAAGTCCCACATCGGGCTCCCAGCATGGAGCCTGCTTCTCCCTCTGCCTGTGTCTCTGCCTCTCTCTCTGTGTGTCTCTCATTCTCTCATGAATAAATAAATAAAATCTAAGAAAGAAAGAAAGAAAGAAATCAGATGCTAAGCTGCCTGAGCCACCCAGGCACCCCTCTCCATTGCCTTTTAAAAGATCTTCTCAAAAATCATATTTATGTAGAATTTTCCTCTCATTTAAGTACAATTGCCCCTTGAATGATGTGGGGGTTGAGGCACCAACCTCCATGCGGTAAAAAAATACACATATAACTTTTCACGTCCCCAAAACTTAACTACTAATAGCCTACTATTGACTGGAAACCTTACTGATGCCACAACCAATTGACTAACACATACTTTGTAGGTTATACACATTATATACTGTATTTTTACAATAAAGTAAGTCAGAGAAAAGAAAATGTTAGGAAAATCCTAAGGAAGAGAAAATACAGTTACAGTACTGTATTATATTTATAAAAAAATCCTCATATAGGTGGACCTGTGCAGTGCAAACCTGTGCTGTTCAAGGGTCAACTGTATAGCGCATTTTCTCCCCACATCAGTGCTACCCTCTGCTTGGTCTAGGGCTGATCCCTGGAGAATGTGCTAGCATACTAAGTGTACCTGTTTTGTCATTGCACAGACCTGAGTTCAGTCTGAGCCCTGCCATCACAGGGTTGAAAGGCTGAAGCTGTCTGAGGCTCAGCTACTGATCAGAAAGTGGAGAACGATGTATCTCCCTCACAGAGACTTAGAAGATTAGGTAAAGGTGCTGACTATCCTTTCTTGAGTGATACCTGCTATGTACAAAGTTCAAAGCAATTGAAGATTCTCTACTCTCTTTGAAGGATGATGCTTGCTAAATGTGTCATGCTTAGGCTTAGGATGGAAACAGATTGAAACCAAGAGTTCAAGGATTCAGCACATTTTACATTTTACAAAATCCAAACCCACTTATTTATTTTCGAAACACTCTGCTGCTGTTATCCAGCCTGAGTCATTATAACAGAAATGAAGAACCTCACAGTGAGTACTGAAGAAAACATGTGATCTAGGTTTTAAAGCAATAGACTTAACCTGGGTGAAAAATCATGACTGGGTGCGTAACATTTGCTTTGTTCCACTCAGGGGTCTTACTTTCAATATTTCCATGAGTCTCTAAAATTTCTTCCTTCTCCAGTCTTCATGCTCTACCAAAGACCTTAGTAACAATGTACCTAAGTTAGAAAATTGTGAGGATTAAGTAAGAGTGGCAAACATTTAGCTGGCAACAAATATACCTCAAATTATTCCTCTAACTTGTTATAGAAGGGGAAGGGAACAGAATAGATTATGTTAAATGTATTTGAGGCTCTGATTTACCTTGATTTCCTTAGATCAGTGGTTCTCAACAGGGATGATTTTTACTCACAAGAGACATTTGTCAATATCTGGAGACTTTTTGATTGTCAAGACTTAGGGTTGGGAGGCACAGGGGAGGGAGGAATAATTGTGCATGTGTGCACACATTGTTGGCAGCTAGTCAGCAGTGCTAAGCTTCCTTCAATGCACAGCCCCCACCTCAGAGAATTATCTGGTCCAAATGTCAATAGGGCTGAGGTGGAGAAACCCTGCCCTTTAGATGGATCCCGGTTTCCCTAGCCTACGTGTGTGAGGGGAAGGTTTTTCTTCAGTGAATTAGACTAGCCCTGAGTTTTGCAAGGCTATCTACCCATGATCTTTCAAGAAAATATATAGATCTTCATAAAAAGTTCTTGGGTCTTAGCATCTCAGCATTTTTATTATAATGGTGACAGAGTGGCCATGTTTTTAGGCTTTAGTAAAACAAAAAACAAATAACAAAAAACAAAGAACCCAAGTTATTGCTGTAAAGTCTAACCTGCTTTCTGTGAACTTAAAAATGTTCTAAAATTAAAGTCTAACATGAATAAAATAGTGATTGTGGTCAATGGAGATTTGCGATTTGTCTCTGACTCTTTCCTACATGAAGAGTTACATAGTGAACATTACTGTATAATATACAAGAAAGTTGATGAGAGGAAATCCTACGAGTTTTCATCACAAGAAGTGTTTTCCCCCCCTTTTTTTCCTTTATCTTTATTTTATCTGTATGACAAGATGGATGTTGGGGATGTCTGGGTGGCTCAGTGGTTGAGTGCTGCCTTTGGCTTAGGTCATGATCCCAGGGGTCCTGGGATCAAGTCCCTCATCAGGTTCCCCTCAGGGAGCCTGCTTCTCCCTCTGCCTATGTCTCTGCCTCTCTCTCTGTGTCTCTCATGAATAAATAAATCTTTTAAAAAAAAGATGGATGTTAGCTGAACCTATTGTGATGATCATTTCACAATATATGCAAATTAAACCATCATGCTGTATGCCTTCAACTATACAGTGATGTCTGTCAATTCTAACTCATGAAACTGGAAAAAAAAAAAGGCTATGGTCAAATAAGTTCCAGGAATAAAACTTATTTCTAATAAGATTCTTCAGATTCCTCACATCTTTTCTAATCATTGGATTAAACAAACAAACAAAAAACAAACAAAAATCTCATTTTGATTTAATCAAATATGGGAATAAAACCCACAACTATCCTACTATTCAGGGGATTGCAAATCTTTAATATCCAGCACAAATTAAGATTCTGTGTCCTTAATCCTTTTGCTGCTCCCCTCCTCATTCTGTATTTACTACTTTGTTGATCACTTAATTAGTTGGATCTTAGTTTATTCATCAGAAAAATTAGGAGTCAGATAGACAACCTCCCTGGTTCCTCACAACACTGAGATTCTATGCTCTTGTGAAGAATTGTTGGGTGTGTATGTTTATCTGGGTTGGAGAAAAGACATATTTTGATTGGGGGTCACTGTGCAAGGTCTTGATAATAAACATGCTGGGTACTTGTGACCCCTAGGATCTAGGTCTCTGGGATTCAGAGGGTCCCCAAAGCTGTCAAGTTCCCTTTTTGCTTTTCCCAAATATCCACCAGGTCCCAATGGTTCAGTCTTCTCCAGCATCTTCTTTTTTCTTTTCTTATCCTGTGTCTGGGTTGTAAAGTATTGAGTGACCTGGGTCCCAGGTCCCTGTTTCTTGTGACTTTGGACAGGCAGGCTGTGAGGGGGCTCATGCCCCATCTTGACCCAGTGGATCCTGGTCTCAGGAACTGGGGTAGGCTCAGAGGCTTTGGCTGTCAGCAGAGATGACTCCTGACCCGGGCCCCTAGCTAAGCTTGGATTTCCTGTGAAGGATGGAGATAGGTGGTGGGGAGAAGCTCCCCACTCAAACTCCATTCTACCTCAACTGCATCTAACATCAGATCTGGGATCAGATCTAATCCCAATATACCAGAAGAGAGCTCTGGTAGATTGTAACAATAATTGTTCCTGTAAACCACACCTCTTCATATCCTCACCCTGTGTGGTTCCCCCCACATCATTCCAGGCTAGGCCAAATGGCTTGCCTTGGTCAATTGGACACTAATGGTCATGATGGAAGCAGAAGTGTGATAAACTTTTGCATTTGAAACTTGCTCTCTTAGACCACACAAAGAGAGAAACCCAGGAAACAGACAGTGTGAACAGTCAGACAGTGTGAACAGTCATGTGAGTTTAGCCACATTAGACCATCCTGCCCCAGCTGAGCTGCCAGATGGCTATAGACGTGAATGATCCCCTGAAAGACCACAAAAGAACAGCTCTCCTAAGCCCAGCCCAAATTGCCAACCCACAAAATTAGAAGCAATAAGAAATATTTTGGGTGGCTCCCTGTAAATAAATGGATAACTTATATTAGAGCTGATTGCTATTCAGCCCTTTGTATGTGAGATCTGGAGGCCTGGGAAAATCAGCTCAGGCCTTTGTCATGCTCCCTTGTCTTCCCTATCAGCCTCTTCTTTGTTATGATTTATATACTCCTCTGTGCTCCCAGAAAGCTCTGGGCCCATTGCTCATTATACTGCATTCATTGTTCATTTCATTGCTTGTCCATTTCTTTCTTTGGCCTGATCACCTCAAGGACAAGGACTGTCTGCTTTACAATTTAGTATTTTCCGGGCCTGGAACAGAACTCAGTGGCACTCGATGGACAAATGGATAAAGAGGCCATGAAGCACAGCCATTTGTTCATATTACAGAAAACTTGTAGTGGCAGACATGGCCTTGATCCTTGAAGCCTTCCCAATGTACCAACTTGCTGTTGGCCCACCAAGTCAAGCTATCAGTATTTTGGAGCTAGTCATGGTGGCTAATCAGGATTCTTTTAACTCTGATCCTCACCCAACCTTCATTCTGCTCAGTCTTTGCCAGCTCTTGACTTTTGAGTTTTTTGGGGCTTCCATCCTGATCTGGTGCTCCTGGCTCAGGTCATGGACCTCACCAATGACTTGCCATCTGGCTTCTGATCACTTGGGACCTCCAGAAGCCCGACACTTGTTCTATCCTCTGTCCTCACTCTATCCCATTTCTCATCTCTCTTTGTCCCCTGACCTCTGCGACTTGGTGAGGGACTGTTAGGGGCAAAGTTCACTGGCAGTTGTGTTAAGTGGCTGAACCATGGGAAGAATAGTGACATTGAGACAAGGCACAAGGTGAAGGCTAGTGTGTGCTCTGCTCTAGTCCTATTTTATTTCTCTTTTTTATTTATCTTTTTCCTTCTCTGTCATGACAAAAATACTTAATTTTGTTAGGTGCTTTACTTGAATAGGAGCCTAAAATAATATCAGTATGGAAGAAAGGTTAAAACTAATAAATAGCCATAGACTTGTTTGATGTTTTATGTTTGAACTCCCCACTTTGGTGTTGTCTCTAAAGAAGGCGATGGTTTTGTATCCACCCAGGCTGAGAATGTTCAGGAGCTGATGGAATCCCTCTAGAACATCGAAGAATATGCATCTGGTCGCATTTATACTAATAAAACCTATTATAATTTCTTCAGATTTTAAGTTTATAAAAATCTCATAAATTACTAATCTCTGGATCCATTATAAAATGCATGTGCAACTCTGCATAAAAAGACAGTAATTTATACACACGTGGATACACACACTCAAGGACATACATAAAAAATAAATCATGTCAACAAAGTAAACCAAGCCAAACAAATGTATTTTGCTTCAAACCTCAAAATTCTTTCAACTCGAGGCTTGTGGAATTAAAAGGAAGACAGGAGATTTAAAATATGTGTTTTTAGAAGAGAATCTTGTCTTTTAAACCAGCAACAATTTAAAATATGTGTTTTTAGAAGAGAATCTTGTCTTTTAAACCAGCAACAAATTCTAATTTAAGACTTGTTAGAATCTTAATTTTTCCATTGATCTTTAAGAAGACTGGTAGCAGCAGAGCTGGTATTTTAACTATCTTGCAGAAACCCAAAGCCCATTTTTAAACTCCTATTACCTCCCAAAATTACAGTTAGCAATCTCTGGAAGATGTGTCATGTCTAACCTGCTGCAAGGAGCAAATGTGCAGTTTGAGGAATAGGCACTAGGCTTTTAGAATAACTAAGTTTTAGACCAGTCCCTTGGCCTTGGGTAAGGCCCATGAAAATGCTGGTGTGCTATCAGTGGCAGCAAGTACCCAAATCTCTCCACCCCAAATTCATGGGACCCTCATCAGTGCAGGATGCTTCCTGGCAAGTGGCTGCTGAGGCAGGGATGTTACTTAGTTTCACTTGGGAATGGACATGATGTTGGTGGCACCTAGGCAGGAGTAGTTAAGTGGAGTACCTACCTTCCACCTACCTGCAAGAAGATGACCCCCTGGCCAAGTTTGGAAAATACCTGTAGGAGGTGGCATAGACTCTGCCCAGGTCCCTGGACAGACCCTTCATCCTCCACCCCAACCAGGAGCAAAGACACTGAAGTGTTACCAGAGTGAGGACTTTTTCCTGTTAAGCCCCCATTGTCATTTAGGGTTTTCTTTGTTACAACAGTTAACATTATCCTAACAAAAATATACTGTTCTTTGCATTTCTTTTAGGAGGCAAGGGTATATATAATACGAACTGAAATATAGTGGATAGAATAGCTGGAAAAAGGGGTGGGGTGCCTCTTCACTTCCCCAGAGGGAATATCTAGTTACCTAGTTAAGAAGAGCATATGGATGGCCAGACTTCATTTTAACTATGAGCCTGGAGCGAGAGGGGATGGAGTAGGGGACGGGTGGGGTTGAGGGGAGGCCTGAGTGGCAGGGGAGTGAGGTCTAGATTCTTCTCTTTTTCTCTATAGCCCGTTTGGCACATTTTCAATTATATGAGACTCTCTGGAGACAGAGGAGAGAACTGCAGATAAAGAGAAAAGTGAACAGAAGTAGACGTCTTTAAAATGTCTTGAAAATGAAGGAGCAGAGCTATCCTGAACAAATGGCTTTTGGAGAGGCTTTGACCTCATGTCTGATTACTCTGACCAGACAAGGGTCTATTTGCCTTGCTTTATTTCTCCCCAAATCTTGGATCCTCTTCTCCAAAGAAACAGATGAAGAGCACGTGTTTTTCCACTCCATAACATAAATCTTAAGTCACTTCCCTTATTCGTAGAAATATGCTTTCCTGGGCACTAAGGTGATTGAATATTGATTTGGTTAAAAATGGAGAATATCTTCGCTTAAACCTGGCTGTTCATCGTTCCTCTGACTCTCCACCTAACTTCCATTACATTTTCTGAAAATCAATGGAGTTAAAAATGCCACCTATGGTTTACTGAATTTCATCTAAAGAATGAATAATAACAAGAAAGACTGTTTGGTCCCATAACTGAGCAAATAGATATTTGGATATTTCATTTGGGGAGGAATAAAACTAATTGTTTAAACATCACTTGATGAGAACATTCTGTTTTGCCACTGCGGTGGTAGAAAAGAACATATCTTTACTTGATAACGAAAAATACTGAGGATTACTTAAAGTAGTCTTTTGAGGTAACTGCGTGAGATCTACAAAATTTTTGTGGGTAGCCATTTCTCCTTGTTAACAGTTAAGTGCTGCTCCCAGGTCTATTTCAGAGAATAGAGATGGGCAAGGTATGTTAATAGAAGTATATTTTGTATCATGCTGTGAATTTGTTAATGAAAATGGTACTTTATTCATTGATACAGAAAGAAATCTCTGAATTTTGACTCATTTCAGAGCAGAAAGTTCTTTGGTCTTAAGAGAGAGTAATGATTTCAGGATCCCTGGGTGGCTCAGCGGTTTAGTGCCTACCTTCAGCCCAGGGCCTGATCCTGGAGACCCGGGATCTAGTCCCACGTTGGGCTCCCTGCATGGAGCCTGCTTCTCCCTCTGCCTCTCTCTCTCTCTTTCACGAATAAATAAATAAAAATCTTAAAAAAAAAAAAAAGAGACAGCAATGGGAATGGTGTCTTTTTCTCCTTAGACACCAATGAGAAACGTAAGGGTATAGGCAACCATCTTTCTACCATGAAGGGAAACTGGCCTTCAAAGGAACTAAATAATGTCAATAGCAGAGAAGAGAATCCTCTGCAGGCAGGGTTTCACAATTTCAACCCTATTGATGTTTTAGGCCAGGTAATTCTTTGTTTTTCAATCTGTTCTGTGTATTATAGGATATTCAGCAGCATCTCTGCCTTCTACCCAATAGATGCCAATAAGACCCACCCCCCCCAGCCTAGTTACAATGGTCAAAAATGTCTCTAGACGTTGCCAAATATACCCCATGGGACAAAATTGCTCCAGTAGAAATAGAATGTGAATCACATATGTAATTAAAGATTTTCTTGGAGCCACATTAGAAAAATAAAATAAACAGGTAAAGTTAATTTAAATAACATATTTTAACTTCGTTTATTCAAAATACAATTTCAACATGTAATAATATAAAGTTATTAATGATATTTTACTTTTCTGGGACAAAGTCTCTGTAGTCCAGTGAGTATTATACATTTAAGAGAAACCTCAGTTTTCACTAGCCACATTTTAAGCACTCAGTAGCCAAATGTGGACAGTGCAGCTTTAAAGCAACCATCACAGGAATTTGCCTTATCTTTGGACTTCTAGTTAATTGTGTCATTGAATTCCCTTTTTTTAAAAAGGCCAATTGGGGTGGTACTGTCTGTTGCTTCTGGTTGAAAATATCCTAAAACAAGCCCAGATGGCTCTTCCTGATAATTGAGCGATTAAAAAATTCAAGGTATGTTTGCTAGCATTTCTTTCTTTCTTTCTTTCTTTCTTTCTTTCTTTCTTTCTTTCTTTCTTTCTTTTAGATTTAATTTATTTATTTGAGAGAAAGAGAGAGACAATGAAAGGAGGGGAGAGGCAGAAGCAGAGTCCCCACTGAACAGGCAGCCTGATGCGGGGCTCCATCCCAGGACCTTGAGCTCAGGACCTGAACCAAAGGCAGATAGATGCTTAACTGGCCAAGCCACCCAGGAACTCTACTAGCATTTCTTCCTTATTATGCATTGGCCATTAGCGGGTTTTAGTGTTGTGTGCTGTCGAGGAGTTGTTTCTGCCCTGGAACCTGGGGCATCTGCCTGCGTCCCCAGTGCTTGCAGACTCATGAAATCTTTCTTGTTCACAAACCATACTTGATTCTCTGCATTTTCTCGAGTCCTTTGGTCATGGACTCTGTCTTCTGACTGCTAAGTCTTGGCTTGCGTCTTCCCCACATGCGGTCATTTTTTGCCTCCGAGCCTCTGCATGGGCTCTGCTCAGCATTATTTCTGGGCTTAAGGAGTGATAGCTGGACATATATGGGAGGTGGTACCTCTCAAAGTCTGAATGGGAAGAATCGAGGCCCCTTTGTTCACTGACTACCCCTGAAATTGCAGTACAACAAGAGGAGGTAGTTCTCGCAGCATCGTCAAAGTCAGAAACCAATGGGAACCTCACAATGAAGTTTAAGATTTTGTTTTTCAGAGGCAGCAGGCTTACCTAATCGAAAACACTTTTGGTTTGGAAACCAAAGTGTTTTAGGTGAGAAGTAGCAATTGTTAGGAAATAAAAAATCAGTCTAATCCCCCGTTCCATTTTACAGAGGAGAAAACTAGAGTCTGAGAGGTTTGGTAATTTACCTAAGTCTCTGCAGCATTAGGAACAGACTCCGGACCATAACCTGTTTCAGCTCACCAAGTGTTTCCATGTCACACTGCTGCCTCCTGTTTACTCAAATAAATTCTGTGTTCCTCCCCACGCTCAGGTGTTTTAAAAAACCAAAACCTTTTCTTCTGAAATCATTTTATACATACATAGGAGTTACAAAAATAGTACAGGTTCCATATCTTCCAGCAGGCTTCCCAATGATAAGATCTAACACAAGAGCACAATGATTCAAAACGTGACATTGACCTCAGATCTTATTCAGCTTTTACTAGTTATTACATGAACTCCTTTATAAAAAAATTTAGCGTGCATTCAATGAAATTTTACCGCATTTGGATGGCTGCAACCACAATCATGAAAGAGAACTGTTTGATCATCCCCCCAAAACCTCCTGGACCTCTGTATAGGCATAGCTTCCCCCGGTTCAACCCCTACTGCTGATCTGTTCTTCAGTGATCACTAAACTTTCATCAGTTTGAGAATGTTATATAAAAGGACGACTATAGCAGGCTACCTTTTGAGACTGCGGTTTTTTTTTTTTCTCCTGAGCACAATGGCCCTGAGATCCATCCCAGTTGCTACCATGTATCAATGATCCTCTCCCCTTTGTTGCAGAAGAGCTTCCATTGTAAGGATGGGCCAGATTTTGTTTGACGGTTACCCATTGAAAGGCACCCGGCTTGTTTTTAGGTTTTGGCACCTTTCAAATTGACTTTTAATCATTTTCCAGGGTGGGAGGCTGAATTTTCAAAATTAGTTTCCTGCCACGACCCTTAGTTTGTAACAACCTTTATCTGCATGGTAGGGGAAAAAAAGGAAAGAAAGAAACACTGGTTGCAAATCACTGATTCCCCCATTTGGGGCATGTTAGTGATGAAATTAAGTTGACTGCAGGGGCTGGACCTCATACGAATGAAGAAATTGGTCATTGAGATCAGTGGTTTTTACAGAGGGTCCTTGGAACAGCGGCATCAGGGAACTGGTTAGAAACATACATTTTTGGGTTCCAACCCAGACCCACTGAATCTGAAACCCCTGGGGCTGGAGCCCAAGCAATCTGCTTTAACCTCCTGAGAACAGTTAGTTAAGCTAATAATAGCTGAGGGATTCCATGTTTTCACCAAAACGGATGCTGGCTGGGTATACACAGCCTGATTCCATGGCAGTGTTTCCTCTGGGCTGGGTGGGCATGGTCTGGATGCTCTCTCTCTCTCTCTCTCTCTCTCTCTTTTGGCAAAAAGTGCCTAGTGGGTCCAAGTATTCAGGTATATTTTGGAATAACTTGTGTTTTAGTGTTTCTGCTTCCTCATTTAAACAATGTGGGAAGATGAACGTAATTTTAGACACAGTGGGGATGATCTGCCTATTAAAGGGAAGCTCATGCAGAGGCCTACTTAGATCAGCGGGTATTTCTTTCTTTTTAAAAAACATTTTATTTATTTATTCATGAGAGACACAGAGAGTGAGGCAGAGACTAGGCAGAGGGAGAAGCATGCTCCCCGCAGGGAGCCCAATGTGGGACTCGATCCCAGGATCCTGGGATCACGACCTGAGTTGTGAAGGCAGATGCTCAACTACTGAGCCACCTAGGTGCCCCAATCAGTGGATATTTCTCATTTGAAAAGATATGCTTGTAAATCGCACAAGGCTCTTGGGCTCAATGGGTTTTTGAGCAGCAGATGTACCACGTTTAGAAGTACTAGAATGAGCCCCATTCTGGTCTCTGGCATAATTGAGAAGCAGGAAAAGCTGCCTTTGTTGGCTTGCTTCTGCGTTTGATTAGCTTCTGGCCCTTGACTTCTTGCCGGATTCCTGAGAGCTTTTTGGTCTCCTTGCTGCCCTGCCTCACCTCTCCCAGAATTCATCAAAACTGGCTTTTTTTTTTTTTTTTTTTGGCAAGCTGTTTAGGCCTTTTCCTCTGCCAGGTGACACCTGATTAATTAGACAGGTGAATCCCTCAATTTTGTTATAAATTTGGCAGGTTATCCCAGAGACATGCTGTCACTTTGTTACATACTCCCTACTTTTCCTGGAATGAAGTCATTACAGGATGACAGTAAATGCCAGGTATTTTAGGCATGCTGTATGTAGGCAGCATATGGATGATATTTTTTGCATCGGAGTTACTTAAAATACTTCCAGTTATTAAGAGGGTGCCAACCGGTAAGGTTTGTCCTGTAAATAGTTCTTTTGAATGCCTAGGATTTGAGTGTGTGTGTGTGTGTGTGTGTGTGTACGTGTGTGCACGTGTACTGGGGGGTAGTCCTGAACAGAGGGTAGGCATTTAGATGCTTTCCGCAGGATGTGAGGAGGCTGTTCATCGTCAGGTCTGATGTCTGGGGAGAAATTGTTTCAAGTAAGAGGATAAAGGCTCAGGTCAAATTAATCCTAATCATTTGTTTTCACTTTTCCCCCCAGTGCCTTCGGTCTGATTTTAATCACCATTCCTTTTGAATTCATTCTTCTCTGTTGAAAATAAAAAGCTTATGATCTGGTGGTGCTTGCCACTCGGGTCCTACTCTGGAAGGTTCTCCTCCAAGCATTAAGGCAGGGGCTGCAGGGGAGGATGGTGACGTGTAAGGACCCTTGCCAGCTCGGGAATCCAGACGCACAGAGGGATGAGGGACCATTGCCCTGGCTTTATACTAACTCCCAAATAAACTTCTTAAAGAGACTTTTTGTCTGTTTGTGTGCCCCACTCTGCTCTGCCCCTTCCCCAGCG
Organism: Vulpes vulpes; assembly: GCF_048418805.1. Classification (NCBI taxonomy): domain Eukaryota; kingdom Metazoa; phylum Chordata; class Mammalia; order Carnivora; family Canidae; genus Vulpes; species Vulpes vulpes. The sequence goes on along the minus strand of NC_132793.1, from coordinate 94,896,110 downwards.
CACAGAGAATAGAAGGCACCAAATGATGGAGCTGCTTCATAGGACGGATTCTAATTTCTTTCTCTGAAGGCTGCCCTGAAATTCAAAGGAGCATTATTACTTCATCCAATTTAAAACTCTGCCTGCTGCTGAATGGCCAAGCACCTAATTTCACCTTTGGAGGCAAATGGGAAGCTTTTTGTGTTGAAAGACAGAAGAAGAGAAAAGAGGATTCTGGAGGATAATTGAATGGAAATCCCTTTAAGGTGCCAGAAAACAGCTTCCATCCAAAGGGATGAAATGAGGTCAAGCTATATTTGTTAAAAGTGTGGGGCATGAAAGCCTTAATTATTTCTTTGGAAAGTCGTGTCTTGTAAAGACTTAAACAAAAGCTTCAAGAAGGTAGAAGCTGGGAGAAATTGCTCATGGCTTTAGAGGAGGTGGAACCAGAGGAAGGCAATTACTGGTGAACAATAGTATATTAGCAGGGATTATTCTTCCAGATTGGGGCCCCTGCGTTGGGTTTAGGATGGGATCTAGTAAAAGAGATGGTCTGATGGTGTGCCTAGAAGTGGGAGGGAGAGGGGATGGGGTCGCCCTGACTGTGCAGGCTGGGCAGGGGGCAGGGGAGCTGGGCTTACTGGGCAAGGAGGCAAAGAAATAGTCTTTACTTCTTTTTTATTTTTTTAAGATTTTTTTTATTTGAGAAAGAGAGAGTGAGAGGGAGAGAGAGAGCATGAGTGGGGGAGGGACAGAGGGAGAGGAAGAAGCTGGTTCTCCGCTGAGCAAGGGGCTGGACGTGGGGCTCAAACCCAGGACCCCGGGATCATGACCTGAGCCAAAGGCAGATGCTTAACCCACTGAACCACTGAGGTGCCCCGAAATAGTTCTTACTTCTTATACACTAAGGAAAACATTATTGCTCTTGGAGCAGAATGGTGAGCTATTACAGTGAATGCTCTCTGGAGTCAGATTGTGGGACCCAGGAAATTTAACAAAAATCCCCTACCCCTGGACAAGCAGAGCAGGCCTGACTCCATTTTGTGCTGCACCCACCACCTCCTGTATCACCCCCACATGACCTGCTTATTGCTTAAGGCGCTGCCCCGCCCTAGTCAGGCCGCTGGGCACACACGTACCGGAAATCGGCTCATAACAATGTAACCCCGCCTTGTGCCCGCCAAAACTGCGCGCCAATTCTGACCAGAGTGATAGGCCAGTTCAAATGGATACTATAGGGTAAAATGTAATTCAATTGGCCACCTGCGTGTGGACCGACAGGACTGCAACTTTCTGCGTATGTTACAATCCCATTGGCCACTGGCCCCTATAAAGCTGCTATGCCTCTTAGTCTCGGGGTCCAAGTCCCTGCTCCGCCGCGGCGGGTATACGTGGACCCAAGCTCGAGCTTGTAAATAAACCCTCGTGTGTTTGCATCGGTGTCAGCTCCCTGGTGGTTTCTCGGATTCGCAATCTTGGGCACAACAAGATGTGTTTTCAAATTGCTAGTCCTTCATTTACCATGATCTTAGGCACATTCCTTGTTGCTTGTGAAATAGGGGAAATATTACTTGCCATGGATGGTGAAAATGCACTCAGGTAACGTGGGTCTGGTACATTATAGATGCCCCAGGGTGGCAGTCCTCGGGGTCATTTGTCACTCCTCTCCTTGGTTTGACTTGCTCTTGAACTTACACTGAGTCACTGATGAAGCATGCCCCGTGTTCTTATCCTTGCACTGCACTTGGCAGTCTGCTGGCAAGGCTCGGGGGCAGCCACCCTCTTTCACCTCTCCCTCCAGACCCTTGGCTACCTATGTCTGGTTTCTCTGTGGGAGTTTGCTAACTACGGAAGGATCCATGATCACTCCCACAATTAGCAGCATCCTGGACTGAGTTTGCATTCCTGCCGCCCTCCTATTCCTTGGGTTCCAGGGCAGTGTCTTTCTCTAGGGAAGGGAGAGAGACAATAGTTTTGCACTGGCTAAAACAATTCATACTGTGCCTTTGGGTTGTTTCATGGCACGCAGAAGTCTGCTGTGAGGGTTCTAGTTTGTGTGTGTATTCTGCTCAGCAACCCAGCCAGGTACTCTTCCTGGCTTCTCATCAATCACTTTTCGTGGCAGGAACTGACAGCCCAGCCACACCTTCTCCTTGTGCCTCCTTCTCTTATTGACTGACATGACAATTCTCAGGGGTCTCTGGGGTCCAGACAGTGTTTTGGGGTTTCCTGGTAACTCAGCTGGGGATTAACAGATCAGTGGGTAGAGGGGGGCAAGGAGTCCCTTCTCAAGGAGCTGGGGGGCTTCTTTGAGAAGATTTCCTAGCCTTATTCCAAACAGGCACACCAGAAATTTAAACAGGAAGGCAGGAAAGATTTCCCGAGCCTCTCTAAGAGTGGAGGATAAGCACAGCTTTTTATGGCACTGTTAACTCAGAGACAAGAGCCTTGGCCTGGTTTGCTGCATGGGGCAGCATTTCTACAGTATATACAGGCTTTGCAGGCATCCATCTTCTTTGTCTACCCTTAGGAAGTCAAACAGAGTTCATTTTTTTTCTGACAAGAATTGGAAAGAAGTAACAACCTTGTCCTACTTTCCCAATTGACTCAGTAATGGAGGAATTCTGGGTATTTTGATTTTTTTGGGTCAGTTGAGGGGGCTGGACAGCGTATCAGAGATAAGAATGCAAAATCTCGTCCTAGTGGATACCCTGGGTTTTATAGGAATCAGGTGTTGGGCATCATGGCAGAGGAAATGCAGGATATTAGAGCAGTACTAGCAGCCACTGGATTTTTTAGTTAAGTCCCTCCTTTGGAAGCCCTAAAGATAGACATCTTCAATTCCTCGCCTTGTCCTTTTTACTAAATTGGCAGAAATCCCCTCCTGAGGTAGACATAAGTGCTGTGTAAAAGAACAGTTTTGGTGAATTTTGGAACAACAGTATTCAGTGTGGGATCTCACAGGCCTCTGGAGTGGGGCAGCCATTAAGAGCCACCATGGCAATGGCCCCATTACTTTTCTCTCTCATCCTCTCTTGCCAAGGTATGGGTAACTTATTTGTACCAGTAAAATCTAGAAAAGTCAGATCATTATTGGTTACAGTCAGCAGAACCAACTACAGGAAATGCCTTTCTCTCTTTTTCCATCAATTTACTCAATAAGAATTTGAAAGCTGCTCACTAAAGGCTTCTGAGTGATTCAGCTGTTATTTACAACCCTGGCCATAAAAATGTTGATGCCATTTTCATGGTCTTCAAGCTTGAGGTTAATCTGGATTTTGGTTGTTCATCTGGGGATGGCAATGGATTTGTGTTCACCATTGTATGGTGTCTCCATCAGCTCTGGCTGCTATAACAAAATACTGCAGAGTGGGGGCTGAAACAACAGAAATTTATCTTCTCACAGTTCGGGAGGCTAGAAGCCCAAGATCAGTGTACCAACATGGTCAGGTTCTTGGTGAGAGTTTACTTCTTGACTTACAGATGGCCTTCTTGCTATGTCCCCACACAGTAGAAAGAGAGAGAGAAAGAGCTCTTTGGTGTCTCTTCCTCTTATAAGGGCACTAACCCTATTATGGGGACTCCACCTTCATGACCTCATCTAAGCCTAATTACTTCCCAAAGGTCCTACCTCCAAATATCATCCCATTGAGAATAGAGCTTCAATATATGATTTTTTTTGTGTGTGTGTGGGGAATCCACAATGTGGTTTCTACATGGTTTATTTGCCAACACTCTCTGGGATGTTGGACGTAGATGAAAAATTCACTGGTTACCAAAATGAACTCTAGAGTGGAATGGTAAACTTATAAATGGTAAGCCAGTTGTCTGCCATGCACGCATGAGTGAAAAACAAAGAGAGAGAGAAGAAAGAAGGGCAGAGATTTTATCCATTGCTATTGAGGAATGGGGAGATAGGCATGAAGCCACTGGTGGGATCACTGATTTGATCCACTTAAGGAACCAAACTTCTGAGTTTACTCTTCTTAGCATCATCTTTAACCAATGGGCTTTTAAGTGTTAGTGCATTTTAGGGTAGAAAGGCAAAGATATTTGAACAAATTATGTAGGAATTGCTAGGAATTGGCCTAGGGACATTGAATACATACAGGGCCATGTCACAGAAATAGCATTTGCCTTCAAGATGGAGGTGTGGATTCTTCATCAGCTCTGACAACTTGTTGCTAACATGTCTTCATTCATGTAAGTGGGACAAGAAAGGTGGGCTCTGTTCTGAGAATTATATAAAGACAGAGGAGTGTGATACAGTGCAGTGATTCCAGAAGACTGTCAGCATGAATCTTGCTCTAATATGTGACAGTATTTTCTCTAGTTTGTGACAAGAGGGCAGAATAAGTGGTCAGCTTGTTATGTGATTGAGCTTAACTAACTCTAACCTCCCCTTGCATTTTCATTTCTCTCTTTTTAAAAAGATTTTATTTATTTGTTCATAAGATATGCAGAGGAAGAAGCAGGCTCTTTTCAGGGACCCCAATCTGGGACTTGATCCCAGGACCCTGGGATCACACCCTGAGCCAAAGACAGATGCTTAGCCACTGAGCCACCTACACTTTCATTTCTGATGACATACTTCCTCTGATGCACTTTGGCTGCCAAAATCAAATCTGCACACACCAAGTTTCAAATAGCCCAAGCCTGAGATTCGAAAACTCTTGTTATGCTCCCTCACTCTTACTTCCCCTCATACCTTAGTCTGTAGGAAGGGAGTGAACACACACACACACACACACTCCTTTCTTGGTTAAGGGCAGTATGTTAGTTCACTTTTTGGATGATAGTGTGTCCTTCCTTAAGTGAAATGTGAGTGATAGCCCATGGCAGTGTCCAAGCATATCTGCAGATCCTTCTGGAGAGTTTTTAATGAGGGACTGAGGAGTTTCCCAGGAAAGAGCTCTTTCTAAAGGTACAAGACAACAGAGAAGTGGGCTTGACATCATTACCAAGCTTCAGCCATTAGAAGGCAGCCAATACATTATATGTGGCCTGATGACTCTCATCTGGATTTGTCTCTGGTTCAGTACCACCAAAGATGCATGTCTAGGCCTTCTGGAGACAAAAGGTTGTGAGTAAAGACTGAAATAACCTGTTTTCACTAAAATCTCAGTAAGCTTTGGAGCACAGCTGAGCTGCTCTGAAATGCTTCTAGCAACATTTAGCACAAAAAGAAGAGGGGCATTTTCTTTTAATTTGCCGAGAAGGTGAAAGGAACCAATAGATATGGCCTATCTAGTGGAAGTAACGATGATGACTATCAGGCTTGGTAGTCCCCAGTAGGGACAACATCAAAGGTGACGATGCAAGTAGCAATAGTTCTGGGCAGAAGTGGCTCATCTGTGGTCAGTGGGCACAGGGCAAGATGCATTGATATAGGGCACAGCCTGGCAGGCAATGGTGGCTTCTCCTTTGGACACCCCCAAAGAGGTAAGGATATGTTGTGGTTTTTGGAGGGAGGAACACCTGTGACACTTCTTGGGCCTCCCTTGGCTGGGGTTCCTGGCACAGCAGGTATGAACAGGAAATAATAGCTAAATATGGCCTGTTATTATTGACATGAACATATTTTATATGCAAGGATTTATGTGATCTGTGGGAAGTGATCAGTTTAAAAGAACAACTTGCTACGATCACCATGAATTCACGGTTTTTGAAGAAGGTGAGACTTCAGATTTTGAAAGATGGCAAATTTATATGGGTTAACAGAAGGGATGCATTTCCAGACCCCAAGTGCTATTTTAGAAAGTGGTACATTTTTAGCCATATGTCTGCAGTCTGAGGCTATATGTTTATTTTGGAACCTATTAGAGATGATTCATCCAATACTAGGAAATCCTCAGTGGTCATCCTTGGCCAGTGGTGATTTGGATCAAGAGGTAGAAATGGTCACTTCAATTTCCCAGTGATTGGGATAGTGAATCATGAGGATGTCCACCTTGCATCACTTCCTGAGATGCCAAGGAGAGGAATTCCAGACCAGTAACAGCTGCTTCTGTAATTTTAGGGTCATTTTTATAGTGACCCTGACCAAAAAGTCTGTCTTTTAGAGTGAGATTGAATTCAGAGATTCCCAGTTATTTCTCTATGAAGGACCATTTTGTTTGAGATTCTTTGCCTACCAGTCTTATGCTCAAGAAGACTCCTTCACCCCCACTGACCATGCTGTTTTGCTAATAGTCACTATTTTCCTTCTTTTTAATTTTAATAAGAGATACATTTATCATCTCAAAGGCTTTGATCTGTGCGAGCTTGCCAGTTATCACAGATTTAGACAATACTGTGTTGGGCCAAACTAGAGAAATATGACAATGTTGCCAGCCTGTGTAGTGCTCCTATGGGTCAATGCATGGATTTTATTAGCTTTTTTAAAATGCTGAATATAGTTGTGAACATTCATCTTCTCTTCCTTTGAACCTCAGGCTGGGAATAAGCCCTTTATTTTTTGAAGTTTTTCTGCCATGTGGCCAGAGTGAGGGAAAGGACAGAGAGCTGAAAGGGATCTGTGTGTCCTTCTGGGGCCCTCCATGGTGGGATGCATCCCTCACATACACGTAGCTCACCACAGTATTTGGAGTGACGGTTAATATGTTTGCCAGTCTTGACCTTGGACCCATTTACTGTGTATGTGAGCAATAATAGTTGCTCCATGGATTCAGATGCTGGTGACCCTGTCCCTTCTCTTCTAGAGGCATTCTCAACCAGGTGGAAGGTGAGGCAGGTAGAAGAAAGAAAGAAGCAAAGAGCATGTGGGAAAGGTGGCAAGATGGGGCATGTAAGAGGCAAAGCCTGGAGTGGAGCAGTTGCCAGGGAAGAAAAAGAAAGACCATCATGCTTACATTGTTTTCAAATCATTGCAGGTACCAAGAAAGAAACCACAACTGGTGACAGCAAACAATTGAGTGACTGAGAGTCAGAAATGCATGTAATAAGTGAAGAAAAGCAATGCAAGTCAGAGAGAGAGAGAGAGAGAGAGAGAGAGAGAGGTGGGGGAGAGGGGTCAGGAGGTGGTCTTGCTACTGAAGTGTCATCTTTCCTTTAGTTAGACCAAAGTGCTTTTACCTTTTCTTTGCTTTTCTACTTTTGGAAAAAAAATATAGGGGTATTTGGGTGACTCAGTTGGTTAAGTGTCTGCCTTCGGCTCAGGTCATTATCTTGGGCTCCTGGGATCAAACCCCTCATCGGGCTCTCTGCTCAGAGGGGACTGCTTCTCTCCCTCCAACTCCCCCCACCACTCATGGTGTCTCTCTAATAAATAAATAAAATCTTTTTAAAAATTCAGTTAAAAAAAGAAAAATATATATGACATAATTACAGAACAAACATCCATGTTTTATGTTTCATAATTTATGCAGATGATTTATTACAGTTTTGAACACTCTATTACACATTCAACAGTTGTGAAATTCTTGTTTTTCCCTGAATGGGAGAATGGGAGGTTGGGGGATTAGAACACTTACCATCTCAGACTTGCTCCATGCTATCTATGTTCCTAGTTTCTGGGCATTGAGGAGCAGGATTGCTTGTCGGGGACAGGCAGCTCAGCTTCCTAGTTTATGGGTTGTTGAACCAATGATTCTCCTGTGGTGGCACAGCAGCCCCCACACATCCTGGTGGGATGCCCAGGAGCCCTGCATCACTCCCTGATTTCCCTGGCAATCTGCTTTCTCTTTGAGCCATGGCTGCTTGGCTGACTGTGACTAGGGCAGGGAACCTTGGTTAGCACCAAGGAGGAGAGAGGGCATAGAGCCCTTCAACACTTACCTCTGGACCCTGGAAAGAGTGGCAGGTCTGAAGAGGAGGGTAGAGGCCCATGTGTTGCACCATAAAATTCTAGGAACGCTCCATCTGCACTGCAGGCCTGAGAATACCCAGCGTGACAATGTATATAAAATTTCTGGCTTATGCTTCTTAATACCAGTCTATAAAAATAACAGTCCAACTGGATGAGATCATGGCAAGGTTGTGCGGGGCCATATGCCGTGGGCCGAGTTGGTGCTGATGGATATTTGGAGGCTTATGCTCTGGCACTTGTTGATTTGGGAGGAAGAAGAAATCAGAGGGTGGGCATGGGGCCCGGAAATAGGAGAAAGAGAATGAGGAAGAGGATGAGCCTATCTTAGCAGAAGAGAAACCCATCAATTAAAACATAATGAGGAAGGGGTGGGGAAGATTACCACTTATGGAGCATCTATCATGTGTCAGAGAATGTTTATGTTGATGTTTTGTCTCATTTAATCTTCTGTACAACATGAGTCAGACTGTGGTAAGCCCCATTTTCTGAAGGAGGTAAACTGAATTTAGATATAGTAAGTTTATCTGAGACTTGGCTCATGCCTAGAAGCGGGGGGGTGGGGGGGTGGGTAGAGACAATATGAGCCCAGGGCTTTATGACTCCAAGGTTGTGATCACTGTTATGCTACAGGTTATTCACTTTGGTGTGAAGTCAGTTTTGTGGTGAATAAAAATCTCCAATTAGAGTCTAGATGGCTGGTTGGGAATTCTTTTAGCTGATTCTAGTCTACAGAACTGAGCAGTTGGCTTGGGATCGATGGGGTTCGATCCCATCGAACTTCCTTTCGATGAAGGACGAAGTTTTTCTCTCCTTTCCAGGCTTGGGCGATATGGAATGGGCTGTATGGACAAATATGGTTGTTGTTGGGTCAGGCTGTTGGAAATGAGTGGACGGTGACCAGGACCATTGATCAGCCCCTGAGAAAACACCTCAGCTTCCTCGGGGGTAGTTCAGACAGACACATCTCTGACAGATGGACGTGTGTGGACTACTCATCAGGCTTGTTGTGGGCAGAAGATCCATTTGGCATTGTTTTGGAGGGACTCCTTCCTCTGGACAAAACTCCGAGTAATTTTAAAATTTGGTCCTGTTGCATCTCTGTATTATATTCCAATAAAAATATAGCAGCTCCCGAACATCTTCTGTCTCAGATGCTTTATAAGCCTGATGCTTTTTGATTTTCACAAGCACCACATCAGGAACATGGAATAGGCTCCATTTTCTGGAAAAGAAAACAGAGGCTCAAAAGTGATAAGAAAGCTGCCCTCAGGAATACTATGATAAGCTGTTGGTTTGTGATTTAATCCCATCTGCTTGTTTTTTGAAACACTGTCTGTCCCATCCCAAGAGAGACCAGGGAGGATTCTGTCTCCTTAAGTACATCGAGTGTGCCTTGGTTAAGACAGGGCTCAAGATCACATTTGTCACCAACTTAGTAAATTACATAAAGAATTTATTTGAAAAATCTTGCACAATCCAGCTGTTCAATGGCACTTACTTAAATTGGAAACAAACATTTTTTTTTCTCTCTTCATTGAAAGTGGCTCACATTTTTTAAAAAACAAATAATATATTTCATAACATACTGTTGAGGTATAATTCACATACCATACAATTCTCCCATTGAAAGTGTCTAATTTAGTGGTTTTTCATACATTCACAGAGGTGTACTGCCCGACGTGGAGCTCGATCCCACGACCCTGAGATCAAGACCTGAGCTGAAACCAAGAGTCTGCCGCTCAACTGACTGAGCCACCCAGGTGCCCCAGACATTACATTTTTAATCAGAGAAAAGAAATTAACATTAAACAAAGCTGAGAGAAAGAGGACCTCTCCCTTTCTAGTCTTTGTGTACTCAAGACACCGAGCAACAGTCACAATCAACCTGCACATATTGTTTTATGTCTGCTTTTTTAAAGTGACATTTCCCATCTTGTTACTTTGCATTTATAGTGTCCCGGGGATATTCCCTTACACTGACAAGCAATAATTTACTAACTCACCCCTTTTTGCTGAGCCATTAGGGTTTTTTTTTTCTATCATAAATAATGTGGCAGTGAACATCTTTGCACATAAAGCTTATTTCCCCTGTTGAATATATTTCTTGGGGTTGGATTCCCAAGAGTGTGTTACTGAGTCAAAGGGTATCAACCTTTTATATCCCTCTCTCTCTCTTCTCTCGTGCTTATTCCTAAAGAGGTGACTCTGTTTCACAAAATTAAAAAAAACCCTATAATATATGTATCATAGACATATGTCTATGATATATATATCTTATGCATATAGAACATTATACATAAACAGTCACTTAATCCTGCCAAGATTTTACTTTCATTATATAAATTGGAGACAGGCAAAAATCTGTAAGGTCAAATATCATCCATTTCTTGAGAACCAAGAAAGACTGTCCTTTATGCCTCCCACCTGGTGACTTAACTTCACCATTTCTCTTAGAAAATTATTCCCATGGAAAATGATTCCCTCAACCCCCTGACCTTTTATTGGTTGCTGTCAGCCTGGGGCAGCACTTTGTTTCTAGCTGTTCTTAAAAGCTACTTGTCCAGCTTAACCCTTTGAAGGCTGGCAGGGGTGAACAGGGCTGGGGGATGGGAGTGGGGAGGGTGAATTTACACATCTGTACCCCCAGGCCTTCAGGTCAGAGTGAGCCACCCTTGACACAGTGGCGGCTGAGAAAATTAGAACATCCCCAACTTGTTCTGTTGCAAATAGCAACAATTTGAGAAGCTCTAATGGGGGTCGATCTTTAATGTCCATACAAAAGGAGCTATGAGTAGTGAAAGCAATGCTGAATTACTGAGAGGAACTTTTTAGAGCTCGGGTGTATTCACCCCAGATGTCTCATCTCCCCAGAAACAACAATTTTGAATTTCAGGATTTTTGGCATTCTTAGATGTCACCTAAGGCCGTCCAGAATCCTACTGGATTCATGAAATTCTGTATTAGTGAGGGTGCTTTTGGCTGTAAGCTACAGTAGATCCAAATCAAATTAGCTTAAAAGATAATAGGAATTTTCATGTAATTGGAGGGTCCAGAGATAGAGTTGATGCCCAACAAAGCTTGATCCGGGAGCTCAGCATGGTACCGGGACTGGATATTTTTTCTTCTCCTTTGCTTTCCATGGCACGCAGATAGCTTCACGGACTGCCCCAAAGACACTCATCACTTCCTTTTCTTGTTTACTGGATGTCTTATCTTTTCTTCCATCTTGCCACCTAATTGGGGGTGTCTTGTGTGCTATGTGACATGAGTTTATCACAGTAGCAGTCAGATTCCTCTTTCTGGACAGAAAAGGACCCCTGAAGCTGAGCCTGAGCAGATCTCAGGCTGGGCACAGCACAGGTGGAGGGACAGCAGACAGTCAGTCTTTGAGGGGAAGCCAGATGGGGAACCCAGTGCCTGGTTCCAGGAAAAGGGAGGCTGAGGGTCGGGGCAGGAGGCATCAGCCAGAGGATGGAGGCCTTGGTGCTAACTCTGGAGAACCAGCATTGGGTGGCCTTAAGGCAGGTTCTAGAACAACTCCCTGTGTCTCAGGGACATGGTGCATGTCTGCAGCCTGGAGAGGAAGCCCTTCTGACCGGAGCTACCCTCGCTTCCTCTGGAAGCCTGCGATTATGCCTAAAGGAACATGAGGCCCTGGAGGCCAAGAGAGAGAGTCAGGGCTTCTCCACCGGACTCTCCTGCCAGTGGCTGTGTGATCTGGGGAAGGCGCTTTCCCTTCCTAGACCGGAGATTCTCTGGGGGTTTGGAGGCCTGTTTGCTGAGACCTCTCGGAGTTCTGCAAGCTGAAAGCCTCTTCTGAGGAGTTAATTGTTAACTCAAGTGTAAACTGTTGATGGCAGTAGGTGTGACCCCCTCCTGGGTTATTTGCATTTTATAATGCACTCCTAGGAGACCAAAATTCTTTGAAGACCCTGAAAGAATGGAGTCTTAATGGTGGCATAAAGTGTGTGTGTGTGCCTGTGTGAAGGAGGGTGGGGAGGGAGAGTTAAGAGATGGTTTTGTTTAAAATTCCTCACATCTCGGATCTGTCCCAGCTATATTGAAGGATCAAGTTTTTATGACTCATCTGTGATGTTCAGACCTAGGGGCACTCCTGGTGGGATGTGCAGCAACTGTTTAAAATATTTTACTGAACTGCAATAATTCTGTAGGAGCTAACTGAAGCATCAGGGATTGAGTCAGGGTGATCGTGATGTCACGGTCATTCGGGATTCCGGGGGTGTGGAATTACCAGGTGAGGGCCTGTAGGTGATGCCCCAAGTCTCTTCAGCAGTACGAGGTCGCCCTGTGAGCCAGGGCTGGCTGGCATTGGTTTTCTCCTTTCCTACCCCTTAGCTTCACCAGAGGGCCCCACATGTGTTCAACACCAGAACATAAGCGCTCTTAGGCCAAGCCTGGTCTCGCTGGTTTGCTGCTGGGACCTAGCGCCTGGCAGTGCTCAGTGAACCGTGGTTGAAAGCTGCTGCTACTACCTGCTTCACAGGTGAGACATGGGAGCCCCCAGGAAGTTCCTTCAGCTGGAGAGTGGTCTGTGCAGGCAGCTCCCTGAGCTGGGAGGCCGGAAGGCCTCCCTCCCAGGCAGGTGGTCACAGGACAGGCCGAGCTTGCCCTCTGCTGCTGAGTGAGGGGCCTGAACCAGGCCTTCCCTCCCCTCCAGCTGTGGTAGCTGCAGCCTGGCAGTGTCGGCTGCTGGCCTTGGTGGGTTTCCAGGACAGCCTTTGAGAATGAGAGTAAACCACTTTACCTACCTCCCATCCCAGCACCTCCCACCTCGCTTTCTCTGAAATGAATAAAGTGAGCTTGTCACTTCAAAGAAAAGGACTGAAGGTATGTCAGTGATATGATAACAATTCTTGCTTTCAAGCAAAAGTGAGAATTTTGGAGAACTTGCATCCACCGTCGCGAGCTTGGTAGCTTCCCGATACTTCCAGAGTCTTCTGCGGAGATCGGTAGTGATATTGACAACGGTGTCTTTTTTGATACCGTAGAATGAGATATGTCAACATTTGGAAGATCTGTACAACTCTGTGAATTGATATTTTCCAAATGATCAATGAATGATGCTACAAAACCATGCACGGATAAAGATCCACTGCAAGTGTAAGACAGGCCAGTGAGATTTTACAGAACAGTGTACAAAAGCTCATCGCTATCATTTTGGATTCCACACTGCAAATAGCCTTTAAGAAGCTACTATGTGTGAGCTGCGGTATGTTATCAAAGAAGAATATCTAAAATTATCAGCAAAGGCAATTAAAATACTACTTTCTTTCCCAACTACGTATCTTCATATATATATTCAAACAAAACCATACATCACGACAGACAGAATGCTGTATCCAACTGTCTTTTACTAAGTCACACGTTAGAAAGATTTGGAAAAATGAAAACAGAGTTCTCTCTCCTCACTAAATCACTTGTTTTAGAAAGGATAGTTATTTCTCGTAAAAATGTTACTTATGTTTCTATATAATGAGTTTCTTATTGTTCTTTTTAAATGAGTTAAGAAATCTTTAAAAATGTCTTGTTTTATTTTCTAAAATGGTAAATATTGATGGATGTAACAAATGTAAACCAGACCTCTTATTTTAAGTTCTTTTTAAAAGCGTAACCAGCAGCTATCCTCCTGCTCACGATTTGTGAACTACTGATCTAGAGTACAAAGAACGCCCTCAAATCAATAATGAGATAGGATCCCAGCAGAAGAAATGGGCCAAGGATTTAAACAGGTAATTTATAGAAAAAGCCAACAGGCATATGAAGAGTTGCTTGGCCTCATTATTAATCAGAGAAATACAAGCAAAATTGTGACATTACTTTTTTTTAATTGAAGTCTATTTGCCAACACATAGCATAACACCCAGTGCTCATCCCGTCAAGTGCCCCCCTCATTGCCTGTGACCCAGTCACCCCAACCCCCCGCCCATCTCTCTTTCCACCACCCCTTGTTCGTTTCCCAGAGTTAGGTGTCTCTCATGTTCTATCGCCCTCACTGATATTTTCACTCATTTTCTCTCCTTTCCCCTTTATTCCCTTTCACTGTTTTTTATATTCCTCAAATGAATGAGACCATATAATGTTTGTCCTTCTCCAATTGACTTACTTCACTCAGCATAATACCCTCCAGTTCCATCCACGTGGAAACAAATGGTGGGTATTTGTCGTTTCTAATGGCTGAGTAATATTCCATTGTATACATAGACCACATCTTCTTTATCCATTCATCTTTCGATGGACACCGAGGCTCCTTCCACAGTTTGGCTATTGTGGACATTGCTGCTAGAAACATCGGGGTGCAGCTGTCCTGCCGTTTCACTGCATCTGTATCTTTGGGGTAAATCCCCAGCAGTGCAATTGCTGGGTCATAGGGCAGTTCTATTTTTAACTCTTTGAGGAACCTCCACACAGTTTTCCAGAGTGGCTGCACCAGTTCACATTCCCACCAACAGTGCAAGAGGGTTCCCCTTTCTCCACATCCTCTCCAACGTTTGTTGTTTCCTGTGTTGTGAATTTTCCCCATTCTCACTGGTGTGAGGTGGTATCTCATTGTGGTTTTGATTTGTATTTCCCTGAAGGCAAGTGAAGCGGAGCATTGTCTTATGTGCTTGTTGGCCAGGTCTATGTCTTCCTCTGTGAGATTTCTGTTCATGTCTTTTCCCATTAATGATTGGATTGTTTGTTTCTTTGCTGTTGAGTTTGATAAGTTCTTTATAGATCTTGGATACTAGCCCTTTATCTGATAGGTCATGTGCAAATATCTTCTCCCATTCTGTAGTTGTCTTTTAGTTTTGTTGACTGTTTCTTTTCTTTTCTTTTCTTTTTTTTTTTTTTTTGTTGATTGTTTCTTTTGCTGTGCAGAAGCTTTTATCTTGATGAAGTCCCAGTAATTCAGTTTTGCTTTTGTTTCCCTTGCCTTCATGGATGTATCTTGCAAGAAGTTGCTGTGCCAAGTTCAAAAAGGGTGTTGCCTGTGTTCTCCTCTAGGATTTTGATGGATTCTTGTCTCCCATTTAGATCTGTCATCCATTTTGAGTTTATCTTTGTGTATGGTGTAAGAGAATTGTCTAGTTTCATTCTTCTGCACGTGGCTGTCCAATTTTCCCAGCACCATTTATTGAAGAGACTGTCCTTTTTCCAGTGGATAGTCTTTCTTGCTTGTTGAATATTAGTTGACCATAGAGTTGAGGGCCCATTTCTGGATTCTCTGTTCTGTTCCATTGATCTATGTGTCTGTTTTTGTGCCAGTACCACACCGTCTTGATGATCACAGCTTTGTAGTACAACCTGAAATCCAGCATTGCGATACCCCTGGCTCTGGTTTTCTTTTTTAATATTCCCTTGGCTATTTGGGGTCTTTCCTAATTCCACACAAATTTTAAGATTATTTGTTCCAAGTCTCTGAAAAAGTCCATGGTGTTTTGACAGGGATTGCATTAAATGTGTAAATTGCCCTGGGTAGCATTGATTTTTCACAATATTAATTCTTCCAACCCATAAGCATGGAATATTTTTCCATCTCTTTGTGTCTTCCTCAATTTCTTTCAGAAGTTTTCTGTAGTTTTTAGGGTATAGATCTTTTACATCTTTGGTTAGGTTTATTCCTAAGTATCTTATGCTTTTGGTTGCAATTGTAAATGGGATTGACTCCTTAATTTCTCCTTCTTCAGTCTCATTGTTAGTGTATAGAAATGCCACTGATTTCTGGGCATTGATTTTGTATCCTGCCACACTGCCGAATTGCTGGATGAGTTCTAGCAATCTTGGGGTAGAGTCTTTTGGGTTTTCTATGTACAGTATCCAATCTTGGGGTGGAGTCTTTTGGGTTTTCTATGTACATCTGCAAAGAGGGAGAGTTTGACTTCTTTGCTAATTTGAATGCCTTTTCTTTTTGTTGTCTGATTGCTGAGGCTAGAACTTCTAGTACTATGTTGAATAGCAGTGGTGAGAGCGGACATTCCTGTCGTGTTCTTGATCTTAGGGGAAAGGCTCCCAGTGCTTCCCCATCAAGGATGATTTGCTGGGGGATTTTTGTAGATGGCTTTTAAGAGGCTGAGGAATGTTCCCTCTATCCCTACACTCTGAAGAGTTTTGATCAGGAATGGATGCTGTATTTTGTCAAATGCTTTCTCTGCATCTATTGAGAGGATCATATGGTTCTTGTTTTTTTCTCTTGTTGATATGATCTATCACCTTGATTGCTTTACAAGTGTTGAACCAGCCTTGCATCCCGGGGATAAATCCCACTTGGTCATGGTGAATAATCTTCTTAATGTACCGTTGGGGTCATGGTGAATAATCTTCTTAATGTATTGTTCGATCCTATTGGCTAGTATCTTGTTGAGAATTTTTGCATCTGTGTTCATCAGGGATATTGGTCTATGATTCTTTTTAGTGGGGTCTTTGTCTGGTTTTGGAATTAAGATGATGCTGGCCTCATAGAAAGAGTTTGGAAGTACTCCATCCCTTTCTATCTTTTGGAACAGCTTTAGTAGAATAGGTATTGTTTCTTTAAATGTTTGTTAGAATTCCCCTGGGAAGCCATCTGGCCCTGGACTTTTGTGTCTTGGGAGGTTTTTGATGACTGCTTCAATTTCCTCCCTGGTTATCAGCTTGTTCAGGTTTTCTATTTCTTCTTGTTCCAGTTTTGGTAGTTTGTGGTTTTCCAGAAATGCGTCCATTTCTTCTAGATTGCTTAATTTATTGGCGAATAGCTGCTCATAATATGTCTTTAAAATTGTTTGTATTTCCTTGGTTTGGTTGTGATCTCCCCTTTTTCATTCATGATTTTATTAATTAGAGTCTTTTCGCTTTTGTTTTTAATAAGGCTGGCTAATGGTTTATCTATCTTATTCTTTCAAAGAACCAACTCCTGGTTTTGTTGATCTGTTCTACAGTTCTTCTGGTCTCTATTTAATTGATTTCTGTTCAAATCTTTATTAACTCTCTTCTTCCGCTGGGTGTAGGTTTTATTTGCTGTTCTTTCTCCAGTTCCTGTAGGTGCAAGGTTAGCTTGTGTATTTGAGTTTTTTTCCAGTTTTTTGAGGGATGCTTGTATTGTGATGTATTTCCCTCTCAGGACTGCTTTTGCTGTATCCCAAAGATTTTGAACAGTTGTATCTTTGTTCTATTAGTTTCCATGAATCTTTTTAATTCTTCTCTAATCTCCCGGTTGACCGTTTCATCTTTTAGCAGGATGGTCTTTAACCTCCACGTGTTTGAATTCCTTCCAAATTTCGTCTTGTGATTGAATTCTAGTTTCAAAGCATTATGGCCTGAAAATATGCAGGTGACAATCCCAATCTTTTGGTATCAGTTAAGACCTGATTTGTGACCCAGTATGTGGTCTATTTTGGAGAATTTCCATGTGTACTTGAGAAGAATGTGCATTCAGTTGCATTTGGATGTAAAGTTCTGTAAATATCTGTGAAATCCATCTGGTCCAGTGTATCATTTAAAGCTCTTGTTTCTTTGGAGATGTTGTGCTTAGTAGATTTGTCATTTGTAGAAAGTGCTGTGTTGAAGTCTTCCAGTATTAGTGTATTATTATCTAAGTATGTCTTAACTTTGGTTATTAATTGACTGATATACTTGGCAGCTCCCACATGAGGGGTATAAGTATTCATGATTGTTAGGTCCTCTTGTTGGATAGAATCATTAAGTATAATATTGTGTCCCTCTTCATCTCTTACTACACTCTCTGGGATAAACTTTAATTTATCTGATATGAGGATGGCTACCCCTGCTTTCTTTTGAGGACCATTTGGATGGTAAATGGTTCTCCAACCGTTTATTTTCAGGTTGTAGGTGTCCTTGGGTCTAAAATGAGTCTCTTGTAGACAGCAAATAGATGGGTCTTGCTTTTTTATCCAGTCTGAAACCCTGCGCCTTTTGATGGGGTCATTAAGCCCATTCACGTTCAGAGTTACTATTGAGAGATATGAGTTTAGTGTCATCATAATACCTATTCAGTCCCTGTTTTTGTGGCTTATTTCTTTGGGCTTCCTCTTTCTTTTACAGAGCCCCCCTTAACACTTCTTGCAGAGCTGGTTTGGTGGTCACATATTCTTTCAGTTTCTGCCTATCTTGGAAGCTCTTTATCTCTCCTTCTATTTTGAATGAGAGCCTTGCTGGATACAGTATTCTTGGCTGCATGTTCTTCTCATTTAGGACCCTGAATATATCCTGTCAGCCTTTCTGGCCTACCAGGTCTCTGTGGAGAGGTCTGCTATTAATCTAATAGTTCTCCCCATATAAGTTAGGGATCTCTTGTCTCTTGCTGCTTTAAGGATTTTCTCTTTATCTTTGGAGTTTGCAAGTTTCACTATTAAATGTTGAGGTGTTGAATGGTTTTTATTGATTTTAGGGGGGGAATCTCTCTATCTCCTGGATCTGAATGCCTGTTTCCCTCCCCAAGTTAGGGAAGTTCTCAGCTATGATTTGTTCAAATATGCTTTCTGGTCCTCTGTCCTTTTCGGAGCCCTCTGGAACCCCAATTAAATGTAGATTTTTCCTTCTGAGGCTGTCATTTATTTCCCTTAACCTTTCCTCATGATCTTTTAATTTTTTTTTCTCTTTTTTTCCTCAGTTTCCTTCCTTGCCATCAACTTGTCTTTGATGTCACTCATTCGTTCTTCTACCTCATTAACCCTTGTTGTTAGGACCTCCAGTTTGGATTGCATCTCATTTAATTGATTTTTAAATTTTGGCCTGATTAGATCTAAATTCTGAACTCATGAAGTCTCTTGAATCCTTTATGCTTTTCTCCAGAGCCACCAGGAGCTTTATAGTTGTGCTTCTGAATTGGCTTTCTGACATTGAATTGTAATCCAAATTCTGTAACTCTGTGGGAGAGAGTACTGTTTCTGATTCTTTCTTTTGTGGTGAGCTTTTCTTTCTAGTCATTGTGCTCAGTGCAGAGTGGCGAAAAACGAGTTGTACTGGAAAAAGAAAAAAAGAGGACAAAAAAGAAAAAAAAAACAACCAAAAAATCCCCCCCAAATAAAAAAAAAACCAAAACAAGGAGGGGTATCCTCTGGTTCTATATAGTGTAAATCCCTCGACTTCCCCTGGAGCTTTCCAGCACTGCTTGGTCAAGAACTTGCTCTTCCCCTGTCTTTCCAGCTGGCCTTCTGGGGGAGGGGCCTGCTGTGCTGATTCTCAGGTGTGTGCACCTGGGGGAGCTGCCTCGCCCCTGCCTGGTGCACCGCTAGGTGAGAGCTGTTTACCCCACGAGGCCCCTGTTCCCTGTGGCCCTGCTCCATCCCAGGCTCAGGGTGACACCAGGAGGGACAACTCCCCTGGCAGCGGCCAGCTCTCCAGCCCTGGAGTCAGCTCCCCTGTAACTCCCGCAGCTCCCAGTCCGCGGGAGCCTGGATGCTCGGGGTGTGGGGGGCGCTGGGGTGCGGGGCACTGACCTGCACAGCTCGGGGGCGCCTGGTGGCAGGAGCTCCTCGCTGTCCTGGGCCCTCCCGGCCTCCGCTTGTCCCGGGGGGAGCGCGGGACCTGGGCTGTGTCCCCTGCGCCCTGGGCTCTGGGGCCTGTGCCTGGACCCCCCCCCCCGGGGTGCGCAGCCCCCTCCGCGGAGCCGCCGCCTGCCCGACCCGCTGCTCCCGAGGCCCCGCCGGGCACGCTCCAGCCCTCAGCCACGCTCTCCCGGGTGCACCTCCTCTGTTAGTGACCCGGGAACCTGGGGGCTCCACTGCCCCTCCTGGGGTCCTGCCCGGGTTCCCTGCTAAGGGCAGAACCCGGTGCGGGCTTTTAAAGTTCCTGCTTCCCCGGGGCTGGGCTCTCCTGCCCCGAGGCTCTCGCCGCCCCCTGAGCCCGGCTCCTCGCGGGGCCCCTCCCGCACTGGATTCTTTTTTTCTTTTTCCGTCTTCCTACCTTGTTAGAAGCGCAAACTCTTCCCTCTGTAGCGTTCCAGCTCTTCTCTCTTTAAATCTCAGGCCGAATTTGTAGGTTTTCAGGATGATTTGAAAGTTATCTGGGTAAGTTGGTGGGGACAGGTGACTTGGGGACCCTACTCCTCCGCATCTGGTCCCGCCCCCCTGTGACATTACTTTATACCTATTCCTGGCAGGTGTAGAAAGCCACGTAATGACAAGTGTTGGTGTGCTGTGAGGACAGAGGAAGCCCTTGCTGGAAGTGTGAAAAGTATAGCCATTCTGGGAAGCAATCTCCTCATTGTTATTTCTATTAAATAGGCACAGTCCTTCTGACCTAGCATTCCTACTTTTGGGTATAGGAACAAAAGAAGTTGTCATAAGAGTCATTTGACATTAGTGCAGATGTATATCACAGCTGTTTGTGGTAGCAGGGAGCTGGAAGCTTTCTGGGTGCCCCTCGCTGTGGGTAGATTGGCAATAGGTGAATATACAGTAGCAGATTACATATGCCATGAATATATCACAAAGAAAATGCTACGAGACATGAGATGGAAGCAGGAGTGATCCCCAGTGCAATCTTATTTGTGTAAATTAAGATTACAGTCGTATGAAGCAATGCATGCTTTGCAAGAACATATGTGGAAGGGTCCCCATTGTATGAGGTCCATAGGTTGCTAAAGAATATCATGGACTATGTGACTTACACAAATAGAAATTTATTCTTTTGAAGTTCTAGAAGCCAGAAATCTGAAATTAAAGTGTCGGCAGGGCTGGTACCTTTTGGAGACACTCTGAAGAATCTTCTTCATGCCTCTCTCCTTGCTTCTGGTGGTTGCTGGCAATCCTTGGTGTTCGTTGGCTTCCAGATACATCCCTCCAATCTCTGCCTTTGCCTTCCTTCTCTATATGTCTCAGTCTTTCTCTGTGTCCAAATTTATCTCTTCTTATAAGGACACCAGTCATGTTGGGTTTAAAGGCCTACTCTGATCTAATATGACCCGTGACTTCATTATAACTGCAAAAGACCTTATTTTTAAATAAGTTCACATTCATACATTCTGGGTAGACATGAATTTTTTTGGTGGGGGGCACACTATTCAACTGCATATAAATCAAACATATGAGAATGGTTGGCTATACAGGGCAAGGGAGCAAGGATGTGAAATAGAGATGAATAAGTTTAAACAAGCAAACCAACAGTAAGCAAGCAAGGGATGGCCCTTTATATATATTTTTTTGAAGTTTTATAAAAGGTAATTTTGTGTTTTTTTAAATTTATTTTTTATTGGTGTTCAATTTGCCAACATATAGAATAACACCCAGTGTTCATCCTGTCAAGTGCCCACCTCAGTGCCCGTCACCCAGTCACCCCCACCCCCCTGCCCACCTCCCCTTCCACTACCCCTAGTTCGTTTCCCAGAGTTAGGAGTATTTCATGTTCTGTCTCCCTTTCTGATATTTCCCACTCATTTTTTCTCCTTTCCCCTATATTCCCTTTCACTATTTTTTATATTCCCCAAATGAGACCATATAATGTTTGTCCTTCTCCGATTGACTTATTTCACTCAGCATAACACCCTCCAGTTCCATCCACGTTGAAGCAAATGGTGGGTATTTATTGTTTCTGATGGCTGAGTAATATTCCATTGTATACATAAACCACATCTTCTTTATCCACTCATCTTTCCATGGACACCGAGGCTCCTTCCACAGTTTGGCTATTGTGGACATTGCTGCTAGAAACATCGGGGTGCACGTGTCCTGCTGTTTCATTGCATCTGTATCTTTGGGGTAAATCCCCAGCAGTTCAATTGCTTGGTCATAGGGCAGATCTATTTTTAACTCTTTGAGGAACCTCCACACAGTTTTCCAGAGTGGCTGCACCAGTTCACATTCCCACCAACAGTGCAAGAGGGTTCCCTTTTCTCTGCATCCTCTCCAACATTTGTGGTTTCCTGCTTTGTTAATTTTCCCCATTCTCACTGGTGTGAGGTGGTATCTCATTGTGGTTTTGATTTGTATTTCCCTGATGGCAAGTGATGCGGATGGGCCTTTATAGAGCCAAGGGATGTCTACATAGTCAATCCCACAAAAAGAAACGTCTTTCCATCAGTCATGGCTCCAGATTTAAGCATACAACAGCAGCAACAAAACCTAATAAAAAAAATAAACACAACGGCCCTTGAGAATTTTTAACTGTAATCTTGGCTTGGAGCTAGAATTTACACTAACTGAAGATCTAAAGGACCCTAAGAAGAGAATTCATTGAGTTTAAAGTAGTAATGATTTTGGACTCCCAGGTGTTTAGTTGGTTGAGTGTTGGACTCTTGATCTAGGCTCAAGTTGTGATCTCATGGTCATGAGTTGGAGCCCCACACTGGACTCAATGTTGGCTATGGAGCTTACTATAAATAAATAAATGAATAAATAAATAAATAAATAAATAAATAAATAAATAAATAAAGTAGTAATGATTTGGTAACACTTCCTGCCATTTGGCTTAAGTAAATACAAACACTCTTGGAAGAAAAAACTCTCTTTATTCAGGTCTTTTTTTTTCTTTTCTTTTTTTTTTTTCTTTATTCAGGTCTTAAAGAACTTCCAGAGATAGAATTTCTCAAAAACCAAGAAAGATAAAATAGTGCATGTAACTTCTACACATTTAGAGGGAGAAAATCGAGTAGGACAAATTATAAACAATATTAAAGATAGCAAGCAGAGAGAAAAAATAGGGAAGAAAACAACTTGCAGAAAGCACAAAGAAAGCATAATGAATTCAAGTATTTTAGCTTTCACCATATATACACTTGTGTGTGTGTGTGTGTGTGTGTGTGTGTGTGTATTCTAAGCTTGCTGGTTTGGACAGATTATCAGAATGGCTTAAAAATAAGTAAAAACTCAGCTACATGCTTTTTTTTTTTATGTATGATAGTCACAGAGAGAGAGAGAAAGAGAGAGAGAGAGAGAGAGGCAGAGACACAGGCAGAGGGAGAAGCAGGCTCCATGCACCGGGAGCCCGACGTGGGATTCGATCCTGGGTCTCCAGGATCGCGCCCTGGGCCAAAGGCAGGCACTAAACCGCTGCGCCACCCAGGGATCCCAGCTACATGCTTTTTAACTGAAAACATCAGGACATACAGAGTTTGTAAACACACAGATAGAAAAAGATTTATTAGCAAATAGTCCATAAGCCCTCATTCATGGAGCTGTGTTAATATCATGCAAAAAAGGCTTTAGAGCAAAAAGGTTTTACTAGAGTAAATCCTGAATGTAAGATTGACTTAAATGGGAAATTAATGGTATTCACTAGATTATGCAGATAAAGGAGAAAAAGCATGTGATCATTACAATTGAGGTAGAGAAATTATTCAATACGACTTAGCATTTATTCATGATATTCTTAGCAAACTAAGATAACTTTTACATCTGATAAAGGCAATTCCCTAATCAATCTATAGCAAGACTCATACTTAATGGTAAACCTTTAGAAACATTTTTTTAATTTTTATTTTTTAAAGATTTTATTTATTTATTCACAACACACACACACACACACACACACACACAGAGGTAGAGACATAGGCAGAGGGAGAAGCAGGCTCCATGCCCGATGCCCTATGTGGGACTCGATCCCTGGACTCTGGGATTATAACCTAAGCCAAAGGCAGCTGCTCAACCACTAAGTGATGCAGGCATCCCTAGAAACACTTTAGAATAAGAAATAAGACAAGGATGCTTGCTCTAATTGCATCTTTTAAACTTTGTACTGCAATCCTAGTCAAAGCAACGAATTAAATGAAATAAAGCCTAAGGATCTATACAGAAAACCTAAAAGATCTATAGGCAAATTATTAAAATTATTAATAGCTCAAGTGAATATAAAATGAACACAATTCAAATTGCATTTCTATGCAGCCATTAGAATATATGATAGCATTTAAGACAAACAAACAATGTAAGTACGGCATCTGGGAGATAAATCTAAAAACAGATATCTAATATTTTTATCTAGCCAAAATACATAAATCTTCATTTAGGTCTTTAGGAAAGACCTAAATAAATGAAAATACATACCATGTTTATGGATAGGATAATTGAATATCATATAGGGGATAATGTTCGCTAAATTGATCTATAACAATTCCAAATGGACTAGCACAAACTGGTTTTGAACTTTTCAGTGGAATATCAGTGGACCACCAAGTCTTCTCAGAAGAAGAGCAACCTGGGAGGCTATTCATCTAATACAAAGATTTAAGATGAAACTAGAATAATTAATATCATGAGGATCCTCTTGGATGGGACTTTTGGCTGGCTCTTCCCTGGAAACTACCACCACAAAATCCCACCTACCTTTGCCAGCCACCTGCAGAGGTAAAGCTTGCTCCAGTGCTGTGCCACCGGGCAGGGAGGATGAATTCTAATCTTTTGTCCTTAACTCTCCGCACGTGTAGGTGTAGATGCCAATCCTTATGACCCCTAAATGCTCTCTGTTAACACTTTTGCAGTTCCTTCACTCAGCTTGAGATCAAGTGACAGACCCCATGTCCTGTGGAGGTGTGTGGGAACCTCTACAGACTTGCTTAACTCCTCTGAAGAAACTTCCTCTCCCTGGCCATCTTTTGAAGGGAGAAGGTGGGTGACCAACCCACACAGACAGAAGTGGTGTTGTGCTTCCTGCATGAAGAGCCTGCTACATGACCTCATAATGGGGGCACATGGCACCACTGCTCTTTTCAGTCTTTGGGAGCTCTGCCAAAACTGAAACTCTGAGACAAAAGGAGGAGTTGCATGTCATATCCTGTTACAGTGATTCTAAAGTAGTTTGGGTTATGACAAATGGGACCAGATCAACTCCTGCTGACTCTGCTCATCTCTGTTTCCTTTGCGTGTGTGTTTTGCCCAGCCAGAACAGTGGTTATCAGCTGAGATCACTAAACTATGTATTGAAGCACAGAATTATGTGTGCTGGGCTCCCTCTTTACGTGATGTGATTTGTGGCTGTATCGAGAGAAGAATAGGAGGGGTCGAGTCCCAGACTTGGATTTGACAGAAGTGGATGTGAATTTGTGTTACTTCTCTGAGCCTCAGTTTCTTTATTCATAAAATGAGGACAATGATGCCTCCATGCAGGGATATGTGTAACACTTTCAAAGTCCATAATAGAAGGCTGGGGTTATGGCTTGATGCACCATCTCTTCCCTTTGCTAAGTTTGGAATAGAGCAAAGGTGTGTGTGTGTGGAACGTGTGTGTATACACACATGTTCTTGTGCTTGTGTCTGTGAATCTGTATGACTTGGTTTCTCTCCATACTTTATGTACTGCACATAACCACTATCAATAGTAATCATGGTAATACGTGGGATATTGGCCAAATAAAGTCATAAGCAAGTTGCTCTCATTTTTTAGACCATACCT
Organism: Vulpes vulpes; assembly: GCF_048418805.1. Lineage (NCBI taxonomy): Eukaryota > Metazoa > Chordata > Mammalia > Carnivora > Canidae > Vulpes > Vulpes vulpes. The sequence goes on along the minus strand of NC_132793.1, from coordinate 94,871,002 downwards.
GCTGAAGCTCACATTCTGCAACATGAAATACTTGATACCTCTGCCCTTCTCCGTCAGTCTTTTTTTTTTTTTTAAATTATTTATTTTTGATAGTCATACAGAGAGAGAGAGAGAGAGAGGCAGAGACACAGGCAGAGGGAGAAGCAGGCTCCATGCACCGGGAGCCCGACGTGGGATTCGATCCCGGGTCTCCAGGATCGCGCCCTGGGCCAAAGGCAGGCGCCAAACCGCTGCGCCACCCAGGGATCCCTGCCCTTCTCTTTCCTATTTGGCAGCAGCCTAGAATCTGGGCTTTATGTGGTTGAAGTGATCGATTGCCTTTTCTGCACGTGAGTGCAAGACAACTAGGTGGGGAAGGGGAGAGGTGAGCACTGGGGAAAAGTTACTAAAACCAACAGTCCTAGGGTGTCATACTATATTCTTGGGACTATGGGCATCGTTAACCATGGGGTATTCTCTCTCCTAAGCAGAAGGCACCTGAGATTGAGTGAACAGGATTTTTTTTTTTACTGTGATTTCAAGGCTTTCCTTTGGTGGATGTGATGTCATGATACATTGGAAGTATATGAGCCTTGAAGAGCACCTCCCTGATCATACTTGTTCTATCCCTTCCCCAGAATCAGACATTTCTCTCAATATAATCACCTCACTTAAGGACTCAGGCTGGTATCTCTGGATTTAGATTTCTTGTCCAGCTGCAAGAGGGCCTGAAGGCAGTGAGGGTGATGAAGCATCAAGGGACAGTTAGTGTGATACTCATGGGTGAGAAGCCTGGTATCCATGCGAAGGTGTCAGGCACCCAGGGGGATATGTTGAGATTCCTTCATCCAGCAAACTAGCTACAGAGAAGGGAACCATAGGGAAGTGATCTAAGGAAGGGATTTGAATCATGAGCTCTTTGCAGATGAGAAGACTACCATCAACAGGCAAAAATTTCCTTATTGGATGTGAACAAAAATGACATGGGGGCTATACAGTGGAGCTGTGGTAGGAGGGTCCCAATTGTCAGATGAGATGCTGGGTCAAATACTTTTATATTTCTTATCCACTCTTGAAGCAGTGACTCTAGGGTCTGGTATTCTTCTTGCCCTCTTCCCCATTTAGGACTGCCCAGCCTTTCCTTTAGTCTTTGTGGGAAGGTTTTGGTTGGATCCTATTGAAGGAACTGAGGTACATTTGGAGGAGACCCTGGCTGTGATAGTCTGTGTTGGAGTGTGATGCTTGGGAGGTTTCAGGGAAATATTTACCTGGAGGAGCTGTAATTCATGTAATTTAAGGGCTAAACTCAAGTCCTGGGAGCATAGTGAGGTCTTTCGTAGGAAAAGGGGACAAAAGAAAGGGCCAGGAAGAAAATGAAGTTTGGGATGCATTGAAGTGAAGGGTTTGGGTGATAATGTGGAGAGAGAGAAAAAGAAAGGGAGGGAAGACAGTTCCTCTGAGCAGTAGCAGGGACCCTGCAGGCTTGAGGGTTAACCCACAGCTGCTTTGTTCTGGGGCAGTGGTCCCTGGACAGCAGTATCACCCTTAGACATTGGAGTGCCCTGGGATACCTGGGTGGCTCAGTGGTTGAGCATCTGCTTTTGGTTTGGATTGTGATCCTGGGATCCTGGGATCGAGTCCTGCATCAGGCTCCTCACAGGGAGCCTGCTTCTCCCTCTGCCTATGTCTCTGCCTCTCTCTTTGTGTCTCTCATGAATAAATAAAATCTTAAAAAAAAAGAAGTTGGAGTGCCCTGATCTAACCCATAAGGAGCGCAGGTCCTGTTCGAATGGTTTCATATGCTGTCCATGATGGTTACTGAGGAGCGGTCAAGAGCATTTCTGGATAATCTAGATGTGAACTCTAAAAGGTAGCAAAGGTCCAGGTGGTCCAGTTAGAAGACTGAGCAAGTCTTCAGGCCTGACCCATTTCCCAGTGGATAGTTAGTAAGAGCACACCTCTATGGCACTTTACCCGCTTGCCAGGCATTTTAGTGTCTATAATGTTTTGAGATGGCAGCTGTTTATTGTTTCAGTTTTACATTGGATGAAACAGACATGCAGGGAGGAGGAAAAGGATGGTCAGAGCCATCCATCCACTAAGCGGCCAAGCGGGGTGCCAAGTTCAGGTCAGCCTGACTCTGAGGCTGGTGCCTCAACCATGCTTAGGCCTCGGGGTCCTCAGGCCGCAGGATGGTCATGTTGGAAAAGACATTGAGAGTCTGTCTCCCAACCTGCTACTTTTACAAAGGGAAAATTGTGCCTGCAGAGAGAAATGCATGAATTTTTTTTTTTTTTTAAAGGTTCACAGTTGGACAGAACTGGGATTTGAAGGTCTGGAATCCTGACCTGGGTCCACTGCTCTTTTTCTTTTTGTTTGGGTGCTGGCTTCTTACCCTGGTTCCATCATTGACAGCTGAGCCAACCTTAGACTCTTAGTCCTCCAGAATGGTGCACTCCCTCTCAGGTGCTGTTATCATCAGGACGGTCCCATGGTTGGGGAGCACAGAGCCTCTTCTTAGGGTAAAAGTCCACTTAAGAAACACTATTAACATTATTCATTTTTTCAACTACCCTAATCTATTTGTAACCAGAAACTCTTAGAGTTATACTTATAATTATATATAATATATAAATATATCTGTATGTTTAAAGGCAGAGAAGTGATCCAAAATTTAAATTACAATTCTTCCTGTCACTTCTTGGTCAGCGTAAGGAATATTGAGTTTTCTAAGTGCTCATGTAAGATACGAAATACCTGGGCAGCAGAAGCAATTTGCTACTGAAATTGAAACCTTGCGAATCAATTATCAGGAACTAGAGCATGCATTTTCTCCTAAGTCAAAAAATTTATTCTTCAAAATGACATTTGGCTGCTCACTGCATGTCATAATCAGAGGGAGCTCCTGCAAGGTGGCTCCGCATCCTGATGAAAAAGAAAAAAAAGAGAACAAACCTTTTTTAAAAATATTTTCTTAAAGATTTATTTATTTATGATAGACATAGAGAGAGAGAGAGAGAGAGAGAGAGAGAGAGAGAGAGAGAGGCAGAGACACAGGAGGAGGGAGAAGCAGGCTCCATGCCGGGACTCCAGGATCGCGCCCTAGGCCAAAGGCAGGCGCCAAACTGCTGAGCCACCCAGGGATCCCTGAGAACAAACCTTCTTATCTGAAAAGTTGTAAATCTTTTAAGGTACATGATTCTATATTTTCAAGACTGAAACAGTCTTAGGAATTTGAGGAGTTTAAGAAAGCAAAATTAACTCCAGTTCAGCCCCTAATTGAATCATGGAAAGCAAAAATCCCAAGTTCTTCTGAGTGACACTTCATTGCTATTTCAGCAAGTCCAGACCCTGGGGGGAGAGAGAGCTTCAGAAGGCTGGCCCCGCAAGGGCTGTCTCCAGGCACCCAGTGTGGCCTGCTCTTCAATGCTATGGGGGGATATTTCATAATACAAGAGTGAGAAAGGGGCTTAGGATTCCTTGGTAGGGTGATTTTCAGTCCTGGCTGCATAGTGGAATTTCCTGGGAAGCTTTTATTTTTATTTTTTATGTATTCGTGAGAGACACACAGAGAGAGGCAGAGGCATAGGCAGAGGAAGGAGCAGGCTCCTTGTGGGGAGCCCGATGTGGGATTCGATCCCACCACCCTGGGATCACGACCTGAACCAAAGGCAGATGCTCAACCACTGAGCCACCCAGGTGTCCCTTTGGGATGCTTTTAAAACCCATGGATGCATGGTCCCTACCTCTAGAGATTGATTCAATTGATGTAGTTGGGAGCTCAGTACCTGTATTATTTAAAGAATTCCCCCTGCCCCCCAGGTGATTTTAATGTGCTGGCAGGATTGTCACCCTGGCTTCTCACAGAGAAGTAATGTGGGGATAAAATGAGAAAAATAAGAAAAAGCATACCCAGAACAGTTCCTGGAATCTAGGTGCTTAAACATGATGGCTTCCCTTCCCTTGTCTCCTCTGGCCACCACTGTGTTTGCCCCACCCCCATTGCACTGATACTCTCCATCCCATTGTTCATTCCCTGTCCTGTCTGGGTTCCTGATGAATGTAAACAAAAACCTTTGCAAATCCCATCTAAGTGCTCTCGTGTGTGTATGTGTGTGTCTGCACAAGCACGTGTGTGCAGAGTGGGCTCCATGCCTTCTTCAGAGGCAGGTGGTTGGGTGGGAAGTGTGGATTCTTTTTTTTTTTTTTTTTTAAGATTTTATTGGAAAGAGTGAAAGAGAGAGAGAGAGCATGGGCAGTGGTAGGAGCAGAGGGTGAAGAAGACTCCCTGCTGAGCCAGGAGCCCGATCTCAGGACTCTGGTATCATGACCTGAGCTGAAGGCAGACACTTAGCCAACTGAGCCACCCAGGCACCCCAGAAGTGTGGGTCTATGATTTCTAGCAGGGTGGAGGGAGCTTATCTTGCCTACTGGAGGAACTTCTTGGAGCATTCACTGCCATTGTTACTTGGGTGTAGAGTCTGCAAGTGTAGACTGTCCTAGACTGGAGACAGGTGGCCTGAATGGGGTTGAGGTGGGGGAGAGAGTTGCATGCTCCTGTGGCCTGGAGACTCACACTTAGTGGGAGTTAAGGGAGGGTCATTCCAGGCCTGAGCTCAGCATTTGGAAACTGTCCAAATGCTCTGCATGGGAGTAATGGGCAGTCCTGAGTCCTATTGGGTGGGAACAGGGCAGCAGAAGCTAGGAGGTCCAGGAATGTGTAGTCAGTTGGCCCCAATGCGCCTTGCTACTTTTTCTTGCTACCTTTTAGGTTCTTGGGCCGTGTACCTATTGCATATTTAGGCCCACAGGGCAAGGAGACCTGCACTGAAGTTTTCTTTTCCAGGGTGCAGCTTGGGCTCCAACTCTCAGAGGGTCACAAAAGAAGCCACTTGAGCCAGAGTTTGAAATGTTCTTGTTTCATCATGTCTGGTCGTAGGGAGCAGAGGCAGGCAAAGCACTGGCTGCCCCTTCTCAGATTATTTAAAATGCTGTGGCAAATTGAATGTGAGTTATTTTCAGGGTTGCAGTGAAGAATTGGTTTCTCAGTTGGCTAGTTGCACTGGCCTAGAGAGATCTTAGCCAGGCTCTTCAAACAGCTGAAAGACTGCCCTACATAGCTAGCTGACCTTGGCCTGGCCCTCAGATGCCCTTCTCTTCAGGTACCAGGTGAGGGACCTTTCTTGGAACTGCTAATCTCTCTCTCGATATGTAGCTCTCCATATGTATGTTTTCCGTATATATAAGTATGCTCTCTGTATAGAAATTATCTTATAAATCTCATGTTAAACATATTTATTTGGTGATTTGTTTGCTTTTGTAGTGAAGTGGCTCTGCCTCTGCCTTTTTCCTTTGAAATTGTAGAGGACTTAAGAAACCAAATAACCTTGGAAGTCAATTTGAAAATGAGCTTAACTTTGTATTTAAGATGAGCTTTAATTGACCATAGAAATGGAAAGTTCTTACCAAAGACGGATATTGGAAAGACATACATCAATGATTTTATTTCCCTTATTACTGTTTGTATTGGAATTAACTCTTCCAAATGAAGAGTGTAGGAGTAAAATTATGGACCACTTCTGAGATTAACGCCCCTAATATGGTGCATCTGGACATAGCGTGAGCTTTTCATCAATACTCTGCCAATAGAAGTCTTGCTGCCCTCCAGGATGAAACTGCCCGGCCTAGGAGAGTAATTTGATCTTGGAGTGACTTTAATCAATGTGCTTCTGTTAAGCAAATATTTCCAATTTTTCGGCAGGTTTGTTTGCTGTGTAAATTTTTTTTCTCTGCCAATATGCTGAGCTGGCACCATTAATTTCCACAGGTGGGACAGGGTTGTTGGCTTCCCTGGGTTCCTTCTCAGCATGTTGGGGAGCTGGAAGGATAGAATTTCATGAGCCATTTCAGCCAGCTGCTGAGCACCTGGGGCAATGGTTTACAATGACTTGGGGTGACCACTCTCTAATGCCAAGTGCCCCCCACGTTGCTGAGGAAGGTTCAGTCGCCTGAGGTTTACTTTGGACGCATTTTTAATCAGAGTGGTTGGCATAGACAGGAAGTCTGGGGTGGGAATGAAATATCTGAGAGCCACAGATGTTCAAGCTCGGGGGAACTTTCTGGAGTGGCTTCTCCTGCAGATTCTGCCTGAGTCAGTAGCTTAGGAAGCAGAATATTGAGATTCTGTGCCCCATGTTTCAAGCTAGAGAAACTGACTACATACAAATTGCTAATGTGCTGTTTAATGCACTTCCAGCTGCTCTAGTTTTAGCCCTCAGTGGGCAGAGAAAAATTTTTCAATGTGTCTTTAAATGTATGTTAGGAGAGAAAAGCAAAGCTGAAGTTCCATTAGAGGGAACAGGACATGGAAATGCTTGTGCCCATGTCCCCATGTCATACCCATACAGAGTCATGCCTGACCCAAGAGGCCAGCCTGACTCCACTGGGTGCTGTTTGGTTAACTTTTATCTTTTTCTGATAGATTTGCCGGTGATAGGGAAATGACCCCCCCTCCTCCTCGTGCTGTAGTGTTTTCCCGACCAGTTCCCCTGCTTCAAATTTTGCCCATCTTCAAGGCTCACCCAAATGCTAGACTTAGTAAGTCCAAGACTCCCTATTTATTTCTCCTATGGCACTGGGCATTGGCTACCTTGTTCCATTACCTTTGGTAACTATTTTGAAGACAAGGACTCTCTTTGAGTTGGGTTCCCAGCTCCTAGCTCAGTGTCTTGCAGGTGGAGAAAGCCCTTCTGCCTGAGGCTCTGAGTCACCAACCATCTTTGGCCCATGCTCACCTCCAGCAGGTTCGCTCAGCAGCTGATTTGTCCACTTCTATAGTCATCATCTGTAGCAACAAACGCATCTTCTCTAGGTTGGTGGGTGACTGGCTATCATTACAATGGAGGCCAGGTTTCTATCAACTTTTATAGAAAATAATGCAAACTGGAGAGCATAATGGCCATAATATAGCTTGGTCTTTTGACCAAGGCCTGGGGTGAGCATGTTTCACTCATGATAATGGTGATAGCAACTTCTGAGTGCCATCTGAGATGGCCAATGTTTTCAAGAATGTCCTCTCATTTAATTTTCCCAACAAATCTATGGGGTAGGTGGTAAGAGGCACACTTCACTAACGAGCAATTAGGTTTTAGAGGTGAAATTAATTTCCAAAGCTAGACCCAGACCCAGTGAAATTGGGGCTGCTTGGTTTCAGAGCCCTTGCTGCCCTCCATTCCAGGTGTCCAATATTTGGGTTCCAAGGGATATGGAAGCTGGAGAGAAAGACCAAAGTTCTACTGATAATGTATTGATTCTTCATGATGTGTGAGATTTGGGTTAGATTTTTGTGCACAGACTGAGGCTCATTCTAATCTGGCTTCTTGGTTACACTTTTTGACAGTGGTCTACAGAGGATTAATCCTTCTACAACTAATTGAGTTGAGGTATGCTCCAGACCACTGTTTCTGTTGGATATATCAATAAATACTAAGAGTTTGGTTCTTATGATGGGCAAGGAAGAAAAACTAATTTTCTATTTTCCCTAAACCTCTATTTCTCTTGTTAGAGTACTTTGGTAACTTTGCTGCTATAGGGGGAGACATTTCTGATCTGACAGACATAGAGCTGGACTAGAGTGTTTTGTCCCCTAAAGCCAGAACAGCTTATTATGTGTGATTTCCAAATTGCCAAAGCAAATTGACTTATAGTACTTGGGTCTATAAATAATTGGTTGGTATAAATGAACAGATAAATGCTCCTGACATAAATGATGCCAGCTCTATGGGAGAGCACACAACAGCAACATCAAGAGGGTTTATATCTTGAAGGGGGTATTTGAAATGAGGCCAAGAAACATTAAACAGCACACACACACTGGCAGACACTGCCGTAAATACCTAGGAAAGAACTTAGTACTTGCTGGCGGTAATATAGGCTCTGATTAGCAAAACAGGACACTTTATTGGAAAGTTCATGGCTCTCGCCATCCCCTCCCCCCCCACGCTAGTCCTCACTTCCAGCGTTATATGTCATAAGCAGGACTTTTGGGGAAGAGAGCAATCTGCAAAAACACATTTCTCCCCTTCTTGATTTCCACTGGAAAATAAAATAGGAGCTACCTCAGTGCTGTAGTGTGGCATCCACATTCTGGAAATTTTGAGGAATTTCTGCTGCATGGCTATTCCTGGATCGAGGAGGAATTTGCCTGCCATTTCACTCGCTTAAGAGCTTGCTTGGGAGGGGAGTTAGGGGATGGGGGCATTAAGAGATCTCAAGCTCCTAGTATAGGCCTGAGATCCCATATCTGCAAATCCAAAACATGAGTGGATTTGAGAAAGCACAGTTTGGACTTCAAAATTGGTACCAAGATAGATTTGGCTGCAAAATCTAGCCTCAACTGTAATGGATCAGAGTCATGACATTGTGAGCATAGGAGGAAACATTCCCACAGAGGAAGTGTGAAGGCTTGGGACAGAATAGACTTACCCATGGGAGACAGCAGCTGTTTATTCAAGGGGAAACTGTTTGGGTAGAAACTTGTGGCTAGTGAGAGCAAGGGCACAGGGAAAACTTTGAAAAACCATGCTTCATGGGGTTGGGTCTTCACCAGAGCATTTGCTCCCACCTCAATGACTGCCTCTAACCCAGTCCTGAAAAACACCCCCTCACCTCCTGGGGCAGAAGCTGTTAGCTTAGTTTGAATCAATATGCATTTGAAGTTAACACTGAATACTCTTCAGAAGAAGTGCTAGAGAGTGTATACTTATCCTCAAACTCATGTATGGCTTTTTATATACCACTCATACCTCAAAAGGCCAAAAAAAAAAAAAAAAAAAAAGGGTGTTACAATATTTATGGCCTATGTCTCATTATTTCAGTAGTCTTTAGTAATATACATTATGAAAAAATCTCCAATGTGATTATTTTGTACCCATTATTCCACTTACTGGGGAATATTCTTTTTTTTTTTTTTTTTTTTTTTTAATAGCAGAATAATGTATTTGATTTCAAGAGGTTGCCTGAAACCTGTCTGGGATGTCCTGTGATACCTATGTGGTGGGCAAGGTCAGTGTTCTTATCAGAATCCTGGTATCTGTGTTTATCATTTCATTTTCGTATGCTTTTATTTCCCAGCACTGGAGACCCAAAAACCTTCCTTAGAGGACTTCCCTCAGGCTACTGGAGCCTACTTTGCTCCTGCATAGTTGAAAGTACTGAAAGTACTTAAGAATTCATGCCTTATCTTCCCTCTCCTTCACTCTTAATCATCTGACTGGATACCCAGCTTCCTTGTCTCAAGTAGTACTTCATGGAGATAGAACTTACATTCCCATTGCCCATCAAGATACTTTGCTGTATGGTGACCTTCTTCTGCCTCTTTCTAAATTCTGAATTCTGAAACCCAGATGGCCTCAAGGGATGAGAAAAAGGATTGAAGACCTGTGTCCCCTTCCTTGGTGGGATTAGGACTGGCAGAGAGTGTAGGCCACAGAGCCTTAGACTCATCTCAATTTCACCCTTACCTCCTGGTTGTTTAGCAGGCACTATAGTACATATGGCCTGGCAGCCATAGGAACCATATGTTTCTTGTCAGTCCTGGGTGTGGATGGTCATGCAGTGAGTGGCTAACACCTATCAAGGGCAACTTTTTCAGACAATGAGTGGCTCATCTGGCCTGAATGATTCCTGGTTGTTGCTTAAATACAGACAAGATTTTCTGGATCATGCTTATGGAGCTCCTTTCTCTCACAGCTGTTGATTCTGGAACCTCCCTGCTGTACCCTTGCTGGCTTTCAGAAGATCAAAGTAACAGCATACTTTATTAAAAATGTCCCCTCTTCTCTTAATTTGGGCTGGAATGACTAGAGAACTTTATGTTCTCTGATGGAACTTGTCTCAAATGCCAATGCTGGACAAGCAAAAACTTTCCTCTATAAAGATAGGAAAAAGGAGTAAAACATTACTAGCAAGTAAATAAATTGCCTTTGCAAAGAAGATGGTTACACTGAGGAATCAGAATGAATGAATGCCCATGCTACTGTTGCTAAAAGATAACTTTGGAAACATGGGTTAGGGATGCAGCAAGATTAAGGAGAGAATTCTATCTCTCTGATGATTGTTAGGAAGAAGAAACAGGTGAGGGCAGTCCCGGTGGCCCAGCAGTTTAGTGCCGCCTGCAGCCTGGGGTGTGATCCTGGAGACCCGGGATGGAGTCCCACGTCAGACTCCCTGCATGGAGCCTTGCTTCTCCCTCTGCCTGTGTCTCTGCTTCTGTGTGTGTGTGTGTGTGTGTCTCAATGAATCAATAAATAAAATCTTAAAAGAAAAAAAGAAGAAACAGGTGAGATCAAGAAATCCTGCACGGGGTTGAAAACCTTGACTGTTGACTTAAGAATGGCAGAGAAGGGGGAGCCTGGGTGGCTCTGTTAGATAGGCTTCTGACTCTTGATTTGGACTCAGGTAATGGTCTCAGGGTTGTGAGATCAAGCCCTGTGTTGGGCTCCGTGCTGGGTGCAGAGCCTGCTTAGGATTCTCTCTCTTCCTCTCCCTCTATCCCTCCCACGCTCACGGCTTGTGCTTGCTCTTTAAAGAGATTTTAAAAGAAGAAAAAAAGAATGGCAGAGAGGCAATGAACAGCAGATTGGAGACTCTAAAAACTGAGTCAGTAAAAATGCTGGCCTGAGAAATCCTCCCAGGAGTCAATCTAAAATGATGGGAGGATGGATCAGAGTCATAATGGGAAAGTGGATCAGAGTCATGGATGGAGTATTTACTTTGTAATAAGTTACAATGTACATAAATAGTCACCAAGCCAAAAAAAAAAAAAAAAATAGAAGACACTTGCCTAGTTGAAGGTTTAAACACATTGGAGCTCCTCCTGCATAGTAGATGAAGTTAATGATAATCATCTAGACTTATACTAGTAGTGTTTTGAACATAAAGAATAAAAAATTTCAGGATCAAAAGACTGGGTCAAACACCAAGAAACCAAAGCCATCATTTTCTGAATCAATAGCAATGAGAGACAATTGAATGATATTAATAGAGATTTGATGGTGATTTAAGCTGACAAAGTCTTTGTGGGTCCCTTCCTCCACAAAGATATTAAAATGATATCTGTAGAAGTTAATAATATCCAGGCTGGATCATATTAATTTTTTCTCCCAATTTTTAAAGAAAATATTTTTATGTGTCCCTAATAATATCTTGGATCCTTGTGCCTACTGAGTATAATGGAGAAATAAGCAGTCCTGTACCAGGAATTCTTAGACCTGCTGTGAAGACCCAGACATTTGAAAGATTATCAACTCTTCCTGAAAAATTGAAATGCTTTCTCTCAGTCTTAGACATATAATCATCCCAAGGCTGAGGGAATTGTGGTTTCCTAGAATTGTCAGTGAACAATGAAGCTTATAAGATGTATAAATAAATTCAAACTGTTATTAATATAATACTGCAAGTGCCACAAATTATTCCTTAAAGAATAGATAATGTTAAATATGTTAATATGCATCTAACATCCTAGATTATTAAAACCAAATATAGAAAATTATGAAAGCTAGTAAGAAAAGAAAAAGTCAGCCAAATATCATCACTCACAGGTAGGGCTAATCAATGAATGCCATTTAATCTTTGACACTGGCAGAGAAAAAGGAATTCAAATATGGATACAGGGACACCTGGGTGGCTCAGTGGTTGAGCCTCTGCCTTTGGCTCAGGTCGTGATCCCAGAGTCCCAGGACTGAGTCCTGCATCATGCTCTTTGTGGGGAGCCTGCTTCTACCACTGTCTAAGTCTCTGCCTCTGTGTCTCTCATGAATAAATACATAAAATATTTAAAAAAGAATATTGATACATATTTCTAATTAAAGAAATCACTTGTAGAAAAGAAAATCACAACTTTTAAATCAATGGGTGAAAGAAAACATACCATTTAGCATAGAAAAAAATGGAAAAGAGTAAGCAAGGATAAAAAAAAACCATAAGGCAAAATGACTGAGGTGTTACTAAATTTTATGATAACAAATTGGTTATAAAATAATACAATGAAAGTATGCACTACTTTAGAAAACTAAAAATTACCTATTCAAGTTAAAGGGGAAAGAAATGACAAAAATAGATCTGAAAAATACAAAGCAAAAAAGCACAGATGGTATTTTTAATATTAGACAAAATAGAATTTTGGGCAAAAAAATGAAATGGAATAAAGAATTAAAGACTACAAGCCACAATAAATATTTAGAAATCATTTACTTTGGTATGATGAATAACAGCACAAAAATATAAAGTAATAATTTAAAAATGTGAGGAAAAGTGAAAAATGTAGTAATAAAATGTGTCATTCATCTCTAGTAAATAGGAAAAGCTTACATATAAAAAATTTGAGTAAATTAGGTAATAGTATTGATTTAATGTATATAAACTATATTCTGTGCCCTATAGGATACGTTTTTTTTCAAACTACTGTCAAAATTTTAAGAAAAGTTGATATTAACCCAGGCAATGAATGAAACTTCAGTATGTTAAAATTGGACCTTTTGGTGATTCTGCTCAAAAATGTAAAAATTAAGAAATTAAGGAAGTTTTAAAAGTACCAGTGTTGCAGCCCGGGTGGCGCAGCGGTTTAGCGCTGCCTGCAGCCCAGGGCGTGATCCTGGAGACCTGGGATCGAGTCCCACGTCGGGCTCCTTGCGTGGAGCCTACTTCTCCCTTTGCCTGTGTCTCTGCCTCTCTCTCTCTCTCTCTCTTTCTCTGTGCCTCTAGGAATAAATAAATAAAATCTTAAAAAAAAAAAAAAGTACCATTCTTGAAAAGGAAGCTCAGCTTTTCACTGAAGCCAGCTTAAGCTGACAGGAACTGTCAGGACCCACCTTTTCAGAAGTTTGGAATGGAATAAAAATACAACAGTCGGGAGTGCTTCATGAAGAAAGAAACTGCTAAATTTTTGTGAGAGCATCGTGGTGTTTTGACTTTGACTCCCCAGCTCTGTGCAGCTGCAAATATGGGGACTACATCAGTCTATATGCCTGGTGTGGCTTGCTGGTGCCACAGGGGGCAATGGGGGCTATGTTCTAAAAAAAATCATGACTGTGGGTTTTAACTGTTGTGTGGCACCCTGAGGGATGAGCTCAGGCCTTTCCTTTGTTTCATCCTCTTGGAACCCTCTCAGGACCAGGGTGGCCTCCTGGATGGTCGTTGTCAAAAGTATTTAATGACCGGAAGGCCCTTGGGGCTGGGGCCAACAGGTGGTCAAGCAACAGGTGGGCTGGAAAGCCAGGGAAGGAAGAGACTGAGGAAGGAGATGCATGGGTGAATATATGGGCTTTCAAGAGCTCTGGGGAGACTGGGGAAACTGGAATGCAGTGTGCAAGCCCAGGGCTGCGAGTGTGATTCCTGAGCTTGGATGTCTGGCTGATTTTTTAGGCAGGAAGGGAAGGCTAGGGCAGAACTGTAAGCAGTTGGGCCAAGCATCGAGGGAGGACAACAACTCCAAAGCGATCTGCAAAGACAGAGTAATTTTTTCTTTTGGCTTTAGGTGTTTAAGAAAATCTCTGTCAAATCACTAGCTGACCGCTAAGCTAATAGAACTTTGGGGCACCAACACCCCCAAAAGGATACAATTTTTACGAAAACAGTTAAAAAGATCACTGAACAGACAGTGACAAATGACTACAAGCAGCCACAAGAAACCCCGGGGAATAGGCAGAATCAGATTTCCAGAACCAGCACGTTGTAAGTACTTCAAAATATCTAGTTTTCAACAAAAAATGACAAGGCAGGGCAGCCAGGGTGGCTCAGCAGTTTAGTGCCGCCTTCAGCCAGTGCTGGATCCTGGAGTCCTGGGATCGAGTCCCACATCGGGCTCCCTGCATGGAGCCTGCTTCTCCCTCTGCCTGTGTCTCTGCCTCTCTTTCTGTCTCTCTGTGTCTCTCATGAATAAATAAAATCTTAAAAAAAAAAGACAAGGCATGCAAAGAAACGAGAAAGTATGGCCCAGTTAGAGGGAAAAAAAATTAACTCCAAGTCCCCCGGGGGAGGCCCAGACATTGGATTTACTAGATGATGACTTTGACTTTAAATCAACTGTCTTAACTATGCTCAAAGGGCTAATGGGAACTAGGAGAATGATTTCTCACCAAACACAGAATGTCGATAAAGAATTAACAATTATAAAAAGGAACCAACCAGAAATCCTGTGGCTTTAATGTATAATAACTGGAATGAAAGTTCACTAGAAGTTTCCATTTTGCTTCATTTTTAAGAGTGCCTGGGTGGCTCAGTTGGTTAAGCAACTTATTTGGCTTAGGTCATGATCCTTGGGTCCTGGGATGGAGCCCCGCATCCTCCTTGCTCAGTGGGGAACCTGCTTCTCCCTCTCCTTCCCACTCATGCTCTATGTCTGTCTCTCACTCTCTCAAATAATAATCCTTAAAAAAACAGGATATTTTAAAAATCTCTAAAACTATTAGATTTACAAGCAAATTCTCACAAATTAAAACATGCATCATCTTTTGTTAACTATCTCTGGCTTTAAAAAAATCAGACAAAAGAGGGGGAAAGTAACACTGTAGAAAACTATTGCTTATCAACAATGATACAAAATCTTAAAATACCAAGATTTAACATTTTGAAGTGACTAAAAAGGATTTACACAGGAAATGCATAATGATTGTCGAATGTTTCTATCAACAAGAGTAGGTTAATCATATGTGACGCCTGGCTGGCTCAGTGGTTGAGCGCCTGCCTTTGGCTCAGGTGGTGATCCCAGGGTCCTGGGATCCAGTCCCACATTGGGCTCCCTGCAGGGAGCCTGCTTCTCCCTCTGCCTATGTCTCTGCCTTTCTCTCTGTGTATCTCATGAATAAATAGAATCTTAAAAAAAAAGAGCAGACAATAATAGTTGATGTTCCAAATTATTTGATAAAACAGAGCATCCATGTCAAATAAACTTCAGAAACTTGGGGATGGGTACTTAGACAGAAAGGTAGTGAAGAATTTTTCCATGAAAAAAAAAATGAGTTTTTCCTGAAACATCCTATATCCAAACTTAAAAGTGAAGCATTAATGTTATTCCCATTAAAGTCAGGAGCATAGGTATTTTAGAAATAACATTAATGAAACAGTCACCCCAAACTCCTTTGGCTTTACTAGGAGTATAAAAGGGAGTCAGGGAGGAGCTGGGAGAAAAAACAATAGTACACAATGGAAAAGAATTCCAAGACAGAAGGGGTAGGGGACTCTAAGCAAACGGGAAGTCTTTGAACCTCTTTATTCCCCTTTACCACCCACACTGAAGCTACAAGCCCCTAGTATTATGGTCCAACTACATGTCCTTGAACGTCCTGTTTTTAATTGACCGCAGACCTGCCCAAACATTTCTAAGGCCTAGGACAAGAGTACCAAAGGTGGCTCACATACTGTCTGACAAAATATAAGTTACAAACCAAGCTAGCAAACTATCAACGTTTACTCACTTTAACGATCACCTGAAAGGCTTGGTTCACATTTAGAGCTCTCAGGACTGTTGTATTTGTATATCAGAACATTGCCACACAGGGAGAGATGGCCCCTGGCCTGACTGCTCTTTTTCTTCTCACCGCAAATAGCAGCCCATGCAGCAGAGAACGAGTACTCGCCTGTGAATGACCCAACCTCAATCCCATGCTTTAACTGTACCTTCCTTTCTTGCCCCATGGACATGGCAGGTTCGTACTGGCAGTGTGGTCTATCTTCAGGACAACAGACCCAGGGAAGAGACTCTTGCTGCTGGCCACAGAAGTGGGCTTGCGGGTTAATTGGACAAGCAACTCATCCTTCCCAAGTACCCAGAGTGCGGTCCAGAAGTGGAATGGGAGGCTCAGGCTCTAGGCTACCGGTTGTCCTGGCCCCATACTCTCCTTGTCCTGTACTTGCCCCATCAATGCCCATCCATAGGAGGGCGTCTTTGTGTTCTGAAACCTCCATAATGACTTCAGCACAGCCTCTGAACTCTTTTTTTTTTTTTTTTTCAGCCTCTGAACTCTTAAGTGTCAGATTATTCATGACAAAATTAATACCTGCCTTATCTTGGAGAGTTGCTGTGACAACTTATTAACTTATGATCTATGAAAATGCTCATGGAATAAATGCTCCAACTACATGTAGTCTGATGTGATTGTTACTACGAACACTTCCCTGACTGTTGTACCAACATGTGGTCTGTGGTCGGATGTGCTTGCATTCTGTTGTTTTGTCAGAAAGTCCTCGCTCTTCCTAGCTTTTCATGCTTTCCTATAGACTTATTTCTGAAATGCTTAAAAATTACTAAAAACGCTATCAGTATCTTCCAAACTGGGTCTCATACGTTAGTTACGCATTCATTGTGTGTGAAGTTTCTAATCACCAGGATATTGATGGGCTGGCTCTTCTTGGTTAAGCTCTCTTCTCCACCCCAGAGGGAACTCTGGTGGTTAATGCAGGATTTTGTTAGCATCACCCAAGATTAGTGAAGAGTAAATGAACTTACACTCTATATGAATTATATATATTGACTAATGGTTAACTAAAGCAAAATAAAAAACACATAAAATATTGGTATAGGTACAGCATAGGTGTAGTAAAGCTGACAATTCTTTCTTGGGATAAGGTTAGCAAAGAAACCAAATGTGCCTAAGGGAACACCTCTCTCCTGGTCTGGTTCCTTGTCTTTTGTCATTTTGTTCAGTGTTATTCTTCAGTTGAGGTACAATAACAAAGTGAACTTCACAGCGCTCATGTAACCAGTCAAGATGTAGAGCATTTCCTTTACCCTAGACCAGGATTTCTCAACCTCTGCGCTATTGACATGTGGGGCTGGATCATTCTTTGTTGGCAGGGAGCTGTCCTGCGTAGGGTAGGATGGTTACCGGCATCTGTGCACTAGCTGCCAGAAGCACAATAATCAAATGTCAACATTCACCTTGCTGGATGTTTCCTGGGAGACAAAATTACCCCTGGTTAGAACCACTGCCAGAGAATATTCCTTTCTGGCTCTTTCCAATCAATCCCTTTCTCTCCCAGAGGTAACAACTTTCTAATTTCTAGATCTACGGGCCAGTTTGGACTGTCCTTGAGCTTAACATAAATGAAAGCACACAGTATGTACTCTTCCATGTCTGGCATCTTTAGATAAAACATACTATCCATGAGATTCATCTCAGTCATTGTGCGTATCAATCCCACTATGTTAATACCAAGAGATGTCATCCATTCCCTTGCTGATGGACATTTGGGTTGTTTCCAGTGCTTGGTTATTATGAACAAAGTGGCTGCAAACATTCTGGTATGAGCCTTTGTGTAAACATGTGTGTTCATTTCTCTTGGCTAAATACCCAAGTCATATGGTAGGTGAATGTTTGATTCTGGGACAAACTGCCAGACTGTTTTCCAAAATGGTCACATCATTTTATACTCCCACCAGCAATACACTGAGAGCCATAGTTGGCTCATCATCCTCACCAACACTTGGCGTCATCTGTCTTTTTAATGTTAGGCAGTCTTGTGGGCAAGTGTCATCATTGTGGTTCTAATTTGCATTTCCTTAATGACTAATGATACAGAGCCCCTTTTGCATTTAGTGCAAATATACACAGCTGACAAAGGATTTGCATTTAGAATATATAAAAAACTCTCAGAAATCAATAATAAAAAGACAAAATACCCAATAAAAATGGGCAAAACACTTGAACAGACACTTCACAAAAGAAGACAATATGAATACTATTATCTTTGGCTTTGTATCTTTTTCTGATTCACACTTATCACTTGTGTGTTGAAAGTTGCTCTGTGTCAAACAACAGTGCTTAAATGTGCCAAGCCATGTTCTAAGCACTTGACAATGTTAACTCATCGATTCCTCTAGAATGAACCATTCTAGTTTTCAAAGCGGCCTTATAAGGTACTACCTTCATTTTACAGAGGAAGAAACTAAGACATAATGGGGTTAGGTTACTTGCTAAAGATCATAGCTGGTCAATGGAGGATCCAGTTTCCAGCCCAGGCAGCCCGGCTCCAAACTCTTAACCACTACATTTGCTTCTCACCACATGTTGGATGCTACAAGGGATCTCGATCACTCTGCTACAGTTTTTCAAAATGAATTTTCAAAATTTTATAAGAACAGGAGCACTAGGGTTCAGACATCCAGAAGGCAGGATCTTTATTTTTATTTTCATGGTTACTCCTATTGCTGTTTGCAGTTATACATATTTTCAAGAGACTCTCTGAGGGCTGCTCACACAAGGCTCGTTTACTCTAATTCAACCCTCTTTCCCTCCATAGCATTTTTCAATATCCTTACAGATCCCCCTCACCCCCACCTCCTGTCAGCAGTAGCTATGGAGGTAAAAAGCTGCCTTTGGGTGGCAAAACTCTGGCTCACCTGGGCTTTCTGCCTTACTACCTTACTGCTCCATCCCTATTGCATGGGGGATGTAACCACCATTTTACTGGCAACTATTAGCACTTTCTTAAAACTAACAGAAAAGAGAGATTTTGTGAGTCAGACTCTTACGAATATTCTCACTCTTGAATTTGCCTCATCTTAGTACAGCAAAATTTAAAATTTGTACTTAGGACAGATAAATATCTAAACATAGATTTTTGGATAATCACAAACTTGTGCACACGTAAGAGCAGGGAACTTATTCACCCGAGTAATCCAACTAACATTTATTGAGCACTTGCTAAGGTGCCAGGTACCTTGGGGAGAGACAGATGGGAGCATAATTTAGCCCCTGTCATCAATATGGTGGAAACAGAGTCAGGTAGGTATGTCAAATATCAATTACCACTGAGTTTCAAAAGTTCTTTACCAGTGAAGGGAGGTGGCAGGGAGAGCTTCACGGTGGGCATGGTGGGCGTACTGTGGGTAGCCTTTCATGGCACAGCCTTCCATGCCAGCAGAGGAACTGTACTTGGGAGAGACTGGTTGGATTTAGAATAGTGACAAACAGGCAAGTGTGAGGCAATTCTGCAGGTGCCTAGAGGAGTGCTGTTAAAAGCCTGGAGTCGGTTGTCTAGTTTGTCTTCACCCAGGTTGAGAGCTGGGGATATGGGGGCTGATAGCATGGAAGGTTTGGAGTGGCACTGGGCAAGGGAATATTCCATGGCAGACATGCACAGACCACTCCTAGGGTCTCCGCGCAGCAGGGAAGTGAGAAGTAGAAACACATCTTGCACATCCTCCAGGATCACTGTCTTTGGAGGTCACTTGTGAATATTATGAAGGCTTGAAAATTCAGGGGGTAATGAAGTTACAATACAGAGGATAGAGATTCTCTCCAAATAGGCATGATCTCTAGTGCTAAAGAAAAAATGGAGAAGCTGTTCAGGCTCCTTCTTCTGACACAGGCTTCGGCCTAGTTTTTGGTTTTTCTTTGAATATTTTGGAGGAGGTGTTGACATCTGAGATTTTTCAAAAAAACAAAACAAAACAAAACACCAAATATTGCCATGCAAGTGGATATGGTCAAGGAATTGGTTTTGTGTTCTGGACTCTTCTAAAAGGGCCCAAACTTCCCCAAAACCTATTGTGAAGGGCAAGTTGATTTGGCATAAGACATTGAAATTTGGTAAAAGGAAATGCACTTTGGAGTAACCAATGACCCTGAATTATGAACAACTGAAATAATTCCCTCTCTACCCTGAAGGGTCTGGTTGCACCACGCCCAATGGCCCAGTTGTTGTAGGCTTCATATGTGCTATCATTTTTGGTTCACAGAACATTGCAGTAATTCCTTCTGGTCTCTGATACAGAGGGAACTGTCCTAAGTGAACTGGAGGTGATGAGAGCAGAGGGCCTGGGGTGGTAATATTTGGTCTAGGCAGCTGGGAAATGCTCCCATGTTGAAAGGACACTAAGGCTGGGATTTGTAGGAGGATCTGGCTTTTACCAGGTGTGGAAGGAGGAGCATAATAGGTTGAGAGAATACCCAGTAAATGAGAAGATACAAAGTACCATGAGTTTGGGTGACATGAGTGGGGAGGCAGGAAGAGCTGAAAGATGAAGTTGGCAAGGCATTGCCTTGGGGCCATATTGTCAGAGGTCTTGTCCTAGGAGATAGGATTTAGACCTGGTCTTTCAAGTCTCGGGGAGACACTGAACATGCTATCCAGGGAAGTACCAGGAGCACAGTACTTCAGACAGCCTGTGGTAACAAAGGGGTGGGGGCTCTGACTCAGGGCTGGGGCTGGGAATAAGAAATTTCTTTAGGAAGATACTTAACTTGTGATTTAATGTCAGTGTTGTGTAGTGGGAAAAGGATGAGCTCTGCCCCCTGACATCTTGGGTCTGAATCCTGGCTCTGCCAATTACTCTTCCCCTATTTTTTTTTTTTTTTTAAGATTTTATTTATTCATGAGAGAGAGAGAGAGAGAGAGAGAGAGAGAGAGGCAAAGACACAGGGAGAGGGAGAAGCAGGCCCCACGCAGGGAGCCCGAAGTGGACCTGATCCCGGAACTCCAGGATCACGCCTTGGGCCGAAGACAGGCGCCAAATCGCCGAGCCACCCAGGGATCCCTCTCTTCCCATATTCTTAATGCAGGTTATCTCGTCACTCTGCACCTTGGTTTCTTTATCTATAAAATGGGGACACTAGGACTTACTAGAGCAGAGCCTCTCAAACTGGAATACGAACACCCATAAGCTTATGACAATGCAGATCCTGACTTACTTGGCCTGGAGCGGGGCCTGAGATTCTGCAGCTTTAATTAGCTCCCAGATAGTGGTGATGCTGCTGGTTCACAGACCATACTCTGAGTGATAAGGCCCTTAATGGTTGTTTTGAAGATGATATGAATCAACACAAGTAATAAACACCAAGTTTTCTAAAGCCATGTACTGGGTACCTAAGCTCCCTTTCTGGACAGATAGATACCCACAAAGTAGATTAGTATGGCTTCGTTCTGGAGAGGGAACCCAAGCCACCCACAATGATAGGCCTTATGATTCAGCCATGGGAAAAATAACCCCATGGTTGACAAAAGTATGACTACAGCTCTTCCAGGTCCCACATACAGGTGGAAGACAGGACTTAGCCTTTCTTTCCCGAGGACATGGAATATCCAGGTGCAAAGAGCTTCAGGAAGAGGTAGGTGGATGGTCGAAGACCCTTTCAAACCGTAGGATCTGGGCTCCACAGGTCCAGGACAACCTTGAACAGCTTCTACCCTTTTGTTTTTGCAGGAATTTTAGCTCCAGGTACCATTGGGTTTGGGATAGGCTACCCGTTGGCTTTGTCTTAGAATAGGGAAAAAGGAATAGGGAGCATAGTGAAAAAGCATGGGCTTGACTTCAGAGAAATTGGAAAAACGGGCATATGAGACTGGATAACAAAGAACAAATCAGTCAAACTTCGTTAAGTACTTGAGTTTTCTTTGCAAAAGTGAGATTCTGGCCAGAAAAAAGACCCTCAAGTCTCTCACACCCCCCCTGCCAGTCATCCCCATTCTTGTGTTCATTTGCTCTTGCTTCTGCTGTGGAGAGTAAGCTCCCTGTGGGGAAGCAAAGAGTGATTCTCCAGTAAAGAACTTCCAGCAAAAGGACATATCAAGAATTACTTTAAGCCATTATATATGAGAAGGAAAGATGTTTTAAGCAGAAATTCCACAATGTGTACACCTGATTCTTTGTGAAAAGCCATAACTGCTGAAAAGAAAAGGAAACATTCTACTAAGAAATAAAGTGTGATTGGTTCTAGAGATCCAGGCCACAGGTCATTTCTCTACAGCATTTCTGATTATGTGTAAGAAAAAGGAAAATAGGAATGACCTGGGCTTGCAGTTTGGCTTATTTTCTGACACCTGACTAGAAAACCACGGTCACTTAACCATGTTACCTAGCCTTAGTGTTAATGTCTGCACAACACAGATTAAATAAAAGACTCACTGTGAACATTACTAATGCTCCTTTATGCTGGTGAATTCTAGGCACTCCAAAAATGTTTGTTGAATGAATGAATGAATGAATGAATGAAGGGATAGATGGATGGATGGATGGATGGATGGATGGGTGACTGAATAGATGAAACTTCCTAAGCAGTACTTTGCTTAGGTAAAGCCCTGTGTATCTTTAAAGGTGAATTTTATCTTATTTTTCATTTTTATTTTTGAAAGGCTAATTTAAATTTCTACTTCTGCCAAGAAGCCCCTTGCATTTTTCCCTGCCCACCTTGCCAGATCTGGCATGAACTCCATCTTCACACTGTATCCATAGCGATAACAGCAACTCTTCATTCAGTATGTATGCCAGCCTCTGTGCCAGGGGCTTTGAATACGTTATTTCAGTCCTCACAAAAAAGTGAGAAAGTCATCCTGTATTATGGGCAAAGAAACAGGCCTCAAGGAATTAATGTCTCTTACTTAAGGTCAGCCGTCGGTGGGTTCAGTGCCCCCAGATTCAGGTCTGGATGATTCCCAGACTCAAGAAAACCTTGACACTTTTGCATGGAGGTGCAGAGGCCACACGTGTGCTGTGTTTTGGGGGGCAGGTGTTTGTCATCCCCACCTGCCCCATCTCTCCTTGCTCAATTTCCTCTGAGAAATCTCTTGAGTGCATGGGAGGTGATCTTTGGGTCTGTAGATGCAGATTATGCTTGCAATGTGGGGAAGGCAAAGTTTTTCCATGTTTGCCTCTGGAAGAACCCACACTTCCTTGTGCTCTGTGCAGTGAGACATAGAGCCTAGGCGGGTGACAGGGTTCCAATTTGTCCTTTTGGGGAGTTTCCCTAATGCGAGTTTCTCCCTCTTGCCATTCTCCCACGATATAAGTGGCACACTTGAAAGAGAGGGGACTGACCAAAGAGGAATTTAAAGAAGGCTTGGAAAACCTCAACTCCTTCTCTCCTGGTTAAAACTTGGTTACTAGAGTGTGGAAAAATCTGACTTCCCCCCTAAAAAGAAAAAAAACCAGAGAGCTGGCTAAGGCTCCCATGCTTTTTTTTTTATGAGAAATCTTCCTTGCTCCTCTTTTACTCATTGTATTATTATCATGCCTCGATTTATTTCCTCTCTCTTCTGCAGAATTTTACCACTGGCATCACCATTTCACTGGTGTTTTTTCTGCCCTTGGCCACATCTCTCTCAAAACCACTCTATAACCTATAACCCTGACTCAATATTCAGCCTTTTCTTCTTGAAACTCTCTCCTCCCTTTACTTCCATGATCCTTCTGGTTCTCCCTCTGCTTCTCTGCTCTGAGGCCAGCCTCCCTCCTCTAAGGGATGGGGCTTCTCCAGAACCACAGCCTCAGAGCCCCGGTCACCTTTCTCTCCTAGGCTCATCTCATATGGGCCCAGGGCACTTCGCCAATGCATCAGTTCCCCCAGACATCTTCCCAGCTGCTTGCCTGAGTGCTAGCCCCATCTCTGCAGGTGCTTTCACCTGGCTGGATGCCATTGGTTGGCACACCCATCTCAGTGGCACTGAGTCCACTGCCAGTCTTCACTCCTCACATCTTTTCTGTCTGTATCCCTTTAGTTCCGTGGTACCACTACTTCTCAAAGCCTGTTGCCTAATTAAAAATGTCTCAAATATTTAAGTCATCTCTTGAGGTCAGCTGTCTGAAAGTGTGTGTGCTCGTTGGAGGGAGAGAGGAAGACAGTGTCCCGCCCTCAAGGAGCTCACAGTCTAGCGGGGGCAGCAGACATGCCAGCTGTAGGGCCTGCCTGGGTGGTGGGTCTCAGCAGGTTGGGGACGGTGGGGTGGGGAGGGGTAAGGAGGGCAAACAATCATCCTGTCCAGGCAGGGCCTCTCTGAGGACAAGGGCATGCTGCCTTTGGACGGGGACCTCCCAGCTGTTGTAAGGCCACGTTTTCAGTATTGGTCAAGGCTCTATGGGGTTTGAAACGCCCTCTCCCACACAGAGGTTTGCATGACCATGGAGGGCAGGACTCTGATTTGGCTCACTAAGACGGAGCCAGTCTCACTTCTGAATTTTTTTCTTCTTCATAGACATCGCCTGCTCTGGGGTATTTTGTTTGTTTGTTTGTTTTGTTTTGTTTGTTTTTGTTTGTTTTTGACTATAATGCTACTCTGACCTCAGGTGGAGCTGTCTGGGGTCAACTTGACCATTTCTTGTCATCTAATGCACTTTTGAATCAGACATTTTCTGTGAGGGTAACTTTCTCATGTTTCTCAGTGTATTAAATCCAGAAGATGAGTCTGTTTCCTTAAAAAAAAAAATTGGCTTCTTTTCTGAGAGAGGCCTTTAAGAGCGCTTGAAGGCCTGGAGTCCCATTTTACAGATAAGAACACTGAGGTCCACAGATATGCATTCTTTACTTACATGTGGCCAGGGACTGGACCGAAGCTGAGGCTCAGGAGGAGGTCCCCTCAGCTACTCATCTACATCACCTTCTAGGGATGGGCAGGGCACTAAGTGCCATATGCAGATGCATGGGTGCCTGGCCCTGTGTCACTCCCTGGGTGAGGGTGGGATGGCTGACAGGATGGGGCCTCCTGCCCTGACCTGCTAGGTGGGGAGTTGAGAGAGCCTAGGGTGGTGTGTGTTAAGGTCTGAGAGAAAATCAGCGCGGATGATGTGTGTCCAGAGGAGGGAATCGCTTCTCCTCCCATGGGGGAAGCTTCCGGACTGTTAACAGGCCCCATTTATTGAACCCTTACCATGAAGCCAGCATAAGTCAAGCAAGGAATATGTATGATCCTCATACCATCCCTGTGAAATATGGGCTGCTTTTGCTTTACAGAAGAGGAAACTGAGGCACAGAGTATAACCTTAGAGTCAGCTGCAGGGCTGGGGTTCAAACCTAACACTCATCCCTCCTCCGGTGGACACTGCCCTCTGGGAAAGGGCTACACCTCCAGTCTTCATTTCCAACCCCTCCTTCTCCAGAAGGTCCTCACTCAGCCTCTTGGGTCACCTCTTCCATCCTGTCCTCTGCCCAGGTGGCTGGCTACTCTGTCTCCTTTCCCCTCTGCTGCCTCTGCTTGCAGACCAGTGGGACTTTGTTTGGGCCAAGAGTCTGAGACCTTTCTTGGGCACTCAGGCCTCTTGGTTTCTTGGAGGTAGTTCGTCCTGCAGGACCACTGCTTTCTGGAACCCCACCTGTGACTTTGGTCATGCTACTCTAGTGGGGTGGGGTGCCGAGTCAGGCCTTAGGCGGGCGTGGTACATACCACTTGACACGATACTGTCACCCCTGCCATACAGAGGTGTGTGCTCCCATCTCCCCCACCTCCCTTCTTGTTTCACCATTGGGGCCACGTTCCTCCCAGGCTATCCTGTTCTCTTTTCCCCGAGGTACTGGTCTGGGGCAGGTCTTTGGTCCCTGGGTAGGCGGTGGGGGGTTGGGGAGGGGGAGGATAAGGAATCTGTTGGTGGCTCTCACTGGAGAATTTTATCTGAGAAATAGACAGTTGTGGGCCATTGCCATGTATGGCAACCTGGGGATCTCCCTTCTGCTGCCCATGTGCGAATATGCAGGCAGGAATCAACGCAGCTCCTCTGCCCAGAGGGGCCTCGGAGCAGACCCGCCAGTCTAGCAGGAGAGACATGGAGATGCTGAGACTGCTCTTCCAGTTTCTGTTCTCTGTTCTGTGATAGTCTCCTTTCTGCTTAAAAGGAAGCTCTCTTTCACTAGTGCTAGTCTGGCTGGATTTCGGGTTTCTCGTTCTATCACTGCATTAACCCTTCCCAAGGTGCCCTGTGACCTGGCCTCGTGGTCTGCCCGGGCACACAGTGGCATCCTCTATGTGCTCTGGGCTTGGGGTGGGATGTTCCCTGCTGGGGATCCTAAGGCATCTGTAGGTCCTCAGTGGGGCTTTTTGATTGGTGGCTGCCAGGGCTTCCCTGTGAGAGGGCTCCTCTGCCTGCGGATACCCAGTTTCATCAGGGAAGCGTCACCAGCCGATGGTTTCTTGGCCTGACCACTACTTGTCACCAAGAGCAGGCCACAGTGTCTCTGATGGGGTCTTCTTATTTCCCCTTCATTCTAGAAAGGTGAGGCCCGTGTACCAGACTCCTGTCGCGGGGTGCTGTCAGAAGGTCTTCCATTTGGTTGGCTGGACAGTGCTTTCCCAGAGTTTGTGTTGCTGAGCAAGAAGAGGGCTGGTTTGGGCCTTGGCCAGGCAGAGAGGGCTGCCAGAACACAGCTTGTCGGAGGGCCAGGGGGCCAGGCCAAGAAGACCCTGTTTTGTGTCATTTGGAAATGAAGATGGGGCTGGTTTCCAGAAGCAGGTGCTTTGCATTTTTCATAAGACCGACTCTTGGGGCTCTGCCCCTGACTCAGGGGTGACTGGGGAAAGGCCCCTGGAACCCAGGCTGGGGAAGGGTTGACATAGGAGACTGAGCGGGTAGCAGAGGTGGCGGCACACCAGGCTCCTGGTTGTCAGATCCGGTTGAGGGGGAGGATAGCAGGACGACGACCCTGGGAAAGATGATCAAGGCAGCCAGGACAGTGAATTGGGAAGAAGTTCTGAGTGGAAGACATCCCTAGGAAGGACTGGAAACCAACATCACTGTCCCAGTGAGGAGGGCAGAAACCTGAAGCTCCTTGGAGGCTCTGATGGAGCAGATCAGAGGGAATTCCTAAGGGGGAATTGGAAAGTTGGAGACCATGAGAGAGAGAGAGAGAGAGAGAGGGAGAGGGAGCATGAGTGCAGCATGTGGGGGTGGGTGGGCAAGGGGGAGGCTCGGTGAACTCTCTAGTTCTACTTTCAGGATTCTGAAATATACTTAAGTCCAACTAATGCCTTCATTTGATGATTCTGAATAAAAAGAAAAAAAAAAAACCTAGCAAAAACATTAAGAACCCTTAAGGTCTATGATTCCTGCTCTGATAAGCATCCTTGAACGTTGGGCAGAAACCACCGCCCGTGCTGGAATTGTGTGTATGAATTTACGTCCTAAGCCCTGTTTTCAGAGCTCAGGGCAAATTCCTTATAGGTTTCTACATAAACCATCTTGCTCCTGTTTCAACAGTGCTTCAGTGAGCTGGTTCCAATAAAACCTGTGCCACCCAAGCTTCGTGTTGTCTTCTCCGTGGTGCAAAGGGACAATTGCTGATTGTACATAGTTTTGTACCCCAGGAAAAGCAAAAGAGTCGAGGCCAGCTATGCAAATATCTTTCCCTATTAAATCTAAATTCTCTTTCTTCTTTGCTGAAAATATTCTAATCAGCCAAAACTGTCACACTAGAAGATACACCTTTATATGGCTCATAGCAAATAGCAAAGACATTTATGGAAGGAATGGTCATTCCTATGACCCCTGTCCTTCATGGCAACTTCTGTCCCCTGCTAATTCGAAGGTGGCGGTGTAGGTCCCTGGCTTAGGTTAGCCCCTCCGAGATGGATCCATTTGCCATAGACCCTCCTGCTCCTGCATCTTCACAATTAGACTGTGAGCTGCTCAAGGGCAGAGACTGTTGGTAAGACCACTCTCCATCCTTGCACGTGGTCCATAAGGGGTATGCAGTAAGTGTTGGCGGAATGAAAATGCTTTGCTAATTCCACAAGTGTTGGATTTGAAGCTCTGACTTCTTGCTTCAGAGTATACACATTTTTAAACGAAGTTTGATTACAAAAAACAGCATTAGGCCTTGACCTTGCCATATGGTGTTGTCATGTTCTGCCCCCAGAGGTATTTCTGAGAATGGGGGAATGGAGGGCCACTGAGGTCCCCACAGGGCAGTTTTCTTGTTCTGAGTATTGAATTGCAGGGGAACTTGGAGACCATCGAGAACCCCCCCACCTCCCATCCTTCTAATTTACGTGAGAGGAAAAAGGACCTATGGCTTCTGTGATTTTTTTTTTCTCAGCTAGTCTGACAATAATGCAACTCCCAGCATAGCCGGAGTATTTGCACCCTAATCTGTACATATTGTACAAAGGAATATCCAGGCTGGGGACTTCTTTGCTTCTCAAAGTCAACCATGGACACCCATGATTTCATCCCCTTTCTTCCTTCAGAGGGTGATAAGAGGCATGGGATCTTGGCACCAGCAGTAGTCGAGTCCATCCAGATATAAAAACAATTCTGAGAGATTTATATGGTGTGGTGCTTGGGGAAAGGTAGCCTGAGTTATTTTCTAGAAAGGCAGCTGCAGGTGCCTGACTCAAGAGGACCAAGAATCTGAGGGCTGGACCTCCTCCCCCAGGGCTCAACATGGGACACTTCAGCCCATTCAGGCTCGATACGAGGACCAACACATCATCAAAGTCAAGTTCATTAGAAAAGACACAAAAGGCCCCACTCTCAAGATACTTTGCCTTGGAAAGAGCAGCTCATGAACAGAAGACTAGGGGCTGCTGTGGCTCCCTGGGGGTTAGGGACTCATCCAAGGGTATCTTCTTCCAGGTCATTTCATTTGGCTGGACCTCTTCCCTCAGTGCTCAACATGCGCATCAGCCCATCCAGGCCTGATATGAAGACCAACATATCATCAGAGTCAAGTTCATTAGGAAAATGTTAACATTTAGATATGTAAGAAATTATACGACAGACTCCATTCTGATTGCTAAAATTCTGTGCCCTGGGTTGTAAACATATACATGGGTTTGGAAAAAGACTGAGAAGAAGGGAATGTCAAGAGCAAGGACCCAAAGCCTTCTAGAAAAGGCGGCTATAGTCTAGGCTGTGGCCCTGGCAGGAAATGCCATGATGCCCAATGCTGAGGATTTCATGGGGCAATGAAGCCTGGGGTGGGATGTGTGGATGTATGCCAAGGAAAATAAGAGCAATGAACAGGATCAATATCATTCTTTGTTTAGTTCCTGGCATCTCATAAAGGCAGAGGAAAAGGGAGTTGTTGGAGAAGGAAGGGGAAGATATTCACCCAACAACAGAACATGCAACTGCATAGGCAGGATTCTAGGTCATTGTTGGTTGGAGAAGGAAACTCAAAGGATTGGTGGTGAGGATGCAGGTTTGTGGGTGATAACCCAGCCTCCTCTGGACTCTCAGGGTCACGGATGGCCTCTGTTATGGAAGGGATTGTCTGGGTGCAGAAAAGGGGTTGGGATCTGAAAGATGAGGTCCTCTGCCCGGCGGGAAGCCAGGGGTGCTAAGCCCTGCTACAGCTGCCTACAGCTGTCCTGGGGCTGGGGTGGCACCTTCTCTTCCTCCAGCTCACGCCTGCCTCTCCCTGCCCGCTCCCCTCCCACCAGAGCTGCGGGGACCCCAGCTCAGCTGCCGTTCACACCAGCAAATCATAAATGGTGGGAAGAGAGGCAGGTGGGGAGGTTCAGGGAACAAAGCCATGAGAGGGATGCGGGTCGAGCCCTCCCACGCCCAGCCTGGCCCCTCTGACACTGCTGGGAGCCCAGCTCCCTACACTGGAGAGCAGCAGGAAGCCTCCCAGCCTCTGTGGGGGATGTGGAAGGGGTAGAAGGGTCTCTCCAATCAATTGAGACTCTCTATTCCTTAAAAGAAGTCAGGTTGACATGCTTCATTTCCTTGAGCATCACAGCTGAGTCCTGCTCATTTTGGAGTAAAACAGAGTGGGGCCACTCCCAGTTTGGGAAGGGGTCAGGACAGAGGAACAGAGCACCTGTCTCCTCCTGGAACAGCTTAGCTGTTTTGGGCCTGTAGGTCCTCTTGCTCACACTTTCTAGGACCCAGAAAGCCTGGGTTGGGAAGGGCCATGCCCTGGTTGCTTTAGGGGACCTTGTAGTTTAGCTGTGAGTGCACATGTGACCCACGGTGTCTGTTTCCATGGGGTATTGTAGCTTCTGGTATGTGTAAGCTGGACGAAGTGAGCTGCGTGCTTGAAGGGAGTAGGTGCAACTGGTTGGATTTGGGGGAAGATGAGGTGAGGCTCTCAAAATCTGAGGGATGTGTATAACCCTGGGATGTGTGGGGCTGGTGGCTGGGAGCCACCGGGGAGCTTGTCATGAGGAGCACTGGCAGGTGACAGCGTGGGCATATTTTCGGGGATGTCAGAGCCGACAGGTAAGTAGGAATGGGCAGGAGGGCCGGGGGCTGGGGGTAGAGGGCTCTGTCTAGCAGCACCTGCTCTCATCCACAGGCTGTCATGTCTGCATTTCTCAGACTCTCTTTTTCAGACCATTGCCAATCCCCTCCCTGTCCCTCATCAACCCATTTAAATATGGCTTGAATGGTGGTCATGTTCATGGTTCCTATTCTACAACCTGGAGTGGCTAGAACATCTGTTCTCTGGTAGATGTGACAACTTTGCCTTCCAGATGAATCTCACCAGGAAGTTTTCAAGTTCTATAATGGACAAGGCTGCGTATTAATTAGTACTACCACCCAAGGCGTATTTAGCTGAATTTACATCATTATAATTTACCCCATTTAGCTTTCCAGTTATCCCGGGTTCTTTTGTTTTTCCCTTTTATCATTTTTGAGGATGTCTTTAAGCAAATCACTTTACTTTGAAGATGGGCAAATTAGTCAGTAGTTAGCAACCTTAGTTACAAACTTAGGAGTGGAACTTCGTCAATATATATTATCCAACTGTTTCATAAGCATCTAGGAATGCAATTATTTTTGTGGAAACAAATTTATCTTACTTTCTTCTTGACTATCAGTTCTCAGCATTGTTGGGAGTGCTTAGAAAATGCCTGTTATGAGATGAGTGAGAAAATGATCTCTCGTCTTTATTCTGTCCCTTTCTCTGTAAATTTTGGCAAGCCATTTAAGTGTTCTAAGCTTTAGTTCTTTATTTGAAAATGAGATGGTAACCCGACTTTCTACCTTGATATGTAGATTTGGGTTGGAGAATTATGCACACATATATACACATACACAACAAAGCTGCTGTGCTCGAGATGCCTGACATATTTTCCTCCATAACTGATGCCAAGGGAAAGAACGGGGATTCCTTAATACTGGTGGATTATGGTGTGTGACCCCCTTGCTTATGAGTATACATACACTCATCTTTTCCTAGGATGTGCACTATTGGGCCTTCTGTATTTGGCTCCTGCCACAGTCTTGCCTTTGGCTGCCTGGACTTTTGCCTTCAGCATCAAGACCAGGATAATTCAAGATGCACTCCAAACACAGGCATTTCACCTGATCTTTAAGAGTGCCCATGGTTTGTCCCATGTCTGCCCCCTGCCCCCAGCATCATTTCCCCCAGGCCTCTCAGAGCTCCTGACCTCTGGCCCACTGTGGGCATCCTAAGTCTGCCATGTTTTCTTCTCAGGTATCACTCCTGCCAATTCCTTCTACCTAGAACACTGTTCCTCTCTCTTCCCATTTCACCTAGGCAATTCTTACTCATCTTTCAGAT
Organism: Vulpes vulpes; assembly: GCF_048418805.1. Lineage (NCBI taxonomy): Eukaryota > Metazoa > Chordata > Mammalia > Carnivora > Canidae > Vulpes > Vulpes vulpes. The sequence goes on along the minus strand of NC_132793.1, from coordinate 94,839,788 downwards.
TCTAGCTCCATTGTTCATGGAGAAGCCTTACAGCTAGATTAGGGCTTTAAGCTCTCCCAGGGCTATGAACTGCTCCTTTAAAAACACCTACCACAGAGAAGTATTAGTTACTTGTCATCTCCATGGGCTGTCCTTCTGCTCACTATTATATTCCTAATGTCCAGCCCACAATAGGTGCACAATAAGTATTTGTTGAAAGAATGAATAAGTGGGTTTAGTATTTGAAACTAGTGTTTGTGTCTATAGAGATGATGCATCTGGACTTGTTGTTCTGATTCTCAACAAACACCCTTAGCAAAACTCTAGAGACAAAGGCAGCCATGGTTTCTGCCTGTTGAGCAGAGTCTGTTAGTAACTCAATGGCTGGGGAAGAGGCTGAGCCTTTTTCTTTTCCATGATAGGCCCCCAGCAGAGCCATAGAGGGGTCAGTTTGCCTTCTGGGCCCTCAGCCCCTCTAGGTCCTTACCCCCTCAAGTGCCCTGGACCCTCAGATATTCTTTCATATCCTGGCAGGTTCCTTGCCTGCATCTTTGTTCTTTTCTTTCTCCAGCAATCTTTTCCAGCCCTGGCTGCAGGGCTTCCAGGGGCCTCCCCCTTACTGAGCTCCTCTTTGAAGGATCTGTGTCCTCCCCTGGACTATAATTTCTGTCCTGCCCTGGACCTTGGCCGCAACTGTTGCCTTCAACTGCCATCAGAATGTTCTATCCTTAAAATTCTCAGGGGTTGGTGCCTGGGCTCTATAGCTGGGTAGACTACAAGATCTTGGGCACGAGGTCCCGGCTTTCACCTTCTGAGTTGGCTCAGCCTTCAGTATGCAGTAACCACACAGCAAAGCATGGTGATTCGATTTTCTCATCAAATCCTTACTCAACTTTTCAAGGCAGTCATGGCTGCCTGCCTGACCCCTTTGGCATGGTGTCACAACCTCACTGGACTCTCCCCGCTTTAGATGAGAAGAACCGTCCGGTTCATCAGTAGACCCAGCTGAGGGAAACTAGGGGCCAAAGTCCTTCCTGCCATCTCACTCAGCCCAGGCCCCAAGGCAACTCAGGCCTTTGGCTGCAGCTGCTCATGGTGGCAACTGCCCCAAAGCCACTCTGGCTTTAAGCCTATAACTACTTCTGCTTCTCTGCCCTAAGGCTAGGGCTAGGCCTTGATGGGGAGGGCAGACCATGCTCATGGCTCAAAGAGACAGTGCAAAAGTGTCACAGTGGCTTCCCCTTGGTCACAAATGTGTTTATCTTTAAGAACTATGAACTAGTGCCCCTTACCCCCTCCTCCTGAAATCACTTAGGCTTAACCAGCTCTCTTCTGGGCTTGTGTCGTAACTGGGAAAGTTGGGGCTTCCTTTATTTGGTTGTGTCTTTAATAAAACTCTGATGGTTAATACCTGGGAGCTAAGGGCCCATCCAGTACAAGCTGGCTTAAGGCTTTAGCTCTAGGTGCTTCTGGGACTGGGCATAGTTTGCTCTTCTCTCATTCATTTATCCATTCATTTGTTCATTTAATATATGTTGAACACCTACATGACAGGCATTAGGTAGGGGCTGACGCTGGGGATGCTCAAAGTGTCAGGCAAACAGAAATGGATGCTCACCCTTAAGAGAACGTCCAGTCTAATGGGCCTCCTGTGTGAAGGGGACACTTGGCCACAGGGAGGTATGTGAGCTAATGGTGTGTAAGCTGAGCATGGAGACAAAAGCCAAGGTGCCATGAGAACTTGCATACCAGGCTTAGAATCCCCTAGAGAAGTCTTGGGGAGCCACAAAATGTTTTCAGCAGAGGAGAGGCATGGCCACATTTGGGGCTTTTTGAAAAGGACATGAGAAACTGTGTGGAACACCACTTAGAAGAAGGGAAGTAGAGATTGGTCAGGAAGCCCATTGGGTGGCTAGGATTGGAGGGGCTTGGGGAGAAGTGATTGAAATGTGACCCACGTGGAGGGGGGTGGCAGACCATGGCCATAGATTGAGGAATCCGGAATGCAGACACTGGAGGAGGGACACAAATGTAAGTAGGTTTGGGGAATATTGAGTTGAGGTGCCTTTGAAGGGAGGAGATGTTTGGGTAGGGACCTCCTGGGAGAGGTGTGGCCTGTAGATAGCCATTGGTGAATGATGTGCTTTATGGAGTTACTCCCTAGGAGTGGTGGAGCTCACCAGGGGGAAAGACCACAAAAGAAAGGGCACCTTGAGGGGCAGATCTCACAAAGGAGGCTAAAGAGGAATAGCCAGAGAAGTAGGGAAGAAGTCGGGGAGTTGTGGCATCACTAGAGCCTTGAGAGAGTATCTCTGTTTCCCGCCATAACCATTTGCCTTCATGACAAACATATCTCCTTCCTCCTGAATGTGAGATGTAGGGAGCAGAGTGGGAAACTAGTGTGAATGCCCTCTGGGAAAGGTATTCAGGCACTCAAAGTCTGGACAGGAGGAGGGTCAAGGAAGGCCCTGGTAAACTCCATTAGAGTTGGTGGCAGGGACAGGTATATCTGAGAATCGAGAACTGGTGCGAAGAAGCTCATGGAAGTTCAAGCCTGGGTGGGAGCATTTTCTCTGTCTACAGGTCCATGGGCTGTGAGTTTAAGGACATTATAAAGAAAAGGAACAAGAAGACCAAGGTACAGGAGATGAGTCTCCTTGGATGTTATGGGGATTAAGAAGCCTGATTTGGGGGAGGTGGTCAGAAGTGAAAGGCCAGCTCTGACCACTGGCCTCCAAGAAGTCCAGCTTCCATGGCCCATTGGGTCTTGAGAGAGGAAGAAGTGTTTTTTTTCTTCCCCCCTAGCTTAGGTATGTTTCTTAGGCAAGAAGCAGAAGGAGTTTGTCACTGTCAAAAGTAAGAGAACAGTTAGAGGGGAGGAGAAGGAGAGCCAGTGAGGCTCTGGAGGTCCCTGAGGAGATCAGGTCAAGGATAAGGACTGTTATTCCAAAATTATGCAGACTCCAAGAAAATCTCTGAAGTCCATCCAGACTTTTTAGAGCTGCTCAGAGCACATAGGCCATACATAGGGCCTAGAGTAAGGGGGAATGGGGAGGCAGGCTGAGAGAAGCTGGGAGGGTCAATGAGGGCAACAAGTTAAGACAACCTCAGCAGATAGATGGGCTTTATCAGATCTCCTCCACCACTCTCTGGGCCAGGATGCCACAGCTAGGGCAGGCAGGCTCCTTCACTCCCTGCCAAGGCACTGGCTCTGGCTGCTGTTTTGTGCCTGTCTTTTCCAGACAGCCCCCAACCGGAGTCCCTGATGGTAAAGCTCTACTGCATAGAGTCAGGGGCCATCCTACCAAGGTGCAGGCTTGAGGTCATGGGGAGAAGGTGGAGGGTGGGTGCAGGGCAGAAAGTGCACTTTCAGACCCCCTTAAATGTGATGTATGGCTTCAACCTGCCTTCCAAGGAAAGACATATGTTGAGACAAAGAAATAGGCTTTCAGGGGGAAGCAGGACACTCAGTGTGGGTACCAGAGGTGGCCACCATGACACTGAAGGGATAATTTTGTAATGGTTCTCCCAAGGATGGGGGGTGGACAGCATTGTACCTCCAGGCCTCGATTTACCCATTTATAAAGTGGGGATAATAGAATAGTCTTTATTCCAGAAGATTGTTGAGGGTTCTAGGAGTTAAATTTTGTATAGAATGCTTAGAACAGCCAGACACATCACAAATGCTGATAAATACAATCACGATTTCATGAGGCATTGTCAATTTACATGAGACTCTTGGACTTTGTGGGCACAAACTCCATCTCCTATTGATATGATTATATTCTGCTCAAAAATTAGGCATTCTAATTTAATGATTAAATAGTAAGGATGATAAGATTCAAGTTTAGGATTACATATTGGGATCAGTTTGAAGTTTTCCATGAATGCTTATTAGAGTGGAAAGGGTAGAGAATTAAGTGTCAGGAGACCATAAATGTTTGTTCTAGCATCTTCCATATATGCTAGACTTCAGCAACCATCATGATGGCACTTGAATTAACAGAGCTAATTATTCTGTTGGGGAGACAGACACAAGTCTAAAAAATAATTACAAATTATGATTAATGCTATGAAGGAGAAAAATCCCAATGGGAATAAGAGGATGGAGGGTACCCAACTTTAGGTCATGAAAACCTTCTCTGATAAGTTGACATGAAACCAATGATTGGCCACTCAAAAGTGGTTATGGAGGTGTTTGGGAAGTGAGGAGAGCATTCTGGATTAGAAGGTGATTTCCTTTCCCGGTTAGGTGATCTCAGGCAACTCTGTGAGCACTTATTTCTACATTTGTAAAATAAGGATAAGCCTGCCTATCCAACTGACCACAACAGAGCTGACAAAATGAAAGTAATCTGTTAACCACAGACAGATGTACAGACAAGGAATCCATGAGGAAAGAACTCACCGATAATTTCCTTTCGTCTTTTCTATTCCTTACATTTGGTTCCTGTGTATAACATGACTGTAATACAGAGAGGTTTCTCTAGGAAGGACAGTGTCTAAAGGTCATGTTGAGAAGACATGACCTTGGTGTCATGAATAGCAGTGCAAGGAGAGAGGGGTGTGGAAGGGAGGCAAGGGTGATTCTCTGGACAGGAGATGGCTGAACTGAGATGTTGGGAGAGTCTAGGTTTTTCATAAAGCTGAAAATCTGGAGAAAATTTTAGTGGAGTATGGTGGTACATATTTCTGTGTTCCAGTAGATACAAACCTTCTGGTACTGTCCTGGAGGAAGGTCATAGTTAATGTTACTTAATCTTCATCAAGCTGCCATTAAGTTACAGAAACAGAGAGGCAGAGGTGCTTCTCCCTGGATACTTAGAAATGTGACTTCCATTCACTGATCTACCACAGGGTAGATCATCACCAAATGTTTGATGCATTGAAGGATAGTCCAAAATGGGAAGTATCAGAGGAGAGCACCTCTAGGCTGGCATGGAATTTCTGGGATATAAAGGAGTCCATGAGAGCTGGATCAATACTTTCTATGGATTTGCAAAAATATTTTATTTCACATGCACAGTGAAGCAGGACAAGTGCTACAAATGAATGAATCCAGGAAGCGCTCTGCTCTGGGAAGAAACATCTCCCTGATTTGGACAATGAGGCATCAACCATTGCCATGTTTCCCCCTTCAATCTGAAACCCATGGACTATGCCACAAGGCTCATTATGTCATAGTGTGACTGCAGACATTGGTGACCAGCCAGCTGCTCTGTCTATAGCTTCTGAATGGAATTTTCTGATTGTTACTATATTGGTGGTTTCGAGAAAATTTAAGGAGGAACATCAACCAGTTGAGCAGGACATAGCAAGCTCACATCCTGATAAAGACATTTTCTAAGCCACACTTTTCATCTTGAAAGAACAGAAGTGCTCAAGCAGACATTCTAGTGGAAGGGCTGTCAGATGGTCTTCAGGTGAGGGGGTGAGATAGGAATCCTCTGGGAAGGGAAGAGGTAGGGACAAAAGGGTCTGTTTCATCCAGGAGGGGAAAGTCAAATGGAGAAGGGAAAGACTCTTTTGATGCCATGATGTTCAGGTTTTCTATGGCCTGTTTGGGGCTATTCTCTGCTGAGTTTGGACCCCATGTTCAAGAGCACTTCCAAAAATGGTCCCTGGGAAACACCTTCTCAAGCTAAGAGACACTGACTTTTGAAATCATAAATGCTAATTTTTATGAATGGCCTTGTATAGGTAAAAAGGAGAGATAAAGGAAGGCATTTGGAATAGAAAAGCATAGAAGGGGCCAAAAGAAACTCAGGGCTTTGAACAAGAGGGGGAATTGGGTCAAGACAGATCAAGAGTCTTGATGAGCAGATTCCTAACATCTCAAGGAAGTAAGCCAGACTCGTTCAGTGTTAGCAGAAATGACAGACTGGCAGTGGTAATCAGGAGGAGGTTTAGGTATGAGCTTCTCTCTACTTCCTGCAGGGGTGAGGAGAAGCCAGGAGGTCAGCTCAGAGCTGCTTGGGCTTCTAGGGGAGTGTGTGCAGGGACAAGGGGCCCAGATGCGAAGGGTTTGACCATTTCCTGTCTTCCATGTGTCTCTTTTTCCACTAACAGCCACCTGTCGGCAGTTTATGGTCAAGCTCCAGATTCAGCAGGAATTAAGGCAACTCACCGCATCTCATGGAGAGAAGACTTCACGCTGCCAGGTGAAGACTTCACGCTCCCCGAGTGGATCCCTACATTTGACACAGTTCCGATCAAAATAGCACTGGGAGTTTATTGAATTTGGAATAATATTTCTAATATTTATTTGGAAGAATTTATTTTGGAAGAACAAGTGAAACTCCACCCACACACAAAATAAGTAGCAAGTAAAAGCTTGTATCATTAGAGTTTGAAACATATTGCAAATCTGAAATAGTTTGAACAGTATGAAGCTGGTGGCCAAATAGGTCAGTGACAAAGAATAAAAAGTTCAGATACAGGGCAGCCCGGGTGGCTCAAGGGGTTTAGCGCCGCCTTTGGCCCAGGGCCTGATCCTGGAGACCCGGGACCCAGTCCCACGTCAGACTCCTTGCATGGCGCCTGCTTCTCCCTCTGCCTGTGTCTCTGCTTCTCTTTCTCCTCTCTGTGTATTCTCAGAAATAAATAAAATTAAAAAAAAAAAAAAAGCTCAGATACGGGTTTCTCTTTGCCTTATCTGCTTTTTAGAGGAGTGGTATTTCCATTTAGATCTTTGAGTAATATAGATGCATCACAGTTTGGGGAAAAGCAAAGTAAGTGTCCCATTCATTGCCATCATGGTGCAAAGACTGGAACGAGGGTGTCACTGGCCGCAAGATCCCCATTGATTTGTGTCATGTCACATCATGTTAAGCTGCTTAGCCATTTTCCTTTTGGTATTTCATGCTTTTTATAGTCAGAATCCTGAGATCTGCCAGAGTTCTGTACATGTTGGTTTGGTGCTCTTGATTTTCTTTAAAGATATGAAGACAAAGGTGAAGGAGGGCGGTGTAAAGCCTCTGACATCCAGCAGTGCCTGGGGAGCTGATGCGGTATCTCCAAATGTACTTGCAGCTACTGCAAATGCTTTTCCTGCTGAAATTCATCCACTCGCTCTCTACCCCATCACCAACATGGTTACCCTCTAGATTATAAATGCAGGCTTGTATCCTTGAGCATCTCTAGTGGTGATTTCACTGAATAAATGTGGCATTCCAAATCAGTAAAATGTAAGTCATGCAATAGCTGACCCAGAAATCACTGAATTATCATTTTTCACTGACTAATGATCAAGTGCCTGCTTGGGGGCAGGCCCAGGCATTGTTCTGGGTGCTGAAAGCCAGCGTGTGAACAAATAAGTCTCTGCTGTCCCACGGAGCAATGAGTTTCTAGGGAAGGAGAGACTCAATGAACTAAGAACCAATCAGGTTCTTACAGGTGGCTGGTAAAATGAAGAAAAGTAAATCTAGTTGGAGAGACAAACTGCTGGATGGTCAATGAAGGCTTCTTGGATAAGGTAGTATTTGGGAAGAGGCCTGAAGACTCATGAAGGTCCATACCACGGAGCTCTCTGGGGGAGAATGTTTCAGGAAGTGGGTGCAGCAAATACAAAGGAGTGGCAGGTGGATTGGCTACCTGAAGTGGATCAGTGTTTACAACTCTTCCTCTATACAGTGGTTATTGCCAGTATAATCATGCAACAACCAGAAATCATTTTGATTCCCTCTTTCATTTTAAAGTGATTTAAAGAACATTTTCAATATTAAATTTCAGTAATATATTGCACAATGACCTTAATTGTGTATATTTGCCCTTAACATCCCCCCCCCCCCAAAAGAACCCCTACATCTTACAGAATCACTATGTTCACTGTTTAAACTTTAAACACAAATAAGTCCTCAGATGGAATGACGCTGGAAGTCAAATTTTGTTCTTTGTGTAATCATTGTACTATGATTGGGTCTTTTGAGTATACACTTAAACTCAAACTCAGGGAAATGTGGTGCTGGGGAGTGGAGACACAAACTATACTCAAAGCAATTTCTAATTAATTCTGAACCCTTATCAACTAAACTGCAAAATGCCTGTCAGTGAATCTGTGTTTACATAGACCTAACCTTTATCTTTATGCCTACGTGAGTGTGTGAGCATGTGTGCCCTCCTCCCAGCTCCTCAACTCTCCAAAATGTGCTCAGTCACAGCATTTGCAACTTATGGAGTGTGCAGATTGTCCATGGTCACATCTATGGCTGAAATTAGGTTAGGTCAGGTAACTCCACTGGCAGGTTCTTTGAACCTGTGTTTCTATTGCTCAGATTGGAAGAATGAAAAATTAGTATTCATTATGCTCAGCTCTCTGAGTCTTTTGTGTTTCTGAGTCTCCCACAGAATTTTACTGTCAGGGAGTCTATTTCCATATCACATCCTCTAACTTCTTACCTTGTCCTGGCTTACCTGGCTTACCTCCCTTACCTGGCTTACCCGGGCTATCTGTGTTCCTGTTTGCTGGGAGTTTTAGTACTCTACTGGAACAGCCAGATGAACAGAGGTTGGGGGTGAAAGTACCACTCTGGCCACCTTAAGGACATCCATTGTGCAGTAGAGAGGCAGCCATCTAATGTTTTGTTTGGGTGGATCCCAGCCCTGATTGGGTAGTCCTGCAGGGGATGGGATTAAGTTGTTTCTACCTTTTTTTTTTTTTTTTTTTAAGAAGATAAGGCAGCATTATTTCATATGGTTGTAAAATGCCAGCTTTGGTCATTTTCATTTAAGTTTGCTGAAATCTCTACATGCCGCTCAATTTACCAAAAGACTACCTCTTGGTCATATTGTATGTGTGTCTGCGTGTTCAGCTTTTACTTTCTTGGGAATTTAGTAGAACAAGAGTGAGTGTTTTTGCCATTTAAAAAGATTTTATTTATTCAACAGAGAGATGGAGCCAGAGAGCACAGACAGGAGGAATGGCAGAGGGAGAAGTTGAAGCAGGCTCTTCTGAGCAGGGAGCCAATATGAGACTTGATCCCAGGACTCCGGGATCATGACCTGATCTGAAAGCAGGCGCTCAACTGACTGAGCCACCCACGTGCCCCTTTTGCCATTTTTTTTTTTTTTCCTTTTGCCATTTTTTAAAAGAAGTTCTGGGTACCTAATCAAATCATTTTCTTGAGCCATAATTTATGTGAGTGCCTCTGCTGGGGAGAAGCCAGAAGGGGTGAGGTTGAGAGGGACTTTATATCTCTTCATGGCTTTGCTGGTGACAGAGGAGATGCCCCTCCCCCCCCTCCAGGAATGTTACTTCTTTGTTTGCTCCCAGGCTGGGTAGTCAATGCCTTTAATGGAGGGGTTTCCCCAGAACATGACTGATAGGGGTATCCTTAGGGATGCTGTGATTGCTCTATTTCTAAAATGTCGAATTGTTGTTGGCTTTAAGACGAAGGGCTTATGTATAGGGGTCTGCTTACTTAGAAGCTGAATGTTGCATGATTTGGGATAAGCCAAATGGGCTGATAGAACTTGCCTCAACCTCTAGATGGATCCTGGAGTTACCAGGTATAATGAGTATACTGGGAAAATAGCCCCAGGTTTCTTGGCTCTCTGACCACAGGGTTTGAAGGAAACTCAGGCTAAAAAAAAATTTTTTTTTCTCAGAAAAATATGTTTACAAACGTGCGCTCTGAAAAAGGAGACTTTGGTAGCCAGTGGAGGCCACTCTTTCCGTGCCTCAGTTCGCCTGCAGCATGAAGTAGGCCTGAGGTGAAGAGCTTCACTTCCGCCCAGCCAGGACCCCCTTGGCTTCTCTGTCCATTGTGGGGAAGAACTAGTGTTCTTTATTTTTCACTCACAGCCTCTTGTCCATTGGGTGACAGGAAAAACACCAACTTGGGTTTTGTGTTATTTACATTTTAAGATCCTAATTAAGCTCCATCTGGTGCTGTTTATGTAAAGGGAAGAGGCCTCTGATAAGCACAGCTGGGGAGCAGATTTTCCAGTGCTGCTGTGCCTGTTGTTTTGCTCACTTTCTCCCAGCACAGAGGACCCTCTACAAATGATCAGAAAAGTGTAAGAAGTCTGAAGACAAAAATGTATCTTCGGAATTTCACCAAGTCTTCGGATTTGAATGGAGATAGATGAATGGCATGAGACGGAACTTGACACCCCAGAAGATTCTGGAGAGTCTAGAACTCACTGCCTCTCCTTTAAATGCCCCCTGTCCTTCCCTTTCAGCTCCATGCCAAAGTTCATTTGTGACCCAGCTGAAGAGAAGAAAGGAAAATTGAAGTATCTGTGATCAGAATGCTGGGTCTTTAGATTACGGAGGAACCTGAGAAGACATTCCACCCAATATCCTACTTTTTACAGAAAAATCTGGGGTTTATTTACTCCCATGACACAGCTGTATCTTCTTCTTCTTCTTCTTTTTTTTTTTAAAGAGAGAGAAGGAGAGAGAGATCATGTAGGAGCAGGGTGAGGGGCAGAGAAAGAGAGAGAGGAAGCAGACACCCTGCTGAGCAGGGAGCTCCATGTGGGGCTCAATCCCAGGACCCTGAGATCATGACCCGAGCCCAAGGCATGTGCCTAACTGAACCACCCAGGTGCCCCACAGTTGTGTCTTCTAAGTGACCAACACTGGTCTACAGATAACGTGTCAGAAATGCATGTTGTTGCAAAGGGCTATGGTTTTTAATGGCCAGAGACATGTGGGGCAACGATCAGAATTCTCTGGCTCTTTAGTATCCTATATATTTTTTAAAAACATGGATTGGGTTAAAAATTAGAAATAAACCAGAGTCCTTATTTACCCTGTGGTGAGTTCTCCTCCGTGGGCCTGGAGGCTGAGTCTGTGCCATAACCATATTTTCTGCTCATCTCAGGGTCCATGGAACTGCATTCCATGGCACAGGAGGTCATATATCCATAGAAGTCCAGGCAGCCATTCAGATAACTGTGACACTTGATGGGATGTGGTCATGAGTGTTCCCTGCAGAAGAGGATACTTATCTGATGTGGAAGGAGGGCACCATTGGAAAGGTCATTTGATGATGAAGCTGAATATCCCTTTCCAGTCATAAGAGACTTATAAAATGCTTAGGAGGAGCCTCTTTTGTGAGGAATGCAGGAGTTCCAGAGGCAGGGTCACCTGCCAGTCATAAATAGGAGGGTGAGTGGGAAATAGTGGGTGAAAATGGAAGCTGGTGGTGGGGAGAGGGGGCATAGGAAGGATATAATAGGGTATACTTGGGAAGTGTGGAAGGACAGCAGGTGCTATGGTCAGGAGGCTTCTGAGGGGGGATACTGGAAATAATTAAGAGCCTAGGGATTCTTGGAGCAGGTGTAGTTACAATTTTAAGTGCTATGAGCCTCTGTTTGCGTATCAAACCCATCATCTTCAAAGTGCCTGTATAACACGTTCACTCCTTGCCTCACTTCCTGACCTGGCCCAATACTATCTCCAAAGGGAACTCTTCTTATTTCTGGTTGAGGTATGAAGGCAATAGGTACTTCACTCTGGAACACAGGCTTTTTTGTGTGTGAGGTTTTCTTTCTTTCTTTCTTTTTTTTAAATTCATGAGAGACACACAGAAAGGTAGAGACCTAGGCAGAGGGAGAAGCAGACTTGTGTTTTGAAGCTAAAATGTTATCAATCCAAACTGGATTGTTATGAATTTAGAAGATCAATTGTAATCTGCATGACATTTAAAAAATAACTAAATATCTAAAAAAAATATATAAGTATATATTCAAAAATATGAAGTAGAGAATCAAAAAAGTTCACAATAACAAAAATCAAGGAAGCTCCAAAGAATATGATACTGGAGTAGACAAATATAAGGTATGTAGAAATCAAAGAGAAAAATGGCAGAAATCCTTATCGGTAATTACATGTAATGGGGAAAACTCTCCAAAATGCAGTGACTGACAGAATGGAGGGGAAAACCAAGATCTAACCTTATCCTATCTACATAAAACGTGCTTCATGTGTAATGTTGAAAAAGATGAAAATGAAAGTATGAAAAAAAGTTATTTTATAAGTAGTAACAAAAGAGGCATGGAGTCTATATTTAAAAAAACTGGAGTTTAAGTCAAAAACTCTTAAAATAGACAAGGGCATTATATATCGATAAAGGTGAATTTAACAAATACATATAATTTGAAAGCATATATCAAAAATATTCCCCAAATGGGTCCACCCGGCTGGCTCAGTGGGAGGAGCATGGGACTCTTGATCTCAGGGTCATGAGTTTGAGTCCCACGTTGGGTGTAGAGGTTACTTAAAAATAAATAAACATTTATAGAGTGAGGTGTGTGTGTGTGTGTGTGTGTGTGTGTGTGTGTGTGTGGTGATCACTTCAGGTTAACAAAAACCTGTACAAAACTTCATACATGTCACTTTAAGTAAGAACTACAGTGGCTGCCACCTGACTCTTTCCTGTTTGAGTGAAGGGTGAGAAATGTACCAGTCAGGTGTGGGTGGGTAAGCTAAGGCAAGGTGGCTGCTTTGTAAGCATGCACTTCCAGAGTGTGTTGGGACAAAGAAAACATTTCTGTGGACCATAAGTGGGTCCTGTTGAAATCAGATGTGAGGTTACCTAAGCACTCGTTTGAAAGGACTCACTGCATGACATTTGGAACTCTTTGGAGAGAGGTTGAAAGGAATGCTCGCTTCTGGGGGACAACAGAAGGAGGAAGTGGGCATCTGGAAAAGCCAAGCATATGAACCCATAAAAGAAAGTGAGAGAACCCTGCTGATGGTCCAGAGATGGATTCTAAAGGATCACAGAAGTGTCCCACCAGAGTATGAATCAGGTCAAAACATCAGCCATGCCCAGAACAAAAGGCCAGCTTCTCACAGTGCCAGGTCAGTAAAACTTTCCTTATTTCTCCCTTCGTTTCTTCTAACCAATACTGGAGGGGTCAGTATTGCATGTATTTCCCGGGAAGAGAGAAGGAGCAGAACACACACCATTGTCCTGTCTATAGTTTCTGCCTCTCTGCAGGCAGGGTGGCTAGGGGTAACAGCAGACAGGTGTTAATATGGATGAAGACTGAAATGTAAGGTATTATGGAACAACATTTTAACTTCTGGAATGGGACTGTTTATGACAAACTGACCATATGACTCTGTGTTACTTAAGAGTGACCACAAAAGCATGCCTGGGTGGCTCAGTGGTTGAGTGTCTGCCTTTGGCTCAGGTTGTCATCCCGGGGTCCTGGGACTGAGTCCCGCAATAGGCTCCCTGTGGGGACCCTTCTCCCTCTGCCTGTGTCTCTGCCTCTCTCTCTCGGCATCTCCCATGAATAAATAAATAGTGTCTTAAAAAAAAAGAGTGACCACAAAAGTCATGGGACAACTGACTTTTCTTCATGGGATAGTGAAAAATGACCCCTAATGAGAAGACTAGTATAAGAATTTAATAGAGTTCTTTTGTGATGGCATCCAACATCAGATCTTGACAAATGAACTTACACATTTTGATGACTTCTCAGTCTAAATCTTGCTGTGAGCTTAGAAATACCATTACAAAGTTCATTAAAGAAGAAAGAAAAATTGTAGTAATGAATAAAGAGGTGAAGCTTACCCTGCTAGAGGGTATGTAAACAACCTAAATATTTACAGAAACTGACAGTACTGTTGCAATAATTGATCTAAGGATGGATCAAGAAACCAATACGGATAGTGCAAGAACAGATAACAGCTTATATGACAATTAAGGATATACAGACAATAGCACAAACCAGAAACATCTTTTGGCATTGTAAAGTGCCAAGATGAATGGTTAACTATTTTGACAAACATAAATTTGGATCATTCAGAAAACAGACTCCAAATGATTAAATAGTTAAATATAAGTAATGAAACTAAAAAAGTATTACACAAACAAGTAATGATTTTTTTCCCCCCTGGATCACTTAATATGAAGCAATGATAGCAGATATAAAGGAAAGGGATGCTAAAATGGACTTTGTTGAAATACTTTTGTCAAACACACTACAGTCAAAATTAAGAATATGGTGATACTTAGGTTTCTGCCAGTATGATGAATGAGGCACCTAGACAGGCTCTGTTGCTGAAAACAGCTAGAAATATTGGAACAAATATATTTTTTAAAATTCCCAAATGCATACATGATGACACAAAATATAAAGAATATAAAGCAAAAATAAAATGACCATGGTATCTTTGAAAAATAAGTAGAACTCATTATCTGGCTTTTGATTTAGGTGTTGGCTTAGGCCACCACTTGCATGGTTTCCAATGTCATGGGTAGGACTCATGTGCCCAACATCTATGCAAGTTGGAGTTTTGAGTAGGAGATACCATCCATAGAGCTGGGATTCTAAAGAAATGTATCATTTTAAGGGCAAAACTCACCTCCCACATCTGCAGGGGAGTGCAACAACATAACTATTTGACATAAAACTTGGAGTTTTATGAGGAGATGGGAATATTTCCTGAGCAATTGTAACAGACTAGACCTTTTGCCTATTTGCTGCCTCCTAAACCTGCCACCTGAGAAGCCTACAAAAATCTCAGTTTGAGAATTTAGCTTAAGTAAGTCTGGCAATTTCCATAAATGCCTGGCAGAAGCAAACACTGGTTCCATCTGGAAGAATTTATTCTAATTCTCAATTAAATTCTGGGGAAAAAAAAATCAATGCACAGTAAACAAAATTGCAAAGTCACAAGGAAACGAACTACCTTGAGTGAAAGCCAGCAGACACACCAAAACATCAGATTCTTGAAGATTTCAGATTGAAATTATCAGATATAGAAAAAAATCTGTTAAATAAACTTCAAAATATAAAAGGGCAACCTGAAACTGAATACAGAACAAAAAGATTCATAAAAGAATAAAATATTCTAGAATTAAAAATAATTGAAATTTGAAACTCAAGGGTTAGATATTTCTTCTTTTAGTCAAAATTGAATGAAATGTACCAGATTTTTATACTTTTGCCTTAAACAACTAGAAAACCAGGCAAAACACATGAAACAACAATTTTTAGACATTGAATAATAGGCAGACAGGGACTTCCAGCACTCAACAAGTTTTGGAATAATTTGATTCCCACCACGTGGAGTGAAAAGCACTCATGATACATGAGACATCAGATAAATCCTCAAAAGGGATCCTTAATAATGGATCTAAATTAATGTTAGACTAAATGCTACCCTGAACCTACTCTAACAAAGCATGAAAATAAGTTTTGAAAAGATACAATTGATTCCAAGCAACCTAACTGTAAACCAGAATACAACCCACATTTTTTTATTATTTTTATAACTATTCATTTATTTTAGAGCAAGAGTAGAGAGGGGAGGCTTGGGAGAGTCAGAAGGAGAGAGAGAATCTCAATCAGACTCTGCAATGAGTGCATGGAGCCCAACATGGGCCTTGATCCCATGACCCTGAGATCATGGCCTGAGCCAAAATCAAGAGTCTGTCGTTTAACCGACTGAGCCACCCAGGTGTCCCCATACAATCCACAGTATTTAAAGGGGAAAAAAAATCCAGGAACCAACAATTTAAATTTTCTAATGTCTGGCATCCCCTCAAATTTAATGTGCATGTAAGAAACTAGAAAATATGCACCACAGCTAAGATAAAAGTCATTGAGTAGAAACACATCCCCAAATGACAGAGATGACAGAAATAGCAAAGGTCACCGAAAAAAGTGATGACCCTCCATGAGTTCAAGAAGGTAGAGGAAAACATCAGCATGGTGAGGGGAGAAATGGGAGATAGAAAAAAAGACTCATATGAAACTTTAAGGAATGAGAAATCTCTGAAAGGAAAAATGATACACTAGGTGGGATTAATAAAAGATTAGATACTGTGAAAGAAAAGAACAGTGAACCTGAATACATGGCGTTAGAAACTATTCAAACTGAAATGCATGGAGAAAAAATAAAAGATACTCTCTACTTAAAAAGGGAACAGAGAATTAATGATATGTGGGAAGATGCCAACTGGTTTCAAATAAGTAGAACTAAAATCCCAGAAAAAGAGCCAAGATGATGGGAAAACTATATAAAAAAAAAAGGTAAAAAGATATCTCTCATTTTTAATTACTTAAAAGAATAATTATTTTTTAAAAAATAACAATCCATTGATAGGCTTACAGTATATGTTTAAAGAGGTGACAGCCATCGCAGAAAGGATAGGAGAGGCAGAAAGGATACTGTTGTACATGCATGATAAGTTATGTGTTATATCATTATTTAAAGATGATCAATGCTAAGCTAGAGATGGATGTTGTAAACCCTACAGCAACCCCCCCAAAAAAGTAAAATCAAGGAGGCAAAGCAGAGATAAATGGCATAAAAATAGCAAAAGAAGGAGAGAATAAAAGTAGAAACAAAATGCAGTCAGAATAAATAGGAAACAAATATCAAGATGACAGATTTAATAATAATTTATAATTATTTAATTATAATTATTTAAATATATTTAATAATAATTGATAACTATATGAGGTGAAATTATGTAAACACTCCAATCAAAAGGATAGTCATGGAATAGCAAAAACAATGCCTGATTATATGCCGTCTGTGAGAAACACACTTTAAATATGATACAGCTAGTTTAAAAGGAAAAGGATAGAATAAGATATCCTATACCAACACTAATCAAACTACTAGGATTGGTATATTAATATCAGACAAAGTAAAATTCAGAACAAGGAATATTACCAATGATAAAAAGGCCCATTTTCATATTAATTAAGCAGTCGTCTCATCAGGATGATCTAACATCCCAAATGTGCATGCTCATAAGAACAGAGCTTCAAAATACATTACAAATGTAATGTACAAATGTATCGTATTGTACATTACAAAATATATTAGAACTGAAAGAATAAATAGACAAATCCATGATTATGGTTGGAGAGTTTAACACTAATATTTCAGGAATTGAATGAACAAATAGACAAGACATCAATAAGGATATGGAAGACTTGAAAAATACCATCAACCAATGTGCTCCAACTGACACTTATAGATTGCCAAAACCAGAAAGACACACATTCATTTCAAGTGTAGGAGGAACATTCACCAAGATGTACCACAATACTGACCAAAACACCTCAATAAAGTTAAGGTATTAAAATCATACAAAGTGCATTTTCTGCCTGTAGAGCATGAAACTATGAATAAGAAATGGAAAGATATCTGAAAAAATTTCTTCAAACATTTAGAAAGTAAACAAAATTGCTCTAACTAAACCATGGGTCAAGGACAAAGTCACAAGGGAAATTTGAATTTGCTTTGAATGCAATTAAAAAAAACAGAACATATCAAAAGTTGAGATATGTAGCTAAAACAACATTTGGAAAGAAATGTGTAGCATTGCCTACTTACTGCTGTGGGCTGAATTGTGTCTTCTCCCTACTTTCCCTTCCAGTTCATATGTTGAAGTCCTAATTTCCTGTACCTCAGAATTTGATCATATTTGAGACAGTATCTTTAAAGAGGTAATTAAGTTAAAATGAAGCTCTTAGAGTCGGCCTTAATCCAATAGGCTTGGCGTCCTTGTAAGAAGATATTAAGACACAGAACACGGGGAGAAGATGGCTATCTGCAAGCCAAGGAGAGAGGCCTCACAAAGAACCAACCCTGCTTACACCATGATCTTGGTCTTCCAGCCTTCAGAATTGTGGGAAATAAATTTCAATTGCTTATGTTACCCACCTTTATGGTGCTTTGTTTTGGCAGCCCTAGCAGAACTAACATACTTATATTAAAAGACAATGAAAGGTCCCAAGTCAAAGATCTAAGTATCCACCTTAAGAAAATAAAAATAGAAGAACAAATGAAACCCAAAGCAAGCAGGAAAAAAGAGATATTATAGGCAGAAATGTATAAAGTAGAAAAGTCAATAAACCCCAAATCTGGCTTTTTGAAAAGATAAATAAAACTGATAAATCTAAAAACCAATAAAACCAAAAGCTAGTTCTTTGAAAAGAATAATAAAACTGATATAACACCAGTCAGGGAGACCAAGAAGCAAAATTAAAAATTCAGGTTAATGTCTAGAATGATAAAACATTGAGATCCTACAAAGAGTACAAGGATACACAATACTGTGAACAACTTTATGCCAAAATATTCAACAACTTAGATGAAATAAATTCTTAAGGAGACACAAGCTACCAGAGCTCTCTGAAGAAGAAATAAATAACCTGAACAGCTTTATATCTATTAAATAATTGTTGATTTATGGTGAAAAATCTTCTTACACAGAAAATTCTTGGCCCAGAGGGGTTTCTCGCTTTACTTCAGTAAACAATTCTACACCAACTCTTAAGCAAATAAAAGAGGAGGGTACAACCCCTCATTCACTTTATGAGGTCAGCATGACCTCGAGACCAAACAATATAAATCCATCACAAGAAAAATAAACTGCAGGGGCACATGGGTGGCTCAGTAGTTGAGAGTCTGCCTTTGGCTCAGGTCATGATCCGGGGGTCCTGGGATCGAATTCTGAATAAGGGTCCCTTCTCAACAGGGAACCTGCTTCTCTCTGTGTCTACATCTCTGCCTCTCTCTCTGTGTCTCTCATGAATAAATAAATAAACTCTTAAGAAAAAAGTAAATTACAGATTGATTCGCCTCATGGACATACATGCAAATGTCCTTAGTAAATTTTGCAAATTGAATTTAGCGTTATATAAACAGAATGAGACATCATTACCAAGTGGAGTTCATGCCAGGAATATGTGGTTAGTTTAATACTCAAAAACACATTGTATTTCATCCTATTAACCAAGTACAAAAAAAAAGTCTCTCAATAGATACTGAAAAAAAAGATACAGTTTAACATATATTCATGATAAAAATTCTTAGGAAACTAGTAATAGAAGAGAATTTTCTCATTATGATAAAGGACATCTATTATAAAATCTTTTCAGCTAGCATCACACTTAATGGTGAAAGAGTGAATGCTTTCTTTCTAAGAGTGGTAAGTAGATAAGGCTATTCATTCTTACCATCACTTTTATTCAATATTATTCTGGAGGTCCTAGCCAGTATAGACTAGGCAAAGCAAGGAAATAAAAGTCACACAGACTGAGAATAAAAAAATAAGATTGTTCTTATTCACAGAGAACATAACTGTTTATGTTGAATATCCTGGGGAGTTTATAGACATATTACTAGAAATAATAAGTGAGTTTATCAAGATCTCTGGAAACAAAAAAAATCCATTGTACTTCTACACACACTAGCTAAGCATAATCAGAAACGGAAATTTAAAAAATTATTGTTTAAAATATTATCAATATATAAAGCACTTAGAGATAATTTAAAATATATATATACAATACCTATACACTAAAAAGATGAAATATTACTGAGAGAAATTAAAGGAAAACTAAATAAATGTAAAAATGGTGTTTGTAGATTGAAAAACTTACTACTATTAGATAATCAATCTTCCAAAATTTGGTCTATTTGTATGTTCTTTGCAATCTCAAAGTCCCTGAAAGCTTTTTCAAAATTAGATGTTGATAAATAAATTCTAAAATTCATGTGGAAATACAAACCACATCAAATAGACAAAACAGTTTTGAAAAAGAACAAATGGGGGAAAATTTCACAATTTGGTTTAAAGATTGGCTATAAATCTATAGTAGTCAAGACAGTGTACTATTGGCATAAGGATAGACATATAGAATAATAAAACAATAGAGAAATAGACCCACTCATTTGGTTAATTTTTTACAAAGTTGCCAAGGTAATTTAATGAGGGATAGGACCAATTTTTCAACAACTCATATTTGAACCATTGGATATCCAAATTAAAAAAAGTGAACCTTTCCTCTTATTGTGCACCAAATTAACCCACAGAGGAAAGTAAATCTAGATATAAGAAGAGCAAAGGTGACAAAGTATGTAGAAGAAAACACAGCAGAAGATTTTTTTTTTTTTTTTTTGTGATCTTGGAGTAGTCAAAGAATTCATAGTTTGGACATAAAACCATAAAAGAAAAAAATGATAAGTCACACTTCATCAAAATTAAAGAGTTTTGTTCCTAAATAGACACTGTTAAGAAAATACAAAGGCGATCAATAAACTGGACATGCCAACAGATACCTGATGATGTACTTGTATCCAGAATAAATCAAGAACATTTACAGCTCAGTAATAAGGAAAAGTCAACACAATTAAAAAATGGACACAAGTTTGAATACACATTTCACCAAGCAAGATGTGCAATTGGAAAATAACCCCATGAAAAGATGCTGAACATTATTAGTATTAGGGAAATGCAAAATCAAACCATAATGAAATGGGTGCCTGGCTGGCTCAGTAGGTGGAAGAACATGTGGCTCTTGATCTCAAGTTGTAAGTTCAAGCCCCACATTGGGTATAGAGATTATTTAAAAATAAAATTGAAAGAAAAACATGGTGAAATGAAATACCACTACGCATTCATTAAAAAGGCTAGATTAAAATGACTGACCATGGCAAGTGTTGGGAAGGATATGTAGCAACAGGAACTCTTATACATGATTGTGGGGATGCCAAATGTTGCAGACACTGGGAAAACAGTTTATTTATCCAATGGAAATGGAGGCATGTATTCACACAAAGATTGTAGTCGAATGTTCAGAGCAGCTGTTTTCATAATAGCTAAGAACTACCAGCAACCCAAATGCTCATTAACGAGTGAATAAATAACACTACAAAGGTAGGAGGAAGCATGGATACACACACTACAACAGAGATGAATTTCAAAACCATTATGGTAAGTAAAAGAATATGGAAACAAAATAATATATATAGTATGCGAAATTTTCCCTGTATGTGAAATTCTATCAAAGGCCACATGATAGTGATGGAAAGCAGACCAGCAGTTTCAAAGCATCAAAGGGCAGAGTAGAGGATTAACTGTAAAGGGCCACAAAGGAACTTTTTGGTGGTGATGGATGTATTCTGTAATTCTCATGACTACAGTTTTTTCAAAACTCACCGAAATACAATTGGTGAATCTTACTGTATGTAAACTGCACCTCATTAATGTTGATTACATATTCATGTATAGATTAGACTGAGATCTTCCAGTACAAGTCTCATTCAAGTTTCAGAAGAAGAGAGAAAAATCAGGACAGCAATATTTGACGTGGTTAACAATTTTCAAGAACTTTGAAAGACAGCAGTACACAGACATGTGAAGCCAGATAAATTCTGAACAAAAGAAAACATACCCACATCTAGAAATATCTTAGAAAAATTATATATATATAAAAAAGAAAAATTCTATATTACCTAAGACAGAAGCATGGAGGATGTTGAATATCTTGAATGAGAAACTTATACTACGACTTAATAGAAGCAATAAAAAATTATAATTTTGTGGACTATGGGAAAGCAATGGACAAGCTAGAATTATATACCCAGCAGAAAGTCTTTGATAAAAACAGGTGGCAAATGAAAGATGTTTCATACCAACATAAACACAAACTTTTCTTTCCTAATAGACTTTTCCTAAATTAGTAAAATATGTAGAACATAACATAAGCAGATAGAAAGTTGACCCCAGATGGAAGATTTGAAATATAAGAACAAATTAAGAGTACGAAAATATGTGCTTAATTTAAGCAACCTTTGACTAGGTAAGAAAATAAAACCCCGTGAGACTAGAACAAGAGAAAACGAGAACACTCCACAGTAATGGGAGTGCGTGTGTGAGCCAGGAGGAATAAACAAGAATGTTCATGACAGCAGTATGTGTAATAACAAAAGCTGAAAATAACTCTAACGTCATCAGTAATAGGATAGATAAGTGTGGATAGTCCTACAATGGCATATTTTATAGCATGAATTATTGCTATGTTCAGCAACCTGGTTGAACTCCAAGGAAGTAATATTGAGGTACAAAAAGAACCCCAAAGTGAGTGATAGAAGAATACATACTGTATCATTCATGTCATTAAAACTTAAAAACCTGCAAAATGAAACTGCATGCATACATATAAACAATGTGGTAAAATTATACAGAGCAATAAAATTCAGCATAACGGCTATATTGGTGAGGAAGGTTTGGACAGTACCTCAAAAGCATCGAAAGGGATTTCAGAGACCATTTCATTATTCATTTTTTGAAACTAGGATGTGAGTCCACATGTATTTATTAGTTTAGGGTTCTTTGTATCTTACACGTATTCTTTGTATCTTACACAGACACACATAAATATATATCTTACATATATGTATCATATATATACATGATACAAATGTTACAATGCATTACAGTACAATATGTTAATTTCAAATTTAAAAGCACCAGAGAATCTGGAACATTCCAGATGTCCTTTCCAAAGTCCCCAGTTACCAGATGGGGTGTGCTGTGGTTTAAGGGTGATGAAAAGATGATGTGATTAGAGGCCACTTCAGTACAGGGATGGGGGAAGGGCTGAGGGAGGGTAGGGAGATGGTAGGGAGGGGCCTCTTGGATTAAGTTCTATTTCAGTCTAACCCTTATAAGGATAAGGGACTAGCTTCCATCCTACAATGGAGCTAAAGTCTAAAATAAAATTAGTATAACGGACCATCTCTTTTTTTTTTTTCTAACTTTTTTATGATAGTCACACAGAGAGGGAGAGAGAGAGGCAGAGACACAGGCAGAGGGAGAAGCAGGCGCCATGCACCAGGAGCCCGACGTGTGATTCGATCCCAAGTCTCCAAGATCGCGCCCTAGGCCAAAGGCAGGCTCCAAACCGCTGCGCCACCAAAGGATCCCTACAATAGACCATCTTAAAAGCCAAGAATAGGGCAGTCCGGGTGGCTCAGCGGTTTGGCGCCTACCTTCGGCCCAGGGCGTCATCCTGGAGACCTAGGATTGAGTCCCGCATCGGGCTCCCTGCACAGAGCCTGTTTCTCCCTCTGCCTGTGTCTCTGCCTCTCTCTCTCTCACTCTCTCTCTCTCTCTCTCTCTCTCTCTCGCGCATGAATAAATAAAATCTTAAAAAAAAAAAAAAGCCAAGAACATTGAACTCAGAGCATTCTCATATCAGAAATGAGTACATAGAGGTCCTAAAAACCCCTTGTCTCTCTTTAGGGTTAAGTCTGCAAAAACACGGGTAAGGACCAAACTGTTCTATGAAAGAACAGTGCTTTGCAATCTAGTCATTAATCTTTTCCTTCTGGGTCACTCCCTTTTTACCCTGACACATACTTGAATAAATTATTTTTATTATTATTAAATTAAAATTTAATACCTAAAAATGAAAATACTAAGATACCATTGGCCACTAGGACCAGAATCACCCAGTAAGGGGTGAGAATCCCCTCCACATAGACGCTGTGATGTTCCCTTTCACAAGCTTTTTGAAATCTCCTCTGTGATCAAACTGTTCATTTTCCTTCCTTATGCACTTTTATAGGTACTGAGAGATACCTTGAGCTATGCAGACCATTTCTTCTGAATGAAACTTTCTTTTTGGCCTAGCAATCTTCATTAAATATTAGGCCAGCTGAAGACTTCAGGTAATTTTTTCCTAAATTCTTTATTTTTTTTTATCTAGAAAATCATCATCCATGTAAGTTTTATTTTTATTTAATTCTATTCAACATATGCTATATTGAATTATATGATTGTAATCCACTAATTCCCTCCCTTAAAATAAAAAAAACTCTGTTGTATCTTAACTTTGTTGATGCAAATCTTTGTCAAATGTATTTTGCACATTCATTCCTGCCTTCTTAAATAGAATATAACATAACTTGCAATTTTCTTGATAATGCAAAGTCATTGTGATGGATATCAGGTCTGGTGCTAAAACAGTGATTCTAGAGCTTTTACCCTTCTACAAACATCTCCATTGCTGTGCATTTTCAGCCTGCCATTGCAGGGGTTTTTCTTTTCTTTTTCCCTGATATTTTAAGCTGTTAGCTAATATATAATGGCTTTCCTGCCTCTTTATAGTTTCCTGCATTTTGTGTGTGTTGATCAGGAAGCAAGGCAACCTGTTAGAATTGCATGTAAACTAAGAGTAAATGGGTTATGAGGGAGGGCCTGCTTGTTCTCATCCAAATTTAATGGAAATTCTATTAGATTTTCTCTGAGATCTTTTACAGGGAACATTTTCTAGGCTTCTTCTGAATAAAGTAAATAAACATCTAAGGAAAGTGAAACTTTGCATAGAGATTAAGGAACCTTTGGAGCCAAGCTGTGTCTTTAAATCCTGTGACTTTGGACATATCACTTACTCTTCGCCTCACTTTGCTCACTTCTAAAGTGAGCGTGATAATAATACGACTGTGTAGGATATTTATGAAGATAAGTCAAGCTAATCTTGTTCAAGTCAAGTTCATCAAGCATGGAGAACATTTTGGGAGTTAAAATTCTGTGAATTAATCACTTAAAATTCAGAAACAAGGTCTGTTACCTTTGCAGGACAGCCTATGAAAATCTTCCTGCCTGATACTGTTGCTGAATTATAGCACCTGTATTCTGGCCAGAGTGTGTCCTTGAGGTTGCAGTTTGCAGCCTTGTAGACATTTCTGTATCACAGGGGTCACAGAACCACTAATCCCTTCCAGAAGCCGGTGGAAGGGAAGATTCAGAATTACACTGGGCTTCACACCGGACATGAACACAGAGGCTTTGCAGCAAACAGCCCGGGTGAGGACTGGACCCTGGGGTTGGGCACATACTGTTTGCTTTTGTAAATCATTGTTTCCTTGCTCATCCCACCTATGCGGGACAGAGAGAGCTACCCTCTGGGGCGGGTAAGGCTGAGGTTGGGCCTGCAAGCTGCTGACGGTCTGTTAGGGAAGGCAGACACAAATATAAAATAACATAAAATAGCATCTGATGTAAAGAATAAAAAGAAGACTTGATCAGAGCTGTGGACAGGGAGCACAGAGGAGAATCCAACTCTTTGTGGGCCACCTGGAGGAGGCAGTAGTTACACTGGGTTTTGAAATGTAGAAGTTAAGATGGGTGGGTGGAATAAAATCCAGAACTATTTGGGAGGTAAAGCTGTTAGTGCTCGGCGCATGCTGACGGCAGCAGAGGGGAAAGCAAATCCCAGGTTGTCATGAGATTTTGGGGTTAATGGGGAGAGAGAGGAACTGCTCCACCTACTCCCCCCCCCCCCCCCCCCCCCGCCCCACTCCCCCGGCAATGTGTGGCTTCTACAAGGTAGTGTATGGGACGGGTCAGCACACGGTAGGATCTCAACAAATGTTGGTTTCTTTTCTCCTTGGAGGCATAAGTTCTAAATTTATTAGTGTTTGGAAATAAAATGAAGACATCAGGTTTATGAAATGGCTAGGTTTTCTGTTGAAATTCTGGTGGATTGCTGCTGAGCTGCCTTTGGCTAATAAAGCAGGACCTTGCCAAAGTCCTTCTCAGCAGCAACTTTACTGGGCTAAACCATTTTTTTTTAAGTGGCCACACTGGCTGCCTGACAAGTCGATTGGCATAAGGGCACTGGGGGAAACTGTAAGGAGTAAACACTGTATCTGATGGAGCAGCTTCTTTTGCCTTTTGGGTAAAAGTTGCAAGCAGAGGCTTCCGTCCAGGGCAACCCTCTCTCGCCCTCAGGGTTCCTTTGGCTGTGGATTATCAGCAGCAGGGGGTTCTTGGCTACAATGTTAGGGCCCCAACTCCTCTGATAGCCCTGGCCTCCCTCCCCACCCTCATCACCATTTTTCTGGGGCCAGAAAACTGCTCTGTGCTCGCTGCTTCCTTCAGATCCCAGCACCGAGGACTGCCTTTGACACTGTCCAGATACCTACCAGGGGGGATGTCAGAGTTACCGCTTATCCCTCCTCCAGCGGCATTTGAACCCCAGAATCCTGGGGACCCAGGGCTCAGAATTGCCCGCAGGCAGGGCCCTCTGGGTCGTGATCCCAAGCCCGCCCACAGCTAACAGGGCTGCCTGCCCAGCCGGGAGAGATTTCCTAATTCAGACAAGCTGGCTGGTTCACATTCGCAGGTGCGAGGCTGGGGGGTGCGCTGGCGGCCCTTTGGCAGTGACACTGCCTCTAAGGAGAGGGGCGGGTGGGGGCAGGAGGGGGAAACTCAATCACAGTGCAGGAGGCGGGAGGAGGCTTTTAGCCAAAGTGCCAGTCATGGGCGGGGGGGTGGGGGTGGGGGGGTGGCAGCTGATAGCATCGCCCGCCCGGTCTGGTTACAGCCCCCTGCCCCCCCGGAGCGCTAATGAGAAGCCGGCAGTGGATACCAGAGAAGGTGGTCCCAGTGAGCTGGGGGCTGGGGGGTGGCTGGGACACAGGGGAGGGAAGGGACAGTAGGACTCCAGAAAAAAGCCTTCTGTAGTTTTGCCTCAAATCATTCCTTTTGACAGAGACTGACTGGCTTTCTCCACGGGAATCTGGTAATGCCCGAGGAAAGAACCACTTTGAAAAGAACACGAGGTTCTATTTCTTCCAGGACAGATCCTGCCCATTTCTGGGGTGTCCTCCCCTTCTCGAATACACCAGTCGTTGCTTGCATTTAGCTTGCCATTGCTAGAAAATGTGTGGAACCTCCTTTTTGCTTTGATCAACGGCTGGTTACTGAGAGCATCTGATGGCCAAGCTCTGGCCACAGACAGCCTGCCGAAACCTGGGGCAGAGCCCTCTCCCCCTGGTGGCAAAGGACAGGGGGCTGTGGGGTTCTGGGTGCATCTGTTGAATTCTCTCTTCATTGATATGGAATTAAAACAAAATGCCTCTTACTGTCCACAATGTCAACTGTCCCACCAAAAAAGAAGCTTTTTTTCTTCTTTTTTTTTATTTTATTTTATTTTTTTTTTGCAATGGAGTGGTTTTCCCAGGCCTAGTGCTAATTAAATGCTTTGTATGCATGATCTCATTGATCCTCACAGTAATCCTACCGGATGGGCATTGCTATTCATCCCCCATTTTGCAGACAAGGAAACTGAGGTCTAGAGAGGTTAATTCACACCCATAAAGTAGTGGCATAGCAGAGATGTGAGCTTAAGCCTTCTGACTCCCAAGCCTCTTGATGCGAAAGTGTCATCGACTTCGTATTTGGTATCTGTCACCACTTGTGACAACACCGCCGCACTGCCTTTTCTTCATTCACCCATCTTACTGAAGTAGTTCTGCCATCTGCCAGTACTGGGGATGGAAACTGGGGATGGAAGAAGTCTCTGTGCCTGAGGAATGTAAGCTACTGTCAGGGAGCCGAGCCCAGCACTACCACCATGGAAAACCCCAGTGCTGTAGGAACACGGATGAAAGAATGCTGACTATCCAGGTTGATGAGTCAGGGTGTCTCCAAGGAACCTTCCAGAGAGGTACAGCATGGCCTAAGGCCCTGCAGGGGGTTGGGAGGTGGTCTTTGGTTGGGGAGGGATCTGGGGCGGGCTACATGGAGCCAAATCAGGAAGGCTCCCCTACCCCTTGCCAGGATGGGCGTTAGACTTTAGCAAGTGTTCTTTGGGGTTTTAGGTGGGGAGGTGATTGGATCACATAGGTATGTGCAGCTTACCTCACTGGATGGGCCCTTCTATTTCCGGATATTTGTGTGATCACTCCTTTCTCCAACCTTCATCTGTTTCCAGGTGATTTTTCTTCCTGGTTTCTAAGTTGGCAGTTTCCTCTAAGGATAGAAAGGAAATGCCCCAGTGGGTCTGTGCAGGGGTGTATGCTCTGCTGAGGAACCAGAGAGCCTGGACAGCCATCAAGCTGACTGTGGCTCATGGGGCTGATGAAGCACAGAGGCTTCTGAAGAGTTCTGGATGAGGTCTCCTTGGCCACACCTGAACTATGTTTCATTATCCATGCAGGGAGGGGTCCCCCCTGCCCACCATTTTAAAAAATGCCACACGCTGAGAAAATTTAGTTCAGGCCAGGGAAGAACTTGGAGATGAAATCTCAAGGCTTTGCCTAAGGATTTGTCCACATGGTTTCTACTAGACAAACCATTGTAGTTATGCATGAAAACCATCTGTAGAGCCTTGGAAATTCCCTGCTCCATGTGCCCCATTAAGCCGAGGAGGCACCAAGGCTGCCCTGGTCAGAAATGAAAATTGTAAAACATCATGTGCAATTTCAAAAGTTGTTATTTTGAATGATTTGTGCTGTTCCTTCAACTGACCTCCCCAACCCTCGTGGCTACTTGGACTTTGAGTCAGTTGGAACTAGTTCTTCTCAACCCTGACATGATTGGCACATGGGCTGGATAATTCTTTACTGCAGGGGCTGCCATGTGGATTGTAGGACATTTCACAGCATCCCTGGCCTCTCTGCACTAACCACTAGTAGCAGCACCCTGGCTGTGGCAATGAAAAATACCTCTAGACCATTGCCAATGATCCTCTGGGGATGAAGTCACCCTAACTAGGGAACCACTTTCACCTATATTCTGAACCCGGCCACTTGACTTCTCAGTTGCATGGTCTTTGGCAATTTGCCAAAACTTCAAGAGCCCCAGTTTACCTGCTTGGAAACTGGTGATCTCTGTGTCTGCCTTTTGGGGTTTCTGTGGGTTAATGTTCAAATGCTGACCACTTCACTTGGTTCTCAGAAAACCCGAGTCTGTCTTTCCCATCTTCCAACCCATGGTGCAGGATCCTTTTCATTATGTGTATCGGGCTTCCGAGGCCCATCTACAATGAAATGGCCAAATGGAGCTACAGAAAAGTGTGAAGTGGTGGACTTCCTCTCGGCCAGCAAATCATTTTCTGGGTGTATCTGCTCTTTGTACTTTCATAGTTGAGCACCCCATTTGGGACAGGCAGCTCTAAGCTGCCCATTGGCTCTGGTGAGGGACCAGGCTCTGCTCTAAGTTGATTTGCACTCTCCAAGTTCTTGTCATCTCACTCTTCCTTGTCTACTTTCTACAGATTCAGTGCTAGAGGTTTTTTTTTTTTTAATCTTTTCTGGAACTTTGCTCCTATGTCCTTTGTTTTACACCCCCCTGGCTTGCACAGGGCACAAACGGTTAAGGGCATTCAGCTTGGCTGCCTCGCCGAGTCCCTGTAGACTACCTTGGAGGGACTGAATGAAATTGATAGTACTAACGTTACATCGCTCAAATCCCCAAAGAAAGAGTAGCTGGGCAGCGAGAAGGAATGACCGCAGAGAAAACAGCTGTCAAGGGCAGCTATTGGTTTATCTTTCATGGAAAGAGAGACATAATGAATTCTAAATTAACCAGAGTCAGAGTATTTTCTGGGTTTGGTGGGGCTGCTGCAGCCCAGGCTGGCACTTAAGAAGTTCTCACTGCTGTCTCACTTGCACGGAGTCCTGGGACAATCTGTGGGCCTGGCCATGTTTGGGAAGGGTGTTTGCATAGTTCGCAGAAGAAGGCCACATAAAGGCCTGGGAGTCTGCATCACGGTGATGCTAGCACGGCAGCTCACCTCACGGCTGAAGGGTGGGCCGCACGTAGACAGGGTCTATGTGCAGGTGAGGCCCATCGATGGGGATCCACTGCTCAGGATCTGGCCTCAGAGGACCCAGAGGACCTCTGCTGGCTCCTTTACCATGGCTCTTTCTCCTCCTCCCTGTGTGTGCCTCTGTTTCTCCAAGAACAGGCATCTGCAGGGGCTCTGCAAGGGAGGCCATGAATTTGAGGAGGGGTTGGACTTTGTTGGCAAACTGACCCTTACTTGAAACTTGGATCATTTATCTTTTAAGTATGAGACCCTCAGCAAGTTAATTCATCTCTTGGATAGATAGTTGTTTTTGATGTCCTGGGTACCAAAGCCTCCATTTTATCTGGCTTCTGCCTGCATCCTCAAGTACTCCCCTCTCTCCCTCCTCCAGATGTGCTGGTCTTCATTCTTCCTGGGACATATTAAGCTTCTTCTTGCTCCAGTGTCTTACACTTATGAGCCTCTCTGCCTGGAGCAGTCTGCCTTGGATCTGCTCCTATGTTTGACTGTTTTAATTGGGCTTCAGCCTGCTACCTCTTCAGGGTGTCCTCCTTGATGATAAGGGTTTAATGTATTCCAATGCTCTCACCCAACCCCTCCCCCACCTTCACTTTGTTGCATCAATCTACTGAATTTTCTATATCTCTTACCACTTTAGGAAATATCTTGCTTATCTGTTGATTTGACTTCTCCCCCACCTAGACTTTGGGCCCTGCATGAGTTGGAATCTTGTCTGTCTTGCCCATCTGTTTGGCTCCAATGCCATTGTTGAAGAAAGGAACAAAGGGAAGAATAAATGAAGAATGAATGCTGTAGCTGGCTGCCATGCCTTGGCTTGTTGAGTGGTCCCCTCCATAGGCACCAATCTTCCATAGGAAGCATAGGAGGGAAGCAAGGAGGGTAGCATCACAGTTGAGTAGTAGGTGTGGGCTAGACACTGGGTGAGGAGGCATGGCAATAATTGGTGTGGGATAGGGAGAGAAGTGTGTGTATTTCTCAGCTGCCTGGATCCAAGAGGCTTAGTATCCTGCTGTACTAGAGTTCAAGTCTGTTCTCTGACTTGAGGGATGGAAAGGGCCAAGGGGAGAAGAGAGTCAAAGGCCACAGTGACGCTTTCCCTGAGTAGAACTGCCAGATGTAACAAATGAAAATGCAGGGAATCCAGACAAATTTGAATTTCAGATAAGCAACAAGTAATTTATTTTATTATAAGTATGTCCCAAATATTGTGTACTCATGCTGAAAACCATTCATTGTGTATCTGAAATTCTAATTTGACAGACGTCCTGTGTTTTACTGGCCATTTTATTGAGGAGTCTCACAAAACGTGTCATTTTGCTCAAGTGCACTGAAATGGGCTGTTCCTCGGGGCCACCTCAAGGGCATTTTCTGGTCATAGCCATGGAGCACTCCTTGGCTCCAGTGGCAGGCCCTGACATGGAGCCCTCCAAAATGGCTAGCTGTGAGGTGAACACCTTGCCTTCTAGGAGCTGTGAATACTGCAGCTTTCCTTCTGGGATTGCCCTTTCAGAGAGTTATGTCAATCCTCCTTCCCCTGGAGCATGTGACCATGACATTCTTGCCTTTGTGATGCTATGTGGCGTCTGCTGCCATGTCTCCTCTTGAAGCCCTGGTTCTCATGTTCATCAGGTGTTCTTCTTGCCCCTCTCCTCAGGATGGACCTCATATATTTGACTCAAGGTTTGTGTTTCATATTTAGACATTTCTGAAGGGAAGTGGGGAAAAGAATAAGTCTTGGGTTGGTTGCCTTCATCTCTGCTCTGAGCCTTGGCCTTTGCATTCTTGTCCTGCTCTCTACTCCCTTCACCAAACCACTTTTGCACTCACAAGTTTTCCTGTGGTTAGTCCTCCATGGCTGTTGGCTTTCATGGAGAGAGCCATGCTGGCCAGTGCTGTAAACTGGAGTTAGTCTGGCTGAGAAGGAAATAATTATTGTCTGATTGTGGTGTGGTTCTTTGCCCAGTTTCAGGTGTGGTAGAAACATTAGCAGGTCCCCCTCTGGCAGGCAGAGTCATTTTCAAAGGCCAGTGCTTGCTGCCTTGGCAGACCCAGTACACTTTAGGAGAGAGCTTGAGACCTTAAGTCTGGGTGGCTGGTCCTTCTGTGTCTCAGGAAGTCATATTACCTCCCAGCCTTGGGGTCACAGGCTTTGGGTTTGGTTGGCCTAGAGTCCACATCTTAGTCCTGCAAACTCTTGATGATGAAAGCAGTTCCTCCTCAGGCAACCTAGTTTATACTATATGCTCTAAGAACTAAGATCTCATCTAATGGAAAATAACCTTAATTTTTTATTCCTCTGAACAACTGCCATGACTAGGACCAGCTATGTAATTTGTGGGGGGCAGTGCAAATGAAAATATGGGCCCCATGTTAAAAAAGTATTAAGGGTGCTTTGGAAGTCGGTTGAGCTTCCAACTCTTTTTTTTTTAAAGGATTTTATTTATTTTTCTGGGAGAGAGAGAGAGAGAGAGAGAGTGGATGAATGAGTGGGGGAGGGGCAGAAGGAAAATCAGACTCCCTGCTGAGACGGGAGCCCCACATGGGGCTCGATCCCAGGACCTCAAGATTATGACTTGAGTTGAAGACAGCCACTCGACTGAGTGACCCAGGCACCCTGAGCCTCTGACTTTTGTTCTTAGCTCAGGATCCTGGGTTCAAGCCCTGTGTTGGGCTCTGCATGGGGCATGGAGCCTATTTAAAAAAAAAAAAGAAGTATTAATGATTTCAAGACAGTAACAGCAGAGCATGAAGCCAACCATGGGGCCTTCTGCGTGCAATGCCCAGAGTGCCTGAATGTGTCACTTGCCTGTGGAGTTTGCTGTAGTCATGACCCCTTAGAGTGTTTCAAGGTCGTATGCCTTTTTATGCTCCTGAACACTGTGAGTCTCTTTCTTTTTTTTTTTTTTTAAGATTTTATTTATTTATTCATAGAGACAGAGAGAGAGAGAGGCAGAGACACAGGCAAAGGGAGAAGCAGGCATCATACAGAGAGCCTGACGTGGGACTCGATCCAGGGTCTCTAGGATCACGCCCCGGGCCAAAGGCAGGCGCTAAACCGCTGGGCCACCCGGGGTTACCCAGTCTCTTTATTTTCATACATTTTTTTTTAAGTGTCTACTCATTCATTCATGAGAGACACAGAGAAAGAGGCAGAGAAAGAAGGAGGGCCCCCGCAGGGAGCCTGATGCAGGAATCAATCTTGGGACTCCGGGATCATGCCCTGAGCTGAAGGCAGACACCCAATTGCTGAGCCACCCAGGCATCCTGAGTCTCTTTATTTTCAAATGTAATAGTCTTTCCTAGTTTGACTGCTTGGGAGGCATGGGTCCCTTTCCCATGGATTGGTGCTGGGCTAATATTCACTCAAAAGGGAAAAGATAAGTTTGATGTGTTATGAACAGAGGTATGAGATCCCAGGCTTCTCTCTGCTGGTTGGTCCTTCACTTTTCTTTCTGCATGCAGATGTTCAGTATTAACAAGGAGAGCCCTGGTTCAACATTTTATGTCTATGTTCTTTGTTTTCATAGCAGGAGCCATTTACGTTGGTTAAATGGCACCATCATTCTCTTGTCATTTTCCTTGCACGATAAGTAGGGACAGCTCAGGCTTTGTATTGTTGATGCAAAGAAATAACTCCTGCAATGTTTGGGTGCTCTGGAATTGTTCACTTATTGCCCTCCTGTCATCTGGTCCCAGATCCCTAATCACAGTGAAACAAGACATTGGATCTTATTAGGGACCAGGAACTGAGCATCAGCACAAGGTTGAGGAGCAGAGTGATGTTGCCTGACAGCTCTGTGTGCGTCCATGTGTACACACATGGGAAGAATGCTGCATGCCACCAGTTTGTTCTTGTTCAGACTTAATATCTTCAGGGTGATGCCAGATACTTGCTTGTGTGCATGAGAGAGTGGCCCTCTCTCCTCTGGTGATGTTAATCCTGATGTGAGGGCTCCAGGACCAGTCATGGAGGAAGTGAAGTGGGCTGTCAAGAACTTCTACAGGCAAGGAGGTCTAGACCCCTAGGATAATGGGAATGGATGGCAACCAGAGTTCACCCTGCCTTTGGTTCTTAACATGTCTCAAAACCACTTGGAGAAGGTTTTCAAGAAACAGGTGCCAAGGCCCCAGCCCCGGAAATGCTAGATTCAAGAATTATCTAGAATAACAATTGGCTTGAGAATTTGACAATATTTTCAAGAGATTCTGACTCATATACTTAATTAAGAACTGCTGGGCTAGTGCACCCCCTCCAGTTTAGTTAGAAGGGAGCTAAGAGCTGGCATCATACCCTCCCAAATTCAGAGGTTGATTTTAGTTAAGGATAAAAATAACATTCAAGATTT
Source organism: Vulpes vulpes (assembly GCF_048418805.1). Taxonomy (NCBI): domain Eukaryota; kingdom Metazoa; phylum Chordata; class Mammalia; order Carnivora; family Canidae; genus Vulpes; species Vulpes vulpes. The sequence goes on along the minus strand of NC_132793.1, from coordinate 94,806,123 downwards.
GAGGATTTTTAAAATAATAAAACCCTATCAATGCAAATGGTAATGGTCCCAAACTTCGGGCTCATTTAATCATTTTCCAGCAGAGTTGGTAAGAGAATTAACTAATATCATACATTTAGTCAAAGTGAGAAACAGGACTAGAACCAGAGTTACCTGAATCCTGAGGCAGTATTTTTTTCCAGTATGTTCTCTTGTCTTGTTTTGCTTAAAGCTAGGCCAGTGTGGTCAATGGATTGAATTGATTAACTCCAGTGATATCAATGCTATCTATCTCAATGAGCAGATTCATGCTTATACCTCCCAAGATAATGTTTACTTTGTTTAGGAGTTTAGATTTATCTTCATTTTTCCTTATTGTGGAGGGTCATGATTCAGCACTCCCTGGGCTCAGATGGTCCATTTTCTGGGGGATAGGTGGCACAGATCTCCAAAATGCAGTGGGTGAGATTCTGTCCCTACTTCGAGCATTGGCTGCCTTTCTTGGTTAAGCCCTAGGGGACATGGCAGCCCATCTTCCTGGTAATGTCATCATGGTTATAATTACTACCACTCTGTGTAGCCCAAGTATGTGTGATTTCCTAAGTAAAAGTAGCATTTTCTGAGTCCTTGAAAATACTCCCTGTTTTAGCCAACTTTGCACACTTATACCATTTTGTATATCTTTAATTAAACACTGTAAAGGTCCTTTGCCTTGAAGGACAAATCAGGTTGAAGGCCCTATTATGAGCACACCCACCTTTGGAGAAAAACAATCCAAGCCCTAATTAAATGTATATTGGTGCTTAAGAATAATTAGCCTCCATGGTGTATCCACCAACGAGCACCCTCACCCAATTACTTCTTCACTGCATGCGGAGTGCCTGATGCATCACGGCTCCTGGCTTTGCAAGAGCTGAAATCACACCATCCTTAGCACAGAGATCGATTTTATTTTTTTTATTTTATTTTTTTAAAAATTTATTTATTGTGAGAGACAGAGAGAGAGAGAGAGAGAGAGGCAGAGACACGGGCAGAGGGAAGAGCAGGCTCCTTGCAGGGAGTCCAATGCGGGACTCGATTCCAGATCCTGGGATCATGACCTGGGCCGAAGGCAGGCGCCCAACCGCTGAGCCACCCAGGGGTCCTGAGATCGATTTTAGTATAGGATCAAAATAAACATCCATAATTTGAGGATTTTCTAAAGAAATGAAATCCTACCAAGGCAGCTGGAGATGGACACAGGTTTTGAGTTCATATAATCATTTCCCAGCAGTGACAAATAGCTGTAGGTGGCAAGTCAGCAGAATTTTTCCTGAAAAAGGCATTGTGATAAGGCTCGAAGTGTCTACAAACCCACCCAGTGGTCCTGGCTTGGTAGCACCTGCCAGGACAGAAGATAGAAACTCCCCCTCCTGCCCCCCCACCCATTCCTCAGCCCATGGCCTCCACCATCCAAGGGGCCCTTCTATGTCAGGCCCTGTATGAGGTGCTTGCAGTGTTTACTTCCTTTAATAGCTTAGAAACCTGTAGTATTTGTAAAAAAAAAAAGTGCTAGATAACAGAATATGGCTGCATCAGTGTGAACTCCAAAAGGAGCAAGAAAACAGTTCACTGATTTCCTTGCTGTTGCTCAGTCTGTAGCATCTTTAGAAAGGAACAGCACAGAACAGCATACACATGGATGTTTGTGTCAGGAGCAGCTATGTCTTAAAGGGACAGTCGTTTCGCCCCCTCTTCTGCATATATCTCTGAACAATTATGAAGTCCCCATCCTTTGGATACATAGGGCTTGGGAAAAAGTTTAATTGCTGTTTGTAAAGGAGCTAAAATATTTTTCAACCAGGCTGGACTGACTACTTTCAATTACAGATTATTTGAAAGGAGAGACAAAAGGAGGGAAAATGTTTTGTCATCGGACTAAAATACCCCTGTTTGCATTTTAGTATATTTCCCCATAATTCTTTCCTCTATTATATGTATCCGTTATCTATCTGCTCCACAACAGACTGTCCTAATTTAGTGTCTTAAAACAGGCACTAACAACTGCCATAATTTGAGGATTTTTTAAAAAATAAAATCCTATCAAGGCAGCTGGAAATGGACACAGGTTTTGAGTTCATGTAATCATTTCCCAGCAGTGACAAACGAGCTCAAGGTGCAAGTCAGCAGAATAATTTTTCATAAGAGTTTCTGCCAGTGGAGCCTCCCAGAGTGGTTTCGTGAGGGAGAGCCGGGAGGCTCGGGTGACTCTCTCTTGATGCCACCACCAAGCTGTTGGCTGGGACTGCAGCCATTTCAAGGCTCAGCAGGGGAAGGACCTGCTTCTGAGCTCAGGCATCTCATAGGCAGAGGGAGAAGCAGGCTCCTCGAGGGGAGCCCGATGTGGAACTCGATCCCGGTACTCCGGGACCACGCCCTGAACTGAAGGCAACTTCTCAACCACTGAGCCACCCAGGTGCCCCTCTATTTCTTTCTTTTAAAGACTTTATTTATTTATTCATAGAGACAGAGAGAGAGAGAGAGAGAGGCAGAGACTCAGGCAGAGGGAGAAGCAGGGTCCATGGAAGGAGCCTGACGTGGGACTCATCCTGGGACTCCAGGATCACGCCCTGGGCTGCAGGCGGCGCTAAACCGCTGAGCTACCTGGGCTGTCCTTCTTTTAAGATAATGAAAAACTTTTTCATAGCTGCAGACTATAGCATAAAGTGGATTTTCATAATTTCACCCAATACATTCCTCTACATACATACGTGCATTTTTATGTTGTTTTCTAAAGTCTATTACCAGATGTGATGCTGGATGCACAGTTTGGTCACCATCCTTTGCATTATTTCATTTGGGATGGATCTCTACACGTGTGACAACAGGGTCAAGCATACAGATATCTTTTAGGATTTTTAAATACCTATTGCCATTTCCCTTCTGCAAAGGGTTGAAGCAGTTTACAGTCTCACCTGCCGTGTAGCAGATCCCTGTAGCAGTTAAAAATCATGTTCTAAGTCTTGCAGTGATATATACACAATGTGCAACGACTCCTTTAGCCCCGAAGAAGGGCGCTGGGTGCTCCTTCACTATCCTGGGTCTCATGGGCAGATACTGACCTGATTAACACAAAAGGTCACATTTTTCACTCAAATTATAATAAGCAGGTAGGCTTGGCTAAATAGAATTATAGCAATTATACGATATAGTGTTACATCAATGTACAGATCAAAAATGTATTCTTCATTTCAGTGGAAAGTTTTATTTTATTATTATTATTATTATTATTATTATTATTATTGAAGATTTTGTTTTTAAGTTTTTAAGCCCTACACCTAACGTAGGGCTCAAACATACCACCCCAAGATCAAGAGTCGCATGCTCCACCAACTGAACCAACCAGGCACCCCTCAGTGGAAAACATAAAAAAAAATTATCACCAAGGTAGTCAAAGTTGAAATTATTTTTTCAAATATTTCCTTGCCAAAATGTAATCCTATTATGAAAAGGGTTATTTGAATTGCTTAGTTCTTAAAAATAATTGTATGATAATGACAGCATCATTACAACTTAGTTCTTTTTGCTAATGTCACAGCTTTATTGACTTGTAATTCACATATCATACAATTCATTTTTTTTAGCACATTCACAGAGCTTTGGACACATGATAATATGACATGTTCATGACCCTCAACAGAAGCCCAGTACCCATTTGCAGCGTGACTTAATTCTTTTATTTTAAAAAGAAATCCTCACAAATACCTCCTTTTTATGGGTGCCTGAAACAATTTTTGAGTCTCTTTTCAAATATGGGGAGACAGTGACTTGCCCAACACTCCAAAAATGCTGTTTTCAGATGCAGGAGCAAAAGTCAACCCTCTGAAGCTGATGCCATCATTCTTGGTTTAAAGCGACAAGCCCTTTAGTTCCATTTTGCTCCTACTGGGGAGTTAAAGACTTTTTTTTTCTTTAAATCTCTCTTAGGGTGTGTGTTTCAAATACGTGGCACATATTCTGGCAAACGTCTTGATGAAATCTTTAATAGAAAGTTAGGCCACATGCTGAAAAAGAGTTGTAGGCAATCAGCGATATATGCCTGGCATCTCTTTACTGGCCATAATTCAAATATATTTTTAACAATCGTTTTCTCTTAAAGAGACAATGCTGGTGACTTCATTTCTAGGTCAATAAAATCACTGCCTACTGGCATCAATAGCAAAATCATGAAAAAAGAAACCATTTTGCCCACAAACAGAATGGAATGTTAGTTTGTGACCCAGGGCCTCCAGGGTGTAATTCACTTCCTCCAAACGCAGAGGACACCAATTTCCTCCCCAGGAGGTCAGTAGCGAGGTGTAGGGTTACCACTGAGTCTAGATTCCAAGAGAAGTTTGAAATGTAATTGCCCTGCTGGTTTTGTTTAGCTACAAGATTACTGTTAGACTAGGGCAGTAATGAGGAAATAATAGCTGGTATGGGCCTGAGTTGACCCATGCAGAGAAGGATGAACTTTTTTTTTCTTTAATACAGGACGATGGTCATTATAGATTGCCCTTTCTTCCAAATCCATTTGGCATTGGTGGTCAACTGAATGAGACAAGGATTCTTAGGTCAGTCCATTTTCCTGAATCATAAGACATAAATCAGAGCCAAGTATGAAAACTTCAGACTTGTCTGTGACTCTGTACCTCTGTAAATGGGGATGAGAGCTTCCCCTCTGGCCCTTGGGCGGATGCCTGCTTATTTGTATTCAGTGACTGAATTGGGGTCCTGGTGACATAAGCTGTGCAGACTTGGAAGCAGTAAATAATTCTAATGAGAAGCCTGCTATATACAGCCCAAAGCTATAGATATTTCCATAGCGTAAGCCAACAAGCGAAGAGGGAGAGACCCTTTATGGCCAGCTGAGGACACCCACACACATCTTGCAGAAGACTGAGACATTGCCTGCCTGTGTTTCCTTCTAGAGGAGAGAAAGCAGAAACCTCCCTTATACCAATTCTTCATCTGGATGTGAACCCACATTGAAACACTTGAAAATTTTGATAAAAATATCTTCTCTCGCCTCAAAATAGAAATGCAAATTTTGAAAGCCTGACAGTTTTTTAAAATGAGTTCTGGAAAAACAGCTCTTGTCAAAGCAAAATGTCTCTGTTCAAAAGCATCTAGAAGTGCTGCAGAATTTTACCTCCCTCTAAAAGGTTGCAAGATTCTCTCTTTTTAAACTTTTAGACTTTTGTTCATGGTTACTGATCCAATCTAAGGTGAAACTTAAATTTCTGGGAAGACTTGGTGACATTTCAAAGTATTCTTATTGCTGTCTCTACACAAGAAAACCTGTGTGCTCATGTTCCTTTGTTTAATGTCTCATTCAGATTTTAAAAATAAATGTTAAAAAATCAGCATCTAGCATTTTCTGAATAATGGAGATATTTCAGTCTTATGAAGTCTGCATATTGTATCATAGAAATTATTTTGATTAGGAAACAGCCCTTTTGGTGAATGCAGTTTGATAGTACTAACTCTGCTCAGTTCAAAATGGCATTTTGAAGAGCAAAGGATAACATTTAAAAAATGTTAGACTATAGTAGTGTTTTCTTCTGTTACTAATTTTTATACTGTTAAGGAAACACTGTTAAATGTGTTTTCCTGCTGTCCTAAAGTTTTTTTCTCAAAACTTTGGTATTTTGGAAGAATGGCCATTTGTGATGTCTTCAAGGATCTTCTGAGCAATCTTTTGAGGGTTTAGCAAAGATATTTAGACCAGTAGGTTTAGTCTTGCTCTTTATCTTTTATTTGATAACAAAATAGATGGGAAAAGCACACCTTCCCACAGTATGTGTGCTGCCCTGTTGGGTGCTGGAAAGATTTAGGAGCATTGTTACTATTTCCCTGGTACTTCCTCCTCGGGGCTGTGATATTAACAGAGGTGTGCAGTTTAGTTGTGACCAGCTGCCAAGTGGCCAAGGACTGAGAAAACAGAGGGATATCTGAGAAATATTTGGCATAGCCCAATTTTTTAAACTAGCCCAAGATGGCAGAACAATGTCTAGCAAGATGGAGTTGGAGGTCCCCACAGCAGCTCTTCAAACCTCTCTCCAAGCAAAGGTTGAGCTTGACTCTGATCTTGGAATGCTGCATATCATTTGTCAGTGTCTTTCTGTGACCACTGAACTCAGCTCACCCCCTCAGCTTGGCTCTTGCCTCTCAGTCCAGATGTGATGTGTTGGCTACTCTCTATGTGAACTCTTGGGGGTGGGCCTGCTTTTTTTTCTGGCTTTATGGGCTGCATGCTGCAATACATGCCTAATTTACTGACATGGGAAAATCAAACATGATCAGGAAGGCACTCCTCTTTGGTTGGATTTACCTAGTAACAGTCAAGCCCACTGGTTTAGTTTAAGCTGACAGGCTTGACGTAGAGAAACTGGGTATAATAAGAGAAGCAAGGAAAAAGGGTTATTGATCTGTCAGGAATGGGGAAGTTCAGCAGGCAAGCTTGGGTTGCTTTAAAGGCAGTTAGGGGACACCTGGGTGGCTTAGTTGGTTAAGCATCTGACTCCTGATTTTGGCTCAGGTCATGATCAGAGTCATGGGATGTAGCCCCACATTGGGCTGTGTACTCAATGTGGAGTCTGCTTCAGATTCTCTCTCCTTCTTCCTCCCACTCTCTCTTTTTCTTTCTCTCAAATAAAGTCTTAAAAAATAAAGGGCAGTTAGGCATTTTGGGATGTAGTATTTATTATTTTTTAGTTTGGAGGTGGAGAAAGAGTTGGTGATCTGTACAATAAGTTAATTTTTGGCATTTTGGGGTTTTTAAAAGACAGCTTCTCTATGCTGTCCATCTAATTCTCAGCCTGAGTGTTTCAAATAGTGTGGAAAGACTGCTACAGGTTAAATTGAGTCCTCCCAAAATACGTTGGGGTCCTCACCCTTTGTACCTTTGAATGTGACCTCATCTGGAGATAAGATCTTTACAGAGGTAATCATGTGAAGATTAGGTCGGTAGGGGGGCCCTCATCCAATATGACTGGTGTTCTCATGTAAATGGGAAATTTGGACACAGAGACAGAGCACAGGAGGAAGGCGACGTGCAGTGACGGGGAAGGTAGCCATCTATATGCCAGGGAGAGAGGCCTCAGAAGGAACCAACTCTGAAGACACCTTGAATTTAGACTTCCAGCTTCCAGAACCATAAGAAATAAATGTCTGTGGTTTAAGCCACCCAGTCTGTGGTACTTTTATATGGCAGCCCAAGACAATCAATATGAAGACCTGTGAAGAATTTTGATTATAGCACCTAAAGAAGATCAGAGAATTTTGAAAACTCTGGTCTAAACGAATTAAGGTCTTTAAAAAGAAGGAGGTGAATAGATATAAGAAGTTTGAAAACACGGCTCGTTTTTTAAATAAGAGATATAATCTGTTGGGTAGATCAATGAGTCAAGACCAGCCCAAACAAAACTCCCACTTTGTATAAAGAGAATGACTAAGGTCATAGTGACTAATCCCTTCTCCTGGGACAGGCATTATAAGAACTGCTCCATCTGCACCAGTGGATTTGCTGAGCCTGGGGCCATGTAAGCAAGTTCTCTCTTACTTTCTTTCTGGTTCCTGGGTTTTATTCTTCTTCACAGTCCATTGGAAACCAACAGTTGCAAAGGCGTTTTGAAGAATGCACACTGGGGTATAGGCCTACCTTTTCATGGACTAAAGATGCAGCAAAGAGATCAGGAATCATAAAGAAAATCCACACAGCCTAGCTTTTATTCTTCAACAAACATTTCTGGAGTGCCTGTTCTGTTCCAGGGAATGGCCCAGATCTGGGGGCCAATGCATGGTTGACTAAAAAACACACAGTTCCGGCTCACATGGCACTTGGACTCATTATTTCAGAAGCAAGCTTGGACCTGAGCAGCACCATTGGGGAGGAAGTTCAGATTCAAGAGGCAGGAAGAGACAGTGTTTTAGTAATCTCAGTGGTGGCAGGCTGGGGAGCAAGGAATGGAGAAAGTTTGGAGGGCTGGCAAAGACAAAAGGCCCCCAGCCCATCTTTGAGTCAGCTTAGGCTCTTCTGAATCCACACACTTTTGTGGTTAGCTTCCCCCTGTAGGAAACTGGCCTCATCTTTAGTCAATTACGAGTTCTAGAAGAAAGGGATGGGCTTTGAGTAGCCATGACTGTGTTGCCATTGCTGAGTCTTCCAGTGTGTCAGAAGGAAATGTGTGAGCCCGAAGACTGGAGCAAAAGCAAGGGTTTTTTTTTTTTTTGTTTTTTTTTTTTGTTATATTTCACTTGAAAAGTAAAATTTACTCATATGTTTCTAGACTGTTCTCTCCTCCTGCCTTAAAGAGAAATGAATTTTTTTTAGCAGTTTTTACATGAAAATGAATTTTTGAAAGTGTTTTTTTTTTCTTCTTCCAAGCAGCTTTTTATCTTGAAAAAAAGACAAGCCCTTAAAAATGTGTTGCGATATGTACACTCTTAGGTGTGAAAATGGTCTTGAAGAGTCTTATAGATACCAGTAAACTTCATGAAATCCTGGTGTGTGGTTTGAGTCTTTCTCTCAATGCCCCCACATCCCCGTCTGCTACCTACACATTGGTGCTTTCTAGCAATACACCTTGCTTGTAAGCATCTGGTTGACCTAGCTCTTCAAGACTCCTGTTAAATTAAACAAAGAAGGTCATTAGATGGAGGTGACTCTAATACCGTGATGACCTATGTAAGCAAACCAAAATCTGAGCCTGTAAATACCTGAATGTTACGAAATCTAAACGCTAAGGACAATCAGTCACAAACAGCCAATTAGGCTTCAAACTCTATCCAATCAAATACTTTCCTTTGTTTCTATTCTTTATTTATTAAAGATTTTATTTATTTATTTATTTGTTTGTTTATTTATTTATATGTGAGAAAGAGACTGAGAGATTGAAAAGGAGAGAGAGCATGAGCTGGGGTAGGAGCAGAGGGAGAGAATCCAAGTGGACTCCCCACTGAGCATGGAGCCTGACACAGGGTTTGATTTCATGAGCCTGAGATCTTGACCTTGAGATCATGACCTGAGCTGAAACCAAGAGCCGAATCTCAATCCACTGAGCCACCCAGGTGCTCTTATTTCCATACTTTATGTCTTTTCTCTAGCTCTTGTTTGGGGAGTGCTCCTAACTACTTCTGGTTTGGTGCTGCCTGATTGGAATGAATTTTTGCTCAAACTCTTAAATTTTTAAAAATATGCCCAAGTTTATCTTTTATCACCTCTCATCTTAACTTTCTATCTGGGAATTAGAGAATGACAGAGTTGTCATACCTGATGAAAACTCCAACAGAAGAAGAGCTACTTTTTCCATAGTGCAGTAGCTTTACACTACCCATTCGGTATATTAATATGATCTACAAAGGCAAAGGAAGCCAGGGAACTCTTAAACCAGAGAAAGGAGACTGATTTGACTTCTCATTCATTTGATAGCTGCAGAGGGCTTGTACATTTGCCCAGTTTGGGCTTGGTGTGGAGATAAGTAAGACTCTATTCCTGTCCTGAGACCTTAACCATTTAATAGGGCAGAGAAAATCCAAGCCTTTATAATACGTGCAGCACAGTGTTGTAGAGCCTCTCTCCAGATGCCAGAGGGACCTGTGTGGGGGGAGTAATAGATGAGGCAGGATCCAGAAAGGAACTGGTGTTGGAGTGTAGTGGGGCAAGCCGATAGTTGGTGGCCAGTTGAGAAAGGAGTCTCAAAAGAGGGGAGAGCAGAAAAAAATGTTTGAAGACATGGAGAGTATGGCATGCCCACCAAAGTAGCAGGGGTGGAGAGAATGTGGCTGGCAGGTAGGGTATGATGGAGGTAGGGGCAGGAATGGCAGCAGGAAGGGTAAACAGGGTTCAGATCAAGAAGAACCTTATGTGAAGCTGGACTTCATCATACAGTTGATGAGCCACATGGGGGGGTGGTGACAACCAGAGGGTCAGGTTTGTGATTTAGGAAGAGCAGGCTGATAGCAGATTGGAAATGGATTGGAGCCCGGTAAGCCTGGGAGCAGGGCGGTAGGAATAAGGCTGCAAACATCCTGACGATTCATGTGTGAGCAGTGTGACCTCTGGTATGTCTGCCTGTTACTATGATGTCAGGATCATTCACCCTGTCACACTGAGAACATTGACAGAAATGCACTCCACTTACTTAAAGATTGACTGGACCAATTGTTCGATAAGCATACTAGTGGCTTTCCTGTGTATCTTAACTGTGACACTCAATCTAGTCATGGGGATCCTGTCTGGCACTGAGGACACAGCAGTGAATGAAAGGGACTCAATTTGCTCCCCTGGAGGAGCTTGCATCCTTGTGAGGGTGGGGGAAGAATGTAAGTAATTCCACCTGAGATTCTAGGTACTGATGCAGGTGCTGGCCAAAAATACACCCGAACACCTGCACCCCGATGTTTCTAGCAGCAATGTCCACAATAGCCAAACTGTGGAAGGAGCCTCGGTGTCCACTGAAAGATGAATGGATAAAGAAGATGTGGTTTATGTATACAATGGAATATTACTCAGCCATTAGAAACGACAAATACCCATCATTTGCTTTGACGTGGATGGAACTGGAGGGTATTATGCTGAGTGAAATAAGTCAATCGAAGGACAAACATATGGTCTCATTCATTTGGGGAATATAAACAATAGTGAAAGGGAATAAAGGGGAAAGGAGAAAAAATGAGTGGGAAATATTAGAAAGGGAGACAGAATATGAAAGACTCCTAACTCTGGGAAACGAACTAAGGGTGGTGGAAGAGGACGTGGGTGGGGGGTGGGGGAGACTGGGTGACGGGCACTGAGGTGGGCACTTGACGGGATGAGCATTGGGTGTTATTCTATATGTTGACAAATTGAACACCAATAAAAAATAAATTTATAAAAAAAATACACCTGAGTGGAGACTAGGGAGTGCTGGGGTGAAGCTTGCAACTTCAGTAGGCACCAGTACAGCTTCAGTGAGGAGCTATTTTAACGAATGTGATCCCTGAGACCTTCACTTTGAGGGCTAAGTTGTCTAAAGGGAGGCTACCCGTGATCCAATAGTGCTTGAAGAGATTCTTAGGACCCTCATGGTGCCAAGGGATTGCACATAATGTCTCTGGAGTGGGCAGCGAGGTTGACTAGACAAGACTCTAGCTCTGGTGACCATGCTGGAAAGAGGTTCTAGTAAACACTTTCTGTTTCTCAGCTTGGGGCTGCTTGAAGTTTTCAAACAACTCCCCACTCCCTCCTCCCCTTGGGCCGGCCCCCAATTTATTTACTTCAAAAAAATGTTCAGCTCCGCTGTAGCATCTGTTTTCCAGTGAGGCCCCTGTATCTTGCTCAATTTCCCAGCTGGTTTGACTTATCAGGACACAAGCAGGTCACCTGACTGGCCCAAGGCCACACAGTGAGCAAAGAGTTCAGCCAAACATAAACCCAACCTTATTATTATTATTATTTTTAAGTTACACAGTTCCTGGAAGCTCCATCATTGTGGCAGATGGGATGCTAATCACATCACTGACAACTTTAGCACAAAGAGATCAGTGCAGGCTCTGCATCTGGCTTAAGGAGCCTGTATGAATTGGTTTCCCAAGTGGAGAAGACAAAGCAGGGAAATGCTCCCCCTCACTGCCTCCCCACCCCTGATTAAGAGGCCATCTTGCACATGACTTGAAGGCTGCCTCAATCAGATGCCATAGTTCCAGGGCAGCAGCATTTTGAGTTGGCATCTTCTTCAAAGACCATACCTCAGGGGCTTAGCCTTGCCTGGTTAAATTATCCTTTTTTCCCCCAGCCTACTTCTCCATGGCCCTCCCCCCACGCCCTTCCTGCAAGCAATTTCAAGTTCCTAAGCAAAGTACTGAGTGTGATGGAATTTCTGGGTGCAAATTGCATGCAGTTATGGGTGAGATTGTAGCAATAATTGCAGTGAGGTTGAGGGTGACCCAAATGTAGAAACTTTGAAAAGTAACTTTTGGGCACTCTCATTTGTGACTCTCCTTTATGTTTACATTAACCTTTGGGTTACATTTTTCAGGAATAAGCATTCATCTTTAATTTTCTAAATCTTTGATTTTTGTGCCTTGTTCAAATGAAGATCAATGCAAACACTTGGTGTTGCTTTTATAGAAGTTTCCTTGGATCTCTCCTTGATAGGCTTTTCCATTCTCCTCCCCAACCATTGGCACCCCTTTGTGACTCAGGCCCCATGGGAACTGAAGCAAAGGTCTTTAGCTCTCTGGGCCTCGGTGTTCCTATCTATCGCTTAGGCACAATTACATATACTTTATGGGATTCATGATGATGAAGTTTAATAAGATCTTGTAGTATAGTGTGTGTTTTTTTTCCAATATCACCAAGCAATTCTCTGACACAGCTGGGTATCTTACAATTCAACTCAGTTTTGATGCTCTCTACCTGGAGATAGCATCAGATCCCATGGGTTAAGGGCTCAGGCCCTACAAGACTGACCTCTCTCTTCAGATGCCAATCCCAAGCCCAAGTTTTCACCTGGGCTTCTCACCTATAAATAGGAACTATAGATAGGAGCTTCCCATAATCTCCTCCTTGAGTTTGATTAATTTGCTAGAGAGGCTCACAAAACTCAGAGAAACATCTTACTAGGTTAACAGTTTATGGTAAAAGAACATAACTCAGAAACAACCAAATGGAAGAGGGCAGGATATGGGGGAAAGAGTGTAGAGCTTTCCTGCTCTTCCTGAGCATGCCACTCTCTCAGGACTTCCATGCATTCCTCAACCTGAGAGCTCACAGAAGCCTGTCCTTTTTTTTCTTTTTCTTTTTTTTTTTTTTTAATGAGGACTTCATTACAAAGGCTCAATTGTTTAAGCCATTGACCAGTTGTGACTGAACCCAATCTTTGGCCCTCCATCCCCAAAGTTGGGAAATGGGGCTGAAAGTTTCAACCCTCTAATCACAGAGTTGCTTCCCCTGGCAACCAGCTCCCATTTTTGGGTTACCAAGGAACTTTACCAAAAATCATCTCATTAACATAAATTTCCACAGTTTTAGAAGCTCTGTGCTAAGAATAGGGATGGAGAGCAAATATATATTTCTTATTATAAGCCACAGTATCACATGCATACATAGTAACTCCAGACAAATCCCCCTCACCTCACGGAGCTCATTTCTTGGTTTTATCAATTTTCTTGTCTTTTTAGGTGCCCCCAACATTTTCATTCCAGACCACTCCCTCCCAGGCTCTCTTCTCCACCCTTCCTGTCTAAGCATCATCACTCACCAACATATTTTCTTTCCTTTTTATTATAAAAAAATTTGAATACATAGAAGTGGAATGGTTATGAGAATATTACAGTGGACACCTATAGACCTATCAACTAGAATTTTTGGCATTTTTACTTATTTCCTTCATCTTCTTTCTTTCTTTTTTTTAAAAGATTTTATTTATTCATGACAGACACACAGAGAGAGAGAGAGGCAGAGACACAGGCAGAGGGAGAAGCAGGCTCCATGCAAGGAGCCCAATGTGGGACCCGATCCTGGGTCTCCAGGATCACACCCTGGGCTGAAAGTGGCGCTAAACCACTGGGCCACTGGGGCTGCCCTTATTTATTTCTTTTGCTGAGGTATTTTAGAACATTTTCAAATTTTGTTCATTTTGCGCATATGCATCACTAAAAAATGAAGATATTTTATGAAATATTCACAATAATATTGTCACACCTTGAAAAACCAAAGCCAAATAATTTGTTAGTGTAATCTAATACCTACTCCATATTTGGTGTCTTTTTTTAAAAAGAGGGTTTTATTTATTTATTTGAGAGAGAGCACGAGACATAAAGAGAGAGAGCACAAGCAGGGGTAGGGTGGGGAAGGGCAGAAGCAGAGGGAGAAGCAGGCTCCCTACTGAGTACGGAGCCTGAAGCAGGGCTTGATCCCAGGACCCTGAGATTATGACTTGAACTGAAGGCAGACGCTTAACTGACTGAGCCACCCAGGTGACCCTTGATGTCTTTTTTATGTTTAGTTTGTTAGAAGCAGAATCCCAAGAAGGTCTGCATGCTGTGTTTGTCCCCCTGGGTCACTCATTCTGCTTTCTCTAGTTCATTCTGCTGGGACAAGTCCTGGTCGCTGGGTTCATAGTCTTTTCTTCTAGACTCTGCCTGGGAAACGATCTGAAGGCAGCATCAAGGACTAAAGACAATCCCCATTTTGGCAGGGTATTTTGATTGCTCCTCATTGCATTTTCTTTCTTTTTTTTAAAGCAATAATCGCCCCTCGGATAAACCTCATTGACTACGATACTGCCACTGCTATCTTCTTCTTTTTTTAAAGTTAATTTATTTTTAAGTAACCTCCACAGCCAATGTGGGGCTTGAACTCATGACCCAAGATTAAGAGTCACATGCTCTTCCAACTGAACCAACTAGGCGCCAACCCACCCCCCTCCTGCCCCTTCAATGTTGCATCCTCTTAAGTCTACAGCCCTGCAATAAAGTTTACTTGTTAAACTTTATTCTTTTGGGAAGATAATATCTTGTTAAAGATGCTCTCTGAAGATTGGTATGAGGAAAACTAAATGGCACATGTAGAATGCTTAACATCAATACTGAAAACCTCAAAAAGTTTATGGATTCTTAATTGACAATGATAACATTTACAATCCTTACATCTCAGAAAGCAAGTCTTAGGGTCAGCCAATCTAGGTTGGAAATCTGGGTTTTCTACTTGTCATTCGTCACATTGTAACAGGAGCACCTCTAAATCTTCCTTTCACCAAGTGTAAATTGAGAATAACATTGCCTGGCACTTTGAGGAAAAGTGATATTGTTGACAAGACACATATTATATTGCTGGAGCCCAAATAGGACTTCAGTAAACAGGATTATATATACTGCATATGTAAAATATAAATATTATATCATTCATTACGACCCATCTTCTTTTTTAGCCTTTCTCTACCTCTTACCCTCCATCTATTTTTTTAAAGATTTTATTTATTTATTCATGAGAGACACACAGAGAGAGGCAGAGACATATGCAGAGGGAGAAGCAGGCTCCTTGCACTGAGCCTGATGCGGAACTCTATCCCAGGACCCCAGGATCACACCCTGAGATGAAGGCAGACACTTAACCACTGAGTCATCCAGGCATCCCATCTTGCCTTCCATCTTTATCTCTCTCTATTTTTCAATGTCTACCACATGGGAATAAGAATCTATATCCATTTCATGTGTACATGTTTTAGCAGAAAGAATATTTATTTAGGATGTTATCTCTGGACTTAACTTTTAGTAGCAAACTTAGCCTTAGGTGATTCTTTCTACTGACTTGAGCACATTTATTCATTTGTAATAGGAATTCAATTTGTCATAGGAACAATTTTATCTGTTGGGAGAACCTGATAAGGTCAGTGTAACACTCACATAGGTTCTACATGGCTGAGAGGGCTTTGAGAATAGTAAAAGTGCCTATAGACAGACTGAGTCCAAAGTACATTGAATGGATTTTTTTTTAAAGTAAATGAATGCAAATTCCAATGGTACGATTACGTTCATTGACCATTTATAGGTATTGTCTTTTTAAAAAATCATGTTAATCTTCTTGGGTTTAGCTGCTTTTCTTTGCCATTGACTCATTCCAGCAGGATTTCCTATATTTGGAAGACCAAGAACCACAAAATTCTAAAGGTAGGCTGGATCTGGGAAGTCATATTCTAAGTGGGAAGCAATGGTACCCTCCAAGTACATTACCAAGCCACCCAAACTGCAGAGATCAGGGACATAAAGGCTCAAGTGCCAAATTAAGCTGTTTGCATCATATGGTTTAACAAACTGGTTTCAAACACGCAGTGAGAAGCAAAGGGAAAGATGAAATAGAGAAGTAACACGCCCATGGTGAGTACAAACAGGGTTAAAAGGATCACACTCCCTGAATCGTGTATTAGGCAATGCTCACAGTTTCTCTCTCTCTCTGTCTCTCTGTTTCTCTGATACATCGGCCTCCTCTCTCTCTCTCTCTCTCTCTCTCTCTCTCTTTTTTTTTTTTTTTTTTTAGGGAGAGAGAGAGAGAGAGAGAGAAAATGGGAGAGGGAGAGGGAAAGGTGTGTTTTAGGCAGAGCATAGGTACAAACAAGATGGGTGTTCTCAATGAGTGGCCAATTTAAGGCCTGGTGAATTTTGAGTGCTTCAAATATCCTTACTGTAATTTTAAGTATTCCATTCTTCTCACCTACCACCAGTAGGCACCAGTATGCCCCACTTTCTTTATCTGTGTTTAACATGTCTCACTAGCTACTTGCATCTCTACTTTATCTCCTTTATCCTTGTTGGTCTGTTTTTCTTCTTTTCTTCTCTCTCTTTTTTTTAAGATTTTATTTATTTATTTGAGAGAGAGGGAAGAAGCAGGGGGAGCATCAGGCAGAGGGAGAAGAAGAAGCAGACTCCCTACTGAGCAGGGAGCCTAACATGGGGGTTGATCCCAGGACCCTAAGATCATGACCCGAGGGGAAGACAAATGCTTAACTGACTGAGCCACCCAGGTGCCACAGTTCCTCTTATTTTTTAGAGTCAAATTGAACATCATTAAATAATACAGCAAACATATATGGCATCATGCACTGCAGTTCTTGCGTGAAACAGAACTGGATTGAACACCTAAGCTGAGGATGGGAGAGGCAGGACTGAACATAGCCACTCTCACTCTTTTAGTGCAGCACACCCTCCACTGTTCTGGAATGTTCTTCTTGTGCTCAGATTGAGATGGGGAGGCTTGAGGGAGGAAATGGAGACCAGTCTCTGCCATTAGAAACACACAAGCAACTCAGCACCATGCTGGGTCTTTCTGAATAACCTTGGAGACGAAAGGGATATTCATGCGTGGCAACCTTTTGCGGGTCACGTGATGCAGTGGGAAAAAGGCAGATAGACCTGGGTTGAAACCCCAGCGTTCCCATTTGGCTGAGTAACGTGACCCTGGAAGAATTGCTTAACCTCCCAGAGCCTCCTTCCCCTGGTTTGTGAAATAAGGAGAGGAGAGTTGTCAGGAGAACGTACAAGAAGAAGCATGTAAAGTGTTAATTGTCCAGACTGGCCTTCAGCGGAGACTCAAATAAATGTGATTCTGTTGTTTTTCCACACTCTTCTCACATCTTCATTCTAGGCTTCATATGGTCCCCAAGCTGATGGCCTCAGGATACCTACCAGACTCCTGCTGCATTTTTTTTTTCTTTTTTAAGATTTTATTTATTCATGAAAGACACAGAGTGAGAGGCAGAGACATAGGCAGAGGGAGAAGCAGGCTCCCTCCAAGGAGCCTGATGCAGGACTCGATCCCAGGACTTCAGGATCATGACCTGAGCCAAAGGCAGATGCTCAGCCACTGAGCCACCTAGGTGCCCCCCCCCCCCCCCCCGCTGTATTTACTTGGGTGGTAACAGGCAATGGTGCTGGGTTGGAGGCACACCCCCCACCCCGGCAGTGAAGGGGCTTGCCTCTTTTGTGTGGGCACCATTGACCTCTTCCAGTGGGGTCTGCGTGAGGGATGCTTCTTTCTAGACCAAGAGGGGCTTCAAAGGAGGGCAGAAGAAATAGTGCATTGAGCTGCCATCCACAGCTGCCAAGGGCAGAGCTAAGGACAGCAGGCCTCCTCGTTCCTTTAGAAGCACTCTGGCCCCTGGGGTAAAGTTTCCTGTAAGTGTGGGTGTTAAAGTGGTTTGTGTTGGTGTTGTTTTTGATACGTGCAACTCCTCCCAGAGGCTAAGACACGAAAAGCCCTGCCAGAAAATCATCACGGAGGAATAAATCATATCCTAACCGCATCCTGAGGCCCAGAGTCCTTCTACCCACTCTCGCCCCCCAACGCCTCTCCTCTGCTCTCCAGCTCCAAACTTGTAGAGGTTTCAGCAAAGAGGCGCGAGGCAGAAAAATGTTCCAAAGCTGTCTTGGCTCAGCAGGGCCCGCCCATGCTGGGATGGGGAGACTTCCAAGCTAAACAGGCTGCCTTATCATTCCCGACTTTCTTGGCGTGAACAGCCTGTTTCCAGCTCCGAAATCTACTTTGTGCAGATAATGGACAATCAGTCACAGAGTAAACACAGGAGGAGTGTGCAGGTGCTCTGGTGCTTTGTCCAAGCCAACCAGATATTCTTCTCTGGGACTTGCTCTTTGCTCCCTTGGACACCCTGAGCTGGGCTGAAATGTCACTCTTTCTTGACCTTTTCGATGACATAAAGCAAGTCTCTCGTGGGAGATTTCCCAAAATGAGCTGTAGATTTCACTTGAAAACTATTAATCTATTTGTGTCAATATCTTCTTTTTTTTTTTTTTTTTTTTTTGTCACTCCCCCCAATCTGGATTAGGCCAAGAAACACCAGTCAAAATAAACATGTAAATCTTGACCTTTAAAAAGTAACTACTACAGCAGAGCTATAAAAGTTACTGTGGGGAACCTGGGCTGCACAGCTTGTGAGCAAGTCCTGGTGCTCTGGCTTGGCATGGG
The DNA here is from genome assembly GCF_048418805.1 of Vulpes vulpes. Taxonomy (NCBI): domain Eukaryota; kingdom Metazoa; phylum Chordata; class Mammalia; order Carnivora; family Canidae; genus Vulpes; species Vulpes vulpes. The sequence goes on along the minus strand of NC_132793.1, from coordinate 94,787,663 downwards.
GTGTGGTAAATGCTGCCCCCCGGCTCCCCCGCCCTGCCCCTCAGTGCTCCAAACCAAGGCCAAAGCAGGGAGGTGCCAGTGCTATTTCTATTGCTCCTGGTCAAGACGTCCCACATGCTGGGGACACTTGAGGATATGTGGACGGCATGTTCCCTCTCTTTTTGGCCAAGTGTGCTGTGGATGCGTGGGTCAGTTTGGAGAAGCCTGAGTACTTCTAAAATGCCTGACAGATCGAGGGAGGCAGTGAAGTGGATGCACTTGAGTTTAGAAGCACAGACTTCAACAGAAAGCCACTCGGAAATTCAGTCTCCTGTGTCATTAGTCTAAAAGGGTTTCACCTGGTTGTTGTCGAACAAGCCTGGGCCTGAGTACTGAACTGGCTGACCAGAGCAAGGGGAAGAGTACATGAGCCAGCCCCCCACCCCGCCCTTACTATTGAACCTTAGAATTCCTGGGGCAGAAAGGAGCCCCTCATTCTTCCTGCCCACCTTCCCGAGTCCGGGAGTAGTGGCAGGCCATCACTCTTTAGTTTCAGAGTTTTAGACTCATCTGATGTTTCTAAGATAGGCCAGTGCAAGGCAACGTGGCCCTCTAGAGTATCCTGCTGTTTGAGATCGTCCAGTCTTTCCCCCTGCTGGTGATAAAAGGGGGGTGGCCCTAAAAGGTCCTCGAATTGAAGGTTGAGTATGGGAATGCACACAGCATGGTGGGCTGCATAAAGAATTCAGTGTCGGGATCCCTGGGTGGCGCAGCGGTTTGGCGCCTGCCTTTGGCCCAGGGCGCGATCCTGGAGACCCGGGATCGAATCCCACGTCGGGCTCCCGGTGCATGGAGCCTGCTTCTCCCTCTGCCTGTGTCTCTGCCTCTCTCTCTCTCTCTCTGTGACTATCATAAATAAATAAAAATTAAAAAAAAAGTTTAAGAATTCAGTGTTGTGCATACCGTGTGCTCTTCAGAGCACTGTAGTTATCAGATCTTATTCTTGATCTGATCTGATCCTAATTAATAAAACCTTATGTTATCATAAGTAACTGTGGCTTATAAAACACTTCGGATTACTTTCTTCAGGATAAATTCATGAGGCAGGTGGAATTAGACCTCCACAGGTGAATTAACCTGGTCCCAGTGAATTTATGTGACCTACCCGAAGTAATAGGCCAGTTGGCAGCAACACCCAACAGCAGCTTTAACCTCTTGCCTCCAAATCCAGGGCTTCTGCCCGCAGGCTGAGAGTTCAGCGGGCTGGGTGCCACCGCTCACGTGCTGGAGAGAACACTGAGCAAGGGTGAAATCACTTTGCCCGCACAAAGTCCTTTGTGACAGTCTCAGAAGCCATGTTTTCTGACTCCTAGTCTAGTGCTGCTGCCAGGCCCCCAGGAGACCATGAGGAGGGGAATAAGAGAGGATGAGAGAGAGTTTGTGATCACAGGAAAAGAAATCTGATCCTAGAGGCAATTGCAAATTTGCAGCATGTATATGTCATCATAAGGCATAAAATAAAATAGTGGCTCAAAACGTCTCTACTACTCATCTGTTTCATTTATGAAATCTATTGCCCAACTCTCCTTCTATACTGTCGCAGTTTTTCTATGTGGAATGTGTCTACAGTGTGAAAGTAGTAATTTTGTATTCAAGACGTGATGGGTAATTATATACAGGAGTTGCACTTGAATTTCCTATCTACTGACGGAAATGATAGAGTCAGTCACAGCCTTTCAATGAAACACGTTTGTTTTCCTTTCCAATTAGAGTTTTATGAGTAAGATTCAAGGGTCATTCTAGACTGACAGAGAAAACGGTGACTCTGGAACTAGTTCTGTCACATGCAGGCGGACTTGCATCCCTCACTGTCAGTGTGCATTCAGATGGAAAAGCATATCCGTAGGAGATGCAGCCACTCAGGGTGACCAGATCTGCTTGGTGGGTGCTGTGTGGTAGGTGTGCTTGGACTTCATCCACATGGGCTTGCCCAATGTACTACCATGGGGCAACCCATGTCTAAGGCATAGACCCCATCTTCCCAGGCCAGATCTAGAGTGCCTGCTCTGGAGTTCCTCTGACACATATTGTATTGTGCGGCCTCCTGACACTTCTACCAAAGCCTTGCATGTCTATTTTCATCATGATTTATACTGTGAGGCTCTAACATGGTGCCTGGCATCCTGCAGGGACTGATGTGAAGCTATTGAACAAATGCACAGAGGAATGACAAAGGAACCCTAAATGTGGCTTATAGTGACGCTCTGTGTGTCCCCATAGATCAGACATTTCCATGTCCACTCAAAATTCAGCCTGGCCTGAAGGACTGCTATGTTTAATTCCCTTAGCAAAATGAAATAGCTCTTTGCTCGTGATAGATTTGCTCTTGGACCAAAGCTAAATGTTCTGAGCTTGCTTGATAAAGTTTGGGGGCAGATGTCTGGAAGCACCCTCATACATTCAGCCTAAACTTCTCCTAAGGCTGCCAAGATATACCTGTTGGCACCTGACTTTGTGGTGTGGAGTTAGGCCACCTGCCCAAAGGACATGGTTCCCTTGGCTGGACTCTCCAGAAACTCTTGTCCTCTGGCCCCTCATACGTCATGCTCTCCACCAGGAATGCCCTTTCTTGGCCTGGGAAGCTCCTACACATATTTGGTGACCCTGGGTAATGCCACCTCTTCTTTCTTCTCCAAACTTTAAAACTCCCTCCCTCTCTTCCCACCTTTTACTGGTATCTCTTATAGCATTTTGTTTGTGTAATAATTATTATATTGATCACTATTAATTGGAATTGCTAAAAATCTTTCACTGGATCTCTTTAAGGGCAGGACCTGGATTCTATTAATCTTGATCTTAATCAAGATATTAATCTTCTGAAGAGACAGAAAATGCCTGGTACAAATTAAATATAAACAAACACTTTGGTACACAATTGAATGAGAGAAAGGTAGAAGTAGAATGACTAATGTGTACTTCCTGATTTATGAAGAAAGATGATGGGGTTTACCCACAATTTCTTAGCATGATCTATGGAGTAACAAGTTTCTGGAATATCAGCAACCCAGCTCAGTTGCTGGCAAATACTGGGAGCTTGGTAAGGTTTTATTGGCTGAATGAGATAAATGCATGAACAAACGGTCCAAGATTGTCTTACAAATCTGTAGGTTGACCATTGGCTTCCTTCAATCATTCATTTAGCTTATTATTTAGCTGTCTTTTTTATATGCCTTCCCTTATGCATTTATTTTCCCTATCTCTGTATAATCTCTAAGCACTGGGGACACTAATTATTAAGATATCGTGAAAAGTAATCCAGGGAAGTTAAGAAACTTTGTGAAATATGTTATACCAAGCAAAGATTCACTGGTTATTTTTAAATCTGACTTTCCTTCCTTGGGTTTCTAGCATCCGAGATCATTAAAAATAGATAGCACTGTAGACCATTTTAAACACCTGTCTTACATTATTTCCACCATTAATTTTGCTTGTTCCTCCTGTGGTTCTTTGAGGTTGAAGGGAGAAACCTCAAGGTCACTTTCAATATCAGACAGTTTCCCTGCTCAGGCCCCACATTCCTACTAATAGGTGAGTTTATTCTCGCATTCTGCACCTTCTTGTGAAAAGATGGTCTGCAGGATCATACACTCAAAACATGGGGTTCTTCAAATTTGAAGGTCTGCAATTAGCATATTGCAAGTATCATTTGGATTTAAAATGTGAAGAGAATATTCGACTAAATGATCTCTCTATCCGGTGATGAGATCAAATTCAAGCCGCCTGTTGATGTTAGCATTTCCACATGGACTTGATGGCAGAACAAGCCTCTCCTTTGAGCCTAATACTCTCTCCCTTTGGTAATCCATCTGGGACCCGACTAAAAATTGGTCCTTCCCCAGCACCAATGCAGCTCAGACCACATTCCCCATTTCCTACTTCCTCACCCACTTTGATTTACTTCTTCCTGGCATTTATACTCACGTCTGTTTTCTTTTCTTGATTTTAAGTTTCCTTGGGACAAGGCCTTCCTTATTCGTTTTCTACTCCCTACTGCAAAGCCTACCATGATGTGTAAGAAATGTCTACTGAGTGGGCACAGACTTTTTCAAAAGGATAACAGACCACCCCCCTACCCCTCTCCACAAAAGTATCAAAGACCGAAGCATCAGAGCATGTTGACATTTTTATTCTGCTTGAATCTTGTCAACACCGATGGCTGAAGGCTTTCTCTTTTCTTCCTTCAACTTTCCTTTTTTCTGGTCTGAGCACTCGATGTACGCTTGTTAAAATAATGAAAATGTTGACTGGCTGCGTCGTTGATCGAATCTCAGGGAGTGAGGAAACAAGCCTCAGAGGGCCAGGCTCTGCTTTCAAAGGCACCAGCTCCAGGCTGCTGGTGCTAGGCCCCTAGTGCAAGGCTGGCTGAGTGCTTGACAAGACGCTGAAACAGTGTCTGAAATCAATACCCATCGCACAGAATGTGGAGGAGGACAGGAGGCTTGCAGGGCTGCTTCTGACATTTCAAGAGCGTCATGCCTGTCCCCAGGGTTGGTCTGGCCTCATGCAAGTCCAGTGTGGTGTTGGGGGGTGTGGGAGAGCCTGAGCTGTTCTCTTCAGAAATCCTGGAGCCTGTGGGAGGACATGACACTGTTGGCTTGTGTTTTGTTCTAGCAAGACCTGTTTAGATTCATTGTAAGATTGATTTGTAGGTCTGATGTCACAAAAAGAGTGATTCATCTTGCTGCTGGGCAAGAGAAATAAAGCAAAGTAGGATGCTCTTGGTACATCCCTGGGGCTGATGGCACAGCGTCCATGCTCCTGAGCATTACAGCCTTTCTCCAATGTTCTCACATGAAAGTTTTTTTATTGGAGTTAAAATAGGTGTGTCCTCATTAAACAAGATATATGTAAGGACTATGAATACGTATGAGGTAGGGAGCTATTGTTGGCACTTCTCACTGGCCAGTTAGCATCCAGTATCCCTTGTGGGTTTGGGGTTCCCCCTTTCTTCCTGACCCCATTTCCCAGCAACTCCCAGCATCCCTAGTTGTTTATTTGATGTGTCCTGGGGCTGACAGTTCTCCTAGAATATGGTAACAGGCCATTCTAACTGGTCTTTCTGCTTTGAGACTCTCCTGTGCTTTTAGAGTGCTTGTTCTGACACAGATAGAACCATCTTCATTCCCAGTTCTGCTCTCCAATGCCTTTCTTTATCATCTGCAGAGTATTTCCAAAAACATTCGAATTGGGTCATTGCATTTTTGCCTCAACTCACATTCTAAGCCCTGTCTCTGGCTTCTCTTTTCCACAGAATTCTTTTCTAGGATGTAGGACTGGGTGTCCCATTCCAGATGTCGTTGTACTATTAACTTACTCACAGGGCAAGCTCCTCTCCATCTGTCAAGATGCTGCTCAAATGCCATTCCATTTCTATAACTCTTCATGCTTCCTTGACATGAAGGATTACTCATTCCACCCCTTTTTGCTCTAATAATGGTTTACACACCCTTATAGTAATGCTTATCATTCATAGTGCCATTTATATATTATTCATTATATAATACACATTATATAATATAGAATATAATTAAAACATTGTATTTATTTATATATTAATAAATATAAATTAATTCAACATAATTATAAGTATAAAATATATTTATAAATGTGGTATATTTATATATTTATTTATCAAATAATAGTGTAGTTTTACTATTAATATTTATTTTCATAAAGTCATCTATCATAAGCTGGGAAGGAAGGAACTCTACCTTAATTTATGTTTGAATTTCTTGTGCCCACCTGTGCCTGCTAGTTGTCTAGGAGGGGCTTGGGTTGAATCTTCAAATTTGAGGCACATGTGTTCCTTGGGTTTGACCATTCAAGAATATGACATAGTAACATATTGATACTTATCAGCTATTGCTATTGCTTTGGGGATTGGGTATAGATAGCGAGACATCTTGGAGTCAGATCCCATTGGATCCTGGAATTAAAGTTAAGGGGAAGATAGGTTTATTAAGGATTTTTTTTTTAGGGATGCCTGGGTGGCTCAGTGGTTGAGCCTCTGCCTTTGACTCAGGGCGTGATCCAGGAGTCCGAATCAAGTCCCACATCGGGTTCCCTGTGGAGAGCCTGCTTCTCCCTCTACCTGTGTCTCAGCCTCTCTCTGTGTGTGTGTGTGAGAGGCCGAGACACAGGCAGAGGGAGAAGCAGGTTCCACGAGGTGAGCCCAAAGTGGGACTCAATCCCAGGACCGTCGAATCACACCCTGAGCCAAAGGCAGATTCTCAACCACTGAGCTACCCAGGCATCCCAAGATAGACTTATTTATGGAGAAGTCAAGTTTTGTGAGTTGTATTTTTATTACCTGGGACCAGCCTGGAACTAATTTATCTAGTACTGAAAGCAGCATGACCCTCCTGTGGTCATATGTTTTCATAGAACTGGTCTAATTCATAGCTTAAAAGCAAGAGAAACTCACATGCACATCCATATGTGCTGAAGTATAATTCCTGATGGAAAGGTGCATAGGGTTTGAGTCTGAGGGTTTGGATTCCAGTCCTGGCTCCATTAAGGGGTATGACCTTGTTACTTACTCTCTGCTTTAACTTTCTCATCTATAACATGGGAATAATAAAAAATTGCCATGGGAGATAAGATCACAATATGACACATCATAGAACATCAAAAGATTTATGTAGAAGGCTTGGTTTGATGCCTGGTGCAGCCTGAAAAAATGAGCTCGTTAGCATGATTATTTTTATTTGATGCTTTCTGCATTGGGTTGGCTCTTCTAGACTTGGTTTTGACTTATTTTTCATACATTTGGTAATGTTACTATTTGGTGGAAGGGAATGTGTGATTTTGAATGTCTAAAATTGCCATTCTTTAAGATAACGCACATCCTACAAGCCAAATGATTTTAGGACATCAAATATCAGGAGAAAAAAAAAAAGGTCAGCGAGCAACTTAGAGACCGAAGCTTGCCAAATTTGAAGAACTTAGGACTAGAATTTTATTTCTTATGAGAGTATTGTTTGATATCTTTTGTATTTTCTTAAAGCACAAACAGGAGAAGTGATTAGTGTCCTAATTCTTTGACTTTTTCTTTACTCCTATAATTATTCAGTAGGCAACAGGAGGTGAAAACAAATTATAGTCTTAGTTCTCATACGATGTTGGAAAAACCGACTGAAGAAACATATTTGAATAGATTATTTAAACGATTTTGAATATGTACCATATAAACTACTGCCTTCCTGTATAATGTCCCAAATTTCATACTTTTCATAAGTTTGTGAGATGGCTCTTATTACTTGATTTTAGAGATAAGGAAATTAAGGCCCGAATAGGTTACAAAATGGTCATTTTAAAAAAGAAACTTTTTCTATTGGATTAATATTAATTTGGTCTTTTTTCCCTGGTTTTACTGATTTCAGGTGAAAGAGACGAGGGCAGTTTGAGTCACTGACATGATAGATGAGTTCTCTTATTTGAACATCATGGATTTTTACAGCCTGTTTCCTCAGGAGAAACATTCCTTCGAATCTTGCTTTTTGTTTAAAACAGAAATCATCATGTTAAATGCTTCTGATTTGGCTGCAGAGCAAGCAGCAACATGCCCTTCAAAAGTACCAAGGAAGGAGAAACCTGACTGCCTGGCAATTTGCCTCCACTTTTCATTCAAAATAGACCTTTGACTGAGGCTATGCCAAAGTCTGTTCTGTGTTCCACGTTTAGTGGGGTTTAGAGATGATCTCTTTGGAATAATACGAACAGCACCATTTGCTTAAATATTAATTTGACACTATTCTACGTTTTGTCATTAGTAAAGCATTTGAAAAGATAGTAAGAAGCATCTTTTGCGTGTGGTTCTCAAACAGGGGTCAGTTTAGCATCCCAGGGGAGTAGGAATATTTTTGGTTTTCCCACCTAGGGGTTGCTGCTGGGGTCTAGTGGGTAGAGGTCAGGGGTGCTGCTAAACATCGTACAGAGGACAGGCCAGCATCCCCCACCCTCTCAACAGAGATTTTTCTGGCCCAGAATGTCAGTAGTGCCAGGAAACCCTAGGCGAAATTAATCTGCCTCAAAATCTCTCCTACATTTCTAATCTGAACCTATTTAAAAATATTTCTCCCTTTCAGCATCAGCAGAGTTAACGTGGTGCTGAATTCTGTGGCTTTGTCTCAACTCCTGTGAGGATGATCAATACCTGGGATTCTTTACCTGCTGTCAGTTATGGACTTTCCCTCAGCCTCTGGCACCTGAGCTCTTGTTGCCAGGGAATGCTCATGGGAGAGCTTGAACCCTCTCCCACCTCTCTGAAATGTGCCTTTAATTAGATAGAAGGAAATCATCTAATCAAATAAATTTAACACCAGGCCAATGAAGAGATTAAGGAGAAAGAAATAGATGATCTTGCTGGTAAGGAGTAGAAATATTACTTGAATATTTTCGAGGAAATAATTTATTTATGAGGTGGATAGATTCCTCTCTCAAATCATTTAAAACTATGACTATTACATTCCTAAGATTAAGAATCCCCCATTTACCTGCCAAACATTCTAGGTGTTTCCCCTGGCATTCCATCCAGATGCTTTTGTGGTTATTTTGGGTCACATTTCAATCCAACTTCCCAAACCTTGTCTGTATGCGTGCATTAATTAACAAATTAATTTTTTAAACTGTGTTTTTTATGCTCTCTATATTTTAGCACTCTATTAGCCCTTGAGCATTGCAAATGTGAACAGAATATGGTTCTTGTACTTGAGAAACTGATGAAGTCTAGTGGAAGAGAAAGATTTTGAAGTAAATATTTACAATTAATGGGATCAGTGCTATTTAAAGAGAAATGCGAAGCACTCTGGGAACACACGCAGAACAGATTCTGTTTAGGGAACTGAGAAAAATTTTATGCCCTAGGTGACAAATGAGTTGGGTGTTGAAGAATAAGGAGAACATTTTCAGACAGAGGAGTGAAGAGGCAAGACGATATGAAAGAGTGGGTTTGCAGTACCGTGGCAGGAATGTGATGTGAATGGGGATGGATGGCAGGAGTTGGAGGTGGATTTCATCCTCCAAAATATGGTAATCTCCTTGGGGGAAGGAATTCTTCCTTTTCTTTTTTGTATCCCCAATGCCTATAACAGCACCAGGCATATAGCATCTCACCAACATCAACATTGACACTGGATAGCAACAAGGGATTGTAGATGGTATGCTTGGAGACTCCAAGCAGAGAAATGATGATTAGTGTTAGAGGTACTAGGGGAGGATAGATAAGAATGGAAGTAGGAAGTCTGCTCGTAAGGAAACTCTGATATGTGCAAGTAGGGATAAGGGTCATGGAGGAAAGAATGAAGGGAAGAGGAGGGATTCTAGTGGAACTTGATAGGAAAATCTAATAGAACTTGGTAAATAAAAGAAATTGAAATGCGATGTAAGGGCTAGTTGGAGGTGTCATCATTCATAGCATACACAGACTATACCAAGGGACATCAAACATTCATAATATCATATTTGAGACAGCACCTTTAGAGCCATGGAGAGGGAGTGCTGTGGTTGAGAGATACCAGTGCATCTGTCCACTGTTAATGAATCTGTACACAGAACCACATTCTTACATTTGTTCCTTATGAGCGGTTAAGTGATCATCAATACATTACTAAAAAAGCATGAGAGAGTTTTGATATCTCTGCTCCCAGAAGGAAGGCTGTGGGCATTGACTGTGTTAATAGAAAGGAGGATGGATTAATGGGGGTGGTTAATCTAAGGCTCTACCTATTGTTAGCAGGAGTTTAGCTCAGTCTCTGACATCATTGTCTCCATGAGTCCTGCCCTGCTCCCCATCAAGAAGAGTCTGAGTTTTATGGGGTGGGTGAATGACACTCAGTGATCAAAGCAGGGACATTACACAACTGGGTTGCTTGTTCCTAACATTCAGTTTGTGGTTACTAGAGTTTTCTATGAGCAGTCTAGGCTGGTCCAGTTAATGTTTAACTACTACTTCACTCTAAGAAAGGATTTAAGCCACTTTTGAAATATAATAATAGCAATAACAGCAGTTTAAATGGCGATAATAGGAGAATAAAATGAAGGCAGGAGTAAGTCAACACACAAAGTGTGTATCTCAAAGATTCATCATTGAATACCATAAATGTTGGGGCCCATTTCCAAGATTCCTGGGCTTAGGATGATACTAGTTGTGGCTCTGACCTGGAGCCTGTACCTACTTATGCTCTTGGGACAATTCATCCTTTGTCTGCTGATACATGGTCTGGAGGTTGGGATTTGCAGAATTCTGCTAGGTTATCGTTTCCTAATGGCTTCATGTTGGAGGATATATTGAAGGACAGTAACAGCTAAGAAAGCATAGACACAAAGTCTTCTGGGTCGGTCAACCTAGTTCTGGATCAGAAGCAAACTGTCCCGGTATTCCGTATGGCACTGTAGGCAGGAATCAGTTGCTATTTATGGAGAGGCAGTCTTACCCAATCATTAGGAACGTAAGCTATAAGTTAAAGTAAGACAGGTTGAATCCCAGCTCTGCTATGTTCGTTATTTGCTGGGTCACTTTACATAAGACATCTAAATTCACCGGGTCAAGAATAGACAGGCTTTCCATGTTATTCCTTAACGCAGATTTCCAGAAGAGTGTTGTTTAGAGTGAAAACCCTTAAAATGGCAAGTTTTAACACAAATTAATGCCAGAAAGTATATATACCCATCCAGACACCCATCATGCAAAAGTTAGATTATCGATACTGCCCAGAAATGATTAAATGTCATCTAATAAGCCTGCCATAGGTAATGGAGACATGATAAGAGGCTTCATCAATCAGTTTTACCTTAGAAATGTTAACTCTTGGCCTGATGTAAGACTAATCGTTCTCAGAAAACTTAGGTAAAAGGATTAACTGGGGAAAGAAATGAATTAGGGATGGGAGTAAAGAGGAAGGCAAAATAGTTGAGGACCCCGAGCCTCCCCTTCCTACTTCTTGGCACACAGGAAGGCAGATGCAAGTGGAAGGTGAGGAATTGCTTTTTATTCAGTCTGAGGAAATTATTTCCTTTTGAGCATTTTCTGAGAAGGAAAAACAATGAATGTAGCTTCAACATCTTTTTACTATGAGTGTTAGTGACCCTGGGCTAATACTTTAAAAATATGCTAGACCATTATATTTTATTCCTCATCAATGATGGTGTACAAAGAGCAGCTCATTTTCCCAAAACATTATTTTTTTAGGGTGCACTTAGACCTAGGAGATTAGTACTCACTTTTGAGTTTTCAGAACAGATTTTCTCGAGTCTTCATTGAAAGCTAGGGTTTGTTGAAAGAGAAAATGATTATTTAAATCCCATTCATATACCATGTGAATGGACAAGACAGTGAAAGAGGAGCAAATAAAAAGTTTAAAGATATGTCCTGTTAGATGAAAATGGTAGAAAGCTGTTCTACATGGAAGTGAGGAGCCAAACCAAAGGCAGCAAGAATTAGGGGTTAAATGCTCATGGTGCCATTCAAAGGGACCCAGGGACTCTGTACCTGGAGGAAGGTGGGGCAAATAGGGAAGTAAGACTGAGGAGGGAGGTCAAGGTAAAGGATCGAGGGGAAAGAGGGCAGTGATGTTCTACCTCCGTGCCCTTCTTCCTTGTGGATTTCTGGGGGACTATCTAGCAGAATGCCAGACTAAGATGAGGATGTGAGAGTTGATGAGTACAAATGGGTTTGCATAAGGAAGGTAGAGAGAATTTGAGCTAGTCCCCATGACCTGTGTGTGGTCTCTCAGAGATCCTTATCTGAGATCCTCTGGGGCAAGGGGCAGTAAGGTGGTGGAGAACTAAAATTCCGTGTCTTCAATATATATAAATAGTATGAGTTCCAAACAAGTGTTGGTGCCATAACCTAGATCATCTGAACTGACTTCTTTCTAGGCTATTATAAGGATTAGCTTAGACACTGTGTGTTTATGTGTCAGGATCACTTTGGATCCCGTACAGCTCTAGAATAGAGCAAATAGTCAATAAATGGCATCTAACCTTATAGTTACTAATGGAAGATGGGCATTGGTTTGCAGGTAGTGATTGATTTTGAAAGTACCAGTGTAGTTACTCTGGAGGTTTCATCCAAAAAAGTCTGAAAGATATTAAGAGTTATTAGGTTAAGAGTAATTCTGGCTCATTTGGCCACTGGTGAATAAGAGGTAGGGGTGTGAGAGAGGGTCTGTATGGGATAAAGGTAGTGATGTCTTCATGAGTGCAGCCACAAGGGTAAACATGGCATCATATCCAGAGACAGGCCAGACTAGCATAACTCATGGGCCTAACACACCCTGGACTGGCCTCAGCTTATCATATCATTGCATGTTGGGGATTGGCGGGATCACACTTTGGGAAAAAGACTGGGGCCGGGGGGATGGACAGATGAAGTTAGTTCACTTGCAAGGAGGGATTTGTGGGTCAAAAGAGCATGTTAGATAGAGTGAGGATAAGATTGTTTTTGAGGGGAGAGAGCATGTTTACTCAGTCTTGTGACCCCTAAAAGCTCACACAGTCTCTGTACATATTAGGTACCCATTGGGCCCTCAATTCATGATCAGAATGGCTGTCGACAATGGCAAATGGGCCCCAACCAGTGGAGCAGGACAGAAGTTGTTTCGGTGATCTGAGCTGTGGTGTCTGTTAAAACCTTATGGAATGGGGCATAACCAGAGGATTTCAACTTTAAAACAAGAGTCAGGAGACCAAATACAGGCTTTGTATTTTCTTGTATTTTCTTTGTCACTATGTGATGTGCCATGTATGTGCTGCATGAATAAGGAACTTGAAGAATGTTGGGGACTTTCCACCAACATTCAGCATAATCTACAATGGTTTTCTTGCAAAAGGGTCCAGTTCTGCAGAATAAAGTTCTGACATCTGACCCTCTGAGCTAACAGATGTGATTTTAAAACAAACTTAGAGATTTCAGAGTCTCACTGAGAATGAATGAAGAAAGCCTCTAAAGTGAAAGACTCATTCCTAGCGCATGAGTCCTCTCACCGTCTGTTTGATGCACTCTGGCCCTGGAGGTGGGGGGTAGGTCCACAACAAATGTTAGCTGAATCTCAATTATTTAATAGATAATTCTGTTGTCCCTGGTGTGTGCCAGGTACAATCATACTCCCTTCAGCAAGGCATTTGGGTCCAGTGGAGGAGAAAGGCAAAGAAACAGATAAAGTTTGTGTGACATGGTACATGTTATGACAGAGAAAATAAACAGGATTTTGATGACAGCAGAGGTCCTCTTCCGTATCAGACACCATCATAGGATGGCTTGCGGCTGAATGCCACCTGCACGCATCTCTTATTTGAGTGTCCCAGTGTCGGCCAGCTCAGCATGAAAAAACAATTATTTTTAATCTATGGCTGGCATTGCAAATTAGTTTTGTGTTCCTGTGAAAATCTGAATTACTGAATTTTATCAAAAATTCAGAAGTTCCAGGAACCCTGGGCCCAATTTCCACATGGTAAATGAGTTGGGAGCTGAACTATAGAGGCTCCATTCAGATGGGGCCCATTCTTGGCCAGCCCCTCCACAGTGTGGCTACTGTTGGCGGCCACTGACAATCAGGATTCCAGTGCTCTTTCCTTGTGGTAAAGTTACAGAAGAGTTGAAATATTTCCTTTACCCATCTCCATCTAAACTGGAACAATGAGAGATACATTGAGAGGGTACTACATTGCAGGCAAGAAAAGGAGAGAGCAAATTTTTTTGCACGCTTCTAGGTGGGGAAACCAACTGTGTCTATGCAAAGAGATGTTATGGAAGACATTCTTGGGAAATAATCACATCAAGAACCATGGGCTGAACCAAAACTAAAATTACTAGAATTTGAACAGGTTTTGCATTTGAACAAAAATAAGGATGCTGTAAAATTCAGTAAGAATGGAAAAATTTCCTGGGCAATGAAGTTTTTAAAGGGGGCAAGTTTATACCAGAGGTATGGTGGAAATCTTGCATCAGGAACAAATGTAAACGTGGATAACTAGAAATATTGGCACTAGTGTGTTGAATGTTTGAGAACCAGGACCAACTTCATAGGCACAGCTCCATGCTTAGAGTTGAATGTTCTATGGCTTGTGTCTTAATATTCTGCATAACTTCATCTTTGAACCTGTGATTGGTAAATGAAGCCTGGTGCACCAATGAAGGATGCATCAGGTTTCAAGCCTCAACTCATATGCAGTCCTATCTTCAGGGCCTCACTGCCTCTGTCGCTGGGAAGGATATTTGGTCACTTACTTCCCCACCTCTTGGTGCCCCAGACCTTGTCTGGCACCCCTCCTATCCCTACCTCACTATTGCCACCAGCTATGTCTAGTAGGAACCTAGGCACAGATGTAGGGAAGGTCAGGGTTGGATATGCATGTCTTATGGCATCTTGGATCAGGGCATGGTGGTAGCTATCTCCACCCTGAGCTGGCAGTGCCAAGGTGGTTTGGTGGGTGACTTGGCAAGAGTTAGGCTCTTATCTACCCCCCAGCCTGGGTACCTGGTATGTTGTGGCTTAGAGATTGAAATAGCCCTGATGATTGCCCATTTTCCAAGAGTTGGAATGGTAGGGTCCTGGTAAGAGAAGGTACATGGCTCAGCTTCCTCCTTCATGGTGGGGGAATGGTGTGCTAGTCCAGCAGCTTACGGGAGGAAGATCTTGGCAATTGGTTGAACATACACACGGAATCATGAGGAGGAAGAGTCTATTTTGATTCCCCCACTTTACCTTGTTGAAGTCAAGGTGAGGGAGAGAGTTCCACCTTGGGATTGTGGGGCTGGATGAACACATGACACTGGGCAGATGAGACAGACAGCAGTTTATTAATCACATATACTCATAGCTCTAGGCAAGAAGAAATCACATGCCACCCAGGGCCACTCAGAGGTTGTATGTAGGAACAGAATGAACAAGCAGAGGCTCAGGGAGGTAGGCTTCAGAATAACAAAAAGTAGAGATAACCCCTTGTTACCGCTGGAGAATGGGATCGGCTTATTTGAACATTTTGGCGGGCTGGCTGGAAATGAGATCTGCTACTTAGGAATAAACAGGCACTGTGCCTGGCCCCATTATAAATTCTTTGTTTGGGCAGGAGACCTTATTTGCAGGGTTGGAGGGGAGAGGAACCTGTGGTCAGGCCATCTGAGGCCCTCCTGGCTTCAGATGTCAAGGCAGCATATGGCACAGAGTCTTGATTTGAAGTCTCACGCACCACAGGGTCTGTACTCACTGCATGAGTATCTCTGTGTTGAAGAAATGCAACACTAAATAACATAGAAAACATCTTGAAGAATAGAAGGAATCTGGGGGTGGGGAAGAGACACAGAGAGACTGGGGAAGAAGGAAAGCCTTTATATTTTAATGGCTTCAATACTACTTTTTTTCTGCTTTATGAATGAAGGGGCTGGTGTTTGTATTTTGCACTAGACTCCACAAATTATGCAGCCTGTCTGGCTGAGAATTTAAAGGATAGGTTGTATAAATTGGTTTACCTGGGAAACACATGTCAACTTATTTTGTTATGTGTTTGACCCGGCCAGTATTGAGCTTGGGGCCATAACACCTAGGATGAATCTTGAAATGAACCATGAGACCTTCGGTCATGGTCTCCAGTGATGCATTTACTGTCTATGAAACCCCAGAAGCCAGATAACCCGCAATGTCCCCTGTAGTACAGTGATGCTCTACTGCTCTTCTCAACAATTATTCCAATTCTCTGTATGATCGTTAACATGTAAATATGAGTCGTAAAGCACTGAAATGGTTCCTTGATTATGGCTTTTTCAGCTATTAATTCTTGCTGTGGACCATCTGAACATAAACCTGCTCTTTTTTTTTTTTTTTTCCAGGATCTGATAACCTGGTCCAGTGAGTCTTAACCTGGTTGCCCGTGCATTTGTTTAAAGTCCTTGTGTTGCCTTCACTGATTATTGACTTTTATTATTTAAAAGCTAAGAAAAAAAACAACTAATTGAACACATTGTGAAATATTTTCCCTCTTGCTAAGAAAATATGTTAGTTGCTGGCTGGGGGCTTGTATTCAGGGAAATCCTGAAGCGGCTGAGCAGGCTTTGTTTGGCTGTGTATACTGTGTCCTATACTTGCATTATGAAGCTTCTTGATTTTACTAGTACGGAGAACTGTGTTGCTTTCTACTTACAAGTTGGAAGTGTTCCTCATATTAATTAAAGAGGGGAAGAAGTTAGAGATGTCTAAATAAAGTCTTAATGATTCATTGTTATGGGGGAGAATATTAATCAGATTTATTAAATTTCCCTCCAGCCCCTTTTAATAAAAATAATTTTATTGCTTTCGAGTACAAAGAACATTTCTAATCAACTGCTAAAAATAAAAAAAAAAGTTGGTACTGCCAAAGAGAAGTCCTACTGGGGCTAGTTAAGGAATAAAAGATGTTTATTTATAATTAAAATTGTTCCTCAGAGGCAAACTAACATGTGTGTTCTTAACCAAATTTCTCTATGCATGTATATGTGTGTGCATGCGCGCAGGTTGAATAACTACTATATTTGCTTACAGTATTGAATTGCAGTGGGAATCTTCTACTTGATAAGCAGAGGCAAAATCCACCCTAGCTTGGGAGCACATTTTCTAAAGTATGGGTGTCAGATCATAGAGTGTTCCCAGTAAATATCACTCCTCTTCCCCATTGGAGTTTTGAACCAACTGAGAAATAAGCTAAAGGAAGAAGGTAGGTGGAAAACAAAATATTACCCTTATTGGGGTATTATTTCAAAGCGGTGACTATGAAATGTGGCTTGAGAATGAGAGCCAAATGGACCTCTCACTTGCAAACCTCTGATGCTGGTAAAGCTCAACATTACAGGCATGGGTAGTTGTAGATGGGGCTGTCCTTTCCATATTGGGAAGTCAATGCTGAAGTTATCAAGGAAAGTGAAAGTTCTGGAAAGTGGGAATACAGTTCTGTTGAGATATGTAGAGAGGGGAAGGGGTAGGTGAGGAGGAAGTAGATAGAGCACAGGATCTAAAGCCAGATGAGCCAAGGATAGGATCCTAGCTCTATTATTTACTGACGAGTGAACTGCACTTACTCTTTCTGGGCATCTGTTTCCTCCTTTTAAAAAGTAATGACTACTTTGCATGATGATTGTGAAGATTGGCCTGGTATCTAAACATGTCTACTGAGAGCCAGGACTAAAGAAGGCACTCAAGAAGTGGTGATGAGGGGCCCTTGGGTGCTCAGTGGTTGACTGTCTGCCTTTGGCTGAGGTTGTGATCCTGGGGTCCTGGGATCAAGTCCTGCATGAGCCTGCTTCTCCCTCTGCCTGTGTCTCTGCCTCTCTCTTTCTGTCTTTCATGAATGAATGAATGAATGAATGAATGAATAAATAAATAAAATCTTCGGGGGAAAAAAAGAAGTGATAGTGATTGTTTTAGGATTGGAGGGTGTGATAAAAATAGAGTATTCAGAATTGAAGTGACGAGGGTCTACCAGGGAAATGTGACTTATAGGATTAGTGGAAAGAAGCAATGAATTCATGTCCTTGTGTCCCTGTGTTTGAACAATTTCACAGGTGTTATCAACAAGGAGAGGATCTATTTGTCAGCTATTAGGAATGTGTAGAGTGGGAAGGAAGAGGAGGTGGGCGGGAGGAGACTTTCAGATCTTTCCTTAGGGAAGCATCATTATTAAAGTCATTTGATAAATGTCCGATGGGCCAAGATCTATGATAAGACTAGTGTGATAAATAATGTACAAATGCTTCTTTCCATAGGTTTGTTAGTTCACTGTCCTGTCCATGAGTTACGTACTTTGATTAACCAGAATGGGTAAACATGACATGCACATAGCGATTTGATGTAATGTCTTTCATATCTTCCATGCAGAAGGAGAAGAATGCTAGGCCAAAACCTTTTGCCAAACAGACTCTAGGATATTGTTTTAGTGACATTGTGTGTTAGGACTCAGTTTCTGTCTCTACTTATAACAGCGATCTCTGTTTAGCATCCACATAAATTAGAAATCTCATGGGCATAGGCGTCTCGTGGGGATAGACCAATGTTTTGTGGTATATTCCAGTGTTACCTCTGGGTGTACTGGAGCAAGAAACTTCCAGTGTAATTGTGGGGTCTGTGGTGTCCTCAGTAAATCCATTTATGACAATTGCATAGAATAGATTAAGAATAGCATGAGAAATATTTAAGGGATGTTTTAATGGAAGGGAAGCACTCCTATATTTATAAATAAAACCTCAGGGGAGTTAACAGTTTTTCAAAATTCTTATACTTTTTAAAAAACAATTCAGAACATTTAGAGACATTGATTTCTCTAGTTCCCTTCTCTCCCTCAAAATGGATTTAACTTTCTCCCATCCATCAGAAATGTCAATATTCTGCCCAGAAAAGGGGACAAATAGTTTATATTATTCCCTGAAGGATCTATTTCTGATCACTCAGAAATAAAAGTAGAAATAGTGTTTTAAAGAAATTTCTTAGATTAACCTCACACTAGGGCTTTGGCGTTTTGCCATGATGGCTGAGTGAGAGATGAGTCATATTGAAAACATAGAAATTCAGGTTCTGGAAATCTCAGTGTAGTGATCCCTTCTAGTGATTCCAGATTATGCTGGGAGACTCTGAGACAATCTTGCCTCATCAGGCCAAGACCTTGAGCATTCTTGTGTCAATTCCTTCCTTATTTGCTAGCATAGGGACTCAGTGATACTGTCACTAAAATAGCATGGGAGAACAGGCTTGAGTCATTCTGTGGAGTAAAATTTACTCATTTGTTATTCTCTATGGCTTGGAAAGGGAAGAAAAGTATGAGATATTCTCCTTATGTATTGAGAATATACATGTATACTTACTTTGTTTTTAGATTTTTTATTATAGAAAATTTCATTTGTATATAAAAATAAGGAAGATAACTTTCTCCTCCAAAGCCACCAGGTACCTATCACCAAGGTTTACCAGTGATTAACTCTTCGGTAATCTTGTTTTATGTACCCTCACCTACCCATTCCTCCTTTACCCCATCTGGATTATTTTAAAGAAAATCTTAGGCTTCACATATTTTTATCTCAGCGTGTATTTCCAAAAGAAAAAGGCTTTAAAATATGCAACCACATGCCATTAGCTGCTAACAAAATTTACAGCAACTTCTTAGTATTAACAATTATCTGTTAGCATTCATACTTTCCTGTATATGTGCATGTGTGTATATGTGTATCTATCTATTATCTATCCATCTATCTATCATCTATCTATCTATCTATCTATCTATCTATCTATCTATCTATATGTTTTAGTAGGCTCCACGACCAACATGGAGCTTGAATTCACCACTCTGAGCCGACTGAGCCAGCCCGGCACACCTTCCTTGTGTATTTGATGTATCATGTATTATAATGGGCTTTTTAGAATAAGGATATACATGATTTTTATAGTATCATTGTTAATATGTTCGTTAAGTATGTTTTAATCTATTGAAAACGCCATTATTTACTTTTAATCTTTTTTAGGCTTTATTAGGTATGATTAATTGCAAATTGTATTATAATACAATACAAGCTGTACATACATTTTGAAAGATGTTTATAGCTATGAAATATCATCGCCACAATCAAGATTATGAACATATCCATCACTAGCCAAAGTTTCCTAGAGCCTTTGGCAATCCCCTTCCCTGCATATCCTCTTCTGCTATCCTAGGAAGGTCACTGATCTGCCTCAGTCTCAATAGATGCGCTAGCATTCTCTATAATTTTATATAAATGAAATCAAACCGTATGTACTTTTTGTTTTGTTGAGATAAAATTCACATAACATCAAACGAACCATTTTAAAGTGGACAATTCAACGGGATTTAGTACATTCAGTGTTGTGCAACCAAAATGTGTATCTAGCTCTAAAACATTTTGATTGCTGCTCCCCACCCCTGACTCCACACTTCCCTTTCCCTTCTTTTCCCAGACCCCGGTAACCATTAATCTGCTTTCTCTCTCTATGGATTTACCTGTGCTTAGTATTTCATATAAAATGAGTCATATGCTATGTGGCATTTTGTGTATGCTTCTTTCACTTAGAATATTGTTTTCAAGGTATATCCATGTTGCAGCTGGTAGAAGTAATACATTCCCTTTTGTGTTTGGATAATATTCCACTGTAGATTTGGATTATTCCAAATCCACATGTAATATTCCACATGTGGATTGGTTTATTCATTCATCTGTTGATGCACATTTGGATGGTTTCTACCTTTTGGCTCTTCTGATAGTTCTGCTATGGAATATTCATGGACATGGTTTTGTTTGAATACCTGTTTTCAATATTTTGGGGCATATATTTTAGAGTACAATTGCTGGGTCATATTGTAATTCTGTGCTTAGCGGTTTTCCATAGTGGCTGCATCATTTTACATTCCCATCAGCAATGTAGGAGTATTCCAATTTCTCCACATCCTCTAATAACAGCTGCTATTTTCCACTAACAATTATAGCCATCCTAGTGGTGTGAATTGGTATTTATTTCATTGTGGTCTTGATTTGCATTTCCCCGATGAGTAATGATGTAAAGCCACAATGACATAATGCTGTGACCTTAACAATACATTTTCATATATTGTTGGCATTTGTATATCTTCAGAGAAATGTCTGTTCAAATCCTTTGCCCATTTTCTGATGGGTTGTATGTCTTTGTTGTTGAGTTGTAGTGTTCTATCTATATTCTGGATTATAGACCCATATCAGATACATGGCTTGCAAATATTTTCCCTTATTCTGTAGGTTGTCTTTTCACTTCCTTAATAGTGTTCTTTGATGAACAAAAGTTTTTAGTTTTTTTATTTTTTATTTTTTGATTTTTTTAGAAGATTTTATTTATTTATTCATGAGAGACACAGAGAGAGAGAGAGAGAGACATAGAGACACAACACAGGCAGAGGGAGAAGCAGGCTCCATGCAGGGAGCCCGATGTGGGACTCAATCCCGGGACTCCAGGATCATGCCCTGGGCCGAAGGCAGGTGCTAAACCGCTGAGCCACCTGGGCTGCCCAAAAGTTTTTAATTTAGATCAAACATAATTTATCTATTTTTCCTTTTATTGCTTGATACTTTTCATTGCCTAGTCCAAGGTCATGAAGGTTTACCTCTATTTTCTCTTAAGAGTGTTATAATTTTTATCTCTTACATCTGTGTCTTTGATCCGTTTCAAGTTTACTTTTATATGTGGAATGAGGTAGGAGTTTGACTTCATTCTTTTGCGTATGAGTATCCAGTTGTCCCATCCCTATTTGTTGAAAAGACTGTCTATTCCCCATTGAATGCTCTTGGCACCCTTGACAAAAATCAATTGAACATAGATGCATGGGTTTATTTCTGGACGCTCAATGCTATTCTATCTATTTCTCTATCTTTATACCATTACTATTTTAATTATTGTGTCTTTAGCATAAAATTCGAGGTCAGGAAATGTGAATCTTCAAATTCTTTTCCTTTTTCAAGCTAGTTGTTGTGACTAATTGGGTTCACTTGGAACACCAGGTGAATTTTACTGTTATTTTTTTAATTTCTGCACAAAATTTGACTGGAATTTTGATAGTATGCCTTGAATCTGTGTACTCTCCTTGTCTTGTTTCTTCCCCTCAGCATGATTATATTGAGATTCATCCAAGCTGTATAAAGTTCTTTCTTATTGTTAAGTGGTATTCTATTGTATGGATATACTACAATTTGTTTATCCATTCATCTGTTCATAGCCATTTGGTTTATTTCTGGTTTTTGGCTATTAAAAATGTAGCTGCTGTGAACATTTATTTACAAGTCTTTATATAGACATATAGTTTTACTTTGGGGCGGGGGGGGGGAATACCTATGAGTGAAATGGCTCAGTCTTACAGTAGGTTTATATTTAAACTATTTTTCAAAGTGGTCGTAATATTTTATGTTCCTACCAGCAGTATATAGAATGAAAGTTCCAGTTGCTTCATATTCTTGCAAACACTTTGTACGTTCAGTAATTTTAAGCTGACATGTTCTAAATGCCATCATATTGTGGCTTTAATTTGCATTTATCTAATAATTAGTGGTGTTAAGCATCTTTGCACATGCTTATCATCTGTATATCTTCTTTGGTGAAAGGACTATTCAAATTTTCCATACATTAAAAATTTTTTTCCTTATAACTACATTTTGAGAGTTCTTTGTACATTCTGGACATGCCTTTGATCAGCTATGTGATTCGCAAATGTATTCTCCCACTCTGTGGCTTATTTTTACTTTTTTAGTGGTATCTTTTGAAGAGTAGAGGTTCTGAATTTTTATGGGGCCCAATTTTTTTTAAATCATGCTTTTGATATATCTGAGAAATCTTTGCCTGGCCTAAGATTACATATGCTTTCTCCTATCTTTTAAATGGTTTATATTTTTAGATTTTATATTGAGATCTGTGAATCATCCTAAGTTCATTTTTCTTTGTGAATAAAGCGCAGATTGAAAGTCTTTTCCTCTCTTTTTACGTGTAAATATCCAATTGTTAATGTGTCATTTCTTGAAAAGACTACCGTTTCTCCAGTGAATTGTCTTTGTACTTTTGTTGAAAATCAGTTATCCATGTAAGTGTGAAGTTAGCCTGCATTTTCTACTATGTTTCACCCAACTATTTGTCTATCTTTAGCCAGTATTAAACATATGATGCCTTTTTAGTAAGGATTTAAATCACATTGGGATAGTGTTTCAACTATGTTTTCCTTTTTCCAAGCTGTTTTGGCTGTTCTAGGTTGTTTGTCTAATAAATTTCCTGTGAATTGGCCTTATATACATTTTAGAGTCAGCTTGTTATTTCTTTATAAAAATATTCTTGATATATTTCTCCATTTACTCACATCTTTTCTAAATTCTTTTAGTAGTGTTTTGGGGTTTTCAGTATAGAAGTTTTTTATATATGTTTTATTAAACTTATCTCTAAGTGTTTCATATATACTCATGTTGTAAAAATGGTAATATTAAAAATATTTTAAATATCTAATTACTTGTTGCCATATGGAGAAATGCAACTGGCGATTTTTATATATTGACCCTGTATCCTACAAATTTACTAAACTCACTTATTAGTTTTAGATGCTCTTTTGTCGATTTCATAGGATTTTATTCATACAGAATCATGTTATCTTTAAATGAAGTCAGTTTTATATTTTCCATTCCAGTTTTGATGTCATTTATGTATCATGTATGTATGAATTTATTTATTTATATACCCTTATTACATAGGCTATAATCTCTACTGTATCATTAAATAGAAGTGATGAGAGTGGGCATACTTACCTTATTTCAGGTATTAGGCTAAAGTATTCAGCCTTGCAGAGCCTGTTCCATGCATCATAAAATAAGTAGTAACATCTCTTGCATTCATTAGAAGCCAATATTCCCCAACTGCATTATAACAACCAAAAGTGTATTCAGAAATGGCTGGATGACGCTTGCTGGGAAAATATTTCCTGGTTGAGAACCATTGATATGGGGCTCTTTCAGCTATTTATTTATTTATTATTTAATTTTGAAGTGAGCTTATATAGTTTGTTTTTCAAAGCTTTCTTTTTTTCATTTTCATGTGAGTTGTTGAATTTATTGTTATATAATTATTCATAATATTTTCTTATCATCCTTTTGTTATCTTTATGATTTGTATTTATATCAGCCCTCTCATTCATGAGTTTGGTAATTTATGTCTTGTTTCTTATTCCTAAACACTCTGGGTAGAGCTCTGGTTCTTGACTGGTGGAACTGTTGCCACAGATCCAACAACGTGGGTACTAGAAGTGCTCATTTCTATTGAGTTGGTTATTATTTCTATGCTAGAGTTAAGAAATACGTTTTTAAAGATAAAATGATACATTTATTCTAATATTTCAATTTAAATTTAGAAATGGAACTTTTTAACTTAGTTTCATCAACTTACATCTGCATCTCTTTTCTCCATGTCAAAAACCTTGATTCTCAATGGCACTAAAATTGTAGATTTAGGGCAGTCCCCGTGGCACAGCGGTTTAGCACTGCCTGCAGCCTGGGATGTGATCCTGGAGACCCAGGATCGAGTCCCACGTGGGGCTCCCTGCATGGGGCCTGCTTCTCCCTCTGCCTGTGTCTCTGCCTCTCTCTCTTTCTCTCTCTCTCTCTCTGTGTATCTCTATGAATAAATAAAAATAAAATCTTAAAAAAAATGAAATTGTAGATTTATTCCACAATATATGCAAAGGAATCTCAGAATAGTGGTATCACTATTATCAACACTGAAATTGCTGTGTTTCAATGTCAGTTGAATAGCTCTTTGCATGGTTATGTCCTCAACTAAATACACAGTTTGATACATTTATTTCATTTTGTTTTCAATATCCAGGAAATAGTTTTTGAATTTAATTTGATTTTATAATGATATAGAATTTTGTTATGATTTCAATATCCAATCAGTAAATATTCTGAGAACTGTGGCTTTTATCTTTATTTTTTACATTCCTCCTTCTCCCATTGGTAATATTTAGCAATTTTTATGTTACTGTTCCAGCAGTGAATGAATATATGTACACATATATATTTATGTATACACACACACGTATATGAAAAAATATATATTCCTCATTCTTAGATACGTGATAGACACACACTACCCATACTTTTTCCCACTTTGCATATTTTACTTTCTACTAGATTTATTACATGCTGGAATTAATCCATGTAATATATGGAAATACATCTCATTCCCTTTGATGGTTTCATATTACTTCATTGTTTTGATTTATCATAATTTTTCAGCCAGTTCCCTATTGATGCACATTTGGGATTGTGAGTCTTTGGTTATTAAATTTGTGCTTCAATGAATATGCTTGCACATGCATCATTATATATATATTTGACAGTGTATTTTTGGGATAGATTCCAGAAATAGTACCTCAGGATACGAGAGTAAATTTATATATAGTTTCATTTGATGTTAATCAAATTCCTCTCCATAGGTATCACAGTATTTTTAAACTTTCTTAGCAATATATGATTAGGACTGTTTTCCCATCTCTTTCATCCAAAATAAAAATTTGTGGTCAAACTTTTGGATAGTCACCAATTTTATCTCAGTGAAATCTTAGTATTCCTTACTTTGAGTAAGGCATCAGCCAGAGTCCAATTTAAAAATCAGAACCACTAGGAAAGATTTATAATAAACCACAATTTGACGTATCTGACCTTATGCAATTGTGAGAGCTGGTTAGGCAATTTATATGTGGCTGCTGCTTCTGTGTGTGATGCTGGAGCCTGGAGTCAGCAGGTCAGGGAGTTTAGAAAATAAAGAACGTGTAGTAGGGAAGCAAAGATAAGCAGGAACCTGGGAGGCTGAGCCAGAATCTATGAGGGTTGATTCGAAGCTGAATTAGTTCTTCTAAGCCTCTGACTTCAGTGGTGAGTTAGCTGTAGGAGAACTACTTCCCTTTGATACAGAGCTAAAAGGCATTTGGTCCAGGAGAACGAGAAGCTGAAGGTGGGGATCTGGTAGGAGTAGGAATGGCTGCAGGCTCTCTGTAAACCTCCCACAAGGTAAGTAAGCATATAGACAATATATGCGAGCAGCAGCCCTGCCTGGTGCTGTACCCTAACCTTCTGGGTACAGAAGGAACATGGCTCCTGCTTGTCTTCCCTCCTGCAAGTCCCAGGAACCCTCGTGTCTCTTCTGGTGCGCAATGACCTGGAGCTACATAGTGAAGGGAATCTTGGGACACCTTGCTCAGCCTTATCTAAATTAGCATAAGACACATCCACCACAAGCAAGGTTGAGGAACTTTCTGTGCAGGACAGGACCTCTTGCCTTTTTTTTTTTTTTTTAAATCCATGTACTGTCTCTCTTATCTCTAATCCATTTCATAAAACTAAAGCTATTGGTTTTTTCTTGCCAACTTTAGAAGCCCTTAATATATTTGGGATAATAATGCTTTATTCATCTGTAATATAAGCTGCAATGCCTACTTTTTCAAATGCCTTGCACAAGGGAAACCAAGAAGCCAACTTCTTTGCGTCTCCAATAAAAAGAATAACCAAAACTGAATTCAATCACCATTCATCACCTTGATTATTAAATAAACACTAAGCTTTCTTCTATGAAGAAGACAAATGACTAGCTTGTTTTTATAAAGAGTTGATTATGGATTGAACAGCAATTTGTGTGTTTCTAACATCAGGTTGGGATGGGGATAGATTGTGAATGTTGATTGGTCCTTTCAGATAGTTCAAGAATGAAGACTGCATGCCAGTAGAAGGCCAAAAGACTAATGTGGGCGAAGTAAGAGTGTCATTTTACTGTTATGACAGAAATAACAGAAAATAATAATAATTTGCTAAAAATTTCTGTCTCCCAACATCTATCTCATTCAACAGAGTCTTGTAGAAATCCCTCTGCGTGAATTGTTTTGGCTTCAATTCATTCTTCACAATGGCTGTGTAATCCTCTATGACACAAGTACTGTGATTAATTCAGCTGTTTTCTTATGGATGGTCCTTGACTTTGTTTCAATTCCTTTGCCACTATGTGTGTGTTTAGTTGGGTAAACACATTGGTGCCTTGCTTTTTCTAAAAGAGACAACCTGGACTGGGATAAGTAGTTAAAAGAGAAAAAGGTTTTTTTTTTTGTTGTTATTGTTTGTTTGTTTAGTCTAATAGACTTTTCTTGGTTTCTTTTCCAAAAAGTCTCATGAGGTATATTTCAGCCTGCAGAGTATGAGAGCATGGTCCCTTCCATTTTGTCACCAGCAGTAAACATTAACTTTGTAAAAATAAATTTTGCCAATCTGATGATTATAACTGTTATTTTACTGTTACTTTAATTAGCATATTCTTGATCTTTAAAGAGTTTGTGCATCTTTTTATATAATCACATTTGGATTCACCCTTCTGTGATTTGCTGTTCTTTTGCCAAGTTTTCTACTTGTTTTTTTTTTTTTTTGCTTGTCAGTTCATAAAGCTTTTTATATTATATAGACATTACTTTATCTGTCATTTGCATTGAAATATTTTTTCCTATCTCTTTCATTTGGATATTGATATATATTTATGATAGACTAGTGTTTTCAACTTCTCATAGATTCAAAAACATTTATAACTTCTTGTTTTTAGGTTTCTTGCCTTGGTTGACATGTTCTACTCATCCGTAAATTGTCCAGGCAGCCTCCTGGGTTTCCTTCTAAGATTGTTAGTTGATGTAATTGTAGCTGTGCTTCCTGTTTTTGTGTTTAGCCTTTAATCCATTAGGAATTTATAGTTTGTATATGGTGTGAGATCCGGAGGCTTTCCTTCTAATAAATAACTAGCTACTCCAATACTATTTATTAAGTAAACCTTTCTACTTTTTTCAAAAAGGATTTTATTTATCTATTTTGACAGAAAGAGAGAGAGAACATGCAGGGGAAGTGGCAGAGGGAAAGGGGAGAAGCAGACTCTCTGCTGAGCAGGGAGCCCTAAGTGGGACTCCATCCCAGGACCTCGAGGTCACGACCTGAACTGAAGGCAGATGCTTAACAAACTGAGCCACCCAAGTGCCCTTAAACCTTTCTACTTCTATTCGATTTTTATAATAGCAATACAAGATAGGGCTACCGCTTTTCCATTTTATTAGTGAGAAGGCTGATAGATTAAGTAGGTTTTCCAAAGTCACCCAAATAATTAATAAGCAATGCAGCCGTGATTGGAGCCAGAGTCAGCCTCCAGATCTGGTGCTGGTAATACCTCTACTGTAAGTATTTTCCAGGCCACCACACTGCCTCTCACTTAAAGAACAAAGAATGCAAAAGTTAAGAAAAAAATCTGTGCATAAATCAGTCTGGGAAATTCTGGTTGAAACCAAAGCAAATAGGTTTCTTTTCTGTATGAATGTTCAGAATCTTTAAGGCCAACCTGTCATCACTCCCCACCCCACACATTGGGGTCCCATGCATCACTCTTTTGTAGATATTAATTGTTCTTCTGGAAAAAAGGGTCACAGACTTGGAAATATTTGGAAATACAGCTCTTGTGGCTTATGTAGATATTTGTGCAGGGCAGGGCAAAGGCAGAGATGTACTCATCAGCCAGAAGTTGGTTTAGTGCACACCATAGTTCATAGAAAATTGCTTTTACAGTTTTCTTTTACACATGAGTACAAGCCTTTCCCCCAAACCATGCAGTATCAATACTTACCCCCCTTTTAGAAATTCCTTGTGATACACAGGAAAGCAGGCCTGGGACTCACATGTGAGAAAGCCATCAAAGTATAATTGAGGAGAGACTGGTGGCACACACTCAGGAAGGGAGAAATGTACACACAAATTTGAAAAGATGCAACACAGACATTTGAAAACAAAAGTGGTCACGTCACAGTATTTGTTCAGAAGAAAACAGACTGACATTGAAGATCAGGAATAATTAAGCAGATAATTTATCATGTAGACTTCTGAGAATGGAAGGAGCTGTTAATAATTATGCCAGGATAACAAGGAGAGCTAGAATCACCCTATATAAAAGGGTCAGGCTGTTCGAGTTTAACATTCAAAATACATGACGTGAAGTTCTGTGGATGGTGAAAGTTCTGATTTCCTGGTTACTGTGAATCTAGGCAGGTATTGCACAGTCCATTTTCCACAATTTTAGCTTCACTGTGTAAAATAGTTCATTGAGAATGGAAAATAAAGCCTCTGACTTAGGTTCGATTATTGGCTTCATTTTACAAGGGCTTAGAAAGGTCAAATAACTTGCTTTAGCAACACAGTTTCTAAGTGGTAGCACTACTTTTAGAACCAGATAATCATACTCTAGAGTCATTGATATTAACTACCATACAATACTCAAGAGTTCCATTAACACTCTTTCTTCATAATTATTATGTAATTAAAATTATATATTTTTATTTGTATTGCAAATAAAATATGTATGCATATTTGAATGCATGCACACATATTAATATATAAGTTGATGTATACAAAATAATTGAACTAATACTTTGTGGTTAGGTAAAGGAATTTTCAAGACTAATTTTGTTATATAAAATTTTCCCTCATGTATTGACATTACAACCTAATACCTTAAAAGATTGTATATTTTGCATTGAATAATCACATAAAGTCTCAAGAATTATATTAAGGATTTTGATTTTTGGTTTTAGGTACAATGAGTAGCCACTGAAGTGACTTAAGTTGGGAGCAACATAATCAAATTCATGTTTTAAAGAACCCTTCTAGAGTGAGAGTAGGATGGGTGAGGCTGGAGAATAGAGAGATAAGACAGCTGCTAGTGAAGAGATCTAGGTAAGTGAGTTAACTTGGACTTAAGGATGATGGTGTAGGAAGAGTGTACTCAGAAGTGCCTCTGAAAAAGCTCAGTGGGTGTGTCTTATTGATCATTGGTCTGGAGCTCAGGGGAGAGGAGATAGGTTCAGGAGTCACTGAAATTTAGATGGTAATTGCTGGTCAGTGGGCAAAAGTGGGGACAGAATATACAGAAAAAAAATACAAGGAACTCTAACCTTTGATGCTGTTTAGAGGAGTTTACCCTGTGGAGGAGAAAACAAATGAGCGAGAGAGAAAAACTGAAGAGATAAGAATGCCAAAGGAAGATAAACTTTCAAGAAGGGGGGATTGTCAACATTACTTCATGCTACTGAGGAGAATTGGTGCACCTGGCTGGCTCAGTCGGTTAGATGTCTGACTCTTGGTTTTGGCTCAGGTCATGATCTCAGAGTCTTGAGATTGAGGCCTGCTGGGATTGGAGTCTGCTTGAGATTCTCTCCCTCTCCCCTGCTCATGCTCTCTCTCTCTCTGAAATAAACAAATACATCTTTTTTTTTTTTTTTTAAAAAAAAGAGAATTAAATGATCCTTTTGGGATTTAGCAGCATGAGGTGATTTATGATCTCAGCAAGCATCATTTTGGTGGGAATGTGGGGCTGGAATCCAGATTGGGAGGTAGGATCAAGAATGAGTAAGATACTCTATCAAATTGAGAGAACAATGCTGGACAACAATGTAAATCAGTGTAAGTGAGGAAGAGATGCTTGAGAGCAGGAGGCAGAGGGAGGAGTAGGGTGGGAGAGGATAGCAGTGAGCACACAACAGGAATGTGATGGACTCCAGAACAGGAATTGCCAAAGAATGGACTGTGGCCTCTCCCTAAGCTGGTCTGGTTTTGTTCTTTCTCTTTCGGAGGGGAATGCCCCTTCCTCCAGCAATGGCTCTGAACATGAGCTGCCAATCAAAAGTCTAAATAGTAGTCATGACTTGTGATCCAGCTTACTTGTTAACCAGCCCCCATACTCTACATGTCATCACTGATCTTTTTCCAGACTGCATTTGTCCACTCATGGTTTATCTTGCTCCCTTATAAACGAAGACTGTCATGATTTCTCAGGCTCTAAGTCTGGAATCTTTCAAAACTTTTAGTTTTTGCTCTTAAAACTCCTCTGTCCTTCAGTTTACTGTGTCACAAATCCTAGCCAAGCACTCATCCTGGCCAATTTTTGTAAACCAAAAAGGGGGCTTCTCATGCCTTAGTCTAAGGATCACGTGGGACAACACAAACTTTTGCTCGTTTCTTTGGGAAGAAAGTATGGATTCTCGGGTATCCTAAAGCTCTGTTTTGAAAATACTTCCATGGATCTCAAGGGACTTTAGCATTGGGAATAATAATGGTAGAGTGGAGGCAAGGCTACCATTTATAAATATAAGAAGGTCAAAAACTGGATCTTTAAGGGTGCCCTGAAAGTGAGTTTTTTCTTATGAATATGAATATGGTTTCTTAAGACAATTGTACTTCTCTACTGTCACCACATACATATTTATGCCCTAAAAGTAGCTCTAAATCCTGAGATTAGGATTAAAAAATAATTCACTCATCAAAGACAACTTTGAAAGTCTCTGGACTAAATTTTCCTCTTATGCATTCATAAATCTTTCCAATCACAGTTTCTCAAAAAGTCTAGCTTTAAGCTTTTTAAGGAGCAAGGCCAAACATGTCCTGACCTCATATATAACCCATTTATTTGCTTACTGATTAATTTACTTATTCCATGTCTCCTTTTGATTTGTTCTAGAGAAGCATTAACTTGTTCAATAAATCACAGCACATTGTGCAACATGGCACTTAAAGTGCCCATTTGATAGGTATACACCATAGTAAATTGTGCCTGCAATTTGGTATGTCCTTGTGGCTTTAATTGGGAGCTCGTGTTCAAAACAATTGGAAGTTTTTGTTTTGTTTTTGCTTTGCTCATAGTTTCTTCATATGGTGAGTTTCTACAGACATACAGCCACATAAGTCTGTTACTATAATTGAATTTCAGCTACTCTAGGGTATGTCTTAAAACTGCACCCATCCCCAGACCCTTCAATATAAATTTTCAGGTATACGCTAGTCTTTACATTAATACATAGTTTTGATCCCACTTTTGATGTATTTTAAGAATATGTATAGCAGTTTTCATCTGACATGGTAATTTTTTTAAAAAATGAAAATTTATTTATTTATTTATTCATTCATTTATCCATTCTACATGTATTTTTTTCTCCTATAGGCTTTTTTAAAAGTTTTTTTTCTAAATTTCAGTTAGTTAACACATGTTTGTAATATTAGTTTCAGGTGTACAATTTAGTGATTCAACACTTTGATACAAGAGATGGTGTCCATCATACCAAATGCACTCCTTATTCTCCATCATCTATTTAACCCATCCCCCTACCCACCTCCCCTCTGGTAACCATCAGTTTTTGTTCTTTGCAGTTTAAGAGAGTTAAGATTCTGTTTCTTGATTTGACTCTCTCTTTTTCTTTATGCTTGTTTGTTTTGTTTCTTAAATTCCACATATGAGTGAAATAAAATAGAATCCCTCTGTGATACAGCAATTGAGCTACTAGGTATTTACCCAAAGAATCCAAAAATACTAATTCAAAGGGATACTTGAATGCTGATATTTATAGCAGCATTATCTACAATAGCCTAATTATGGAAACAGCCCAAATGTCCATCAGCAGATGAATAAAAAAAAATATGTGGGGTATATATATATATATATATATATATATATATATATATATATAATGGGATTATATATATAATGGAATATATATGTATATATATATGTACACACACACATATATAATGGAATATTATTCAGCCATAAAAAAGAATGAAATCTTGCCATTTGCAATGATGTGGATGGAGCTAAAAAAAGATGAAAGTTTATTTTTCCTTTTGTATATTGATTGATCGACCTATCAATCACACTGTCTTGCCCAAGTTGCAAGTAAGAGTTGAGTAGGATGCAATCAAACATAGAAGGCAAGGCAAAATTATATGTACACATTCATTATTAAAAAGCCAATGAAAATAATGTTTCAGGGACTAGTGTATAACAGAGATATTATATGCTTGTGAGTAAGACATTCACATAAATTCCTGGGGGTGGGGGAAGGCAAAAATGAAAATTGTGTTGTGTTATATAACTCTTAGTACCAAAAGGAGGATTGCATTTATACAAAAGGGTGAAATTTCTCTTGATGTTGACTTTCAGGTAGAATTTATTATGTGATTCTTATATGCAAGACAGTTGATAATAGATGGAATTTTTAAATGTAGTTTTCTAAATATTCAATTATTTTTTGTTTTAACATATGCATCTATTTAAAAATCCAGGTGGTGGTGGTAGTAGTGGTAGGGATTGGGGGAAAGGTAATGGTCAACATTAACTCTACTCAGAGAAAATATTGTTGTAGAAATCTAAGGAAATAACAGGAAATTCATGGCATTTCTGGAGGCAGCTTGTGTTCTAGGAGATGCTAGTTCCATGACAAGCCCATTGACAGGCATTTAACATTTTGGGGAACTGTACATGTGCATTCTAGAATATGCAATGTAGGGGAACCTCAGTGGCTCAGTCAATTAAGCATCTGACTTCAGCTCAGGTCATGATTCCAGGGTCCTGGGATTGAGCCCCGTGTGGGGCTCCCTATTCAGTGGGAAGCCAGCTTTTCCCTCTCCCTCTGCCATTCCCTCCACTTGTGCTTTCTGGCTCTCTCTGTCAAATAAACACATAAATAAAATCTTTTAAAAATAGAATATGCAATGTTACAACATTTTTGTCCCTTTAGTGCCCACACTTCTTGGTCCCACTTCTTCAAAGAATGAAGAGGTAGAACAGATGACAAGTGGTGAGCAGCAAAGCCAAGTTCATTGAGTGATTGTAGAAAGGTCTTGGAGACGGGACCTGAAAGAGTGGCCATTTTGGAGTTCAAATCTAGGGGTTTTATAAGTTCTTTTGTAGAACTATCTTGAGCATCCTGAGTGTGGGTCCCCCTGTGGACTGGCTGCTCAGGTGTACCCAGCAGGGCTTTCATCATGCACCTGCCTACCTATTGGGTTATTGTTCGTGTGTTGATGGTCATTAGGGCTGACATTTGGAGATAGCTGCCTCCACTTGTGATAGTGGAGGAACAATTAACCATAAAATTGTTTTGTTTCAGGATGTTTTGCAAAAGTCACTCCTGTAGAGACTGCTAGACAGGATGCTATTGTGGTCTGGTCTAGGCTATAAAACTGGATGCTAGTGCGATTTTGTCTTCACTGTCCTGGCTCCCTGTTTTCTTCTTGGGGACCCTGAATACCTAAGTGTCCAATTAACTCCAAACAACATGGACCTTAAGTTAACTGGATAATCCTAGAACAGAGAAATTTGATCCATTTTGCTTAATCTACTGTTTTCCAAACTCTCTTGTTGATGAAACATTCTTTAAAAGTATTATGGAAAAGATAACAGACTGCGTGGGAGAGAATATTAGCAAATCATATATCTGAAGGTCTGGTGTCTATAGTCTATAAGGCACTTGCACAACTCAAAAATAAAAGACAAATAGCCTGATTAAAAATGGGTAAAGGATATGATAGATATTTTTTCCAAAGAAAATACAAAGATGCCAATAACGCATGAAACTATGCTCAGCATCATTAGCCATCAGAGAAGTAGAAATAAAGCCACACAGAAATACCACTTCATGGCCACTAAGGGGGTTATAATAAAAAAGACAGATGCTAACAAGTGTTGGAAAGGATGCAGAGAAATTTGAACCCTCATACCTTCTTGGTGGGAATGCGAAATGCAAAATGATGCAGCCTTTTTGGAAGAAAAGTCTGGCAATTCCTCAAAAGGTTAACCTTAGAGTTACTATTTGACTCAGCAATTCCACTCCTAAGTATATATCCAAGAGAAATGGAAACATATATAAAAATTTGTACACAGTGTTCATAGACCTCTGCATTATTCATAATAGACATAAAAAGGAACATCCCAAATGTTTGTCAACTGGTGAATGGAAAAAAAATGTGGTGTATCCATACAATAGAATATTATTGAGCCATGAAGATAAATGAAATATTGATACCTGCTGCATCATAGATGAACTTTGAAAACAGGCTTAATGAAAGAAGCTGGTCACAAAAGTCAGATTATCACATAATTTCATTTATACAAAATGTCCAGAATATTCAGATGTATAGAAACAGAAAGCAGAATAGTGGTTGCTGGGTATTGGGGGAGGGGATCATTAGAATGACAGTGAATAGGTATGGGATTTTCTTTTGGGGTGATAGAAATATTCCAAAATGTGTTGTTGTGGTGGTGGTGGCACAATTCCAATGTACTAGAAAACATTGAATTGAACATCTTTAACATGTGCACTCTTTGGTTTGTGAATTCTCAGTGACATTATTTATTTATTTTGGGAACAGCTCATGGTCATCTTTGATCCAGTGGGCCACATAGCAAGGGTGAAACAGCAACACACCTGAGACAATGGGGAGACCTGCATTGTTTCTAGACACCATCTTGCCATGGACTTGGTTTTACACTAAGCAGGTCATATCTCTCTTCTATGCCTCCTTTGTCCAACAAATGTGTAAAATCAGAAGGTTGGAACAGATGACCTCAAGGTTTTTGTGTTTTTTTTTCTCTTTTTCCCAGTAGTCTTCACTGCTAATTTTGTAGCTCGCAGTGTACTGGATATTTTCTATCTTCTGCCTTGATTTCCCGGTGGATCACTGAAGTGAGCTAGAGATAGAAACAGACGTTGTCTCAGCAAAATGTATTTGGCGTGCCTTGCTGTATGCTTTGTCATCCCTGGCACTCAAATGGTTTTATGTAACTATGTGCTGTCTTTTTCATTATACCAAAATAGACCCCATATCATTGTGTCACAGAAGAAAACCCTGCTTCATGCCTGAGCTTCACTGCAAGCTTGTATTGGGCTCCCAAGATGCTCCGATCAATGTCTCTAGCTTCTGCATTTTGCAAATAGGGGAAGAGTCACAAATTTCCTCCCTCTTGGCCCTTGGAAGGCTGCCTTGCTCTGGAAGTTCCAGTCCAAGGCATTTCATGATTCATCCCTGGTCTTTTATCCCACACAGAAAAGGGCTACTTTGCTCTAGACTGTTGTTCCATTTGCTCATACCCATTTCCTGCCAATGTAACTATTTCCCCCAAAGAAAATAAAAGATGTTCTGAGTCGTTCATTAATTTCTGCATGTGGAATGAATTCAGAATTGATGTGTGGAGCCCAGCAGGAACGAGGTGATGACCAAAATGGGAAAGGATGACCCAAAAAGCAATCTCTTGCAATGAACAATTAATTATTAAAAATGGGAGCCCAAGTACATTATATTACTAAATCAATCAGCCTGAGCTTACAGGCTTAATAAAATTAGTGAGTTTAAAGCCAATTTATTAGAAATAGGTTACTGTTTTCCATTTGAAGCCTATACCATTTGCTAGGGAGAATAAAGATTTGGATAATCATATCTTCCCCGGATTATAAATATACAACCATTAGTAGATTATTTATGGAATATTTACACATATGCATGTCTGTATCTTTTCTTTTAATTTCTAAAAGCACAGAACAATTGCCTGTGCTCATTGCTGAGTGTATTAGATGTTCATTCTTATTTTTCAGAAAACAAGCAAATAAACATATTTATAAATAAAATGTGTCTTTCTTAAAGATTTGAAGACAGGACGCCCTGAATGAATAAATAATGGCTAAATGGTTATTTTGCACTTGGCTAATAAAGAGAATGATATTCTTTAAGAGAAAAAGGAGAAACATTAGTTCGTGCGAATCTGAAAACTATATACATGGCTCAACAAAAAGTTTGTACCTGGGGCAGCCTGGATGGCTCAGCGGTTTAGCGCCACCTTCAGTCCAGGGCGTGATCCTGGGGATCCCGGATCGATTCCCAAGTCGGGCTCCCTGCATGGAGCCTGCTTCTCCCTCTGCCTGTGTCTCTGCCTCTCTCTCTCTCTCTCTCTCTCTCTCTCTCTCTCTCTCTCTCGCCCTGTGTCTCTCATGAATAAATAAATAAAATCTTATAAAAGAAAAAGTTTGCACCTGAAAAGTGTTTGAAGTTAAAATAGTTCTGATTCACGCGGGTAATTTTTTCTCTTCACTTTGCAGCTCTCAATGTCTTTTTTTCCTCTTTTCCCAGTTTCTTTTCTAACTTAGTACCTTTGTGGAATCTCCTTCCTCCTTTTAGTCCTTTTAATCCACGTAGAAGACCAAAAGTAATTGTCAGAACAAGAATTGTCCAGTAGCAAAATAGCAGAGTTTATATGCAAATAACCAAATGAATATGCCTCCTCCACACGAAAACAATAAAACTGCCAATGTCTATGATTTCTGGAAATTACTTCTATTTTTTCTTGAACTGGAGCTTTGCTCTTCTACAAGGATCCAAGGTCAAAAGCTTTCCTATTCTAAAATCATACAGGAGTGAGTTTGGAAATCTTATACAACACACACACACACACACACACACAGGTTATTTTCAGGCTTACCTTTTATGTGTTCACAAATGCAGTATTTAAAGAGGACAGCATTTGGAACAATGTAGATATGTTTGAGACCTCCTCTAGAGGCTGCAAGTATGAAGATGTTGAACAGTCCTCACTAGAAAAGGTGAGCTCCATGAAGGCAGGGATTTTTTTGTGTGTGTGTCTGTTTTGGTCATGGCAATGTTTTCTGTGCTTAGAGTAGGGCTTGACACATAGAAGGCGCTCAATAAATATTTCTAAAATGGAAAGGGCAGTTAGCCGCATGGGTCCAAAGAGAAAATCCTAAGGTATTTATTTTAAAGTCTCTTGGCAATGAGTTCTATTGGTTCACTTTAACGCAAAATCCTTGCTTTAAGGAAGTGACTTTTTGAACAGGTAATAAAATTTCCACTAAAAATTAGGAAATGTTTCATCCACATTGATTTCCTATGTCAAGCTTTAAAGTCCAGGTGTTTTATTTATTTATTTTTAGAGTAATATTTGGGAAAAAAAAGGAAGACAATCCTGTAAAAATGTCAATTCATTTTGACATTTGATGGCAGATGAGCTAAATTGACTATAGGTTCTACACATCCCAATAAACAATGTTGTCAAAATTTACAAGGTATTCTAAAATATACATAAAAATCAAAGGACCTGTATAGTCAAAACAATTAAAAAAATAACACTGTTGAAGGACTTATATTACTTCATTTCAAAACTTATTATAAAGTTATAGGAATCAAGACTGTAGTATTGGCATAAGGATAGACAGGTCCATGGAACACAATAGAAAGCCCAGAAATAGACTTCCACATTCAATTGATATTCATTTAATGAATACTGCTCAGTAATAAAAAAGAAATAGATTATCGATAAGCCAGTCAACACAGATGAATCTCAAAAGCAATATGTGAAGAAGACATAAGCAATACATACAGTTCGGTTCCATTTATTTATTTTATTTTATTTTATTTTATTTTATTTTATTTTATTTTATTTTTTAAAGATATATTTATTTATTTATTTATTTATTTATTTATTTATTTATTGAGAGAGACAGAGAGAGAGAGAGAGGCAGAGACACAGGCAGAGGGAGAAGCAGGCTCCATGCAGGAAGCCTGACGCGGGACTCGATTCCGGGTCCCCAGGATCACACCCTGGGCTGCAGGCGGCGCTAAACTGCTGCGCCACCGGGGCTGCCCCATTTATGAGATTTTAGAACAAAAAAACTGTACTATGAAGAAAGACACATGAACAGTGTTTAACTATAGGTGATAAAATTGGGGGAATGATAGAAATATCTTATATCTTATGTTGATTACCCAAGTATAGGAATTTATCAAAACAAAGTTATACCTTATGTACAAACCCCCCCCATCATTTTGAGAAGTACCCACACTTTATGTCATAGAAGGTAGATGTTCTTTTTGTGTAAAAGAAGATAAGTGAGTATGCAAACAATCATAATCTATTAAGAATAATTTTGTGGGCTCTCTAAAAATCATAATTATTGGAAAATATTGAAAGGAGATTTTAATCTTATTTATTTAAAAAATATTTTATTTATTTACTCATGAGAGACAGAGTCAGAGAGAGGCAGAGACATAGGCAGAGGGAGAAGCAGGCTCTCTGCCCGGAGCCTGATGCGGGACTCGATCCCAGGACCCCAGGATCATGACCTGAGCTAAAGGCAGACACTCAACCACTGAGCCACCCAAGTGCCCCTGAAAGGAGATTCTAAAACAGAGAAAGACATAAGAAAACCTATCATCGGCCACTCTTAAAAACATGTTGTCAGTTTCATAATCTACTCCTAAATGAGTATGGAAGTCAGGTCAAACTTTTAAAGATAAGATATCGAAGAAAAAATCAAACGTCCCAGCAGCTAAGTAACTCTGTGTAAGGATGCACTTATGTTACTGGTTTGTATGCTGCCTCCTAAGGCTGTGGAATTTCCTTCGGCAGACAAGGAAGTACTGGTTGGGATAAAGAAAGACTAACTAAAGCCTATAGGAGACTGCCTTCTCTACCAAAATCATACTAAATAATTTATTTTTCAGTAAGACTATGAGAAAGAAAGTTCTTTAGCAAACTCTAATGCTTATTAGCTAAGGTAGTTAAAATCATCTGGAATTTCCCCCTGTCCTAATTTAAATATTTTCTTGTGCATCGACATCACTCACACATTTTTCTAAGTTTTGTTTATATTTGATCCTGTGATTTTGACTAATTCTGGGGAAAAAGTGAAATTCTATATTTAGAACTTTGACTCTAAAAAAAAAAACACCTTTGAATCTGAGGGATACCTGGGTGGCTCAGTTGGTTAAGCATCTGCCTTTGGCTTGAGTCATGATCCCAGGGTTCCAATCCAGTCCCCCATTGAGCTCCCTGCTAAGTGGGGAGTCTGCTTCTCCCTCTGCCCTTCCCTGTCCTTGTGTGTGCACATGCACTCTCTCTGTCTCTCTCAAATAAATACATTTTTTCTAAAGGACTTTGTTTTTTTTTTTAAATTTTTTATTTATTTATGATAGTCACAGAAAGAGAGAGAGAGAGGCAGAGACAAAGGCAGAGGGAGAAGCAGGCTCCATGCACCAGGAGCCCGACGTGGGACTCGATCCCGGGTCTCCAGGATCGTGCCCTGGGCCAAAGGCAGGTGCCAAACTGCTACGCCACCCAGGGTTCCCTTTCTAAAGGACTTTGAATCTGAGGTTGGATTCCCCAGAAGTGGCTTGAGGCTTCATGTTCAGGAGGTGCTCACAGGGAAATCTCAAAGGCATGGGGCAGGGTGGTGGGAGGAGAATGCAAGCAAGAAGGCAGTCGTGTGCAGGGTCCACTCCATGAGTGGTAAATTCGGCCTGGCCCTTCGGGAGAAATATGGACAGTAAGCTTCATCTCACGGTGATCCAGGACTCCAGTGAGGCCTGAAGGCTGGTGGCCTTGTAGACTGCTGCTCCTGGCCACCACTCCCAGGTACTCAGGCTCTACATCCACAGGAGTGGAGTGGGTTCCTCTGAGAAAGAGTGGGAGCTGCTATTGCTGGAAGCAAAACCACACTGGAGTGGTGCCTCAATATGGTAGAGAGACCTGAAGCACCAACTTTATTTTGGAACACCAATATTATTACCTGTTAAACACTAAAGCATTCTCTAAATGTTTTGCCACCCTTTTGTTTACCGTGATATATTTGGATTTGTTTTCTTCTTGTATCTCTTGTGCTCTCTTTACTATGTTTGTGCCCACTTTGTGCTTCTTTTTTCCCCCTCTGTCTGGTTTCTTTTGAATTGTTTGGATGTTCTTTCTTCTTTTCTCCCCTTCGTACTGGTTTGAAAATCATGCTTTCTCTTCTGTTCTCTCAGTGGTTGCCCTTGGATCTTTGCCATTCACATTTTACTGATGAGATACCAAGTTACTGGTGTTTCTATCATTTCTCTAAACACATAGAAGCCTTAGGCTCCTTCAGTTCTTATTATCCCCTTACAGTTTCTCTGTCATTTTTGTACACTGTTCTTTTTTTGTTTTAACCCTCCCTTTGGCTGCTGCTGCTAATTGTGTAGTCAATGCTTATCTAGATTCAGCAACATGACGACTCACTGCTGCCATGTGCAAATGGCTCCATCTTTCTGGATTCAGTTTTCACAATCCTGAGGTACATCCCTTAGGAGCTGATTTCTTTCTTCTCTCAACGAATATTCATTGTATGTTTCCTCTGTGAGAGGAGTATTTTAGGCAACAAAGATTAAGGTGGGGAGGACACAGAGAAACCTCCTGCCCTCATGTGACTGTTGTGAGAATGGTGGTAAACTCTGAGCATCCGTCTGCTATGCCTGCATTGTCTCCTCATTCTGAAATGGTAGTTGAGGATATAGCCTCTAGATTGATCACATTTTCCCTCAGCATCCTGGGGGTTACCGTGGTAGAATCAATTCCTCTCCCTTCTTCAGCGATCTTCTGTCTCTCTTCTCCAGCTAATTTTGATTGTCTTTGTTTTGTGTTTTCTGATTTCACTACTATATATCTATGCCTAGAATTATTTTTATTTACTTTCCTCTGAACTTGAAATGTTTTTCTGGTGTTAGGATTCATGTTTTTCGCTAACTCTGGAAAACTCAAGAATTTTCTTTCCAAGGGTTGTTTCTCTCCATTCTTTCTATTCTTACCTTCTGGTGCCCCTATTAGGCACAGGCTTGTTTAATTAATTAATTAATTAATTAATTTTAAGAGATGTGAGGAGGAGCTGAGGGAGAGAGAGAAAGAGAATCTTAAGCAGGCTCCATGCCCAGGTCAAATCCCAAGAAAAGACTCTTCTTTGAGTGATTAAATGACTATGTGTTTCAAGAG
The DNA here is from genome assembly GCF_048418805.1 of Vulpes vulpes. Taxonomy (NCBI): domain Eukaryota; kingdom Metazoa; phylum Chordata; class Mammalia; order Carnivora; family Canidae; genus Vulpes; species Vulpes vulpes. The sequence continues at coordinate 94,746,474 of NC_132793.1, read as the reverse complement.
ACAAATGAGAAATTGGTAATCAATTCAGTGCAAACTACCATGCCAAAGGCCAGACAAAGAAAGGGGCCGTGACATTAGTAATGACAAAGGCATTTTCTTGCAGTTAATCCTCCTGGAAGATCATCAGGTTAAGACAACAAAAAGCAAAACATGCGCAGCGATGTTCCAACTCCAGTGTGCTCCTGAACCATTGGGCGCACTGTGTAGATTTATAAGAAATAGCAGCCTGGACAACCAGCTAAATACTAAAGGCATGTAACAGTCTCTTCCAGAAGGGGAGAACCCTCCATCATGAGTCGTTGGATAGATGTTTATGGCTGGGAAATACTGTAACCCTGTAATTTGGCTCCTGAAGGCCACATTCTTCTTTGGGACAGAAGCCACAGGTCAATTATTGCAGTTGGTGAGCTTTTCTTTTGGGTGTGAATCAGGACCAATTTTGCATGAGGGAAGGGTTTCCCTTCTGGCACTGGCTCACTACAATTGTGGAATCCTATCATGGGATTATTGCACACAGTATTTTCCAGGGAGCTCCCAGGGAATCCTGTGAGGTTACCACTTATGGGACACTCTACCCTGGTTACCATTTCCCACAGTGGCACCCAGCTTCTAGTCTCCATGACGCTCTCTGTGAATTTCTCTTCCTTCTCCAAGATTTTGGGTATCTCTTTATACCTATACATGCCCCTTCCCTCCTTCCTTCCTTTTCCTTATAATTATTGATAAACCTGTTATATGAAAGGCATTCTTCAATGTTGTGTTATACTCACATTTGGGGCAGCTTTTACACTTTCTCTGATATGCTTCTCATGATAGGCCTGGGGGAAGGAGGAAGAATGATATCTCTGGAAAGTGATACTCTTGGAGAGAATATGAAGTTGAGAGACATATGAGGATTCAAACCTTTTCCCACATGTACCACTTATACCTTATGGAAAATAATTCCAGTGCTTTGAGGCTTCATGTTCACATGTGTAAATCAGCAATAATAACCTTTCTTTCATAGCATTGCTTTGAAAATTGGAGATACTTCAAAAAAATGCCTTGCACATTGCTAATACATACAATTGCTTGATGCATTCTTGTTATCATTACCCTTTTCACTATTAGTCTGAATTTGGACATACAGAAACCAAGCCTTGAGGGGGGAAGTGACTTGGCAGAGAAAACAAAGGTAACAAGTGGGAGAGCCAGCATCATCTCTTTGGCCTTTGGACTACCATTATCATTAATCATCCTTCCTAACATGGAATGTGCTGTGCTGCCATCTCCTCCAAGGGTAGAGGTAGGTGGAGAGAGCCAAAATCCCCACTGTGTCCTTTGCTCAAAATGGCTTCAAGAAAAAAAGACTCATGTGTTTGAGTAGAAAGGGAATTCGTTATTTGGGTTTGTGTCTCCTTTTTTGGGTTTTTGTGACTTAAGATGAGTGAAACATTTTTTTTAGTCTTTAGAGAAAACACAGGGAAGTATGGCAGTTTTGTGCAAGGCAAGAGAACCCAATGGAAGGTACTGGAAAACACAGAAGACCCCTACTGCAGGAATACAGTATCATCCTCAGGGAGGTGGGCCATGGCCCAAGCTGTCTAAATGTGGAGGTTGTGAAGGGTGCTGATTTATTTATATTCTCTACTACATCCTCTTGTTCACTTGCTTGAGATGTATCACAGAGTTTTTCCTGAGAGTTTAGTATAATACCAACAGAGTGGTATTCAAGGGAACTGACTGTATGTATTTTCTCTCCTTAGCAGAAGTCAGATAAATAACAAAGATGATTTATTGAAGGCTTTCTACTTCAATGATACAAGACAGAAGGTAACTCCAAGGCAGAGACAGAAACTTTATATTGTATGGTTTGTAATTGTTCCTATGAAATATTCTGTTCAGAGGGGTGGGCAGTAGTTTCCAATACTAACGACACCTACTCTGTACTAGTACCATTTCTACCTACAGTATATCTCCTTTACATATTGTTGTAGGAGGCAAATAAATGTCTTGTGTATTTGAAAATGCTAGAATTACCCACGTCAGTGCTCTGTTGTCAAAAAATCCCCTGGCATGTTATTTTAGTACCAGAAACACTGACAAACTGCTTTGAGAATTGTCTCTTTCATTCCTTTCTGTACTTTGAAAGTTCACCCAATTGCAGTTTCTGATGTAGGTTATTAGAAGTTTTATTTTCTTCCACTTATTTCCCTTCTCACCCACCTTCCATACATCCAACACACTTTCTGGTAACTTCCTTTGACTTTAAGAGGCAACAGCCCGGAAACTTTTGTTGTGTAAACAGTATTGAGAGCAGGAACTCCATGCAGTTTCAAAAGGCATTTTTTTTTTCTTTTTTCTTTTTCTCAGAATGATTTAGAACTGTCTAGAAAAAAAATGTCATGGGGGTATACTTGGGATTTTGAATGAATCACTTCTTTTGTGCTTGTACCCTGAAGAAAGACTTGGTTTAGTGAAAAAAGAACTATGGGACATGCAAGAATAATACATCCTCATAGTTATACTGTCACACTGGCTTCAGTACTAAGTTGTACAGATGGGACATTTAGAATAATATTAAAATTTATTCTGATACCAAATGATATGAAATGGGTCTTTGAGGACTTTTTCTGTAATTCTTGGTCACTAACAAACTGCATTCATAGAAAGACATACTTACCTGTTCAATCATTCCTTACATTTCCTTGAATGACCTGAACAGTAAGGTTGATTAAATAGTCCCATAAAAATTAGTCAAGAAAACACACAAAAAATCATTTATTAGTGTGACTATCTCTTTTCATCATGTGGTGAAGTCCCTCTGAGCTTCTTGGTAGCTCAGTGGGATAGGCATTGTCTCCATTTTATGGATGAAGAAAATGATTCACAGAGAATAAAGTAAAAATCCCAGGATTTATTACTTTGTAAGTGACAGGGTATTAAAGCAATCTCTATATCTTATTTTAGAGATCAAGCTTAGGACAACCACACAAGTGTACCACTTCCTCAGACAAAGATTTTTTTTCTGACAATAAATAGCAAAGTAAAATTCTCACTTGTCCTGGGTATTAAAAAAGACAAATGTCCCAGTTTAAATAGTCAGCAGGAAGATTTCCCTCTTACTTAGCCTTTTGTTTGATTCAGGCCTTTAATTGATTGGGTGAGGCCCACCCCCATTAGGGAGGGCAATCTGCTTTACTCAGTCCACTGATCCAAATACTATTCTCATCCAGAAACACTCTCACAGCAGACACACCCAGAATAATGTTTTACAAATATCTAGGTACCTGATGACCCAGTCAAATTGACATACAAAATTAGCCATGAGAAGTGGATGTTATAGACTGAATATTTGTGTCTCCCCCAAATTCATATGTTGAAGTCCTAATCCTCAAAGTCATGGTATTGGGGATGGATGGGGTATTTGTGAAGTAATTAGGTTTAGATAATGTCATGAGGGTAGGACTCCTATGGTGGAATTATTGCACTTATAAGAAAAGGTACAAGGATTCTCTCTCTGTGTAGGATATGTAAGTACACAGTGAGAAGAGGGCCCTCACCAGAACTGCACTGAGCTGGCACTCTGATCTTGAACTTCTCGCCTCCAAAAGTGCAAGACAACAAATCTCTGTTGTTTAGGCCACCTAGTTTGTGATGTTTTGCCATGGTAGCCTGAACTGATTAAGACACTATCTGTAACAATTAGGAATACACCGAGCCACAAGGTATAGAAAAATCAGACAATGAGTCAAATTAGCAAATGGGTCAACGTTTCTCATATTGTAAGAAATCTAGAGCGAGGTGACAGCCTAAGGCTCAGGAATGGCATAGCCTCTCCTCTGCCAAAACTTCTTGCATTTACCTGAGGGACATGATCATCCTGACCTGCCAGTGATGCTGGGGATTTGAATATTTTGCTTTATAATTTCTAGAAAAGGAGAATTTGAATATGTCTTAAATGAGGTGACATGTAATGCCTGCCACATTGTAAATGAAAAAATTGGAACAAGAAGGTCTAAACAAAATCTAAATTATCTAGGTCAAAATAAAAAAATATTTTTATTCCCTTCCTTCTTATTCCACTTAAATAAGAGTGTCAGATCATCATGAGGTAAAAACCATTTGAAAGATAGGTCCTTTCTAGCAGATACAAAAATTAATTAATAAATATTTAATGAACACTTGGTGTCTTTCTGTACCAAATCCAATGCTTCACACGAAGCACTGAGAGCCATTATCTATGGCCATTTGTCTTGAATGAACAAAGCTCCTTTATCCCAGCACAATATTTGTCAGAATGTAAATCATATTCAACTGGATTCAAAGGGCAACTATGTCTACTCTAGACTAGACCTTAAAAAATGATTCTTTCATGCCAGAGCCTCTGGTTTACCTTCTAAATCCAGCCCTTTCCAACCCAGTTCCTCTATCTCTCTCCCTAATTATCATCAGTGAGAGACAGTCTTAATTCTGTCCTCCTCTGAGATGGGCTGACCTTTATCTCCATATCCCTATCACTTTGCCCCAGCTCTTCCTAATTCAGGTCGAACCACACGCAGAATGGATTGCTCATCAATAGCGGGCCCCAGACTTCTGTTTCCACTTCTCCAACAGGCTCATGGGGCTTCTGCTTCTCTTCCAGCTGCTCGCCTAGTCCATCCTCACAAGGACTCTGTCTGTCCTCTTCTATTCAGTGAATCCTGGGACTTTCCCCGATCCACTTGCACTCTAGCTCCTAGGTTCTTTCTAGTCAGCTAACTCCCTGGCTCCTTCTTTCTAAATTTGCTCCGCAGGTCTATCAATTTGGGGAAAAGTTCATGAGGTGGTGATGGTCACAAGGATGCTTTTGGAAGATTGCCATGCAGTGTTTGCTTTTCAACATAATGACAAGTTCTAAAGGTGAAGTACAAGGATAGACACCCCTATTTTGTGTTGGCTAGTAACTATTGATTAGAGACCAAACATTTGCCAATAAGCAATTTTGTACTCTGGCTCCTTGGAGTGTCAGACCATGATTTCAGATAGTGAAACTGTCCAATTTGTGCCAGTATCAAACAAATTTCAGATAGTGAAACTTCAAATAGATCCACGAGGCAGAACAGAAAAGAAGTTCTCACGGGGAGGCATGTATATTAGGGTAGTTTGGGTGGTTATACATTAGCTCCAAGTCATAGCAGCAGTGCTTGAACTAACTCCTACCTTCTACCTACCACACTTGACCAGAAGTCAGTTCCATCATTAGCTAATTAATTCAGAATCACTTATGTAAATAAACTGATTCCAGATGATTAGACTGTCTACCCAGAAGCCCATTTGTTAATGTATGAGGCTGTTACCAAACATCAATGCTTAGCTAATCCTCTCTTCAATCACTTTGATGAGGACAAGATACTTGCACTTTCTAGATAAAGGTTTTTAACTGGGGTGCATGAACTTTGTGGAGCTATATGCACAACTGTGATGCTGCCCAGTGTCTGCCACATTGCCAGTGTTCCCAATAGAAATTTTCCAAAGAGATGAATGTGTGAATCAATGAAAGCTCATTTTGTCAGAGACAATGGGGCAGCATCACTTCAGGAAATACCTACATTCATGCCCTTTTATAGACCTATCACTTTTCTGAGTTCTGAAGCCTATTCCACACACTGGTAATTGAAATCTAAGAGGTAAATCCCATTTAAACCGGCAGAGCCTGCTTTTTGTGCAGTGCCAGAAGCTGTGTATATATATAATATAGACATGTGTGTGTGTGTATATATATATATATATATATATATATATATATATATACATATATATATATAATATAGACATGTGTAAAATCTCTTAAATGAGGAGAGGTGGAATTATGTCTTAGGGCATCTGCCTGTACTATTTCTTGGGCTACTATGCACTAGTTCTTTCAATGATACATTTGGTTCAGTTGACCACTCTGTCTCCCATGACTCTTTTGAAAGCAATGAATGAGGGAAAGCAGAGGAAAAATCGCACATGCAGTCCGATGACTGGGCCATGAGCCCTGACCACAGCAAGTTCTGGTCATGGTTTTTAGGAGAGCACAGCCTCCAGTCCCCTCAGGCTTATTAAGGATGAATAATAGTAATAATAAGGTTAGCATGAATATGAAACCATTTCATATCAAAGCATGTTATAAACTGCAAAATGTTACCTTGTTCTAAAGAACTAATATTATGGCTTTTATTATTAGCAGCAGAAAATTTTCCATAGACAGAAGTGAATGGCTGAGGAAGGGCTTCTGGCCAGCCACCGGAGAGAGGAAGGTGACTAGCTTGTGGCACGAGCTCCCTTGTGACCCATCGCCAGGCTGAGACTCCTCAGTGGTGGTCCTGTACCCTAGCAGCCACAGAATCAAGCCCCAGGCAGGCCCTGTGTAGTGGGACCAGTAGCAGCTCAGCAGAAGTTCATGTCCATAATTTTCCTATGATGCCCACTTCACCTTCCGTGGCCCTTTTGCTATATTTATTGCTGTTATGCTACTCCAAGGCCATTTCAGTTTAATAAACATTTACTGAAGACAGAGAGAAAGCCAGAAATATTTATGACCTAAGCACTACTGCTATGTAGCTCCTGTTCCTAGGAGGAGATCTGTCCATGTCTTCATATCTTCTAGGATAGAAAATTATCCTTTTCCAGAGGTCTGAGAGATATCATATATAATATCCTTTTATAAAAAATACAGTTTTAAATTCTGTCTGTAATTCTCACAATTAATAAATATTGAATGTCAACTGTGTGCTTGGTATAGTGCTATATTTATTTTCGTGTAAGTATGACATGAAAGTCTATTTCTCCAAATTGTTAACAGTTTGCAAACCTTTTGTTGACTAAATCTGTGTGCCTGTGTGAATTGTTAACCATTTCTCTTGGTTATAAAGTGACTCTTCTGTTCACTTTCTCCATCTGTCCAATTTGTGCCAGTATCAAACAATTTTCAGTACTATTTTTCTGTACTATGCACCGCTATCTGATAAGATTGTTTCTTCTTTGTTATACATTTTCAAAATTATATGTACTCTGTAAGTTTTTCTTCCTGGTGCCATTTAGAGCAATTTTTCAAGTAAAGAAGTGATGTTGGGATTTAGATTCAATTTACACGAAAGGTAAATGATTTGGGAAAATTGGTCCTCTTATACCATGTTGTCTCCCATCTGAGTCCAGATGCTCTTTTTCACTGACCCAAGTCTTCATTTTTGTCTTTTATTAAAGTATTGTGGAGTTATTCATGTAGACCACACATATTTTTCAGGTGAATGAGTTTTCTTTCCCTCGTTAAAACTTCAGCTGCACAACGAGAATTGGAGTGTGCGTGCGTGCCTGTGTGTGTGTGTGTGTGTGTGTGTATTTATCTTCTTCCAGGTTACCTGTAAAATTTTATTTATTAAAACAGTTTCTTAGCTTATTCTCTTTGATTATCTAACTATAAAATCATACTGCCCTGCTTTTTTTTTATCACTTATTTTTCAATCATCTAATTGTTCATGCTATCTCATTTTTGCTTTCAGTGAACAGAATTTTTACAATGCTAATAATAGTGGAATCAGACAAATTTATTTTACCATGGATATAGCTTTTAGATGGAAATGGATGGCCTTTATTATGGTAAAACAGTTTTCCTCTATTCCTGTATTTTAGTATTTTATCAAAAGAATGTCATCAATTTTTAACATTTTCTCTACTTATGCTAGGAACATTAACCCACTTATGCTAGATATTACGTATATTTAGATCATATTTTTCTTCTTTAATCTACTTGAGTCAAGTGCTGTATGAATAGATGTCCTTATCTATTTATAGCACTTCTCCCTGAAAAGAGTGCATCTTAGTAAAATATTTTCTCAAACCAGTTCACCCTTGAAATAAAAATGTCCCTAGTCCAGAGTGTGTGTCCCTAGGCCAGCTTCTAATCTGGACTGCCATATTGAAAGCAAATTTGTAGTTTTCAACCCTAGCCAGAGTAAGGGCTCCTTTTGGGAAGCATGTGTGTAGACCGAAGGTCTACCTCAGTGGTCTGAGCTGTTCCAGGAACAGCCCTCTATTCCCAAAACTTGCTTTTGTGATACTGGTTTTAAGTTGTTCAATTTGGGCCTCTGAGGGAGGCCATTACTGTTGTTTTTCCCTCTACTCTTGGAAGAAATTAGCCCAGAGAACAAAGAGACTGATGACTCCTCAGCTTTTCTGTAAACAGTTGCCTGAGTGATCTATCCCAAAAGGTATGATTTTCCAAACTGGGCTCCATGGCATCTTGTAGAGGGGTTTGCTGCAAGTATTAACAAATAATTAAAGGGTCTGGGTATTTGTCTTCTCTCTCTTTCTCTTTCTCCACTGTCTCCAGTCCCTGGCCCTTTTGATTAATCTTCACATTCTCTTTTGTCTATTTCCTTGTTGTTGGACACTTGCCTGTCAAGATGGCAGGATTGGTGGCCACAAGACCTCATAAACTCCAAATGCTGAAAGCTACAGAATTTCACAAATTCCCGTTGGCACTCTTGAAACAGTTTTGTGGTGTGCTTTCAACCATGGCTGAATTTCAGAATCACCTGGGGATCCTCTCAAAGATGTTGATGCATGGGCCCACAATGCCCCAGTTATTTTTTTTTTAAAGATTTTATTTATTTATTCATGAGACAGAGAGAGACAGAGAGAGAGGGAGAGAGAGAGAGAGAGAGAGAGAGAGAGATTGAGATTGGCAGAGACACAGGCTGAGGGAAAAGCAGCTTCCATGCAGGGAGCCTGATGTGGGACTCCATCCCGGGATTCCAGGATCATGCCCTGGGCTGAAGGCAGGTGCTAAACTGCTGAGCCACCCAGGGATCCCCCACTATACCCCAGTTAAATGTGTTGTGTCTGCCACTCCCTCCAGGGCTGATTACATATAATGAGGCCTCACCCAAGGCCTTTGGTGCTTGCTTGGTGGCCACATGGGAGCTGTCTTTCCAGATATAACTGACACTTCTTGCTTCCCTTCTCAGGATAACTAACTTCTTCAGGTACTTCCTTTCAGTTTTACAAGTGTTATATTTGTTTGGTTTGTTGTCTTGGGGAGCAAAGGGCTGAGTCAGCCATTCTTCTCAGCTCCTGGCACACTATTACCATGGTTAATGGTCATTCCTGCTTCCTCCTCACACTTTCCTGCTCTGTTCCTTAGTTTTCACCTAACATTCCCTTTCTGTTCCTGCTTACATTTGGTTATCATGTCTCCTTAGGGTCCTCCTGGCTGTGATAATTTCTCAGATTTTCCTGTTTTTGATGACTGTGACACTGTTGAACACTACCAGTCAGGTATTTTGTAGGCTGTCCCTCAATTGGAATTCATCTGATATTTTCCTCATGGTTAGATCCAGGTTATGGGTTTTATGGAGGGAGACCATAAAGGTAAAGTCATTTTCATCTCATGATGTAAAAGGTAAAATGTGCCATCAACATGACTCATCACTGTTGATGTTGACTTTGATGACATGGCCTAGGACATGTTTCTCAGCTTTCTCACTGTAAAGTTATTCTTTTTCCTCCCTTTGCATGCAGTCTGCTTTGGAAGGATGTTCTGACCAGAGCCCACTGTTAGAGTGGGAGGTTGTATTCTAACCCCTTGAGGTGGAGTGTCTACAGAAACTATTTGGAATTCTTTTCAGGAGAGATATTTCTTCTCCTCACTTCTGTTTATTTACTTAATCATTTATTCATATCAGCTCATGAATATTTATTTTATACTTGGATTCTAATCCAATATGACTTTATTTTGTTGCTCAAATTAAATTGTTAAAGCTTGCCTCTGAGAATGCTTTCAGTTGGCTTTTGTGTTCTTTTGACATTCAACACCTCTCTTTCTTTTTTTTTTAAAGATTTTATTGATTTATTCATGAAAGACAGACAGAGGCAGAGACATAGGCAGAGGGAGAAGCAGGCTCCCTGTGGGGAGCCCAATGTGGGACTCAATCCCAGGACCCTAGGATCACGACCTGAGCCAAAGGCAGACACTCAACCACTGAGCCACTCGGGTGCCCCTCCTTTACCCTTCCTTAGCTCTCTCTCTTTTAAGTATTTCCTGCCTTTCTGGCACTACAAGATGCTCCAGATTCATCTTGAGCATTTTCTGCCTCAGTTCTAGAATCAGTATATGTTGGTTAGCCAAGGCAAACAGCAAACATGGCTTCTGATTAGGTGTTCACATCACATTGGTAACTAGCTGAGGCCGAACAGAGGCTTTCCTATGTGGCTGACCCCTAGTGAAGATATGTTCTGGTAGGGGCTCCAGGTACACAGCAAACAGCAGCTGAGTCAGAGAAGCTTTGAACAATTTCCTCCAGTGATTGTGAAATTGATGAAATAGAATAATTGATGGTTGCCACTGAATAATTTACCGATCAAATCATTCAGAAAGGCACTAAGATGTGAAATGAGAAAACAAGGGAGAAATGAGTGTAGACCAGGGAAGGATCAATAAGAACCAGCAATATTGAACACTGCCATTCAGGGCTGGGTATGTTGAAGGAAGACGAGTGTCTGCTGGCCTTGCTTCTGACTTCAGAAGGTAGAATGTGCTAGACTGCCCGGCTTGCTGCCTGCCATACAGCACTGCTGGAGATCCTGATCCCCTTGCAGTGGACTCTGAGTTTGTCTTTTTCTCACTTGTCCATCCTTTCTGCGGGAATGCCTAACTTACTGCCTAGAGTGTGGAGCAGCTCTTGGTATTAGGATTCTTCCATAGACTCCACAAGATTCTTGTTGCAAATTGGAGAACACTTTGCCATTCATGAAGGATTTTTCCTGTAATCTTGTTTAATCTGTACAACTGCTGTTTTTACAAAAAATATTTTATTTATTTATTTTAGAGAGAGAGAGAGAGCAGGAGGAGGAACAAATGGGGAGGGAGAAAATCTCCAGAAGACCCTGTGTTGAGCATAGAGCCCAATGTGGGGCTTGATCCTAGGACCCTTGATCCTAGGACCCTAGTGGAAACCAAGAGTCAGATGCTTAACCTACTGAGCCATCCAAGCATCCCTGTACAACTGCTTTTAAGGTCTGTATCATTATATGTGCTTCATAGGTGAGGACCAGTGCACAAGAAGAGTAAACTGTCCTGTTCAGAGTCACAACAACAATTCAAACTTCTGACTGTGAATTACCTTCTTTCCACTCTTCTCTGGTTGCCTTTGCCTCATATGCCACAGGGAAAGAAAAATCCGATCCAAAGTCAAAGAGCTGGCTGTCTGTGATAACAACTCCATTAATTTTTGTCAATTCTGCCTTCTTTACCCCATCTATTATCCTACGTAGACATCTGTGAAATATCACTTGGGAATCACAGACATTTCCCTTGTAGTATAACTTCAAGATTAAATGGCCATTTTGAACGTTCATTTTTCTAATCTTGTTTAGTGCCTGTGCCATGAACACTTTTGCCTCTCTCCAGGCTTTCGTAGTAACTTATCTTAATTAACTGTGAAGAAACCAGAGTGACCAGGCAAAGAGAAATGATGTCAGCTCTAGAATCCATTCAGACATAACGAGATGGAACAGAATTTTCTGGAAAGGTCTTACAGATAGTCTCCGAGCCTTGTTTGGAGAATCTCGAGAGAATTGTACCTAGGAAATAGCCAAGCCTAGTTTTCCAATTCTCATGGTTGAGATTCCAGATGATTCTTGTACAATGACAATAATACACTAATTCTGTATATTAATGAAGAACTCACAAAGTGCTTGAGTCAGGATTTACACGTGTCCAGCTTTCTTCCAATTCTTATGGCACATGCTGAGGAATAAGACTTTTCTAGCATTCTTGTCATTTTGCCTAAATAGATGGGCCATGAGCAAGGGCATCAGATTTCTTTGCTCAGTGGTATTTACCTTCAATTGATCTTCTGTGTTGTAGCAATATTTGCACATCATCATATTCCATAAGAATTTGGAATTTGTATACTACAATGACCATCTAGCTGGATTTTAAACAAATTGGTTTGGGACCAATAGCTTTGAGATATTAATATTGACAAGCCAAAGAATAATCTAATGAGAGACATCATAAAAAGAGATTTTGTTCTAAGTTAACTGAATGCATTATGAAAATTTTAGGCCATAATTTGTTCAGTTTCACAACATTAGCACTGAAAAGAAAAACTCTTGGTCTTTGTTATTATACATGTTCAGAATTCTTCTAAGCAGAGTTTCAGTGATGGTTAGAGGTCAGGTCCATCATGGGCGATTTTTTCTTTGAGGGATTCCCTGGATAATTGGCTCTTGTTATCAGCTCGATGTCTTTAGCATTTGCTCTGAAAAATGACAGCTTAGCAAAGAAGAGGTTGCTCATAATTATTCCCATTCCTTATTTGAAACATTGTAGATGAAGCAGCAGTTCTGCAGATTATGCCTCCCGCCCCCCACTGCTGGTCAGCTGTTTTTTGTCTGCTAACATCCCCCCACATTAAGAAGTTTGAGTGGGAAATAGGATTATTGCTTGTTTTATTTTAGGATAAGAGATTCGATCTCTCAGATGGCTCAAAGTCTCTAAATTTCTGTAAAGCACTGTTTTAGTGAAAACTACAATTGGAGAACTTCAAATCAAAAGAATGAATTATTACAATAACATGGAAATAGCCTCTCTCTAATTTTTTTGTTTTTAATTGGATTTTGGTAACAATTTTTTTTTATAATTTTAGAAGGAAGTCTAAATACATTTGTCATATATCAAAATATCAAATACTGTAAGAGAATATAAAAGTGAAAAGATAATTGGAAAGACCACTTTATCAGTCTAGGCTAGCTTATGTAATAGTAATAACCCAAGTTCTAATGGCATATAAAGAAAAGATGTGTTTTTTTCCTCATGTTACACATCCACCATGAGTTGGCTGTGGGCTCTGCTCCACTCTTGCTCAGGCACTGGGAGTGCAAGAGATGCAGATGACAGCAACTACATTGGAGAGGGAAAAGCAGGGTACATGAAGCCTTGGGTTTTAAAGCTTCCACCTGGAAATTACATAGGTTGAAATGTACTTTGGACATTTCATTGTCTAAAGAAAGTCACAGGATCATACCTAACTTCAAGGAGGATGGGACAGTGCATTGATACCTGTACAGTTTTTGTTGGATAGCACTAATGACCATTGTATTGATTTTCATATTTAAAGCTTTTTTTTTCTCTCCATTCATAGATTTGTCTATTCTTAAACCCACCCAACACTGCTTCAATTACCAGGACTTTTTGGTATTCTCTGACACCTGATGGAGCAAGGCCCTTTTTATCATTTGAAAATGTTGGGGAGATACTTGCATATTGATAACAATTCAAATAATTTTCTCAGGTGAGATAAAAATAATTTTTGGAGAATTATGATTGAGATTGTCCCAAATCAATCACTTATAGAGAATTGATTTTTTTTTTTAAGTTAAGTCTTCAGAAACATGAGGTTTCTGCAAGTTTCTAGTTCTCATTTAGGTATGGAGGTGAATTTCTTTTTTTTTTTCTGATAATAAAACTATATATTTTTTAAACATAGGACACTTAAATAAAAAAATTAAGCCCACTAACTGCAAAATTGATGGGGAAAGCATCCTAAAAAATACCATTAAAAAATACCATAAATACTGTAGGGTGTGTACAAGAGAAGTAACTAATACCAAAACATTCCCTGTCTCTCTCTTTCTTTTAACCTTTTAAAAAAATTTATTTATTTATTTATTTATTTATTTATTTATTTATTTATTTTAAATTTAAATTTAAATTCAATTTGCCAACATATGATATAACACCCAGTGCTCATACCATCAAGTGCCCTCCCTAGTGCCCATCACTCAGTTACCTCATTTCCTCAGGCACTTGTCCTTCCTCAATCCTTTGTTTATTTTCCAGTTAGGAGTCTTTCATAGCTTGTCTCCTGGAGGTGAATTTCTAATATCTATAACTATAAATTTCTCTGTAATTTAGTTCTGTGGGTGTTTGTATTAGCATTTTATTCTAAATATTTCTCAATTACCTTTTTTTTTCACCATGAATTATTTTGTTAATTGTGACTATGTTACTAAATGTATAGGATCTTTTTAGCTTTTGGTTTGTTATTTTTATTTTTATTGAATAAAATCAGTGACATAGTATGTATGATGTCTCTTCTTTGGAATTTATTGAGACCTCCTTTTCTGACTTATTACATGTTCTATTTATGTTACTACTCTCAAAAAAGATGTACTTTTTGTTTCTTTGCTATTATTAATTGTATTTTTCAGCTCTTTAAAATTTCTTATTTTTCTTCCACTTGCTTTGAAATGGATGAGTTAAAATCTTCAACTATATTTGGTAATCTAACTACGTACCCCTATATTTCTGTGAGTTACTGACTTTTGTATTTTGAGACTATTTTCTTAAGAGCATACCTGAAAAAGCAAATTTTAAAGCAAATATCATATGAAGGTTTCTTCCTATTAAATATTTCTTGATAACTTTTGTTGCTCTTAAAATTTATTTTTTTCATATATTACGATTGGAATCTCAGCTTTTTCCCTTAGATTTGTACAGTGTATGTTTTGATAGTCTTTTTATTTTTGAACCTGTGTGTTTTTTGTTTGTGGTGTGTCTGTGTGTGTGTGTCTCTTTTTTTTTACTGTGTAAAACCAGTATTTTATTTATTTTTTATTTTGTTTTATTTTATTTTTTGTATATTTTTTTATTGCAGTTCTATTTGCCAACATATAGTATAACATACAGTGCTCATCCAGTCAAGTGGTGTGTCTCTTATAGACAATATTTTGATCTTGTTTTCTTTCTTTCTTTTTTTTTAAGATTTTATTTACTTATTTGAGAGAGAGAGAGAGAGAGAGAGAGAGAGAGAAAGAAAGAAACAGAGGGAGAGTGAGAAAGAGAAGCAGACTCCCACTGAGCAGGAAGCCTAATGCAGGGCTAAACCCCAGGACCCTGAGATCATGACCTGAGCCCAGGACAGGTACTTAACCAACTGAGGCACCCAGGTGCTCCATGACCTTGTTTTTGTTAGCCAACTCAGTAGTCTTCATCCTGAGTGACTTTATTTTGGTAGAAAGATGATTTTACCATCAGGTGTACTGAGGTTCTGGTTCTTATAGGCCATTCACCTGGGGAAATCCAATAGGCAGAAACCAGGAATTTGAGGGCAGAACGACCCCTGATAATAGTGTGAAAGGTCCAGGTGCCATATAAGACAGTTATTCTTTTTTCTTGAGGGGCCTTAAAATCTACTTTTGAGGTCAAGTTTCCATTTTACAGGCAGCAACAATACAGGGAATGTAATTCAGGGCTAAATTGGTACGACACACTTCATTTGTTGTAGAATTTAGGGGAAAAGTGAATTAATGACTTCTTAGGGACATTGAAAACGTGCATTGATCTTGATGGGTGGGGAAGGTTTAGTTGGGTGCAAGAGCTGGGAAGGTTGACATTGACACTGTCTTGTAAAATTAGTAGGTATCTATATGACAGTCACCATGAATAGAAATCTTGATAACTAACTACCCTGCTGAAGGGCAGGCACGGAATCCCCACAGATTTCTGGTTTTCTGTACTTTGTACCCTACTTTGGTGTTGCATGTACTGCCATCTACACTAAATCTAAAGTGGGTCTGTGTCTCAGGACTGTAGCTGGCACTGGGTAGCTAGCTTAATGACAGATACAAAGTGTGGAACTGGGAGGAATTTATATGCCTGTAAACAGGATGGTGCTTAATCCCTTGAAAAGTAATACAATGCAAGATTTTACAGTCTTTAGGTGATTTTCTTTTCCAGGAAAGCCTAACATGAATTATGCAGTGTATACCCCCAGGACTGGCATCGGCAGACCAAAAAAAAAAAAAAAAAAAGAGTACCATTTTATCCCTTTCTCCCACCTCACAAAGAACAAACTAATCTTGCCTCAGATTTCCCACAGCATTCTCTCTCTACTTTCTAGGAAGAGGGAGTAAAACAAATGATTGACGTGTGTGTGTGTGTGTGTGTGTGTGTGAGAGAGAGAGAGAGAGAGAGAGAGAGAGAGAGAAGGTATTTGCTAAGAGTTCTACAGTACAATATGGGGAAGTCAAATTTCTTCTGAGGTCTCACTGATTCCTGTGTGAAACATTTGGCCTAACATTCCCCAGGCCCTGCTCCCTCTGGTGATCATGTAAGGGGATATTCTGGAACCACGGACTCTGCAAATGGAGAATTGCTCCCATCTCCCCAGACTGCTCCTGCATATCTTTCATGACTCAGCTCAAGTATTGTGATTTCAAAAGAAGTACTCACCCCAACCCAGACTCTGCCCAGTAGCCCTTCACTCCGTTCCTTTAGCTGCATTTAAAGCACTGAGCTATTTGTTCATTGTTGGTTGAATTGTCTGTGTAGATTTTGAACTTCTTGTTGGGGTCTAGTTTGGTTATTTCTGGATGCTCAACTCTAAGACCTATGCTTGGCCATCACAATCTCTCCACAGAGGCTTGGGAGTGCCTGGATGAATGGATGGATGGCATTCAAACATAGCCTCTGATACATTTTGTGTCCATATTTTGTTTGTAGCCACATACATGAACCAGACAGTTATTGTTACTCCATGTGAATGAATAAAGTAGATGTGGTATCTATATGCAATGGAATATTACTCAGTCACAAAAAGAATGGAATCTTGCCATTTGCAACAACATGGATGGAACTAGAGGTTATAATACTAGTCAGAGAAAGACAAATACCCTATGATTTCACTCATATGTGGAATTTAAGAAACAAAACAAATGAGCAAATAAACAAAGAGCCCAACCAAAAAAGCTACTCTTAAGTATAGAGAACAAACTGCTGGTTATCAGAGGGGAGATGTATGGGTGGATGAGTGGCATAGGTGAAGGGGATTAAGGAGGTCGCCTGTCGGAATGAGCACTGAGTAATGTATAGAATTGGTGAATTGCTATATTGTATACCTGAAACTAACTTTGTTACTCTGTAAAGTCTAAGTCAGTCTTTGAAATAATTCCACAAGGGAAAAATAGTATTCCAGCCTGTCAACAGGACATTATAACCAAATGATCTTGTCTTCTCAATTCAGTCATAATATTCTCAGCCCCAGTCCCATGGCAAGGATGAATCCAACTTTAGTGATGCTTTGGCATCTGTGCTTGCGCTAGTCATGGCCTGAGGTCACTACCAGAAGACCACAGTGGCATAGTCTGCCATATGGGTCTCTGGAAGAGCTAAGCAGCCCTCTGGCTTTCAGAAGAACTTAGGCCAGCAGCCACATGGGGTGCTGCAGATCCTTCCCTTCAGGCATGGAACCGGCTCTCCCTCTTGACTGTTAGAGATTTGGGTGGATCCAGATGCAAATTCTGAGGATATTGTCACTCCTCTTCCTCATACAGGATATTACAGAATTCACTGGGCCAGAATAGTGAGACTGAATTCTCTGAATGTTTGAATAGCCTCTCAAACTTTTCACTTCACTGCGATCAGAGAAAATTTCACTGCCCAGATAGAGGCAGGGGTCCACCCCTCCTGGACGTTTCTTTCCTTTTCTCCCTACCTTGGAGAAAATATCAGGTGGAAACTGAAATGCCCCTGGCTTCCCTGCCCTAACTAAACTGAACACTGCCTTCAATATCAATGGTTTGGCACACTTGCAATATCTCTGCCAGCAAATTACCCCGATGCTCCTGTTGTGCCACCCTTGAGAAATTCTTCTTTTGCTTTCCTAGGAATGGATGTTTGTGAAACGGAAATACGGAGGCCTTTGAAATGCTCCTTCCCTGGGACAAAAGCTGTAACAAACTGCTCTCTGTGGGGTTCCATTCAGAAAAATGGATGCACAGCATTGTCATTGTCATTAGCAGAGTTGTAATCCGTCTATTCACATACTGACAAAGGCAATAAAAGTAATATTTCTTTATGTAACCATCCAGGGGAATAGAATGGATTATTTATGTTGTATTTTAGGAGGTGGTAGAAGGAGGACATAAGTTGAAGCTGAATTAAAATAATTTTCATGTTTGGGTAGAGACAAAAAGATGTTTGAATGGATTACGGCTTTGGATAAGAAATGGAGATCATATGTTGATTTGAAGATCTCTAGGGCTCTCCAGTCTTAGAGTTTCAGTTTTTTTTTCTCAACTAGCATAGAATCATGAGCAGATCCAGCTATATTTTATGCTACAGAATTAACCTTTCAAAAAGGATAATGTGTCACTAGCTGACTTATGTAGCTGTGCAAGGGGATGATGATGATGCATTGTAATTGCCGAGTGCCTCGCCACACATGGGGATGATGGTGACGACGATGGTGATCCTGATGAAGAAGATGATTTATCAGCCGGAATTCAGGCTCAGCGGTATTCACCCCAAATCAGTCCAGTGGGGAAATAAAGGTTCTGTTGTCACATAAATCACAGCAAAGCAGTCGTCTGAGTCTCAGCAAGGGAGACATGGGTGTGGAATTCCAAGTGTGGTTTGGATCCAGAAACAGCTTCAAAGGACCGAATATTGAAAGCATGCAGGGATATCTCTGGCACAGGACACTCTAAGTGTTGCACAAGGACCCAGGGGCAAGGAAGCTGAGGAAAAGCGAGGCTTGGCTGGCTTTTCGTACAATCCCATACCTCACTTTAATCACATAGATGCACCATCCTGCTCCTTGTGAGGCATAAGGCACATACATTTTGCAACTTCTCTTTAGCAGCTCAGCCAAATGAGATGACATTTAAAAACCCTGTGGCATCTCTTCTGTCATATACAAAAGGTCTTTGATTTTTGCACAGCCATAAAATGTTTAGTTGCTTGTCTTCTTATGCCATCCAGATCTGAAGCTTTCTGGGAACAGAAGGGCCTCCTGCTTCTTGCAGATTTTACAACAGGGGCTGATTGTAGCGCAAGCCCATGGAACTGTAGTGGATTTCACACCCCGAATGGAACTTATACTTCTAGAAGACAGAAAAGGCTTGGAAATAAAGCCATTCACTGAAAAAATAAATGTCCGATTTATTTTCAGAGGGTATTTCCAAAGAGGAGTGTTTTCACTGAATCATGGCCTCACTACTTCACATTGGGAACAGAAATAACTGGCCCAGCATGGCTAGACACACAGGCCAACAGGGATGGAAGGAGGAGAGGATAAGCAGGCTACATGTAGCTTTGGGAAAGGCAAATGGACAAAGTTCAAGTGTACAGACTTAATTCTTGTGGTTTATTTCCTTTTAATTTTGTGCTATCATCCCAGTTTTTTGATGAAGCTGGAGAAGCTAATGGATATAATTTAAGAGTGGGTATATCTGGCATAAGATGCCACTTCACTTGTAGTGAAACTCTATGCGAGAGCCTGGGTTTGAGCCTCCCTAACAATACTTCTGATACCACTAGAGTTGTGGTAAGAATTGAATAAGATTAGGTAGGTAGAATCAACTAAGATTAAGTAAGATTAAAAAGGCTATAAAATATAATTGTGAGGAGTTGCTAATTATATTTAATTTATTAATAACTGCCCTTGGAATATAGAAATTTTTTTCCAGAAATTTTATGAAGTGGGCAATAGTTTATGGACAATGAAACTCAGTCTTCTTCAAAATGGGGAGAAGTAAATTTGCCTTTAAAACTTCTCCAGGAGGAGATCCAATCCCAGTAGGTGACTGGAAAATCAGAAATTAATTGATTTCCAGGCAACCAGGGACTCTGTGTTAGAATTATAAACAGGGGTCTTCTTGAGTGCAGGTCCAGCCTCATGGATATCTCTACTCCCCCAGGGATTTATGGGAGTAGAGAAGCCCTCAGAGTGAGTAAAATGAGAGGCAAGAGAAATAAAAAGAGAAAATGAGAGTGGCCTCCTCTCCTCTCCAGGTCAAGGCCAGGAGTCAGATGCTTCGTGAGCTTTAACTCACTAATTCTCCACGCCACCTTATGAGAAGTGTCCACCATGTTCTCAGGCCCTTCTCCCTCGCCATCCAGAAGCTGGGGGCATGCCTGGTCTCTCAAGCAGTTGAAAACCTCACTGAGTATCTCCATAGATTTTGTTTGAGTGGTGGTGATGGTTTCTCCCAACTCAGTCACTTCCAGCTCTGTTATTGTCATTTACTTTTTTTCTCTCCAGCTCTTTATCTCTCTCTATCCTTTTTTTTTGTACTTGGATTATAATCATTACTCCTCATTTCTCATGCTAACGTGAGGTCTCCTGGGAGTGGCAAACGCTTACTAGAAGTTTGAGGACTATGCAGCGGGAGGTATGTATGAAGAGGTGGCACAGGGCAAATGAAACATCTTCAAATTTGACCTTTGATTTGATCAGGAATCGTCACTGGGGCTGTCTCTTTGCAGACCCATGCTCAGGGCTCTGGCGACCTTACCTGGCTTTGCCTGAAGGAGGAGGTAGCCCTTCATCCAGGGCATATGATTTGGATTGGCTTGAACAGAATTCCAGGTCAATTGAGTCACCTCCCCATTGCTGGCCATTTTGTGCAGGACCTATGTGCTTATGCTTCCCTAGTGGGCCTGCCACTGCCTCTCACACAACTTTGGGGTACCTCCCACTGACCCTCCCTCCCTCTTTTCTCTCCTTTATTGAAACTCCTCTCCCTAATCTAGGGTTAATGGGGAGTGCTAGCATTCCTCACACATTGTTGGGCATAGAAACCTGGGTCTTCCCAAATCTACTCAGGCATCCTCTTTATCAACTCCAAATGATTGATCATCATCAGACTGAGCATTTTTCTAAATACTCCAGAGGGTTATTCTACCAGCCACACAAAGTAGAAATGACTACACTTCAGGTATTTGTTAAAATTTATTTTAATTAATTAATTTACTTATTTATTTTTTAAAAGACTTTATTTGAGAGAGAGAAAGGGAGAGAGAGAGAGAGAGAGCACAAGATGTTGGGGGGTTGGGGGTGAGGAGCAGGAGAGGGAGAAGCAGGCTCCCTGATGAGCGGGGAGCCGGATGCGGGGCTCCACCCCAGGACCCTGGGGTCATGACTTGAGCCAAAGGCAGACACTTAACTGACTGAGCCACCAGGGGGTCTCCTTAAATTAATTAATTAATTAATTTATTTATTAACAGCATCCTTTTTTGGGTTAGTTTTTTGTACAGTTATATATGAGTAGCCTATTTTAGAAAACAAACAAAAAACCCCCAGAGACTCAATGAACCTAAACAACCTTCCCAGCCAATTATAATACTCATTACTACTAAAGATAGAACTGGAACTGAAAGTCAAGGCTATGGGCGCCAAGTCCCATTATTTTCCCATTTGCTGCGTGGTCTGTTGAAAGACATCAACTTTGGGCCAGCTGATGTTCACGGATAGTGCTCATTAGGCTCCATGGAGCAAACAGTGCTGCTGATAGAACCCTGCCCTTGGCAGATGGACACTTGGGGATGTTAGAATGGGCTTTAGGGGCTTCCTGGTTTCTCTAAGAGATTTGATGAGAACAAGCCTTCAGCGTGTGCAAAATATCAGTCACCTTGCACGTGGCTGGTCCCCTGCCTCCCTCTCCTTGAGTCTGAAGCATCTAAGTTAAGGCAGTGATGCTCAGGGGGACAGCACTATGCGTTATATCCTAATGGCCTACTGACATTCATTGCTAAACTTTGTCACAAGGAAACATTCACTGCAAAGAAATATATCTAAGGAATGTTGAGCCCAAAACCCATTTGCAAAAGGAACCTGAGAAAGGAACAAAATGAAAAGCAAACAATCTTTCCAGTATTTTCAAGACTCTGATATTTGGCGCGCGTGGTAAAAGAAAAAAGAAAAAAAATTAGATTGAAGTACTTGGGACACATAACGAGAGCACGTGAGCCAGGATGAAATTCCAGCTGCTTTTATTAAAAGATTTTGTAGAAACCCACAGGGACATTATTGAAACCATTTTAATTTTAGTTCTCCTCAAATGGCCTCTCCTCTCACCATTCACTGATTAGTACATTTTGTGAGTTGTGGCAATGATTTCCCCTCATTGATCCAGTACATAAGGGGATGCCACCCACAAGGGACAGGACAAGGGATGTATTGTTCCTCTAGTGAGTGACACAGTAGAGCATCTGAGAACTCACCCTTACTAAATACTCTTTGATGAAGACGACCAGTCATATTGAGACACATATGTTTTTAAGACCCTAACATAATGAGAATGTTATTTTCTATTTTGTGTATTTACACATACAATTTTAACTGATTTTTCTCCTCCTTCTAAAATTTAAATTCTCTTACATATTCTGTGATATTTAAGCATTTTTATTAATGCAGGGTTTTTCCTTTGGGTGACCTGTGAAAATTGGAGATATCCATAATGGAAAAGGAAGAGGTTGTGTTGTGGAATCAGATAGGCATAGGCATAGGCTATCCTGCAATTGCTCTGTTTAGTCACTTCACCAGCTTGAACCTTTGTTTTCTCAATTTTGAGATGAGGATACTAGTATCTATCTAATAGGATTGTTCTGAGGATTAAAATACAGGGCTTATGTAAAGGGCCTGGGATCCTGCCTGGTATACAATAGGTGAAGAAATGATTATTCTTCTTCCTTCGTTGCTACGTAGAAGCACTCATAATAACTATTTGTGATGCTTGATTCTGCAACATGATGTGTTAAGAACATCAGAACAATCAGATGATGAGACTTTGATGAAATTAATGTATCACCTCATTTATTTGTTCAATAAATGTTCATTAATTCCAGATACAGTAAATGGAGTGAGCCAAAGTAAAATATAATTGACTTGCCATAGTAATTTCTTTAGTCCTGGGATTTAAGTGCCCTCGATTTTAAGTAAATAAACTCTAGTGTTTTCTGAATATCCAGGACTATCTTAGAGAATCAACAGATTCAAACAAACAAACAAAACAAAACAAAACAAAACAAAAAACAGATTCAAACATAGAGGAAGAACAAGTTAACATAAAATTTGGTTGTCAACTGATAGATTTAACTTCTACCTTTGGTGAACATGTATCTATGTATAATGCAAAGTGCCACCTTAGTAGGGAAGATTTGCTGGCTTACCTTTGAAATTACATTGATAAGAGTAAGAGTGATGTCTGTTCTGGCTTTTCCCATTTACGGGTGATTTATATCTATTGACTTGATGTAATTTTTAATAAAACCTTTCTCTACTTTCAAAAGTATTCCAGGAGATGATAGATTACATGGTCTTCTCTCAGAAACAGTGGTTTTGTGGCTCCTTCGGAAGAGTTCTGGGAAGCAGTTTCCTTGACCATTTCCTCTTCTTCAGGGTCTGGGATTCCATCGTAAAAAGCTCTGGAAGAGCAGAATCAGGCTATCCAAGAGGTCGCTATGATGGATGGGAACCTACAAGGCACCTGGGGCCACAAGGGTCAGAAAACAAATGTCCAGTTTTGCAGGATGCACCAGTGTTAACGGTTCCACTGCTAACTAGTTAAAGATCAGCCTTGTGAAAAATGACTTACTATTTCCAAGCTATAATGAGGACACAAGTCTGAAAAGACAGATGAGACCATGCACTGAGTAATCCTTGATAAAGCTGGTTTGAGAAATACAACCATTTGTCTCTCCTTCATCTGGCTCTTGTTATATAAAATAGCTGTGTAATTATCTTAAGCCAGAATGGACTGAAGGGGCCAAGGGACAGAAACCTCTGAGTCTTATGTTTCTGTCATCCACAGCTGCTCATCAATAAGACAGAAGCAAATGTTCCAATGAGCACTTTCTCATGACAATGAACATTCAAGCATACCTTGAAGAAAAAAAACCCCAAATCTGCCATTTGTGAGCACTTGTGCACTGAGTTTGGCTCACTAGTTTTAACCCTGATCATAAAAATCAAGAAGCAAGTCCTTGCTAGGAGCCTGTTGTTACCCTGAATGAGTTAACCCTGGAGCCCAGCTCATTTCCAATCATTTGATTATTTACCATTCAAATCTTCAGTGGTGGCAACACCTGGCATCTATCCTGTCTTCTGCTGAATTTGCCATGTTGCTAATCCAATCAGTTATTAACAGTCTAAACCGTAGAAGACTTTTGGGGGAGAAAGTGTGGTCTGTTGGAGAAAACTCTGGAAAAGGAATCTGGTGATATAATTTTCTAGTTCTCTGTATAACCTTGAGAGGTCACCTTGCTTCCTTTTTTTTTTTTTTTTTTTAACCTTGCTTCCATATGACTTCCTTTTATCACCTATAAATAGGACTTACCTGGCTCACAGAAGTGCTGTGATCCCAAACATTAGTGGTTCCTTGTACGTACCCAGTTCCTTCCCACACACTTGGATGGACTCCTGGACTCTCCTCTCCATCTGTTTATATATATATATATATATATATATATATATATATATATAATATATAATTTAAATGTATTTATTTTACAGAGTAGGGGATGGTGGAGAGGTTGAGGAAGAATCTTCAAGCAGACTGTGCTAAGCACAGAGCCTGATGTGGGGCTTGATCTCATGACCCTGAGATCATGACCTGAGATGAAACCAGGAGGTGAATTCTCAACTGACTGAGTCACCCAGGTGCCCCCCAAATTAATAGTATTTTGAGATGCAACACAAATGCCAGCTTTACCATGGGACAGGTCTTATTGTCCCAGGTCCTGTAAAGGAAATGATGTTAGTTTCATCTGAGGTCATTAGTGGCTTATGCCTACTATTTCATGGCCTTATCCCTGTTATCACTTTCTATGGTTTACTATTACTTTCAGGAGCATGTTGGATGTTCTGGTGGGTTGGACCTGTTGCAGCTCCATTTACCGGTTGCCAGAGGCAGAAACTTGCACCTTTTCTTTGGCGATCTATCCATTGTCTTCGGCTTTCCTCCCTAGTCTCCACCCTCAGTGCAACCAGGATAGCAGTTCCCAGTTCTTCATTTCCTCTTGGATCCTATCTGCACCTCTCCAACCCTGTGGCCCCTGGATGCTTAGTTCAGGCTCTCCTCCTCTTTCACCGCTCGCGCACTTTTCTTCCAAGAGATTTCCCCAGGCCTTCTGCCAATAGTTGTCTCCGCTACATCTGCAGTGATTGTGCTTAAAGATCTTTCTTAAATCGATCTCTCAAGGACACTTGATAGCCTTTATTAGGGTTGGCGTCACAGGTGTGTGAACATGCGGGGGCACGGGACTCCCTACTGGGTTTAATGCTCTGTGGTCTCCATCTTGAACTTCTTAGTAATTTTTAATTTTTTTAGATTTTATTTACTTATTTTAGAGAGAGCAAGAGAGCACGCATGTGTACATGGGCTAGGGGAGGGGGAAAACGGGAGGGGCAGTGGGTAAGGGAGAGGGACAAGCAGACTCTGTGCTGAACTTGGAGCCCTATGTGGGGCTTAATCTCATGACCCCTAGGACCTGAGCTGAAATCAAGAGCCAGACACTTAGCTGACTGAGCCATCCAGGAACCCCCTTAATAATTTTTAAGTGAGAGGCCCTGAAATTTCATTTTGCACTGGGCTCCACAACTTATATGGCTGGTCTTGTCTTTGGTACAGAATCCAAGTCCAGTAAAGAGCCTTTATGCTTCATGTGTCTGCCTCCTGTGGGAAACAACTTGGCTAAGTTCTCTGACCTCAACTTCTTGTGCTTTTCTACTTCTTTCCATGCATCCTCTAGCTACTATATATTGGTGTTATTTATGCAACAATAGTTCATCTCACGCCTCATGCATGCCAGAGACTATAGTAGGCTGCTGGGTATACACAGATGAGAGCACAGACTTGGTCTCAAGGAAGAGACTAATTAAATATGCTAACACCACCACTATGTGGGATGTGCAAAAAAAGAAAACTGAAGGTCTTATAAGCCATTTACACACACACACACACATACACACACACACACACACTACTTCTATTTGCTTGATTTTACTGAAGTAGAATATGTATTTTACATATTATCTTGACTGGTATTTATCTTTTTGATAAATTTTGAAATTTTTCTTCTCCACATTTATGTAAGGATATTTGCTCATTGTTTGCTTTTCAAAAATCCACATTGTACATTCTTCCCTTCCTTTACTTGCTCGGGTAATTTCATGTGTAAATCTCCTAAATCAATAATGTGAACAAAGTTTGGATTATTTTAAGAATCCCCTTTTAATCAGTTCTTTTGTTTCCATCATTAGAATAGCTAGCTTAAATTTCATTTTCATGCCACTACTTTGAAAAGGGACATTGGAGAGTAGCTGTTTTCCTACTTGAGCTTTTTGCTTATTAAAATTAGACATTCGATTCCACACTTGTATTTACTCTTTCAATTAGGCAACCTTGAATAGTATTTGGAAATTCTGTTTTAAATGCTGGCTTTCCCTTACAATTTTGTTCTTGAAGCATCTGTTTAAGGAAGAAGCATGTAAGTCATAAAAGAATTCCATAAATAATATTCAAATCAAAACTGCCAGCTCAGCCTAATTTTAGAGCCACATTACAAATACTCTGCTTAATGACTTTCACTTGCATTTTTGGACTCCTGTCACTTTCCTCTTTTGGGGACAATCTGATTTTTCTGAACGCTCCCCTTCCTCCCTCCCTGGGGCTCTAGGTCACTGTTGACTTGGTGATTCCCTATGTATATATCCACCATGACCTGCCTGTACCCATAGCTAACTTAGCCTTTCTTGTTCAGCTGGGGGGCAGTTCGCAAACTGAGCCTGGCTTTTTCCAGCAGATGTGCAAAGGATGGTGGTTTTAATATACATTTTAGGAGTCAAAAGTTCTTATTTTGTTTTTAGGCCAAAGTACCTTTAGGAAAACTCAGTTTTGACTGGGTACCTAGAGATACAGCAGGTAGCAGGAGAAATCAGAAAGCAGAATCTCTGTGGGCTTGGAAACAAAACAGATGCAGGGAAATCCGGAGATGTTCTGGAATATTCTCCTACAGCTTTCTCCCCTTCTCTATCCCTGTACTTAAACACTTTAGACATATTCCACCCTGCACCGTGCCACAGATATACACCTTCTCCCACAGATGATTCGTTCCTTCGCTTAAATTTCACTTTTCTTTTTTTTCTTTTTCTTTTTTTAAGATTATTTACTTGTTTATTTATGAGAGACACACACAGAGAGAAGCAGAGACACAGAAGCAGGCTCCCCACAGGAAGCCCAATGTGGGACTCAATCCTGGGACTCTGGGATCATGCTCTGAGCCGAAGGCAGATGCTCAACCACTGAGCCACCCAGTCATCCCGTAAACTTCACTTTACAAAGCAATGTCGCTAAGTGAAGTCTGGGATGCTCCAGGGAAGTCAGACCACACCCTGCAATCTCTCCAAGCACCCAGCACCTTCCCTTTGTGTCACCATCACCAACTGTGTGATGGCTGATTTGAGAGGATATGGGCTTTTGTCCATCTCCCTACTGGCTCATTGCTCTTTGAAGGCAGGGTCTACCACACAGAAGAAAACATAGAAAGAGGGATGTAAGTAAGGAGTGAGTTTCATAGAAATTCTGTAATAGTAGAAATGTTCTAAATCTGTGCTGTTGTGGTAGCAACAGACTGTCTGTTGAGTATTTGAAATGTGACCAGTAAGACTGAGGAATAGAGTTTTTAATTCCATTCAATTTTAGGGATGCCTGGGTGGCTCAGTTGGTAAGTGTCTGCCTTGGGCTCAGGTCATGATCCCAGGGGTCCTGGGATCCAGCCCCACATTGGGCTCCTTGCTCAGCAGAGAGTCTGCTTCTCCCTCTCCCTCTGCCTGCAGCTCCCTCTGCTTGTGCTCTCTCTCTGTCAAATAAAGAAATAAAATATATTTTTAAAAATAATAATGATTTTAATTCATTTGAACGTAGTTGGAATAGTCCCGTGGCTTCTGAGTTGGACAGCATTGCCTAGGAGCTAGGCTGGAGGGCGGGTGTATGGAACACCACCATCACTGAAGGGGTGAGTGCCCAAATGTGGAGGCGAGGGAGAGTCAAAATCATCAAGGGTGGTATTTGTGCATTTTTTATACTCAACATATACACTCATCCACACACATCCACATGGCCTTGTACCCTACTAGCTGGATTGGCCTGAAGGCAGGAGGAGGACGCTGGTAGCCTCTCAAATTGCTTCTTCTGTCCTCTCTGACACCAAGTGAATCCCTAGTGCAGTTAAACAGGGTGAGCTCATCCCCAGGCTTGTTTCAACCCCGTACGCAGTCTGGCTCACCTCTGGCACAAGAAGACCTTCATCAGAGTTTGTTGGTGCGGTCCCCTGAGTCACCAGGAAACAGCAAATCCTCACTGGGTGAGTTGCCTGAAAGGAGAGGATATCCTCAACGTGCTATAACCTGAAAGAGGACATGTTTACCTGGTAGCATAAAAGGCCTGTTTTGGCCATACAGCATTTGTTAATCCTGGCCTCTCTCTAAACCTGACTCAGTAGGTGGTAGGTAAAGAAATGCACTTACCCTCTCCATTCCTGTAACCCGTTGACTGCACATGCCCTGACTGGAGGTTGGGTTTTGCTTTCCCAATGGGTCTGTTTTCCAATAGTACGTTGATCCACGTCCATCAAAGAGTCCCTTACCTTGGATAACGTAGGAGGTCACAACCCGGATGGCTCGGTTCTTTATTTACAAAAGCCAAATCTGAAAGGCCTGACTTAGAATGTTCCCACTTTCAAAAAGCTGTGTTAGTAGGAGAGCCTCAGAATGGTCTTCATGGAGCCAGATGCAGCTAGTACCTGCAGACCCAGAAGGAAAAGGTGGCGTGTGCTCCCAGATGAGATGCCTGGCTCCAGGCTACTTGAGTGAGAAAAAGCTTTCTGACCTTACTGAACCCAACAGAGATATTTCAACAGCCTTTTCAATTACCTGTGGACATGTTTCTCTGCTGCTGCCTCAATCTGGGGGGCTTAAGTAGTTGGGACACCACAGCTGAACTGTCTCCAGGAAATCTGCCTTCTTTATGGCTGGTCTGAGTTATTTAAAGGATGTTTCATTTATTTAGTCAGAGGAAACAGAAAATTCCAGGAGATGAAGTATATATTATTTTTGGTTTAATAATATGTGGAGTAAAGTAATTGCTACATGCAGTTTTATTCCAATGGATTTCTATGCCTTTTCAAATTGCTCCAGCGGCTTGCAAAGGGGCCCTGAAATGAACCCATATATCTATGGGAATTTGGTGTACAAAAAGAATAGCATTTTGCCTTAGGAGGAAAAATACTGAATTGATATAAATATTTTGGGGACAATCTGTTATTTATCTGAAAAAAAAAATCCCAAAACATATGCAAATGTAATCTAGCCCATTTCCAATACAATCTAAAAAATAAACAAGCAAACAGCAGTAGCAATTCTAGAAGGAAAAAAATGGGAGATTCTTGCTTGAATCAGTTTTGGGTAGGAAAAGCTTTTCTAAGAAAAAGATAAAAATCAAATTTTATAGAGAAAAAGATAAAAAGATTTCACCACTACAAAAACTAAGAACATTTATATGATGAAAAACCATGTCAATGAAAGATAAACAAATAAATGGCTGGGATATTTTTATCAGCAATAAAAATTACAAAGATTAATAATCAGAGTAAAGAATTTCTATAGATTAAGAAGAAAAAGACAAGCAGCTTAATGAGAAAAGGAGCAAATATTATAAGTTGAGAAAATATGAAAGCCCAAGAAACATGGGAAAAAATATTCAACTCTGCTAACACTCACACAAATGCAACTTGAAGTAATACTGCTTATTATGCCAGCAAAATATTTTAAAACAATGTACATGGCTGATGAGAATGTGGAAAATGGGCACTCTCTTGTGCCGTATGGGAATCTGTTTTGACTCATTGCTTTTTTTTTTTAAGATTTTTTATTTATGTATTCATGAGAATACACAGAAAGGAGAGAGAGAGAGGCAGAGACACAGGCAGAGAGAGAAGCAAGCTCCATGCAGGGAGCCCATCGTGGGCTCGATCCCCGGGCTCCAGGATCACGCCCTGGGCTGAAGGCGACACTAAACCGCTGAGCCACCTGGGCTGCCCTGACTCATTGCTTTGGACAGAAAATCCACACTATCTATTAAAATTCTAGATGTCCTTGCCCTTTGATCTGGCAATTTACTTCTAATAATTCATCCTATAGGAATATTTGCCTGTGTATGAATAGATACAAGTATACAGTTCTTTATTGATGTGAAAAATTCAAACTAAGAAAAACGTTGTAAGTAGGAACCAGATGTATGACAACTGGGTCTGCTGGTCAATGCTGCTTCTTCCATTTTCATTTTTTTAAAAAAAGATTTTATTAATTTATTAGAGAGAGAGAGAGGGAGAGAGAGAGTACTCAAGCTGGGGGAGGGGCAGAGAGAGAAGCAGACTCCCTGTTGAGCAGGAAGCCTGATGCAGGCTGGATCTGGGGACTCTGGGATCATGACCTGAGCTGAAGGTGGATGCTTACCTGACTGAGCAACCCAGGTGTCCTGTTTCTTCCATTTTTATGTAGGCCTTTCCTTTTATATTATTATGAAACGGTGAGGCTAATAACATTGGGCCACTGAGAAAACTTAAGGCTCCTAATCAAAATCCCACTGGGCTCTGGGCAATCTCCTCTCCAATACTTGAAATTATGCATATCACTCCATAGTTCTACAGCTTTGTGTGTTTCTTTTAGCCTGTAGCTTTGTCTACATTGTATTTTTATTAACATGCCTTGACACATATCCCCCTCCTTTTCAACAGGTGCCCTCTTCAGAACAATCCTGTATATTTGTGTTAACTAAAGTTTGTGGCTCTCTTACATTCAGAACAAATGGAGGGACCCAGTGAACTGAATGAGGGTAGCAACAAGGAGCAAAGTTCTTGAGAGCAGTTGATGTTCTACTTCTGGCTGGCTTGTTTCTCTTCCCATTACCCTCTGTTCCTTGTCCTTCCCATCCCCTCCCCTTCCTCTGGGCTTGCAGAAACATCAGCAGGGGTAGAGGGGTGGTGATCTAAGGGCAGAACTGAAGAAAAGCAAATGGAGAAATGATATTTTATAATTAAGATGGTTTGTGGGTTTAGGACCACAGGAGTCAATGCTGGAAAGGGCCTTATGGATTACCCATGTTTCTTACAGAATAAGTGATCCTCCCAATAGCACATACGTAGAGTTGAGACTCAAGTATAATCAACAAAAATCACTTCCAGATAGTTCAAATAAGATGCATGCAGTATCTCTGGAATGAATAATAAAATAAACCTCCTAACTGAAGTTTGAAATGAAGGCAGGGCATTGCGCTTCTTTGCATACTATTTATTATGCAAAATGATAAAATTAATTGATGCAAAATATTACTGTTACTTTAATTTTATAAGCTGATTTATAATTATCCAAGCATTTTGGTATAAATCCCCATTTAATATTCATGGCAATTTTGTGAAGTCTGAATTATTATTCTGTTTTGCAGTTTAATTATTATAGGTTCACTAAGGTTAACTGGCTTTCACATGAACATGGAGCTGCTAAATGGTAAAACAAGCTTTCAGATACAAGTCTCATCACTCCGGGGTAGCACCAACCAGAACCCAAGCAATAAAGGCACTTTTAACACCAAATATGCATCACCTAATGTTTCCAGCAGAATTAAATCAATGATCCTCTTTCCCACTCTGGTGAGCCTCATTTCAGGGTCCACCAGTCCTCATTTTTGGTGTGATCCCAGTTAGTAAAGAGACCAGAGAGGATCATGACACAGCACGTTTCCTTCAACAGTTACAACTTTGAATGTCACAAATGACAACAGAAGCCAATATTGAGGTCATACCATATTAGTGTTTTTTTTTAAATAAAAGTTTCTCTTCCTGGCATTTTTATTTATAGTAGGTCAAATAATAATATAGTAGGTTAATATGACCTATTGATTATAGAATCAATTATGCATTTGAGAAGAGAAAACATAAATAAAACAAAAAATACTTTATGTCTAATTATAGGCAATTTACAAGGTTTCAGGGGAAGTATTGGAGGCTCTTTAGTCAGCATCCAAAAGCAACCAATTCCTTTTTTAATCTCAGCATATTCCTCTCAGCATATTCCTATAATCTATCTCCCCATGCTGGGATGATTCAATTTCACATGTATTCTTACCCATGCTGTACCCAGGATAATGCCAACCATTCATGTCAGAGACAGAAAGAAACATGCTTCCTTTGCTGGAATTTTAGAAGCTGTTCCGTGCAAAGTTAAATTCCTGCAAAATTGGAAACTTAAGGGTGGTTTGTTGTGGTTTATAGCTTTAAGTGATCATGGAGGCTGTCCTATTGTACCATTTTATGTTGAAGTGAATGAACCAAGGGGTTATCCAAGATATCCTGGGTCTTCTTGGCAATTCCTTGAGAAATAATGATACCCAGTGGCAGAACTGAGTCGAAAATACATTTGTGCAGGTCTGAATCATGTGGCTTTCTCACTCTTTCTAGCTACAAGTCTTACTTTGTTCTATACTCCTGACATGTCATGATACTGGGGAGAAAGTTCATCGTTCTGTCTCTTTCCTTATCCATGAATTCTGACACATGACTTCTCTTTGTAAGACTGCCAATGAAGAAAGTCTTTCTTCCCCCAGATCATATTTTGTATATTTATTTTTAAAATGGCACTTTTCTATTTAATTCCTCTTGCAAATAGCTACTGCTTAGGGGGATAGGCTTGGCAGTTCTTCCTTAAATTCATCATTGACTGACACATTGTCCCCTCTTCCAGAGCACATAACCATCTGGTATTGTTGTTGTCGATTTTCTGTTCTCTGTCCTTGATCTCTCTGTGTCCATACACAGAAGAACCTCATAGAAGAACTGCTCAATCTTCCCTCCTTTGTCTGAATCTTCACAGTGCAGATGAACTGGGGAAATCTTATTTTAAAATTTTTTAAATTTAAATTCAATTTGCCAACATATAGTATAATACCCAGTGCTCATCCCATCAGGTGCCCTCTTCAGTGCCCATCACCCAGTTACCCCATCCCTCCACTTACCTCCTGTTTAGCAACCCTATGTTTGTTTCCCAGAGTTAAGGGTCTCTCATGGTCAATGCTGCTTCTTCCCTTGTGGTCCCTTTCACTATTTCTTATATTCCACATATGAGTGAAATCATATGATAATTGTCTCTCTCTGATGACTTATTTCACTTAGCATAATACCCTCCAGTTCCATCCATGTCAATGTAAATGGTAGGTGTTTATCCTTCCTAATGTCTGAGTAATATTCCATTGTATATTTATACCACATCCTTATCCATTCATGTGTCAATGGACATCTGGGCTTTTCCACAGTTTGGCTATTTTGGACATTGCTGAACATTGAGGAGCAAGTATCCCATAGTTTCACTACATTTCTATCTTTGGGGTAAATACCCGGTAGTGCAACTGCTGGTTCAAAGTAGCTCTATTTTTAACTTTTTGAGGAATCTCCACACCATTTTCCAGCATGGCACCCCCAGCTTGCACCAACAGCGCAAGAGGTTTCCCCTTTCTCCACATCCTTGCCAACATTTGTAGTTTCCTGTCCTGTTAATTTTAGCCAATTCGGGGGATCCCTGGGTGGCTCAGCGGTTTAGCTCCTGCCTTTGGCCCAGGGCGTGATCCTGGAGATGGGGGATTGAGTCCCATGTCAGGCTCCTTGCCTGGAGCCTGCTTCTCCCTCTGCTTCTGTCTCTGCTTCTCTCTCTGTGTATCTCTCATGAATAAATAAATAAAATCTTTAAAAAAAATTTTTAGCCTATTCTCACCAGTGTAAAGTAGTATCTCATTGTGGTTTTGATTTGTATTTCCCTGATGACTAGTGATGTGGGGCATTTTTTCATGTGCTCATTGGCCACGTGTAGGTCTTTGGAGAAATGTCCGTTCATGTTTTCTGCCAATTTCTTGACTGGAATGTTTGTTTCTTGGGTGTTGAGTTTGATAAGTTCTTTATAGATCTTGGATAGTAGCCCTTTATCTGATATGTCATTTGCAAATATCTTCTCCCATTCTGTAGGTTGCCTACAGCTGAGGGAACTAGTTTGAAACTGGTTAAGGGCATTTCCCTAAGTTGAGTGTTGGAACCTGGAACAAGCCAGTTTCACTTGCTGTGATATTTTGCCTCTGACATGAAGTTGTGGGATCCCATTAGGAGTGAGAGATGCTTTGGAATGTAAGATTTCTTCCATGTTTCGGTTCCTTATCCAACATTCCCACCACGTGGCCATTGTATCTGTGGATATCTGTTTTATTTATGCTGTTCCACCTTTACCTGTTAAAAGGGCCATCCTATGTCAAAGGCAGACCTGCCACCTTGGTGAATGCTGTTTCTGCCCTCTAGGGTCATGGGGAATCATCTAACTTTTCTCTCTGAGCACAGATTTCAAAACTTCTGAGACTTTTTTATTCCTAATTGATCTCCAGCTAGTACATCTAGTCTGTGTATATGAATGTTAAGCTCCTTTACAAAGTTGCACATCTGTATCTGACACCCTCAGTTTGCTAATGTGCCTCATAAAGAAAGCATTAACTCCACCCCCCCCCCCAAAATTGGTTATGTACTATTCCAAATGCTAATCATGCCTTCCTCATCATAGCACATAAGTCTCTTTAGTTCAAGGACTAATTGTGTGCAGGGAAGTCATTGGTTGTCTGGGAAAGGAGAAGAAAATGTAGCTTCTTGTTGGGTGAGTGTTGTCTGCATTTCCAAGTTCCCTTTCTGTATCCTCTGGTGTATTAGCTGCCTTCCACCAAGACCTCCCCTGGCCATCTAGTATCACCCAGTTTTTCCTCTGACTCTGAGCAATCTCTACCTACCGAGGCATGTCTAACTCTCCCTTTGCATTTCCTGGGTTACTTAAGTAGAAAGGGAGACAAACCATAGAGACTCTTAACTCTAGGAAACAAAGTGAGGGTTGTTGGAGGGGAGGTGGGTGGGGGGGATGGGGAAATTGGGTGATAGCATTAAGGAGGGCACGTGATGTGATGAGCACTGGGTGTTATATGCAATTGACGAATCACTACATTCTACCCCTGAAACTATTAATACACTATATATCAACTAAATTGAATTTAAATTAAAAATTAAAAAAATTGACATCTTTCCATTCAGGTGTTTGTTTTCTTAATAATGGTAGTGGTTGAGAGTTTTCCAGAAATATTCAGGGAGTACTTTCCTTCCTTCTTTCTTTGTTCCCTCCCTTTCTTTCCCTTCCATCCCTCTCCTCTCATTCCTCCCTTTCCTTCCTTCTTCCATTCTTTCTCCTTTATTCTTCCTTCAGTCCTTCCTCCCTCCCCCTCCCCTGCTTTCTTTATTTCAAAACACACAGGCCAACTTCTTGAAATACTTTAAGTTATAATATTTTCTTAATGGGATTGGAGATAAGGAGCAAGAACACATTGTTAGAAAAATCTCTCCAGGTACTTGTGCTATATAACACTCCATGTCATTTCCTTATTTATACTCACTGTTTTTTACTTGAAGGAATTCTGGAAGTCTCTTAATGCTGTGTAGTGCAATGTGCTCATATTCTTCTACATAAGAAATGTCTATGAGATTTGACACTATTTCAAACAATCAAAACTTTACTGAACACTAAGCTAATGGATTTAGGAATGTCATATAAAAATTACCAATATTTAAACAGTCTTTGATGTGACTATTTCGTTTTTAAAATTATAAGTTCCCTTTAGGTTGGTCCCATCATGATTGGGCAAATGTTGTGAAAAGGTTTTAGTCCTGGTGAATTAGACACATGGGAAGTCAAAAGGAAAAGGTGGTTCTGGTAAGGCCCTTATTCTTGGGGAAAAAGGAGACATATTGTATAAGTGGTGTCTCTTTAGGCTTCCTAGTAAGGGTAGCGGAAGTAGTAGTCCAAGATAAAGAACTTACTGAACTAAAATATCCTGTAAGAATAAGAAAAGCATGGGGCACCTGGGTGGCTCAGTCAGTTAAGCATCTGCCTTCAGCTCAGATCATGATTCTAGAGTTCCAGGATTGAGCCTTGAATCAGGCTCCCTATTCTGGGGGGAGTTTACTTATACCTCTGCCCCTCTCCGTGATTGTGCTGTCTCTCACTCACTCTCTCAAATAAACAAACAAATCTGTAAAAAAGATAAGAAAAACAAAAGAGGGAAAAAAGCCCCATCATTTACTGTAGCAAGGAAATGTGGAAATTTTAACTTCTGAATTATGAAACTACTTACCTTTCCTCATCCTAGAAGAGAGAAAAGCCTCTCTTTCCATGGAATTTCCTGCTACTATGGATCTGGGAGATATTCAACATTAATAATTACAATAACAAATAAGAAATCAGTACCTGTGCAATGTTGTTATAAGAAGAAAATATAAATTAGTGTTAAAAGCTTCAGCAGATGAAGATATTGGAAAAGGCAGGAAATGAGGACTATTGCATCAAAACAGTCTTGCAATTAAATATCATTAAAGGAAGCACTGCACATATGAAGAGGTACCATGAACAAAACATAAAAGCAAAGAACAGGAAGCTATGAAATAGAAGGTGACAGAACTCAGAAAAGAAACTGAAACAAAATATAACAACCATCTCAGAATAGAGGGTAAATTAAAAGGTGCTCAAGGAAAAGCGGATGAAAAGGACAATGGAGAGAGAGCAATATAAATTGTAAATGTTGAAAAGGCTAAAAATATTAGAGAAACTTCCTATTCTGGCTCCAACTGAAGAATAGTTATAAGACTTATGTTTCTACCATAAGCCATTATTGAACTAGACGAAATACACAAAGGAAATGGCTTCAGGTACTGAACAACAAGCAATGCAGGGCTTTAATCCTTGAAAGAATGAAAACACTCAAGGAAACTCCAGATTCACTCTGGATTTTTGCCTGGGAGTATGTTCCAAACTACTGCACAGGGAATTGGAACTTCAACAGAGAGTAAGACTTTTTCTGGGTAGAATTAACAAACAGCAGAGCAGAGGACTGCTATGAAACTGGAATGAGCTTGATACCAAAGAAGAGATATTCTCAGAGGAGGGATTTCATAAATCTGCAAGAGGACCCCTTCAAGTTTTGGCCAAATACTGAGCTATGCAGCTGTTCCTTGAATCCTGGCAGAGAAAAGCTGACTGAAGATTTTAGAGATTACATAATATTGAGAAATGTTAAGTGTCTGACTTACCAAGTATCTCAGCCAGGTTATTGGCCGAGATGCCCCCACTCCAAACCTTGTTTTTGAGTATGGTTACACCTTCTCCAGGATAAATACTTCTCTGGACCATAACAAGGAGGCCTAAAAATAAACCATGGTTGGATCAAGCTTATCTTTAAAAACAACAACAACAGCTTACCTGTCTGCCAGAATAAAACTCAACATTCTTTATAAAGGATGTCAAATCAAGATTCTTAATGTCTTCACATACACAATGCCCAGTATACAAAGAAAAATTACTAGACATGAGAGGAAACAAGAAAATGAGAACCAAAACTGAGAGAAAAGTCCCATAAGTAGAAATAGGTTCAAGAATAAGACATATGTTGGCATTAGCAGGTAGAGACTTTAGGACAATTACAATATGCTTGAAATTTAAGGGAAAATATAATGAATGAACAGATGGGGAATAAGGGCAGAAAAACGGAATCTATAAAATAGAACTTAATGGAAAAAGAACTGAAATATACAGTTTCCATTTCTAGATGGTG
Source organism: Vulpes vulpes (assembly GCF_048418805.1). Lineage (NCBI taxonomy): Eukaryota > Metazoa > Chordata > Mammalia > Carnivora > Canidae > Vulpes > Vulpes vulpes. The sequence goes on along the minus strand of NC_132793.1, from coordinate 94,708,953 downwards.
TCAGCAGCAGATCGGCTACTATAGAACAAATATCAATGAATTCGAATAAAGGACAGCAAAAACCATACAAAGTATAGTACAGAGAGAAACAAATGCTAAAACATATGAGAGAATATATTGGTGACTTGGGGAAAATGAGATAAATCGGGCCAGAAATAAGATTTTAAGAAATAAAAGCACATTTTTTCTTCCAAATTTGATTTAAAAAAATAACAACCTACAAATCCCAAAAGTTCAACAAACACCAAGAAGGACAAACCCCAAGAAAACCATTTCTAGCTAAAATATAGTCAAATTGCCTAAAACTACAGATAAGGAGAAATCCTTAAAAGCACCCTGAGAGTGGGAAGTGAGGTGATATGGAAGAGATTAATATATGGGAAAGTCAATAAAAGTTCTGAAGACTTCATTTAAAATGTAAGGGAGGCTCTAAAGCAATGATTCTTTAAAGGCATTGCGGTGAGTGGGAATTGTCAAACTAGAATGCAAAAATATGAAACAAAGATATTTTGACATATATCAAAACTGAGACTTTATCACCAGTAGACTTGCACTATGCAGAATGCTGAAGGAAGATCATAGATTCAGATCTACGTGAAAAAATGAAGAATGTGAGAAATGGTTAATATGTGGGTAAAGATTTTTAAATTTTTTAAAAAATTAATTTCTTAATATATATCAGAGGCATTTTGCTATTCTAAGAGAAAATAATCATCAAGTATTATGGTTTTTATAACCTTTGTAGAAGAAAAATCATAGAACAAAAATAGCACAAAGGACAGGAGTGGTAAATGAAAGTATGTTAAGAGAGTCTCTTATTATACATGAAGGGAGATAATGATACAATGTGGAGCAAGATAAATTAATGATACAAATGTAATCCCTAGAGTAGCCACAAAACTAGGAAAGAAATAAAAAAACCCAAAGTAATATAGTCAAAAAGCAGTAGGAGAGGTGAAATGGAATTGTACATCCACATTCAATTTCAGAGCTTCAAAACGCAAGAAGCAATAAGTGACAGAACTAAAGAGAGGAATAAACAAATCCATAATTTTGAATGGCTATTTTAACAATATTTTCCCTATGATGGATCTAGAGATTCAATATACTCCAACTCAAAATTTTAGCAAGTTGACAAGCTGGTTAAAAAATTTATATGGAGGGGTGCCTGGGTGGCTTAGTTGGTTAAGCATCTGACTCTTGATTTCGGCTCTGGTCATGATCTCAGGAATGTGAGATCTAGCTCTGTGTGGGGCTCTGCACTCAGTGGGGACCCTGCTTGAGATCACCTTCCTCTCCCTTTGCCCTTCCCACTGCTCATGTACTTTATCTCTGTCAAATAAGTAAATCTTAAAAAAATATGAAAATTATATGGATATACAAAGAAACGACAATAGTCCAAATAATCTTCAAAAAGAAAAAGAATGTTCAGGAATTACACTATTGATTTTCAAGACTTGCTTAAAGTTGTGTTAATCAAGGTAGAGTAGTATTGGCATTAAAATAGACAAATAGATTAGTAGAACAGATTACAGATTCCAGCATAAAAGAGCCACACTGAATATGATCAAAATATTCCTGACAACAATGGCAATGTGGCTGATAATAATCAGCAAAGAAAAGCCTTTGAACTTATATTGCTATAACAATTAGATATTTATATGAAAAGAAATCAATCTGAAGTCATTTCTTATGGCATTGGTAAATGTTAATTTGGGTTGAGTCAGACACTGAAAGGTAAACAAAGGACCACACAGTTTCTAGAAAAAAAAACAGGACAATATCTTTACCTTTTCAAAGTGAGCAAAACTTTCTTAGAGGACCCAAGGCACTCACAATAATTTATTTTAATTGATAAATTGGAATTTATCAACCTTAGGACATTATGCTTATCAAGAGACATCACTAAGAAAGTGAATTGGCCAGGAGAAATTATTCACAGCACATTTGACAAAGTATTTGTGTCTGGAATATGTAAATAACACTTACAACTCAGTAATAAAGACAAATAACCCAATTAAAAATGGCCACGGGGCTTGAGAAGAGGATCAAAGGCTGAAAGACATGTGAAAATGGGCTTAACATCTTTAGAAATCAGGGAGATGGAAATTAGCCACAAGATACTCTTATACAACCCCAGGAATAATGAAAGACTTAAACTCTTGGTAAGATTTCACAGAACTGTAACTTCCATGTCGTGCTGTTGAGAATGAAGAACTTTACTACTACTTTAAAAAGTTTTGATAATTTTCATAAACTTAAACTTTCCCTTACTTTATGACCTAATAATTCTACTTCTGGTATTTACCTAGGAGAAATAAAACATTTATATTCCCAAACAACTTAGAATAATTATAGAAGTTTTATTCATAATATGTCCAAACAAGGAACAACCCAAATGATTTTCCATAGTGTAGTGGATAAATTGTTATATATTCATTGGAATACTATTAGTAATTAAAGATAATGAAAGACAAATATGACAGCATCAATGAATCTGAAAACACAAGGGTGAATCAAAGAAGAGACACAAAAAAGTATATGATGTATGATTCTATCTAGGAATCTATCTAGGAATGCCAATACCATTCTGCTGCTTCTGGGAGGTTGAGAAGCATTAGGAAAGTTTCTATGTGAAGGAAATATTTTATATCTTAACATGCCTATGGGTTACTGTGATATATGTCTTTATTGACCTGTATATTTCAGGTCTGTACATTTTATAGCAAATAAATTCTACCTCAATTAATATATATAGAAAAACGAATAGCAATGTGAAGGTAGGAGGGATAATAGACACCGATAAATTTACATTAATTGTTGCAGCTGGAATTGAATTTCACATTTGTTTTCCATACAGTTTTTTCATTAAAAAAATCAAAAAGGGATCACAGGCAGGCGGATGAATGGAAAATCCAGGCAAAAAGATCCAACATGATTATAATAGGTATATTTGTAAAAGAAAAATAAAGCGAAGAGATAGGCCTAACATTCAGATTTAGAATTCAAGAAATCTTTCCTTAAAAAAAAGGTCATGGGGACACATGGCTGGATCAGTGGTTGAGTATCTGCTTTCTGCTCAGATCATGATTCTAGGGTCCTGGAATCGAGTCCTGCATCAGGGAGCCTGCTTCTCCCTCTGCCTATGTCTCTGCCTCTCTCTGTGTGTCTCTCATGAATAAATAAATAAAATCTTAAACAAAAAGGCCATGGATGAATGTATTAAAAGAATCTACCATATACCTGGAAAAATGATCAATTCTAAGACATAGCCAAATAAAAATGTTACACTTTTGAGAGAAAGTAAAAAATATCTATGGCCTCCAGGAATAAAAGCTGTTTTTTAACAAAGAAGAGAAAATCATCTCAGGATCAAGTGCCATTCTTTTTTTTTTTAAGATTTTATTTATTTATTCATAGAGATGCAGAGAGAGAGAGAGGCAGAGGCACAGGCAGAGGGAGAAGCAGGCTTCATGCAGGGAGCCTGACGCGGGACTCGATCCAGGGTCTCCAGGATCACGCCCTGGGCTGCAGGCGGCGCTAAACCACTGAGCCACCCGGGCTGCCCAAATGCCATTCTATAATCATGATGCAAGTTGACGTGAGCAAGTGGAAAGATATCATAAATATGTCAATTCTCCCTATGGTAATATATAAATTTAATATAATTTCAATAAAAAAACCTTTTTCCTGAAGATAATAATAAAGTTCATATGGAAAAAAATAAACAAGTATAGCCGGGGCGGGGGGGAAGCTATGAGAAGAGATGAATATTAGGGAGGGGCTACTCTTACAAGATATTTTAATTATATGGTTTTGGCACATAAATAGACCAACGACCTACTATAAAAAGTCCAGAAATAGACCAAGTACATATGAAAAATTGGCCTACAAGTTCCTCAATATATCCTGCCAGATCTGGATCTCAAGTTTTGAAATGTACTATTTTTATTGTTATTTAATCATAAATATTCCTCAAGTTAATACTTTTGTTTCTTGACCCATGACTTATTTGAAAGCATATTCTTTATTTTTCTATGCATACATTTTTCTAGTCATTATGTTGTTACTGATTTTAACTTGAGTGGATGATAGAGAATGTCATCTGTATGGCATTTTAAGAAATTCTTTTCAGAGTTAATTTATGTTTGAAACATGGTCAATTCTTATAAATCAGCAATTTGTGCTTTAATACAATATTTATCCTCCAATGTGGGGTGCAATGTTCTATTGTCTGATTGATAACCTGATTGATTGATAAATTACTGACATATATATATATATATCTTTTTAGATTTAATTTTATTATGGTAAGAACTCTTAGCATGAGATCTACCCTTCTCATAAATTTTTAAATGTATGATACAGTATTGTTGACTATAGGTACAGTATTGTACATCAGGCCTCCAGAGCTTATTCGTCTTGCTTAACCAAAACTTTATGCCTATTGATTAGGAACTTCCCAACCCCTCCTCCCCCAGTCCTTGAGAAACACCATTCCACTCCTTGATGCCATGAATTCAAATATTTTAGAAATCTTGTATCTGTGGAATCAGACAAAAAGTATTTGTCTTTCTGTGATTGGCTTATTTTACTTAGCATAATGTCCTCAACATTTCTCCATGTTGTATATTGCAGCCTTTCCTTTTTTTATTTTTAAGACTAAAAGTACCCACTGTATGTATATAACACACTTCCTTTATCCATTTATCTGTCCATGGATATTTAGTTTGTTTCCACAACTTGGCTATTGTGACTAGTGCTTCAGTGAACATGGGAGTGCTGATTTCAGTCTTTTAGATAAATATGCAGAAGTGGGATTGCTGGATCATATAGTAGCTCTGTTTTCAATTTTTTGAGGAACCTCTTTTTTTGAAGATTTTATTTATTTATTCATGAGAAACACACAGGGAGAGGCAGAGATATAGGCAGAGGGACAAGCAGGCTGATGAAGGACTTGATCCCCAGGACCCTGGGATTATGCCCTGAGGCAGAGGAAGAGGCTCAACTGCTGAGCCACTCAGGTGCCCCATACCATTTCCATAATGACTATACTAAATCTTGCAGCCCCACCAACAGGATACAAGTGTCCCAATTTCTCCATAGCCGCATCAGTATCTACTGCCTCCCCCCTCCCCATTTTTTGGTAGTATCATTTTGACAGGTGTGAGATATATTATTGTGGTTTTGATTATCTTCTACTCTATTGAGGGATTTATCAGTTCTCTCTATAGCTCCATTAACTTCTGTTTCTTATATCTTCAGGCAAAGGCAATATTTTCTTCTTAGAATGACTTAATTACTTTGAAATTATCTTGACATGTTTTGGAGTGTCATGTTTGTTTCCATGTTTATTTAAATATATCTCAGTCCCTTCTATTGCTTGAAACCAACTAAGCACATAAATTTTTAAATCTAGGTCTGATAATTGAAAACTCTTAGGTTGTTCTTTATACGGTTATTCTTGTTCTTAGTGTATTCTTACTTAATTTTGCGTTGACATTCTCTCCTCCAGAGAAGAATTGTACTCTCTTTTTTGCGGATACATGAAGCAGTAACAATCAAGGACAACTTTAATACAAATTCTTGGCTGAAGGGGTTTACTTCAGCAAAGTGTAACTCTGCCTCAAATTCCAATAAACTCTGACTTAGGTTTACAAACCCTCACAGGAATTTTTCCCCTTTTTTACCCAACACCTACTTAGGATTTGGCAAATTTCTTGCTCTCCTCTTTGCTTTATGAGCTTTTCCCCTGTTCACCTAAACACTGGGGGAATAGGCCTTAGGAATCCCACATTTATACAGGCATTTTGTAGTTGATGGCTAATATTCAGGAAAACCTGGGCTTAGTCTCCTGTTGTCCATGCTGCATATTAGTGGAGATAAAAACTATGACTCATCAAGGTCAATGAATCCAGGATAAGAGCTAACTTCAGAAATTGCCAGCCCTTTGGATTTCTGCCTTTTCTACATATTTGGTTTTGAAGAATTGGGTTGGTTTTTTTCTTTTTTTTTTTTGCCTTCTTGCGAATAAAGTGCTTTGTTTAAATTATGAGCATATGCTTGTGCATGTGTGTGTTTATGTGTGTGTTACATACACATGTATGTTTCCATATTTTTTGGTTATTTTTCCACAATTTTTTAATTTTATTTTTTAATTTTTAAAATTAAAAAAATATTTATATATTTATTAGAGAGAGAGAGAGAGAGAGAGAGAGCACAGGTGGGAGGAGGGGCAGAGGAAGAGGAAAGAAGAGACTCTCAAGTAAACTCCCTGCTAAGTGAGGGGCCTAACATGGCTTAATCTCAAGACCCTGAGATCATGACCTGACCCACCCAGGCACTCTCATGATTTAATTTCAATTATATATCAAATTTTAATGTGTGTATGTGTATTTCTTTTAATACTATCTATTTTTTCATATTTAATTTATTCATGGCACATATTTGGATCATTATACTTTGCAGTATGAATTAAGATTGGATTATCAGATTCCTACATATTGTATTTCCTCTGTAAAATTGTCTTGGTTATATTTGGCCTTTGATTTTTCTTTTTCTTTTCTTTTTTTTTTTTTTTTTAAGATTTTATCTGTTCATGAGAGACACACAGAGAGAGACACAGAAACAAAGACTCTCCCTCTGGAGAAGCAGGTTCCCTGTGAGGAGCCTCGTGCAGGACTCAATCTCAGGACTCCAGGATCATGACCTGAGCTAAAGGAAGACACTCAACCATTGAGCTACCCAGGTGCCCAGCCTTTGCTTTTTCATATCAATTTTAGGATCAGTTTGTCAAACCTCACAACAATTTTGTTGTTATTTGATCAGTTTGTATATTATATAAGTTGTATTGTATTGTATAAGATTGTATTGTATAAGTGATATTGTATATCACTTGTATTTTAATCTTATCCACTATAATTTTTTCTAATATTTTGTCAGTAGATTGTTTAACAATTTGCCATTAGATATAATATATAATATTTATTATTTATATATGATTTTATATATAAGATTTATATGTATATCATCTATATGATATATATATATACACATGTATATAATCAATAATCTCAATCTTTCAAATTTTTATAATTTATTTCTTTGTCTTACTGTACTATACTGGCTGGTAACAATATCTGTCTGTATTTGTATTCCTTATGGATTCTGAGGTGAGATTTTTAGATACCACATATCCCAAGTGTGAAAACTCATATACACACAAATACAAACTAAAAGGCCATAATAGGCCTAAAGAAATAATTTAGAATTATTGAACACCTGAAAAAATGAGGTACTCTAATTTTGTTTTTCATGCTATTAAAGACAATTCTAAAGTTCAATTCTTTAGTTTGATGATATCTGTACATTTTTTGATAGAAACATGTAATCAAGCTGCTTTTGAGATTTTCTGTTTGTCTTCGGTTTGAGAGCTTTTATTACAAAGTTCCTAGGTTTGGTTGTCTTTGAATTCATCCCGTTTTGTTTCCTGGAGTTGATTGAATCTACCACTTGAAGTCTTATGTCTATTTTAGAAATTTCTTGCTTGTTATCTATTAAATGCTACCTAATTATCCTCCATTTTCTTGGGTTCTTTAATTATATGTACACTAGAATTTTTTACTAGGTCCTATATATTTTTAGTACTATTTTCTGTATGTTTCACTTTTTCTCTCTCTGTATTTCAATCTAATTTATCTACTGATTTATTTTCCAACTCACTAGTTCTTTGTTCTGCTGCTAAACCCACTTTCTGAGCTCTTAATTTCAGTAAATAATTTTCTCAGTTCTGAAATTTCTTTTGTATTCTTTTTATAGATTTCAGTTCCCTGGTAAAATTCTGCATTTATTTCTCCACTTTCTTAACATATCTATTATAGTTCCTTTTTTAAAAAAATGTCTTTCTTGGGCAGCCCCGGTGGCTCAGCGGTTTAGCGCCACCTTCAGCCCGAGGTGTGATCCTGGAGACCTCTGATCGAGTCCCACGTCAGGCTCCCTGCTTCTCCCTCTGCCTCTCTCGTTCTCTCTGTCTCTCATGAATTAATAAATAAGATCTTAAAAAAAGTCTTTCCATGTCAGATGATTATAATCACTTTATCACTTATAAGTCTGTTTCTATTGTCTGTTTTGTTCAGTTGTTCCTATCATGCTTAGTAATATTTGATTGAATGCTAGGAATTGCTTATGAATTATTTTAGAGGTCTTGGATGATGTAAATTTCCTACATACAGAATTTAAACTTCCTGTTCGGCAGTTAGGTTATTGGACCATTATCATGATCCAATTATGGTCTCTTATGACCTAGGCCTGGTCTATTTTTGGTTTGATCTTAAATCTGGGTGATGCCCTGAGATTTTATTTTCACTCTAATACTTGATAGAAGTTGGTAAGCTAGTCTTGGAATGATAATCTAATAATTCTTCCTAGAATTACAAAGTCTCGTCATATTTGTATGATTGTGGTCTCTGTGGCTAAGATTCTTAATTATTTTATGGTGCCCTATAACTTCATGGACCATAAACTTAGTATGAAAAAATAGTAAACCTGGAAGCCATGAATAATGACCATGAATAAGTGACCTTAAAGTCTGAATACTTGGAATTTATGGAATAACAATGTAATTTAATGGTGAGGGAAGCAACCTAGTGACTATTCCTTATGTCCAGATTCACTAATTTTATCTCCCTTTGGCTAATGGGTCTAGGGAAGATGTAAATTATGTATATTAGTGTAACAATAGAGTAAAATAAATGAGCTAAGATCATAAAGCTTTGGGACAAGGCATATGTTCAATTTGATGGTTTTCCTCTGGCAAGATTTAGCATGTTCTCACTTGATATACATTTGCACATTTCTAAAGTTACTGGTTCATTTTTTGGAAAGCTTTCGGTGAAGATCCACTTCAGAATTTCTCAGTGGCATATAATCTGGATGTGACCTTCCACCAGCTGGACACTCAGAGAGGTATAAAGCACACTTGTGTTTGCCTTTTCTGTTTGTTTGTCTCTTATGTGTTTTAATGGTTTTTCCACAGGCGTGATCTAGGCAATCTTTCTCAGCCACAAATTTGCTGTTGTGTTTCTCCTATAATATGAATAATTTGACTTCAGGCATGCATGCAGTCTGGTTATGGTTAATTTCAGACTCTGACTATTGAGAAACCTCTGCCCTAGTGTGGCACAGAGTCTCTTCTCATGAATTCTCAGACACTTGTTTCACAGAAGGCAAAACTTCCAAGGGTTAGGACAAACCCTCAGCCAGATGGCTACAGAATTACGGGGAAGTTTAAATGATAGAGACCAACATGTATTCCAGGGGACAGCTATGGCTGGGCTGGTGTGTTAAGGTGGTGAGATACTTAGAAAATGAAATACGTCAGATCCCTGATTTTAACCAGCTGCTCACCATGTCCAGATGGACAGAAACGAGTTCAATTTCCCCCTTGTCTTCTGTGACAAACAATACCTTATTATAAATTAATGTTTATTCAGAAATGTGCATAACAGCTGTACGTTGCCTGCAATAGTATAAGCATATTTAAAAAAAGATAAGCATCCAAAAAAAATGCCTAATATGAAGTTTTCAAGAAGAAGGAATTGTCAGGCTCCACAAAGCAGAGACAATTCATTTTGCTTGTTTTGTCTCTTGTGTCTTTTCAAAAGATGATGCTAAATCCTTGTGTCTGTAGAGGGATTTTTGCTGCTACTGTTTGCTTATAATCTTACTCCCAAAGAAGTTTTATTCACTTTGTTTTGGAGGGCATAGTTTGCAACAAGTCATAAGGAAGAAACTCACAGAGGTGTTTTGTTTTGTTTTCTTTCTTTTTTTTTTTTTTTAAATGAATGCTCATGTCTTGTCAATTTCCAAACTCCTTCATTATTGGTGCTCGGAAAACCAGTCTCAAGAACAAATGAATCAAAGTAAGTTTTCTTGTTCTTGAGAAAACAAACTTACCTATTATGCTATACTTCAAACTTCCATTTTTTATTTTAAAACCCTCTGGGATGACATCGTGTTGGAAAGAAACTGAGAGTTTAATTTCTATTTCAAATTTGCATGTAGTGTGTTGAGAATAGACTTATCCTTTTGAATCACTTTCTTCTTGGATCTGTCTGGAAGAAATGGACATGAGGCACTTGATGACTTTCAGATGCACTGCTTGACTTTCCAAGACAATTGCACTGGCTAGAGAGAACTTATGGATTCTCTTTTCCATGGATTCTCAATCCAAGGTAATTGTTTGCTTCCTTTTAGCTCTTTATTTTAATTCCAGAGAAGCTACAGTTGAGAAACTCAATCCATGTAATGGCTCTGAAAGAGGTCACCCTGCCCATTTTGTTTTTAAAATAGATGTCCTCTCACCACCTTAATGTGGGACTGAAATGTCCTTGGTTTAAGGAGATAATTCCTTTAGGGATAAAAATTCTAACTTATCTTGTTGGCTCATCTACCTACCCATTGAAAATCAGATGCATTTTCTTCTCTCTCCCCACAGTAGGCAGGAGTTATGAATCCTCTCGAAGTTATTTTATGCACACCAAGTACAGAATCCCTGATTTAGAGATATATAAGTAGATATCCAAAGCCCAGTCTTTGCAGTTAGACAGACTTGATGCTGAAACTCAGTTCTGCCACTTAATAACTGTGGGAATTTAGACAAAATACTTAAAATCATAGCACATCAGTTTCCTCATCAATAAAATGAATATTACAGCACATACCTAATGGATTAGTTATGGTGGATATCAAAGTGCTATATAAACCATGAGAAAAAAATCCAGAAAAAAATCACAACTCATAATACTGTTCTATAACTCACAAAACAGATAAAATGTCTTAAACAATAATGTGCAACAAAAAGTATTAAAATTCAAGTTGTTCAAATACTAGGTCCTTCAGACCAGTGTGTTCTGGTCTGACCACAAAAAAGTGCTTTCCCAGTAACTCAGTATGGACCTATGTGTTCCAAAGATAAGATCACTGGCAGTGCCAGAAATTGGTTTAATTTATAGGTTCTGATCAGTCTCTGCCCCGGCTTGATTAATAACTATCTTAAAATCAGTCTATAACTTCCCCTTCCCAATTCCCCATTTTGAGATACTACTGATTCTTTTCATGACTCATGGATTTTCCTAGTGGTCTTCGTGTGTTTGCTTCAATAACTACTGAGAGCCCCCAGAGTACTAATATTGTCTTTTTTACTTGCTTTTTGAAGCATTTTTCTTCCAAAACCCAGTTTTAATTTGGGGACAAGTGTTCCTCCAAAGTGTGTTGAGTTTGTTTACTATTCTCACTCTTAGAGCCACTTCCAGGTAAGAAAGGTAGAGCAAGGCTGAGTGAGTTATCAGCAGCCCTTTCCTGTGAGTTATAGATATATTTTGCCTGTGTCTCTTGAGCTGTTGGTGTTTTTATTTCTAGACACTTCTTATACTTTAGGGAAATTAACCCATTACCTATGATACGAGTTGAAAATATTTGTTTCCCAGTTGGTCATTTGTCTTTTGACTCCCCTTACAGATTTTTACATGTTTCTTTTGGTTTGTCATTCAGAAGAACTTACTATCATGTGGACAAATTTGCCAATCTTTTAATCGTTTCTGCGTTTTGAGTTGGATTTATAAAGGTCTTTCCCATCAAAGATAAACTTAAAGTTTGTTGGGAAAGAACAGGCAATCAAAAGTGGCATGGAATGTTTTTCAAAAAATAAGAACAAACAGTAGAGTCTAGCTCCTATCAGATATGAAAGTAATTTTGAAGGTGTGGTAATGGCATAGGAAGTCATAGGTGGAATGGAAAAAACTAGAATACAATAGGAAACAAAAAGCAAAAACTTGTAAGAATTTACTATTTAATACAGGTAGCATCTCAAATGAGTAGGGAAATTGTGGGCTGTATACAGACTGGAACTGAAAGAACTGAATTGTCATCGGCAAAAAAAGTAAAGATGAAACTTTACTCTGGATAAATTTTGAAGTGGATCAAAGATTTAAGTGTGAAATCCATAACAATTAAGTAATGAAATCCATAACAATTCTAGGAGAAAAGAGAGGAGAAATCTTTTAGAGGTTTGATATTTTTACCTGGCACACTGGGTATTTGCTCCTTTCCTTACCAGCATGATTTCATTTGTATAAAACATCTCACAAATATTTAGATACGGGGAGTCCATGAGTGGTTGCCTGGCCCTGGTGGGGTGAGGGACAGGGATCCACTAACCATAAAAGGGCACAGGTGATCTTTGGGGTCTAATGGAAATATCCTAAAACTAGTCTGTGATGATGTTACAATGATTGAATGTACAATTTAAAATGGATGAATTCTACATTATGCAAATTAGACTTCAATGAAGCTGTTACAATCTGGCTTAGTGATCACCATCCCTGGGCAGAATAAGCCCCAGTGCGCCTTCACACCAAGGTCTACCTATTCGTCAAATGGTCAATTCTTCACCCCAAGAATAGGATTTGTTAAGAATGGAGGTGACTCTGAGGCATAAAGGGGACAGGACTATAAGAAAGGGAAGGTTTTCTTCTGAAGGTCTAATTTCCTTCCATCTGTTATCTGATTCCAGCAGGTTCTGACAACCTTTAATGAAAATGGTGTCCTCACTTGCTTCCACAGATGGTGACCAGAACGGCCTGCCTCATTGCTGAACAATAGCCAACATCCTTCACTGACCTCAGCCCATTTGTTGCTTCTCTCACTTAATTGGCTTTACATGGAAGTGCTTCAGCTGAAAGCATGTCATTTTTTTACAGAACTGTGCCAGAAAACAATTAATTTCAAATACGCAGCTTTTATTTTTGATGCTGCAGTTCCTGTCTGAGGCAACATTTATTTATGTTCCTGTCTGAGGAAGATAACACACCAGCTGAAGGAACAAGCAAATGCAGACCCCGGGGAATAGCATTGTTGTTGGTCGAACCCTCCTGGATTTTGCATCCTGCAGCTGGGGCTGCCGTTGCAAAATGGTAGCACTGTACCCGGGAACTGGCGCTCTTCTTTCTTTCTTTTTTTTTTCAAATATAATTTATTAGCTAGTTCATAATCTGGCTAGAACCCGAACAACTGTGGGAATGTTCCCATGAAATCCTACATGCAAAGGGATATTATTCGAATTCCGTGGGGGATTTTCATGCCCATCTCAACCCCAGCTCTGTGGGGGCGGGGGGGGGGAAAGTAGGAGAAAAAAGAAAAAGCATGCTATTTATTCTGTTTATGTCCCTCAGGAGCCTACTAATGTTTCATTTACCCTATATGTTTCTAAATCTATGTTTTATTATGCTCTACTTGGGTTCTGTTGCTTTTACTTAAACTTGCAAGGACACTGCAGAGATGGTCCCAGAAGGACAACCACACAGCAGGGTAGGAGCCCAGGCACTTGTCATATTCCAGATCCCCTCTGATCCCCTCTGGTGGATGAAGGCAGCTTCAAGATGATCCCTATTCGGCAGGCAGCATGATCTGTTGCTGTCTCACTCTCCATGGCTTGTGTGTGAGCTGGTAGCTTAAGAATTAAGAAGGAGCAAAAGGTTAATTTGCTTCCATGACTTGTCTCTCAAACATGCCAAATAAAGAGCTTCACAACTACTTCTGCTTGGAACTGAACAACTCACCTGTCTCTTTGACCAAGGTCCCCTGTCCTGGTCATCTAATTTAAAACTTTCCCTTTGGTGCAGGTGAAGCCCGCTGTTGTGATTTGGCAAAAACAAGTGATGTAGCTTGTGTTAAAGATCCTTCCTATTTTCTTAAGAAGCATTTGGTGCTACTAAAAATTACCAACTGTTTGTTTGCCAGTGACGTCAAGCAGGGAAATAGGAAACACTGATCATTCTTGTTTCCTTGAGCAGTCCAATCCCATGTCAACAAATGGGTTACCTCCTTCCCTCCCTCCCCAGGCTCCTCCCTCCATTCTGCCCTTAGATAAACATAAAGAATTTAAAAAATCACAACCAATGAAAAGACGACTTATGAGAGCAATATATAAGTAAGATCCCAATACAGGCAACCTCAGTGACACTTACATTGTTGTTCAAGTTGAACTGAAAATTTGGCTTTGAGCTTCCTAGCGGTCAAAGCAAAATAGAATCATCTTCAGTTGTGTGAGTCCCTCTGACCACACAGAGAACATATACCAGTTTCCCTAGAAAAGTAACATATTCTTGGCATTTGTTCTGAGAGCTACCATCTGTTGCTCTACATAATATATGAGCCAAGCATCATGATGTATGCAAAGCAATAGCTTTATTATAAAATTGATCCTGGTTCTAATAACTCCAATTCTGTAGCATTTCCAGGGAACACTGAGGCATGCTTTAAATGTGTGATTTAGTAAAAGGAGTCCTGAGAGCCTAGACTGTTTCTACAAATTAACCTAGCTTTCTGGTTCTCTCTCTTAATCTATAGATGAAGCATGAACTATGCTGAGAAATGGATTATCTGATTGATTTTCAAACCATTCAGTATGAACATCAGTTATCTTGACAAGATTTTTTATGTAAATTGGGCAGCAGATAGCTGGGAGCTATGTCTTTTGTCAAATATGGTCATAGTGTATTCTTTTTCCTCCCCAAACTCCTAAAAACTCACAAGACTGAAACCTGAGAAAGTGCTCAAGGATTCTTGAATGGTAAGGGTTGAGATTCATTGAATGTAGAAAAAATGGGGAGGTGATGGAACCTTTGGGTATCTTCTCTGAACGTTGATTGCCTCTTTTTGACAAATGAAGTAGTCCAGCTCTGCGATGCTGTCCATTCATTTTGTTGGAGGGCTATTGCTTTTTGCCATTTCAGATTCTGGGTGAACCATCCACATTCATTAAGCTTGCTAGGATTTGGACAAAATGGATAAATAATGCCATCTCATTTCACAAAGATCTGGTATCACAACTTCAGTTTATCTAGAAAACCCAGGCCAATATCTACTTTTCTTCTGTAAGACATAGGGGCCCATCCAGCCTGTTTGCTAATAGTGGATCATTTAGCTTTCCATCAACAACCAATGTTGGCAAATGATTAAAGGAGTTCACTTGAAGAATTATCACCAATAATCAGTTTTCAGGAAGCTAAGAGGTTTCTAAATATGGTCATGAATTAAAACTCATGTTCCTTTGTCTTACTATGAACTTTACTCAAAAGTGGAAACTGCTCTCCAATCTCTTGGTACATAGTAGAGGGTCTCTTATCCCTAGCTCCTAAGCATGGAATCAGTGGTGTTCTAGACAGATTAATGAGCATCAGAACTGAAGACCCGTCCAATATGAGTTAGCAGAGCATGGGAGTGAAGATGCAGTGAAAACTCCTAGAGACAAAGGGGTATATAGTTAAAAAATACTTTGTACTGTTAAATAATTTCAGGCTTACAGAAAAATTACAAGAATAGTACTATGGGGATCCCTGGGTAGCTCAGCGGTATGGCGCCTCCTTTGGCCCAGGGCGATCTTGGAATCCCAGGATCAAGTCCCGCATAGGGCTCCCTGCATGGAGCCTGCTTCTCCCTCTGCCTGTGTCTCTGCCTCTCTCTTTCTCTGTGTCTCTCATGAATAAATAAATAAAATATTTAAAAAGAATAATACTATGAAGTCATGATTATTCTTTACATTCCCCAGTTGTTAAAATTGAAGCATATTTTCTTTTTCATTTTTTGCTACATCTTGTGTTTTCTTTCTTTCTTTCTTTCTTTTTTCTTTCTTTCTTTCTTTCTTTCTTTCTTTCTTTCTTTCTTTCTTTCTTTCTTTCTTTTTCTTTCTTCTTTCTCTTTCTTTCTTTCTTTCTTTCTTTCTTTCTTTCTTTCTTTCTTTCTTTCTTTCTTTTCCTCCCTCACCCTATACCTCCTACTTCTTCTTATTTTTTGAAGACTTATTTTTTTTCAGAGCACTTCTATGTTCATAGCAAATTTGAGGGAAATGTATAGAAATTTCCATTTACCCCCTACCCCCAATACATACATAGTCTTCCAAACTATCATTTCTCACCAGAGTGGTACCTTTATTTCAATTGGTGAACCTGCATTGACCGATCGTAATCCCCCAAAGTCCAAAGTTGCCATTATGGTTCACTTTTGGTGTTGGACATTCTATGGGTTTGGATAAACGCATAATGACATGTGTTCATTATCATGGTATCAAACAGAGCCCTTTGATTGCTCTAAAAATACTCCGTGCTCTGCCTATTCATTGCTCTCAACCCTTCAGTCCCTGGAAATCACTGATCTTTTAATTGTTTCCATAGTTTGCCTTTTTCAGAATGTCATATAGTTGGAATTATACAATATGTAGACTTTTCGGATTGACTTCTTTGACTTTTTAATAATGTGATTAAGATTCCTCCATATCTTTTCATGACTTGATGGCTCATTTCTTTTTAGTACTGAATAACACTCCATTGTCTGGATGTACCATGGTTTATCCACTCATCTACAGAAGGACATCTTAGTTGCTCCAAGTTTTGGCAATTATGATAATGCTGCTATAAACATCTCTGTGCAAGTTTTTGTGTGGACATAAGTCTTCAGCCCCTTTGGGTAAATACCAGAGTGTGATTCCTGGATAGTATGATAAGAATATGTTTAGTTCTGTGAGAAACCATCAGACTGTCTTCCAAAGCAGCTGTACCATTTTGCATTCCCACCAGCAATGAATGAGAGTTCCTGCTGTTTTACAATTTCAATAGCATTTGGTGTTGTCAGGGTGCCAAATTTTGGCCATGTTAGTTTAGTGGTATCTCATTTTGTTTTAATTTTCTTTTCCCTGATGAAATATGACTTCAGGCATATTTTCAGATGCTTATTTGTCCTCTGCATCTTCTTTGGTGAGGTATTTGTTAAGGTCTTTGGCCAGTTTTTTAATCAGGTTGTTTATATTCTTACTGATGAGTTTTAAGATTCTTTATATATTTTGGATACTAGTTTTCTATCAGATATACCTTTTGTAAACACTTTCTCCCAGTCTGTGGCTTGTCTTCTCATCCTCTTGACATTTTTCACAGAGCAGGAGTGTTTAATTTAATGAAGACCAACTTATCAATTATTTCTTTCACAGATCTTATCTTTGGCGTTGCATCTGAGAAGGTATGACCTTATTGAAGATCATCCAAATTTTTCTTTTATCTTCTGGGAGTTTTATTGTTTTGTGATATGCACATTATTTGTTTTATGAACCATTTAAAAGTAAGTTGCAAATACTATGCCCTTTTTCTCCTAAGTGCTTTACTGTGTATATCCTAGGAATGAGAACATTTTCCTATAGGACAACAGTACAATGATCAAAATCAAGAAATTAATATTGATGCTATTGTATCATCTATGAAACTTATTCATTTTTAATGTCTTCTGTGATAACCTTTAGAGCAAAACAAAAGAAGGGAAGAGGCAGAAGCAGAAGTAAAGGAGGGAGGGAGAGAGAGAGAGGAGAAAATTTTTGGTTCAAGAAGCATCCTAGGACCAGACATTGTGTTTAGTTGTTATGCCTTTTTATAAATCTCCTTTAATCTAGAATGGTTCCTCAGGCTGTCTTTGTGATCCATAATCTTGAATTTTTGAAGAATAGAGCAGTTATTCTACATAATATCCCTCTGTTTAGATTTGTTTTGTGTTTTCTCAAGATTAGATTGAGGTAAAAAGTTTTGGCAGAACTCCACAAAAGTGGTGCATGGTTCTCACCAGGAGGTACATAACGTTAGTGTGTCCCACTGCTAGTGAAGCTAATTTTGATCACATTTAAAGTGGTGTGTATGTTTCTTTATTATTCTCTTTGAGTTTCCCTTCTGTCTGTGACAAGACCATCTTATATGGGAGTCCTGGAATGTACTTCTCTCTCATTCTCCCTCACATTCCTTAGAGTAACTCATAAGATAAACAAAATTTTCTCTTGGTGACATAATTTTCTCAAAACAAGATTTTGATGAGTTATGACAGTCAAAGAAACTAAGGAGATTTTGGAAAGAGTCTAATGGCCATGTAGTAAAAACAGACAGGATACTTGATAGCAATATGAAAACCTCATGGACAACCCTGAAAACAAATATAGAGATGAATGTCCCAACAAACCCCAAAATATAGGCTGGTAGAACAAACCATCAACAGCCACAGGGGCCACATCCATATGTGGGTAAAAGCAGAGTGATACAGAGGCTATCTGATGGATTTGAGTCAGCGGAACTTAAAAACAGGCAACAGGTATTTTCTGGAATGAGAACAGGCAAATTTGGGAACATCTTAAATTGGAATGTTACCAATGTATCAGAATAATGTTAGATGCTACTCAGTAAAGGGACTTGAGTACAAGATAAAAAGGAAATATCTGTCATATTTTTGCAACTTTTCTGTGAATCTAAAATTATTTTAGAACAGAAGTTTTTAAAAATATATGAAGGTGACCTACAGAAAAGTGTGAAGGTCTAATCCCATACAAAGTCACTATAAGAAAACAGAGTATGAGGAGCAGAAAAATTTCCCTATGGATGGTGGGATACCAGAAAGTCATAGTCATAAAAGGGTCAAAACTCTAATGATTGTTTAAAAGTAAGTCAGAAGAAATATAAAATGGTTCAAGACATAAAACAACAACATCAATCATGTTTTTTGTTTGTTTGTTTTAGAACTCAGAAATGAGGTGACAAGACTCCAGAAAGAACTAGAAATCAATAAAAAAGTCATCTTTGGAACTAATGGCTAAGGTAGAAGAGATACAAGAATGAAGACACACAGGGATCCCTGGGTGGCGCAGCGGTTTGGCGCCTGCCTTTGGCCCAGGGCGCGATCCTGGAGACCCGGGATCGAATCCCACATCGGGCTCCCGGTGCATGGAGCCTGCTTCTCCCTCTGCCTGTGTCTCTGCCTCTCTCTCTCTCTCTGTGACTATCATAAATAAATAAAAATTAAAAAAAAAAAAAAAAAAAAAAAAAAAAAAAAAAAAAAAAGAATGAAGACACACACAACAAATAAAGCCATAAAAGAATTAGGTAAAAGAAGGTAAATTTTGAAAACAAAAAGAGTGAAGGCGATGGAATTTGAGAGAAAGTGGTACATGGAGAAGACAGGCAAAGAAGTTCCAACTTGGGGATAATAGAAATTCTCAAAGGGAAGGAGAAAACAAAGCAAGGTAACAGAACAAATACTAAAAATTATAATTCAAGAAAATTTGTGTGAAATTGAGAAAAAATGAAACTAGATATTGTAAGTGCAGGTGGTTAATTTTGGAGGAGAAGAGGGGTCTTGTTGAGATTTAGCAGGCAGAGGCTTCTGGGTTGAGTGGAAAAGCTCTATTTATTGACTTGGGTTGTGGTTAGAAGGGTATTTGCCTTGTAATAATTCACTAAGCTTTTAAAAAATAGATACTTATTATCTTTGGGAGAGAATAGTGGTTGAAAGGCAGCATGGGAGACTTCTGGGGTTGGTAACAATATGTTTTGTGGGAAGTCATGGTGCTGGGCAGGTGTTTGCACTTTCCTAAATGTAAACTAGTTCACTTAATAAAACTTGTAAAATCGAATCATAAAATTATTTTAAGGAAGAGAATGCCCTACCACAGGTGAGGATGGGGAGGTACAAACAGAATTCCATCTTGCCACACGGCTGTGTGTGTGTGTGTGTGTGTGTGTGTGTGTGTGTGTTTGCTACCATGGACATATAGAATTCAGTAGAGCACCATATAGGATGCCAACTGTCCCTGTTTGCTTGGGACTCAGGGGTTTCCCGGGGTGTAAAACTTTCATTGCTGGAATCCAGACAACCCCCAGTAAACCAGGAGTGCTGTTCACCCTACCTCTAGTATATGTACAATTGGGGCTGTGAAAGACAGACGAAGCTGCAAAAATGCTTGCTGGTGAGGCTGCATTGAGGCTGCGGTGGCAGCTGAACCTAATTACATTTCATTGACCCCAGGTGGTGTATCACCCAAAGGCAAAAATGTGTCTTCTGTTACTTGTAGTAGACTCTTTACAATAAAGTTGCTTTGTACTATGTAGTGGCAACTCTGCTCTAGCAAAGTCATCTTCTGGGGTGTATAAAATCTGGATGAAGCTCCAGAGAGCTGCTGGTGCTGAGAACAAGGTAAACATGAAGATACAGGACACACTGAGGCTGAAAAGTTGAAAATGAAAGCACATCTCCTCATCCCATGGCCTATATGTATCCCTGCATCTTTCTTATGGAAGGGAACATGCATGCATGGTCCCCCTCTACAATTCTAAGGAAGTTGCTTAATACAGAAGCCATAAAATAAAAATGTATTTTTAAAAATAAACACATTAATGATAAGCCATTTTTTCTGAATTTAAAGTATTTTTCACAAGTTTACTGGAGTAAAAGCCTTCCGTTTTGGATTGGTTGTAAGGAATGAAATGAAGGCTGTATTGGATGGGGTTTATTTTAGCCTCTTGCTATTTCAAGTGTGGTCTGTGAAATGGTAGCATCACAGGTAAAAAAATGAAAAATCCTTCACATCTACTAGATCAGAATTTGTGTTTTAACAAGACCCTTGGGTGATTTGAGTGCATGTTAAGGATCGAGAAGCACTACTCCAAACAACCAGACCAGTATGTGGTTTGCACGTGCATTTTTGGTTTACCTCATTACAAGTATCCACTTAGTTGTGATGTGGAACAGACATACTTATTACTTCTTAGGTCAACCTTGCTATTTAGCAAGATATCTCTCTTTATACTCATTGCTCTAGTACAATGCTTCTCAAAAAGTGGTTCTTTTTTAAAAAATATTTTATTTATTTATTCATGAGAGACAGACAGAGAGGTAGAGACATATGCAGAGGGAGAAGCAGGTTCCCTGCGGAGAACCTGATGCGGGACTCGATCCCAGGACCCTGGGATCATGACCTGAGCCAAAGCAGATGCTCAACCACTGAGCCACCTGGGTGCCCATCAGAGTGGTTCTTGGGCCCAAACAGCAAGAGCCCCTGGGAATCTGTTAGAGACCTAAATCCTCTGAATGCATTCCAGACCTACCGAATCAGAAACTCTGGGGTTGGAGCCCAACAATCTGTTTCAACAAAACTTCCTGATAATTCTGGTGGCTTCTAAAGTTTGAGACATGCTACAATAGTTCTTAGCTGCTCCAATAGGCAGTCTATCTTGTCACTACAAAACAATGCACCGGAACTTAAAGGGGTAGAAATTGAATGAGTAAGGGAGAATTGGTAATTACATGGTTCACTTACATTCTTGTCTTAAAATTAATTGCAAAATTGACAGGTTCAATAATTTTTTAAAATCCTTCTGCAAAACACTTGGCCAACACCTAGATTTTCATTTTTAATTATGATATCCTTCCTGATCAGGGAGACAGCCTTTGGTGGGTGCCACAGAAATTGCCATAAACATTGCTTACTACAACCAAGTGAGAAGAATCTGTGCAGTCAATAATCCACTTTAAATCAATGTAATGTTCTAACGAATAATTTGAATGATTCACAAAGGATGTTTCAAAAAAGTTGCCATTTTTTCAGATTGAGCCCTCTGAATTTCATTCCCTAGTCAAATACAGAGGAGGGTTTTGCAAGTGAGTGCTGATTTATGGCTGGACAGGGATTGGAAAGTCCAGGAACAAGAAGGCACAACCAAAGCATTTTTTTACTCTGATGGGGCCCCCAGAAGTGCCAGAAAAGGTAGTGCCCTTTCAAACATTTAGGTGCAAATGTCAAGGCAGTGCATTCTCCCCAGGGTAAAGCTGCATCCTCCTAAAGCCAGTCATAAATGTGGAATAACCACTTCATGACTTATCTTGTTTTTAGGTAAAAATATTACGGGTGAGTTTGCTTTTATTAAAGCCAGACAAACGAAACTTCAATAAATTCTTCTTAGGATAAATAAATATTTAACCATAAAGTAATGTGAGTTTTAATACATGAGCTTCTGGACATTTCAGTAATTTTTCAACTATTTTAATGTTCTGGAAAAAAGAAACATTAAAAATACATAAAGACACACGTATAGAGGGGTTCCCTGTACATTCCTCAGGTTCCAAGGTAGATTGATGAGGTACTGTTGGATTCTGTCTTTATTCTAATTTGAGATTTTGTTCTTTATGAACAATTGTTCTCGTTAATTTTGTTTTAAAAATAATTCATTAAAATAATATTTATCTTGATTACTAATATTTTGGCACTCTCAAATTTTGTGCCCGAGGCAAATGCCTCGCCTCACTCCACCCCAGGGCCCACTGTGAAGAATTGAGCTCTACTCATTGGGTTAGAAATAATTCTGTTTTCTGTCTTAAATATCACAGTAAAATGAAGACACATTGTGCGTTGGAATAAAATGGAACATCTTTTCAATCTTTGCCCTGTCACCTATTAGGCTGTGATTTTTGTCAATATCATATATACAAAAGATTATTTCATTGGTGTCTTAACCTCACTAATAATTAGAGATTTATGAATTAAGATCTCTTCTTATATTTTTATTAACCACTATTGTTCCATTCTGTAAATTGTGTATTCCTTGTACATTTTCCTACTGGATTTCTTATATATTTTTTCCTGATTCTGAAGAAATTTTTATATATAATATATATTACTACCATAATAGTTTTATTTGTTATTAATTTTTTGTTCTTATCTTTGGCTTTAGTAACTAAACAGAAAATTTTAACTTTGGTAGGGTCAGATTTTTCCTGTACAGTATATGCCTTTTGATTTCTTCCTTACAGAAGAACTATATAGTATAGAATCCTTCTCTCTGAGGACAAAAAAATATATCATATATCGTTTTTATCCTTGTATTAGCTTTATAGTTATGTTTCATAATTAAGCCTTTAATCCAGATTGATTCTTTCTCTCTGTTGGATTACTTATTCTCTTTCAAACGTCTGCTCCCCAAGATGATCCAAATAATATAACATCATTATAAAATTAGTTCTTTCTTTCCCGATTGATTTGTGATGCAAAGCATGCATGGATGGGAAGAACCAACACTGTTAAAATGTTCAGACTGCCTGAATCAATCACTTTCCAACTTCCAGTGGCATCTTTCATAGATGTAGAATGAATAACCTTAAAATTTGTAAGGATTCATAAGAGACCCAAATAGCCAAAGCAGTCTTGAGAAAGAAGAACAAAGCTAGAGCCATCGTACCCCCTGATTCAAACTATAATACAAAGCTATAGTAATTAAAACAGCATAAAAACAGGCAACATAGGTCAATGGAACAGAATAGAGACCTAGAAATAAACTCATGCATATATAGTCAGTTAATTTATAATAAGAATCCAAGAATATACAATGAAAAAAAGAAGAATCTCTTCAATAGTGTTGGGAAAATTGTACAGCCACATGCAAAAAGATGAAACTAGATCACTGTCTTACATCATACATAAAAATTGACTCAAAATGGATTAAAGGCTTTAATATCAGACCTGAAATCATAAAAACCCTAGAAGAAAAAAGCATAGGCAGTAAATTCCTTGACATGGGTATTGGCAATAATTTTTGAATCTAACACCAAAACAAAAGCAACAAAAACAAAAATAAACAAGTGAGATCACATCAAAACAAGAAGTTTCTGCACAGCAAAGGACCATCAACAAAATGAAAAGGCAATCTATTGAGTGGGAGAAAATATTTGCAAATCATACATCTGATGAGGGGCTAATTTCCAAAATATATAAAGAAGTCATACAACTTAATAGCAAAAACAAACAAAGCCTCCCCCCCCCCCCAAAAAAAAAACCCACCCAAAATTTAATTAAAAATGTTTAGGGATCCCTGGGTGGCGCAGTGGTTTGGCGCCTGCCTTTGGCCCAGGGCGCGATCCTGGAGACCCGGGATCGAATCCCACATCGGGCTCCCGGTGCATGGAGCCTGCTTGTGTCTCTGCCTCTCTCTCTCTCTCTGTGACTGTCATAAATAAATAAAAATTAAAAAAAATGTTTAGAAGATCTGAATAGGCATTCTTCCAAGAAATGTTTAATGCAGCATTATTTACCACAGCTAAGATATAAAAACAACCTGAGTGTCCATAGATGGATGTGCTAAGTGAAATGAATCAGATAGACGAAGACAAATACCATATAATCTCTCTTATGTGTGGAATCTATACATAGATACATACATAGCTCAAAGATAGAGGGAACAGATTGGTGGTTACCCGAAGTGGGAGTTGAGGGGTGGTGGGAGAAATAGGTAAACTGGTTTTGGTGTGTGTGTGTGTGTTTGTGTCTTTTTTTTAGTCTATTTAAATTTAAACTAAATTTAACTAAATTTAATTTCAGTTAAATTTAATTTAAGTAAATTAAATATTTATAAAAAATATATGCTATCCCTTAAAAAGATCTATTAACAGACTCCCTGAGAATGCAGGTGGTAATATATAATGCTGTTTCAAAACACTTATCCTATTGATTTTCATTTCTTCCCTTACTTCCCTCTTCTACACCATGACCAGTGTTGTATTTCTACAGCTTAGTCCTGATCATACCACTTCTTCCCCAAAACTATCATTGACTTTCTTTCTTTCTTTCTTTCTTTCTTTCTTTCTTTCTTTCTTTCTTTCTTTCTTTCTTTCTTTCTTCTTTCCTTCTTTCTTTCTCTTTCTTTCTTCTTTCTTTCTTTCTTTCTTTCTTCTTTCTTTCTTTCTTTCTTTCTTTCTTTCTTTCTTTCTTTCCTTTCTTTCTTTCTTTCCTCTCTCTCTCTTTCTTTCTTCTTTCTTTCTTTCTTTCTTTCTTCTTTCTTTCTTTCTTTCTTTCTTTCTTTCTTTCTTTCTTTCTTTCTTTCTTTCTTTTCTTTCTTTCTTTCTTCTTCATTTCTTTAGGCTAAGTCCTGACTCCTAGCTTTCCATGCAAGCCCTTTGATGCTCTCATCCTAAACTCATCTCAATCTCAGCCCTGTGTTCTGGTTTGATGTTATTTGCCGTTATATACCACATGGTAGTCCTCTAAAGTCATGACTCTGATTTTGGGATTCTTCCATCATTCCTTCTTCAGGAAGGCTCCCAAATGCTGGCATCCCTCCTTCTGGATTCAGGCACTTTGATTTATATTCCTGGTACTGCTCATGCTTTTGTGTGTATGACAAGGTTATTCAAGGAGCTTATTAAAACATAGATTCTGATTCACTAGGTCTGGCCTGGGCTGGAGATTCTGCATGTCTCCAAGGTTCTCTAATGATACTGCTGATGTTGGTATGGGGACCCCACAACAGCAGGACATTTGTAAAGCACTCACTACCACCTGTATACCTGATTAATTGGGTGGCACCCCTACCTGTACCCCAGCAGACTCTGATCTCCTGGGAGATTAAAGACTGTGTCTTGCTCATCCCTAACGTCCATGCCTCTCACCAGGGGTCCGGCCATCGAACTGAACAGAATTAAATTAGATTTGAGGCACATTGGAGAATATTGGGACAATTTGGCTTTGGTGTCTCCTTTCTGCTGCTGCAGTGCACTGCTGGCTCTGAAGAGGTTAGCACAATGTCCTCCACCAGCTAAGGAGAGGCCAATGGCCATCGATCTTCAAGAATCACAGCTTCTCTGCAATATTTCTATGCACCTGATCAAACTCTCCCTCAAAGAAATTGTTTAAGCAGATGACATCACCCAGCAGGTCCAGGCCAGAGCAGCTAGGAAGGGAGAACACATTTTGCATGATGTTTGTGGAATCACAAAAAAGTGTATTTTCTCCACAAAGGTGTCTCCATTTGAAGCATATGGAATGAAATGCTAAAAATTCTTGTTTGGAGGTGGATTGGTGTATTCTGCTGCTCTCTTTTGGACATAACTGGAGAGAGGGAGTGTTCAAAGTTAAATACATAAACATAAATAAAAATAGTATTCTTATGGGTCCCAGCAGACTATTCTTTCAAGGGACAGAGATCACCTGGTGCGTTTCCTTCTTATGCCTCCTTGGTGGAAGAATTAGGCAAGTGAAGAGGTGACACAGAGCTTTAAAAGCAGAGAAGGGAAAGAGCAGGTGGGTGAAGATGCCCCCTCCCCCTCTGCCCTGAGAACTGGAAATTACAGGGATTTGACCAATAGAGCTGCATGGTTACAGGTAGGGTGACCATGTTGTCTTGGTTACCTGGGACTTTACTGGTTTCAGCAATGAAAGTCTCAGGCCTCCGAAAACACCCCAGTCTCTGGCAAGTGAAGGTTTGTCACCACAAGGAAAGTTTGGGATCAGTTCATTTGGCTCTTTGTTGTCTAAGTTCTTCCAACTCTGTTCTTACCTAATGATGGTTTCCACCTGCCTTCCTGGCTTCTCGAAAAGAGATTACCTTCAGTGCCTTTCTCCTTAATCCATCCTAATGCTGGAAACACCAGAGGGGTCTGCCTTCCAGGAACATTTGCATCTGCAAGTGAGCCCCTGGGGACTCTTCCAGTCTGGACCCATTTGTACATGCTTGGGTACATATTTTTATTAACCACAATGTCATGCATTTACATGCAACTGTATTTTGCAAAGGGTTACCCTGTATGATCAAATTTGCTAATAATAATGACTCTCTCCCCATCAGAAGATTCTGTTGGGAAAGATATTGGCAACTCTCAACTACATTTGAAAAATACTAGCCTCCAGAAAGTACAGAGGTAGCTGAGAGTGACCAATAATCTGGGGGAGAGCTGGGGCCTCAGACTCAGGAATGATTCAAATGCTGTACATGTTCTGCCTCTGCCTCATTGAAAATGTTTTATCTTGGGGCAACTAGGTGGCTCAGTCAGTTAAGCATCTGCCTTCAGCTCATGTCATGATCCCAGAGTTCTGGGTTTGAGGCCCCTGTCAGGGTCCCTGCTCACCTGCTCAGTGGGAAGCCTGCTTCTCCCTCTCCCTCTGCTCCTCCTCCCTCTCCTGCCCCACTTATGTACTCTTTCTGTCTCTCAAAAATAAATAAATAAATGAATAAATGAATGAATGAATAAATGAATAAATAAATAAATAAATGTTTTGTCCTTATCTGTATAACGGTGGTGTTTCCATTCTCATGTTATATGTATGTGAAAGTCAAGTTCTAAATTGGCTCCATGACAACTACTAAAAATATCTTCTGTTTATCTATAACTGGAGATATAGTGACTGTGTTTCATTGTTTTTTATTTATCATCTTCCATGACCTCTGAGCCCTCAAGCCCATTGGGAGAATTTCCTGCATCTGATAACTTGAGATTTAGGCAAGAGCCCGCAGTCTGCTCTTGTAGCCAGAGGCAGGTGGAGAGAAGAACAAGGTCTGACCCAAGGCCCACTAACTATGTCAGTGTTGACCCTGGGAAAATAGATTCAGATACAGAGGTCCACTCTGGCCGTCTATTGGGGTGGGGGAGCCACTGTCTGAAGAGAAGACCCGACTCACTGTCATTTTATACCTGTGGAGGGAATGTCAATCATATACTAGAGACAAGAAGTTTGAAGTGTCTTCATCTGAGAAATGAAGGATCTGTACAGAGACAGCCTGGTCCTTAGAGGGATTTTTTTTCCCTGACAATATTTGATAGCAGGTAAATTGTAGATAGATGTCTGTGCTTTGTTTGGTTAGTCATACAGGTTTTAGCATCCAGCATGCTAAGGAGTAACCCAGGAGAAAATGGAAATGATTCATCTCCTTTTCCCCCTACATACACATTGTTATTGGCTTGCATTTTTTTTTTCATTTTCGTAGCTGGTTTATTTAACTGTCAAAAAGGAATTATAAATGAGGAATTGAAAATGGAGGACTTGACATTTGGCCTTGGAATTCTTTTTATTATTTTAAATTAGAACTATTAATGTGCTAGCCAATAAAATATTTTTAAAGCCTGCATTATTAAGGCACCCAGCAGGACACAGTAGATTCAAATCAGGATGATCTGAGTAATATTCAATGAAAGACCTTTTAAGATTGTGTAAGTCGAGTATAAAAAAACAAAGGATAAAGCAGGACTCTGGGCTAGTAACTCAGTGGGGGGCATCATTATCACCCCTATCATCAAAGGTAAGGGGAAGAAAGAGTTACTGGAATGTTAGTTGGAGCTGGTGACCTGGTAGTTGCTACCATCTTGGGTCAAAGTGCATGAGAAGCATAAATAACCGAGCTGGGAGGAAGCCAAGGAAATACAGTCCCACACTTAATCTCCTTCTTCATTCTCAGGGAATTGTTCACCACTACAAAGCCGACCTGAAGCCAGAGGGTACAAGGCAAGTGAGATCTACCCAATGGGACTCCTGGGACTGAGATAAGGCTGGAGGAGGATGGATAGGGGATTAATACAGCAGACAGAAGCTACTCAGCATACAGTTTCCATAATTATTCCAACTTTGGACTCTTACAGTGATCCTGTGGAAAGGCTATCCAGTTATTATCTATATTTATAGATGAGGAGACTGAGAGCAGAGACGCAAGTTAGTTACATTACCCAGCAAGCCTACATCTTTTCTTTACAAATCCCATACTCCTTCTTATGCTTCAGAACAGCAGTGGGCTGCTTCATTATGGTGCCATGTCCAATGCAGCACTGTCCCAAGGGGGATGGATACAGAAACTCAAGTAACTCTTGATGTTTTTTTTTTAATCTCTAAATCATCTTCCTATTTTCTTTGGTGCCAGGGCTTGAATCACCAACATTTCTGCTTCTAACGAATTTCAGTAACAATTTGACCTCTGGTGAGCATCCCGAGGTTGTTCAGACTCTGGTATCATATTTTACAACTCTTCTGGGGTTGGTTGAAAACGTTATGCGGTGTAGGACTTGTTATATTTTACGGTTCAATTCGCCCATGTAAAAAAATATTCTCCTGTCCTCAGACCTTTCTCAGTTGCCCATACTCCAAGTTTGGTAAATCACATGGAAACTATTCCATTACCTGTATTTTCCAAGGCAAAAGGGCATTTCTTCCTGCCTGGACAGAACATCCCATAAATCACCCAGATTGGGATGCTTCCCTGGTCACAAAGAAGTCTGTGAGTATTTATGAAGAGGTGAGAAGGCATGCTTTTCCTTCCTCATCAGGTACACATGATTTGCATATCCCATTATCAGCTTATTAACCAGGATGCCTTGTAACAATGGCAGACCGTGAAATATGCACACACAGGCAGTTAAACAACAAGCTCTCACGGGTTCATCCTGCGATTGCATCCCTGGTAGTGAAGAGGCAAATGGCAAGGATGTGAAAATGGGATGTTCCGCAATGGGATGAAATCAGAATTTGATCTAATGCAACATGACTTTCTCACAGTACAGGTAGAGTATCAAACAGTCCATGTGAAATCCAATCCTTGGTATGATCTTCCTATTAAATCCATTGTTGTAGTTGTCTGAATACCACGCAGAACAGTCTGTAAATCACGTTTCATTAACAGCTGCTTCCTTTTATTGTCATTCAGTTTAATTGTGACTTCTATTTTTTTAAGCTTTATTTACTCTGGGAATGTGAATGTTCTGGTAAATTTAGCAATATGATGGGAAAGGAAACAAATAAAACTATTCACTGATGTCTAAGTTGCATCTTTAGTACCGTCAAGGATAAATATATAAAAGCAATTTCTTTGGAAGCTGGTTATCATCTGAGTTAAACAGGATTTTAACTAAACTGCAGCAAGATCTTTGGAAGTTTGCTGTATATTAATTTTATACCTAGGAACCACCACCACCCTGAAATGTAATCTTTTGGACATTATTTTATGTTATAACAACAGATGTACTAAGACATTTTTGCAAGAAGGAGAACTAACAGTTATTTAGTTACTCTGGGCCAGGTGCACTGCTAGATTCTCAACAGATAGTATCTGATTGGATTTTCACAACAACCCTTGAGGTAGCAATTATTATGAATCAGTTTCTGATTTTTCTGAGTCGGTCCCTGAGCCCATCTCTGAGCCCTTCTCAGCCTATCATGGATGCTCACAGGAAGGAATGATGCAGTGAGAAAGGTGTATATGTGTGAGTTTGTTTAATTTTTGATTTTTTTGTTTTTAAACAAAGATCCTCTCTACTTTGA
This sequence comes from Vulpes vulpes, assembly GCF_048418805.1. Lineage (NCBI taxonomy): Eukaryota > Metazoa > Chordata > Mammalia > Carnivora > Canidae > Vulpes > Vulpes vulpes. The sequence goes on along the minus strand of NC_132793.1, from coordinate 94,679,033 downwards.
GTTGCTAATGTGTAGGTGATCCCAAGGCTCTTGAAATTTCTGCTATTTGAAATATTTAAACCCGGGCATCAGAATTTCCAGCTCTGGGCTTTGGTTGCTCTGCCAGAGAAGTACATGCTGCTTAGGAAGAGTTTGCTTTTGTTCATTCCTGGTACCTGGGTAATCACCACTGGGTCCATCCTCAATGAAGGTGGCCTGTGTTCCCCTCTAGTCCTGCTGCCTCTTCTATTTTCTGTGATGAAGTTATAGGAAGTGAATTTGCTTCAGGCTTTCAGGCCACCTCATTCATTTCTCAGTCCTGTCCCAGGAAGAGCCCGTTATAAATGTTGTATAAAATATGGGATTGGATCTCTTTTATCTGGAGGTTTTTCAGAAAAATGGGTAAACTGTCGCTTTTATTAAATGTAGAAATGCTTAGCAAACACAACACAGCTCCAGGAATTCAGCCAATGTATTTATTGTTCTGGAGAAGATATCTAATGCCAATAAAAATTAAAACCAATTTCTGTCTCTGCTTAGAAAGAAACCATTGGAAATGAGCCTTTTTAAGAGAAAGGCAAGGTTCTCAGCTCTCCTGACCATTGTAATTTGGCTGCATTGCCAGGTCCTGGTTTAAATTTGAAGGTCAAATAGTTAACTTATGATAAATGATACTATATTGAGGTTTGAGCCAAGGCAGAGAGTGTGGGAAAGCTTATAAGAAAACCATTAAGGCTCCAATTTTGCTGACCTGTGGAGGACTCTGGACTGAAAAAAGTATAGATTCTTGCAATACGTTTTTGTGAAGAAGCCAGAGAAGGTATTAGTAGCTGAGTTGAGGTCAGAGGAAAACAGAGCATCAGAACATGACAATAACCCCATTTAAGTGTGTGTTTACAAACCTGTCCTCTGAAATTTCAGATTTGCCTCTTTTTTTTTCTTACCTTCTCCAACTAGATAGAAGAACTATTATAGAGTGCACACTGAGCATTTGGAAAGGCCTTCTAATATCGCTTTTTTGGTGTGATACTCTTTTATGTTTGGTAGGGGTTTGCAGCCATGCTGATTCTGATAGGGCCTAAAATAGGCTTCAAATTCATCCAATTCTCAGTTTTAATACAACTAGCATAGTTCTTTGTTGTTATTTGTTTTGCTTCAAAAATCTATAGGCTCATGAATAAGTACAGTCTAATAGAGCTAACTATGGGAAATTCAAGCTGAATTCCAGTGTAAACTTGAGTAATTTCACTTTATTTCTCCTGACCTCATATTCTTGCCTTTATAATGAAAGTATAATAAAGTTCCTCTCCTTTTTTAACTATTAGAATGAAGTAAATGCTTGCTTCTTGCCAGGAATGACCAAAATGCTCTACATTTATACATACATTGTCCCAATTTCAAAATTACCCCATGAGCCCATTATCATTATTATTCCTAGTTCTTTAGGGGAGAACACCAGTGCTCAAAGATGTCAGATTACCTAAAAAGGCTGGATCATGAATTCAGCATCCTTAAAAACTGTACTAAACTGTGTATGTAACCTCCAGCCTTAACATTCTTTGACTCCATTTTTCAAAATAAAGATTCTCATTGGTTTAGCCATGCCAAAATATTAACTGGAATGAAATCATCCTTTGGATGACAGGGGAATATTTGATCCCTTCTACACGTTAACATAGTTGTACCTTGAAATATTTGCCTCTAAGTAAGTCCATCTGTCAGAGAGAGAGAGAGGAGAGATCTCTGTCCTAAGCTGTCTGGCATTATTTTTCAAGGAAGATACTCAAGGATAATAATGGAAGTCGCTTTATATCTTCATCATGCAAGCACAAATGGCAGAGGTATGAAATCAAAACAACATTAACTAATGTATACAACCATCAGGGGTGGTTGCTGCTTCTTATGACAGCATGACAACAGAAGCAACATTTCTACTGTTGAGAAGATTGATGTTTATTTAGATTTTTATTTCAGGGTCTCCAGTTTCTCATGCCTCTTAACTAAGGTGTCCAGCAGCTCCATGATGGATGGAGAAAGTGGGGGAATGGATCATTTCAGCCACATTTCACATGATACCTTTGGTATCATCCATCTCCCTATCTGTCCATCCATTAATTCTGTCCTTTAATAAATATGTATTGAGCATCTACTATGTACCAAGAAAAAGGCAAGCTTTAGCAAAATCAAATTAATAATGAAAGTCTTGCTCCTTGGAAAACTTCCAGTCTAGTGAATGGACAGAGAAGTGAACAACAACAACAAAAACACTACAGGTGACTACAGAATGTAAATAGTGTTATGAGAGAAGATGGTACCAAATGTGTAGACACTTATTCCAATCCGCATGAGACCCCACCTATGCTGTCTAGTCCAGAGCCTTAAATGTTGGGTAGGTATTCTCCAAGTGATGAAGTAAAGAGAGAGTGTCCCAGACATAAGCAAATACATGAGAATTCAGGTCGTCCCAATGAATCATTTAATAGGGCCACAGCTTACCGTGGAGAATAGGGAGAGATCAGATAGGTAGCATAGTAAGACTCGAGTCAAAAAGGCTTTTGCATAATGTGCTGAAATACCTTGAATCTTTCTTAAAACAAGCAGAGAATATTAAGGCAAAAGCTGTCATACTCCTTTTTTTTTTTTAAGACAACACTGGTAGATAGGGTAGAGCAAAAAATGTGTACTTATCCAACTGCACTATTGGATTCTGCATGTGGAACCCCTTTTATTCATCAGCAAGGACTTTCAAGAGGCTTCTAGAAATGACTCCCCTTCAATTATGAGACCAGCCAAACCCAATTTTGCAAAAAGGCTGAACACAGGCAATTGGCCAACAGTTTAGAGACAATATACACTCACACACCTGTTTGCATAATTTGCAAATGAAATATAAAAGGTGCAGAGTCATAATAGAAGCAGTCATGGGAGATAATTTATTGGCTGATTTTGGCCAATAAAACATCAGTGGAAAACTAAATTTGTTCTACTTTGCTTATCTTCACCCTGTCCTTAGCCATGTAGCAGCTTTAAAAAAATGTTAGCACAATATAGCAGGACTCAGAAGTTAAGTTGTTTACTGCCAACTCATCTGTATGATATTTCCTTATGCAAGCTTTGGACTGAGGGTCTGACAAGGGTGGGTAGGTTGGAGGGTAGGCACCTGGCAAGTTGATTTAGTTTGGACCATAGTAGTAAAATGGAAACTCATCTGCAAATACTTCATTAGTTATGTAACCTCAGCTCTTCGTATGGTTATCGGTCCTAATTATATGTGTGTCTACATTACTGGATTCAGTTCAAATTGTATTATCTGGGCAGCCCTGGTGGTGCAGCGGTTTAGCGCCGCCTGCAGCCCAGGGTGTGATCCTGGAGAGCCGGGATGGAGTCCCACATCAGGCTCCCTGAATGGAGCCTGCTCCTCCCTCTGCCTGTGTCTCTGTCTGTCTCTCTCTCTGTGTCTGTCATGAATAAATAAATAAAATCTTTAAATATAAATAAATAAATAAATAAATAAATAAATAAATAAATAAATTGTATTATCTTAGACAGAAGGAACTAGACCCATACGCAACTTGACTTTAGCCTAATAATGGGGAGATGCAAAAGGCAATGTTTAAAGAAATGCTACTTCATGTTGACATTTCCAAAGACAGTAAGGGCCAGTGACTGGATAATAGTTTAAATAACGAGTAAATAATTTAAATCTTGGGCTATTAAAAGTGCCTTAGAGTTTTGGGGTGTCTTATTATTTTAAAATATTCTTAGATTCGTTGCTTCATGTAATTCTCTGAAACCTCTGCTATATCAGGGTGGTAAGTATGAGCTCCATTTTTAATGTCAAATGTGAGGTAAGGGCTTTAAGAAGCTTCCCTGGCTCATCCTCTTCTTTCAAGTGCTTTGTGAATTTTATTTCTTCCACCACAACAAACCCAGGTTTGCATGATTGTTCTGAGAGCATTAACTCTGCAGCCACAAAAAAACTGCACTTGCAAATCCATCTTTTTCTCTGACTTGCGGATTACTCTGCTCATGCATAAAATGTCATTTTGAATTTTTATGGATTCCAGGAGAAATCTGGCCAGTTGGAATCCCTTCATCAATTTGCTTCAACTTGGCTGCGTGGTGCTAGGCAATATTCTCCAACTGGTCTGCTGCATATGTGCTAATATTTCCCATCATGTGCTCCCCTGGTCCCATGTTCCCCATTGCCATTTAAAAAAAATCCTATTTTTGATTACAGTTGATTTATCCCAAAGGAGTATAATGGCCATAATATAAAAAGGAATATATATATATATATATATATATATATATATATATATATATATATAGAGAGAGAGAGAGAGAGAGAGAGAGAGAACAAGTGAGAAGCTAGCTTCTCAGTTTCAGCCTATGGTGAGGGGGTTGTGTAAAAGAAAACTGCTTCAATCTGGAATCAATTATCTGGTATGATAGATGACAAGCAAGGAACTAAACAGATGGAAAGAGGGGTGAGTAAAGAGGACAACCCACCTGATCCTAATTACGTACACCTACACTTGGAAATCTTTTTGCCAGACATATTGAATAGCTCAAGACTAGGTGGAGGGGAGCTCCTAGAGACTCAGTGTAAAAATGCAAACTTCAGTGATGAACAAAGGGGTCACGTGGGAAGAAATGGGGGAAATCATTGCCTGACCAAGATACCTGTAATGGAATATTTAAGGTCTTACACTTTATAATCATATGTGTTCCACAGATCTTGGCACCCTCTAAGGGCTTAATACATTTTAGATATTACTTTAGAAATGGAAGGTTGGAATGTTTTAAAACATAGTTTCCATTATTTAAAAAGGAAATTCAGAGGGGCGCCTAGGTGGCTCAGTCGATTAAGCATCCAACTCTTAATTTTGGCTCAGGTCATGATCTCAGGGTTGTGAGATCGAGCCCCACATCAGGATTCACGCTCAGTGCTGAGTCTGCTGGAGATTCTCTCTTCCTCTGCTCCTTCCCCCCACTCTCTCTCTCTCTGTCAAATAAATTAAGAAAGAGAATCTTAAAAAATTTAAAAAAATAAAAAGGAAATTCAGAGGACATGGTATATTTAAGAATTATTAGAGCACTTAGAAAGATTCTATGTATCCACTGGGGTCGTCTTTAGAGACCAGAGCTGACCCATGGCCAAAGATTGACTGTCAGACTCTGAAGCAGAAAAATAAGAAGAGAAAGGTAAAGTTGGGGAGAAGGTGGGTAGTGTTTGTCAAGATGCTGTTGTGTAGCAGGAGGCTTTGCTTATAATTTCTCATGTGATTTTTGTGATGCTTTGAGTTATGTTTTTTTATTCTCCATTCACAACGGAGGAAACTGAGTCTCACAGACACTAAATAACTTGTCCAACATCACACAGTAACTGCTGCAACAAAGAACTGACATCATTCTCACTAGAGCAAAGTATTTTAATAAAGACCAGAGAGCGGCGGCTGGGTGGTTCTGTCAGTTCAGCGTCTTCCTTCAGTTCAGGTCATGATCCTAGGGCCCTGGGATCAAGCCCCGCATGGGGCTCCCTGCTCAGCGGGGAGGCTGCTTCTCCCTCTCTCTCTCTCTCTCTGCCACTTCCCCTGCTTGTGCTCTCAGTCTCTCAAGTAAATAAATATAATATTAAAAAAACTAAAGACAAGAGATAAGAAATGTGGAGTCAGAGTTTCCCCAAACCCTGAATCCTGAGCTGCTGCCTCTTACCTCTCTTCCTCCTCCCATTATATGGTATTTGCACCCTTGCTGTAGCACACCCTTGGTCTAACTGGTTGTACTGGATTTTTATTGACAACATAGTCACTCTTGGACCAGCATTTCCTGGGATCTCCTTTACTGTTGTGTTCCAAGTTTAAGCTGGGCTCAAAGAGGAACTTCTCATGTACTGGAAGGTAGAGGGAAAGCAGTTGCTCTTATTCTCTGAATGTCTTCATCTGGTTTAGTATGGCTAGCAGAATGATGCTGAGGGGACCAGAATGATCTGCAGGTCCTGGCTTATCCTTGCTCCCTACTATTCTGCATCAAGCTCATCTTCCTGACTGCTGATGCTGCTGACTAGCAGTCATCCTGGGCTTCCCACCTGATACTTAGTGGTGGATCTGCAGATGTCATGGCTTCCCAAACCTTCCCCAGAAGCTTCCCCTTTCCTGGCCTCTGAAAACCTGTTCCTGTTCTGACTGTCTACCCACACCAGAGCTTCAGGCAGGCTGGTTAGTGACCTTTCCTCTCACTCTCCAGCTTCCCTATCATGTCTTCATTTCCATCAGTAACTCCACAATTGTGAAGGTCAGAGTTTTGTAACCAATCCCTAATCTTACAGCACTCAGAGTGTCTCTGCTTTCCTAACTGAATCTACTGATTGATACTATTACAGGGACCTATGCATTTCCTCGTCTCTTCTAGTTCTTCATGGGGGGAGGAACTCTGTTATTCCACACAATGTCCTGCTTAGTTCCTAGCATGCAGATGCTCAATATATAAGTGTTAAATTTTCAATTTTTTATTAAAGTATACCTGAAGTACAATATCTTATCAGTTTCAGGTGTACATCAGAGTGATTCAATATTTGCATATGTTATGAAATGATCCTCATGATAAATCTAGTTACCATCTGTCACCATACAGGGTTATTACAATATTATTGACTATATTCCCTATGCTCTACATTACATTTTCATGACTTCTTTAATAACTTGGAGTTTTTACCTCTTAATCCCCTTCACCTAATTTACCTGCCCCTCCCTTAAACCTTCCTCACTTTGGTACCAACAGTTTGCTGTGTTTTTTAGATTCCACATATACATGAACTACTATGGTATTTGTCTTTCTCTGTCTGATTTATCTCACTTAACATAATGCCCTGAAGTTCTATCCATGTGGTTGCAAATGGGAAGGTCTTATTCTTTTTCATGGTGGAGCAATATTCCACTGCGTATATATACCACATCTTCTTTATCCACTCATCTGTTGATGGACACTTGGGTTGCTCCCATATCTTGGCTGTTGTAAATCATGCTGCAGTGAATACATGGGTGAATATATCTTTTTGAATTTATGTTTCCATTTTTTTTCATATACATAATCAGAAGGGGAAAAAAGTCTTCTTTGAAGAACTAGTGAAGCTCCTCCACTGAATTTAAGATATGAAGAAAGTCCTTCTCCAAAACTGGAAAGTTTTATTCTTTAGCTCTGGCTTAATCACACCTGTGAGATTATTGTTTATAACACCAGAAATTCTATATCCTGGGATTTCTCATGTCCTTTGAGTCTGGCAAGAAATTCTAAGAGTTACTATATTCCTTGGAACTTCTGGGGTAATTGCAGGATAGGGTGGAATAATGATGGTGTTTTGGGTTAGAAGATGTTGGTTGGGGTCTCAGGACTATAACTTGCTGGCAGCATGACTTTAGGCAGAGGTTTCTTTAAATTTCAGTTAAGGATTAGAAACACCTAGTTTATAGTTTTGATGTGAGGCTCAAAAAGTAAACATGAAAATTTTATGTAGAAATGTTACATACACTAGTTACTAATTTACCTATATGGGTATTAGGTAAGTATGTGAAGCACTTTGGAGTTAGTGAGTTATATAACTAGTTAATTACTACTATATATTTTTGGGAATCAAAATACAGTTATTAATAATTACTAACGATACTTACTTGTCTGTAGGTCTTCACAGAATGGGGTATGCCATCACACACCATCAAAAGCCCTGTTCTCTGTTCCCACTGAGTTGATTTGACATGTACTTATTTCATTACACAGTTTTTGCCCAGAATCATGAAGGTAGTCAGAGTACAATTTCTCCCTTTTGGATATTGGAACAGTTTCTCATTTAAAGCAAGTTATAGGTATTTTAGGGCTCCGATCTGCCATGTTATTATTTGTATTCTTTTTGTTTCTTTGTAATTAAAAAAAAAGATTTATTATTGATTTGAGAGAGAGAGAGAAAAGATAGAGAGAGAGCATGCAAGTGAGGGGGCAGAGGGGGACTGAGAGAGAGAGAGAGAGAGAGAGAGAGAGAAAATCTCAAGCCTACTCTGTGCTGAGTGTAGAGCCCATTGTGGGGCTCTATCCCATGACCCACGAGATCATGACCTGAACTGAAATCAAGAATCAGATCCTTAACTGGCTGAGTACCCCTTCCTCTATATTTTTTTCATGCTTTCCTATAGGTTGCTTAAAAATATTTAGATTTGATTTACTTATAATATTTTTGAACATATCTCTTTGCACAGTTTTCTTACTAATTGCTCTAGGTATTACCACATATCTATCTATCTATCTATACCATATATTCCATTTAGATCCCTTTATTTCTTCATTTTTAAAATAAAATTGTCTTAAGTACTTTATATACATTGTGCATATATATGTATTCCATCTTGTTATATTATAAATTACATAAAAATAAAATATTATTAAAGGCATTCATGTGATGAGGATAACCTTTTATGTTTACTTTTATTTATGGCAGCTCCAGGCAGCTTACATTATTGTTATCTTTCTGTTGGAAAGCTTCTATGAGTCATTTTTTAAGAGTAAGTGGGCCACCAACAAATTCTCTTAGTTTTCCTTGTCTAAGAATGTCTTTCCTCCCATTTTGTTCCTGAAGGATTGTGTTGCCAGATCTAGAATTCGGGGTTGACAAGACTTTTCTTTATGCATCTGCAAGAATGTAGTGCCACATTATCTGGCCTCTATGGTTTCAGGGGAGAAATTCACTGTCATTTGAATTGGTGTTTCATTATGCAAAATGTGTCTCTTCTATTTGGTTATTATTATTTTTAAATATTTTATTTACTTATTTCATATATAGAGAGTAGAGCATAAGCAGGCAGAGAAGCAGACAGAGGAAGAAGGAGAAGCAGCTTCCAGCTGAGCAGAGAGCCTGATGTGGGGCTTGATCCCAGGACCTGAGATCATGATCTGAGCCCAAGGCAGAAGATTAACCAATGAGCCCCTCAGTTGCCTCTGTCTGGTTCTTTTTAAGATTTTTTTCCTTGTCTTTAATTTTAAGAAATTTAATTATATTGTGTCTTTGTGTGAATTTATTCATGTGAATTTATCCTATGTGAACTTCATGTAGCTTCTTGAATCTGTATGTTTATGCCTTTTGCAATTTTGAAACATTTGCAGTCACAATTTTTTTGAACATTATTTCAATCCTACAGTTCTTCTTCTGGAACCCCAATGATACAAATATTTAGTTTTTTTTTCTTTGTTGTTGTCCCAGAGATCCCTGAGGCTGAGTTCATTTTTTTCAGTCTATTTTCCCTCTGTTCAGAGTAGGTACATTCTATCGATCTGTTTGCCAGTTCATGGATTCTATTCTCTGTTATCTTCACTCTACTATTAAGTCCATTCAGATAATTTTAAATTTTGGTTATTTTATTTTTTCAGTGATATCATTTCCCTGTTTGATTCCTTTTTATGATTTTCATGTCTGCTGAGATTGGCTGTTTTGCTTTTTTTTCCAGGAGGATTTATAATTGATTGTTTATAATTGATTGTCATAAAACACTTTTATGACAGCTGCTTTAAAATCCTTTGATAATCCTAACATCTGATTTATCTCAATGTTCGTATCAGCTGATTGTCTTTTTTAATTCACATCGTCATTTTCTTGGTTTCTTGTACAAGTAAATGCCTTATTTTATTCTGGGCACTTTGGTGATTATGTTGGGAGATGCTTGATCCTATTTAAATCTTCTTTTTTAGCCAGCAGTGGCCTTGTTTAGGTTTACTGTTTTAAGTTCTAGCCTATTTTCATAAGCTTTATTTCCAATGACATGTTAGTGTTCAGAAACCTTACAATGTTGTCTCCTCCTCCTTTTCTTCTTCCTCCTCCCTCCTCTTCATCTTCATCCTTTGTCTTCTTCTCCCCTTTCTCCTTTTCCTTCTTCTTCTTTCTCACCTTCTTCTTTTCTTGGCATTGATGGGACTTCTAACTCAATCCCAGCTGGTGACATGTACAGGGCAGAAAGACATTTCCCTGAATTATCTGAATCACTGGACCACCTTCTGTGTGTATACATGTGTTTGTGGGGAGAGGGCAGAAACCATTGGACCTGAGTGTCCTGTGTCACTGGGTGGAGATCAGGGAGATGCGGGCTTCCATGCTGATGCTGCTGTCAGCAGATTGATCTGCTCACCAGTTCCTGGTCGTGGGTGGGAATTGGGATGGGTTGGAATTCGCTGCTCTGGTTCATGTGACTCAGACCACTTGTTGGTTTAGAGAGAGATGGAGAAGGGCCTCTCTTTACCAGTCCTTTCACTAGACAAAGAAGACTTTGTTTGTTTAGTTTCACTTTGTCCCTAGTAGTTCTGGGTTGTGATCTTTCCAGAGCCCATAGGAGGGTGTATTTGGGACACAAGGCCATAACCCAGTGAACTAACCACATTTTTGTTCCTCATTCTTAGGACTGTTAGTCCATCTTCTTCCTTCCAGGTTTCAAAGTCCTTTTTTTTTTATTGTCTGCTGAATAATTTCCTGGATATTAAGTTGAAGTGAGAACAGGGAAACTGTCTATGTTATCTTTTTTCCAGAACTGAAGTCTATCCAATGTATATCTTTGATAGGAAACATTTTTTAAAGGTTTTATTTATTTCTTCATGAGAGACACAGGGAGAGAGGCAGAGACATAGGCAGAAAGAGAAGCAAGCTCCCTGTGGGGAGTCTGATGTGGGACTGAATCCCAGGACCCCAGGCTCATGCCCTGAGCCAAAGGCAGACACTCAACCACTGAGCCATCCAGGTGTCCCTAATAAGAAACATTTTTAATAAGAAAAAATGTTCATGTAATGTAATAAGTGAATTTTTAATGTTTGAAACAGTATGTATGATAGGGACCCATTTTAAAAGATGCAGGTTCTACTTAACAAATTTGCATAGAGAAAAAAACAAATATGCATAGAAACTAGTTCAAAGAAATATATAACAAAATCATAGCTTTTTAAAAGTAATAGTATTACCATAATTTTTATTGTCTTCATGTTTGTGTGGATTTTAAGATAATTTCTATACTGAACATTTACTGATTTTTATAATCCAAAAAGAAAAATTAGGTCTTACCACTTAGCTGGTCTTTGAAAAAAATTATATTGAAGGGAAAATGAAACACAATCATAGGGGATAGGGTTCTAATTTCGACAAGAGCAGGCTAGGGGTATGTAATACTCTTGTGGTTTTTAAATCCTTAAATAACTATTAAAGAGGAATTGCACTTGTAATACGCTTCTCCCAAAGGTAAAATTTCAGGAGGACCAGAAATTATAGTAAGGGACATTTTGGCTTAATTTAACAGAGAACTTCTGTGAAAGAAATTTTGTTTAACAATGGCATGATCACTTGTCCAGTGTACTATGGAGAGAATGTTCTGTGATAGGAAGGTCCTTCAAGGTGATGGGATCTCTTTTCTGCCCAGAGCATCCCTGACATTCTAATTATCTAGTATAACACGTGAGAATGCTTGACTGCAACTTAGCTGTTGATTGGAAACCACATTTGTCTTGTTTGGAGAAAGCTAACATTTAAGAGAGTGAACATTTAATATTATAGCCTTCCTATTTATCTTTCCTTTGAAAGGACCATATGTTTCTTTGATTCTTTCCTGGTGCCGCTCATGCAAATCTGATCTATATTTTGCAGGTGAAGAATGGTAGAAAAACCTTTTTTTTTTTTCACCTTCTCCTAATTGTGAAATAAGAAAAAAAAAAAAAAAACCCTGCTTAGAACATCTTGCTCCTGTCTGTCCAAATCTTTGTCATTTTGGAAACTAGATGAGGAGTCTTTCCCTGAACCTTTTTCTTTGTATTTACTAGGTTTAAGTAACTTATGAAGGTAGACTAAATTTCAGAGGTGTGGAAGAGAGGTAGGGCAGTGGGACTGGAGATAGCCCTTCATGGGAGGGCAGGAGCCCCAAGTCCAAATGCTTGTGCTTCTTTCTTGTATGCCACTGAGATTCCTACCTGAATTTATCCTCAGCCATGCTCCTGGGAGATAATCCAGCACATGGGCCATTCAGTAGGTGTTTGCTGAAATAGCAAGTACATACATGGCCCTGTAAAATACTGTGGTTATCTATGCTAACAGTTTATGAATCTCTTGCAGTGAACCTGAGAGTCCAGTAGATTGTTTCAGGATCCTTTGTAAAGAGAGCAAAGAGGTTGCAGAGAGAGGTTTGGATATAGTGTTTTGCATAAAGTGACACACAGGCAGAACCATGTGGCGGAGCATCAGCTTTGGAGAACTGTGCAGAGCATCACAGAGCTTTAACAACTCAGCCTGGAAGAGTTTTCCATTCTGTGTCTGAGCAATTTAAAATATCTCCTTTAAGAGCTAAACAGAGCCAAGACTACATTTCAATATCAATAGAAAAAGCCACAGGCCTCAGTGCAAAGCATGAAAGAAGCTTTGACTGCATAGACTGCATCAAATAAAAATATTGAGTGTACTTTAGAAACACATGCACCTTAAAATCTTTTCGTTCTCATGATGAATTTAAAGAGCTCTTTCTGCCTGCTGGGAGCTCCAAGAGCTAGAGCCAGGATCCTCATAGTTGTGGTGAAGAGGCCTAACGAGAAATGTAGAAGGTCCCTGACTGTCTTCCCAAGGCTACTGGCCCTTTCTCTGCCTCAGTCCTCTTGGGATCCAGCTGCATTCCGTCTTTTGTTTCTACAAGCTTTACCCTCCTCTTTGTTTTCCTGAAGGCCTTTAAAACTTTTCGTTGATGTAAAATCAACCTGATAAATTTTCACAAAGTGAATTTTGATAAATTTCACAAACTCATCTTTGTAATCCACACCCAGACCCAGAGAGAGCATTTACTAGGACCAACGTGGCACTCACTGGGGCCCCTCCCAGTTTCTCTGCTATATGCTGGATTGACTTTTAGCACAAAACATTTGTTTTCCCAGTTTTTGAACTTGGTATAATTAGAATTATACAGTAGAAATAGTTTCCTGTGTGACTTCTTTTGCTCATTATGTTTGTGAGATTCATCTATGTCATGGTGTGTCATTGTGTAGCACATGACTGCATGGAATGCAATGGCAGAGATATGTCGAGGTTTATCTAACATCCTGCTGTGGATGCACGTTTGGGTTGCTTCCAGTCTGAGGCTATCATGAATAAAGTAGCCGTGAATATTCCTGGATGTGTCTTTCAGTGAAAGGTTGAGTATATACATCTAGGAATGGAATTTCTAGGTCCTGGAGGATGTAGCTTGAATAATCCTACTAAAGAGTTTCCAAAGTGAACTGATTTGCATTCTCATCAGCAATGTATGAAAGTTCCTGTGGCCTCACATCATTGGCAACTCTTGGCATAATTTCTCTTTCATTGTAGCCATTGTGGTGTGTATGAAATACTATTGCCTTGTGCTTTTAGTTGGTATCTCCCTGATGGCTAATAAACATGGGTCCTTTTTACTTTTATTTTTTGGCCACTTGGATATTGTCTTTTGTGAATCACCTAAGTTTCATTGTCCTCCCTCTTTTTCTTCTCTGAGGTCATCTGCCTTTTAAAAAATTGTTTTATTGTAGTTCTTTTTATTTTCTGGAGAAGAGTCCTTCATATATAACCCATACATTTTGATATATGCAAATAGATGCATTTTAGTAGTCTCTCTGTCTCTGTGGCTTGCTTTTCACTCTCATGATAGCATGTTATAAACATAAATTCTTAGTCCAATGTATCATTTTTTCTATGTTTAGAGGGTTTTTTTTTAATATCATATTTAGGAATATTTACCTACCACACATAGACTTATTTTCCTAGGTCTTCCTCTTAAAGTTCTGTTGTTTTTATTTTACATTTAGGCATACAATATATCTAGAGTTGATGTTGTTTCTAGTATTATGTGGGGTTCAGGGTTGACTTTGTCCCTACGGCTATCAATTCATGCAGTATGTACATACCTTGTGGAGGAAAGACCACCTTATTCCCAGAGCATGGAGGTATGCCTTTTGTGCTAAGTCAGGTGACCATCTAGAGCTGTGCTGGTTCACAGAAACTCTGTTTTCTTTCATTATTCTATTTGTCTCCCTCCAGTTGTTTTGAAGAAATAAAATATCACAGAGACACTTAAAAATCTCGTGTTTCCTTATTAAACCTATTTTCTACTCTTTCTTTCCAGAGATATCCATGATCCTGAGTTCCTTCAAATAGGTGTTGATATTTTTGTCACTCTTGTATGTATCCATAAAGGCATATAATATTATTATCTCTGAAATTTTTCTAAGTGGTATCATGTGGGCCATATCCTTTTGTGACCATATAATGTTTTGAGATATATTCATGTTGATAGATGAAGCTTTTATCCATTTAAATTTTAAATTCTATATGTATTGTAATGAGTAAACATGGCATTGATTTATTGTTTATCTTTTTCTTTCTAATGACTAATTGCTGTGTTTTAACATTTTTTTAATTATTAGTGATTATTAGTGAAAATTCTCCTTCTGCATCTCCTAATGTTTACATGAGCTTTTTCCAGGGTAGATATCTAGAAGTGGAACTGTTGGGCTGAAAAGCATCTGTACCCTCAATTTTTCCAGATAGTTCCAAGTGCTCTCCAAATAGATGCACCAATTTATGCTTCCTCAGCCTGGTATAGAGGCTCCATCAGCTTGCTATGCCCATGGAGACAGTGGGACTTTCCATTGTCACATCCTCACCAACACTTGTTTTTGTTAGATGTTTAAATTTTTCTGCTCTGATTTGTGTGAAATGAGATCCTGTTACTGTTTCAAATTGCATTTCCTCTGGAAGAGTAAGTGAAGCAAGTTTTTAAATATATACTGATGACTTGAGTTGTCTCTTTCGATTGTGAGTTTATATGTGGTTTTTACTCTCCTGTTAGGCTGTTCGTCTTATCAATTTGTAAGTGTTAAAGAACAAAGGCTCATGTTGAATGATAAATTTAGCAGTATTCAGAAGCACTTTGGTTTGAAAACTCTAGCGGAGAAACAGAACAAGGATTCTTTCAGACATGATTACGTCCTTTTATAGTAGTAGTCTTGTCTATGAAGTTTTTTTTTTTTTTGCCTTGTTTTGTTTTGTTTGTATTTGTTTTTAGTTTAATTACTGTATCTTTAATTTCAAAGATTTAGAATTATTTCTAATAATCTTTTTAAAATCTGTGTTTGATTAGTAATTTGTTTGCTAATGGATATAATACCTTCATTTGTCTCTGGGAGCATACTAAAATTAACTTATTTTAAACTCTTTGGTAGATGGTTTTACAACATTGGTGGCACTTTGAAATTTGTTCATTTTCATTAGTTGTTTCTGTTAGACATGTTATCTTGTATATCTTGTGCATTTTATAATTCTGATGTGTTGACTCATTCTGAGGAGCAGGGATACTGGGTTTTCTTTTGTATGTTGTCTTCCCCTCTTAGATGTTCCCCCGTCCCCCATCATCCCTTCCTATAGAAAGGAAGGATAGGGGAACCTGGGCTCAGTAGGTTGAATTTTTCTTGACTCTTGTTTCTGCTCAGGTCCCGATCTCATGGTCCTCTGATGGATCTTGGTTTCAGGCTCTGCACTCAGCATGGAGTCTGCATGTCCCTCTCCCTCCACCTCTGCTCCTCCCTTCACTCACTTTCTCCCTCTCTCTCTCAAGTAAATTAATAAAATATTTTTTTAAAAAAGGAAGGAAAGGTAAGTTATTTCAGTAGGAGGGACATTTCAATAAGACAGTTACCACGAACCCATGGTAATTAGGAAAGAGACACAAATTTATAGAACTTAACAGGAAAAACAAACCTCTTCATAGTTTGGGGTTAATGTAAACATTTGTAGTGCCAGGGGAATTTAGAATCTCTCCTGATTTTTTTAGTGAACATTTAGTAGTTATCAAATAAGGTAGAATATGAAAATAAGGTGATTATCATGTTGTAAGAATTTACAAATATATAACACTGCTCTATTCAACTCCCCCAACCACCTGCTTATACCATCCTTCTTCTTCCCTGTGGAAGAAATAGGCAATCGGAATTTTTTTCTTTTCTTTCTTTCTTTCTTTTTCTTTCTTTCTTTCTTTCTTTCTTTCTTTCTTTCTTTCTTTCTTTCTTTTTTATGCTGACCCATGAGGAATCAAGTCCTGTGCAATAGGTTGGGAAGAGGATTTGGAATCCACCACACTGCATCTGACTCTGTTTGCCGTTTACTGACTTTTTACCTCAGACAATAACTTTGAACCTACAGTAGGGTTTTTCAAGAGGAGCAGAAACACCAAACAGCATATGAGGATTGTAGAAGATAACATTTGCAGAGCACTTGGAGAAGTGTTTGATACCCAGGTGAACAATAAATGTTACCTTTCTTACCAATAACCACCCCTTGTGGGGCCATTCATTCAATTTCTCTAGGTCCTTTTATCTGTAAAAGTGGGAATAATGTCTAAATTACAATCTGATGTCAGGGTTAAATGAAATAATCAAATCCATAGAAGTGCTTTGAAAGTGGAAAATGATTGAAATATAAGAGAAACTTACCGTGCTTTGTTTTCCTCATGGTATACATCACCCCCGAAATTCACTGATGCATGTATTTTTATTGTCTTTTTCCAAGAGCGCAAGAGCTTTATTTATTGTTAGATCCTGAGAGCCTCTTGGCACATAGTGTGTACAATAAAAATTTGTAGAATGGATGAATAGTAAATGATTTCTTTCCTGGTATTGCTATTGTAAAATTGAATTATTTCCACTCTAGTTTTATAGTGATAACTCCACTCTTCCTCCTACTCAGAGCCTCACAATCTATGATCTCTTTCTGCCTGTGTTTGATTCATTAATTTCTGTATTCATTCAATATGCATTAAGTGAATGTATTAGATGAACAAGATTTCCCTAACTTCTTCTCTACTCCTGTGAGGTCAACACTTCTGGGATGCTTTCTTAACATTAAGCGATCACAAAGGCATTGAAATCCAGGCTGCTTATCTCATCACGACTTACTATCTACCTGCACATGAACTTGAGCAGGGAATTAAATATGGCAACTTTAACACTTAACTGCACAAGAAAGGCATTGTGATCTGTTGATTTGAGTAGCTATATTTGCTCTTTCATTTGTTTCCAGTTCTATTGTTATCAGTTCTGAGCAATTTCCAATTCTAGGCTTTCACTTATTTGCAGAGTCTTCTGCTGACTCAGGGACTTTTGTGATAATTACATCAAATGTTATCCCAGCCTGTAACCAAGAGCCTTTTTAATCACCATTATAATTCTTATATTGAATATTACTTAAAGAAAATTTTATCTTTTATCTGAAAGAAAAAGCAACCTCATAAATATTTAACCTCTTGGGAACATTGTCCATGTTAAAGAAGATAGTGTTGTGTGTTAATAGACTTACTGTGGAATCTGTACTCATTTCCTCTTGGAGAGAAAAATAATTAAATTTAAAAAACCCATAAAAATTGCCTTTAACTCCAGGACTACTCACTGTTCTCCAAGCATAACATGACATTTTCTACTTCCATAATATTGCCTTGCTTTATTATTTGTGCAAGCAATTCCCTTAGCCTCAAAGTGTTCTTTTCCGTTATCTTACTATAGGTTCTCTACCAGCCTTTCATAGCTGAACTTAAACATCACGTTCTCCATAAAAATTTCTTCAGTGCTTTAAAAGGAATTATTCCCTCCTTCCCTCATGATTATATAGCTGTTCCAATAATCCAAAAAAATGTTTTTCATCAAAGAATCTTTTCTAGGCCAGAATATATAGGGAATACATCTTGACTAAACACATACACTTCAACCACAGCATTACGTGTCTCCAAGGCACTCATAGTAGCTGTGCTCATAAGACTACTATTTGAAAGTTGATAATCATGGGAATTTATTTTCAAGGCACCTTGCTGGTGATTAGTGTTGTCCCTGTCATTCTCAAAAATGTCCAAGATTGGAGGTGCACTATATGGTACCATTACTAATGCATGAGCCTTTAACATAACTGTATATTGTTTAATTGGTTGGCTGCTTATCTTAGAGTTAGAAGTTATGGTATTTCATATTTTTTCTCGGTGTGAGATTTTCATGACTAACTGAGCTTTAACCATCCTGGGTGGTACAGTCAAGCCCCTTCTTTAGCATTGTCAGTGAGTCAAGCCCATAGCTATGGATACATCAGCATCCTTGGTGGATGCTCTCTAGACTCTGAACAACCACATAGACTCAATTTCCTCAGCTATGAAAAAAACAAAACAAAACAAAACAAAACAAAACAAAACAAAACAATAAAGGCCAGCTCTCAAGGCTGTTGGCAGTATTTAATGAGATAAAATGCAAATGAAAGACAAACTTGTGAACAGAGAAATGCTATCTGGATGTGTGGGCTACTGGCAGAAGTCCAGAATGTTCTGGTGAGTTCATGCCCTTCTCTTGACCTCAGTGTAATTTCTGCTTAAGTACACATTTTTAGAATGATCAAACTTTAACTTTGCTACCTGCTTCCTTGAGAGAAGGATGAGCAACGTCAGTATGGTCATGTGAGAAAAAATGGTTTTTAGATTCAGAGAATGTTCTAGGGAAATGGACACAATTATGAGGGCTGGGAAAGGGTGGGGATGGAGAGCCAGTTGGGGCTGCTGCTCTATCTGGAGGGAAGGCACACTGGGGGCTGTGCCATGACTCTCACTCTACTGGCAAGGAGGAGTTGCTTGCTGGCTCACACAATGATGCACGTGGATTGGTACCCTGGGTGGCTAAGGCCCAGGTGGACCTGGAGCCCGCCCACTTGGCTTTTTAAGAAGACTTCCTCACCCAACCATGGATGGACTCTGTACCCTGGACAAAAGCTGCCTCTGAACCTTTAATTACTGAGGGTTATTTTTCTCTCTGGGAAGAAACATAGAACTCCCAGCTTAATCATCTCTTTGGCAGGTAGGGCACAAGCTTTTCCATTAATTAATCTTTAATGTCATTAATTGGCTGTCTGTGTGGTGACAGGGAAAGGAGTAAACACTGTTGCAAATCAATTAAATTCTCATCTGAACCAGCATTTAGTTTTCAGGGTGAATAAAAACAATTACAAGCCTTTCAGTAACTGGACTTCCGGTGCCTGGCTGATAAGATTATTGAAGCAAAAAAAAAAAAAAAAAAAAATCAGACAATGATCTCTGTTGCAGATGTGTTAATTGAAGGTTTTCTTTGCCACCAGCGCCTCCTTTTGAAATTGGCTCATTGATTTCTTTTTTGCCTCTATGGTCTATTTAAATCAAAATCTCTATCCCATGCAGACTTATTGATGAGCCATTTGGTTGGGGTCACCTGTTCTCCCAACACCTATGGTAGAGACTCAGTATGGTACAGAATAGTAGTCCCCATAGTGGGGCTCCTGGGGGGCTGGGACAGCATTTTCTGGAGACTGTTAGAAATGCAAAACTGTAGGCCTCAGCCCAAGCTAGTGGATCAGAATCTCAGGGGCTGGGGCCATGATTTGTGTTTTAATTTATGTGGGAACTGCTGGTATAAAGCAAGGCTGTTTCTACTTCTTTTGAGCAGGAGGTATTGTTCACTTTCCCCACTCAGGGGATTTACTTGATGTGGGGAAATATAAGAGGTGACTTGTTTTAATGGGGTGACTCTACTTGTCTCCTTGATAAAAATGTTGTGAAAAGTAAATTGCTTTTTCTTGACCTCAAATGCCCCTGTAACATTTGGCCTTGAGCAGCTTCTGACTTCTGGTAGTGGAAATGGCCACTGCAATTTGTTCAATTTCTGATGTTGCTCCTAGTTTACTGAGGCAAAGAATTAGGGCCAGGGAGGTGGCTTTGAAGGAGAGAGGAGACAGAGGACAAGCTACCCCACATGAAGGAGAAAATTCTCCTATTTTGAAAATGGCCCTCTGCTGAGGGACAGAGAGGGTTGAGTGTTGACCTTGGAAAATTGTTAATACTTCCAGGTCTACATGAGAGGTCGTAAAGATGCTGAGAATGGCCCCTTGCCAATTCAAGGTGGAGAATAGAAAGGAACAGAGCTTTTGCACAATGGCTAGGAGGAATGAACAACTCTCTCTGGATGATCCATGTCACCTTGGTCAAGTCCTTCTGGAAAGGAACAGACAGAAAGCCCAACAGAACCAACTCTTCTGTCAAGTGAGGAAAACAAGACTCAGAGTTCATCCCACTGCTCTGACTGACTTTCCTCAAATCCTCTTCTAGGCTTGCTGAGCTGTGCTAACATTTATATTTTTGCAAACATCCCAGGACCCAAAGCCAACATCGCATTTGCAACTGGAAAGCAGTGACCCTTAGCCAATAGGACTATTTCAGGCAGGAACAAGAGCCACATAGTTCTCTTGATTAGAGGTGGATAATGGGGACCTTTGGGCATTAGAACTAATTTCATTGTTTATCTATTCCTTTGTAATTTAGGAAGCCAAAGACTGCAAGGGTGGAGTGTGAGGGATTATGTGATAGATTGTTGAATGGGATAAATTAGCAGCAAATGAGAACAGGTCATCTTGAATGGCCTCCTTATATACTGCTAAATTTAGGATATTAAATTTTTCTTCTTCTCCCTCCCCTTTTCTCCCTTTCTTCTCCCTCCTCTTCCTCCTTCTTTCTTAATTGCTAAAGTTTTCATGGATACAAACAGATGAAGATAAGGCCTCTACACGACCACCTGCCAGGAAAACAGATTACTCTTGCCTTATATTGGCATAGTTTACAAATATTTCATCATAGAACATAGCAGCCCACTTAAGGGTACGTATCCTGGGGAAGATCTGTTCATTAAATATGGGAAAATCAGATTTATTTTATGAAAGCTCATATATCTTAGAGTTCTCACTTGGAGAGCACCATGTTCAATGAAATGTGTAAATGTCAGAAAGGTGTTCTCACAGTCCCATGGTTGTTAATGGCACTCTGAAGCTGATGTGATCCCTACAATAACTAGTTGTATATTATACCCTTAGAGTAAGTAGTTGTTGGGTGAAGTCTCTACTCAAGATGGAGTATACTCTTTCTTTTTTTTTTTTAAGATGGGGTAAGATGGGGACTTGAGTGGGAAAGCTTTCATTGGCTGAGAGTAATTCCTGGGAGAATCCACACTTCAGCTGACATCGGGAAATATACCTTGGCAATATACCCGGGGGTAAGTTCAACTCAGTCTTAAGGAGGGTATCTTGGTGCTGCACCCCAACATAATCACAGTCCCCCTCCACTGCTTGGATCCATGTGCTGGATGTAAATTCAGCCTATCTGGGAACAGCTTTTATAGGATTCTGGTTGATCTCCTTTTGTGGGGAAATTTATGAGGGTAACATTAATGGGACAAATTAAAGCCCCCACTGCTACCCTTGTGCTAGGGGCCACAGCTAATACTCCTCATCTTCCTCCTGCATGGCACATTGGGACTCCCCTCGTGCCCTTTTAGCATCTCTTCCATCATGGCCTACCTGATGAGGTGACCTAGACATTCATCCCTAAGGGGTCTGAGCCATGATCACTATGTTATTCACAGGCCATGAATGTTTCTTTTGCCCACTTAGCGTTACAGTTGGGCAGGAGATCATCAAAGACTCCAGTGGATCGACTAAGATTTTCAGCATACTTCCTCCTATCCCCATTGCGTAATGGAGATAGTCCAACATCCTCCTGAAGATCAGAGTCAGTTATTCCTTCAGCATAATGAACTTTCCTTGCATTATGCTGATCTCTCTAGACAAGGAACCTGAAGTGACAGGGGCAGCAGCTGGGGCTAATAGTTTAATGGGACTCTCACTGTATCTCCTGGTGGAAGCATCCTCCCTATGGGAATCAAATCCTCTAGACTCATGAGCTACATTTGTGTGGATGAAAGAGAAAAACTCAAGTAGCTTACTGACAGTGAAAGGAAAGCTTCTACTTTTACTCCTTATTTCTCAGATTTATGGATTCTGCCTATTGGGGCACAGAACCATACCATGGATTTAGGGCATATTAGGGGGTGTTGGATGGTGGTACTCATCTTCCAGTGTATCATCTTCAAGCCAGTGCCTCAGTTGTGTTTTCAGAGGGTTGTCCTATGGGTCCTTTATGTGGCAGTTTCTAGGTGGTGTAGTGTACAATGTACAGATCCTCTAGTTTCATATCAACTGCCTCACCTACTTCGTTGTAAGGGTCTCATGAAATGTTGATGAAGATCTTGAATCAGTAAGTCAAACATTTTGTTAACCCATCATGTATTGGTGCTACTAGAGCCTGCAGTCAGAAAGGCAAGCGTATATTCAGAATATGTGTCAATTTCAGTTAGCATGAATGAAAGAATTTCAACCCTCTTTGGAGCTCCACTGTAATTATAATTAGTTCTTGAGCCTGATCCTCAGCCTTTTCTGCCACCTGGCTACAGGAGATGTGCCTTTTTTTCCCTCATTGCTGCCAAGGAGGCCTTCTGTCTTCCATTCTTTGTCTTAAATTAGTAATCACCATCAGCCTTTCCTTGTCTTTCTCTGATTCATTAAGAGCCCCAGCAACAATCATCAAATTTCATTGTGTTTATAATTGCTGTCTCTCCCGAAATCCTCAAACCCCTGTGATATTGTACTTTACCTTACTTTTACCATGCACACAAGTACATTTGCTTCTGTCTGCAATCTATCCCAGTTCTCCCACAGTGAAGATTTTAAGTCACCTGGTGACAATGTGCAAAGAGACTACTAGTTCCAACCTACCCCCAAATGATTTACCCTTATTCCTTGCCAGCAAGCAAGCACTATAACTCCAAAAATCCCATTTTAGTTTCTGCTTCCTAGAACTCATCCTGGCACCAATGCCATATATTGGCTTCCTTGGGAAAGTCTTCTCCGAGGCTCTGAAATGGATATTTGTGTGAGTTGGTTTATTGGATAATTTGCTAAGGAATATTACTTGTGAAGGGAGTGAGGGACATAGGACCAGGAAGGAGAAGTTGAATTGCATTGTAGGTGCAACAGGTAATTTTCCAGATTACCAGGGGATTACTGCTAGGCAGCCCAAAGCAGCAGATGCCTAGTAATCTTCCCTAGGAATTCTTTCCTTTTCATCTTCTTGAGATGCATATTTTATACAGATTATAAGTTATAGATATGTATCTGTCATTAGCTCTTCTGTATAAGGATAGATGGGTGTCTGTGTGTGTATGTACATCTGCTCCTATTTACGTAAACATCGAGCCACCTTTTGAATTTCACATCAAGTAGAAGCAAAGCACTTTGGATTGGAGTTTTTCTATTTGCTTGTGTTTGCTTGTGGGGGAAGCCTCTCTAAGTTAATTATGCTTGCTTTTCCAAGAGAATAATATGCTCTCAGTCTGGGATAATTAGGCAGTCTAATTAACCTTTAAAAAAAGCAAAACATAGCTTTATAGTAGCTATATCCCCTTCATTAGGTTAGTTTGGCTCATCTTAACTGGCATAGTTAATATTGCTGATTTGCATATCTTTTCCCCTGGTATTTAGCACCATAACTTGTAATGAAAACACATTTTAGAGCACACTAGAGATTGAGTTAATGGAATTGGCTATATCACAAGCAGAGATTCTTTCAATGGCTATAGCTCCATCTTCATATTTACTGCAAGGCACTTAAAGGTACAATTTAAAGTGGGAAAGCTTTTTGAGTAATCATTTTTTTAAATAATTAGCTTAGGAATAATTTGGAAACTATCTCTTGCAGCACTTTAATAATGTAAAGTAAGCTATTTCTGGAAATGTTAATGGAAAGTAAGCTCCTTGGAGATTGCAGAGTTAAAAGATCCGTAAGAATGGCTATTAATTATGGCCCAAAGCCCTCTTTCTGTTATTAGGCAACACAATTATAAAGCAAGATATTGCAGCATTCAAAATTCATAGTACCTTTCCCATTAGACACGGAGATAATCTAAGCCAGTTTGTAATTCAGGCAGTGGTAAGAGCAGACCTGTCATAAATGGAAGGACTTTTATCTCTATCCTTGCTGTATTGGCATGCAATTTCCTTTGGCTTAATGAGGGGGCATGCAACAAATATTTAGAATTAAATTAGCAAATATACCCTATTCAAGAATTCCAGTATTAAAATACTAAAATTACACACTTCTCAGGACATACTTTTCTTCTAGTATATCAAAGAAAAGCACACATTTCACAGGATCAGTGCAGAAATGCCTGTAAACTCTTGGATGTGTATCTGTCCACTTGTTTTTGATTTATTTATTTATTTATTTATTTATTTATTTATTTATTTATTTTAGAGGGAGGGGGCATAAACAGGAGAGGCAGAGAGAGAGAGAGAGAGAGAGAGAGAGAGAGAGAGAATCCTAGCAGACTTTATGCTGAGTGCAGAACCCCATGTGGGGCTCAATCTTATGACCCTGAGATCATGACCTGAGCTGAAATAAAGAGTTGGCCACTAATTGAGCCACCCAGGTGCCCCAGTATCTGCCCTCTTGGAAGTGTTCTCAGCCTCAGGCCTCAACCCTCATCTTTCCCCATCCCCCACCTTCCCTGGTCTGTACAATCATCTTCTCCTTGAACAGAGTTCTGGGAACATTTGGGATGTGTCTCAAATGTGCCCAATAGGTTTTGTCTTTTCATTTTCATCTCCTGTACAACCAAACTAGTGATAAAACATCAGTTTCCAGAAATCTGATGGATTCACCAGCCATAGGCTACTCCCACATTTTCCTTGGCTTAAAAGCAGGAGTATATTCTGCTTGTGGCTGCAGGGTGTTTTTGACCTCCATCTCTCTGCATCTTGCTTTTGACCAATCATTGGAATCACAGGTAGTATCTAACAAGGTTATTTTTATACAGTGCTCCCTGCCTAAGTGGGCCTTGCTCATTTCAAAGAAACGCTCCAAGTGATCTGCTAAAGCTTTAACATTCTGCAGGAAAAATATATTACAGTTTGTAATAGAGAGCCTGTAACAAATGTAAGACAGCTGTGAAGGCAGAAAAGAGAAAGGGTCTGACAACAGCTTTTAGACTGTTCTGCTTATCTATACCTCCAACTGATTTAAAACAAAAGAATTGTAAATCCTTCTTCTGTACACACTTCTATCTGATATTTGTCTTCTCAATAGGTGAGCTTTTTAAAGAAGAAGACTCCTTTGCAATCAACGATATTTGTTCTCCCTTTTTTTACTTAGTGGCCCAAACCCCAGAGCATAAATGAATTAGAGATTTGTTATTAATTGAGAGAAGTTTTAGTAATTTGCCAACAACAGAGGCATTGCCTAATCTCATTGCGGACATGCCAATGGCTATACATGTGTGAAATTAAGTCAGTTGAGCCTGAGTCCTGCCAGCCTATCTATTTTTATCTTTAGACGATGTTCTCTGTCATACAATCCATTAATGGCTGCTATCGAAGGTTTACTGTAATATACAGGACACTGGCAGTGTCCCTTTGATAGCTCTTCAAATGTTCCAGGAGCTGGGATCAGAAAGTCAGATTTAATAGCTTACAAAATTTATCCCAAGCGAGTGAACTCTGAGTGAAACTTGACGGGATGAGCACTGGGTGTTTTTCTGTATGTTGGTAAATTGAACACCAATAAAAATTAATTAAAAAAAAAAAGAAAAAAAAAGAAAAAAAAAGAAAAAACAAACAAACAAACAAACTTGTAATCTTGGCTGAGGAGAATGGATGTGTTACTGACGGACTCAGATTTTGCTGGAAAAGAGGCTTTAAGATGTCACACCAGGAGCTGTTTCAGCACCTGCTGCTGAAGCACCTGTCAATGTGCTCTGTGCATTAGAATGAAGAGTGATTCAGGACAGAAATAAAAGGTGAAAAACTGAAAATGTCAGTCCCTCAATCACCATCAAGAATTGGTTAGTAGGAGAGCCCTTCTTAACTGTCTTTTTCTGTTGTTTGAAAATAAGTAGGTACTATCTTGCTGTTGTTTGAATAAAGGAAAAAACATTGGGTAGAGAAAAAAAAACACCTAAAAATATCAGTTGTTGATAATAAAGGTGCACATTTACATATTCAACCATGCAGCACACATATATTTAGTGTCTACTACCTCCTAGGTGCTGAAGATCCTATAGTGAGTAAGACACATAGGTCTCAACTTTCGAGGAGTTTAGAGACTACTGTGAAAGAAAAGCAGTAAAGAACTGAATGTAATAAATATGTAAGATAATTTAAAGCACCCGGTAGATGCTAATTGAATGATTGTTAGCTAAAGAAATGGAAATGATAAGATGCTATTAAACAAGGAGAACTTGATATGATCTAGCATATCAGAGGCTGAGTGGGGAAACACATCATTCATAGCAATGTCCTGTCTACAGGAGTAGGGTGCTGCTCCTAAGGCATGCTTTCTTCATTTCACATGCATTTATGGAGCACCAACTGTAACATGAAAACAAATAAGGAAAAGTTGTGGATTGCTGAAGAGGCCTTGATTAGCTTCAGGAACCTTCCTCTCACAAATGTTTCCATTCTTTGTTCAGGTGGGATTGAAAATACTCAGGAGTTCCATTAAAAACTGGCACAGACAATCGGTTTTGCATATCCAAGAAGAGTATGCTCTGGTTCTTGTCTTCCAGGAGTGAAGCCAGCTATGCAGATGCATAACTGCAAGAATACCTTGTGAGAGCTGCACACAGGAGATTCAGGAAGAATGGGACACTCTCAGAGATTACCACTCTGGAAACCGATTTTATTTGTACATGTTGTCACAACCAAGGAAACAATCATGCCTATTTGGATAGTATTATAAATGCTCATTGCACCCTGCTCATCATGAAATTGTGTGTATTAAAATGGAAGCCTAATTTGTCTTATGTAGTGTATCAGAGGTCTTTTATAGTAACCATAATCAACAGTATCATGAAGTGTTCACTCATGCCCTCAAGGCAGTGAAGAACTAATAGCCCATACTTGAGAATCCTGATCTTTCTCCACAAGAAGTTGGTAGTGCAGGATATCTGTGAATCAAGATAGAGTCTTCTCTAAACACTTGGGACAAGAGCATAACTGAAATCCCACAATCCATACACTGAATTATGGAAAAGTTGTATATCGCACTAACAAATTTGACATATATGCCTTCACCATGATAAAACATGTGTACAGGTATGTTTTTATTTGCCTCAAAGTCAACAAACTATCAAAAAATTGAACTCCATTGTTGCATGTGTTTGGGTGTTGTTTTGAAGAGCCAGTGGTGTTTACATAAGCAATTGTTTTATTGTGCAAAATGTCCCTCTGCAAACTTGCACAGTTGTGTATACTGCAATAATTCAAAAAGACCTCTGAAATAAAGAATTGAAACCAAAGAGAAGCAAGAAATTGGATACTCAGCACTATTGGGAAATGATAATTCATTTCATTCATTTTATTAGGGCCCATTGTATTTATTTTTAAAGAATATTTTATTTATTTATTTTGAGAGTCAGATAAATAAAATAGTGGGGAGAGAGGCAAAAGGAGAGAGAGAATCTCGAGCAGACTCCCCATTGAACACAGAGCCTGATGCAGAGCTTGATCTCAGGACCCTGAGATCATGATCTAAACCAAAATCAAGAGTCAGATGCTTAACCAACTGAGCCACTCAGGCACCCCAGTTCCCATTGTATTTCTATCTGTGGAGACAGATGAGACAAGTAATTTTGTCTTTCCTCTTACCCATGGTTCTTCCCTATTAAATCTTTTCCACACCCCAAAACAGTCCATCTCTAACCTAAGAAGTGACATAACCTAAAAATTCTACAGATTTTGAATGCAGTTCTTCTTGTCTGGGCATGGGGCAAGAGATGTGGAAAAGCATTTTCCTGGGCCCAAACGGTGCTGGTATATGAGCAAGCTAATTAGGGTTATGAGTCTATCTATGCAAATACTATATACCATATCCAAAGTGACAGAAGTGTCTATGTATTTTGAATGAATATAATTTTGGGGGTGTTTGTAATATGTGCATCCCTCTAAAGAATATACTACAGAACAGGGGACCCTCTTGCCTGATCTAAGGGGGTACTATCTGATCAAACACTACTCCCAAGGCAATTGAGTGCTATCATCATCAAGAAAATTGAAAAATATCAGGGTAATCAAAATTCGGTGTATACTTGTATACTGTATATTCTTATTTATAACCTAGTAATTGAGTAGTGTATTTTTAGAAGTGTCCAATTCTTTTCGAATCACTCTGTATAAGGAATAGTCTAGTCCCAAATATGCAGTGATGCCTATGGGAAGATAGGATGGTTTTTCAGGGGACATGACCATTGGATGATTCCTTTTTTTTTCCTTTTAAGATTTTCCTTATTTATTTGAGAGAGAGAGAGAGAGAAAGAGAGAGAGAGAGGAGCACAGGGAGAAGGACAAGTAGACTCCATGTTGATCATGGAGCCCACCATGGGGCTCAATCTCATGACTCTGATATGGTGACTTGAGCCAAAATCAGGAACTGGATGCTCAACCAACTAAGCCATCCAGGTGCCCCTGGACTGAAGGAAGAGTAGAAATTGGCCAACTGGAACAAATGCAGGAGGGCATTCCTGGCCAAAGGCAAACAATACACAAAACTCCACGGAGGTATGTCCAAGCAAGTGCAGATATTTTGGGTGGTTGAATGCACATAGATGAGCTGGAAGAGGAAGATGAGAGTAATGGTCCCATCCCAGGAGAGATGACAAATACTGAATTGAGGCAGAGGCAGGGGGGAAATGCCACAGTAGTGGCAGTTGGACAGATATTAGATACAAGGGACTCCCAGGTTCTGGCTGGAAAGGTTCTGTAGTGCTCCATGCTCTGGCTTCTGCTTGTAGCCAGTATAGTTTTGGCAATATGGCAGTTAACAGATTAGGTGCATGCTAGTATGACCTCACCTTAAACCCTTGTCAGTAAGATCCAGTGTGATTCAGTGTGTTAATCAAAAGAATGTACAGTCCATTCACTGCACAGACCCAAGGCATGAATGGAATTTTTCAAAGGCAATAGAACTCCATACTAGGTAGCTGTCATGTGCCCGTTCTGGAATGAGAAATTAATAACCTCCTAGAACTGTTCATTATAAGATTTGAGTAAAGAAAAGATGATTAAATCTCTAAGTGATAGACTTGCTGATTTCTCTGATTCAGAATGATTAAGATCAGCTGGCCAAGGGCATGAGGACTCCTACCTTCCCAGAGGGGAAGTACCCCTCTGTGTTTGCCTGCCTGCCTGCTTGGCTGAATATGTCTTTAGGGGGACTTAGAGGCAACGACCCCATCTGGTTGCTCACCCTGATGTTTGCTTCACATGGAGCACTGAGTGGGGGTGCTTCAGACTTCAGTGTTGCTGCAATGCACCACAGTGTGGGTTCCCAGCCTCATGTCATCATGTCTCATTTGAATGATTTCTTTGCCCCATCCCATAGGGGCACCTGGGTGGCTCAGTCAGTTGAGTGTCCAACTCTTGGTGTCTGCTCATGTCATGATCTCAGAGTCCTGGGATCGAGCTCCACCTGGGGCTCCCTGCTCAGTGTGGAGTCTACTTGTCCCTCTACCTCTGCTCATTCCCTCTCTCACTCTTTCTCTCATAAATAAATAAATAAATAAATAAAGTCGTTAAAAAGGTAAAGTATAATCAAAGCAAGTTGGGAACTATATAACCACAGTGGCTATGATTCTGAATACAAAAGAAAAAAAACCCAGCAGAATGTCAAGAGTGAGACTACTGAAAAGACTTGCTCAATACATCTTGATTTTCTTCCTCTGGATTCTTCCCCATCTGTGCCAAGGATTTTTGTAAAGACTCAAACATCCTGACTCATCTATTCCATCAGTCCCAGTGAGATGTTTTACTCCAAAGGGTGGGGTGGTCCTCTGTGTGTCCTGTTGTGGAGGAAGAGGGAAATGTCTTCGTTGGGAGGTTCATTTGTAGGAAGAGAAGAGAACAGCATCCCCTTCCTCATTTTCCTCCCAGGTGCGTCTGCTGATGTCCCCCTCCTCCAAGCAGATGCCCCCTCACTTTCCCCATCAATGTCATCGGGCCTGGATGTGTGTTATGATGACACCCTCCCACCTCCCCAGAGAAATGAGGGCTTAGAAGAAATCAGACATACCCGTATTACTTTGCTGAGGTTACTGTAGCAAAGCGATCGCGTGGCTGAGACAACAGACATTTCTTTTCTCATGTTTCTGGAGGCTTGGAGTCAGAGATCAGAGCATGGGCAGGGGTGGTTTCTTCTGAGGCTTCTCTCCTTAGCTTGTAGGGGACCATCTTCTCGATGTGTCCTTGCATGGTCTTCTTTCCGTATCTATCTGTGTTCAAATATCCTCTTCTTTTAAAGACTCCAGGCCTATTGGATGAGGGCCCACCCCTCTGGCCTCATTTTAATGTAATCACCTCTTTAAAGGCCTTAACCCCAAATATAGTCACATTCTGAGGTCCTGGGCTTAGGACTTCAACATATGAATTTTAAGAGGGCTCTTCTTACCTCCCTCTCTTGCAAGCATCTATTGATAGAAAGCTTGGAGCTGGTCCTTTGGGGGAGTTTTTTGGCCTTCACTTTATCTTTGAGTCTCAGCCAATTGCTGTGCTTCTCTTCATACCAGGTCACCAGCCTCCCTGGGACTGAGTTTTCACCCCATGGACTTGTCTAGGATGGAAGTTTCTCTTTTGAGAAGCCAACCTTTTTGACAAGTCTCTGGTGCCTAATTAATGTTCACTATTTTCTTTTCTGGATTTGTCCCTATGTTCCCAGCCTCCTGGGGTCCCTGGCTTTAGCTTCCCATGGCCAAGTGTTCATCCAGTACCCCACTCACTGGAGGCCTTAGTTTCCTGAGAATTCTGTTAAGCCCACTCAGCCAACTGAACATCCTTGGCCAAATCATTTTTTCAAGGACTGGGGCTCTAGATCTACAGAAGTCTTCTTCAGTGGTTAATGTCTATGGAAGACAAAGTATCCCTACTCTTTAGCCTCTTCCCTAGTCCCAGGGAGTAGATACTGACTTGTTATTTTGCTTTCAGGATCCTAGGTCTAAAATGAAGGCTGAGGATTCAGAAAGTGTGTGTATGTGTGTGTGTGTGTGTACAAAAGATGTGTGCATTTCAAAAGGAACCTGTCTTCCATTTTTCTTCTTTATTATAACCTCTTTGCTGTCCTTTGCTAAAGAAGCAACGTGATTCTAGCATGCATCTCCCAATCGGTGAAGAAGAATGCATGGATGGTGTCCTACTAATGTGGGTCCCACATTCTGGAACTCTGGCAATTTGAAGAAGAGAAAATAACACAAAAGGGGTTGTGTGGGTTAAGCGAGTTTGCTTCACTGTGGTGGTCTTCAATCTCCTCGTCTGTAACTAGAGTTAGTAATGCTTGCCTTCCCCAAGTTGTTTTGAACTCTGAATACTGTGAGTGAGAATCTCTGCAAACTATAGTAGACTATAACAAGTCAGAGTTTTCAAAAATGTACATTTATGATTAAAACAACCGTCACCATATGGTGTGGGAAGAAAGAAAGGGCTGAAAGGGAAACACTGAATTATTATCCCCAGAAATTTTTAGCTTTGCAAGAAACACGCGTTAGGAATTATAAGGGCAGACAGATTTAATCAGGGGTCCCTACAAAAGCAATCAAGATCAAATGAACTGTAATTACAGTAATCACTTCGTGAACTTTAATGCCACGTTCCTAATTTCAAATATTATGAAGTCCTGCATAGTGAATCAATCTGTCATTGCAAAGATAATAAAATTTTCATGTCTGATGAGATATATTCTATTTGACTGAAAATTTGTCATTCTTTTCATCAGCAGCCTCATTAGGGTCACTGTTTTATAATTTTAATTAAAGTGAATGAATCCTGTGAATATATCTATCATCTCTC
This sequence comes from Vulpes vulpes, assembly GCF_048418805.1. Taxonomy (NCBI): domain Eukaryota; kingdom Metazoa; phylum Chordata; class Mammalia; order Carnivora; family Canidae; genus Vulpes; species Vulpes vulpes. The sequence continues at coordinate 94,647,262 of NC_132793.1, read as the reverse complement.
TTTCTCTTTCTCTCTCCATCTCCTTATTTATCCACAAATGTTTAAAATAATAGATTTAATATAACCGGTTATGCTTATACGACTCCCCTCCAAATTTCTCCTTAAAGGTTATTTTCTCCAAGAAGCCCTCCCTAGTCCCCAATTAAATCAGGTTCTCTGATTATCAAACCCCACAGTGGGCCAGCGTCTTTCTGTAGCGTGTCCCAATCTGTAGTTCTATCTTTACTTTTGTGACTATGTGTTTAATGTTTGTGCCTCACGGTCCAGAATGGAAGACTCAAGAGGGCGGAGAGATTGACCATGTCATCCACATGGCCTTATGGTGGGACCCTTAGATTCAATCAACCTCACTCCCTGTGGCCTGTGAGGTGCTTTGTGGGTTGAGGTCTATTTCCCATGCCACCTCCTTTTCTGTTTTCCAAAATCCCTGGCACATTTCTACTCCTGGTCTATTATACTTGATGTTTTCTCTGCCTGGAACTTTCTTCCTCCAGATTTTGCCTGGCTGTCTTCCATGCAAAATGTCATCCAAATGTCACTGTCTTAGCAAGCCTGTCTCTGATCTCACACATCAAAACTAGAGATGCCCCCCTCTGCATTCATCCTTAATCTTATTTCCTTCTTTTGTTTTTCTTTCATGCACTTGCCACCGTATGAATTATCTTTCTTATGTACACATCTATGTTCTTAAGTGTATTTTTGTATATTTGTTACCTGATCCCTTCTAAGATGTGAGATATCTGAAAGCAAAACTCTCTTTGATTTAATGATGCTTGATCTTTGTAAGTACACAAATACTTGTTATATGGATAAATACACGATCAATACCTATTTGAAGGTATATTTTGGATGAGTGAAATGATCAATTACTAAGTGAACTTTATTTTATTTATTTATTTATTTATTTATTTATTTATTTATTTATTGTATATTTTTTTCTTGGAGTTTGATTTGCCAACATATAGTATAACACCCAGTATTCATCCCTTCAAATGCCCCCCTAAGTGCCCATCACCCAGTCACCCCATCCCCTCACCCCCCTCCCCTTCCACTATCCCTTGTTTGTTTCCCAGAGTTAGGAGTCTCTCATTTTGACAAATTCTCTGATTTTTCCCACTCATTTTCTCTCCTTTCCCCTATAATCCCTTTCACTATTTTTTATATTCCGCATATGAGTGAAACCATATAATTATTGTCCTTCTCTGATTTACTTACTTCACTCAGCATAATACCCTCCAGTTCCATCCACGTTGAAGCAAATATTGGGTATTTGTCATTTCTAATGGTGGAGTAATATTCATTTTTATTTTTCTTAAAGATTTTATTTATTCATGAGAGACACACAGAGAGAGGCAGAGACATAGGCAAAGGGAGAAGCAGGCTCTCTGCAGGGAGCCCCATGTGGGACTCAATCCCCGGACTCCGGAATCATGCCCTGAGCCAAAGGTAGATGGGCTTAACTGCTGAGTCACCCAGGCATCCCTAAGTGAACTTTATTATAACAAGTTTATTCAGGTAAGATTTAAGAAAAATTACAACTCATGCTTTGGCATTCCATTGAAAATAAGAGTTCTGTTAGGAACTGATTTGCCTCTGGATAGTCACTTGTAAAAGCAGACAGGACTTCTCAAGTAGATATGAATTCCATTCGGAAGTGGGTGAAAGGTGTTGATGCTACTGGGCCCAGGTGTTCCTCAGCTCCTTTTGGCTCCTGGCCATGCACAAGGTTGATATGGCTCCAAATTCCTAACTGGAATGTGTCTTCAGAGTTCTGTCCTTGAGAAGATTCTACTTTAGGTCACAGTCCATAGGACTCCCCGGCATAGATTATTTGTGAGTAGAAACAAGGATTAAAATCAATGCCTTTGAGGAGGCCTGGGTGGCTCAGTTGGTTAAGTATCTGACTCTTGATTTCAGCTCAGGTCATGATCTCAGGATTGAGAGATTGAGCCCTGTGTCAGGCTCTTTGTTCAATACATTCTGCTTGTCTCTTTCCAACCCCCCACTCAAGTTAATAAATAAAATCTTAAAAAAAAAAAAATCAATGTCTTTGAGGCCAGGTAATTGTTCCAAATGGATTCACTGTGAATGTAGGTTTTATGTTGACTCTGAGCCATGCCCTTTGCACTCTTTCCTTTGAATATCTGAGGCCACATGGTCTTTAGCTGAAGAGATGGTCCTATGTAGACTCAGACAAACCCCCTGGAAGGCATGGACACTTACAATGCTTTAGCTCATCACTCCAGACCCCAGAACTGAGTTATATTTTCCACTGTATTTCTTGACTTTGACGTCTAGTCTTGTTATAGCATCTTCAAGGATTCCATTACTTTGCTGTGGTTATTGTTGATAATTCACCACTTGACCCTATGGAAAATTCCTGAAACCAGTGCTTTGCTAGTAGCCTCTCTTGACATTCTTCCTGCAGCGAGTACATCTCTTATTCCACAGTTATCTTTGTTTATCCTGGTAACAGCACTTCCACAGTATTTTTTTGTTTTTTTATTGATAGTGGTTTAAAATCTCCTTAATGTGAGTACTATTTTTTAGTAGTAATATGCATATATTTACCTTTTAAGAATTTTACTAAAATTATTTAATGCAACTTAAATTTCTATATTCATCTATAGGTTTTATCTGTTATGGATTGGAATTCAATCTTTCTTTGTTTCTTTGTTTCTTTGTTTCTTTCTCTTCTTTCTTTCTTTCTCTTTCTTTTATAGCAGCTTTATTGAGATGCAATTCTGGTAGTAAGAAATTTGTCCTCTCATAAAGAAAGGGAATTCTAGCAGGCAATTTTAAATACCTTTTAGTTTCCTGAAGGGTAAGAGTATCTTTGTCAAGCAAGGTAGGTCATTTGGATCACATCTGATAGTTTATGCTAAGGGAGATGCTAAGTTATGCTGAAGAGATGATATTTGGTCATGCCAGAAAGACCAACCAAGTGAGTAGACAGTTGGGGCTTTGAAGTACCTGATATCACTAACACCACTTTTGGGCAAGGAAGAAGGCCTGGAAATTGACTTCAGCCATATGTGCCATGATTCCATCAGTCGTGCCTACACAGTGAAGCCTCAACACAATCTCTGGCACTGAAGCTTGGGTGAGCTTCCCTGACAGGCAATACTCCATGTACATTGTAATGCATTAATGCTGGCAAGGTAGCACATCCCTGAGGAAGGTAGAAAGTCCACTTTTGGAAATCCTTTATACTGCCCCCTTTTTAAAAAAATATTTATTTTTTTATTTTAGAGACAGTGGGGGGGGGGGGGGCAAAGGGAATAGGAGAGAGAGTGAATCCTCAAGTAGACTTCCTGCTAAGCGCAGAGTCAGACACAAAGCTCGATCCCACAACCCTGAGACCATGACCTGAGACAATATCAAGGATCAGTCACTCAGCTGAGCCACCCAGGTGCCTCTTTCAGGCTGCTTCTTACATATCATTTCCTTTGGCTGATTTTAATTTGTATCCTTTCATTATAATAAAACTATGATTGAAAGTCCAGTGCTTTCCTGAGTTCTGTGAGTGATTCTAGTGAATTATCAAACGCAAGGTTGGCGGTAGGAAGCCCTATAATTTGTACTCAACTGGTCTGAAGTGAAGGTAGTCTTAGGGACCTCCAAATTCATGTCTGGTGTGTGAAGTAAGAGCAGTCTTAGGGGGACTATTTCTTTAGACTGTGTAGGTTCTCTAAATTTCTTTGCAAATTCACATAAGTTCAGTGGCATTTAGTAAATATACAAAATTGTGGACAAATCACTACTAATTCCAGAACATGTTAATCACCCCCAAAAGTTTTGTACTCTTTTTTAAAAGATTTTATTTATTTATTCATAAGAGACACACAGAGAGAGGCAAGGACATAGGCAGAGGGAGACGCAGGCTCCCCAGAGGGAGCCCCATGCGGGACTCAATCCCAGGACCCAGGGATGATGACTTGAGCCAAAGGCAGACGCTCAACTGCTGAGCCACCCAGGTCCCCCAGCTTTGTACTCTTTAGCATCTACTCCTCATTCCCTCTTTTCCTCCCACTACCAGCCTCTGGTGACCATTAATATATTTTCTAACTGTACTTAATTGCTTATTGTTATATTTCATTTAAATGGAATAGTACAGGAGTGCCTGTATACCTCAATGGTTGAGCAACTGCCTTCAGTTCAGTATCCTGGTATCCAGTCCCACATTGGGCTCCCCGCAGGGACCCTACTTCTCCCTCTGCCTATGTCTCTGCCTCTCTCTCTGTGTCTCTCATGAATAAATAAATAAGATCTTAAAAAAATAAATGGAGTAGTACAATATTGTTTTTTTTTGGTGTGTGTGTGACTGGCTTCATTCACTTAGTATAATGTTTCAAAGATTCATTGATGTTGTAGCATGTATCAGGACTTCATTCCTAAATTATATTCCATTGTGTGGATATATGACATTTTGTTAATCCATTTATCAGCTGATGAACATTTAGGCTATTTCCACTTTGTGTCTATTATAAATAGTGCTTCTGTGAATATTAGTGTATGAAGTTTTGAGTAGACATAGATTTTCAATTCTCCTGGATATATACCTATAGTGGTTCATATAGTAATTTTATGTTTAACTTTTTGAGGAGTTAGCAAACTGTTTTTTTTTTTTAATTTGTTTATTCATGATAGAGTGAGAGAGAGAGGCAGAGACACAGGAGGAGGGAGAAGCAGGCTCCATGCCGGGAGCCTGACGTGAGACTCGATCCTGGGACTCCAGGATCGCGCCCTTGGCCAAAAGGTAGGGTATCACTTGCAGTTTTAAGTTGGAATGCCTGTTAAGGGAAATGCTTAGCTCAAAAAGTTCAAAGTGAAATTAGACCTCTAATACCTTCAACTATAATCTTGCACGAATGTTAAAAGAATGGAATGTCAGGTATAATTGCACTTAGCCAACGGAGTATTTGGTTTTTAGGAGGGAGGTTATCTGTCATTTCTGGAACCATGCAGTGTAATTAACCATCTGTTTTACATATAAACATAAATTCTATTGACCCTACTTGTCCTTGGCATAACTGTTTTTCCAAATATACCCAGAACCAATGTAATAGAGGATTATGCTGACTTACTCTTAGCATCATGTTGAAAGCTTCTTCCTAGGAACAGATTTTTCTCTATACATGTTTTAAATTTTTTTAATTTAATTTTTTTGTTTTTCCAAGTGTGGATTATGAATGACAGATATTTCAGATAAACATTTGATAAATTCATTCTATATTCCAGGAAAATGAATTAGCATTGGAATAAAACACCTGAAAGGCAAAGCCATCTTTATTTATTATTATTATTAAGTACAAGCTGATCATTGGCTTGATTAGGTCTTTCATATAGCCTAAAATTATTGAGACTCATTTTCAATTTTCCTTTTCCAGTTTGAGTATCAAAACTTTATGCCCAACGCAACATCATTTGCCATAGAAAATAAAGTTACTACACTCATCCAAATCAGACAGCACTTTACTTCATGGAGACGAAGAGGTATTCTGAATGAATAACTGTGAGAATGTGAGTTGTCTGAGAGTTATGCTCACAAAAATCTACCATCCTAAGTGAGGAGATATGTAATACTATGAGTAAATAGGTGCTGAGAGGAAGTGGAAACCTCGAAAGCTGTAGTTAGAAAGCTGTAGTTAAGGCTTTCCGGAAGTCATCTCAGAGAGGTAGTTTGGAACGGATGCAAATGCAACTCAGGCATCTGAAATCTTATTATTTGTGCTTTCTCTGGACAAAGCTCATGGAAAGTAGATGGTTCACAGTCAAAGAAGTATGAAATCAGAAGAGTACCATGTCATGGGCAGCATTGTATACCTGCACCAGCAGATAGTTGGTCTTGGCCAAGTAAACTGATGCATCTTACTCGTTTGGGCCACATTATTCCTTCAGAATGTGGGGAATCTCTCAAGCCTCCATACCTGAGAAGCAATTGTTGAGAGTAGCTGATATTCTTTACTTGAGTTTCCTACTTACCAAGTGACAATGATTTTCCATTTCATGCTTTCTCCTTGTAATAAGGGAATGAGTTTGTGAGTCTTATTCCAAGAATGGTAGTTTTCCATCTTACATTAATATGTTGGAATTCTGTTTATTTTACTTATCTATTTATAAATATATTTTTAAAAAAATGTTATTTATTTATTTTAGAGCTAGAGAGAGAATGAGTGAGAGAGATAGCACAAGTAGAGGGGAGAGCAGAGGAGAGGGACAAGCAGACACTGCGTTGAGCACCAGCCTGACATGGGGTTTGATCCCATGACCTCAAGATCATGCCCTGAGCCAAAATCAAGACTCAGTGCTTAACTGACTGAGCCACACCAGGTGACCCTGGAATTCTATTTAAATTTGACCTTGTTTCTGAGAGAACTGCTTCTGCTGTTCCAACCAAGTCTCCCGGATCACTAGATTTTGGACCGCAGGGAGTTCACTTTGTCCTTTCTGAGCAGCTGTCTGGTCTTCATTAGGTGGCATTTGACTCACTTTATTCACCTGAGATATGCGTCAAAGAACAGGATACTGTTAGAAGAAATTAGGCAGTGAGGCAGGTTTGTTTTCTGTTCTTTTAATCTATCAATTCTGTGCCTAGTTCCTCAGTGTCAAGTTTATTTTCTTCACCTGGCAATACAGCTTACCTAGCAATGCAACAAACCAGTCTCATCAAGGTGTAAATGATGGTAACGTCATCCATCTTGCCATCTACATGTTGCTGTACTTTAGATTGGAGCAAAAAATGTTGGAATTATCTATCTATCTATCTATCTATCTATCTATCTATCTATCTATCATCTATCTATCATCATCTATCTATTTAAAGGTTATATTTATTTATTCATGAGAGACACACAGAGAGAGGCAGAGGCAGAGGCAGAGAAAGAAGCAGACTCACTGTGGGGAGCCCAGTGTGGGACTTGATCCCAGGATCCTGGGATCACAACCTGAGCCAAAGGCAGACGCTCAACCACTGAGCCACCCAGGTGCCGCGAGATGTTGGAAATTTAGACATCACTAAGCTATACATGTTGTGGGAGACAGTTTGGGTATTCATTCCTATCCACTCTGACTCATCTTCTGGTGCCAAGCAGGACGACATTTCTCTGATTTCCTTTGCAGTTGGCATCTTGTGACAGGTTCTGATAGTGGACTGTGAGCGGAGTGATGTATGTCTCTTCTGATCTAAAACATTTTGTGCTGGTGCAAGATCCCCCAGAACTCTCTCTCTTCTGGGCAAAAGAGAAACTTTCATCTTTATGTCTATGATCAAAATGACAGTCCCTCCAACAGCCTGGGTTCCTGAGAGACTGTGTGGAGTAGTACAACGCTTTTCTCCTCACTGAGTTTGTATGTGTGTCATTTTGTGTCATTTATGGATATGGACCATGAATAAAAAAAAATACTATTCTGTTTTTTTTTAAGATTTTATGTATTTATTTGTCAGAGAGACAGAGAGTGTGCGCGAGTGTGTGCACACAAACAAGGGGAGTGGCAGGCAGAGGAAGAGGGAGAAGCAAATTCTCCACTGTGCAGAGAGTGAGTGCGGGGCTCAATATCAGGACCATGGGATCATGACCTGAGCTTAAGGCAGATGCTACCCTAAGCCACCCAGGTGCCCCCAAAATGACTATTCTTATATTATTTACTACCAAAAATTGAAAATTTTTCTGTTATCTCAGCATCATTTGGACCAGTATGGTATAATAGAAATAGAATGTGAGCCACATACGTAATTATAAATCATAAATTGTTCAGTAACCCCATTAAAACATAAAAGTAAATAGGTGAAATTAATTATAATAATATATTTTATTTACTCCAACATTTCCAAAATATTATACTTTTAACATGTAATTAAGGTAAAGAAATCACTAATGAGGTGCTTTTTTTAAAAAAAAAAAAATCCTGAGTGTTTATTTATTTATTTTTGAGATTTTATTTATTCATGAGAGAGACACAGAGAGAGAGAGAGAGAGGCAGAGACACAGACAGAGGGAGAGGCAGGTTCCATGCAGGGAGCCCGTTGTGGGACTCCATCCCAGGACTTTAGGATCATGCCCTGGGCCGAAGGCAGTCCCAAACCGCTGAGCCACCCAGGCTGCCCATACTACTGAGTCTTTAAAACTAGATGTGTATTTAGCTGTAGTTCATCTTATTTCAAACCAGTTATAGTACAAGTGCTCAATCTCCACAGGTGGTACTATCTTGGACAATGCAAGTCTATACCATCTTGGCTAAACATATAAATTCTGTAAGCAGAGATTCTAAATGAGTTATGATTTATCATCCTGGGATTGTTATTGTGACAAAATTAAAGAATTCTTTCATTCATTATCTTTAACTTCTGGACATTTCTCTTTGCATGTTTCCCCAACTATTTGGGAACCCCAAGGGCTATCTTTGTTGTGTGAATCACAAACCATAGCTCTTCTTTATTTATTTTTTATTTATTTATTTATTTTTTTTACCATAGCTCTTCTGAGGGCTTCTTGAGTTGTACAGCACACTGTGATGTGAATATATACAGAATACTTTGCTGGGTGCAGGAGACAGCCACAGGGTTATAAAGTTTTACGCACTGGCATGTTGAGCTGTTTACTCTTCAGGGAAGGCCCACAAGTAATAATATCCAATTCAAGCAGACACCTGCCAGGGCATTGATACTTCATCCATCTATTCTCTGGATGTTAAAAGAAGAGAGAAAACATAAAGAGGCTCAAATACCAGAAGCAATACTTTCAATTCAGTTTAATACCCTATGTGTGTCTTAGTTCAGATTTCCTCTGAAGCCCTGAGAATGGATTTCAGTACAAGTAGTCCACCTGAGCTGTGCAGAATGGTATAGTGACACAGGAAGGGGAGTGTGCTCTCGTAAACCAGCTGCCACTGTGGGCAATTAGTATTTGACTCTGAAAAGAAAGTCTGGAGAATGGTGTCAAACACAAGGTGTGAAATTAACCCAGTCTAAGCACAAGCAGGCTGAGGAATTTACAAACCAGCTCTGAGTCATGGGTTGTGGGTGTTCCCAGGGGAGGTTCGTTCCTGACACTCCCAGGCAGGAGCACCTGCAGCCCCAGAGACTTCAAGACACATATTCAGAACCTACCCAGATAAAAGAAGTGATAGGTTAGACAGCTATGGGTGAGACATTGGCAGAGGCTGTTCTAATAGGACGTTCATTTCAATATTGGAAAAAATCATAGAATTATGGAGCCAGATTTGACTAATCAAGCCAAGAAGGAGGATTTCGGAGGACAGATTTAATACAGTGTTACAAATTTAGGTTAAAAAGGGGAGAGTTTGAGTGCCAGTGCTAATCTTTAATGAGGAAATTGAGGTGTCAGAGATGAATGTGGCCTCAGATCTTACACTTGAGATACCGAATGCCATGAGGCTTTGCTAAAAGTTGACAACAGTTTTGTCGGTACAAAGGTATGAGGAGGGGCTGACTACTGCTCTTGGACATCATGGTGGAGTGGCAACTGAATTGATGACCTATATACTCTGCAGAGGCTACTCAGAAGAATTGGACCCCAGACACTGACACACTATAGACAGAGCATCCATCCGGCAGATTATACACCCTGCTAATTTGCAAAAGACATTTCCTCCTTGATGATTTTTTCCCCTTGATGAATTTTATAGCTTTATCATAATCAGCCATTTTTCCCTGAAAGCACCCATGATGTCACTTTGATATCACTTTGATACAGTAGATAAAGGGTAGAGCAACATCCTGGTCCTAGCTTAACAAACTCAGTAACTATCAATCTTTTTGGTTGGGGCAAAACTTATCTTATATTTCAGACTTAATATTAAATATTGAAGCTCTGGTAATTAATCCTCTTGTTCCCAAATTCTGAAAGTATCTTGTGGAGGAACTGTAGCTCCCTAGGTAAGGTGTACAAGTACCTTCATATTGTCAATCCAGTGGAAAAAGTTAAGCTATTTTTTCCCTTCCTAACTTGTGTCCTATTCAGAGAAATAAAACAAAATTCAATGATCAATTATTTAGTTAACATCCACTTTTTCTAGGTTTCAGACAGAAGGAAGAGGGTAGAGATAAAACAAATATAAGTAAGAGTCTTATAACTAGACCTCAGAAGATATTAAAGTCTTTCGTTAAAAAATATTAGGATGCCTGGATGCCTCAGTGGTTGAGTGTCTGCCTTTGGCTCAGGTTGTGATTCTGGGGTCTTGCATCAGAGCCCCCCAGGGAGCCTGCTTTTCCCTCTGCCTATGTCTCTGCCTCTCTCTGTGTGTCTCTCATGAATAAATAAATAAAAATCTAAAACAAAAGTCTTTCATTAAAAAATATTTACTGTGAATATCTTATGTGTCAGGCTTGGCTAGGTGCTGAGGATATAATGTGAACAAGATAGATGTAAGCCTCGAGCTGGTGGGGAACCAAGATAAGTCAAAAAGAAATTATAATACAGTGTGATACATGTGGTGATAGGATGACAACAATATGTCTCAGGAACTGAGTTTTTTCTCTCCTTGCTGTTAGCCATTCCATGGCCAAATTGGTTGAGGATTTTAGTGTTATCACCCTGCTGGAAAAAAGAGAAATATCCATCAGTATCAATAGGATGATGATCTAACAACTGACTATGAGTTGAATTTTAAGAGCCCAAGATTGCTGAATAATTCTTGCTTTGGCACTCGATTCTATTTGCTCAGGTGTTCCAGAGACATTCTAAGAGGCTAGATCTCTAGAAGAAGAATGCCCCAGTGATTGCAACTCTGTGCCATTTTTCAATGGAACAGGATTAAGAGAGAATAATGTGAATGTATTTTTTTAAAGGTAAACATGCCAAATGGATATGGGGAGGTTTTCATAGTATTTGTAGTAGGATCTCTGGTTGAGTTTTCATTGTCTCTACATCTTAGTCAGTCTGGGCAGGTCGGTTGGGCTTGTGAGGCAGGTCTATCAGGAATCTGTTTTCATGAGAGTCTCCCAGTTAAAAACTTATTTCAGGGAAGGAGGGAGTCAGGCATAACCATAGAGTTGGAGGGGAGGAACAGAGTGATATTAGTGCTGAGTGATGAATAGCACTTCAGTTAGAGTCCATCTCAGCCACAAGGAAGGACTTTTGTTTTCATCATAAGACGAAAAAAAGTTCAAAGTAAAAACTGGCAAAGTTATTTCTCCAAAAATATGAGTCAGGGTAAGCCAATCATATCAGAATATAAAGGGGGAAAGGTAAAGGTTTTGTCCTAGACCTCTACCCAGCATGGGCAGCGTAGGGGTCTGATGTACTAGAGTAGTATTAGGAGGGAGGTGACAGACATTGCTGCTACCTCCGATGGAATTCTGAAACACATGGGGGAAGAGGGCAGAAATTTCTTAGTACCAGTAGGCAAAGCTCATAGCTGTGACAGCATTGTAAGGTGTAGCTAACTCAACCATTGCTACTGTTCAATGCTGGCAGTAGCAGTGGCACCCAGCAGAGATGTGAGCCTGTTAGGGATTTAGCAGTGATGTTCCATGGATGCTGATGTGCCTATACCTGAGCACATGGGAGACATTCCCTCAGAACTGCTAGGAACCCTTGTTGGTGGACGGGAGGCTTTACAGGGAATAGAGTTCCTTGCATGGCACCATCATCTTCTTGGAAAGACAGTCTCCTGACATTGCAGGTGAGATGCTATGGGGTCTTCACATAATTACAGCTTCCTCCCAATGGCCCTTTGGGTCTTTAACATTCCATCTTCTTTTCTCCCTCTCCACCAGAGCTCATTATTAAACTTGCTATTTTCTGCCCATCTCTTTCAACAATAAAGCTGGCTTTTTTTGTTTAGTTCCCTGCCCCCACCATCGAGGGTCCATCGAGATAGATATTGCCCTTTCACCTTTGAATTGGGAAGTTTCTCTTTTCATCCCTTAATTAGGGTTTAGCTCCTTTGATTACCTTTACCTAAAAAAGTCAGTACAAGAGGGATATAAATGGCTGTGTACTTCGGTTATCTCCACTAGAAAGGCAAAGTAACCACATCTTGGTGATTGATTTCAAGAAGTCCAGAAGATTGTGGGCCCCACTAGGACAGGGTGTAGGGAAACACTAATATGGAAGCACATCTGAGTGCCCTCCACCCCCCAGGCTGCCAACTGCTCTGCATCCTTGTATTTGAAAGAGATAGACTATGACTTCTTGTGACAGCTTGGGAAGTTTAGAAATTTCCTAAAGAAAAAAAAAAAACTGAGTTCATTTAGGTTGACAATTATTAGCAGTTATTTCAGTAGGTCTGATTATAATAGGTGAGTGAAAATTTACGAAATAAACAGCCCTTTTAAAAAGCCTTGGGAATGAGCATACGAATTTGTCTCTTTCTGCTGAGTGACTGACATTAAACATTCAAATCACTCTTCACATTCATTATGTGGAGTTTGAATAGATTCGTATAATCCTAACCTGCTGTGTTCTTCACTTGCTAATCTCTTCCAACACCAGTGGAATATTAATGATTGCAGAGCCATAACACTTTCCATAACCTCTGCTATTTATTCTGTGACAAAATTAAGTACAGTCTGTATTTAATTACTCAGCATTGGACTTCAGCAGGAAAGAATTCAATTTTGTAAAATAACAAACTTTTGGGTAATGGTATGCATAATCAATGCATATTTTGTTCATTCAGTGGCTATCTTGAGAGCAGTCATTATTTCTTTCCCTGTTTAAAGGAATGTTACACTTTTAAGGTCACTGTCCTCATAGCTTTCCTTAATTAACAGCAAGAAAAGAAATGAATTGAGCTTTGGACATTTCTTTTCTGGTTTTAAAATCATCTTTTTGCATTTAGCATTAAGGTCACAGATTTTTGAGGCCAAAGCAGGGTTTTTCCTGGATATTTTTTTTTGGACCACTTCTCTATTAGAAGTAGTAAGAGGTGGCATATTTTCTTTTTGTCAGAAAAACATGTATATACGTGTGTTATTATCCAGGGCTGAGAAAAAATAAAAGCCCTGATGACAAAGGACAATTCCTCCTTGACACGAGAGTACATTTCTACGCTAATAAGGTGACCACCAACTATTGGAGTGCCAGCTGGTTCCTTACAAGCATTTATTTGGTTAGGAAAAGATAGGTACTGGAACTTTGCTTCAGGCTCTCAGATGTTGGTGTAGCTCTATGTGTCTGGTTTTGCTTCCAAATTAAGACCTGAGTTTTAGCTGTAGTCTTCTAGGTCCAACATGATAGCATTATCCAAGAATATTTTCTTCTCTTCATTATTATTATTATTTTTTTGCCATTTCTCATTCCTTTCTTCCCTAACTGTTCTCAAAAATAGTGTGGACACACAGGATTTCTCTGAAGTCAGAAGGTGGCCCCTGAAAATAGAGCCCTTTCAGTGTGGTTCACTCCAAGTCGCCTTTGAAGACAATCACACTTTCAGGTTTTCAGCTGAGAAATTGTATTAAGACCTTAAGTTGGTTAACCACGGGAGGAAGGATGAGGGGCTGTGAGATGGATTGCTGGCTATGGGGGGATCGGAGAAAGAGTGAGTTCTGACTTTCTCTGGACTTTTCATCCTTGATATTTGCAGAAATGGGATGAGGTGACATACCTAGACCAATCCTAACAAGTTGGTAAAGTGGAAAGTTCAGCATCTTGTTCTTGGTACAACACTCCCCACCAATCCAGTGTGTTATCTATATTACTTCAGGACTTGCAGGGAAGGCTTTGTTGGGAGAGAGTACTCTGTTTCTCCCCAAGCTTAAGAAGACCAAAGTGCTTCCTTTCATAGAAGTAGAAGCTGCAGCTCTGAAATGCTAGGTGACATACTCAGAGCTACAGACCTAAGATGAAGAGAAGCTCTTTTGAGTTTTATGTCCATATGCTGGTTGCACACTTACCCATCTACAGCAGCCAGTCCACTGTAAAGTCATTATAAGAGGCAGCCCAAAATAACCATATGCAATGAGAAGATAGGCAGTTTTGGTTTTGTGGCTTTTTTCGCCTTTGCTTGAAGAGCACACAGCTTGTCAAAAATGAACCATAGGTAACATAAGACTTAGATCTCCTCAGCTGTTGGCCAGTTGTTTAGTTTCAAGGTTTATTGGTTCAAATTCCTGTAAAATTAGATCCAGGCTCCACCTTTGTCCACCCCCAGCCTTCTCCAACTGCTAACCTTATTCAAGAAGGAATGGATGTTTGCAGCTGGCTGCGTTCTCCTCCTGCCCCCACCTTCCACAGTGTTAAGCGAGAAACACAAAACACATGGATGCTCATGAATAATTCAAGCCCCCAAGAGAAGGCTCTTCCATACTGACCCAACACAAACCTTTCCCATCAATCTGCATTTTTTAAGCTAACCCTGGGAAAGCCAACCTCCTTCAGACGTGCGAATACAAGGCAATTCTGATTTGCAAGCCTAAAAATGTCCTCCAGTAAGAAAATCAATTCAAACCCAAAGTGACATTTCACTTCTATTAAGTCAGTGTTGTCTGGCCTGCATTATTTAATAGGGTGTATCTCTTATAACCTCTGAAGAGTTAAATCTCATGAACAGTAGAGCAGAATACTATCTGTTATAATTTCAACTTTAATGATTGGAAACACAGAATTCATTATTCTGCTGCAAGTAGACTCTGAAATGGTTTTCATTTCAGTCCATCCATCAAAAAGGAACATGCCTCAGAAGATTTTATTGACCTTATTTTAGTTGGGTGACCCATTTGTTTAAACATTTAGAATTATTACCCCAAAGGAACAGTACTCAGGGGCATCCTGCCCAGCCCTGGTTTCCAGGTAGAGGGTGGCATCCTCAGATTTGCAAGGTGAAGCACTACTCAAAGAGAATAGCCAAAAGCCTCAGAGAAAACATGAACTGTCTCAGAGATTTCCTTTCAAGAGGGATACAAGAAGAGTCTAGCAGGAAATACAGGTATGAGGAGTTACTTGCTTGAAAGCTGTAACTGAACATTCATAACTCTTTGGGATTAAATTTAAGGCTACTGTAGTCACTGGAAAAAGTCAAGATTAAAAAGTAGTTCTGGGGTCCAACTTACAACTGCCAATTCGATGGGTTATTTTTTCCCCAAAACTATATTAGCTGATTGGTTGGATTATCTAATACGTAGTTTATTTGGAGGTAAGACATTTCCCTCACTTGTAAAATGGATATAATAGTAAGTGAAAATAAATAGATATTTATAAACTTGAATTGGAACATAGAAGGACGAATTAGGTCAGGGTTTGACAAATTATGGCCCACAGGCTAAATCCAGCTCATATCCCATTGCTGCAGATAAAGTATTATTGAAACATACTTGTTCCATTCATTTTCAAAGTTTCCACATCTACTTCCACATTACAGTGACAAAATTCAGTGGTTTGGGAAGAATTGAGTGGTTTCAAAAGACATCATCAGGCTGGAAAAGCCAAAAACTGTTTACTCTTTAGTTCTTTTTTTTTTTTAATTTATTTTTTATTTATTTTTTACTCTTTAGTTCTTTATGCAAATTGTTCATCAATTCTTAAGTTAGATTACTGTACTCATGACCCATGAGAGATAGTATCTACAGATCCTTTGAAAGAACAGGGTATTTATTAATTCTAAAAATCAGAGAAAGTTGGCTTGGAAATATAATGAAGGCTACATTGCCAAAGAAAAATGACAGTTAATGACATTATATTTTTTAAAGATTTTATTTATTTATTCATGAGAGACACAGAAAGAGGCAGAGATATAGGCAGAGGGAGAAGCAGGCTCCTCGCAAGGAGCCTGATGTGGGACTCAATCTCTAGGCCAAGATCATACTCTGAGCCAAAGGCAGACACTCAACCCCTGAGCCACCCAGGCATTCCAAGTTAATGACATTATTATAGTTGAAGTGTTAACTAGGTAACACATAGGAGCAAAAATTTGTTTCTGGTGCCATAGTGAAGGAAATCACCAAATTCAGAATTTGTCGACACCACTTATACCAAGTTTAGGAAACTGAAGTTTAGTCTAGTCCAAGTTTAGGAAACTGAAACCAAGATATATGGAACATTTATATTTCATCAGATTTTGCTATAGTCTAGATCAGGGGTGGGTAAAATTATTCTATAAAATCCAGATAGTAACCTTTTTAGGCTTCTCAGGCCAAGAGATAAAAACAAGCAACTGTTCTTGGAAGGCTAATCCATTTATTTCACTGCTGTTCATACAAGGAGATGTAGGGCGTAGCTTGTTGACATCTGGGTTAGAGGAAAGACTCCTTACTACTTCCACTTCTTTTGGTTCAGCTTCTGTGCTCATTAACCTTTCTTCTAATTACTAAATGCTAATTTTATCCTACTGAGAAACCAAAAAAAAAAAAAAAAAGGACTGGAAATATTGACTTCCAGCAAAGCGAAAAGCTACCCCCAACCCCACTAGTGTGTCAACACACTTGGATCCTCAAAGCCTAGCCTAGTGCCAGGCATGTGATGGGTATTTAATAAATATTGCTGAAAGAAGGGTGATGTTGCCAAGGCAGTTCTGCCCTGTGATGGCCCATCTGGGCACACAGCTTGTTTCCATAGATAAAACTTCCACTTATAGATCTCTGACTCTAACAGACATTTGAAAATCTAATTTAGCAAATATACGAGGTGACATCAAATTTGTTCTCTTGTATTATTGCTGACATAAGAGGTAACCTGGCGCAATGACCTGATTGCTCTTGCTATTCAGGCAGCTTTCTAGCTTTCTTTAAAGTCAGTAGGTGATTTAAATAAGGATCTTTTCTACCATCTTATTGTTGAAGAAACTGTTTTTGAGCAGATAACACTTCCTTAAGTAGTACTTACTTTGGGATATCTTGTCTAAATTATTAGATACTTATTTTATTTTATTGGGAAAATATCTTTCCATCGTAGACTATCACTCATTACCTTTATGGAAAAATATGAATGAAACCATAATTCCCTCTTTTTTGAGGCTTAGGCTACATCTTCTTTCTAGCTTTACTGTTTTTGTTTGTTTTCTGGCTCTGTTGTTTTTGACACTTACTTATCAAAAGTTTTGGCATCTGACCCAAAATATTTCTCTCTCCCCACATCCTTGCTATGATCATGGGTGATTTCAGTTTCCAAGTGGTAATTTATACCATGATCTCTCAGTTTTTTGACCCTCAGTGCCAGGGTTTTGTCCTCCACCTCCCATTATATCTCTGCTCAGGTCATCATCCACAACTGCCTATACCCTGGGAGCTCTGATTTGGTGATCCCATTATTTGCTTGAAATGTCCCCTGGTCTGGTGTCTTGTTCAACCTCCCCAATTATAGCCAATCTTCAGACACATCAGGGGTCTTGGTCCTTGGATACCTTTACCTTCTCCCAATTATTGATCCTGCTCACATCTTTCTTTATTCCCAATGCAATTTATATTGCTCCTTTCCCATAAAGCCATTTATTAACATTTCTTTGGCTTTAAAGGAAAGGTCTTTTAAGATTCCTATTTGTCAATAATTTTATATTATGACTCTTTTGAAAATTAATTTCAGGGCTTTGGCACATTCTAGAATAGTAGGGCAGGACAAAAATATGATTTTTGAAAATCCCTTATTTTCTTTATAAGGGAATGTTCCTTAAAAACATCTATTTACTCTCCTTGCTTTATCTAAAGAGTTCAGCTGTGTTTTGAGCATTTCAAGATGTATCTAGATAAAGCTAGTAATATTGAATTTTCTACAAATTTTCTCCAGTAAAATCTGGCTATGTAATTACTATCTTTCTCAGAAATATTCACATAAATTGAATTGACCTTCTGGTATTGAAAATCTGAATTAAATGACCCAAGCCATAAAGGGAAATAAATGTAGTAGAATTCTTCTTAATCTCTTGAGTGTGTTTATGCATACCATTGGACTATTCTGCTGGTAATATAAGAGCAACGTGTCATTTGATATAGCTACAAGCCATAAAAATGAATATTTTTAAGAAATAAAAATCAGACCGAATTCCATGCCTAAGCTGATAAATAGACAAACAAACCAAAATCAAAACCAAAACCAAAAACATAGCTATTAAATCACTGGCACCTACACCCAAACATATGAATAGCGGCTTTAATTCAGAACAAATAGTCATGCATTAATTGACTTTTACTGTTTTCATGAACACAGTAGTTTTGTTTTTATTAATTAAAATAGTGCTTATGTCACAAAATGGGAAAAATAATTTTCTTATTATGTATAAAGGGATTTTTCCTTTTAATCAATTGTGAATGTCATAGAAATTACCTTTAAAGGGATTTTGAACAATATTCTTCATTCTCTCCCGCCCCATTTCCTAATTTAATAAACTTTGCAGACCTAAGGGAGAGTTTAAGAGTAATTTAATAGGAAGAATCTTTCTGCATTTATATTTGAATTATATTTTGTCAAATAAAGAAACATGGAGGTTAATTTTAGTAATGGAGGATTAGGTAATTCAAATCAACCATTTTACTGAAGGCAAGAAAAAAAAGCTACGTAATACCTAAAAAAAGTGTTTGCTTGTAGGAGTTGGCAGGATAGCGAAGGCGAGAACCTCAGAGGCCAGAGCTCAGAGAGCTGAGTCCGTCATCTGGGTCCCCTCTTATAGTGGCAGCTAGGAGGTTCCTTACTGCTTTGACAACCTTGCTGGGATAAGTGATAGGACTTAATAAGATTAATAATGAGTTTAGTGCATTTGCTACATGGACATTCAATACAGAAATTATATTTCTATATTAGAGCAACAAACAGAAAATGAAAAATAATTATTACAAGATATAATCTATACATATTATTATCATTTTTTAATCTATACATGTTAGAAGATTAAATATTTTGGAATAAATCCAACACATGTTCAGGATTTCTTCACAACTATGAGACACTTTTAAGAGAATTTAAAGAGTGATGAAGTGGAATTTGCCAGGTCTTCACAATAGCTCAGCTTCTAATGGTCCCTAAACTGCTTCGATCATTGATCCTAGATCAGTTCAATCCCACTCAAAATCTTACCAAGTTTTATTTTGTTTTGTTTTTCAGTGGAACTTGACAAGCCAATTCTTCCAAAGGACCAGAACACACTTAAAGAAGAAAACCAAATGGGAGGATTATTGCAATATATGTAGTTAAGAGATTAACATATAGGTATAAAGATCAATGGTTAGACAGCACCACCGATAGTATAAAAAGAAGACCCATATGTATATAGCAAATGATTCATGATAAAAATAACACTTCGGAACAGTGGAGAAATGTTGGTCTTTTCAATAAATGCTGTCAAAGTAATTGGATGTCCACACCAAAGGAAATGAAATGTGATCCCTATTTTAGGGCATATACAAAAATTAATTCCAGGTTGTACTGTAGACTTCCAAATGGCTAGTGAATGTGTGAAAAGCTTCCCAATCTCATTAGTTATCAGGAAAACACTCATTAGAAGCATAGGATCACATTACCCAGCCACTAGAATGGTGAACATGTAAAAGACAGGTAACACCAAGAAAGGATATGGGACAAGTAGAACTCTTATGTATCATTGGTAGGAGTAGGATTGGCATAACCATTTTGGAAAACATTGTACTTCTATTTATTAAAGTTAGGATAGGCAAATCCTATGATTTGGCAATTCTACTCCAAGATATATCCTAGAATATAAATGCATGCCTAGGTACCCACAAGAGACATATAAAAAATGTTTATTGCAATATTATTGTAAAGTCCAAGTGTACAAATGACTCCAATCAATGTTCATCAACATTAGAGTGTTAAATCATGATATAATTCTACCATTTTATATGCCTGTAATGTAATATTACAGAGTAATGAAAATAAAATACAGATTCATACAGTATGAATACATAGCATAAATATAATTTTTATTAAAGAAACTAGGTACAAAAGAGTATATACTATATAAGCCCATTAAAATGAAGTGCATAAAATAGGCAACAGTATGCTCTGGGTGGTAAACTATAAAGAAACACAAGTGTTACTTAAAAAAATAAAGATATTAGTTACCATTGGGAACCGTACATTGGGCCTTTATTGGGATTTGATATATTGGGGTTTCTGTACTGTTGGTAACATTCTATTTCTTGATCTGGGTGGTAGTTTTATAAATCATTGATCTGAATTTTTTTTTTTTGGTGCATATTTCTCTCTTTTTTTTTTTCACCATAGTAAAGAAATAAATTTTGATGTTTTTCTTTTTATTTATTTGTTTTTTTATGTGAGAAGACAAATGCCCTACCAAGAATAGTTTTCTTTTTTTCCTCCAAGTAATGATAACTTAATATTTGAATTAGATTCTTGAACAAATAATTACTGAAATATTCATCTTTTATCTCTCTGAAAATGGAAGAATTGGTCTCTACATTAGCAAAGACTTTCAAAATTTTATTGGATATTGAATTGAATTTTAATTTGATATTGGGAATCCACGAGGAAAATGTACTTTTCATAAAGGACACAGGCTAAGTTCACCATGTGCTAACTCTTTCTTTCTTTCTTTTTCTTTTTATTTTCTTCTATCTTTCCCTCTCTTCCTTCCTTATAAGCACATTTGAATTATTGTAAGAAAATCTAAGGAATGAAAATTCATGCCTAAAATAAAAATATCAACGATAAGTGTTAACTTGTTAATGAACATATTAAGACATATATTATTCACCATCAGAAAGTATATTTACCTTGGTGGAAAAATTCAACAGAAATAGTCTGAAACAGCACAGTCTAATAATTTCAATTAGTACATTTTTCATTGTCAAATTAGTTTTGCAAAATATAATCTACCTTTTATCATTCCACATCACTATTTTGGATGACCTGTAAGGTTCTCTATGTAAATTTGTGAATAATCAGAATTATAGGATATTTAAAAGAAATACAGTTCCAAGCCTTTACAAAAATACAGTAGTAATAATCCTAAATTCTAACAATGCCCCCTTGATTTAATGAATAAAGAAGATTCTTTCTTAATCAGAATTTAATTATTTTTATGTAAATGAAAGCTATTATAATACTCTAAAATAGTTCTCTTTAGTTGGTTAAACATTTCCCTCTGAAATTTTGTTTATGTTACCCCTTTGCTTAGCAAACTATAAAACAAACTAAATGTCTTTTCAGCCCTATTTAATTTGCACAGAGACCAAAGTAGCATATCCTAATTTAGCAAGGTTTTATTATGTACATTTCTAAACTTTGTTGACATTTTATTGGTATTTCAGTCTATTAATTCAGATACGCAGACTATACAAGGTATTGATTGTCTAAAGTCCCACAGGAAGATTATCTTTATCAGGTTTATTCATCCACATTTTACAAAAGAAAGTGATTATAGTTCATAGTTTTTGAGAGGAAATAAATCTGTGGCACTGTTTGTAAAGTACAGAATTTATATTTTACATACTAGGAAAGAATAATTTCCTATGTAACTGCAAATATGTAAAAAATCATGGCTGTTTTCTGCTCAGGGTATATACCTTCTTGATTCTTTTTTTTTTTTTTTTTTTACCTTCTCGATTCAATTAATCAATGATTGGGTTTTTTTTCTAGTTTTATTGAGAGATAATTGACACACATCACTGAAGAGGTTTAAGATATACAGCATGGTGGTTTGATTTACATATATATTGTGAAATGATTACCACAACAGGTTCAGCCAACATCCATCTTCTCATGTTGATACAATAAAAAGGAAAGAAGGAAGAATAAAGGAAAGAAAATTCCTGTGATGAGAACTCTAAGATTTGCTCTCTCAGCAACTTCCCTATATATCCTATAGCAATGTTTGCTATAGTTGTCATGTTGTATGTTACAGCTCTAGTACTGATTGGAGCTTTTCTTATAATGGAAATTATCTTTTGACCCCCTTTTTCCAATTCCCTGTCTCCCTACCCTCTTCATTCGGTAACCACAAGTCTGATCTCCTTTTCTAGGAATTTGTTTCAGATTTCACATATAGGTAGAATTATGCATTATTTGTCCTTCTCTGTCTGCTTATTTCATTTAGCATAATGCCTTCAAGGTTCAGGGCCTCTGAGTTGGTAACTGAGCTACTGATAGAAGTCAATCTTGTGACGTGGTATGAACTCAACACCTTCTAGATATTCCCCCCTAATATTCAGTCTAGAAAGAGTATGGGTTATTGATTTGGGAAGTATATGGTTGGGGTTTGGAGCCATATCCCCATCTTCACTGGCCTTGGGTGAATCACTGGTCTAGTAATTGTATTTGCACAATTGACAACATTGCATCCACCCTGCAGAGTTTTTACACCAATGTCTGGAAAGCAATGAAGTAATTCAATATATGAAAAGGTATTATCTGAATGAAAGGGTCCAAACCATTAA
Source organism: Vulpes vulpes (assembly GCF_048418805.1). NCBI lineage: Eukaryota > Metazoa > Chordata > Mammalia > Carnivora > Canidae > Vulpes > Vulpes vulpes. The sequence continues at coordinate 94,624,959 of NC_132793.1, read as the reverse complement.
TTTTATTGTCAAGGGACAAACACCCACAAGGAGAAGGAAGTTGCTCAAGATCACATAGCAGAAACTGGGATAAAATTTAGGTCTTCTGACATCTAACTAGTTGTTCTTTCCACCATCTTCTTTGCTTCCCAAATCATAATGAGTCTTGGCCCAACAACTTACAATAGAAAAAAAAGAAGAAAGAGAAAGAAGGAAATAAAAGGAAAGAAAAGAAAAACAGCTACATTGCAGCCCCTTCTCTAAAATTTCCAGGCTAATTTTATAGATTTAATTAGATTGGCATGGACAAGATTTGTCTTAATAAGAGAACGCATTCATTAGGTTGTAAAGTACAACCCCAAACAGGAGACAGCATGTGACAAATTACAGAAATAACAAGGCTCCGAATGGTCGAGCAAGTGCACCTGCAGCCGTCCCACCTGGGGCTGTGATTTCATTACCCTCATAAACCAAAGCAAGGTCAGGCTTAGTCAGACTTCGATTAAGAGGCCCCCAAGGAGATCCCAGGTGCAAAAGGAACTAGTGTAGATGCAAAGAGAGATATTTGAGACCTCCTCTTTCCTGTCCTGAAGCAGGCCTTGTTGGGACAGCTAACGGATGAGGTTTAGTAAACTAGGTGCAAAGAGTTGTCACATGGGGAGGTGGGCCAGAGGCCAGAAAACTTGGGTTAGATTCTTCTTTGGCCTTTGTTAGGTGTGGGGGCCAGGGAAGGTTTTCATAAACTGCATGAGAACCTAACCTTGCAAGTTTGTTCAGGTGCAGCTGTTCATCTTAGGGGGCAGGAAGAGTAAATCTGTTCCTTGATTTGCTGGTAAGTGGCCTATGTTCCATGAGCCAGGTTGGATGAGAGTGAAGCCAAAATCCTTGAACTTGAGGAATGGCATATGAAGCCAGTTGACCTGGCCACATTTCAGGTATCCCAATTAGATCTGCTTTTCTAAGTGGCTCCTACAGTTTCTAATTTTCCTTCTCAGAGTTGACCATGCAAAACGATCCTGCTTATGGAATGCCTCTTCCAACACCACTTGGCAAAATGCCTTGGGTCAGACTTCAGGCAGAGGTGACACGGAATAGTTGGTGCCAGGCTTTCAAATGTGTTCTGTGTGAGGTTTTCTTAGGGCTTTCTTGAGAGACAATGTGGTTAATTCAGCCATGGTTGGCTTGGGGCAAAATGTTCTGTGGCCTTTAGTTATGCATACATCCTAGCAAGGTCTGAGTTTTCCATTCCATGATGTCCAGAAATTATAGTGGGCATTGAATAAATAGAAGTACCTCTTGACTGAGAATCAGGACCCAAATACTAGGTTTGAATATGTTATGATCTTACCAGGCCCCCTAGATCATTCACTTAATTTCTGGCATCTAAGGTCTACACTATTTTTAAGCAGTTTTATTTATTCCATATCAGGTAAGTGGAAAACCTAAAGGCTGGAATGTGGCTTCACAGTGATTTGATCAGGGCACACTGATGCAGGAGGTGATCCCCAGAGATTCTTGGTTTGAAGGGAACTAGTTCAGATGGGGTAGTTACTGGAAATAACCAAAGACTGGAAAATCAGAGGATGTGTAAAAGCTACATAGAAGGACCACCAAGGGCCAATGGGGGAAACGGTAAATTTTGTCTTCCAGCAGAAAGACCAAGCTTATGGCAGGGAATGGGAGGCAAAATCCTACAGGGCCTGAAACAATGTATATATTATGATGATGTGGGAAAGATAGGGGAGTGACCCACCAGAAGCCTGAGAAGTTGTGTTTTGCAGGAGCTGGGTTCTGGTGCCTTTATTTCATTTCATCTTTTGTTTTGGTTGGCTCTGAAGTTCATGAATATACGCATTTCAAGTTCTTTATTAACTTTCTTGAAATCTGTTTGGATTTTGTTGTTTTTGCTAGAATGACCCAGACAAATGATTCCAAAGTACACCTTGAGGCTCAGTTATTGATTGATTTGGCGAGGTCCAAAGCCTGTTTTGTTAAACCTTAATTATCTAGCTGATTTATGTCCACATGTGCATTACAGATTTTCATTGAGGGAGAATATTGTGAAAGCAAAATAAAATGTGATTTAAAAAAAAGGAAAAAAAGACAGGTGACTGCCAGAAACCCTTTGTGACCATAGCTTGATAACATTGAACTCTCATGAACCTTAATATTGATGATTATTTCTGTGCTGGTGTTGACCTAAAGAGGAAAGCCTTTGGCATAGCTTACTGCAGGTGAGTGAATGTCCTCCAAATATTCAGGATTTGGATGTTAGCTTTGCTTGTTGAACACTTGCCCTGATTCAGTCTAGTGAAGAAATTTTGTGAACCATGGTCTCTTTCTCTCCTTCCTTCCTTTCTCTCTCTCTCTCTCTCTCTCTCTCTCTCTCAATCTCTCTCTCTGAGTAACAGACTGATTCTAACTTGGCCATGAGTTTGAGATGAAGAAAACTTAGCAATTGCAAGAAGAACCTGAAGCACCTATTTCTCTAAAAGCCTGTGGCACCTGGCTGATGTTAGTGTGGCACCTGTGGGGCAGTCTAAGAGTAGTTGGGAATCTGCCACAGAGAAGCTCCCTTCCATGTTATGCTATTGAGCCCATATTTAAACATTCTCCCATAAGAAACATCTAGGAAGGCTCCTGGGGAAAGATCTGAGGCTTCTGAGCAGTCATTTGAGAAAGCCCTCAGTGGGTGGAGGCAGAAGTAGACAACAATTATAGGTGATGTGGGTGGGAAAATGGGGCCCCCACTACTTGGATCCAGGCCATCTCAGATGCTGCAAGCTGGAGGGGGATCATGACCCTCTGAACAGTCAGATGGTGGGAATGAGGGTAGAGCTTATTGTGACCATGAGGTGGATGGTATAAAATTGCAGGCAGAGTATGAGATGGCTAGTGGCTTAGTGAGAGAAACATAGGTGTGTCTTTGATGTAAGAGCAGTCCCTATTGCCAGCTAAGTCATGTTGAGTCGGGCTTTTACTATCTGTGCCCGCTTTCTTATTTATAAAAAAAGAAAAAAAGGAAACTAACACCTAGCACATAGGATTATATAAGAAAGATTGGACAAGTTAACAAATGTAAAATTGTTGAGCTCAGCATCTGGTACTCACTGATAATCAAAATAAGCAGTTATAAGATATTTCCCATTCTTTCAATTTACATGTTTACTGAAATATGTAAATAGAATACGTATTCTGAAATATGCTATGTATTATAGTCTTGCAGGTAGATCCAGAAATAGTTTGCATTTATTCAGCCTTCAAGATTTCATAAGTACTTATATTTTCTTTTTAATTGAATAATTCGAACTTGAGATCATTCTATGCAAAATATTTGTGGACTACTTTCTCTTTTTACCTGTAAATATATTGGGAACATTTTCTTATGCTAGCAAATAGCTTTCAGAGGCATAATTTTTAATGGCAGTATAGTACTCTTTGAATTAATATTACACAGTTGATTTAAAAAAACTACGTTGCACGATGCCTGGGTGGCTCAGTGGTTGAATGTCTGCTTTTGGCTCAGGTAATGATCCTGGGGTCCTGGGATAGAGTCCTGTGTCAGGCTCCCCCCAGGGAGTCTGCTTCTCCCTCTGCCTATGTCTCTGCCTCTCTCTCTCTCTCTCTGTCTCCCATGAATAAATAAATAAAATCTTTTTTAAAAAGAAAAACTATGTTGCTTCTGATTAAAGAGGATAGTGCTGGTTCTAGTCATTCTCAAGGAGTTATTGATTTTCCAGTATTAGGACCCCCCTGTAAGCACCAGGAGAAAAACAAAAGTTCTATGTGTGTCCTTTGTCATTCCCAAAGAAAAAGCGAGAAGAAAACAAAAGCATTGTCTTAGCGAAGGCACGTTTGATTACATGACTGCCTGTGAGTGTGTGTGTGTGTGTGTGTGTGTGTGTGTGCGTGTACAGAATGGTAGAAAGGAAAACTGATTTGAAAGTCCTAATATTGCCAAGAGGCCAGTCCTAGAACTGCTTTGATATCTTAATGGGATGTGAGGGGCCCTGGAAGGAAGCCAAGAAAGCCAAGTCATTGAAAACAGCCTAGGGGTAAGGGTGGGGGTGTCACACTGCCTGGGTTCCTATCCGGGATTTACTTCTCACAAATTTTGTTATTTTGTGCTTTTAGTGCTATACTGACTCTTTTGTTAGTGTTTTAGTTTCCTCCTTTGTAAATGGGGATAAAAACAATGAAAATTAGATGAGTTAATATATGTAAAGTTCCTAGAACAGTGCCTGGCACATAGTCATTTTATAGTAAATGTTGACAACTAGTATTACTCAGGACTCCGATGAAAGCTCTGGAAACTCAACCCACAAAATCATGAGGATTTGTACACAGTAAATTCTGCACATGAGGTACCCACACAGCACACCTAAGGATGCTGGTGATAGAAATGCCTCCTGTCCATCAGGAGACAGGCTGGAGTGGACGAAGGCATCAGTGCCTGGACACAAAGGAGAAAAGCCGGGAAGCAGAAGGGTGGTGCCTGACCCTCAGCTTTGTGGAGGAGTTCAATTGTGTTGGCACTTTTTCTGAGGACCAGTGACTTTCAAGAAAAAAAAAAAGTCTTCTCTTTCTGCTGTATCTAGCACCAAGCACAAAATGAACTTTTTTTTTAAGATTATTTATTTATTTATTTATTTATTTATTTATTTATTTATTTATGATAGATATAGAGAGACATGAGAGGCAGAGACACAGGAGGAGATAGAAGCAGGCTCCATGCAGGGAGCCCGATGCGGGACTCGATCACGGGACTCCAGGATCGCGCCCTGGGCCAAAGGCAGGCGCCAAACCATGAGCCACCCAGGGACCCCCCACAAAATGAAATTTATATGAAGATAGGTGATAGAAAATTCTAAAGGAAGATAATCATGCAACTTCATGTTCATTTAGCAGAGAATGCCAAAGGATCATTCCATTAAAAAATACCAATTTATTGAGGCACCTGGGTGGCTCAGTCATTTTTCAAAAAAATTTTTTTTAAATTTATTTATGATAGTCACACAAAGAGAGAGAGAGAGAGAGAGGCAGAGACACAGGCAGAGGGAGAAGTAGACTCCATGCACCGGGAGCCCGATGTGGGATTCAATCCTGGGTCTCCAGGATTGCACCATGGGCCAAAGGCAGGTGCCAAACCGTTGCACCACCCAGGGATCCCTGGCTCAGTCATTTAAGCATCCAACTCTTAGTTTCGGCTCAGGTCATGATCTCAGGGTGGTGAGTTCAAGCCTCATGCTGGGCTTTGCTCTGCTTGAGAGTTCTCTCTCTCCCTCTTCCTTTGTCCTTCCCCATTCCTCTGTTTGAGCTCTCTCAAATAAATAAATAAAATATTTAATACAAACAATTAAAAAGAAATACCAGTTTATTTGTAATCTTGATTCACTCACACTTAATTTTTTTTCCCTTCATTTTACATCTAATCCAGTTTGATACTTCTCTTATTGCTGACATGTAACCAAATTCTCAAAAAGAAATATGCTGGCATCAAAGTTATAAGAATAACTGTTGTCACTTAACTGAACTGAGGTGTTTACTTGACTCCAGCTGTTTTCCAGAGAGATATTTACTTCTCTTAATTATACAGAAATTAAAATGACCAAAATAGTTCTTGTCCTATTGTTAAAGTTTAGGGAAAACGTCCCTTAATTCTTAGTGTAATTTAAGACAAGTGACTCTGGTACCTTGAGACCTGCATTTTCGTCTTCTGGCCCTAAGAAGGTATATAACCCCGTCACTGCAAGGTAATCAAACTCCATGTACACTGCTGAACAATGTGATGGTCCCGGGCATGGGAAGGACTTCATTACTGCTTTCCAGTTGCTGACAGCCTGGTTGAAAGTCACAGAGGAAGGTGTTCATGGAGATGAGGTGTTAAAATCTTTACCTAAAAGGTATACGTGACAGAACAGGTGAGTGGATCTTACAGAATGGCCGTTTTAAAGTACAGGAATGGTTTCATGGGGAGAGACAAGAAATACTAAACCTAGGTGGAGCCAAAGGGAGAGCTGTTAGAAAGTATGCATGGGGCTGTGTTGTAGGCGAGTGTTCCCACTCCACCCCGCCCCCGCCCACGCCAGGTGTGCTGCTTTCTCTCTCTCTCCAGTCTATCTTTGCTTTTCTCTGGGTCCCTTTCTATTTCTCTTTGGAGGAGTCTCTTAACTATTATTCTTTTAATACAGCTTCTTCAATCTGCCTCTCTGCATGCCAGTTCATGTGCTTTTTGGTACATATGGCAGATCTGGCTACTCTAAGACTCCAAGAGGGTTCTCTCAGTGCAAGTAGTAGCAGAGATAGGTTATCAAATTAGTCTCAATTCCAGATACCTGGAACAGTGTATTTGGCTCAGCTCAATCAATGGCTCCTCGTCAGCTTCTGCCCCAATCCACTCCAACCAGTGAGAGGTGGGTATCCATTGCTGTAGGGTCCATCCTGAGGGTGAGGATGGGTAACCACCTAAAGAGCTATCTCCTGAAAAAGCAGGCACTCTACACTCTACATATCTTGGTTCCTTCCCTCTCCTGCCAACCTCTTGTTAAAGATGTGGATTCCTGTCAGTGATCATTGTCTGACAAGTGCCAGTGGTGATTGGCCACTAGCTTCAATTTGGTCATGAAGATGCTGTGTGGCCATCATTGCCTTAGCTATCAGGCAACATGGCTCCACTGACCTACCCACAGGGGAGAGTCAGGGCTCAGCAAGTGGTTGCATCAGCAGAGAATCTGTAACATTGGCCTTGCCTTTCTGTTTTCCCCTCTTCTCATGAATCCTCCTATTTTGGAAGTGGTTTTAAGTAAGTATGTCTTAAAGGATTAATAGAAATAATAATTGCTGATGTCTACATGGTATTTTATGGTATTAAAAAAGATTCCATAGATCTCAAATATCACACAAATCCTATCTTATTTATTGCTTGGCAAGTGGGCCAGATACTCTGCTGTATCCTGGGGTATAGTGGAGAACCAAATATTGGAGAGAAAAACCATACAACATTCAAGTGTCTGCATGTGTGTGTGTGTAAATATAATTACTATTATAATAGTGTTAGTGCTATGAATCTAATAAACAGAGTGTTTAAAAATCAATAGGGAAATGATGGTAAAACAGTGAACTGAAGCCTAAAAAAGAACAGCAATATGAAGAGCATTCGAGGCCCAGGTGCCACTGCGCATGATGGCATCAAGGCAGGACAAAATGCAAGGTGTTAAAGGAAATTAAAGGGGAGCAATGTGCCTGGACCATGATGAGCAAGGGGCGAGGGAGTCAGGAGAAGGGTGGATGGAACCAGTTCTTGCAGGGCCTTGAAGATAATGGTTAAGACCTTACATTGGCCAAGGTCATGGTTAGAAATTTTATGAGCAATGTGAAACCATTGGGGTGTTTTGGACTGTAGAATGGAATTAGATTTGTGTTTCTAACTGGTTGCTATGGGGTAAGCAGTGGGGATAGTCCAGGCTATTTGGACCAGGGCTCTCCTTATCTCCAAGCAATTCCACTTACTAGGTTCCTGGTATTTCCTAGCACTTTTCTAAATATCTGGTGTAAAAACCCAAACTGCTTAATGCATAAACCACAATGTTTATTCCTCTCATGCAAGACTGCTCTTACATTTGCTCCATAAAAAGGGAAGCCAGTGTGTCCAGCCATGCAAGTTCCATCAGCTTCTCAATATGCTGGGGGAGTAGAAGACTTGTGCGCTCTGCTGACCCTACTGGCAGTGAGTGCCTGCCTAGACCAAGTGGTGCTGGTTAAGTATTTTCCCAAATGCTTTGCAACAATCTCACAGCTCCTGTGCAGAAAATGAACCAGAGAGGAGAAGGCAGATCCCCACCTGGGTAGATAAATAATGATGCTGAGTGAAGGACTGTTCAGGGCTGACCTGTGTTTCCCCCAAATTCATATGTTGAAGTTCTAACCCCCAGTACCTTGGAATGTGGCTGTATTTGGAAATAGGGCTGATTTTTAAATAATTGATTAAGGTAAGATGAGGTCATTAGGGTGAGCCTTCATCCAATATTACTGGTGTCTTTATAAGAAGGATAGTCTGGACACCGAGAGACAACACACACATGGAGACACAAGGGTAGATCATGTGAAGATACAGAGAGAAGATATTCAGGTGCAAGCTAAAGAGAGAGAACTCTGAAGAGACTGAATCCTTGGTCTTGGACTTCTAGACTATCTCACTTCCTCTCTTTCTGTCTCTCTCTGCGCAGGTACCAAGGAAAGGCCATATGAGCACATAAAGAAAAGGCAAACCAAGAAGAGAGGTCTTTCCAGATGTCCAACACTGCCAACACCTTGATCTTAGACTTCCAGCCTCCAAAACTGTGAGAAAATGAATGTCTGTTGGTTGAGTCAGTCTGTGATATTTAGTTATGGCAGCCCAAGCAAGTTAATGCTGGGATCTAAGTCGAGAAGAACAAAGGAACTTAGCAAACTTAACACCCAAAATCAAATAATCCAGTCAAGAAATGGGCAGAAGATATGAACAGATATTTCTCCAAAGAAGACATATAAATGGCCCCAGACACATGAAAAAATGCTCCACATCACTTGTAATCAGGGAAATACAAATCAAAACCACAGTGAGATATCTCCTCACACCTATCAGAATGGCTAACATGAACTCCAGGAAACAACAAATGTTGATTAGGATGTGAAAAAAGTGAAACCCTCTTACACTGTTGGCGGGAGTGCAAACTGTTGCAGCCACTCTGGAAAACAGTGTGGAGGTTACTCAAGAAGTTAAAAATAGAGCTACCCTATGACCCTGAAATTGCACTACTAGGTGTTTACCCAAGGATACAAATGTAGTTATCCAAAGGGGCACCTGCACCCCAATGTTCATAGCAGCAATGTCCACAATAGCCAAACTGTAGAAAGAGCCCAGATGTCCATCGACAGATGAATGGATAAAGAAGGTGTGGTATGTATATACAATGGACTATTACTGAGCCATCATAAAGGATGAATACCCACCATTTGCCTCGACGTGATAGAACTGGAGGGTATTATGCTGAGTGAAGTAAGTCAATCAGAGAAAATTATCATATGGTTTTATTCATATGTGGACTATAAGAAACAGCATAGAGGATCCTAGGGGAAGGGATGGAAAAAAATCAGAGAGGGAGACAAACCATGAGAGACTCTTAATTATAGGGAACAACTGAGGGTTGCTGGAGGGAAGGTGGGGGGGGGATGGGGTGCCTGGGTGGTGGGCATTAAGGAGGGCATGTGATGGAATGAGCACTGGGTGTTGTATACAACTCATGAATTATGGAATTCTACATCTGAAACTAATGATGTACTATATGTTGGCTAATTGAATTTAAATTAAAAAAAGAAGAGCAAAGGACAAAATCCAAGAGGCTGAAAAGAGCTAACTAAGATAAGGACAAAGGCTGTGAGCTCAGCAATGGAGTCATTAGTAAGGAATACCTATTCTTCCAGTGCTTCTTTTTAAGGCACAAGGCTGGACTGTATTTCCTCCACCCTTTGAGGACAGTGGTGGTCCTTTGACTTTATTTGGCCAAAGGAATGTGAATGAAGGCGACACGTGCCCTATCGAGACAGAAACTTCAAGAGCAGTGTTGTTCACACTCTCCTTTCTCCTCTACCATGGTAATGGACGATGTCTCTCATAGTGGCTGCTCTATTAGCTTGGGTTAACGAGTAGGGTTATGGGAAACAGTTCCCCATGAACCTGTGAAGGATGTATAGTATGGCAGAGAAATGGGTCTCGGTTGTTCAAGTCACTGAAAAATTGTCACCATGGTTGAACCTGACCTATCTTGAGTGATGCACTCATAACTACTGAGCTTCTCCACTCATATTTGGAGAAAAAGCAGAAGCAGCTCACACTGAGGAACTTCAGAAAACACTCCTAGCTATGATGCAGATGTCACCAATGCACCCACTCAAGATCTGGCATGCTAATCCAAGAGCCTGGCTGAGATTAGTGAGCATTTGACAGCTGAACTCACACAGGAACTGTGACTCTCCATATGCTACTTGCAAACACAACATTTGCCCACATACTAGATAGTATTGTCCATTCATTCCATGTCTCGTGATAAAACTGTGAGACTCAGTGTTTGTCTGGTAGTTCAGTTATTTCGGGGAGCTCTTGGACAAAAGTGGAAAGACCAAACTTGCAGTGTTCCCTGAACCTTGTGATTCCTGAATGTGTAGGAGAAAATGCACTCATGCAAATAGTATAATAAGATTAATTTGAAAAGAATAAGATATAGAAGCAACTATAAGAAAAAAGAAACCAACAATATAATACACCAAGTGTAGGGATTAAACTGGTGATTACAGTTGAAGATAAAATTTGGTCCCACACATCCTGGCCTTTGCAGTGAAATTCTGGTTTATGGTTCTTGGAACAACAACAACAAAAGATCCAGAAGATCTGGATTCAAATGTGAGCATTCTCACTTACTAGTTATGTGATTCTGGACCAGTCACTCATTTCAATGAGCCTCATTTCTTTTGTACAAATGGGAATAATAATATTAATGTCACAAGGCAACTGTAAAGGCACATGAAGTGATTTGTGTAAAACATCTGCATGCTGCCTGGTTCAGTTAGAGTTGGTTTCCTTCCTTCTTTCCTTTTTCTTCTCCCCCTCCCTTCTTTTTTCTTGAATAAAGAAAGGGCAGTACTGGGGAGATGTTCTCAGAGCAGTGATCATGGGCTCCTCTTGTAACATGACTCAGTTCTCTTCAAGAATCTCCATGTTCTATGAGAGACTCCTAACTCTGGGAAACGAACTAGGGGGGGTGGAAGAGGAGGTGGGCAGGGGGTGGGGGTGACTGGGTGACGGGCACTGAGGGGGGCACTTGATGGGATGAGCACTGGGTATTATTCTATATGTTGGCAAATTGAACACCAATAAAAAAAAATATATATATATATATATAAAAGAACCTCCATGTTCTGTTTCACCTTCATTTTTCAGCCTAACATGAGCAAGACCCGCTCCTGAGGTCTCTTTCATATGTTGGTAACAGATTATACAAGAACATCTTGTTTGTGCCAACATGCTGGGTTATGTTTCTAGTCTCTATTTTTAAAGGAAATTATTTATGAAAATCTCCAGTGATGTGCTAGCACATCCACTGCAGGTGCATGATTGATACTCACTCTATGGACCCACTCTATGGACCAAATTATTTTATTCTCATAGCATTCCTTTACCCTCACTCAAGCATGGTGCCATATTTGTTGCCTTTTCATGTATAGCCTACTGATCAAGGACCCAGTTCAAAGTGCCCCATCTAAGACAGAGATGGCCTTTGAACTAACTCCGTGCTACGTATGTCAGGGAGAAAACGCAACAGAACAGTGACATCAGCTCACATATGATTTCTATTTTTTTAAGTCTATTCTTAGAAATGTGGATTTTTTTTTAAAAAAACATATATTTATTTATTTTAGAGGAAAAGAGAGAGACAGTGAGAGAGCACAAGTGGGAGGGGCAGAGGGAGAAGGAGAGAGAAACTCAAGCAGTCTCTGCACAGAGCATGGAGCCTAACATGGGGCACTCTCTCAACCCTGAGATTACAACCTGAATTGAAATCAAGAGCTGATAGCTTAACAGACTCTGTGTCACCCAGTCTCCCCGGAAGTGTGTATTTACAATGATTCTATATACTTCTCTCAAATTTAGAATGTAAAGGTGATAGATGACATTAAATAAATCTGTGATTGCCTTCAAATGCTAAAAAAGTCCAAATCAGAAACATGCACCTCAGCCATTATGCACGGCAACCTAATGACTGCAGTGGTGGAAGGCTGGTGAATCAGACACTCGCCCACCTGCCTGGTCCCCACACAGGTGATTCTTGCTGTTCCATTTCCAGGACTGCTGGGCCTGATAAGAGAGAAGGGGCTATCAGGATGACTCTAGTTGTACATGACTTTTTCATTATTCTTTGAATTGTTAAAGCCCCTGGGTTACCACTTTCTAATCTGGCCAGAGGCATTGGTGGGGCTTAGGGGGAGGCGGGGATAGAAAGGAAAATCTTTAGAAAATTGGAATATGCAACAGAAAAAAAATCCTTTGTGAAAAAATAAAGAGCTATGAGAAATGTGTTGAAACATTATATAATGAGTACTATTCTAAATAGTGGCTTGGATTTTATTTTGTGTCAAATCAGTATGTCTTAAACATCTCTAGGTCCTGAGAATTGTGGTTGGTGTCTTGTGCTGCTGAAATTTGATTTGATTGATCCAAACTGGGTTTTGGAGATCCTCTTGGCAATAAACCATTAGAAATACTTTTTTCCTCTTTGCTTTGATGGCTTTAGAAGTGAAATTGTCCTCCATGGAGCATCTGCCATGCTTTTGTACCTGGTCCATGGGGCATGTTAACTCAAATAACACAGATTTTAAAAAGGAAAATGTGGTGTACTTTGTCTGTTTGTGTTTCTTTAATTTATTCTTCATTATGTTTTTAATGCAATTCAGAATTCTTAATTCTGAATGACCATTATCCTTACATTTATTTATGTATTAATTTAACATTTTAAAAATGAGTGACTATCCCCCATGTGCCAGGCACTGTTGTAGGCACTTGGAAGATAATGAATAAAACAGACAGAAGATCTCAGCTCTCATGGACTTACTATCTCCAGGAGGTGACAGAAAATAAAAATAAGTACAAAATGGTAAGTTATATGGAATGTTAAAAGATGTGAATACTACAGGAAAGTGGAAAATCAGAACATGATAAAGGGATCAGGAGTGCCTTGTGAGAGCAGGTTCAATTTTAAGTAAGATGGTCACTGAAGATGACAGTTGAGCAAATATTTGAAAGATTTGAGGATGTTAGCCACATGATTATCAGGGCGAGGTATCTTTCAGGCAGAAGAAGGACTACCAAGTGTAAAAGCCCTAGTGTGTTTGCCATATTCCAGGAACAGCAAGAAGGTCTCCTGACCTTGGAGAAGAGTAAGTAGATGGGAAATAATGGGAATCAAGTCAGGAAATATAACTGGTCCAAATGGGCAAGGGTAGAAGACCATATAGGTTGGTCCATAGAAGACAGCATAAAGACTTAACTTGTACTCCATGTAAAATGGCAGGTAACTGGAGTCCTTTGGATAGAGAGTTTTATAAGAATCATAATTATTTTCTGCTCTTGGATGGGCTTCACTTTGCAATTCTTATATATGTCAAGGTGTCAAACTCATCAGAGTTCAGCCACCAACTACAAAGGAATGTGCAAATGGCTGAAAGTTGTTTTGAAGTTGTATACCAGGCTTTTCCTAAGCAACAGGTTTTCCCCATTATTAGTGGGTGCATTCTTACTGCTCCATCATGCAAAGAACACGTATGAAATCGTCACTTTTGTTTTGTACATCTTACAGTTTGGTTTATGGATTTTGTCTGAATACTATTCAGGTTAGGTCTTAAAAAAAAAAAAGCCCCTACATTAAATTCATTATTTCCTTCATTCTGTTACTCCAAACTTTGGTTTTCTTTAGTTGCCCAAAATATTTTATAGTGAGGTATTAATTCTAGAAGATGTGAGTAGATGTTAGGGGAAAATGGCTTTGTGGTTAAATGGATTTGGCAACCTTTGGCCTCTTAGGCTATAGATTATCTGCTGATTTACCCCATTGACCACATTCCCTAGGTTTTTCTATAAGTATATATATATATTTGCTATGATTTGCTTTGGTGATTTGCAGTCTTTATTGGTAGATTTTGTTTTCTCTTTAAGAAAATACTGATATTCAATTACTTGGTGGTTTTGTTTTCAATTTGGTTATTATTTTCTGACTTTATTTATCACATGGTTAGAAAATTCAGCCTGTGTTAATTCAAAAGCTTAGATTTTTTTGTTCCTAATGAAATAACAAATCCATTTTTTGTGGATATTCTATTTCATTCTTAAAAAATAATTTTATTTATTTACTTGAGAGAGAGTTAGAGAGCATGAACATGGGGAGGTTAAGAGGGAGAAGCAGACTTCCCACTGAGTGAGAAGGCTAATGGGATACTGGATCTCAGAACTCCAGGATCAAGACCTGAGCTGAAGGCAGATGCTTAACTGACTAATCCACCCAGGTGCCCTGGATATTCTATTTCTAATAACACTTAAAAAAAAAAGATTCACTGTTACTTCTACATCATTGTCAGTGAATCAACTCATTCTTTTGATAACTAGTAAGTACAGTCAGAGAATTAAGCACTTATCCTGTTTTTACTATGTAAAATGTATGCATTTCAGAATTAAGGCTGCCAGATAAAATTTTAGAATGCCGATAAGCAAGTAGAAAATTATTATTAAAATGTGTTCTAAATATTATACTAAAAATTTTTTGTTGTCTATTTGGAATTCAAATTTATTAGTATTATCACAAACACAAACACAAACACACATACACACACAGACACCATCAGAGTTTCACACTTACGTAACTGAAAACATGAAAAAGGAACAAGGGACTATAAAATAGCAGTAAGACATATTTTAGAAATAATGAGACAGAATTTCCAGATAGGACATAAAAGATAAAAGATAAAATTAAACAGCAAACTTGACATATCAAACAGCAGATTTGAAACCACTGAAGAGAAATTAGTAAACTAGAAGATAACTCCAGTGAAATTACACAGAATCCAGTCCACAGAGATGCAGAGATGAAAAATATGGAAGAGGTATTAAGATATAGAGAGATTAAGAAGATACATACTACTTTTGACTTCCAGAGGGAGCTAATAAAGAGAGTGGAAAAAGGATAATTTTCAATAATGGGTAAATATTTTTTGAGATTTTGGAAAGAAAACAAACTTCTGATTAGGTAGCCCAATGAACTCCAAATAGAATGGAGAAGCAATATGGACTTAATATATGGTAACAAAACCACAAAATATAATGGTCAAGAGACTCACATATGTGCTTGTTATATGAAACATAATAATTGAGACATAAAGGCACAGAATGGCTGAAGTTAAAATAAATAAAAAGATCATGCAAATACTAAACAAAAGAAAACTCATGTGTTTATATGAATATGAATCAAAATAAAGTTTAAGGCAATACATATTGCTGGAGACACTTCATAAGGCTAAAAGGAACAATTTAAGAGGAGGATATAAAAATCGAATAGCCTGTACTTAATATCATTGTTTCAAATTACACAAAGAAAAGGTTGACAAGAATTGATGAAAGCAGTCCTCACAGTCATTACCCAAGGCTTCTCTTCATATACACTGAGTAAGCTCTCTTGACTTTAGAAAAAGCACTGAGGCTGAAAGAGCATCATTGGTACTTGATATGAGATGTTGTCTGTGTGTACAAAAACTTTCCAGCACCGGAGTTAGGTGACTCCATTGGTTAAGTGTCAGCCTTTGACTCAGGTCATGATCTCAGGATTCTGGGATTGAGCCCTGCATAGGGCTCCAGGATCAGCAAGGAGTCTGCTTCTCCTTCCCTCTCTCCCTCTGACACTCACCTCCATTCATGCATACTTTTTTCCTCTCTCTCAAATAAATAAATAAAATCTTTAAAAACAAACAAAAAATTTTCCAGCACAAATAGAGCTAAAGTTAAAAATGAACTGAGGATATACGGGATAGGACTCAAAAAGTGTTTGCTCAACTGACTTAAGAAAATGTTAATGGATGTTTTTTAGGCAAAAGGAAAATGATATCATAAGGAAGCATGGAGATGCAGAAAAGAATGAAAAACAAAAGAAAAGATAACTATACAACTCAATTTTAATGAAATATTGGCGCTATAAGTCAATAATGGTAATGATGATGACATTTTGTGAGGGTTAAACTGGTTAACCCTGGTTAACAAACAGACAATATACAAACAGACAATATAGTACATAAGTTGAGATATGGTAAATGGGGTTAAAGCGTTTTAAATATCTTGAATTGGTAGGATTAGATAAAAATGTTAACTTATACTAGACTGTAATCAACCATGAACATTTGTTTAAATCTTCAAGGCAACTATTAACACAGTAGTAAAATCATGTGAAACCAGCAAGTTGTTAGAGGGGGTAAGCGATAGTAATACCCTGAGGGAAAAGAAAAAAGAAATACAGAACAGATGAGACAAATTGCCGCAAGAAAAAGATGATACATACAAAATCGAACATATAAACTTTCCTTAAATGAAGATTAGGCTAAATATTTCAGCTAAAAAGAAAAAAAATTCAGAATACATTGAAAAACAATCATTTGCTGCCTATAAGAAACACATTAAGTTTGGAATTCAGGAAAGAAAGAGATGGAAAAATGTTTTATGTGAATCCTAATCAACAGCAAACCAGTGCAATGATGCTAACATTGGACAATATAGATCTTAGGAAACAAATATTTTTAAAGATCAGGACTGATTATTTCATAATAATAAAAGGTTCAGTTTACTAGGAAGACTTATACATTCTAAATTTGTATGCTTGTAATGAGAGCACATCAAAATATATTAAGCAGCTTTATTAAGCACAACTCAAAAGATAAATATAACAATTCATAGTCATTTTGTGATATTTTAACACAGTTCTCTCAATAATTGGTTAAATAAGCAAACACACAAAAAAGCCCATTACTGTAATGTATATATGAACAATGTGATTATCGTACAAAATCTAATTTATTTACATAATATACTGCAAGCAATAACTGCAAAATGCAAAGTCTTTTCAAGAGCAGAGAGAATATTTACCAATAAACAATGTTGAGCCATAAAAATAAGTCTCAACAACAAGGAATTAAACACCTTCAGAGTATTTTACCTTATCAACTGAAAATAAGCTACAAATCAGTAATTAAAAGAAAATACTAAATTTTGTAAATTAGCAAATATGCTTAAAATAACCCACAGGTCAAAACTGAAATCCACTGGGGTGAGAAAACATTTTGAACAAAATGATAGAAAAAGAATGGTAGGATGGTGATAGATCTTCATATAAAGGAAAATTTGTGGCCCTAATTTCATATGTTAAAAAAAAAACACCAAAATCTGAAAATCAATTATCCAAATATTTAACTCAAGAATGTAGAAAAATATTTGCAAATCAAATCCAGTAAAAAGCAGAAAGAAGAAAATTATAACAGAAAACAATGTTACAATAAAACAGATCTTCAACGCCAAACAGTAGTGCTTTGTAAAAGCTAATATAATCAATAACTCCTGTCAAGAATAATCAGAATTGGGATTTCTGGGTGGTTCAGTTGGTTAAATGTCTGCCTTTGGCTCAGGTCATTACCCAGGTCTGGGGATCAAGCCCCATATTTGACTCCCTGCTCAGCAGAGAGTCTGCTTCTTCCTCTGTCCCTGCCCCTGTCCCCACACATGATTTCTCTTTCTCTCAAATAAATAAAATCTTAAAAAAAATAATAATCAGAAGAGAGAGACAAGGCACAAATAACCAACCTCAGGAATAAAAAAAAGAATAGCACAATTACAGATGCTACAACATTAAAAAGTTCGTCAGAGGAAAATATAAACTATATTAGAGGATATAGTAAATTATATTCTAATATATTTGAATACTTTGTATATATAAGTGGATAGACTTCTAAAGTGAACATCTATATCATCTGTTATCTGTTGAAGACACTGAATCAGTATTTCAGTTCCTCCCACAAAGAAAGACCAGATGGCTTCACTGGAATATTCTACCAAAAATTTACCTGAGAAAGGACATCAATATTACACAAACTCTTCCAGACAATCAGAAATGAGGGGAAACTTCCTAATCATTTAATAAGACCCGATTAAGCATGACATCAAATCCTAACAAGAATACTGTAATTAAGAGAAAAGATAGTTCAGTCCCTCTCACAAACCAGTATCCACAAATACTTAAAAATTGTTACAAACCCAGCAATATATATAAAAAATACATAGAAACCAAGTTTAGTTAGTTCAAGGGATGCAAAGTTGATTTGACATTTGAAACCAATATATTAACCTCATTAACAAAAAAAGAGGGGCAATCATGTGGTCATTAATAGATACAGATACCAACTGATACAATGCAATGTATAATTCATAATAAGAATCAATGAAGTACATAAAAGAAGGGAACTTCCTTGATCTATTAAAGGTTACCTACAAAAAGCAAGAATTACTATTATGTAGAATGGTGAAATGTCGAGTGCTTTCTTCCTTAGATTAAGAAGGGAGTAGGATACCCCTTATTAATATCTCTGTTCATCACTGGACTAGAGGACTTAGTCAAATCTGTAATAGTAGAAAGTGAAACAGAAATTATGAACTTAAGAAAAACTAAAACTGTCATTCACTGAGGGTATGGTTGGAATGTGCAGAAGGTCTAAAAGAACCTAAACGTGAGTAATTCTAATTACTAAGTGAATTTTTCAAGGTTGCTAGATTCAGATTTGACATCAAAAACCAAGTCTATTTTGAAGTCACTGACTAAATGATAAAGTTTACTCTTTCAAGATAGAGTGCAGTTTATAATGACATTCAAAATATCAAATAAATGCAAAACAGATCTATTGAGATACATGTATAACCACAGAGAAAATACAAATATTATTACAATAAAAACAATATAATAAGTGAAGGAATATGCTATACTCATGAAGTTAAAGACTCAATATTATAAAGATTTCTCTCTAATCTGATATAAAAATTCAAGGTGATCTTTATAGACATCCCAGCAGGTTGCTTTTTCATGTGGAAATTGACAAGCTGATTCTAAGAGTTATATGAAAACAAAAAGTGCCAAGAATAGCAAAGAATAAGAACAAAATGTGGACTTTGACTCTATTGGCTACCAAGAATTATTAGAGGGGCACCTGGGTGGCTCAGTCAGGTAAGTGTCCAATTCTTGGTATCTGCTCAGGTTGTGATCTCAAGCTTCATGCTGAACACCTCTCCTCAGTCATGTGCCATCTCTCTCTCTCTCTCTCTCTCTCTCTCTCTCTCTAAACCTCTTTCTCCCTAAAATAAACAAATAAATCTTTAAAAAAAGAATTATGAAGCTAGAGTGATTAAGACAAATGAAACAATTAACAGAGTAGACCAAAGTTTAGATGATGGAAGAAAATTACTGTTAATTTTCCTAAGTGTTTTTACAGTCTTAGTACTGCTCATTGGAGTTTTCTGATTTCTGATGTTTTTCTTGTACACCTGGTAAATAATGTTTTATTTTCCAGTCCTTTTGAATTGAGGTATGGCCATATGACTTTCTTTGACCCCTGAAATGGAAATGTGTCATTTCCAGGGCTAAGTTTTAATAATAATGCCTGGGTTTTTCAATCTTGATAGAGACAATATTTAGTACTTAGTATAGGACATTTCCATAACAAAATCTACAATTTGGGTGGCTATTTGGTTGTTGGCAAAGCCTTTATTCAAGGCTCAAAAGATGATGAGTTGTGTAATGCAATGGTGAAATTTTTGCTGAAACTCTTGTCCTTGATATGCATGATTAATGAAGTTGTAGAAGTCTAGTGAAAGAGGTTGGGAACAGTACTTACTGAGTGATGGATAGCATTGGCTGTATTTGGCAAGTTATTACAAGAAAGGTACAAGCCCAGAAGAGAAGCAGCTAGTTTATAAGCAAGAATAAAATGGAACAGAGGTATTTCAGAGACTTGTAGGGTAGAAAGAAGCAGAGTTTTTTTCGAGTGGTAGACTTGAGTGGTAGACTATAAAACACAAAGTAGAAAATGGTCAATTAAAGCTCATTCTTTTAACAAGGAGCAAATCAATGGGTTAAGGTGTCTACGAGTTAAAATTCAATCAGGAGGTGCCATTCACTTAACCTCGTATCTGAAAAAAATGTCTCAGATTAATAATACTAAATGTGTGCCTCTCCCATCTTGCAAGTTCATGGTACCTGGCATTGAAAGAGGGCAAGACCTGGTGGTGATAATATATATATATATATATATATATATATATATATATATATATAGAATATTATCTACCTATCTACCATTTATACCATAGGTGTGGCTATTGCTACATGGAATTGATTGTATTTCTTTAATCTCCATGTTTCCCTTTTTTATTCATGTCTCCCCAGGCTGAAGCAGATAAGCAATAATTTAGCATAACATGCTGGGTAAGTGGTACGAAGGACCAGGAGTATTAGCCAGTAGGCTTACTGTGTTGTTCATTTACTGGCTTAAAGAAAAGTCAGTTACCTTTTTTTTTTTTTTTTTTTTGGGAGGCAGATCAATAAGGGTTGAGAAAATGACTAATGCAGGCAAAGAAGGTAAAACATCTAAATGGGAGCTAAGAACATTGGAAGCCACTGTCACCTCTCTGATTTGGGAGCAAGATGAGGAAAATGGAAATATGCAGTTCAGAATCCAGCACACCAGCTGACTTAGATTTTGTATGCTCTGTGGTACTTCCTTTTGTTTGCTCTAATGTAGAAGAAAAGGCAAGAAAATGAAGATGCTGATTACATATGTTAAAAAGTAAAGGATTGAGAAAAACTAGCAGCAAACGTCTATCTCAAACATTGTCAGCTTCCTTGGCCCCATAAATCGGATGTGGTTGCAAAGAATTGTTTTGCCTCCAAGTTATTAACATTATACAGGTGAAAGGAGATTCATGCAATTAGTATGCTTGCTGCTGTGGCAGCTAAGTCGGACGGAAAAAAAGTGGTTTTAAAATTATGCCTTTGAGGCTCTGGCTTGGGTTTTCCATAATTGGATACAAATACGAAGCCCTGGAAGGGAATTACTGTGAGATTTAGCATGGGATTATTTAATCATGGATTTAAAAAGGCAGAATTCTGTGGGTGCCAAGAAACCACAGGATTGTAAAGCATAGTTGTGGTTACAGAAGAATGAGCTACCACCTGTATGTCTGCTGCACCTGGTTATCAAGAGAATAGAATTTGTTTATTTAGTCATTGATCCATCCATTCCCTCATCAGGACATGATAGAGCATCTACTGCATCATAGACAGTGTTTTGGGTTGAACTGTGTCACCTACATAAATATGGTGAAGTCCTAACCCTTGGTATCTGTGACTGTGACTTTATTTGGAAATAGAGTCTTTGTAGATGCCATTAAGATGTAGGTCATGGTGAAATGAGTTGGGCAGTTAAGTCAGCCTGACTGGCGACTTTATAAGAAAAGGTCAGGAGAGACAGATAGACACACAGAGGGAAGGGTGTCTTGTGAAGATGGACACAAAGATTGGAGCAAGGCAGCCACAAGCCAGTGAATGCCAAGGAGTGCCGTCAACATCAGAAGCCCTGTGGAGCCTTGGAAAGATTGTTTTCTAGAGCCATCAGAGGAAGCATGCCCATACTTTTAGACTTTTAGCTTCTAGAACTGTGACACGATAAACTTTTTGTTGTTCCAAGTCTTCAAGTTTGTGGTCCTTTTTACAGCATCCCTAGAAAACTAATTAATATACCATGCAGTATGTGGGGTGCCGGGCGGACTGAAAGGAACATGTTTCCAATCTCGCTCCTCAGCAACTCCCAGCCAAGTGGCTGGGATAGGAACCAAGATTTCAATATCTGAGATGACAGCTACATCGAGATATGAATTGGTACTTAGGGAAGCACAGAGGCAGGGCACGAGAAAGGTTTTCAAGGGAGATGCTTTTAAGGTATATCTCAAAAGATGGTTAGGAATTTGCCAGACAGATCACAGGATATAATATCCCCACTTCAGAAAACATCATGCCAGAGAGAGCTGGAGGGAGGAGCAAATAATTAGAAAAGGAATTACCACCTTGCACGAGTAGCAACAAAAATGAACATGTTTCTCATCTTTGACAATGATATCAATGAAGTTGATGATGAAGATGTGTCGTCAACATTTGCTGAATTTCTGTTGAGGCAGCTACTCTAGTATCAGATGTTGTCTCATTTAATTCTCTCAGCAGATCTACATAGGAACTATTTACCATCTACATTTTACCAATGAAAAAACTAACTCTTGAAGAGTTTAAATAACTGCCATAAAGGCCTCGCAACTAGTAAATGGAAGCAATTCTTGATATGCCCTTCTTACTCTATGGCATATGTCTTTTTAAAAATCATAAGCTTGAATAAAAGTCAGTGCTCTGAGTTTGGTTTATGTTCTAGAGTTGATGATAGATTTCTTGTTGCACATGAATTGTCTAACGCTTTGAAATTAAATTCTTCTCTAGGGGGACTCTACCCACAGTCACATCCAACACTCCATTCATTCATTTATATTCATCCATTCAACACATGTGCCAGGCACTGTGCTAGGCTCTGTGTGCCAGATGACACTGTGTATGCAGTTTCTTTTACTACATTGACTATTTGGCTGATTTCTGTTTTTTTTTTTTTTCCTGTGGGGTGGACCCTGTCTGAATTCTACTTGTTAAAAAGCACTGGATGCCAACCAGATGAGTTCCTCCCACTAAAACTGATCAGCCAACTGCATGAAATAAAGGACAGTCATTCTTCTGTAAATAGGCTGGCAAATTTCCTTTATTTTCTATCTTTGCTTATTTTGCTTCCTATTTTTTATTTTGCTTTTCCTTTTTTCTTTTTTGCTTAGCACTTGGCACTCTGAATGAATATTGGTAGCTTATATACGTCTTAGAGTTTCTGATCACTTCCTGAGAATATCTAGTTACATATAAATGCGTAAGGTGTTAGAATGACACAGTATCCTTTCATCCCTTCTAGTTTTCAAAGGATTAAAATATGATTGGTAGACTGTCACAGCCAGGCTGAGCCTAAAGAGACATGATGACTAACATAAAAAGGACATTAAGTAAAAACTGAGGAAATCTGAATCAAGTATGGCTTTTAGTTAACAATAGCGTATCAATATTGATTCATTTTTTATGGCAAATATACCACACTAATGCAAGATGTTAAAAATATGGGAAACTAGATATAAACTATATGGGGATTCTCTGTCCCTCTTTGCAAGTTTTCAATAAATCTAAAACTATTCTAAAATGAAGAAGAATTAAAACACAATTTCTGTCACAGCTCTTTAAATTTCTATCTGGATAATTCCCTGTCTGCTCCTTAATTTGAATTCTTCCGGATTTTTTCAGACATATTTCCATGACTTAGAAAGAGCTGCCTTAGATTGTTTGCAAGAGCTTGTGTTAGAGGCACTGAATCTTTGTCTGTGAGGCATCTCTGTCAAAAATGAGAAAGTGGTAGATAGGAACAGACAAGGAAGAGCCCTGTCCAGTACTCCGTGAAAAGGTGAAAAGTATGCAAAATTCCTGCCAAGAAGCCTTAAGGAGAATTCCTCCCTCATTGAAATTTATTGACTATGGTAACTCAATCTATGTCAGAGATGATATTAAAAGCCATATAGCACGGCACGTCTATCACAAAATCCCAAGCGAGTACTTTCAGCATGAAGCTTGTCAGAAAAAACAAAAACAAACAAACAAAAAAAAACCCGACTTCTTTCCTATTGCTTTTTCAACTGAAGTTTGTTTTTATTCTTCCATGTAAAAGTAATAAAGATTTATTTTAGAAACGGTAAAGTTAAAGAAATTGAAAAAAAAATCTATTTTTTTCCACCTAGAGGGGAAAAAAAAGCTGCTGATGTTTTGGTGTATTCCTTCCACTTTAAGTAAGTGTTGCTGAAAGCTTTTATTAAAGCTTTTTTCAAAAAATAGATTATCTTATTTTATTAAGAAAAACAAGGATTATAAAAACAGGGATTCTGTTATTCTTTGAGTTTGTTTCATCTTTTTAAAGTTTTTATTTAAATTCCAGTTACCATCTAGTGTAATATTAGTTTCAGGTGAACAGTATAGTGATTCAACACTTCCCTACATCACCCAGTGTGCTCATCATAAGTGCACTCCTTCATCTCAACCCCCCATTTCACCCATCCCCCACCCTTCTCCTCTGGGAACCATCAGCTTATTTGCTAGAGTTAAGAATCTGTTTCTCTCTCTTTTTCCCTTTGCTTGTTTGTTTTGTTTCTTAAATTCCACATATGAGTGAAATCATATGGTATTTGTATTTCTCTGACTGACTTACTTCACTTCGCATTATACTCTAGATCCATTCACGTCATTGCAAATGGCAAGGTCTTACCAAACTTGAAAAATGTGGGGCTGCTTTTTTTCTTTTTTGGACACAAGAAGACATATTTTAAGTTAGAGAGTATCTGGGGCGCTTTAAACGCCGGCAAATTCCTTCTGTGCATTCTTTCCTCATCCTAGCCTCCTCTCAGAATGTGCTCTGAAGAACTATCACCGAGGAGCCAGGGCTCCTGGGAGGAGCTCAGATAGGGCGACTGGAACACCAAAGAGAGAGAATTTGGGGGAAAATGCAGCAAGTGCAGGACACCTGCCAAAGGCAATCTTACAGGTGTAAGTGGAGGTTGCATTTGATGGACCTTCTCTGTAACCCCATCCTCGTCATGGATCCCCACCTTCAGAGAGAATAATCCCAGGTGACCTGATGATGGGGGAGGCAATGTGAAACACTGAGAATATAGACTTTCTCATCAGGCACGCTTGCATTTGAATCCTTACCCCAGCATCCACTACCTGTGAGTTGTGTAGATTACATCATTCTGTGGTACCCCAACTTTTGATCTGCAACACAAAGATTAATACACTGACATGCACTTGCTGAGCAATAATTGCCAGTTATTTTATAATTCCTTCTCTTAGCTATGTTTCCTTGTGTTCTGTGCCAAGCTTTACTTACCTTGTTAGCCTTCCTGATAGGTTCTTTTGTTCATGTTAAAAAAGTAAGGGGGCAAATGCAATTTTAAATATTATTTTGGTGGGGGCACCATTTGGTTTTTGGTCTTTGATCATTTCATTTTCATGCAGATCACTTTCCCTTGTAGAGATTTAAAGTAATTGTCCTCTCCAGGACTGTGCCACTATGAAGTCCAAGCTGGCCAGTCTAGGCAGGAAAAGTCAAACTGCTTTGCAATTTGACCTTCTGTAGATGCAGTAAATCAACTGATTTATTGAGTCTTTTTTTTTCTTTTATAAGCTGCTTATCTTGATGCAGTGTTCCATTTCTTTGTTTTCATCCTCTTCCTAGAACTGCTTTCAGAATCAAACAAATAAACAAACATCATGGAATAAAAAAGGGTAGAATTATTGCTTTCTAGACACCAAGCACAGTATCTCTGAATGTAAAACAGCTCTCAAGCCCTATTGCTTATGGTCAGCTATTGTTCTTTCCCAAAGCCCAAGTCATACTGGTCATATAATCAACCCTGAACTGAGCTTTGACAGTGAAACATGTCCCATAACCTATGTCCTTGGATCTCAATACAGTCTGATTGCAGTGTGACCTATATAACATTAAAAACCAGTTCATGCCCAGGATTATGTCATCCCATTAGAGGTCTGGTGGCTAACGGCAAGAAGCCATGGAACTTCCTTTCTTTTGGGTTATGGGCTTTGCCATCTCACAGTGTTTACATTTTTAATAAATGATGAGAGAATTTGCAATAGTCTGTGAACATCTTGACCCAAAAATGGAATGATTTGAGTAGACCCTGGCCTTAAATGAATCGTTACTGTTCATGCCCCTGTACATATTCATCACTAGCAAAGTCTGAGCTCATGTCTGCTTCTTAATACACCAAGAGTCTATAAATTCAATGACGGTCGAACTTCTTCTAGGTCATTAAATTATATAGTGGGATTTTATCATATGAGTCCTGGCCTTTGAAATTCATCAATTTGAAGAAAGATTATGGCTATCTGTAGCTGTAAAATTACTTCCAAATAAATATTCTACTTATAAATATGATATTTGCTCTAACAGAAACAGTGACAAACAGAATTAATTTTCTATTGTTTGATATATGACAATGGTCTTATCTTTTATTACAAGAATAATGGTAAAAGGCTTATATTAATTAAAGTTTAGCAAGTATATTATAGAAACTGGAGGCTGTGTTGTTGGATTGCTGATAAAATAATTAGTTGGGGAACCATAAAATATATCTTCTTTTCATCTCGTTCCAAGGTTCTTCAAAAGCCATGATTTTTATTCCTTTATTTTTATTTTATTTTTTTTTAAAGACAGAGAAAGAGAGAGGCAGAGACACAGGCAGAGAGAGAAGTAGGCTCCATGCAAGGAGCCTGATGTGGGACTTGATCCTGGAACTCCAGGATCATGTACTGGGCTGAAAGCAGGCACTCAAACACTGAGCAACCCAGGAGTCCCAAAAGCCATGAGTTTTAAAAAGGCTATGACTGTGGACATGATTATGAAATTAAATCCTTTTGTTTTAGTTTTACCTCAGCAATCTATTTTTAGCTTGTCATTTCAATGTGTTGCAAGGCCTCACAATCATAAAAATACTGAGTCCTAGAGGGACTAAAGTGGTCATCCAGGTTTATTTTATAGTCATAGGTAAGACCAGCCTGTCTCCATGTCTTAGAACTCCAGGGATGGAGAATTTACCTTATTCCTTGATATAACTGATCATGAGCCAGAACTTTTTAAACAATAAATCTCATTCCATGGCACAAACTCATTTTATTTACTTTAGTTGCTCATTATTGAGATTGAGCATGTATGGGTTAAATTGGTTAATCAAGTAATCCATGATATGCCAAATGTCCTGTTATCTATGGTTATTAAATTAGATTTTTTTAAAAATTATTTTCTGGTTGGTTTGAAATACTTGAAGTCTTCCAAATCCTTCTGGCAAGGAACTTAATATTATTCAGAACCCCGGTCTCAATCTCAAAAGCTTTAGCTGTAGCAGTTGGTTCCCCATTCTCTGAAGATATTAGGTACTTTCTCATCTTTGCATTGTTGTTTTATTCTGTGCCATGGTTTCCATGTCATTCTTTCCCATTACCTGGTGAATTCCTCTTTAGCTGTCAAACTTCAAAGCACACATTGCCTTGGCTAACCAACCTTCTCCAATTTCTTCAACCACTATCCTGTCCCAATAGAACATGTCTCCCTTTATCTTTCAATGCAAATTAGCCAGCATCTACTCTCTTCTCTCTGCTCTCAAAGCTCTTTGTGTAGAAGGTAAACTTGTTCATTCCAGGATCCTTGTCTATCTTGTTCACTGCTACAATCTGAAGATCAAACAAAATATTGAACATATGATAGGCACTCAATAAATATTAGCTGTAGCAGTTAACATGGGTATTATTGCACCAAAGCACAATATCTAGCATATTTGTTTTTAATGTTGTAAACACTGAAGGAAGTTATCATTCCTGCTCATTAAAAAAAATTTTTTTTGCAAAGTGTATCATCTCATCATTGAATGGGAACATGAATTAAAAATTCAGTTGTGAGGCACCATGTAAACATATTCTTTAACCAAAAAACTCTTCCTTATGACCAATGGAGCCATTTAAATAAGGAAAAGAAGTGGAAAATTTAGCCTTATCTTTGGATCAATTTTCTATACTTTTAAAGGTAAAATTGTTGTTCTTGTAACCTGCAATATCCTGGAGGTATATTAAATAGTCCAATTTTCTATTTGGAGGTGCTATATTACAAAATAGGAGTAGCAAGGTAAATTACCATAAATTGCAGTATTTTTCTAATATGATATCATGGCCTTTGTCACCTTTCTGTGTTATCTCACTCTACTTTCCTTCATCCCCTTCACCTCACTTCTCTTTCCTCAAAACTAGAAACATTTAGCTCTCACTTTAATAACAGATATTATCCAAGCAGGATGTAACTATATTCTCTGATGGCTCAAAAAAGAGTCTGAAGGAATGTGGTTGTGTGAAAGGGAAATGAACTTTCAAATCAAGCAATTGGATGGTAAAACTTGGGAGCGAAATCCAGCCCGGCCCTGGGATGTGTTGAGTAATAGGTTCTCCAGGACCAGTACTCACTGTGGGGACTACTGCATGTTCCTTTCCTCCTTCTCTGGGTCTCTATCTTCTTTCCCCTCTTTCTAGAAAGTAAATCCCATGTCTGACTCTCTAGGCCAGACCAGCACTCTGAGTTTCCAGTCTGTGTTCCTGGTTGCCAAATCAATATTTCCATTTATATTTTCCACCAGTATGTGAAACTCAACACATCTGAAACCAAACTCATAATCACCTCCTGAAATGTCAGCACTCCCTGTCCTAGCAGATGGATCCATTTTCATGCTTTGCTTTCTCACATACCTCATGTCCAGTAGACTGTAGGGTCCCATTCTACCTACCAAGTCAATGTTCTCTCTTGAAAGTGCTCACCCTCCTGTTTAAACTCCCTGACATTGTCTTTGGTCTTGGTGCAAGTTATGGTTATCTCTTGCTTGGATCACAGCCTGGGCCCCCTTAACCAGTCTTGATTCCATCTGATTTTATTGTTCTTTACTGTGACACCACGCTTATCCATTTAAAATAAAATCTGATACACCAGCCCCTGACTTGAGAACTTCAGTGGCTTTCTACTGCTTTTAAAATAATCTCTACACTCCTCACTATGGTTGTAAATCTTTGTGTAATATATTTTCTGTCTCCCTATCCACCTCATCTCCTACCACTCGATTCACTCCACACTGTGGCCCCTTGAACTATTTTCAAGGGTCAAATGTGGAGTTATCTCTATGGCCTCTTGGCTCTTGCATAGGGTGGAACACACTTCCATGGGTGCCTGCACTTTGCCAAATAATTGCTATTCATTCTAGATCCTTAGATCTCATTTTAAACACTCTCAGCTGGGCCTTCCCTGACCTTCAATGCCAGATGTGGCCTCTCTGCTATTTTGTTCTCAAAATACCCTGCTCTTCCCCATCATAAGTTACCTTCAGTTTTATTTGTATAATTTTCTATCTTCTCTACTTCATTGTAAGATCCATGAGAGAAGAGATTGCACTGTTTTTATGATACTGCTTGTATTTGTTTTGTACTGCTGCTAGAATTATTGTCATGAGCTTGGTGGCTTAAACAACAGAAATCTATCCTTGCTGACTTCTTGAGTCCAGAAACCAGTATCAGTAGGCCTAACTTGGGCTGTAATCAGGGTTTCACTTCTTCCAGAAGCTCATGGAGAGAATCCTTATCTTGCCTCTTCCAGTGATTACTGGTGGCTGCCAGGATTCTCTGGTTCACAGCTGCATCATTCCAATCCTGAAGGCCAGCATCTCCAAATATCTTTGTTCCTTTCCACATTGCCACATTCTCTGTGCATGTCAGATCTTTCTTTCCCTCCCTCTTCTAGAGACACATGTGATTGCATTTAGGATGCACCGAATAACCAGGATAATTTCCCCATCTCAATATCTTTGACTCAATCACATGTAAAAATCCTTTTTCCAAACAAAATACCATCGAGAAAGATTAGGACCTAATATCTTTGGGAGCTATTATTCAGCCTATCACACTGCTGAACTCCTAGTCCTATCTTCCATCTCAGTTAGTTATGTATATATATTTGCATATAGACTCCATAATTTTATGGACTTACTCATTTTAAACTTTTGAATGTATATAAAAGGAATATTTTACTTCATTGCAGTCAATGCCACCTCGGATGTGAATAAATTTCCACAAGTACACAAGCTGAAAACTCAGATATCTTGCTTTTCCCCTATTATTGGGAGTAGGTCCAGAATCTTCTAACTCCATGGGTTAGAAGTTAGGCCCTGCTAACTGTCTAACTTCAGTTCCTCAGAGATCAAGCCTTCTCAGAAATGGCAAAGATTGAATTCAGTAATGGGAATATGCTAGCATAAGAGAAAGTTTCATTGTATTGACTGGAAGGCAAGAATAAGGCTCATTTTTCAGGGTTATAGTAAAAACAGATAGCCATTCATTGGTGAGAAAAGAGTTAGAGACATAGGGGCAAGACCCCTTACCAGTTGTGTGAAATAATAATATTGGTGTAGATGACCTTTTGCTTTTATTCCAACAATAAAATAAAAAGATTCTATCAAACATATGTTTCAGATCAATGGTATTTTTATTGCAGAAAATACAGGGCTTTTTATGAGTCCACTCTCCTCTCCATTTAAGCCACACATGCCACATCATCTTTTCTTCCCTTTTGTCTTAGGGATGCCGACAACTGTATCACCTTTGTCATGTGGATTGCAGATAATCTGATGCTGTTCTGGAATCCCTCTGATTGAGATTGGACCAACTGTTACTGAATTTTATAGCTAGAGCTCTCAGATTTAAACTCATTTTATTACCATAAGAAACCTTTGAGGACGATATTCTTATTCATTCCCATATAAGAGTCAATTTCAGTGTATATCTGATAGGCCCAGAAGTGGTGTTTTAACTTGAAGTTTAGGCATCCGGGTTTATCTCAAATTCCATAGGTTTAGTAGCTGAAGAAGAAATAAGATCTACTGAATATTCACTATTTGTCCTCTATCATGAACACACCAGTCTTCTTCACTGTCACTCAACCCAGCATCATTAATACCATCATTTGGGGTTGGTAAAGAAACATGTTTAGAGGAATTTCTCTGAAACTCCAGAGGGAAAAAGTGGCAAAGGTGAGATTTAAACCCAGGGCTGAATCTTTAAAAATGTCAGCTGTCTCCTTCTACCTTGCATTGTCCTCAATTTAAAACTTGTGATATTTGAGATAAGCCAGACACCAAAAGACAAATACTATATGATTCCACTTGTATGAGGTGCTCCGAGTAGCTACAGAGTTAAAACATAGATCAATGGCTGCTCAGGGCTGGAGAAAGAGGAGAATGAAGAGTTGGTGTTTGATGGGTAGCATTTCAGTGGGGGAGGATGAAAATGTTCTGGAGGTGGGCAGTGGTGATGGTTGTAGACAACGTGAAGGTACTTAATGTCATTGATCTCTGCACATGAAATTGGTTAAACTGGTAAATTTCATGTTATGTATATTTTACCATAAAAATGTGATTTTCTATATAGGTTCACTAGTGAACTGAGAAATATTCATGAAGGCCAAAGACACAGGCCCCCAACATTTGACAATCAGAAGGGATTAAGTGGCATTTTGCTTCAGAGAGAGCCATAAGCACATTTATCTCTCTCATCTCAGATCTGTTATTCTATTATTTTTATTATAAAAGTTTTCCAGAGGCAATTTTTCCCTTTGAAAGGATGATTAAGACCCTCCTTTTTAAAAATGAAATATTTATCCTCCCATGACCAAAACTGAAGTTGTCATAAAGAGCAAAATGTAAATTGTTTGGAGAACAATAAATGCACAGAACATAGCCCCCAGCTTCCTTTCATGGAGCATTCGTCATTTAAATGATCTGAAGCAACCTTGAAAGGTGATGCCTGGGACAAGACTTTCTCTCTGTGCAGGTACTCCAGGAAAAGAAGAAATGGTTAGCCAAAATGTAATGCAGGTGAAGAGCGAGATAAAGCCATGAATATAGATAGAGGCATGAATACAATGAGTCGTCTATTACCTTCATGCACCAAAGAGCTAGGAGCGGTGATTAAGCAAATGGATATAAATCCTGTAATTTCTGCTTTCTGACTTTTTCTTGGTTTCATCTCCACAAGGGCCATTCAGCTCCAATTAACTTTGGTTTCCAGGTCCATGATATAGAACTGTCTTTTGAGTCAAGTTGGCACCAAACCTGCTTTTGCTTGGGTTAGCTGAAAAAAAAAAGTGGATTTGAAGGAGCAGATTTGCTCCTTCTGGATCTGAACAGATCTGACTGTCTCCCCATTAGATGTGTTAAGTCAACTTCTTGCAATGGAGTCACTGAATGGATATCTTTAGGTATTTATATGTGGCATCCATGAAGCCAACAATAAGGAGGGCTAAGTAGCTATTGCTTTAAAACTAAGTTAAATATAGGATTAATTTTGTTTTATTTAAAATCTTCCAGACTTCATTGTATGGGAGGAGAGAGTTCACTTGAATTACATTTTAAGTTTAAAGAAAGTGAAAAGGAGTCAGAGGAGGAATCTTCCTGTGTGAATGTGAATCAGTTTTCATCTTGTGGGTTTATATCAAGGGTGTGTGTGTGTGTGTGTGTGTGTGTGTGTGTGTGTGTGTGGTGGTTGTATTGAAATAGTGTTCGTTTGTGGGCTGATGGCCTTTTTAATCTGTAGGCACTATTTGCATGGATTTGTTTGTGAAGTGTGGAAGGAGGAGGTCCTGCAAGAAGCTTTCTTCAAATGTGCTTGAAGACAAAGAGGGGAGAGTGGGGTAAGGCGGTGCTGGGAAATGGAGAGCCCTGGATGCTCTCTCTTTTCAGGAAGATCTCCTTGGCTGAAGCTGGGCCGTTTGGAGGAAAACAAAGCAGACTGGAGACTAAGGTGAAACACTTTTCCTAGGGACTCTGTGAGACTTGGAACATAAGCAACCCCACTCTGGGTCCAAGAGACAAACAAAATGTGATTTGGAGTTGGGGAGGAAGTATTTCTCCCTTCTTTTTCTCTTTTCTTTTTTTAAAAAATTATTTATTTATTTGAGAGAGAAAGAGAGAGGACACTAGCAGGAGAGGCAGAGGGAGAGAGAGGGAGAATCCCAAGCAGATTCTGCACTGAGCATGGAACCCCACTTGGGGCTCGATCTCATGATTCTGAGATCATGACTTTAGCAGAAACCAAGAGTCTGACCTTAACCTAATGTGCCACCCAGGAGCCCCTCTCTCTTCTTGGAAACATCTTGTCTTCAGTTTGGCAAAAACCAAAGGGCAGGAATTGTTATTTACGTTGGTGACTTGGGGAGGCCTAAGGGATTGGAACATTTAGCATGAAAATTTTCTCATTCAGCAAGAACTTCAGCAAGAAGAACATGGAAGGGAGCAAAAGAACATGGAAAAGGAGATGAGTACCTGTGGGATAATCTGAGAACCTCCATGTAATGAAGACAGGAGATTCCTAACTCCTGTTAGGAGTAGGATGTTCTGCAACCTGTAGGCAGGAGCCATACTGCGGGAAGCCTCAATGACTCCATTAAACCTGTCTGTGAAGGGATGATGTCTGGGAAATGCTGGCTTCTTCTCTGCTTTTCACTAGACTTTATGGGCCATGGATTAATTCCATATTTCCAGTCATGGGCTTTTTTTCCATTTTAAGAGAAATAAATATAGGAAACTTTATTTCTAACAAATGTTTAGACTTATGAAAGAAATAACTGAGTCCATCAAGACAAAACCCTGTGTTGCTCTCTTATCTCCACTGACTTTTACCACATTCCTCCATGACAGGTGTTGTCATTTTTAGCTTATAGATGAAGGAAAGGGCCAGGGATATTAACATTTATTAAGACCTGAATGCATTTTGGGTACCATAGCAGGAATTTTACCTGTGTTTTTTTTCCCATTCAAGTTTCACAGCCACCTTGGGTGGTAGGTATGAGTGGTTTTCATGGCCAAAAATAGAAACTAAAACTCAGAAAGAGCAATAGCTCTAGAGCAAAACCAGCTCTTTCCTCTGTGTTCTCCTAACACAATGGGGTGCTAGAGGTTAAGGGGAATCTCAAAAGGGAAAGACAGTTGCTCTTGAGGATCAGCTGCAGAGTTCCAAGAGGGAAGGGTGCTCAGAGAGAGAGTGGGAGATGAAACCTGGACCTGGACTGTCTCTACCCAGTGCCATGTGTGGTCTTTGCACCCACTCCTCCTGAGGCAATACTACAGACAACTCAATTTCTACCACGTGGTTTGTTGCACTCTGTCCCAGTTCTTCAAAGATACCCATTCACCTAATCTGCCATGAACTGTCATGACCCAGAGGCTGCCTTTCCAGCACCAGCTTCCAGCTTCTGTAATAATTAAGCTGCAAACTGTGTCTCACCCCTGTAATGGCAAGTTTTATGCCCCTCTCCCTCCTCCAACCCTCCTTCTTGGGCTGCTAAATGTTCTTGTCAAAAGCAACTATTTACAGGCCATTAACAACAGAAGGGATGATTAGGCTCTTTCCAGGCCTGATGAATAATGCATACTGCCAGTCAGTGCGTTTACCATCCACTACAGGGCTCTTTGAGGAAAAGTGTCATTGAAGAATGTTCTGTTCAATTTCTGAGATCCAAATGATTTGAAGAAATAATTGCATGTTAGTGCGTGGAGGAAAAAGTTATTCTTTGTGAACTCTGCTCGTTTGGGCAAGAGCAAAGGAAAGGTAAGCTCATTCAATTATTTTTCTTCCAGATATTTTCTTTTTCCTTCCTTCCCCTCACCTTCTCTATCCCCCTGCTCCTCTGTGGTAACACAGCCTGCAGGTGAATTAACCAGTGAGGTCCAGCTACAGCTGTTCACTAAGTTCTGCTACCTAATCCATGCCTAGAGGCATCGCTGCATTTACATTTAAGTCCTAACCACGTTTGCTCTCCAGTTTCCTTTAAAAAGTAAGACTTATATGAAGTAACTGTATTCACAGGACTAAGTACTATTTGTACACCATTAGTCCTGTGGGTGGCTCTCTACTGTGTATCCTCTCTAAATACATACATTTTCAAGATTTGTCTGGGGATATGTTTGGCAAGATCTACCAGCTTGCAGAGACTCATGGGGAAGAACTTCCCCACGAGTGGAGAAAGTGGAGATGCACAGTACTAATCCAAAATAACACAGTTAATCATGGGGCAAGGCCAGTTTTGGGAACTCCATGGTACAGATTGTTTAGATTGACCTATATAGTCCACTCTGGAAAGACTCCTCCCACACATTTCCTGCCCATGTCCTACAGAGAAGAGGTTATAATAAATTTGGGGAGAAAAAAAGGAAAAATCTTTCCCAAAAGTGTGTCAATGTCAGATGCTGGCTGATTTCCTGGAGCTGTGGAACCATCTGCTATGTTTCATCTTTGTCACATGAGTGACAAAGGGCAGCAGTAAGGCCTCAATGGCTGCATGCACCTGATGGCACTGTCTGAATGAATAGACAGAAGGACTCCTCCAGAAACAGAGAGTTCAGTATCACCCAGGAAACAGAAGCATCCAACACTTGACTGGCTTTTGAGGCCCTCCCTCGCTGGTTCCAAGACCCACTTCTCTTGGGTCTGTGCCTACATCCCTCACCTTTATGTATAGTCTTCTTTAAGGATTTGTTAATGACTTCCCTCTTTAATGCCCTTCCTAAGTGGGCCGAACATCTGCACTGCCAGAATCATTTATGAATCTGGTCGTGGCTTAGCTTCCTCACAAACAGGGCTTCAGCCTCCATGATAGGCTCTTGCTATGGATTCCTTAGCATCCTTCCTTGGAGATAGAATATATATATATACTTTCTTTCTTCCCTTTGTTTGATTTTGAGGTTAGTTCGAAAGGGATTATTTTAGCTAAAAAAAATGTGTCTGGTGCCCATGATTACCAGAGGGCCATGTTGGAAAGTTCTAGAAACTATGGGTCCCTATTCTCCTCCCTGACCATGATTAAGATTGAATGGGTTCTGACTAATAAGAGAAGCCAATAAAGAATCAGCTCAACCTGAGAATCACTGCTGCTTCTCTGGGTAACTTCTCTTTGCTACGCTCGAGAAGAACAAAATATTCTCATCTCAACATCCCCAGCTTCTCTAATCATCTCCTTAGGGAGAATCCTTTCTCTGTATGTCCCCTATGGCACCATGAAAGCAAGGATACAAACTATCTGTACAGAGATACAAGATCCATACTATTAACAGATCACTGTTAATTGTCCTGAGTTCAACCCTATCCTACTATACATACAGAAGTTTTAGGCACTCAAAGTTATGGTTTCAATGAACACATTTTGGCATAGGAAATTACATGCCCCCATTTGTATTTGGGTACCTCTTATGCTTAGCTTCACATCCTTCTGCTCACCTTATACGCGAACCATTGCTGTAATAACCACATTTTCCTAGTGACCATATCCTCAGGTTTACCTCAGGTTTATGTCTTGCTCTCTGCCTTCTTTGCATATGTGATTCCTGCAGGAAGCTGCTCAGAATTCACAAATGCAAGGGAGTTAATGTCCACAGAGCAATCTTGGCCAATGCAAGACTGGAACAGGTGGATGACCGCCACTGTGTTTCATCATTCAGGTGAGCAATTCTAAGGTATGTTCCAGGGAGCTCTTCCAGGAGCATATGTGGATTTGAGCCCAGTCCCCCACTGTATAGACTCATCAGGACTGTACCCTTTTTCTTCTCCTTCTCTCTTTGACTCTTCCCTGGTCCTCATTCTGCTTCTCTGGTCACTTCTTCAAAAGACCTGAGGAAGTCTAGCCCTGTTCTAGACTTTGCTTTGGAGACCAGCTGGAGTCTGAGCTAAGACATCCTTTGTTTATGGTTTAATTTTATGTCTATTTAAGTAGCATGTGATACTTCTTCAGGTTACCTCTCCAGTTCCTTCCTCTGGTCTAGGTTTCTCATATTCGTTCTCTCCGTCTTTTTCTCTCCTTCTATTCTCTACCTATCCACCATGTCCTCCACACCTTCCATTTTGCTACAAAATGATTAAGGACTTTATGGCAATTGGCTTGCTGAATTGTTGGTCTGGGTTATCCAGAAACCATCTGTCCTATTCAGGGGGATTCTCAATTGAGAGTCTTGGTGGGAGGCAGAACCCGCTTTTCCCTAAAGATGTCCAAATAAAGACCCCATATCTTTGGCTGTCCCCTGGTGGCTAGAACATGGGCATATCATCCAGGGTTGGCCAACTGGATGCTGGGAAGGTGATTCTTAAGTGACACAAACACACAAATACTCATGGTAGAAGTGGTGGGGTCAAAACTGTCCCTGATAGTGCAGAGTGACCAGGGTGCTGTTGGTTGTGTTGTAGCCAGTCTGCTTCTGCCATGTGGCCATGACTCTGCTTCTGATGTCTGGTCTCCATGTTCATCTTCCAAGCTTGGTCTACCAGCCTCCCTTGTCTACCTGACAGTCTTTCATGAAATACTTTGCAGTCTGAGCTGGCCAGAACCTATTT
Source organism: Vulpes vulpes (assembly GCF_048418805.1). Taxonomy (NCBI): domain Eukaryota; kingdom Metazoa; phylum Chordata; class Mammalia; order Carnivora; family Canidae; genus Vulpes; species Vulpes vulpes. Next base: position 94,588,225 of record NC_132793.1, on the reverse strand, counting down.
CTGTTGCTTATGATAAAAAAACACAGGGTCATTTTTTCCCCTCAAAGACCCCTTTCAGCTTCAGTTAAATTCATATCATTACAGGTAGCCTGGTTCTCCATTAGCCAATTATGAGTTAACTTCCAATGATCCTCTATCCTCTGTCAGAATGTCCTGTTTCTCCCTGTGCCCCTTTGAATGCTATACATCCTTTCAAGAGTTCCTTTATCTTTTCTTCCAAGCACAGCCCAAGGAGTGCGGGACCCATCAGCAGGTTGCAGCCCACCTTCCACATTCACCCTTAGTCACATCTATTCCTCTGCTGCAAGGGGTTTCTTGAATCCCAGATGATTTGAGCAAAGTCTGTTTTATCACAATCACTGGAAAACTTTTGTGGCAAACTAGTCAATTCTCTTTTTTTCAGTAATGGCAAATGAACAGGAAAAATAGCTGCTTTTTGGCTTCTACAAAGGCATTCTGAAAGCAGAGTGAGGGAATGCTTTTGAAATACATGTAATCTTTGAAAGAATTCTAGGGTATGAAGAATATATTTCTACTGAATCATGCTGTGTCTCTCCATTCCATCTGACCAATGGAACAAGTGTGTGCCTCAGAAGGCACAGGACACTTGCTCCAACAGCTTTTGCCTTTGGAAAGCTTTATGTATTAGGATGTCGGGTCCCTGAAGGTCATCCACAGATTACATTTTTTATAATCCTTAACACTGTTCTCAGGCAGTGCACACAGGTAGCGAGACTGCCTGTCCCCGCCTCTAGGGGACGCTATGCACACCCTATTGTTTGCCAAGGCTTCTCCCTGTAGTTTTGCCAATGCAGGACCAGCGCAGCCAGGGGCACCAGCACTTGGAATGAAACAAACAAACAAAAAAACACAAATTATTAGAAATGAAGGAATGATTCCCCGGTCCCTTTGATGAAACTCCCAGCGGGTGTGCAATTAATTCCCAGTAGATGTACGGAAATCTGGGCGGGTTTATAAGCAGCAAAGAAATGTCTCATTTATATTCCACTTTCAGAGATAAGGAAAGGGTATTTCAAGCCTCTTTAGTCACTCTCTGGCACTTGAAACTTATGGATAGTTCTGTTAAAAGTGAGGATTTAAAAAGTGAATAATAAAACCACTTTAGAAGATATAATTTTTTATACCAGTATTTTCCCCCTATCCTTTTTCTAAGGTGAATATAAAATATGAATTGGTATCACAGACACAGGAAAGATACCAAATGATTTGCCCGGTGGGAATAAAGCTTCCCAGCTCCCATCTCCTGCAGGAGGACTGCTGATTGCTAGACCAGGTCCACCCACTGCGTTCCTCCTCTCTGTTTGGAGCTTCTACAAGAAAGGTCCATTGTTTCTCCAGAAGCAGACCTGGATTAGTGATTTTTTTTCTCCTCTGGGGGAGTTACTAGTCAGTGACAAATGCCAACCAAAAAGTCAGATGATTTTTTATCCTATACTAGCAGAGTCTCATCGGGGTCTTCAAATCATAACTCACTGAGACCCTCCCAGGTGAATTCCATTCCTGTATCCCAGCTGCACTGACAGGGCTGTCCTGGGCTGGATATGCTACAGATTTCAAAGGTTAGAAGCTGCTAGAAGTATTGAAACAATTGAAGATTAATAATGAATTGCACAACTGTCACTGTGAACTAAGAAAATTTAGTGGAAATGAAACTGGAGCTATTTCTTTATCAATTAATGAGACACTTCTTGCTCCCTAGGCAATCTGGCTGTGGGTATCAAAGTGTAAAAGATACATAGCCTTTGGCCAACCAGTTCAACACCTGGGGCTTTTTCTTTAATTACCTTCATTTTTAAAATAGTGAGTATTTTCACATGATTCAAAATTGAAAAATAAATTAAAGTACATAACTAAAAAATCTCTCACACTCCTGACTTCTAAAGACCCAGTGTCCTTCCATACAGGCAACTGGTATTAAGTTTCTTGTATTTTCCTCTAGAGATATATATGGATTATACAGACAAATCCACATATATGTTTTTCTTTCCATTTTTAAAAATAAAAATTACACCAATTTTCTTTGGATCTTTTAATAAATAATTTTGGGGGAAAATTTTAGATTTATAGTAGAGTTACAAAGTAAACAGAGAGTTTTTATATACCCATTACCCATTTTATCCTAAAAATAACATCTTACATTGATGTAGCATATTTGTCAAAACCAACAAATTAAATTCGGTACATTATAATTGGTGAAATTACAGACTTTATTTAAACTTCACTGTTGTTTTCACTAATTCTGTTCTTTGTTTCAGTATCAAAATCTGGCATAGACCACATCACATTTAAAGATTTAAATATCTTTATATTTTCCTCTCTCTCTCCTTACTTACCTACCTTTCTTCCTTCCTCCTTTCCTCCCTTCCTCCCTTGCCTGCTCCCTTCCCTCCTTTTCTTCTATTTATATAGTAAAATTAACTTTGATGTATAGGGGTGTTGGGGGATACAAGGAGGTATGGTTTTTAACACATGTGTTAGGAAACCACCACCATAGTCAGCAAATAGAGCAATTATAGAACAGTTTCATCTCCCTGACAATCTACCTCCTTTTCCCACCCTTTCTCCCTCACTGGAGTTCACTATAGTTTTGTCTTTTTCAGAATGGCATCAAAATGCAGTTATGCAGTTTGTTTCCTTTCGTTGCTTATTTCTTTTACTCAGCATGATGCCCATGGGATATGGCACATACTAATACCCACCAATTCCTTTTCACTGCTGGATGGCATTCCCTATGGATATACCACTGACTGTTTATCCGTTCACCATTGCATATTGGTTTTGTTTTATTTACTCTATCTTGAAACTCTTAGGAACTTATCCTAACTATATGCAAAGATTTCCATTAAAACATTTTTATTGTCATTATTTTTTTAAATTCAAAACTAACCTGTGATTGTTAAAGAAAAAAGAAAAAAAAAAAAGCCCAAATGATGTACGTGAAGAAACAAAATGTGGATGTTCTCTTCTGACCCCAACTACACATGAAGGCAAAAAGAAGCTCTGAATAATTTTCTCTGCCTTCTTCTAGACTTGTTTTACTTTTTATGCTCTTTTTTATAAGCTCTCTTAAATATCAATCATACTAGGGATCCCTGGGTGGCGCAGTGGTTTGGCGCTTGCCTTTGGCCCAGGGCGTGATCCTGGAGACCTGGGATCGAGTCCCACATCGGGCTCCCGGTGCATGGAGCCTGCTTCTCCCTCTGCCTGTGTCTCTGCCCCTCTCTCTCTCTCTCTGTGACTATCATAAATAAATAAAAAAAATCATACTTTAAATGTATATTTTATATTTTTAAAGTATTCTGTGGTATATTTATACAATTTGGAGAATAGTGATAAGATGATCATGTTGGTACCCATCATGCAGTTTAAGAAAGTCCAATCCAAGGACCTCTAGTCCTAGGCATCCTTGTCCTCCCCAGACCAATTCCCTGCCTCCCCCATAGGCATGACCACCATTTTATCTCTGTGTTCATTATGCCCTTTATAGTTCCTTTATACTTATACTACATATATATATATATATACTTATACTACATGTATATACTTATACTACATGTACATATACTTATACTATATATATATATATATTAAGCAATACTTAGTTTTGCCTGTTTTTGATCTGTAATAAATGAAATCATACTGGATGTATGTCCTTTTATATTTTCTCTATCACTAAATTTAAGGTTTTAAGCTCACTCATGTTGATATATATTTATTTTATTAATTCTACCCCTAGATGATATTTAATTGCACAAATATATTGCATACATCTAAATTTACATACCTATTCCATTATTGAAAAATGTGTGTGTGTGTGTGTGTTTAAAGATTTTATTTAGTTATTCATGAGACACACACACACACAGAGGCAGAGACACAGGCAGAGGGAGAAGTAGGCTCCATGCAGGACTCGAGACTCGATCCAGGGACTCCAGGATCATGCCCTGAGCCAAAGGCAGGCACTAAACCGCTTGAGCCACCCAGGCGTCCCATGTGTGTGTGTGTTTAATTTTTTTGTGATTACAAGAAAATGCCACCAAGAACATTCTTGTATATGGCTTAGGAGGAAAATTGCTGTGTAGACAGGTATGTGTATTTACCCTGTTATTGGACAGTGCAACTTGTATCTAAAGTAATTGGTCAAAATTATATTCTGACTAGCAGTGTATAGTTTCTCTAGCTCCATATCCTTGTCAACACTTAATATGATTGATCTTTTTTTTTTTTTGCCAATCTGGTGGGTATGGGATAGAATCTAATTTTGGTTTTACTTTGCATTTTCCTGACTACTGATGGGTTGAAGCATATTGAATTTGAGCATTTTGACAATTTTCAGTTCTTTTATGAAATCCTTATACAGAAAATGACCTTTATATCTTTTGTTCATTGAAATGGGATGTTTTATTTCATTGTTGTCTCAAAAAAGCTTTTTCTAAAAGGTATGTACCACCTATAGACAATAAAGGATTGGCGTTCTTAATGTTTTTATACCTTTAAAGTATCTTTGACGAACTGAAGTTTATTCCTGGTGAATTCACCGTTTTTTCCTTGATGGTGTGTGCTTTTACATTTTGTTTAGAAATTCTTTAGTACCTCAGGATCATGAAGATATTTTTGTATGTTGTTTTTCTATGAGATATCAAGTTAGATTTTCCAGTTTGAGTCCTTAATCTGTCTGGAATTGATAAAACACAGTTTGAGTAGTATTTAAGAATAAGGATTTTAAAATCAGTCCACCTGAGTTTTGAATCACAGCTCTTATCCCTTAGTAAATTTCAATCTGTGCAAATTTCAACCTGAGTAAATTTCATCCTGGACAAGTTCCTTGACCTCTCTATGTCTTAGTTCACCATATATAAAGTAAGGATTATTTTATTTTTTAATAAGGGTAATTAAAAAATCCTCTCATATTTATATTGTAGCTCTGAGTTTAAATGAGTTACTATATATTAAGTGCTAGAAATCTAAAATCTTAATTATATATGTTATAAAGTAGGAGTCCAATTTTATATCTTTATATGGATAATTCAGTTGTCCTAGCATCACCTATTAAATTATCTATCTTTCCCCAGTGATCTCCAGCTCTACTGTGTCATACGTCAGATCCTGGTATGTGTGCCTGTATATGTTTTAAGGCTATTTTCCACTGGCCTATTTGCATATTCCTTCATAAATGATGCATTTTCTTTGTGACGATAGTTTTATAAGAAGTCTTAATTACTGAGAGGGAAATTTCTTCTACCTCTCTCCTTCTTTGGGGATATCTTGCTCATCCTGGTGCTTTGTTCTTTGAAATAAAATTGAGAATTACTAAAATCCATGAACAAGGAAAATATTGGACAATCTATTGGAATCACATTGAATTCAATTAGGTAGATCCAATGTCTTTAGGATATTGAGGCTTAGCCTCTTTGTTTTGGGCTTTTTTTTTTTTAAGACTTTATTTATTCATGATAGACATAGAAAGAGAGAGAGAGAGAGAGAGAAAGAGAGAGAGAGAGAGAGAAGCAGGCTCCATGCCAGGAGCCCGACGCGGGACTCCAGGATCGCACCCTGGGCCAAAGGCAGGTGCTAAACCACTGAGCCACCCAGGGATCCCCCTGTTTGGGGCTTTTAAATGTCCCTTAATACAGTCTTATAATTTTCCTTTAAAAGGCCTTGCACATTCGACATTAGATCAATTCTTAATTACCTTACTTTATGTGCCTTTGATAAATGCTGCTTTATTTAAAATTGAATTTTCTAATTACTTTTTGCTATTGAATGAAATGCAGTTGACTTTTTTAGGTTAAGAAATCTGTCTAAACTCTTATGAATTTTATAATTTGTAATTAGATTATCTTTAATCTAATTTTTAATTATTTAATTTTTAATATTTATATTAAATAAATATTAAATATATTTAATAATTATTTTAATTATTTTTAACAGCAGGTTTCCCTGTATAAGTAATCACATTTTTTTCTAATAATGACAGTTTTTGTTTCTTACTTTTCAATCTCTCTATGTTTTATTGCATTATCTAAGACCTTCAGCATTCTGTGGAATAGGAAGAATAATATCAGCCATTTTGATTTTATTTCTGATTTAAAAGGAGTGCTTTTAATATTTCATCATTGGCTCATCTGTTTGCTGTAAATTTATTAGGCACCCTCTTCCATTCCTAAATTGTTAAGAATTAGTGGTTTTCCTATTTTATCAAATGCTCCTTCTGGACGTATAAAGAGGATAAAGGATTTTTTATCTTTTAAAATTTTCTGAAAGATTTCATACAATATTTAAAGTATGTGTCTCTTGAATATTTAACAGATCTAATATTATCTGGCTTCTAATATTATCTGTTTGTGCGTAAATCTACAGCTGACAATTCAACTTATTTAAAGGCTGTAGTATCATTCTGCTTTTAAATATTTCGTATATGTGCTGCCGAAGAGAGCACTTAAATATTTCGTAACTGGTTTGATAAGTCATATTTTCAAGGGATTTGTGTTTTTACATAAATTGTCAATTTTATTGGTGTAGAAGTTTAGAAAATATTTTATTTTGTCATTTATACTACATCTATAAATTATATTCATTTTAATTCTTAATTTGTCATCTCAACTCGCCATTATTTTTTTAATTGCTCTTGGAGGGGGTCTCATATTTTCTTATTCTTCTCAAAGAAGTAATTTTGACATTGTTAATCCCCTATATTGTACTAGTATTTTTATTCTTTTTCTTCCCTCATCTTAACTATTTTCTTTTGTCCACTTTTTAGGGGAGTTTGTTTTGTTTCTCTTTTCTCTGATTTCTTCATTTGACTTGTCTAACTCATTAATTATCAGGTCTTCTTTTAATACAATCTGCTCAAGCTATACATGTTCCTTTAAATATGCATTAGCTCTATCCCACAAATTTTAATGTATTTCGTGCAATTAATGGCCAAGCAGCAAACAGCATGTATACGTGTCAGGCTACAGGAACTGCATGAATTTGGAAAAACATCACGGGGACAGGAAGGAATTGGGTCTGTAGGTCCCTCAGGGCCATATTCCCCATAAAGCTGGTCACAGCAGTCTGGAAGCCTCCATAGTCATACTCAGGGAAGGGAACCTCATGTCTTGGGTATACTGACTAGGAATGGCATGGCTCTCTTCCTGGTGGTATCAGGGACAGGGACACAATTGCAATATGATATGCAATGACCTGTTCTCCAGTCCCACCCTGCCTGCTTTGTGTTCATGGCTGGGTAGAAATAGCTTGGGCATGTTTCTTGGGCATGATCCAGGGACCTGAGGTTCTGGGCCTGAGCAGGTTTCCTGGAACTTTGCATAAGACTGTTCCCTGTCCAGGGATGCCAGCCTGCAGGGGATCAGTATTTTTCTGGTTAACCCTTATTTGCCAGTATTGTTTTCAGTATCATTCAAAGTATTTTCTATTTCTTCATTTTCCTTTTTTGCTAGTATTGTTATATATATGTGTGTAATATATGTATAATACATATATGTAATATATTAAATGATAATATATGTAATACGTATATATATGTAATACATTACATCTACATATAAAACAAACCCATTGATACACTGTTACATATATTACTTTATATAGTTTTATGTGTTTTAAATAAGCTGAGAGAAGAAAAGATAGCAAGAATATATCTATAAAATTTTGTTACATTAACCTTTACTTATTATTTCTGGTTCCCTTATTTTGTCCTGTAAATTTGAGTTACCATATGGTGTCATTTTATTACCCCAGAATGAACTTTATCTCCATCTGCCTTCTTTGCACTTGTTTATTATATTACATTTATATATGCTATGGGTAGAATGATGCAATTATATACATATAATTATATGTAAATATATATAATTGCATAATTACTTATGTACAATTGTATTAATAAATAATATGAATGTTATTTATAAATATAAACATTTTATATATTTATAAATAAAATTTAAATTAAATACAAGTTTATATAAATATATAATTTATAAATATAAATGTTATTAAACATACATAATTGTTATATACATAGAACATACATAGATATTATATGTTGTTTAATATGCATATATATAGTTTAAAGTAATTGCTTTTTACATCAAATAAGAAAAACAAGAGAATATATATTAATTATAATGTCTTTTACAATTCTCTACTCAGTTACTTTAGCTGGTGCACTTTTGTTTTCATGTGGATTCAATTGCATGATAATTTTCTCTGATGTCATCTGCTTTCCATCTGAAGAACTTTCTTTTGTATTTCTTGTAAGATTGGTCCACTCTCAATGCATTTTCTCAGTTATTAATTCTTCTCAGGATACCTTTATTTGGCCTTAGTTTTTTTTTTAACTTTAAAAAAAAAGATTTTATTTATTTATTCATGAGCGACACAGAGAGAGAAGCAGAGACATAGGCAAAGAAAGAATCAGGCTCCCTGCGGGGAGTCTGACGTAGGACTCCATCCCAGGACCCTGGGATCAAGCCCTGACCAGATGTAGATGCTCAACCACTGAGCCACCCCGGTGCCCCTGGCCTTAGTTTTTTTTTTTTTTTTTAAGATTTTATTTATTTATTCAGGAGAGACACAGAAAGAGAGCAGCAGAGACACAGGCAGAGGGAGAAGCAGGTTCCATGCAGGAAGCCAGATGTGGGACTCCACCCGGGACTCCAGGATCACACCCTGAGCCAAAGGCAGACGCACTTAACTGCTGAGCTACCCAGATGGCCCTGGCCTTAGTTTTTTAAAATATTGTTTTGCTGTCTTTAATTCTCCACTGGCAGTTTCTCATTTCCTTCAGCACTTTGGATATAATCATCACATGGTTTTCTGGCCTCCATTTTTCCTGAAGAAGGCCTTGTTGATATCACTGGAATTGCCTTGATGTGATTAATTCTTTTTCTACTGCTGCTTTCAAGAATTCTCTTTATCTTTGACTCGCAGCATTTTTATTATGATGTGTCTGAGTGTGAATTCCTTTGCATTTTTCCTACTTGGAATTTTTTTTTTAATTTTAAAAGGATTTATTTATTTATTCATTCATGATAGACACAGAGAGAGAGAGGCAGAGACACAGGCACAGGGAGAAGTAGGCTCCCTGCAGGGAGCCCAGCGTAGGACTCAGGTCTCCAGGATCCTGCCCTGGGCTGAAGGCGGCGCTAAACCGCTGAGCCACCCGGGCAGCCCCCTACTTGGAATTTATTGAACTTTTTGGATATGTAGATTAATACTTTCATCAGATTTGGACATGTTTCAGCCATAATTTCTTAAAATATTTTTCTGCTCTTTTCTCTCTCTTCTCTGTCTTTTTGTGGGTGTTGTTACGTTTAATGATATCCTTAATTTTTTTCTGAGTTTTTAATATTTGTTATTTTTTATTGCGATTTAGAAGATGGTATAATCTCTATAATTTATTTTCAAGTTTGCTGATATTTTCTTCATGAGGTCAAGTAACGTAATGCTTACAACATAGATTTCCTATCTGAGGCTTTACTGAGGTAGGCATCCCAATGAATCATTTTACTAACCCTCAGAAATAACATACAAATGGAACCAGAGTTGCAGTAATGAATAAATAAATGTGTAGAAAATTACTGACGGCATCTGTTGCTTCAAATAATTTAGGGAGTAAATCAAGCATGCCTGGGAGAAATTGGCAAGCCTTTATCCTGATCATAAAGCTATTACACAGAAAATCAAATTATCAGAACCTGGTTATGATTCTATGGAATTAAAATAGATCTTTAAAAATGCATGTACATATTTATATTTTTTTAAAAAGTAATATATTCCCAGGAGGAAAATCTAGTACATGAGACATTGCATATTTAGTTTTACTACTTTCCCTATATATTAAGTTTCATTTGTCAATTTCTCTTATGGAAGTACAAGATATCAGAGAAGTATTTATATTTTAATAAGTAGTAACTGAGAAATGGGGCTTTATGAAATTGCTCTTGTCTTATAGAAATAAGACTCTTACTCTGAACTAACATAAAAGACATCTGTCCCATTCCCCACCACTGCTCTCCCCCTAGCCTCTGCCAGAAGCCAATCCTTCCATTCTATTTAGCTATTACTTATTTGTTTCAAACTGGATGATAGTAAGCCCTTACAGAACAAGGGCAAGAGAATCTGAGCTCTGACAGTGAATTAAACATTAGATTCTTGACTGATCTCTAAAGGACAGAAATATCTATCGGTATTCATTTTGATAAAATACTGGTGGAGGAAAATTTAGCAACTAATTTTTGGGTATCTAATTTATGGTAGGTGGTGTGATCAATGTTTTACTTTTATTTCCCCAAGTCATTTTCTCAATAACCTTGACAAATGCATATTACCATTTCCATTTTAAAAATTAAAAAGAGTTCAAGTACATTCAGTTAAGAATCCTGAGACTTGTCTTTTTCTCACTCATCAGGTCCAAACCCCCAATTTCCATTCTCTCCCTAACCCCAAACCCTGATCATAAGCACTTCTCCATACATTGGCTAGAACTGTCCATTTTAAAACATACATTTGAACATGTGACTGTCTTTAAAGCCTTGTAGGGGCTTACCATTGTTTTTAGAACAAAAACCCAGCTTATTGGACACCATGGATGCATCTATGGTCTGGTAACTGCCTGCACTCTGATCTCACCTCCTTCTGCTTAGCTCACTCATTATATTATAGCCACACTGGTGTTCTGCACAGCTGTCAAACACGTCACGCTTGCTCCCACCTCTTGCTTCTGCTTACTTTCATCTTTGCCTAAAATGTATTTCCCAGATGGTCCCCTGGGTTGCTCCTTCTCATTATTCAGGGCTCAGTTCAAATATACCAGATCATGAGGGCAATGATTTCCTCTGCCTTAGTTAATTAATCATCCCCAGCTCATGGAATTTTTAAAAACTATTTTTATTGAATGGATGGACGGATAGATGTATGGATGGACAGTTAATGAATGGTTAAATAGCAGAGCTCATAAGCAGAAGAGCTAGAAATCACACACAAGCACGTCTGAATCCAAAGCCTATTTTGTTTCCATTGCATTATATCTGTGTGGATTTTTCAAAAGTCAGGTTTATTGAATCACATGTTGCCTGTAGAAAAATTACCTTTTTAAGTGTACAGTTCAGTAAGTTTTGACAGATGTATAAGGGCATGTGCTAATAATCTTTTTAAAGATATGGAACAATTCTATTCCCTTAAAACTTTCTCTCATGTCTCCTTGCCCTCACTTTTTACTCCACCACTTCTGATTGCTGTTCTGACTCTTGCCCATTGTGGAAACCATGCTTTCCTTGCCTTTGGTTGTTGAGTACTGCATTTGGCCCCTGCCCCCCGGGTTCCAGGTATTCTCATCATATTTAGGTTTCCAATTCAGTGACTGCTGATCGCACTCTAAGGTCTGGCCTTTGGAAAAGGGTAATCATAGAAATCTTTAAGGATGCCAGGGGTCCTTTTGCCAATTTCTTTCTCATAGCTGTGGTGAAAAGTATGCCTTCTGGACCCTGCCAAAGTGAAGAAGTAGATCTTAAATGACAAATCCACTCAAACATTCTAATCTCACTGAATCTTTGAATCCCTTCTTCTATATTGAACCAAGGCAGGCCCAGCATTTCCAGCTATCTATGGGCCACCTTTTGGTCCAAATTTCAGCTAGCCAGCCAGCCAGCCAGCCAGCCAGCCAAACTGTCAAAGTCCTTCTAACCCCACAAGCTGCAACATTAAATGCAGAATCTCTGCTCAGTGGACCCTTATCAATATACTTGCCTGATCCAAATTTATGTCCTTTTACCATTGTCCCATATCACTTCAAATTATCCCACACCCCCATATGTTCCTCAGATTTATGTCTCTATAAATAGAAAACTCAACTAATACCAATAATGATTTTATTTTTTAACCATCTGTAGGTGTCATAACAATAGTCCATGAAGGCAATTTATCAGAAAATTATCATTTGTTCATGGATTTTTCTTATCTTATTTTCTAAGCATATTTACTGGAACTGTCCTAGCATTTAACTCAACATAAATTTGAGTTGAAGTGATTTGGGGTTTTGAATCATAGAATCTAGATCTTAGGTTAGAGAAGACTTGGGAATTACAAAAATTCTGAGATACTGAGATTATGAAATTAGATGGAAATCATAACTGTCCCCAGAAATAAAGGCTAAGAAAGCTGAATATATAAGAGGAAATGAGCAAGTCAGGGCAGGGACATGAAAAAAAATTCTTAAGACTGCAGACCTCAAGATTTTTATTATTCCTATTTAATCTAAAAGTTAAGTGTTAGTTTGTTGGAAGTTATAATAATGATGATGTATTGAGTGATTATAGCATATTTATAAGTGAAATGAGTTGCAGCAATATCATCAGACAGAAGGAAAGGATTAAGAACATTTTGTTATAAGGTACCTGCACTATATGCAAAATGACATAATATTATTTGAAAGTGAAATTAGATTAGTACAAAATGTATATCTAGGGCCACCTGGCTAACTCAGTCAGTAGGGTGTGTGACTCTTGATCTCAGAGTTGTGAGTTCAAATCCCACATTGGGTGTAGAGATTACTTAAAAATAAAATCTTTTTAAAAATAACAAAAAATTATATGTATATCTAAAATTCTAGGGTAACCATTACATTAAAAAAAATTACTAGCTACGTTAAAAGAAGAGATAAAATGTATTTTACAAAAGCTAAATTAAAACCAGAGAAGGCAGACAATTAAGGGAAAGAGAAATAAAGGACAATGGTAACAAATAGAAAAGAGTTACAAATATTACAAATATTAGATGAAAATCCAATGGTGTCAACAACCACTTAAAATGTGAATGGTCTGCATTCACCAATTTAGATAGAGGCTCCAGAGTGGATCAAAAACAAGCTCCAACTATATGTTGTTTTCAAGAAATCTTCTTAAACTATAAAGACACCAATATCGTAAAAGTAAGAGGATAGAGGAAAATATACCACACTAAAGATATACCATGTGAACACCAACAAAAGAAAGCCAGAGTAGCACATTGATTTCAAACAAAGTAAACTTCAGAATAAGGAATTTACCAGGGATAAAGAGAAGCCTTGCATCATGACAAAGGAGCTACGTCTCCAAGAAGGCATAACAATCCTATATGGCAACTAATAACAGAGCGTCAAAATATGTGAGGCAAAAAATAATAGAACTGTGAGAAATACACAAATTCACAATTATAGCTATGGATCTCAGCATCCCTTTTTCAAGAATTGATAGATCAAGCAGGCTAAAAAAAATCAGTAAGAATATAGTTAATCTTAATATTACTATCCATCAAATTCATCTAATTGACATTTATAGAATATTCCATGTAAATACAACAGAATACACATTCAAGTTTACCTGGATAATTCACCAAGATAGATCACATTCTAGGACATAAAACACACATTAATTTTTTTAAAGCAGAAATTATATAAAGTATGTTCTCAGATGATGGACTTAAATTAGAAAACAATAATAGAAATCATCATTTATGATCAGGAAACTGTGTATTAAAACAACAGTGAGGGATCCCTGGGTGGCGCAGCGGTTTGGCGCCTGCCTTTGGCCCAGGGCACGGTCCTGGAGACCCGGGATCGAATCCCACGTCGGGCTCCCGGTGCATGGAGCCTGCTTCTCCCTCCGCCTGTGTCTCTGCCTCTCTCTCTCTCTCTCTGTGACTACCATAAATAAATAAAAATTAAAAAAAAAAATAAAACAACAGTGAGCTACTGCTACATACCTATTAAACAGGCTAAAATAAATTTTAAAAAAGACATTAACAACTGCTGTTAAATACAAAGCAAGAGGAAATATTATTCATTGTTACTGGAAATGCAAAATGATAGCCCCTTTGGAGGAAAGTTTGGTAGTTTCTTATAACGCCAACTGTCATCTTGCTGTATGATCCAGCAATCTTGTTCTTCTATAATTACCCAACTGATTTGAAAACTTACAGCACGTAAATACTTGCATGCAAACATGTGTGGCAGCATTATTCACAAGTGCCTGAAACTGAAAGTGATTAAAGTGCCTTTAAGAGGTGAATGGATAGACAAGTTGTGATACATCCATACAATGGAATATTACTTAACAATAAAAAGAAAAAGAGCTATTAAGCCACAAGAGAACCACATGGAGGGATCCTAAGTACATTTAGCTAAGTGGAAGGAGTCAGTGTGAAAGGCTAAGTACAGGATCACTGGGTGGCTCAATGGTTGAGCATATGCCTTAGGCTCAAGTCATGATCTTGCTGCCCTGGGATGAAGTTCCACATCAGGCTCCCCGCACCGAGCTCTGCCTCTGCTTATGCCTCTGCCTCTCTGTCTTGTCTCTCATGAATAATAAATAAAATCTTAAAAAAAGAAAGGCTAAGTACTTTGTGATTACAATTATATGGCAATCTGGAAAGGTAGCATAGCGACAGTTAAAAGATCAGTTTCCAGGGGTTTAGAAGGGGAGAGGAGGAGCAAGTAGGGATGTGGAATGGGGTGTTAAATAGGGGAAGCATAAGAGATTTTTTAGGGAGGTGAAAGCACATTATGCTTCTGTCAAAACCATGGTACTTTATAGCACAAGGAATGAAATTTCATATATGTAACTTAAAAATAAATCATTTAGGAGGCGAGAGGACCCCAGGATGGAATATGGAAAGTGACAAAAGATTTCAACCTCAATACAAGTGTGTGAAACAACATCACTGAGGGTGGTGAGAGATAAGGTGTTATCCTAAATAATTTTGGAAATGAGTAAGATTAAGGGCAAGATAAACTGTACATAAGCGCTGTGCACTAGTTGATAGTGTTGTTTTCCGTAGGGGAGATATTAACAATTCTGATGCCACTATTCGTATATCCTGGATTTGAACAATTAAGTAAATGAGTGGTGGATGGTGGGAATCAGGTTTCTCACTGTTCAAAGGGAAGTTTACAGAGAAGCAAAGGAAACATGCTAGAAGGAATTGCATGCTAGAATGGACACAGACATGGATTGGAGCTAAGGATGTCAATGTGAGCTCATGTCTAAGATAATATAGATGTAGGTTGGTCGTGTATAGAAATATTTATGAATATATATATCTGCCCAGGTTATGATATACCCACTATCCAGATCTCGGTCTCTAATGCCATTTCCAAAGAAGAGAACCAGGGCTTCATGTAGAAATGGCAGATTCTAGTACTGAGGCAGGAAATAGATGATCCTAGAACAACTTGTAGTGTCAGAAAGTAAGAAAACTCTCAAAAAGAAAACAAAGAAACAACACAATGGCAGGAGTATGCCAAGAAGACATGTAAGCCAAATGAAAGAGCTTCCCATGGCAAAAGTTGAAATGACTTGAACAATAAAATAAGTGAAAAAGTATTGGATCATAACCCAAAGTATAAAATTAATATCCATGACTTCATAATATAACTAAATAATTGCATAAATAAATGGGTGTGAATACATAAATCTCCTATGTAGAATTACAAGTAATTTGTATAGATATTCCATCCTTAAGGAAGTGGAGTATAACTTTCCACTCTTTAAGTACAAGTTGCACATACTTGCTTTTCTCTCAAAGAATACCACATTTAAAGATGGAAAAAGAACAACCCCACAGAAAAGAGACACAGAAAATATTACCTCAACCAGTGCCTAAAACCAGCATCAGCAGTCATACATAAAACTGATATGATGTGACAAAAATGATATATTCCCTGTGTGGTTTTCCTCCACCATATCATGATTATACACGGAGTGGTCAGCATCCTGAAGGCCATTCTCTTTTTCTATTTGTAGTTTATTTATAGAAATATTCTGTAATGGAATGAGGTTAGAGGAATAATAGATTTTCATAAGTAATGTGCATTTGCCTTTCAGATAATCTGAAATACAGGCTCATAGATACAGGGCCAATCAAACCATTTAGACATTCAAAGTTTCCATTTTAACCTAGTACTATTGTGATGGTCCATGATCTAAGAACATGGTAGAAGTTTTTGGCTTGCTTGTTTGTTTGTTTATCTTTAAAATATGACATATTTTTTTAGAACAGTTGTAAATTTATAGGAAAACTGAAAAGAGAGTACAGAGTTCCCATATATGTTCTACACCCAATCTCTTCTATTATTAACATCATACACTTAGCATGATGCATTTGTCACAATTAATGAACAAATATTGACACATTATTATTTAACTGAAGTCTATAGTTTATTTGTATTTCCTTAGTTTTTGCCTAGTGTCCCTTTTCATTTTATATTCATAAAGAAATTAAGGGAAATAACACCTGATCCTCTTAAAATACCCACCAACATCCTAGCTTTTCCCATAATTAATATTTATCTAACTGCAAACCACATGATCTTCATGGGCTTTGTGGAAATGTGTGAAAAACAGCAAATACCTTGCTAGAGTTTAACACATGATATAACTCCTGTACATTTTTTCTTTTTTTTTGAAAAAGATTATAATATATATATATATATATATATATATATATATATATATATATATATATATAAATGAGAGAGAGAGGGTGCTAGTGGGGAGAAGGGTAGAGGGAGAGAGAGAATATCAAGCAGACTCCATGCTAAACATGGAGCCGAAGGAGAGGCCTGATCTCAAGACCCTGTGATCATGATCTGATCGGATATCAAGAATCAGATGTTTAGCCGAATGAGCCACTCAAGTGCTCCATCCTGCATGTTTGTTTTTAATCTTCACTGTCCACCCCCATTTGTGTTACTATTGCATTTGTCAAGAATTTGCAATTCTTGAGCTAAATGTGTTTGATTATATCTCAATTTTTACAGTGGGTTTTTCATTGACTTGATGATTATTTGGAAGGACTCAACTTGCAGGGGAAATCTCTGAGCTGTGTCTAGGATGCTAGAGTTCAGATTTTCTTCTGACTCCACTGATAGCTAACCATGGGAACTTGGGAGAGTCACTACATCTCTCCCAGTCTGGGTTTTTCTCATTTATAGAGATAAAAAGGACCAAATGATCTCTACACATCTTTTCTCTGTACAGCTCTACAATGGTTAGAAGGTAGGCTCATTTCTGCAATCCAGTTGGATTTTCAAACTGGTAAGAGTCTGTGAATAGAGCTACAACTTGAAATTTGGGTTGCCCAATCCAGGGAAGGGAGTCTCCCCCAGTTTGGGTGGGGTGAGACATTCAATTTTCTCTAGAAAGAGAATATGTTTTTTCTTCAGGCTTAGAAAGCTGGGTGGTATGCCTTTACCACCAGAAGGGAGAAAATAGAGTTAATGCTAATTTGTTAGTTGGAACAACCTCGCAGAAGAAATGGAGAGAAGTGAGGGAGAAGGGATGACTAACCTTTGGCTTGCCTTAGCCAAAAAGCTGGTGAAATTTAGAAATATATTCATGTCCTTATTCACCCAGGCTCTCTACCTGAACCAACAACTATTCATGAAACTTTCCACATTAAATTTTCAATTCCAGTAAAGTTCATAGCAGCTTCTAACACTGCACTGGGAGATGACAACATAACATTCCTTTGGGTCTGATGCATAGGGGCGCAGTGTGAGGGCTGAACACCTTTAATGGGGAAGGAGCATATAACTGTGTTTCTACTACATGCTTGACACATAACCTGCATTAATGACCCTGGCTAGATGCTTTATATGTGTTTCTTTCTTTTTTTTTTTTTAATTCATGAGACACACACACACACACAGAGAGAGAGAGAGAGAGAGAGAGAGAGGCAGAGGGAGAAACAGGTTCCATGCAGGGAGCCTGACGTGGGACTCCATCCCGGGTCTCCAGGATTCCACCCTGGGCCGAAGGCAGGCGCTAAACCACTGAGCCACCTGGGCTGCCCTTATATGTGTTATTTCTAATCCTTATAAGAATCTGACAAATCAAGTGGTTTACAGAGGAAGAAACTGAGGCTCAGTGCAGGGTCATTAACTTATTTCATTTGGCTCTATGGTGCTGATTTGAATTTTTGTCTCAAATCTGTCTGGCTCCCCCTCCCCAACTGTACTCACATCAATTAAACCCAGACTTGCTGCCAACCTCCCCTCCGAGAAGCCTTCTTTGACCCTCCAGAGACTAAAAATTGTTCCCCTTTCTATAATTGTTTTGTTGTGCGGATCACATAGTATTTGATTTCTGTGTTCACACAATTCTCTTTTCTACCAGTCTGTGAATGTCTGAAGGATAGGGACAGTGTTTTAGTAGCCTCTTTGAATCCTCAGAATCCAGCAAATGGTCAGTGTCCAGAAAATATGTGTTCAGCCTAAGTCACACAATTGATTAGCTACAGAGTCAGAACTCAATCCAGACCTCTTGACTCCTGGACCAGAACTATTTCACCACCATTACTTTTAGATTTTTAAATCACATCCATATTCTCTCTATAAAATCTTCTAGTTCCTTCATCTCAAACCCTGCATTATTTCCTTGGGAAGAGGGAGGGTTTTTTTGTTTTTAAATCACAATTGCAAAGGCTTGTATTTATTGAAAACATACTATGTGCTGGCTGCAGGGTCATTATGGGCTAAGCACTTTCATGTGAATTCTTTTTTCTTTTAAGATTTAACTTATTCATGAGAGGCACACAGAGAGAGGCAGAGACATAGGCCGAGGGAGAAGCAAGCTTCCTAAGGGGAGCCTGATGCTGGACTCGATCCCAGGACCCCAGGAGCCAAGGACAGACACTCAACCACTAAGCCCCCCAGATGATCCTTTCATGTGAATTCTCTCGTGTAATGCTGACAACTTCATTAGTGAGTGCTGCTATTAACCCCATTTTACCAACGAGGAAGCTGAGAAATAAAGATAGTAAGTAGACCAAGTTCCCAGAACTGGGAAGGAAGTCAAAGAAATGTAGGCATGTTCTGAAAGGCAGAGCTCCCTGCCTCAGGGTGGGAACAGAGAGAAAAGAAGGCCCACATGGTAGATATTTGTTTTTTTAGGGAAATAACTATGGTATCTTGATCCTTGAGGAACATTGGGAGCACTAGGTTCTAGGGCGATTTAATTGAAATCACTCACCCTTTATAAGCCCTGCAAAGTTCTACCCCAGGCTTTTGAAATAAGTTGCTTAGCACTCACCGTGTTGAATCTGTGCACACTTTGATTTCTTACAAGGTCATGTGGAGGATAAGATTCAGAGCATTCTGGAGATTATGCTCAAACTTCAAAAACCTGAAAAAGCATTGATAAAGCCTGAGCTGCATTACTCCGAAGACGGTGGTGTGGTAGGATAATCATACACAGTGAAGCTCTCAAGGCTTATATCATTTTATAAGCCCTTTTATTTCCTGGAGCTTCTGAATCCTTCCTGGAGATTAAAATGCAATGATACAATGAATTGAAATGGAATAGCATCAAAGATTATAGTTTGAGGTATTTTAGGATACATGTGACATTATGTGCAAACACAGAAGGGGATTTGAAGTCAGCAAACAACTCTGGATGCATACATATATTTATATTTGTATACATTTTTAAATAAGAGAGTTGGAGACAGCAAACCCCAAGACAGAGGAAGTGGGGAGAAGGTCTGTCGTGTGAATGTGGGCCATATTTAAGGGAGTGACTATGAGGGAAAAGAGGATGGGCAAGGAAGATGTGGGTATCAATCTCAGTGAGTGCAGAATTATCGAAACAGTTAACGGTGTGGCCAAAAGGTACAAGTTCATCACTAGGAATTTTCAATGGCCCATTCATCCTACAAATGCTGAGCATCCTTCTTAGCATGGGGGTAGACGTATCAACACAAGCAAAGCCCCTGCCAGCTCTCAGTTAATGTTGTCCTCAAATTTAGTAATTTTCTCATATCCACAATCTTAGTGCTTTTATTCAATCTAAAACAGCAATAACAAATGTAGAGTTGCAAAATGATGAAAGGACATGCATAGAAAAAATTAGAGGATTTATTTGGGATACAGGAGATCAAAACTCATGATGTCTAACAAAGCAGAGCAGTAACAAAACCAGGATGAGGCATCCCCAGGTAGGTTTAAAGCCCAACTAGAAACATTAAAACAGAAGCTTGGGAGCACCTGGGTGGTTCAGTGGTTGAGCATCTGCCACTGGCTCAGGATGTGATCCTGGGGTCCTGGGATTGAATCCCACATCAGGCTCTTCCTAGGGAACCTGCTTCTCCCTCTGCCTATGTCTCTGCCTCTCTCTGTGTGTCTCTTATGCATAAATAAATAAAATCTTAAAAAAAATAAATGAAACAGAAGTTTATGCCCTGTAAGGACTTCCAGCAGAAGACTGGGAAGCATGAGGCAATAGTGAGGCAGGACGGGGAGGGTTACCAAGAGCCCCAAGCCAGGAGAAGTTCCTGCAGGGGAAGGAGGACCAGCTTGTCTCTTTCTCCTATAGCACATTCCGGGAACCCCACCAGTGGTGAGACCCAGCCTTCTTTAAAGGTCATGAGTGCCAGATCTATAGGGGACAGACTCAGCATCCGGCCAATTTCTTTAACACAAGTTAGCATTCCCATTTTGCTTGTTTTTTTTTTTTAATTTTCTGTCTTCTCCTGTACCTCCATAAGCAAGTGATATGAGGCAAAGAGCTGATGTCTCTGGTTCAGAGTTATACTCCCAGCTATTAGAACAATGGCTGGCTGGGAAGGAAAGAAGTGCAAGGGAAAGGTGGGAGGTTGGTTTATAATAAACACATGCTTGTATGCGCATAGGTGTCCACACAACACACATATCTGCTCACACAATACACACATATGCATACATTTCCATAGGATGCTGTATGTTTTGATAAAAGCATAAATTTGAAACATTTAACTGAGCAGTTTTTAAGAAAATTTTAAAGTTTTCATTATGGCCTAACTTATTGTATTTTTTAAAAAGATTTTATTTATTTATTCATGAGAGACACACAGAGAGAGGCATAGACATAGACAGAGGAAGAAACAGGCTCCCCCCGAGGAGCCTGATGTGGGACTTGATCTTAGGACCCCGGGATCACCTCAACCAAACAGAGACGCTAAACCACTGAGCTATCCAGGTGTCCCTAACCTGTTGTATTTTGAACGGAGTTTGCAGCAACTACACATTTTCACATGACAGTCAGTGTTAGAAGGACATACAAACATATACAATGCCTATAATACAATAAAATAAAGACCCTTAAATGGAAGGAAGTTGAATGAGTTATGGTGTCTATTGGTCTGTTGCTGCAGCAGCTTTTCCTCTCACACACAGGAATAGCAACATTTCTTTGTGGGAAGCTGATCCTCTCCTGCCCTCACTCTGTGATTTGGGGGTGGCGATTCTCAGACACCAGCCTCTTGGGTGGGGACAGGTCCAAAATTGGGCCCATGGCTACTTAGGCCTGGTCAGGGGTGCCTGTGAACCATGCTGGCCAGTGACCATCGGCCCCACGTCCCTTGTTCCTTGTGTCTGGACTGCAAACCCCAGGCTTCTGGTGCTCTATTCTCTATCCACAGCAGGAGGAATTGCCTGAGAAATAAGGCTGACCCAGAGGAAATGGAACTGAAGTCTGGTGGGCTATACCACTCAGTGCCAAGGAGACAGCCACCAGGAGCAGGTGTCTAAAGTCACACTCTGGCACTTTCTCTCAGGTGTTTAAGTCATTTTGGATGAATTTCAGTCACAAGCTGAAGAGCGTTATGTACAATCATGTTCACACACGTTTTGGTAAAAATTAAGGGGAAGAAAAAATGTTTTCCATGCACAATAATTGCAATGGCTGTGCATTCTTGTCCTGAATTGAGTCTTCCTGTCCTACAGCTTCCAGAAGTACCTTGTCTGGTCATGTGTTCTGATTCTGATTTTATGAGATGTAGGCACTTGACTTGCATTTCTGCCCCCAACCTACTACAGTTGTTTTTACTCTGGAACAGAAATATAATTGGGGGTGAATGTGGTGAGAAGCATTTTCAGGGGCTTTGTTCAGATCAGGTGACAGCTGACCATTCTAAATCTGGCCCTACCTGGATCATGACCTTGTATGACCTTCACCCTATTGCTCCTAATTTTTTTTTTTTCCACATATGTGGGTGATGGTATTAGCTAAATTTGATTAAAAGGAATATTGTGCCTTAGCTCAGGCTGCTATGACAAAATACTATAGACTGGATGGGTGGAACAATAGATACTGATTTCCCACAATTTTGGAGGCTGGAAGTCAGTGATGAAAGTATTAGCTTATTTGGATCCTGGCAAGAGCCTGCTTCCTGGATTGTAGATGGCCAACTTGTAGCTAGGTCGTCACTTGGCCTTCTTCAGTGTGAGCACATGGAGAGATCTCTCTCTTTCTCTTCTTATTAGCCAATAATCTCCTCATCAGGGCCCCACCTACATGAGCTAATGTAACCCTATTTACCTCCCAAAAATCTCAGCTCCAAATGCCATCAAAATGGAGGTTAGGGCTTCAGCACATGAATTTGGGGGGATACAACCATTCAGTGCATAAAAATGGCATATGATAAAAGACTTCTTTGCAATAGGACCACTGAAGATTTTGTACTTCCACTAGAAATGACAAGGCCTGGGACTAGTGTCAGGCATAATGTACAAAAATCTCTGTTTTGATTAAATAAGCCAGTTGCTGGTAGGTAACCATTTACACAACCCCCATTTCTTGGGGGTAATCGTGAGTGGTCTCTATTACCAGGGCACTCCCATTGAGATGCAATGCAGTCTTATTTAACTCACCAAATACCAAGTCAATATTCTACTATGCTGTCTACTTTGAAAAATGTAAGTTTATGGCCTGTTTATTGAGAAATATTTCTGAGTGCAAGTAAAAGGCTAGGTGGGAAAAATGGTGTGTAAGAGTATATAGGCTTCTCCAACCTGTCCTTCCTGGGCTCACAGCACTTCTAGGAAGATGAATGATTCCAAGTATATCCCCACTGGGGTGATGTTACTTTCATTGTGTCTGTTCAGTGTTGTTATGCCTCCAGGTGGGGAGTGTGCCCTCTCTGAGTAAAAGCACCCGCCTTGGTGGTTACCACTGGGAATTGGTATTGATTGAATAGCATATCTGGAAGGGAGAAAAACATGGATCACACATTGTTTTGTCATGCCTGATTTGCTTGAGAAGTGAGAAAAATGCTGACCTGGGAGCGCAATGACCCTTGGAACTAAATACATGTGTGTCAGATACACTGTGATCTTGCGTCGCATCAGAGAATCAGCACATCTGGTGATGGGAACATCACTCGGTGGGATGACCCAGCTGTGCAGAGGAGGTGAAACATAATTGAGGTTGTTTATGAACATCACTTGCTGACTCTGCTCTTGGCAACACTGAGGCTGACCTTTACTCCCAGAGCCTGTCCTGTCTTTGTATTTCTGCTCTTGTTTTTGGGCAACTCCCAAAATTGGAGGTAGTAGTTTTGAGATGAAAAGGCTGTCAGTGAGGGATGTTTGATGTGATTCTTCATCCCCAAAGAGATTCTGTTTTAGGAAACTGGTGACCTGTTTGGTGTTAGGGTTTGCAGCCTAACCTAATTTCTTCCCATAGAGGAAAAGAGGTAATGCAGGACCAGGGATGCAAGGAAGTACAGGTGTTGATGGTGGACTTGGTATATGGTAATTTTCGCTCTACCAAATAAAAACTCTTTGTGAAATGTGTTTACTTTTAAAAATTATTTCTAGGGGCACCTGAGTGCTTCTGGTGGTTGAGAGCCTGATTCATGATTTGGGCTCACGTCATGATCTCAGGGTAGGGTGATGAGATTGAGGCCAGCATCGGGCTCTGTGCTGGGTGTGGAGTCTGCTGGAGATTCTCTCTTTCTCCCTCTGCCCCTCCTACTTATGCTGTCTCTCTCTCTCTCAAATAAATAAATATTTAAAAATAAAACTCTCTCTGCAGCAGATTCCCAGGAATGCCATCAGGGAGAAAAAAAAAAAAAAACCTGACAGGTCTGTTGGGAGTCTCTGTCCATATGAAGTGAAGTATATTAGTTCTGAGAGGTAGCCTAGTGGATTAGAAAGAAAGAGGGGTCTCGAGTTGAAGATGTCTGTTTGAACCCTGATTCCACCCTTTACTGTGTGACATTTGACAAGTTCCGTGACATTGCTCACATTCATCTTTTTAGCTGTAAAGGGTACAGTAATACTCATTTCAAACAGCTGTTGCAAGGGTGACGTCAAGATGGATGGAAAACACCAAGTGTGTAGTCGCTGCCCTAGAAACACTGGTCATCATTTCTGCTTTTCAAAGCAGAGGGATTGATCACCACTGAGTCCCATGCTGTGATCTCATTATTTACCTTAATTCCAGACAACAAATTAAAATAAGTTGATAAAGAAGAAATGTAAGCTTCAGTGCCTACTTTGTGATATAGAAATCAAGAGGAATGCAGGCTTCTCATCTCCCTTAACTGAAAGCCAACAAGGTCACAGCAGCAGGCACAGATTGGGTAGCTTAAGGAGGTCAAGACCTGAGGCTCTGACCGAGATGTCAGTGGGGGTCTAATGCAGCATTGTCAAAATAATACATTTTCCTCTGTTGTCAGTGATTTCAAAGATGCTATTCCATGATGCTGGGCTGGATGGGAAATAGCTCAGTATCTCTGATGTGAGAAAACCCTATTGGCTCACTATGACTCCACAAAGAGTTTAACTGCATTTTTTTTTTCCTGATTACCTTTTACCTTTTTACCATGATTTCTCTCTTATGAGTACAACTGAATACCTATATAAGATGCCTTCATCTTTGGTCTGACTCCTCCCTCCCCGCTGCTCGCTTCTTTGATAACATTACATTTGTTACACCCTGAAAATGTGGCCCAAGGCAAGTTCACTTTAAGAAGGTAAATAAGAACAATTGATCTAATGAGGAAAAAATGGGATACTTTTGGAATAAAGAACAATTTTCAAACATAGTAGAGAAGCTGTTATAACAAAGAAACATCCCAGCATATTTTCCTTTAATCGAAACAGAGAAAATTGCACTATCAGGGCTCTTGTACGTATATGCTTTCTGCCTCAGTCCTAGATAGCTTTGATTTACCGCTTACATGCTGTATAAATATTGATGACATTTATAAAATTCTGTGCAGTAGGGAATTATATTTAATATATTTTCCATTACATTTGTTGTTATTTTGCTGCCATGGTGAAGCCATCTTCTTGAAATTAAGTATCATAAAATATTCGAATCTATGTTGCAGCTGAGCAATTGAGATAGATATAATGGAATTAAGGAAGGATGGAGAATAAACCCACATGGGCGCCCATTAAGAAAACACCAGTTTCTTCGATAGAAAAAAGGACTTGATGCACAGCTTTGAGTTTTTGTTTAGCCGTTTCTCTTACCTCCTCAATCTTGGTTTCCACCAAGGATGGGAGTCACTAATTATTGCTTCCCGATAGAACAAAAGTCACAACCAGACATTAATTCAGCGATTGATGGAGTTCTGGATAAGTGATATGAGACCAGTAAGCCATGATTTCCCCTTTTGTTACTTAACGATGGTAAATTATTAGAATGTTTACAAAATTAGAGTAACAATCCCCTTTGGCATAATATGAACACCATCAAATTCACTGCTGGAGAAGAGAGGAGAAATTAACTACATGCTATGTCACACCTGTCATGTGCCACGCATGGTGCAGAACACCTTGACACCATTGTCTCCCTTCATCCTCACCACCATCTTGGGAACCAGGTATTCTTTCACCCTCTGTATAGAGAAAAGATATCAAGGGACTCTCCCAAAGTCTTACATCTTTGATTTGATCCCAGGTTCATCTGATCCCAAACTTCATGGCCTTTGCCAAAATTATTACTGAGCCATCAGCAAAAGAGGATGTGGGATATAGATTTTGGTTATCACAGACTTGCCCATCTGGCAGGGTATGGGGCAATTTGCTATTTGCAACCTCTCGTTTAGAGATAGTCCCACAATGACACAGCCTCTTGGAGTTATATGCACAGACTTTAATGTAAAACCGAATTGTCTCTTCTCATGAAGTAGCAGTTTCCTTTGGTGTCACCACAGGAATGTTGTCCTGGCGAGAGTGCTCTCAGTGGCCTTTTGGAAGGAACAGGGAATAGACACGCGGGAACTAGAGATGGACCCTCCACTTGGCAAACTGTACGTGCATCTGAAATCTTTGGTTAAAGAGCAAACTGATACTAATATGAAGCTCTGAAACACAAGGTCATTGTCTGGGGGAAATTATGCACGTACTTACAGAGTTAAAAGTGGCTGAGGTTGAAATTCCACCCTCTTTCATAATTCCTGTATTTCTTTTTAAGACAGTTAAGAAGGGGAGGGCTTGGTTCCGTATCAGTGTTCAGGGCAGGGATTAGTTTGCAAAGTCAGTACAAATTCCCACTCACCTTTCTCCCCTTGCAAAGGTCCCTGAGTCTTGCTCAGCTTAAGATTTTTCAGCATGATGAAAATTCATCCCACTGGATGGACAGGTAATGCAACCCCTTTTCACAACAGACTTCTTTCTTTGGGACATTCTAGCCTGGCCATTCAGGTGCAGGAAGTATGTAGGGGCGGGCGGGTAGGATTTCAAGTTTCAGCCACTGCTTGGCTGTAATCCCTCCAGGTAGATATTTAATTAAGCTGAGAAAGTCAGTGTACCATTCATTAGGCAGCATGTCCTAGCATAAACCATTTAGTATCTGGGCCATAATGTAGCGAAAGTCTAAAATGAGTTTTAGGTTGGGGTGGAATGGCCTAAATGGAAAGTATACCCAGTGCTGAGTCAGCAAGTCCTTCTGATTGTCAGAAGTCTGGTGTTCAAAATTCCCTCAAAAAAGAACAAGTGGCTCCCATTCCAGGCATCAAATACTGTATCTGGATCACAGTCCCTAACTGAACCTGCCATTGAAATGTCACACACCCAGCCCATTTGCTAGTCAGAGCAGGTATGTGCCCCGCAGACACGGCCACCTCCAAAGAAGCCTTGCAAAGGCTTGGCTTACAGGATCTGAGTTGACTTGTACTGTGCGTGCGTGTTGAATAACGTTTGGAATCTGACTCATGCAAGAAAGAAAGGGTGCATTTGAAGAATTCTCTTTCGCAAGTTCTGGAAGATGATCTATAACGACAGCTTTATTCAGCATCCATCATGTGCAGCACACATCAGAGATGCAAATATCTTGTGTGCCAAGGGGCCCAGCCTTCATTGTGTCTACAGGCTAGTGGAGAGAGAAGTCTGAGCCCTGTAGTGGCTCTTTCACAGGGGAAGGTAGCTGGGGAGGATGTATGAGTGCTCTAGACCTTAATAACCTGACTTCAGGCTAGACAAATCTAGGTAGATTTGTGAATAGGATGGGATTCAAATCCTGCTTTGTAAAATGAGTGGGATTTAGTTAGGAAAAGAGAAAGCACCAGGAAAGCACAGACGTGGTGGGGAGGAAAGGAGAAGAATTTGCTGGAATGGTGAGTGGTTCTTGAAGAGTGGTAAAAGATGGGACTTCCCAGGGCCAGTTTGTAAATGGCCTCCAATGGAAGACTATGGAATGGAAGCCTTCTCCTGTTTATAATGGGTAGCCACTGGGTTTTCCTAGCAGGGGGTTAGAAGGTTGAGCCTGTAGTCATGTGCAGGATAGATTGAGGGCCTGGGATGGGGTGTTCAACATACAGACATCATTGACAGCTTAGAGATTGCCAGATACTTGGAAGGCAAAGAGGAATCACAGCAATCTCTGTCTAGGATTGCTCACAGAATGGTAAGAGAGGCCTGTGAACACAGTTCCACCATCATTTGCAGGGGCTCTAGAAGGAACAGAAGGAGGAGCTATTTAAGGGACCATTATAGCCCAGGTGGACTAGAGTTCTGACTTGAACAAAGCTGGGAAAACAGGGATCTGAAGGAGGGCCACTCACAAGTGTGACTCAAAATCAGAGCTGACATTTTGGCAGATCAGGAGCCGGAGGTCAAGGCTGAAGAGTGGCCAGAAGATCACTTGGGTGGAGCTGAACAGAACTGGTGCTTGAGGTTGCTGGACAACATCAGTGTGCTCCCAGGGAAAAGGCAGGAGGAACAGGGAAGGAGACCGGGGTGTGTGAGGGAAGTGACAACCACAGGAGCCACCATGGAGAGGGAGCTTGGGCAACAGAGTGTGCTCATTGACCCCTGTTACTCTTCTGGGTTCTGGCAGGGAGAAAAGTGCTCCCTCTCACTAGCTTCTCTGCCCCATTAAAGAGAACATGGGATAAACCAAAGGAAGCCGATACCTCCACAGGATTTTCTTTTCCTGCTTTCCACCACTGCCTTCCAGGCTAAGCTCAAGCCAGTGGCCTTCCGGCCTAGCACAGCTTTCGCCATGGCCCTCAGCGATGCCGACGTGCAGAAGTAGATTAAGCATATGATGGCTTTTATTGAACAAGAAGCCAATGAAAAAAGCAGAGGAAATAGATGCAAAGGCAGAGTAAGAGTTCAACATTGAGAAAGGTCGTCTTGTGCAAACCCAAAGCCTGAAGATTATGGAATACTATGAGAAGAAAGAAAAGCAGATTGAGCAGCAGAAGAAAATTCAGATGTCTAATTTGATGAATCATGCAAGGCTCAAAGTCCTCAGAGCAAAAGATGACCTTATTGCAGACCTACTAAATGAAGCAAAACAGAGACTCAGCAAAGTGGTAAAAGATACAACCAAGTACCAAGTGCTGCTGGATGGACTGGTCTTCCAGGGTTTGCACCAATTGCTGGAGCCCCAGATGACTGTTTGTTGCAGGAAATAGGATTTCCCTCTGGTAAAGGCTGAAGTGCAAAAAGCGATTCCTATGTACAAAATTGCCACCAAAAAAGATGTTGATGTTCAAATTGATCAGGAATCCTATCTGCCTGAGGAAAGAGCTGGTGGAGTGGAGATCTATAATGGGGATCGTAAAATAAAGGTTTCCAATACTCTAGAAAGCCGGCTGGACCTCATAGCCCAGCAGATGATGCCAGAAGTACGGGGAGCCTTATTTGGTGCAAATGCCAACAGGAAGTTTTTGGACTAAACCTTTGGGAGAGGTAGAGTTCATCCACTGCTCTCCTGCTGTGGCGTGGAAGTTTCTGATATTTGAAGAAACAAGATATCTGTGTGGCTTCCTCTTCCCTGTTCTCATAGTCTGTATTTGTCAGTGGATACTCTGTGTAGCTAATGCCCTTATCCTAATTGTTAACAATAGAAAGTTTCACTTCATATAATCAGGAAAGCTCCTTCTTAGTTTATCTAAAAGTAGCACAACTTTCTTTGGCTTCTGTAGTGTGAAGGTGGCGGTATCAGATGGTAGTCACAGGAGCTTCACCAAGTCTCCACTCTCCCTCCAGTCCTCTGCTTCCAGTTCTTGAGCCTAGAGGTGATGTGTACGGTGTTCTCTGACATGAAGTCTTTGCTCTTAGGCTTAAAGTGCATGGGGGCTGTGCATTCCTCCCAGCAGTAGTCGCTTCACCTCTAACCTGTTTGGACCTAGAAGTGTTTCTCATCTGTAAATGTGATTTAAAACCTAAGCCATGAATATGTCTTATTTATTAAAACGAAAGGTTTATATGAAAAAACAAAAAAAGAGAACATGGGTGGGGTACAGAGGTCACTGCCATCTGTCCAGAGCAACTTGGCCTTTGCCTTGTCTTCAGTCTAACACTTGCTTTTATATCCTGTTCCCTTCAAGTACTCAGTTCAACACCACTTCCTCTGAAAAGCTCTTTATTTGCATGCCCACCTGCTACCCCCTCCCACCCCTACATGCCATCCTGCTTCACACCCACTGCCCAGCCCCCTCTTTATCACTCAGTAGCAGCCACATGACCTTGGTTTTCAATTCTGATCTCTCCTTACTGCCAAGATCTCTGTGAGCCTCAATTTCCTTATCCCCCCAAATGGAGATAAGCATATTTACATGGATAAAGTGGGAAAAATCTTGTGCAAATGCCTAATATATTATCTGGATCGTAATAGGTGCTCCCAAAGTATTAGCCACCCTTCTTGCTTTTTTCTGTTAGACTCTCAAGAGCCAGGGAGGGAGTATACAAAAGGCATTTGAGCCTCGGTGTCCATGGAAAGATGAATGGATAAAGAAGATGTGGTCTATGTATACAATGGAATATTACTCAGCCATTAGAAACGACAAATACCCACCATTTGCTTCAATGTGGATGGAACTGGAGGGTATTATGCTGAGTGAAGTAAGTCAATCGGAGAAGGACAAACATTATATGGTCTCATTCACTTGGTGCATATAAAAATAGTGAAAGGGAATAAAGGGAAAAGGAGAGAAAATGAGTGGGAAATATCAGTGAGGGTGACAGAACGTGAGATACTCAACTCTGGGAATCGAACAAGGGGTAGTGGAAAGGGAGGTGGGTGGGGGGATGGGGTGATTGAGTGATGGGCACTGAGGGGAGCACTTGATGGGATGAGCACTGGGTGTTATGCTATATGTTGGCAAATCGAACCCCAATAAAAAAAATACAAAAAATAAATAAAACATTTTAACTTAACACAAAAAACCCCACAAAAAAACAAAAGGCACTTGAACCTATTGAATTCATCCTCCTTCCTATCTCTATTAGAAATCAAACATTTTAAGGGCAAGGTCCTTTATGGCTCTTGCATGTAGACTCTTGCACATGGTGTTAATTAAATATTTGTTGAATAAATGAGAAAAGTACTAAGGAAGGCACAGGCTCTCCCAAGTGAGAACTAATTTTGATTTCACACTGTGTATTAGAGAGGAATCGAAACTCAGGACCCTCCACCTCTCCCAGAACAGGATCTGGGCACAGACCCTGCCTACTATCTCCAAATGGGGTCCTGCTTTTATATTTTAATGAAATGTCACAATGACATGAGGAACACAAGAGGAAGTCATTAATCAGACACATATGCCACTCCTTTGGAGCCTGTCAAACAGGTGCCTGAAAAATTATCTGTATATTTTCCACAGTGACAAAAACAACACATTCTAATCTCGTATGGAGTATTAAATCCCACCAGCAAAACAAATACCTCCTGACAGGTGATTGCTAGGTATTTCCCTGATGGCCCCTGGCACAGAAATCTCCCCTCAAACCAGTCTCTCAGGCCGAGGAAAGAAAGGTTGAATTAGCCAACCAGCTCCCTCCCCACACCATGCTGTGTGGCGTCTAAGCACGCCACACATAAAACACATAACATTCAATTGACCTTTTGCTTATCTATAAACACAGAATGAGCTGCGTGGACCCTGATGCACCAAGGAGTCATTTCAGGAGAATTTATTTTCTTTTTACTATCCATAAAAATAAATTGCTCTTCACAAAGAAGACACAAAAACCCCACTCTCTTTCTCCTAATAAGATTATTATGAAAGGGATGTTTTTCAGAGCAATAATAACGAGGTGGCACGGTGTCATTTTTTTTTTTTTTTTTTATCAAGCTCTGTTACCATATTCGGATTGTCTGGGGCTCCAGAGACCAGGCAGGCGGTAGGCTGGCCTTTCCTGCTGTTTTATTTTTGCTGATGTTGTGATGGGGTCAATCAAATGTTTTCTGATGTAGGTGAACTTTTCTTATCATTGCCCACGCCCCTCCCAAATTTTCCTCTTTATAGGGCAAAAGCTGAGGGCAAATGAGGAAGCAGCTTTAGAAAGGGAGTGCGTATGCTTGGGCAGAAATGGGCCAACACACACAAGCATGCATGAGCACACACAAACTCACACTCACATTGGGTACTGTTCCATGTACTGCTGGCCCCCCCAAAGGGGGGGCCACTGCCATCCTGATAAGAACAAATCTATGTCCTCAGGTTCAATAATTCTCAATAACCTTTACTTTACTGTCTGTGATGCTCCGGGCAGCAGACCATGCCCCTTTGAAGAATGAAGTTAACTATGGTGTAGTTTGTGTCTACTTTGTGCTAGGATAGAATACTGATTGCTTCACCGAAAACCGCATCTTTAACGTTCATGATCAGTTGCCATCTGTTTTTGAAAGATGAGTTGAAGAGGTTTATACAACAATAGGAACTGAGCTAGGGTCTCACTGCTGATGATGAATAGAGTGGGAGAGTCATGTCCTTCAGGCTTAGTGGGGACCAAAGTCCCTAGTGAAGAACAAGGTGAACGGGGAAGACCAGCAGGACCAGGACAGTGCTCTAGGTCCCTAAGACAAGTGGAGAACAGAGACTTGCATGAAGTAGGGCAGCTTTGACATACAATAATTTCAGTGTGGTCAAGAGTCCAAAAGAAACATAAATGTCTTTTTATGGATAGGCTGATGGATATGGATAGGCTGTTGTGACCAGAGCCCTAGAATGCTAACAAAAGTCCAGGAACAAAATTAAATCTAAAAATGGGACTTTAAAAAAGAACTTGTGTTATTTTGGTTTATTTTTTACTATATATATATTTATTAATACTTGCATATGTGTAAACTGTATGTTAGAAAAATACTTCTAAGCAAAGAGAAGCATATATAGTGGTACCTGGGTGGTTCATTCGTTAAGTGTCTGCCTTTGGCTCAGGATGTTAACCCTGGGGTCCTGGGATCGAGTGCTGTAACAGGCTTCCTGCAGGGAGCCTGCTCTTCCCTCTGCCCATGTCTCTGACTCTCTCTCTCTTTGTCTCTCATGAATCAATAAATAAAATCTTTAAAAAAGAGAGAAGCATATATAAAACTCACTCAAGATCTTACCACGTGTAGGTTAATAATCAATATTTTAAGGTATATCCCTATTGCATTAAATAGCTGGTTTGTGACTACACATAATGTATTTCTAATCTATTTAAGGTTTTTTTTTAAAATTAGAGTCAATTTTGGTAAATTATAATTTACTAAAATATTATTGGCATAAAATTGCTTAGAATATCTCGTATGGTATTTTAAAAATATCTCTTATGCCTGTACTCACATCCTTGTTTTCTTCTTGTTATTGCATATTTGTGTGTGTGCGTGTGTGTGTGCACGTGCTATATGGTTTGGGTTTTGTTATTCTTGATTAACTGTTTCTCCAAGGAGCGCTGGTTCCTTATTTAGAGACCATAGTTGAAGAACAAAGTTTCTCTTTGCTAGTGGATTGGTTATGGTTTCCTAGGCCTTTCCAGTGAACTGAGCTAGGAAATGTTTTTAAGATTTAAAATACATCCTGGGTTCATACTGATGCTGCCAATTCAAATTTAGAACCACAAACATCTTTCTTAACCTCATCAGTATGCAAGTGTGCACACATACTGAAAATTTCATTTATCAAGGAAACCTGACATAATTTATCATCTGTTTTTTTTCTTAACACCCGCAATAGTCTCAAAATTACAGTATAAACACTACCACCAACAATGTTTTTAGAAAACACAAGATTTTTTAAATCAGTTTTTCAGAAATATTTTCTTAGGTATGAATAGTCAAATAGTGAAATTAATCTCTGGGTGATTATATCACCAAATTGATACAAAATTTTGCTTTCATTATGTGTGATTATACAAAATATTCCATGGTTCCAAAGTCAAGTCTGCAAAACAGTGTATTCGAAGAAGTCTAATTTTTTTCTTCCTGTTCTTTCCTCCTATTTCTCTACCTCCCCAAAGGAAGTAACTTACTAATTTTTATCCTTTTATTATTGCATATTTAATACTAAAATATGTTTCTTGTTAATACAAAAGTGTGTATATGTGTTTTACATTTGCTGTAAAAATATAATTTATCAATTACGTTTATATAAGAAAATATGTGTGTGCATGTATCTTTTTAGCAACCTTTTTAGAAAAATAATTTCAAACTGTAGCATTTTTGCTCATCTTGTTTTCCACCAACAATATATTCTAGAGGTTTTTTTCCACAAGGGTATAGAGATAGAGCCCATTCCTTTTCACAATGGCATATAACTTTATCTGTGACTTGTCATGGCTTATTGTCCCCTATTTAGGGACATTTGAGAAGTTTTCAGTCTTTCATTATTACAAATATGCTGCACTGGATATCCGTTTATATATTTCTTTCCTTATTCTTGGCAGTGTATTTTTGGAATCTATTTTCACAATGGGGATGGCTAGGTCAAAGTGTTCATGTCTATACTATTTTACTAACAGCACTTTGCCAGACATACCAAATTCCCACAAATGGGGGTTATATTGCTTTGCATTCCTGTCAGCAGCATCAGAGTCCCTGTCTCCTCACAAATATGTCACAAAAAATATGCTGCCACACTTCTAAACTAGTGATGATTCCACTGATCAGGTGGGAAATGTATCTCAGTGGTATCTCATAGTTTTAATTTGTATTTCTTTCTTTCTTTCTTTCTTTCTTTCTTTCTTTCTTTCTTTCTTTCTTTCTTTCTTTCTTTCTTTCTTTCTTTTTTGTGATTGATGTTGAGCATCTTTCCATAGAATTCAGGGCTTGATCTTATATCCATTTTTGTGTGAAACTTCTCTTTGTAGCCCCTCTCCATTTTCTTTTGTAGCCAAAATTTGTCATTGGTACAACCTGGTCTGCGTGGGTCATGTGTTGATATATAGACAAGGGATGGGCAGAGGAGGACTGAGTGAAGTATAAGAATGACTATGAGCATAAACAGTAAGACAAGGCAGCTTGAGCTATAACTGGAAAGAACTCCTCGCTGGACTCTAATGGTTTCTAACTCCTCATCTGAACACATAAGTCCATGAAGATCTGGTCTCTATTGCCCCCCTAACCTTATTTCTCTTTATAAAGTTTATTATCTTAAGCTCTAGAACCATTTATGGAGTGGCTGTTAAAAATGTGGGCACCACTGGGAGCTCTCCGGGGTGGTAGATACAGTCTATATCTTGAGTGATTGGTGGTTATTAGTGGTGTTTATATTTTCCAAAACTCATTGAATGGTCCGCTGAGAACGTATGCATGTTATTGCATGTGAATTTTATCTAATACCTAGTCATGTCCAGGCCCTTTCCTACTGTGCCAGAATTTCTGGATGGATATACCGGGAACCTGCACTTCTAGCAAATTTCACAGGAGGTGATTTGCATAGTAATGTTTGAGAATGTTTCACTGCTTGTATTTCCTTGTAGTGTCAAGGTGTTTGGGTTCTTATGCCTGCTCATTCTACTTTTTGCTGGACTGCCCCCGAGCACAGGAAGAATGGCCATGCATCCTCAAGGCAGATTTCAGCTATCATGACATCTGCTCTCTCCTCTTCTTGGGTTCAGCTATCATGACATCTGGCTCTCTCCTCCTCTTCTTGTGGGCCCTACCTTCCTTTGACTTCTGTGTGTACAAAATTATGATACTTCCATAGATATCTCCATATTTCATTATGTATATATGTATATACACACACAATGGACTGAATGTTTATGCCCCTCCCAAATTCACATGTAGAAATCATTACCCCCAATGTGATAGTATTTGGAGGTGGTCTTTGGGAGGAAATGACATCATAAGATTCAGCCCTCATCAAAGTGTTAATGCCTTTATCAAAGGGATCTCAGAGAACTTTCTCCTTCTTCTGTCATCATATGAAGATGCAACAAGAAGATGGCCATCTGCAATCTGCAAACCAGAAGAGGACCTTGACCACACTAGAACCCTGATTTTGGTCTTCCAGTCTCCAGAACTGTGAAAAATACTTTTCTCATTTATAAGCCACCTGATCTATGCTAATTTGTTATAACAGCCTCACCTGAGAACACATTGGTATATTTATCTGTGACTATGGTGAAGGAACAGTGGAAGAAGAGGCTAAGGGTAAGGGTTAAGTGTTTATTTTTGAAGGTCATACATATCAGACTAAAAACTTGGGGGTTTTAAAAAGATTTTATTGGGATCCCTGGGTGGCGCAGCGGTTTGGCTCCTGCCTTTGGCCCAGGGCGCGATCCTGGAGACCCGGGATCGAATCCCACGTCCGGCTCCCGGTGCATGGAGCCTGCTTCTCCCTCTGCCTATGTCTCTGCCTCTCTCTCTCACTGTGTGCCTATCATAAATAAAAAAAAAAATTAAAAAAATAAAAATAAATAAATAAAAAGATTTAAAAAAAATTAAAAAGATTTTATTTATTTATTCATGAGAGACACACACACACACACAGAGAGAGTCAGAGACATAGGCAGAGGGAAAAGCAGGCTCCCCACAGGGAGCCTGATGCTGGACTCGATCCCAGGACTCTGGGATCATGACCTGATCCAAAGGCAGACGCTCAACCACTGAACCATCCAGGTACTCCCAAAAGTTGTTTTTTAATCCATTAGCTAGCATTTGAAGAGTGCTTGTTTTATAGGAACTGTGCTAGCATATTGTAGCTTTCATCACACTGCTTTTCTATGTAGTGAGTAATATTTTATTTTAAAGATGAAAATTTGAGACTTAGAGAGGTCAAGCCCCTTGTTCAAAGCCACTGAGCTTCAGGTCAAACCTGGTTTCATTGACTTCAAAGCAAGCATTCTTAAATGCTATGTGAGTGCCTCTGAACTTGTTACAGGACATGGACGCTTTTCATCACGGATGCTTTTCATCACGGACACTTTTCATCAGAGAAGTGAGGATGTTTTGGAATCTTTGAGGGGATACCCAGTAAGTAAAATCCCACTTTTATATGCAGGTTCTATGCAAATTAGAAAAATAAAACAGAGAAGGCATATTGGATATTTAAAAATTATCTTTCTAGTTATGGCTTCATTGGAGAATATAGCTTGTATAAGAAACAGGTGGCTGCTAATCAGCAGAATTGGCTGGACTTGACAGTCCTCGCAGAGCTGGAGCAGGGCAGGTGCCCCCTGCAGAGGTGGAGCAAGCTTCAGATGGTCTCTGAAAAAAGTAGCTCACTTCCTAAGAAAGAAGATCTCGATAGAGCCCAACAAGCCTAGGTAGTCTTTCCAAAGGTACAAAATTATTCAAGTCATTCCACACGCCCAGAGAGATGCCCTCCCTAAGGAGGGCAGAGAAAGCCTGAGATGTTAGCAACTCCCATTCTTCCTGGAAATCAAGATAAACCAGAAGAAAAATGGTCTCTCTTCCCCCCAGGGGACACAATCAGAGGTGTCGAGGCATCCTAGAGCCAAAAAAAAAAGGAAAGATGTTGGAGACTTACATCCACCAGACTTGGCAACTTTGTGGGTGTTGGGGGCAAGAAGAAGCACTTCCAATTCATGTTTGTGTGACCACAAATGTGAACTGCTATGTGCAGCTGATAGCTAGGAGAACCATGCTCTGGAAAGGAAATGATGAGTTTCATTTTCGTAATTAGCCACAACCTTAGAAAGAAGTAATGTCTACTCCTTTATGACTTTGAGTGTTCATGATGGGATAAAGGAAACTTCAGCAAGTTTGTAAGTTTGCATTACTTCCAGAATACATCAAAGTAAGTATAGCCATTGGACCAATACCAATATTAAAATGTTTAAATTTTAAAATTAATATTCATAGTATCTCAATCTTTCCTTGGCATGTATCACTTAACCTTTCCCTGGATTCTACACATGGAATCTCCTTGAAAGTGAAAGGGAGTCTTCCTTTACAACATTTTCTTTTTGTTCCTGGGTCTTCAGTTACATGTGTTAACATCCTCTCTTTCTGTTTTGAGTAGCCTGAATCTCCTTTGCTTTGCAGATTAATAAATGAAAAACTATTTTATTATGCACTCACAACATTTCTGATACTAAATGTATGGGTATTTTCCCCCTACACCAAATAATTCTCTAATGCTCTGTGACACCTGCTAGGTGTATTACAGTTCAGTTCAATTCAGATGCCATCTTCTTGGAGTTATAGGCTCACAGATTATGGGCTCAGTCACACAAAACTGCTTTCCCTTGAGATGCCAATTGCAAATCCCATGTGATCATCTGTGATTCTGACCAACTGGCTATAAAGCAGGGTTCCCACAAACCTCCTCCTGAACTTTTGATAATTTGCTATAATGGTTCACAAAACACAGGGAAACATTTTCTTCTGTTTACCACTTTATTATAAAGGATATTATAAAAGATACAGATTAATATCTTGAGACACTATGGAGAAGTCCAGAAGGGTCCTGAGCACAGAAGCTTCTGTCCCTGTGGAGTTGGGATACACGCCCCCTCACAGTACATGGATGTGTTCACCAGTGCAGAAGTTCTACAAACCCTGTGGTTTGGGGATATTTATGGAGGCCTCATTCTGTAAGTGTGACTGATTAATAATTCAATGTCCAGCCCATTTACTTTCCCTGGGGGGTGGGAGGTGGGGCTGAACATTCCAAGCTTCTCATCATGGCTTGGTCTTTCTGCTGACCAGTACCCATCCTGAAGTCCACCAAGAGTTGCCTTATTTGAACACATACTCTCATCCCTTAGGAAATTCCAAGGGGTTTAGGAGTTCTGTGTCAGGAACTGGGGTCAAAGACTAATGTTAGAACAAAGACATTCCACCACTCCTATCGCTCTGGAAGTTACAAGGGATTTAGAAGCTCTGTACCAGGAACCAGGGGCAGGGACCAAATATGTATCTCCTATTATGTCACATTTAACAGACTTAAAGTTCGCCAACCTAACTGCATTTAGATGGTATGTTAGATGGTATGTTTTCCTGGCTTGAGTTATTTATTGCAAACATATTTAAGATGAAACTATTATGCAAAACAAGTTAACCAATTATAAGTGTTAAATATCAAAAATTTTAGGCATTGATTCAATAGCTTATTTAAACATTAAGCATATGCTTGAACACCTTGACTTTGTTTTTATGCAATATTGATCCTTGTCCATTCACTGGAAGGAGTCAATAGAGCATATAGCATACATTGGCTTTGGGGTCACATAGGCCAAGGTTCAAGTCCTACTTATGCTGGTAACCATCAGCATGATCTTAAACAAAGGTCTTTTTTAAAAAGACAAGATAGAGCTGTCCCATGCTGATAAAATAATGCATGCAACAATATTTCTTATTATTGCTTCTAGCCCCTAATAATGTAAATGGTAATAGTATTCTATTAAAGAGGGTGCTTTTAAAAAAGATTTTATTTATTTATTCATGAGAGACATGGAGAGAAGGCAGAGACATCACAGAGGGAGAAGCAGGATCCTCTCAGGAGCCCAATGTGTGACTGGATCCCAGAATCCCTTTGGTCCTGAGCCAAAGGCAAACACTCAACCACTGAGCCACCCAGGCATCCCAGGAGGGTGCTTTTTAAGATGATTTTTAATTTAGTTTCTTCAAAGTATAAAAGCAGTTGTGGTATAAACACACACCTGTGGGATACGTGAAGTCAAGTAGGCACATATGTGAGGAGTTCACTTGTTGTTGAACATTTGCCCTGATTCAACTTGCTTCAAGCATTGTGTATCATCACACTGAAGTGTATATATACAAATATATATCATATATATATATATGAATGACTATTCATATATATATATATATATGAATGACTATTTTGGAGAGATATATATATATACAAATATATATATATTTGTATATATACAAATATGTATATTTGTATATATAAAAGTGTATATATATTGTATATAAAAGTGTATATATATTGTATATATTGTATATAAAAGTGTATATATATTGTATATATTGTATATAAAAGTGTATATATTTGTATATATAAAGTGTATATATACAAATATATATCATATATATATGAATGACTATTCATATATATATATATATGAATGACTATTTTGGAGAATGACTATTTTGGAGATATATATATATATATATATATATATATATATATACGAATGACTATCATATATATATATATATGAATGACTATTTTGGAGATTTGGACTTCCCCAAAGTTGCCCTTTTTTAATTCAACTACCAGATTTTCATCCTGTCACACTTGAAGGATTTAACTTAACATCACTTCTACCTGTGAGACTCCCTCCTTAACTGCCTACATTTCAGTTTATGCTCCTCTCTTGTCTGTTCCCACTAATCCAACTACATTGTATTCCAATGTCCTGGTTTTGTAATCAGTTTCTCACTATCAGGACAGGATCTGAATCATTCATTGCTATTTCTCTAGACTCTGGCAGAGATCCTGACAGCAACTCCTAGAATACTTTCTGAATGAATAGATGACATGTGGTTTCAGTTTCTCTACTTGAAAATAATATTTTTGAAATAATTCCTGGGAGGACAGTAATAACACCCCCAAACAAAAATAATTTTTGAAGCATTTTACTTAATAAAAGTACTAATATAATTTTGAATCAATCATCCAATTGATAACATAGTCATCATTTTGTAATACATTTTACAAGATGCATTCTCTTACCCATCATCTCTTTTAATATGAAAAGTAATGGTTTGATGTATTGCTTGTTATTTAAATTTGTCATTTTTAAATGGCCAAGACATATACTAAGCTTCACAAGAGTAACACTGCTGTTCTCTTGACCAACATGTATACAATAAACTCTGATATAAAGCAGCCATGAAGATAATATTAAGTATATCACATTCACCTGTTAGAGCCCAGTGAAAGGAGAGATTCAAGAAAAACTTCAAGGATTATTCTGGATCATCAAAGTGATAGCATTTTATTTCATGCTGGAAATATAAAGATAAATAAAGCATGGTCTGTTCTTGAGGATAGGACTTGCCAGAGGGTAACAGAAATATGCAAACAAGGGTATGCTGTATCATAGGTGTGGAATTGGAAGCTCAGTCAACTCACCAAGAGAAGGCAGGGACATCTTAGGGCTACCTGGATGGATAACCAGATGTTCCCCACACAGAGATGCAGGCATGGCCAATACAGAGCCTAGTCTGAGATTATACAGGCTCATGGGGTGGAATGGCTGGGCAAGGAGCAGGAAATGTATCTGCCACAGGAGACAGGACCAGATCATGGCATATTCAGCTAAGGGACTAGAGAAGGATGAGCGCATTCAGATTCGATGGGAACATTGTGATTTCAATTTGGGATTTGTCAAGAGTGAGATGCCTTGGCACCAGGAGATGTGTACTTGGGGTTAAAAGTCTGCAGTTCCTGAAAGGAGTGAGCTTCATAGCAGGGCTCTAGCAGAAAGAATGAGGACTTTCCAGAATCCTTCACCAGGGTAAGGAAGTGAGCATTTGAAGAACCACAAGTGTGGGCAGTAGAGGTGCCCAATCCACCAGGTGAGTCAATCCATGGGCACCATCTTGAAGGATCTTGGTTACCAGACTTGAAAGTTAACAGCCCAAACTAACAACCTTGAATAACTCTGGATTCATTATTAGTCAGTAAATTTTTTTATGTTATTCAATAAATTTTAAAAATCTTACTTGAGAGGTTGCTGGGTGGCTCAGGGGTTTAGCATCTGCCTTTGGCTCAGGTCATGATCCCAGGGTCCTGGGATCGAGTTCCACATTGGGCTCCCCACAGGGAGGCTGCTTCTCCCTCTGCTTATGTCTTTGCCTCTATGTGTCTTTCATGAATAAATAAATGAAAATCTTTAAAAAGAAAAATATTACTTGATTTATTTTGTAGAATTTATAAAAGTGAACAAAGACCTAATGCTTTCTAAGCCAAAGTCAAGTAAAGATAAAGGACAATGTGGGATGTGTGTGAGAGAGAGAGAGAGAGAGAGAGGAAGAAAGAAAGAGAGACAGAGGAAGAGAGAGAAGAGAGAGAGGTGTTCAGGGATTTCCTGACCCCAGTAGATAAAAAGCAGAGAAGGACACCATCTTCAAAAGCAAGAAGCCATATTCACTTATTCTTGCAAAGAGCAAGAACTCTGCCAAACCTAGGAGGAAAAAAGAAATTATTGCCTACCAAGAACCCTGACATATAGTAAAAATAAGAATGATAGATAATATAAGGAAAAAGATTATTTAAAAAAATAATTAAAAAAAACTCTGATCAATTAGGAGCAATGTTCCTTAATTTTTTTCAAATAAGAATGCCCTCTGTGTCATCAGATTCACAGCATATTTTTTCCTCAGTTATTAGGTTTTATTTCTTTTTCTGTAATTAATCAGTGTGAGGCTTCTATAAGCCACATGTGATGCTTTAATCTAGCCTCTGAGTGTGTCTCTGGGGTTCTTCTCACATTTCATATTGAGGCTCAATTTGCATTTTGAGGAAACTACTCAGGCACTTTGGAAAAATCAGAGTGCCAGTGGGTAAATGAAGACACAATGTGCTCTGCAGCCAGCCATGCTTCTCAGCAAGCCCACTCACTGACACCATTCCCCAGCACAGGCCACAGGCCTTCTCAGCGTGGCACTCAGTGAATGACCATGGTACCACATGGAGGACTTGCTGACCAGGGCTGGCATGCTGGCATGTTTTTTATTAAAGTCGTATTTTATAAAGCATGTGAATGTAGCACTACAGAAAGAAAACCAACCAGGGGCCCCAGCATTTTGTGGTGTTTTGCATAGTGCAATGAGGAAATTAATTGCCCCTTCTAATCCTGCAAGACACCCCATGAAGTGAACCTCCAGGACGTGCAGGCTCTGCCTGCAGGCCCCCAGCCACACACTCCACATCTGGTTCCTTTTAAAGTGGTTTGCGCCTGTTAGTGTGGGATGAGTGAACGGGGACCATGCTTTACTGAAATACTAGAGCGCCAAGGTGCCTCTCTTTTGACCAGTTATCAACAGGTCTTTAGTACAAGAGGGGCAACCAGGAAATTGAGTTAATATTTATTACTCAATCCCATAACTCGTATGACCTTTTGCACAAGTACGACTCCAACTGCAAAGCCAAGTCCCTGGAGAATCAAAATTCAGCATTGAATTGGTGTGACCATGACTATGATTTGTGTATTTATACTTGGGATATATATATATGGCCTAATATATGTCAGAGCTAAAACTCAACTGGCAATCGGTGTACACAGTAGGAAAGAATAACTTGCAAATTCACACATGTGGTTTTGATTAAAATTTCTATTTCAAAACATAATTGT
The DNA here is from genome assembly GCF_048418805.1 of Vulpes vulpes. Lineage (NCBI taxonomy): Eukaryota > Metazoa > Chordata > Mammalia > Carnivora > Canidae > Vulpes > Vulpes vulpes. The sequence goes on along the minus strand of NC_132793.1, from coordinate 94,545,438 downwards.
TTCCTTAAATACTGGCCACAATGACTTAATGTGCTTATTAGCAGCCATAACTTTTTTGGTCCTTATGCTTTTTTTCTATAAATATATTTGAAAATATGAAATCTTGACTATTAAGCAGCCAACTTTTTGGAGAGCTAACACTGCCAATCAATGTATGAGAATTTATTTACAATAAATTTGAATAATAGACATGTAAGTCAAACCAAACATGAATTTGTTTTTTAATATAGAGAAATATTAGCATTAAAAAGTTTATGCTATAATTAATTTATTTAGACAGATTTCAAATAATTGGAAAAATAAATTTCTAATGCCTACAAAGCAATAATGAAGGAAATAGCATTTTATAAATTGTATAAGGTGGTACAATCTTTGTGTTGATGCAGGATGACTTGGCAATATGTTTCAAACACTTTAACACTTTTAAGTGAATACTCTTAGCAATCCTATTTCTAGAAAGTGAGTGTAAAAAATAATATAGTGGGAAGAAAGTTTCAGATATGTGAGAATTAATGACCACCTGATCTATTACACTAAAAATTTGAGTACAACATAAATGTACCCCAGTATGAATTTTCTAAAAAGAATATTTATATTCCATATATATCAGTATATATATATCATTATATTATTATATATATTAGCATATGTATGTATAGTTTTTTAAAAAATGATTCTAGGTTCTCTAAAACTATGTATGCAATACCTTTTTAGTTGGAAAAATAGGCTTTCCAGGATGCCTAGGTGGCTCAGCGATTGAGAGTCTGCCTTTGGCTTGGGGCGTGATCCCGGAGTTCCAGGACTGAGTCCCACATTGGGCTCCCTGCATGGAGCCTGCTTCTCCTTCTGCCTGTGTCTCTGCTTCTCTCTCTCTCTCTGTGTCTCTCATGAATGAATAAATAAAATAGAAAAAAATAAAAATAGGCTTTCCATTATAAAAATAGTCTATTGTAAAATTATTTTAGCTATTTTAGACAATGAATAATCCGTGGGATCCTATTTCCCACTCATTCAAGAAATACTTGAGCTTCTACCTGTATATTGTCAAAGGAAGACTCAGACAGAAGTCAATATAAGGGAGTCATACTCCAGAAGGAATGGCTCACCAAATAAAAACTGCAAGCAGAAATTAAAAGGACGGACACCTGGGTGGCTCAGTGGTTGAGCATCTGCCTTCAGCCCAGGACGTGATCCCAGAGTCCCACATTGGGCTCCCCCGCAGGAAGATTGCTTCTCCCTCTGCCTATGTCTTTGCCTCTCTCTCTCTGTGTCTCTCATGAATAAATAAATAAAATCTCAAAAAAAAAAAAAGAAATTAAAAGAAAAAAACCCCAACATACCATGGTTTCCAAGTTATATTTATCTGTGCTCAGCCAAAAACAAACAAACAAACAAAAAACACACAAGTAAAACAAACAAAAAAAATCCAGTTTTCTCACTCAATTATCTTATTTGAAAATGTCAAGACCTATCTTCAGACATCAACAGAGCAGCCATCAGCAACAAAAGTGCTTTTGTAACAGTGTTCAGATTTACAGGAAATAGTGAAAGTTTTATTATTTAGGATCCAAACCAAGTCTGGGTGACTCTGCTATGTTTGGTTTATCTCAGGTACAAAATACATTTTTTGTCTACCTGTGGTTTATGAATTTCTTAGTCATATTGAAAGTGGTAAAGCCTCACTTTTTTTTCCCCGTACAGTTTCTTCTTACAGTCAATTTCCTGCCATCAAGATGTGGATTTGACCACAAAACTTACTTAGAAATTTTCTGATTTTGCATCATTTTATTTGACATCGTGGTTTTTAAACAATTTTTAAAATATAGGAATAACAAAATGGTAATTAGTACTTACATACTTTTTTGTGTCATGAACGAAACTAGGGATATATAATCTTACACTTAAAAGTTAATTTCTGTCTGAAAGTTTAAGAAGACGCTAGATTTGTAATTTGCTTTTATGTGTTGGAACTATTTTACTGTTTGTAATGGCTCTATTGAGATTAGGAACGAAGAACCATTTCATTGACCCCCTTTAGGCTGGAACTGCATATCTATAGGTGCAGGGATGTCCTTATTCTCTGGGATGTCCATATTTGCTAATTTTCCTAGCCTGCCAGGGAATGGCATTATTCGTGAAGAGATTTTTATAAGCTTGGGGCTAGTATTAGTCTATTTTTCCTGGGAGTACTTCGTAGATATAATTGCCACATGAGAGCATGTTTCTATTCCTTAATAGTGAGCAAGCCTGACTTGCTTAAATGGGATCTGGGGCTGGTTTATATTTACAAATTACATGTATCCAATTATATTCTGATGGGAAAAAGGATAAGTAATTATAGGTTGGACTGTATCTCAATGGAACCTCCAAGAATCACTGTAAAAGGAAGCTTCAGAGTCAGAAATACTAAGAAAGCTTATTTTCAGTGTGTGCAAGAGAGTAAGACTTTGGAAAGACTGGGATCTTCCATTGCCAAATAAAAATACAAATATTTAGAGGTAAAAAATTTCATTCTCAAGGTTATTTTATTTATATTAGTTTGTTCATGGTCAAAAAAGAGCAACTGATTTATATGATAACTGAGTTTGGGTGAATGGGACTTTGCCAAGGGTTTCTTATTTGGGGGGAACAGAACCAATAATGGTGACTCTGTTATTTTTAGTTTATTTCAGTGCTCTCAGAAAGCAAAGTGGTTTTGGGTTTTTGTTTTTGTTTTTTCTTGATTGTGGTATGTGAAAGATTTAGTGACATTAGAACCAGGGAAGGGCATCATTTTTCCCCCTAAAACATAAAATGATTGCCCTGAATCCCTTAGAGCAAAAATATTATATGTATCTTAATATGGTGTGTAGATTTTAAACATACAATCATGTACACTGTTCTTTATTTGCTCAGCAGGGAACATTTTTCCATCTCAGTACTGACTGTAATCACCTAAAATATACTACTGAGAAGCAGAAAGGTGCCTTTCAAACCTCCTAGGATTTACTCAGAGCTAATCGGGCAGCCCAGGTAAATTGCTTAAACAATAAATTCAGTTCCTGCTCTGTTTTGAGAAAACTCGCCTAAAGAATGGTGCTTCCATTTTATTTTTGTTTCCTGTGTTGCTAGAAACCAATAAATAAAATCTTGCTGCAGTGGAGAGGGGCATGTGTGTGAATGGACAGTTGGGCTTCCCCACAATGTGGAGAAGCCCTGGGTCAGCCCTGCCCATGGCTCCTTACTCAGGGCACAGATCTTGGCTTGCCCTGTCTGTTACACAAGAGGTGAAGAACTCTCTCTGATTCATGCCTATGACTCTCCAGTATAGCCACATTGACAAAGTTAGATCATTTATTATATCTAAATATACATCTCTTTAAATTTTAGTCATTTTAGAATTTGGGAAGAAATGTAAACTTTCACCTGAATATTTTGCCTTGAACACATCACAATTGTTTTTCTTTTTTCTTTTCTTTTCTTTTCTTTTCTTTTCTTTTCTTTTCTTTTCTTTTCTTTTCTTTTCTTTTCTTTCTTTTCTTTTCTTTTTCTTTTCTCTCTTCTCTTCTCTTCTTTTCTTTTTTTTTTTTTAAGATTTCATTTATTTGAGAAAGAGGGAGAATGAGAGAGAGCAAGAGAGCACAAGCTGGGGAGGGGGAAAGGCAGAGAGAGAGGATGACAAGTAGACTCCCCGCTGAGTGCAGAGTCCCATAGGAGGCTCCATCCCAGGACCCAGATATCATGACTTGAACTGAAACCAAGAGTCAAAAGCTTAACACACTGATCCACCCAGGTGCCTGCCAAAATTATTTTTTGTAATGAAACAATGTCTACTTTGAAAAAAAAATTCCAGGTATTTTTTCATTTGCCCTTTGAATTTTGCTCCCCCAGGGAAAATTATTAATTTTCTTGTAAACTGAGTGGCCCAAATAGAGACCTGGAGAGGAATTTTAAGGTGTCTCTGTCATCTTATCTTAATTCCTTATTTAAGTGAATAGGAAAGATTATGTATACTGGGGATCAGCCTTTGGTCAGTCTCCTTTCTGATCACATGACACTCCAGAATATGGTATGTCATTAAGAACACATCTTATCAGGGCACCTGAGTGGCTCAGTGGTTGAGTGTCTATCTTTGGCTCAGGTCGTGATCCTGGCCAGGATCCTGGGATCAAGTCCTGCAGCAGGATCCCTGGGGGGAGCCTACCCCTCCCTCTATGTCTCTGCCTCTCTCTCTTTATATCTCTCATGAATAAATAAATAAAATATATATATTTTTAAGAACACATCTTATCATGACTAGAGAAACTTCCATACTGGCAATTCCATGGCCCTCTTGAATTTGCTAGTCCCTCTCCTAGGTGTGTTCTGTGCTCCTTCTCAGGCATCTGAACCAAAGCTGACATAAAGCTTTCTCTCCCAAAGTATCTGACTGCTCTGCCCAAGCCTGGCTCCCTTTTTTAAAACTCATTTGAGGGGATCCCTGGGTGGCGCAGCGGTTTGGTGCCTGCCTTTGGCCCAGGGTGCGATCCTGGAGACCCGGGATCGAGTCCCACGTCGGGCTCCCGGTGCATGGAGCCTGCTTCTCCCTAGGAAGTAATAAAGGGTATTTCATAAACATCTAACTGCAATGATCACTAATCCTCATGTGCTAATTTCCTGTCAGTGGCAAAACCCATGAAATTCTAAATGACCTTGAAAATGCCAGCTATTGGCTGTGACTGTGGCAGCAACCTAGGTGAAGATCCCTAAACCTTCTGCCCTTGGGGAAGAAATAACATTGTGTGGTTAGCCGTGGGGAAAGCAACTGGCAGACCAGATGAAGGAATCCTCTGAGTTACTGCTCTAAATCCACACCTGGGGTTCATAGCATTGTTCTCTTCCCCATACCCTTCCAGCTATTTGCAGAGGAATTTTCAAGTAAGAAAACAATTAATTTAGACCCCAAAGCTAATTGGAATCAATAGTTAATGTTTCTCCCCAACTCTCGAAATTAATTACAAAATGATGTATGTTCACTTTGATGCCAGACTATAGATTTCTATCTAAAACTTCCCTCCAGGGGCACCTTTGCAAGGAGCAGTCAGCTGCATGTAGTTTGTCATGTCATCCCCTCCCCCATCCACCTTCTTTGTTTTCTCCCCTTGAAATTTTGTGTTAAGGATGCTGTTGCTATTGAGGCCATGGATTAGCTGTACTTGAGATAAAAAGAATGTGCCTCTAGACACACTCAAGTGAGCACTAGGGGGTGATGATAAAGGTGAAGGCAATGAGAGCAGAGGTACTGCAGGTCCAAGCTGAATCTTTCACCTGCAATGTGGGCTGGGCACTGTCTTTCCAAACAGCACCAAACAAACGCATCATAAAAGTTGGAGTAGTCCATCCAGTGGCCTTGGTTCTGATCACAGGAAGGAGTTTGGATTTTAAAAGGTAGTTGGCCTCTGCTTGTCCTCTGGTGCCTTAATACATGGCATTCAAGAACTTTCAGGTGGAGATCACAAACTAGCTTTAGATAGTATCATTAGCAAGACAATTGGTACCCAGGGAGTGCTCAACACACACGCCTTTGATAAATCTTTTACTTGGTTTTCCAATACAGATATCCTACAGTATGTTTGGCTGTACCTTTGGTTGTCTGTAAGCCTATTCTTATTCTAGCCCACTTGTCCTGCAGGTCTCCAAACAAAGAAGAGATAAGGAAGGATAAACTTGTCATGGTGGCCTTTCCTTGTGGGAGAATAGAAATTTGCAATTGAGATAAGATCTTATATATTATTATACTGGTCAGAAGTTGGGAGGAAGCTATTGATAGGTTTAAGGGGTTGAGGATGGTGGGGGTGCATAAGAGAAGATGCAGAGAATGGGCTTTGTTAGCTTCTGCAGATAATCTTCATGTCAATCATTCCTTATTGCCCTCCTTCAATACCATGGGGACATCTATGTCAGATTTGTATTCTTTCAGCAAGTGGAAAATATTGTACAGATACATATGCCAGACCCCAGAAGAAAAACCATGCCTACACTCAAGGAGTTCCTGGCCCAGGAAGAAGCAGAATCAAAATCCCTGCAGAGAGAATTTTCCTAAGGGAGAAAAACCCTATGAGGCTTGAATGTTAGACCAGAATGTTAGAACAGATAGATAGCCATTAGAAAGTGCTGGTGCTGGGCATAGCTGGCCCAGTGAGAACAGCCAGAGCATTCAGTAGTTGCAGAAGGATGGGACATGTAGCAGGGTGTATGGTGTCTCTGGAAAGTCAAGAATATGAGTGAGACCAGTGGCCTCATGGCTCAAGAGCAGTAATGTTCATGAGCATAAACAAAGGGTAGTTTGGGCTTTGGCTTTCATGAGACCTGTGTAGGAATCCTAGTTCTGCTCCCAACCACCTTCTTGACCCCTGTCCATCACTTAGACTTTCTGGGCTTGTGTTTCTACTTAGTAAATGAGAATTATATCCATCTTAAATAATCGGGGAAAACATTGTTTTAAGATTCCTTTAGTTCACATTAAAGCAACCAAATTTGAACTAGATTATGTAAGGATTTCAGAGAGGAGGTGAGGGAGGGGGCCAGCTGTGAGGTATTGGAAGTTTCAGAAACCAAGAAAAGCAGGAGGCAGCTGGACTTAGGGACTTTCTTTTCCAGCCTGTCTCTGTTTTGTCTCTCAGACCCACTTTCTCCACATGGGGGAGAGGCTGGTACAACGGCATCAGTTTATTCCCTCCAGAATGCCAGCTTTGCCACAAGCAACAGTTCGAGATTTGCTCCTTCTGATCCCAGGTTCCAAATCCCAGAGAAATAATCTGATTTGAGTAAATGCCTCTCCTTGGCCCAATCAACAAGAACATCCCATTCAAATCACCAGGTTAGAGTAGAGGAAGAAACACTCCCCACAAGAGTCTTTTGGGCAGACGGAACAATAGTGTTGATGAATAGTAATGGCTGATGGCAAGATGGTGGTCTAGGGTCTTGGATCAAAAGCATCTTCTGGATTCTAGGCAAGCTGTGGATGCAATAAATTAAAAACGTTTAGTGACCACTTTATGCTGCACAGTTTGCATATTATTTTACTTAACTGTTATATCAATTCTTTGACTAGGTAAGCAGTATTACATTTTATGCATGAAGCAACTGGGAAACTCAGAAGGGTTCCAACTTGCAGCAATCACACAGGAAGTAAGTCCATCTGGCTTAAAATATTAGGTTCTTTCTGCCTTTCTGCATTTCCAGAGGCCAGGGGCCCTTCCTGTGTGATGCAGCATATTCCCCTCATTTGATTTTTTTGTGGTAGTGTTTGCTTGTGAGCTCAGCACAATATTAAAAGACACATGAGTCTTGGGATCTATCTCTTCCTATTTTTCCATAAAAAGGTCAGTCTTTCTCACTGTCTGCAAAATAAAAGAAAGAAGCCCATCTGTTCCTCCACTCCAAGTTTTGAAATTCTTACTTGGCATATTCATGAAATCAAAAAGAAGGTCATGTTCTAAAATGACAAAAGCCATGTTAAAACCATAGTCTCTGAATAGTACTCTCATGAAGAGAGAAAGTAGAACTGAGCCAGACCAACTGGGGGCTCCCCTGCCACACTGCAGTAGCTGTGGGTAATTAGAAGCACTATCAATGTGTCCAAGCCATAGGTTTCTAATTAACAGAATGGGAAGAAACTAAATATCACCATCCTAGAACTGATGTGAATTTTCATTCAGAGACTCTGGTGAGCTTTTTTTTTTTTTTTTTTTTTTTTTTTTTGCATAAAGGATTTCTGATTGATTCTGTTTACATAGCTTTAAATAGCTTGGGTAGTGTTGCATGCCCATATGAAGCTCGGGGTAGTTCATTTAAAGTGAAATCCCTCTGAGGGGAGCTATAGTGGGTGGCTGTGTGGGTTTCCAGGGGAAATCTGTATGCAAAATCTTTTCATGCATTGGCTGCTAGAAAGTCAAGAGGCAAATACAAAACAAATGACATAGAATTGGGAATGCAAACGTCATTGTTTGTTGTTAGGACAAGGGAAGTTGAAGATTAGAAATGGTCACCCAGAGAAAATAATGCCCAATCAATGCCTGGTAATATTGCCAGGGAGGATGAACTGAACAATTACACTATGAAATGGGCCCTGTGATATCCAGGCGGAGCAACGAACAGTGAGGCCAGGCAGATGCTTTAATTTTACCAGGATTGACCTTGCTTTGGAAAGGCATGGGAATGTTATCCAAACACATAAAATACTCTTTAAAATTGCCAAGACTCTAGAAGAATAACTACACACCCATCCCAACGAGACAGATGTTGCAGTGATGCAAATTATATTTTGAATACATCTTGTATTGTTGTCGCTTCTTTTGCCAACTTGGAAATAATACAGGATTTCAAGGTTAATTTACAGGAGGTGACGTCAGAGAGAAAGGTGGCACAGACTAGCATGAAGTCTACAGGATCTGAATTCAAACAGAATGTCTATGAATTTTGCTGAGCTCCTGGTTTAAGACATGGAGGGAAGCCAAGATTCAGTGTTTTTATAGTTGAAAATAAAGATAAAAGTGGCAATTTTCATTGCTGACTAGCAAGGGTAAAATAGTAATGGAGAACATTTAGTAAATATTTACTATTGCCAGGCACCGCTTCAAACACATTGCACGTATTTGACCATGGTAACAATGCTTACAACTCTTGTGTTACTGATGAGGCAAACAAAACACAGATAGGTTAGGCTAGCTGCTTGAGGTCACACAGCTAGAGAATGCTGGGCAGCAATCAAACCCACCCAGCTCTCAGCAAAGCCCCAGATCCTCCCCCAAGTACACTGGGTAGAAGAATGGACAGGATGCTGAACAGCACTGAGGGAGCATTTGACCTTCCCCAACAATTACATGTAAATGACGAACGTCAAGTGCTTAGCTGTACCTGCACCTAGTAGGCCCCCAAACAAAACAAAACAAAACCAAAAACCGCAAACAAACCATAGAGGTGGGGGAAGCCAGTGTCAGTCCTCCTTTCTCTCACAGTAAAAATCAACAATAATCCTGAAAACTTCAGAAGATCCTTCCCCACCTTGGAAGAGGCCTTCCACAAGGCAAACAAGAGGAAACCATAAAACCTCCACATTGAACAAGAAATGTTTGCTTTATAAAGGCAAATTCAATTTTGGCTTTGAAGTATGAAAAGTCAGTGGGAGCCAAATAGCAGAGGATTTCAGACAGCAACACGCGGGGGAGCCTGGCTGGTGGGGCCGGGTGGGAGGAGGGCGGGCTGTGTAGCCGCGGGGCGAGGCTGCGCCGGAGGGCCGGGGTGCTGGAGTCAGATCCGGCTGCATGGACTGCTGCGTCTCCAAGAAACAGACGTGGGAATCCGCTAGTGGCTGCACATCTGGAAAACGAAGCCCCGGGATGAATTATGCACGGATTATCTTGCACTTGCACAGGAATTTCTGTTTATTCACAGTTGAGGAGCATAAAGAAGAAAACCTGTTTCACACCTGGCATTTAATTTAGAAGGGATTGCTTCTCGAGCTAAAAGGAAAGTCATCTGAACGACGCTGTCCTGGCTCTGCTTTAGGGCTCCAGCAGCCAAGCAAGGCACATTAGGAGCACCTGGAGCATAATTTTGCAGATCGCCCTGTAAGGGTCTGGGTCTGGGTCTGGGTCCGGGTGCGGGTTGGGGGCGGGTAGGGAGGATATGTGGGCACAAAGCCACTCCCACGTGTGGAGACACCAGACACAGCCCAAGGGGGAGGGACCCAAAGCACATCTGGTCTAATCACTAAGCTTCTCTCTTTTCCCAGATAGTTTCATAAATGTCACCAGGAACTCAGGCACCCCTCTGAGCTACACATCCCAGGGAACTCCCCCAGCGCGCCTTTAATTTCCTTTGGAATTCATCTCACTCTTCGGGTTTGCTAAGTGTGAAAAGTCCAAGGAGAAACCAATCCATTCTATTAGCCCCCAAAGCAATGGTCTATTGTGTATGGCCACGGAGGTATCTCACTGAGCACTGCCCTGGGGATTTTTAAATTAAGTTCTTCCTGCCAAAGAAGCTTCTTTTGCTCCAGTCGAGTCCCAGCTCTTTGTAGGCAAAATGGAGATGCCCCCTGGCATTTGTAGCACATGGATGTTCAAATTTAAAGACACTGCTTAATCAAACCAGGTGGTCCTTGGCTACACCCATGGTCCCTGGGAGGGACAGGACACTTTTACATCACTTGGAAAGGGAGTTTGCGGAGCAAGCAGTGTGGAAAATGTGTTATTGATTAGGGAACTAGTTCTACCTTGCAAAAGATTTATTGAAATACTGGTTTCAAGTCAGTGTTTTATCATATCTACAGAAAGTGTCCAGAACAAAGTTAAATAAAACAAAAAAAATTTGTTTGTTTGTTAATGGGACAGGTACAGGTTCTGGTTCATAGCTGACCTTTTACATATGGCCCTCTCCCTAGAAGTCCAATGACAGGTAATACATTCAGGAAATATTCCAAAGTCTATGATATTATTACATACTCACTCTCTCATTGGTACTTACTACCTTATACTTGTAGCATAGTCAGAGAATGTAACAGTAGTTAAGAATTTATTACTTATAGGGCCATCCAGGTTGGTTAAGCACCCACCTTTGGCTCAGGTCATGATCCTGGAGTCCCTGATGGAGCCCCGCATTAGGATCCCTGCTTAGTGAGGAGTCTGCTTCTCCCTCTGCCCCTTACCCCACTCGTGCTCTCCCACTTCCTCTCTCTCTCTCTCTCTCTCAAATAAATAAATAAAATCTTTAAAAAGAATAATTTATTACTTATAGATATAATAGACCTAAAGGGTAAGGAATGGTGTTTTTATTAATAGGAAACTTCTTTTTTTAAAAAAATTGCTCTTCCATGGACAAAGACTGGGGACGGCAGGAGAAATTAAGAGAAGATGGCATTTTTAAATCATGGCTTCTCCCGTATGGCTAGCTGATGGAACCCAGCAGAACAACTTCTTTTACTAAATGTTGTGAGTTTAGCAAAATTTACAGTTGAGCCTCTGAGAATGCAAAGTATCCTGTGAGGTGTTCAGTGTGAGGAGATAAAATGCTCTATTTGATAGAGCTGGGGAGACTGAATTTCTTGGAGAAGCCAAAAGAAGGGAACCAGGGCAGTCCTGTGGGGGAGGGACCTGGGAGAGACAGATGGATAAGCTGCCCAGCAGCTGGCTGACTGGATGACTTAAAAAGAGAAAGGTCGAATGTCTAGTTCTGTTATTTGCTTTCCTGCAACTGAACCCCAAATCTTCAATAAACATCTCTATGCTTACAAGTGTCTGAAGTGTGTTGTTTGGGGACAACAAGGAAAGAAGCTGAGTTTCTCGTTCTGGGTTATTGTGGAGCAGGTGTGTCCAACGTTAAGGCTATTGGGGGGCATACACCAGGGGAGGTCATTGGACTTCCCACAGGATGTGGAATAGGAAGTTTGTTTGTTTTTAGATTTTATTTATTTATTCATGAGAGACAGAGAGAGAGAGAGAGGCAGAGACACAGGCAGAGGGAGAAGCAGTCTCCATGCAGGGAGCCCGATGTGGGACTCCATCCCGGGTCTCCAGGATCAGGCCCTGGGCTGAAGGCAGCGCTAAACCTCTAAGCTACCTGGGCTGTCCCTGGAATTAGAAGTTTGGGACAACTTCATTTTAAAATCTTTGGAGAGTCTGATTTCCCCCCTCAATTGTGAGCTGGAGCAGAACATGAGAGGCGATTGTTAGCTACTCAGGAATTCTGCAGGGTGACTGTCAGACCACAGGTAGCTTAAAATTGGGGTGGTAGGACTGGTCCCTAGGATATCAGCAAACACTGCCAGCTAGGGATTTTCTTTCAGAGAGCTAGTTTGCCAGCCCTCCACTGGTTCATACTCTAGTAACAGCAACTTAATTCTGTGGCTCCAATCATACCAGCCTCTTTCCCTGGGGTCTCCTGTCTGTGCATGTGATGCTCGATGCTTGTTCTGCCTGAAACATTTTCCTTTGCATTGTGTTCTCGAAAAACACCTACTTCTAATTCAAGATGCAAGATTCCATTGGTAAGGAATCAGCAGTCCTTCCAGCATCCTTCAGAGAGACCTTAACCAGGGCACAGAGTCCATTCCAGTACTCTCTTTGTCCTCAGGCCTTCTAAAGTGGCAGCCGTTTGACGTCAGGATTGGAATCTCCGCTTAACTCATGCACCCTCAATAGGTAGCATAGTATCTGGCACATAGTAGACTTACAATATGTAGGTTGAATGAACAGATAGCTACTACATCCAGCTCTGTGCCAGGAAGGAAAAAGAAAGATATGACTGAGGGACACATTCTGTGCAGGAGCTCAGGGTCTGGTGTTTGTGTTTCCAGAGGAAAAGCAGTAGCAAGGTAAACCCAGTAAACAACCAACCAACCACAGGACCAGTCATCTCACAACCAAACCTCATCTGCCAGGAATTCTCCTCTCGGTTCATCTAATTTATCCTGGGCACCAAGGTGGGAAATGAGACCTTGAACCCAAGGTCTGAAGCAAAGGTCTGAGGGCTTTCACTCCTGAAGAAAACCAGGATCCGGCCTCTCAGATGCATTACTCTTCCTACAATTCTTTTTTTTTTTTTTCTTTCTACAATTCTAACAACCTCTGTTTGGCAGATTTTAAAGCCACAGTAGTTTAAAAGTTCAAAGAGAAGGGACTCCTATGTTCAGAAATGTGGATAGCAAAGAGAAATGATAGTTGTTGGCTTAACAGGAAGAGATACATAAAAATTATAAAAACAACAAAAAAAACCCGTCTGAGAATTCTTCATCCAAAGCAACTGCACAAAAAGTATAAAAAGTATAAAAGGTTCCTAAGTAAGTGATCTCAGGATGTTGGGGTCTGGGGACACCTGATAGAGAAGAAGGAATTTTGGTCAGAATATCTGCATCCATATATTTATTCCATTACTCATTTCTGTCTGACCTTGGGCAAGCTCCTTAATCTGAGTCTTGGTTCCTTTGTCTAAAATAAGAGGTGATTGCAAATACCTCCTCCTAGGATCTTTGTGAACATTAAGTAAAATGAAAACTATAAAGCTAAAGTAAAATATATTTTTTTTTGATAACAGAGAAATTTTAAAAGAAACCTATATCCCGACGCAGAAAAGAACATGCATATAGCTCTTCTGGCTCCCTCTCTATATCTTGCCCACAATAAAATATGGTTCAGAAAATTAAACCTGAAAGGGTATTGGGCACTCATTTGATTATAGTCCCCATTCTACACATGAGGAAATGGGAGACCAACAGTATAGATCTTCTCCAAAGAAGAAAGGATATTTATATAAACTTGTTATTTTCACATTTCCTTCCTCTGAGCTAGGTCAGAAAGAATGGATTTATTAAAAGGAACTCATTGCCAATGTCCAAACCAAAATGAAAGAAAATGATTGAAGAAGACTTTTTGTCTTGACAGAATCCTTAAAGACCATCTGGTTGTGATTTGGTGTAATGGGTCAGATAGGAGCTCCAGTCCACCACTACTTGACCTTGGAATCATAGGTCATGAGCCAATCAGCCATGGCCAGAGACCAGGCTTGGGTTTTTCATAGATCCCATCCAGTAGCAATCTCTCAGCATCCTTATGAAATAAAGATTATAATCCCAGTTCTTTCAAATGAGGAAGCTGAAAGTTAGTGGTTTTTTGGTTTGTTTTTATTTTGCAAGACTCTCCCAAAGGCAACTGAGCCAATTAGTAAAAAGAATGGTCCATGGGTTGCCTGGGTGGTGCAGTCGGTAGAGTGTCCAATTCTTGGTTTCAGCTCCGGTCACGATCTCAGGGTTATGAGATTGAGCCCCTGTGGGGCTCTGCACTCAGTAGGGAATCTGAGGACTTTCTCTCTCTCTCTCTCTCTCTCTCCCTCTGCCCTCCCCCCACTTGTGCATGCGTTCTCTCTCTCTGTCTCTCTTAAATAAATCTTAAAAAATTAATGGACCAGGACTGCTGAAATGGAACTAGGATCAAGCCTATGCCTAAGAGAATAAATTACTAAACACTTTTTTTGTGCTAGGTCCTGGTCTATGCTAGTCCAGTACTTATTCTGTACCATACATTTTATAAATATCCTTAAGAGTAGCAAGCTTTGTGAAGAAGAACAGCCTTGAGATGAAATGATGATCATTGCTGGAATTTGCAGTTCTTAAGCTCATGAGCAGGTGACCTGAAAAAGTGATCTCTTGTCTTATTGCAGAACAGAATTGCTC